>NC_090447.1:503394988-504594988 GCF_031143425.1 Pleurodeles waltl
GTCTCCAGCAGGCCACCATCCCCGTGAGTGCCTAGACTCGCTATGGGGTCGCAAACTGCGACCCACCTCATGAATATTTATGAGGTGGGTCTTTGCGACCCCATAGCGAGTCGCAGAAGGTGTCTGAGACACCTTTCTGCATAGCAAATTGTGAGTTGCAAATTGCGAGTCGGAAGGACTCACAATTTGCAACTCGCAATTTGCTCTCTACCTTCATCTGGCCCTATATCTGTATATTATGTTACCTGATTTGTAACAAAATTTTATGGTATGGTGGTGATGTGGTTTGACCTTCACAATGTTGGGATAAATTGTTATATATTACATCAGTAACCAATCACACTAATATTGCAATTGTCTGTACTATTTCAACCTGCATCAATGCCATGTTTCAATAACTATATGTTTTTTTGCTTGGTTGCTTTTAGGTGCACAAGAGAAGAAGAGACATCACCCTAAACACTGCCAAAAGAGAAGGCCTGTACAGAAATTTCGGTCTTCCAATCTCTTCCACTTGTGCAGCTTAGTGAACCTGCTAATTGAGAGCTTTAAGATGGTGTGAGAAAGTAGCCTCTTTCTAGCATGGTTACCCCCACTTTTGACCTGTTTGTGAGTGTGTGTCAGTGTGTTTTTACTGTGTCACTGGGATCCTGCTAGTCAGGACCCCGGTGCTCATAGATACAAACCTATGTGTCAGTGTGTTTTGCCTGTCTCACTGGGATCCTGCCAGCCAGGACCCCTGTGCTCATACTTTGTGGCCTAATGTGTATGTCTGTGTAGTGCCTAATTGTGTCACTGAGGCTCTGCTAATCAGAACCTCAGTGCTCATGCTCTCTCTGCTTTTAAAGTTGTCACTGTTGGCCAGTGACTTCACTTACCAATTTAATTTGGCATTCTGGACCCCCCTTATAAGTCCCTAGTATACGGTTCCTAGGTACCCAGGGCATTGGGGTTACAACAGATCCATATGCGCTACAGCATTTCTTTTGCCACCCATTGGGAGCTCAGACAAACCCTTGCAAATGACTGCCATTGCAGCCTGTGTAAAATAGTGCACACACTATTTCACAGCCATTTTCACTGCACTTAAGTAACTTAGAAGCTACCTATATGTCGAACCTTCACTTGCTGGTGCAAAAGTTCTAAGTGTGAGGGCACTCTTGCACTGGCAAAAGTGTCCCCACATAGTTCAAGGCCATTTCCTCGGACTTTGTGAGTGTGGGGACACCATTACACACGTGCACTACATATAGGTCAATACCTATATGTAGCTTCACAATGGTAACTTCAAATATGGCCACGCAACATGTCTAAGATCATGGAATTGTCAACTCTTTCCAAATCTGGTATTGGGGAGCCAATTCCATGCATCCTGGTGGCTCCACCATGGACCCCCTGTACTGCCAAATCAGCTCTCTGAGGCTTGCACTGCAGCTACCGCTGCTGCCACCTCACAGACAGGGTTCTGCCCTCCTGAGGTCTGGGGAGCCCAGTCCCAGGAAGGCAGAACAAAGCATTTCCTCTGAGAGCAGGGTGTTACACCCTCTTCCTCTGGAAATAGGTGTTACAGGCTGGGGAGGGGTAGACTCCCCAGCCTCTGGAAATGCTTTGAAGGGCACAGATGGTGCTCTCCTTGCATAAAGCAGTCTACACCGGTTCAGGGACCCCTTCTCCCCTGCTCTGGCGGGGAACTGGACAAAGGAAAGGGGAGTGACCACTCCCCTGTCCATCACCACCTCAGGGGTGGTACCCAGAGCTCCTCCAGTGTGTCCCAGACCTCAGCCATTTTGCTTTGCAAGGTGGGGGGGGGGCACTCTGGAGGCCTCTTAGTAGTCAGTGCCAGCAGGTGGCGTCAGAGACCCTTCTTGATAGGTCCATACCTGATAAGGTAGACAATCCTCCTGTCAAGGCTATATAGGGTCTCTCCTATGGGTTCTCTTCAGATTCTGCTTGTAAGTTTCCTTCAGGAATCCTCTGCAACAACTTCAGACTCTTCTGACCTCAGATCATCTGCAGCCTGCTCCAAGAAACGCTGCAACTGCAGCAAAGTGTCTACAAGAGACACTTTTCTTCAGCAACCCCAGCTCCAAGTCAGCAACTGCAACAGTTTCCACAGTGTGCACACTCTTGGGACTCCCTGTCTTCATCCTGCACCAGAAAGACCAAAGAAATCTCCCGTGGAGTGCTCCCTGCTCCAAGCCGGCACCTTCCAAGATGACAACCTGTACCCTGGGATTCCTTTCACAGCGATGAGAGTGCTCCTAAGGACACAGTGGGTGGACATCATCAACATAGACTGTCCGGAGGACATGCTGACACAATTTGGAGGAGGTAAGACCTTGCCTTCCCCAAGAGTGTTGGTACCCCTGTGTACTGCGTTTTCTTCGCCTCCTGAGGCCTCTGTGCACTCTTTGCAAAATTCCTTTGTGCACATCCAGGCCCAGGTCCCCAGCACTCATCCTGTGATGCACAACTCGCTGAGTTGTTCTCCGGCTGCGTGGGATATTCTTTTGTTGTGCTGCATTAACCACATTTTGCACCTTCTTTGAACAAAGAAACTGTGACTCCTGGGGGTGCTGGCTGGTATCCTGAGGGCTCTCTAGAGTGCTAAGCGCCCCCTCTTCCTCCTCACACAGAGTTGAGGCCCCCAGGTCCCTCCTGGGTCCATCCAGTGCCATTTTGATGCAAAATGCACTTTTGTTGTAGCCAAGGTTCTTGGCGCCTTCCAACACAAAATCTCATCTGCAACGATCTCCACACTGTGGGACATCTTTTGCATCATGCAGGAACCCAGTAGCAACTTCCTAGGGTGCATTTCTGCAGTCTTCTACTAACCGGGGACACTTCTTTTGCACCCTGTTCTGGGTTGGCAGGGGCTCCTGTCCTTCCTGGAGCTTCTTTCGACTTCTGGACTTGGTCTCCTTCCTTTGCAGGTCTTCAGGTCGAATAACCCAGCAGTTGTTCTTTGCAGACTTGGTTGGCTGCTGCAAAATCCCTAAAACGAGGTGTAGTGTGTCCTAAGGAAACTTGCAGTACTTTACTCCTGCTTTTCTGAGCTCTGGGGTGGGGTAATTTACTTACCTTTCCTGTAATCTTACCCTCCCGGCGATTCTGCACACACGACACTTGTCTAGGGGGGAATTTGTGATTCGCATTCCACTTTTTTAGTATACGGTTTGTGTTGCCCCTAGACCTATTTTCTCCCTTTGCATTCGATAGGATTTCCTACTGTTCACATTGTTCTATGACGATTTACTTGTCTAATTTTGGTATCTAGTGTATATATTGTGTGTAATACTTACCTCCAGAAGGAGTATTGTCTCTATGATATTTTTGGTACTGTGCCACACAAATAAATACCTTTATTTTTAGTAACACTGAGTATTGTCTTTACTTGTGTATAAGTATTGTGTAACTATAAGTGGTATTGCATGAGCTTTGCATGTCTCCTAGTTCAGCCTAAGATGCTCTGCTATAGCTACCTCTATCAGGCTAAGCTGCTAGAACACTACTACTTCACTAATAAGGGATAACTGGTCCTGGTACAAGGTGTAAGTACCCAAGGTACCCACTACAAACCAGGCCAGCCTCCTACGGATGGCCCCAAGAAAGTTGTTCCCAAGAAAGTGGCCAATAAGAAGAAGCAGCTTTCCACCAGTGGCGTGCCTACCATAATCTTCTTTGGCAGACATGTGCCTGCCACACTGGACACCAGTAAGAAACCTGGAGGAGCACTCCTGCACCAACAGTACCACCCCAACCTCCCCAAAGTCCCTGTCTGTCAGTGAGGCAGCCACTGCAATCATGGCAACACTGACAAGCATTGACGTTAAATTGGAATTGTTCTTTCACAAAGTAGCACCCAATTGTTTCAGGAAATGGAACGAAGTGGACAGCACCCACAGCCAGGAATTGTAGATCTTCCTGAAGTTGAGGCAGAACAGTAGGTAGAGCTTCCTGCCAAGCAAGAACCTCCTCTTTGAGAACCATTGGCTCCCAGATCTTCAGGAATGAAAAGGAATGGCACTCCTGCAACATTTTCTCCTCGCACTACTTCTGATGACGATGATAGTGACATATGGGTGGACCCAGGCAGAGTCCGGGAGACGCCAGGAGAGGCATGGGAAAAGAAAAGTTCCTGAAAGTCTTAGAATCATGGAAGGGGGTGAGGAGGAGGAAGATGATGATGAGACAGTCATTGTGAAAGCTTGAACAGAGGAGTCTGATATCACTATTCAAACTACTCTGAGGGATGTGGCACAGGTAGGACCTCCAGATCCCATATTTGTAAAGTCCCTGCTGAGACCTGCTCCAACTCCTACTACAGTAGAATTATGCACTGCAGAGAGGCAATGGATGACACACCCACCTACCTCCAGTTCTTCTGGCATTGGCAGTGGCCGACTAAGAAAGTACTTCTCCCCAGTTTGGGACATTTTTACGACTAGCAAACAGGAGGCTCCATTTGCCATGCAAGTGTTCGTCAAGGTAAGCCTGGTTCACCTTATGGTACTGGAGGCCAAACGACCCATGTGAAAAAACATTACACAGTCTGGTGGGAGGAGCACCTTAACAAAATTGCTGAATGGGGTTGTGGTGATGAAGAAAAGAAGAGAATCCAGGTTACTATTATGGGCATGTTTATCCACGAGGGGCCCTATGACCGCAACGGAAAGAGTGGGATAATTAGAATTGCTCGCAGCCACCTGCCCAAAATGAAAGGTTCCAAGTTGGACCTATTTTGCCAGAGTTGCTGTTTGAGCCCTGCATCACAATGTGCTGCAATTAGTTGGAAAGGCTGTCCACACTATCCACCTGACGACAGACAGACATGTGGACCAGTTGTCAGGTGACCAATTACATGTGCATCACAGCACTCTGGATCATCTTTGCCAGGGTAAAGAAAAAGTTTTCTACAGCTCTTGACCCTAAAGAAAGTTTTAAGAGTGTTTGGCAGCAAGCAACAGTAGTCATGTTTGCCATGGAGAC
Organism: Pleurodeles waltl; assembly: GCF_031143425.1. Lineage (NCBI taxonomy): Eukaryota > Metazoa > Chordata > Amphibia > Caudata > Salamandridae > Pleurodeles > Pleurodeles waltl. Next base: position 503,399,978 of record NC_090447.1, read on the forward strand.
ATCACATACAGCTGCAAACATTTTGGATAAATTTAACATCAAGGTGTCTCAATGGCTGCAACCTAGAGTCCTCTGAATTGGATTTGTTACCATGGGCAAAGGCAGTAACATAAGGCCGTGGCAGACAGTAGCTATTTCATGGTCCTGTGTTTGGTGCACTGCATCAACCTGGTTGGGCAAGAGATTCTCACAAAGGAAGATATAGGGCCTCATTATGAGGTTGGTGGTCTCAGGAGTGCCATGTTGGCGGGGGCAGTCATACTGCCAACAGGCTGGCGGAGAAGACCACCAAATTATGACATTGGTGGCATTCAGCACAGAACACAGCCAAATCAACGTCCGGACCGCCTCTGTGGTCTGGCCGCCACAGACGACGGTAGCCACCTGCAGGCCCATGGAGACCATGTTTCAGCCAGACAGATTACAAGGCTACACACCGCAAAGGTTTCCGCCACGGTCACTCCACCACAGAAACCATTGTAGAAACCAACTGCATTAAAGGCGACTCTTTCAGGAAGCCATACTCGTCCACAGCCGCTATGGAACTTGAGCTAGATGTCTTCCCGCTGCTCCTGCTCGTCCAACAGCTCCAGAATCAGCAACAATGATGACAACAGCAACCGTAAGTTCACACACTTACCTGGTACTTTTGTAGATTGTCAATTTTTGTGCACTCACACACAATACATTCGGTAAGAGGTGTGAGGGCGACACTCACATGTAACAGCACACTAACACACACACTCACATACAGCCACATACACACTTGCATATACAAGACAACCATGCTACGGCCGCCACACACACATCACAAACATACACAGGTATGCACAGAAACACTGCACAGGCCCACACACACAGTACCCTGCAACATCACAACCAAAACACAACTGCACCATCTCCAATCTGATGGCAGGGACCTACAGAGGAAACTACCCATGGACACATCACACATACATCACAGCATCACAGTGTGACACCCAAAAAAATACACTCAAATACACAACCGTACAGAATGATTTACACAAAACATTGTATCTAATATACCATGCATAAAACATGCACACAGTCAAACTACACAAAGCTGCACCACACACCAACAAACACATCTCCACATAACCAACACTCAATACCACCACTACAAAAAATCTTGAACACACAATTGTCCATCACACAACACACACCCTACCACTTTTAGACAAAAGCACTGCACATAACCTCACATACTTGCTAAACAACACAGGTAGCCAAAGCAGCACACACACAACCGCCCCCCCACACACACATACTGACACACAACTAATGTCAGCCAGGAACAACTCCATGCTAGGAAAAGAAACGTATGACAAAGACTTAAACAGGAAAACAACCACAGGTTGACTCAAATTATTATTAAATTCCAATAAATTGGAAAAGCAAAGGACTTAGGGCAATCCATTCACAATGCATATCGTGCACATATGTGTGCCCCATACTTGACTCTTGACTGCCATGTAACCTCCACAGGTAGGGGCATCTATGGGGCAGGCAGGCACCTCAGGGGTTTTCTGGGGGTTGCGGGGGGTTGGGTTTAAGTTTTAGAGGGGGCCTTTGGGATCTTGTTTGGGAGGGTGGGGTCTTGGCTTTATCTTAAGTTTAGGAGAGGGTTGTGTTTTTTAAGGAAGGGTAGACTTCTTGGCAGGGGAGGGGCATGGGTTCTTTCAGGTGGGGCAGGGGAGGTCTTGGAGGAGGTAGGGCTGGACTTGGGGGGGACACAGAATGTCTAGGGGGTATCACGCGGTATGAGAGGAGTAGGGAAAAGGGAAAACTCCGAAAAGAAAGCTTTTTTAGGCACATAAGGACAGTCATAGCAAAAGGGTTTGGGTGAGGAGGGAGAGGGAGTGGTTGTCTGAGGTGTTGTGGATGTAATGGGTGCATGTTTGTGCGAGGTATGTTTGTGGGGCGTGGGTGTCTGTTGGGTGGATGAGTGCAGGTGTTGCTGTGTCTTGGGATGAGGAGGGTGGAGGTGCTGATGATGCCGTGGTAGGTGGGTGACTGTCTGATGGTGTGGTGACTGCAAATATAGGCAGTCATTACAACATTGGTGGTAAAAGCCGCTTACCACCGCGCAGAAGACCGCCAACACACCACCGCATCCGCGGAATTCCGCCACAGCTATTATGACCCACATCTCGGAACCCGCCAAAATTCAGACACCCACACAAGTCCGCCACACCAAAGGTCAGTGATAAACTGGCGAAAACAAAACTTCCACCATCACGCCAACAGAAATACGCCCACACTATCACGACACACGAATCCAAGCGGCGGTCTTTCAACTGTGGTATTCCATTGGCGGTACATACCGCCACGCTCAAAATATCCACACTTATACACACACCTGAGACACATACACACACAACTCCCACACAACCATTACAACATAAAACACACACCCACATCACCCACAAAGCCCCACAACAAAAAATTCAGAAAGAAGGCCAGAGAGAGACACCACCAGCAAGTACAACAGCATCCACAGGCACATAACACCATCACCCACACAACTTCCATGCACCTCACACAACACACCACTACATATCACCACACACTCCACCCCACACATCACCTACACCACTCCATGGCACGTCAAAGACACCCCAGGTTCTCGGAGGAGGAGCTCAGGGTCATGGTGGAGGAAATCGTACGGGTAGAGCCACAGCTATTCGGAGCACAGGTGCAGCACACCTCAATTGCAAGGAACATGGAGCTATGGCAAAGAATAGTGGACAGGGTCAACGCAGTGGGACAAAACCCAAGAAATCTGGAGGACATCAGGAAAAGGTGGAACGGCCTACGGGGGAAGGTGCATTCTGTGGTCTCAAGACACCACCTGGCGGTTCAGCGGACTGGCGGCGGACCCACACCTCCTCCCCCACAACTAACAACATGGGAGGAGCAGGTCTTGGCAATTCTGCGTCCTGAGGGCCTCGCAGGAGTAGGTGGAGGAATGGACTCTGGTAAGTCAAAGCTTTACTATTACATCCCCCACCCTACCTGCATGCTATCACATACCCCCACCCTCGCCTCACCCCATCACTCCAACTCCTCACAAATGTCCCAATATCACAAACCACCCATCCCAACACCAAGCCCTGCATGCAACACCAAAGCATGGACACCCATCACCAAAGCATGCCCACTGCACATAGCCATACACCCCCTAAACCATTATCACAGAAGGTCCCACACAAGAATGGAAGCACTGGGGTACAGGGTGACCCACCCATTGCACACCATGGCACACACAGATGCAATAATCATGCCTTTCCACCCCTGCAGGACCCCTACCCAATGTCACTAGACAGGAGGGTCCAGACATGTCCACTCCACCCACGGAAGAGGCCCACAGTGATGACAGCACCTCTGTCCAGCTGGATCTAGATGACCAGCCCGGACCATCGGGGACCTCTGGACAGTCGGCTGCCCTCACACAGGCACAGGCCACCACAGACCTTCCCCCCTCTGGAAACACCAGCACAGCACCCACCCAACGAGCCCATACCTCCGCCCCCAGGACACGTCAATCAGCTGTATGTCCACCACTACAGGGAACCCAGGATAACCCACCACCCCAACAACAACAGGGACCTGGGGGCAGTGGCAGTGGGCACACGATCCAGGGGACGGAGGCCCAGGAACACAGGGGAACTGGGAGGGCTGCTGTGCGACAGGGGGCGGACAGGCCAAGGGAACCCACTCTCCACGAGGCCCTCTCCTCCATCAAGGGAGCATACCACCACTCCCAGGAGATGACGGCAAAGATACTTGCCAAGTTTCAGGAGACCCAGCGCATGCAGGAGGAACAGTATATGGGCTTCAGGGAGGAACTCAGAACCAACAGCTCCAACCTGGGCACCATCGTAGGGGTGCTGAAGGAAGTACTCAACACCAGGAGGGACACTGTGGCACTACAAGGGGTCCCTGACACTAGCATGGACGATGAACTGCCCACCACCTCCGCCAGCGCTAGTGGACAGGACGCCCCGCCACAGGACCACCACACCAGCACCCCACCCCCTGCAGAGGGAGAACCACCCCGCAACCAGTCCCTGAGATCCAGGAACAAGACAGAGAACGATGCCAAGACCCCAGCCAAGAAATGAGACCACCCTGATTGTCATCCTACTGTCCCACTTTGTCACCCTGTCCATAATTAAACTGCCCCAGCTCCACTTCCTATGCCCATAAGGGCAATGCACCTGTGAGACTAATAGACTGGACTCTGCCATGGACACTCCTCCGCCATCACCCCTCACCATTTAACTTCCCCCTCCAATATTTTACATTCAAATAAACACACCTAAAGCACAAAATGATCTGGAGTCTGTCTGTGATTTTGAATTAGTGTATTTGCAATTACAGTGACAAAATGTTTTTGAAATAGTAATGTCAATATACCTATGTCACACAGCTCTAGTCCATGAGGAATTTAAGCAGATGTCACACAGTGGGACCCACATCTGTGAAACCGTAGGGAAGTGACAACTCAGTGACCATACACTGGGTGAAAACGACAGACAGGAGAGAGGTAGTAGTGTAAAAGTACATGTAGTAGGTAGGATTGTATTCTTACCTGTGTTTCACTGGAAGTATTGCTGGCACACTGAGTCCCTGTTCAGCATGACTTCTTCCTCTGCTTCATCCTCATCACTGTCCACAGGCTCCACAGCTGCCACAACCCCGCCATCTGGACCATCCTCCTGCAGAAAAGGCACCTGTTGTCGCAAAGCCAAGTTGTGAAGCACAGAGCAGGCCACGATGATCTGGCACACCTTCTTTGGTGAGTAGAATAGGGATCCACCTGTCATGTGGAGGCACCTGAACCTGGCCTTCAGGAGGCCGAAGGTCCGCTCGATCACCCTCCCAGTTCGTCCATGGGCCTCATTGTAGTGTTCCTCTGCTCTGGTCCTGGGATTCCTCACTGGGGTCAATAGCCATGACAGGTTGGGGTAACCAGAGTCACCTGCAAATGGCAAGGGACAACTGTTAGACACACACTAACCTGTAGGGATATACCCAGACAACCATTCCCACTGTCTTGCTTCCAGGTGCTCACCTAATAGCCACACACGGTGCCTCTGGAGTTGACCCTTTACATAAGGGATGCTGCTATTCCGCAGGATGTAGGCATCATGCACTGAGCCAGGGAACATGGCATTCACATGGGAGTTGTACTGGTCTGCCAAACATACCATCTGTACATTCATAGAATGATAACTCTTCTGGTTTCTGTACACCTGTTCACTCCTGTGGGGGGGGGGAGCAAAGCCACATGGGTCCCATCAATGGCACCTATGATGTTGGGGATATGTCCCAGGATATGTCCCAGGGCATAGAAGTCACCTTTCACTGTAGGCAAATCCTCCACCTGAGGGAAAACGATGTAGCTCCGCATGTGTTTCAGAAGGGCAGACAACACTCTGGACAATACGTTGGGAAACATAGGCTGGGACATCCCTGATGCCATGGCCACAGTTGTTTGAAAAGATGCACTTGCAAGGAAATGGAGCACTGACAGCATCTGCACTTGAGGGGGGATTCCTGTGGGATGGCGGATTGCTGACATAAGGTCTGGCTCCAACTGGGTACACTTTTCCTGGATTGTGGCACGGTCAAACCTCTAGGTGATTATCAAATGTTGCTCCTCCATTGTCGACAGGTCCACCAACGGTCGGTACACCGGAGGATGCTGCCATCTCCTCACAAGTCCCAGCGGACGGTGCCTATGAAGGACAACAGCGAGCACAGAGTCAAACAACTCAGAGGTACTTACCCACAGTTTACACAGAACCCCAATCATACACAAAAGGTGGCATGTATGTGTGTTGAGACTAGGCCTAGGTATGAATGATGCAGTTGAAAATGTGGCCATGTGGGCCCCTGAAATGGCGGCTGCCTGACCTCTAAAGAGGGACAATGGGATGTGAGGTAACTGCGCTGACGTTGTACACCATCGCGGTAGGCGGTCGGAGACCGCGGCGCAATGCTGCATTGGTTAACATTGGAACCTATGGATCCAAGGAGCCAATGACGATGTACGCCGGCGGTGATGGTACGCACCGCCGCAGACGTGACCGCCATTTTCTATCTGTTCAATCACTCAATACCTGATCTTCGACAGGAGAGGACCTACACTGCAAGTGCTGCTGTGACCTCGGTCTGGAAGAGACAATGGCTCGTGCATCTGGGGAAAGGGCCCCTGCCTTCACATCGGAGGAGTTGGAGAAGCTTGTGGATGGGGTCCTCCCCCAGTACACGCTACTCTAGGGTCCTCCAGCCAAACAGGTAAGTACACAGGGAGCATTTTGTATGGGCTATGCCTGTGTGGAGAGGGCTGGATGTAAGAATGAAGGGGTCAGAGTGCTGCGTGCATGAAAGACGGTGAATGCATGTGCCACATGGCAAGGGTAGGGATGGGGGCCAATCACTTTGACGGTGCAGTTGCTAATGACTTCTTTTCTTTGCCTGTACATTTCATGTAGGTCAGCACCCACCAGAAGAAAGATATATGGCGTTCCATTGCCAAGGACGTCCGGACCCTGGGGGTCTACCACAGACGGAGCACCCACTGCCTTAAAAGATGGGAGGACATTCGCCGCTGGAGCAAGAAGATGGCGGAGACTCAGCTGGGGATGGCCTCCCCACGTGGGAGGGGTGCCCGTCGCACTATGACCCCCTTGATGATCAGGATCCTGGCGTTGGCCTACCCAGAGTTGGATGGGCGCTTGAGTGCATCACAGCAGACACAAGGGGGTGAGTACACTCTCATTCTGCTGACTTTGCGCTCAGTGGAGTTGTCTGGGTGGGGGAGGAGGGCTGTGGGTTTCCCTAGGCCAGGGCATGTTCCGTAGGCAAGGCCCCTCTGTAAGGCAGGCCATGTGGCACCCCAGCCCACCTCTGTAGAGTGCCAAGTACAGCTATTTATGCCCCTGTGTCATCTATGTGTGCAGATGTCGTCCATAGGCTTGTAGCCATTTCCCAGTAATTGAACAGTGGAGCCCAAGAGCGCGGCGTAGTGCAGGGGGCTTCTGTGTCTGTCTTGTCCGCCAACAGTAGCGGTATTCCATGCACTCAACATGTCTTTCTTCTGTCGCCCCCCCCCTTTTTGTGTTCTCCCTGTTCTTGTGTGCATTAGCAACATCAGGCGGAGGAGCAGTGGCACCGGAGCACGAGGGAGCTGCATCCCACATGGCCTTGGAGGGAGAGACTCGGAATTCACCAGTGGGACGGAGGGCAAGGGGAGCTTCACGGCGGGGACAGGAGCTGACACCAGCGACACGGACATGTCCTCTGATGGGAGCTCCCTTGTGGTGGCGGCAACATCTGTGCTCCCCACATCTACAGCTACAGCCGCCACCCCTCCTACCAGCACCGCCCTCCCAGCATCCCCTCTGCCTTCGCCCCGTACCCGCTCACCCAGGAGGGTGGGCATCACCTTCGCCCCAGGCACCTCAGCCCCTGCCCCTGTCACCCCTGCTGCCCTCAGTGAGGAGGCCATTGACCTCCTCAGGTCCCTCACTGTTGGGCAGACTACCATTTTGAATGCCATCCAGGGTGTAGAAAGGCAGTTGCAACAAACTAATGCATTCCTGGAGGGCATTCATTCTGGTAAGGCGGCCCTTCACCGAGCTTTTCAAACTCTGGCCTCAGCACTGATGGCAGCCATTGTCCCCGTCTCTAGCCTCCCCCCTCCAATTTCCTCCACCCAGACCCAATCCCCTGTACCTCTGCCTATCCCAAGCACACCATCAGACCAGCTTGCACACACCTCACCACACAAGGGAAGCTCAGGCAACCATAAGCACCACACATCCCACAGGCACTCACACAAGCAACACACACATGCAGACACACCAACATCCACTACCTCCACTGTGTCCCCCTCCTCGTCGTCTCCCTCCTCCCTCCCAGTCTCATCTACACTCACACCTGCGTGCACTACCTCTACAGCCACTATGTCCTTCACCAGCACACCCACCAGCACACCCCACTCATGTGCAGTCACCACCCCACTACCATTCACACGTCCCCTGTGTCCTCTCCCAGTGTGTCTGTGATGCCCCCTCCCAAGGTACACAAACGCAGCCACACACCCACCCAACAGCCATCCACCTCACGACAGCCTCCAGTGCATGCACCTGCACCCAAAGTCACCAAACGTACACCTGCTACTACCACCACCTCTTCCTCCACTCCCAAACCCCCTCCAGCTACTCGTCCCAGTGTGTCCAAGAAACTATTTCTGTCCACTCTTGACCTCTTTCCCACACCTACCCCATCCATCTCATAGGTCCGGAAGTAGCACCTCAGCCACAACATCTCCGGGACCAGTGGTGCCTGTAGTCACCGGTATGTGGAATGCACCGGCCACTAGGACAGCCAGTGTGGCACGGAGCCACAGCACAGCCAGTCCACCACCTGTGAAGCATCAGAAGTTGGTCAGTGCCCGGCGGGAGAGGGGGAAGACTGCAGCCACCAAAGCCGCTCCCAGGGGTCCCGGTGGGAGTGTGGAGTCAGCTGTGACACCTTCCAAGGTGGGGAAGGGCCACAAGAAACCTGGCAAGTCTGGGAAGAGCTGCACGGCGGAGAAGACTGCCATCATTCCCGCTGTCCAGGAGGCCACCGCCAGCCCCAGCCCAGCTGCCCAGGAGGCCACTGCCAGCCTCAGCCCAGCTGCCCAGGAGGGCACCGCCTGCCCCAGCCCAGCTGCCCAGGAGGCCACCGCCAGCCCCAGCCCAGCTGCCCAGGAGGCCACTGCCAGCCCCAGCCCAGCTGCCCAGGAGGGCACCGCCAGCCCCAGCCCAGCTGCCCAGGAGGCCACCTCCAGACCCAGCCCAGCTGCCCAGAAGGCCACTGTCAGCCCCAGACCAGCTGCCCAGGAGGGCACCACCAGCCCGAGCCCAGCTGGCCTGGAGGCCACCGCCAGCCCCAGCTGATCCGTGAAGGACCGCCAGCACAAGCCCCGCTGGGCAATGAAGGACCGCCAACTCAAGCACCGCTAAACAGGGCACCGCCAGCACAAGCACCGCTAAACAGGGCACCACCAGCACAAGCACCGCTGGGCCATGAAGGACTGCCAACTCAAGCAGCGCTGGGCCATGAAGGACCGCCAACTCAAGCACCGCTGAGCAGGGCACCGCCAGCACAAGCACCGCTGGGGTATGAAGGACCACTCAAGCACCGCTGAACAGGGCACCGCCAGCACAAGCACCGCTGGGCCATGAAGGACCGCCAGCACAAGCACAGCTGGGCCATGAAGGACCGCCAACTCAAGCACTGCTGGGCCATGAAGGACCGCCAGCACATGCACCGCTGGGCCATGAAGGACCGCCAACTCAAGCACCACTGAACAGGGCACCGCCAGTACAAGCCCTGCTGGGCCATGAAGGACTGCCAACTCAAGCCCCGCTGAACAGGGCACCGCCAGCACAAGCACCGCTGAACAGGGCACCACCAGCACAAGCACCGCTGAACAGGGCACCACCAGCACAAGCCCCGCTGGGCCATGAAGGACCGCCAGCACAAGCACCGCTGGGCCATGAAGGACTGCCAACTCAAGCAGCGCTGGGCCATGAAGGACCGCCAACTCAAGCACCGCTGAACAGGGCACTGCCAGCACAAGCACCGCTGAGCAGGGCACCGCCAGCACAAGCACCGCTGGGGCATGAAGGACCACTGAAGCACCGCTGAACAGGGCACCGCCAGCACAAGCACCGCTGGGCCATGAAGGACCGCCAACACATGCACCGCTGGGCCACGAAGGACCGCCAACTCAAGCACCACTGAACAGGGCACCGCCAGTACAAGCCCTGCTGGGCCATGAAGGACCGCCAACTCAAGCCCCGATGAACAGGGCACCGCCAGCACAAGCACCGCTGGGGCATGAAGGACCGCCAGCACAAGCCCCGCTAGGCCATGAAGGACCGCCAACTCAAGCAACGCTGGGCCATGAAGGACTGCCAACTCAAGTACCGCTGAACATGGCACCGCCAGCACAAGCACCGCTGAACATGGCACCGCCAGCACAAGCACCACTGAACAGGGCACAGCCAGCACGAGCCCCGCTGGGCCATGAAGGACCGCCAGCACAAGCACCGCTGGGCCATGAAGGACAGCCAATTCAAGCACGCTGGGCCATGAAGGACCGCCAGCACATGCACTGTTGGGCCATGAAGGACCGCCAACTCAAGCACCGCTGAACAGGGCACCGCCAGCACAAGCACTGCTGGGCCATGAAGGACCGCCAGCACAAGCACCGCTGGGCCATGAAGGATCGCCGACTCAAGCACCGCTAGCCCATGAGCGGCAGGGGCACTGACGCAACTGGGTCCGTCACGGGGTGAGTGATGCACTCTGGGCACCAGTCCCCCTCCAGAACCAGTGGAGAGATCCATCCACTACCTCTGTCCTTCACAGGATGAAACACTCTGGGCACCAGTCCCCCTCCAGAACCAGTGGAGAGATCCATCCACTACCTCTGTCCTTCGCAGGATGAAGCACTCTGGGCACCAGTCCCCCTCCAGAACCAGTGGAGACATCCATCCACTACCTCAGTCCTTGGCAGGATGAAGCACTCTGGGCACCAGTCCCCCTCCAGAGCGAGTGGAGACTGTTATCCACTTGAGAGTCTGTGGCTTTGCACTCCCCAGGATATGGCAGTGGGCAACCCACATACTGTGGAGACTTGAGAGACTGTGGGTTTGCACTCCCCAGGATTGAACAGTGGGCAAACCACCCACTGTAGAGACTTGAGAGACTGTGGCTTTGCACTCCCCAGGATTGAACAGTGGGCAACAACCCACTGTAGAGACTTGAGCAACTGTGGCTTTGCACTCCCCAGGATTGAACAGTGGGCAAACCACCCACTGTAGAGACTTGAGAGACTGTGGCTTTGCACTCCCCAGGATTGAACAGAGGGCCTTGAGCCCCCTAGTGGACCTGGCGTTGTACACTCATCCGGCTGAGGTGCCCCCCCTTCGCTTCCCCCTGAGGTGCCTGTTATATTCCTATCTGATGCTGCTGCAGTGTTCTCTCTGTTTTAATCGGGTATCGAGTGTGGGCCTCGCCCATGCATTTTGGGCCCAGTGGTCCACGGACTATAAATGGTGCAATACATGGACTTGTATTATTGGTGTATATATTTGTTTATGGTGTATATATATTTTGGAGTACTGGATTTTAATAGATTACAATTGTTACAATCATTTCCTTTTGTCTTTGCATTCTTCCGGGGGGCATGGGGGGTGTAACTGTAATATATCAACATGTATTAGTGTGTGTGTTGTAGTGGGTGGGGGTGGGGGTGTTTCATGTGTGTATCCCTGTTTTTTGCCTCCCCCCTCCCCTGTGTCGTAGGTGCAGTACTCACTGTGGTCTTCGCCGCCGGCGTTCGTGCTCCTGGTAGATGAGCAGGAAGACTATCGCAGGTAGAATTTGGAGTTCCGGTTCCATGGTGTCCTCGTTCCTCGTGGGGTATGTAGAGGTGAGCGTTTTTCCTTCGGGATTCCTGTTTCCGCCGTGTTTTTATCCGCGGTGAATCCACCCCGGAAAAGGTGGCGGATTGGCCTGTCATAATAGTGTGGGGGGTACATTGTCCTCCGCCTGTCTGTTGGCGGTGACAGCCGAGCTGTTTGTTTGTACCGCCGTGGCGATCTGAGTGTTAAAGTGGCTGTCTTTGTTGGCGGTTTCCGCCAAGGTCGTAATTGCACTTTGTTTACCGCCGGCCTGTTGGCGGTCTTACCGCTGCTTTAACACCGTCCGCCAGGGTTGTAATGACCACCATAGTGTGTGTGCTGCATGAAGGTGTGTCAGTGTTTGTGGTATCTGCGGGTATGGACTGGGGTGGATGCCTGAATGTCTGCTGTGATGCTGTCTGTGGGAAGGATTGGTGTGATCGCTGGATCAGTGAATATTAGTGTTGTGTCTGCAGGTGTGTCAGGTGTGCTGTTAGTGATGCTGGTAGTGGTGGTGGTGTCAGGGCAGGTTGTGACTGTTGCTGTGTGTGCATTTGATTGGTGCTTGTGTGAATTTCGGTGGTGTGTCTTGTGGTTCCTATGTTTGTCTAGTCACCCTTGGATGTTGAGGTGGATGCATGCCTGTCTGTTTGTATGCTTTGGCTGGGTCAAGGAAGAGGGGTTACAGATTAATTAGAGAAAGATGGAAGGGAGACGGGAGGCATAGGGTGACTGCTGCCATCAGTGTGGAGGCCAGAGCCTGAAAGTAACTCTGTAAACCAGCCAGTGCACCGTGAATGTCCTCAAGGACCGCTTTACTCTGTGGGATCTGAGTTGCTAGTCCCTGAATGGCATTCACAATGGTCAACTGACACACAGAGATGGACCTTAGGATGTCAGTAGCCTTCTCACTGAGGACAGCAGGGCTGGCAGGGGCAGAGGTGCCTGTGGCAAAGGAAAAGCCTACCCCATTGGGTGAGTGGGCACGGCAAACTGGGTGGGGAGCTACAGGGAGGGCAGTGGTAGAAAAGGGGCTGGTGGACTTGGTGCTGGGGTGGTCCCAGATTGGTCCGCCACCACCAGGAAGCATCCACGGGAGAAGAATTCAGAAGATGAAGACGTGGATCCTGTCTCTCCTATGGCACTCCCCTTGCCGTCAAGGCCACTGGGTCCTTTTGTGTCGGTGGTATCAGCACTTCAGGTTCCTTTGCCAGCAGCTTCTCCACTCAGCTGTGCCCCGTCTCGTTCAGCTGCTGAGGCTGGTGCTGAGAACCAGAAAGAGAGATAGGGTCATCACATTCTTTACATACACATACATTAAACCATACACAACAGTAACATCACAACTATGTGTAAAACGCCCCCAGGTGGGAACCATTTTGAGCAAACTCATGTCACAACAACATACTCCCCACAACCCTATATGACAACAATGTCACAACCGACATAAGCCTACCATCTGACCACTACATCACCATCCTAGTACAGTTAAAACACAAACTATTACTGCACAAGATGATTTGTCAACATAATATGTGTGCCTCTACATAGGGTATCATTGTGAGACAACAAACCATCAATGAAAATGAGGGTTCACTTCAAATTCATCCCTACTCCAAATCTAAACTTGCTCAGTCCATTGCCAGATGTTATGTTCTATGAAAGTAATCTCAAGACATTCCTAATACAACACAGAATGTTGCTTAGCTAGCACATCTCTAAAATGTACCTGTGCCTAAAACATTCACAATGGCAAATAACTCAGATGCATCTACACCATATGGCATATCAAATTTTGAAATATAATAGACTCCCAAACCATTTCTCCAACACATTTATCAATTATGTTTTTGCAAAGAATTGCACATACATTCAGGAACTACTCATCTTAACCTTTCTCACATAGAAAACAAAGTCATGTACAGCAATAGGGTTCTACTTAGCACACAGGATACACCCACAGACAACCACAGGGAACATACTAAAACTTTCAATAGAATGGACATCTGTTGTGTGTATGAAGGCTACATGCATTTCAACTATTCATGCTGAGTAGCAACCTCAAGATGACCACATCAAATGACCAACACTTTAGACATGAGTCACCTGACATCCTTGGAGTACAGTTATACTGACATAAACCACTTCTAAAGTAACCATGATTGACACATACAACTAGAGTCCAGCAATTTGACTGACAATAAATACCATTCCACCGACATGTAACTGCCAGCTTTAACACATGCAACACTACGTAGCCATGGTTAAATGAGCTTATCCATACTAAAATACTTCAAAACATATTCAGAATAGCAAAAGTAAATATGCCAAACCTAAATCTTCAACCTTAAAGATGGCAGAAAGTACCCATGTACACATGATGTTGGCACAAACAGTGGATGTTGTACCAATAGAGGAGATGGCCTGCCCTGTGTAGAATGGGCAATATAAATTAGCTAATAGAATAGCAGGCTAGCCACTTACCTTCTCAATAACGCATACATGGTACAGATAGTCTGAACCCACATGTCTATGATATGTCCTGCGCTAGGAGTGTCTCCTGACCTATTTTGCCCAGGTAATACACTCCCCGCGCGCACAGCACCACCAAGCCATGCCCGTGTCTCCCCCTCCTCGCCCTCGCTGCTTCTAGGGATCGAGGCCCTCAGGGACCCGATCCGCTAGAGTGTCTCTCTGGTTCCTCGGTCTTTCTCTGCTCTCTCTGACTTTCTACTCTTTGCCTTTTTATAGCCAGTACTCTTTGCCTTTTTCTGCTTTTTACTCTTTGCCTCCTTTCAGACTTTCTACTCTTTGCCACTGCTCAGCCTTTACTCTTTTGCCTCTTTTTCCAACTTTTTATTCTTTAGCCTTTTTGCCCTCTTTAAATTTTGCACCTTTTTCCCCCGCTCCTTTCCCCGCACCCCCATTGGCCCGCTCCTCCCGCCTCCCAGCTGATCCTCCCTCCCCCCTCCATTCTTAATGGCGGTCGCTGCACGCTAAGGTGAGTGTCTCCTGACCTATTATGGCCAGGTAATACACTCCCCGCACGCACAGCACCACCAAGCCGTGCCCGTGTCTCCCCCTCCCCGCACTCGCTGCTTCTAGGGATCGAGGACCTCCAGGTCCCGATCCGCTAGAGTGTCTCTCTGGTTCCTCGGTCTTTCTCTGCTCTCTCTGCCTTTCTACTCTTTACCTTTTTTGAGCCAGTACACTTTGCCTTTTTTCTCCTTTTTACTCTTTGCCTCCTTTCAGACTTTCTACTCTTTGCCATTGCTCAGCCTTTACTCTTTTGCCTCTTTTTCCAACTTTTTATTTTTGGGCCTTTTTGCCCTCTTTTAATTTTGCACCTTTTTTTCCCGCTCCTTTCTCCCTGCTCCCCCGCACCCCCATTCGCCCGCTCCTCCAGCCTCCCAGCTGATCCTCCCTCCCCCCTCCATTCTTAATGGCGGTCGCTGCACGCTAAGGTGAGTGTCTCCTGACCTATTATGGCCAGGTAATACACTCCCTGCGCTCACAGCACCACCAAGCCGTGCCCGTGTCTCCCCCTCCCCGCCCTCGCTGCTTCTAGGGATCGAGGCCCTCCGGGTCCCGATCCGCTAGAGTGTCTCTCTGGTTCCTCGGTCTTTCTCTGCTTTCTCTGCCTTTCTACTCTTTGCCTTTTTTCAGCCAGTACTCTGCCTTTTTTCTGCTTTTTATTCTTTGCCTCCTTTCAGACTTTCTACTCTTTGCCATTGTTCAGCCTTTACTCTTTTGCCTCTTTCTCCATCTTTTTATTCTTGGGCCTTTTTGCCCTCTTTTAATTTTGCTCCTTTTTTTCCTGCTCATTTCCCCGCTCCCCTCGCCCCGTGCCCCCATTCACCCGCTCCTCCCTCCTCCCAGCTGCTCCTCCCTCCCTCCTCCCTTCTTAATGGCGGTTGATGCGCGACAGCGCCGCTGGCGCACCGGAGGCACGCCAGAGGCAAGCCTGTCAGTGCCCATTCGCGCCTGGACCGTGCCCAGCGCCAGAACCCCTGGACCTCGCAACAGCCACACCTCCAGCCTCCGCTACGACGCCCACACCCTCTGCGCACTCAATACTGGCCGAGACACCACCTACTTCCAGGCCACTCCGAAGGGCACACACTGGCCTTTCTCCTGCCACAACTGCAGCTTCAACTGCACCAGAGCCCACAAACCTCCCAGGACCAAGACCAACCACCTTCGCTGCATACTCCTCAACACCCGCTCCGCACGCAAGCACGCCATCGAACTCTGGGACCTGCTCGACTCCACCACCCCGGACGTGGCCTTCCTAACCGAAACCTGGTGGATTGACTCCTCAGCACCTGACATCGCCATAGCCATTCTTGACGGGTACAAGGTCTCTTGCAGAGACCGCACCAACAGAACTGGAGGAGGCATAGCCGTCATCCACAAAGACACCCTCGAAGTCAAGACCCTCCTGGATGACTCCCTCAGCTCCGCCGAACTCCTGCACTTTCAAATCCACACCAACCCCAACACCACCCTCAGAGGAACGCTCATCTATAGACCTCCTGGACCCAGGGCACCGTTCAGAAAAGCCATCGCTGACCTTGCCAGCACCCATGCACTCGCCTCAACGGACTACATCCTCCTCGGGGACCTGAACTTTCACCTCAAAAGCAATAACGACATGAACTCCACCACCATGATCGACAACCTTGTGAACCTCGGCTTCAGACAGATCGTCAACGCACCCACCCACTCAGCCGGTCACACTCTAGACCCCATCTTCTCCACAAGCGACCACGTCACCTTCAATTACACCACTGAACTCTACTGGACCGACCACCACTGCATCCATTTCACCTTCAAGAAACAAACCAAACACCACCTCACCGAGCAACCACCCCGCCGACACAGGGGCAAAGTCACCGAAGATCAGCTAACCAACGCCCTAGCCCAGAAACCACCCACCAACCCCACCAACCCCGACAGCACCGCCCACAACCTCAAGAACCGCCTTTCACCACTCAAGAAACCCTCCATCAACCAAATCAACAAAAAAGCCCCCTGGTTCACCAACGACCTTCAAGCATCCAAACGCAACTGCCATAAACTCAAGCAAAAATAGCTCCTCAAAAGCACACCAAACAACCACACAGCACTCAAGGACGCCACACGCAGCCATCACCAACTCATCAGGCTAGCAAAAAGATCCTCCTTTAAAATCCGCCTAGAAAACAACGCTCACGACTGCAAAGAACTTTTCAACATCATAAAGGAGCTCTCCAGCCCAAGCGCCACCGTCAATGACATCTCCCCCTCCCAAGAACTACGCGACGCCCTAGCCACCGCCTTCCACCGAAAAATCACAGACATCCACGACAGCTTCAACACCCCTCACACCTCGGACACACCTACCCCGCGCTCCACAAAATCCACCCGCTAAAGCCGCCTGACCTCCTGGACCAGCATCAACGACGATGAAACTCGCAAGACCATGAATTCCATCCACTCCGGATCACCATCAGACCCCTGCCAACACCACATTTTCAACAAAACTGACGCAGCTATCGCACCACACCTACGGAAGGTCATCAACATCTCCTTTGAACCAGCAAGATTCCTGGAAAGTTGGAAACACGCCGAAATCGATGCTCTACTCAAAAAACCAAAGGCGGACCCCAAAGACCTAAAGAACTTCCGGCCCATCTCCCTGCTCCCATTCCCGGCGAAGGTCATTGAGAAAATCATCAATGCGCAGCTCACCCAGTACCTCGAAGACAACAACATCCTTGACCCCTCCCAGTCCGGCTTCAGACGAAACCACGGCACCGAGACCGCCCTCCTCGCCGCCACAGATGACATCAAAAGCCATCTCGACAATAGAGAAACATCAGCCCTCATCCTCCTAGACCTGTCGGCTGCCTTCGACACTGTCTGCCACCACACTCTGAAAATCCACCTCCTCGAAGCAGGGATCCAAGACCAGGCCTTCGACTGCACCACATCCTTCCTCTCCGGCAGAACCCAGAGAGTCCGCCTCCCCCGTTCCTATCCAAAGCCTCCAACATCATCTGCGGCGCACCCCAGGGCTCATCCGTCAGCCCGACGCTGTTCAACATCTACATGGCCCCCTTCGCACAAGTGG
Source organism: Pleurodeles waltl (assembly GCF_031143425.1). Taxonomy (NCBI): domain Eukaryota; kingdom Metazoa; phylum Chordata; class Amphibia; order Caudata; family Salamandridae; genus Pleurodeles; species Pleurodeles waltl. Next base: position 503,417,588 of record NC_090447.1, read on the forward strand.
CCCCTCAACACAACCTCAACATCATCTCCTACGTCGACGACACCCATCTCATCCTCTCCCTCACCAAGGACCCATACACCACCAAAACCAACCTCCACGAGGGCTTGAAAGCCGTCGCCGACAGGATGAGAAGCAGCCAGCTGAAACTTAACTTGGACAAAACAGAGGTTCTCATCCTTGGGCTCAACCCCTCTGCTTAGGATGACTCTTGGTGGCCAACCACGCTGGGCACCCCACCAACACCAACCAACCACGCACGAAACCTCTGCTTCATCTTCGACTCATCTCTCTCCATGTCAAAACAAGTCAACGCCGTCGCCTCTTCCTGCTACAACACCCTCCGCATGCTTCGCAGAATCTACAAATGGATCCCAACCGAAACAAGAAAAACAGTTACTCAGGCCCTCGTCAGCAGCAGGCTCGACTATAGCAACGTACTCTACGCAGGCATCCCGTCCAAACACCTGCAACTCCTCCAATACATCCAAAACGCCTCCGCCCGACTCATCCTCAACATCCCTCACCACAGCCACATCACCCCCCACCTAAGAGACCTTCACTGGCTCCCCGTCGATAAGAGGATCACCTTCAAGCTCCTCATCCATGCACACAAAACACTTCATAACACCGGACCAACCTACCTGAACAGCAGACTCAGCATCTACACCCCCACCCGACAACTCCGCTCCGCAAACCTCGCCCTCGCCTCCATCCCCCGCCTCTGGCGCAGATCCTCCTGCAGTAGATCTTTCTCCTACCTCGCCGCCAAGACCTGGAACACCCTCCCGTCTGACCTAAGACAAATCCAGGACCTGCTCACCTTCAGAAGACACCTCAAGACCTGGCTCTTCGAGCAGTAGCAGCACCCCCTGCACCTTGAAACCCTAACGGGTAAGTAGTGTACTTTACAAATCGACTTATTAATTGATTGATAATTACCCCCATGCTTTTCATCATGTAGGTTATGCACCCTGATCAAGCATCACATTTGCCAATGTGCAGTCCACACTTAACAAAGGGGACACATCCTCACACCTCTGAGTAAGTGTACCATGTATGCCATGTGAAATATCTGAAAGTGATAACACCCTCATTTGAAGTTGATATTTATTTCACAACTCAGGAATATTTGGCCCGTTTCTCGCCTGTGAGACCCTATGTTGCACATAGAGCTAGAACCAGTGGAATAGGAATGGATTGAGACCAAAGAGCTGGACAACTTACCAACAAGATATCTGAATTATGGATCAGTATGAGGGAAGGATGAGACAGCAGGTTACACATATGCATTGCACTGTAGAGGTACGCATTTGACACAGTCACATGTGCATCACCACATGCTGTCATACAATAGGCTTAACATAGGTGAGTTATATTTCCCAGTACACAATACCATGTTCATACCTATGTATCAATGGTACAACTTTACTTTTGTGTGTTCCTAGGTGACCCTTTACCTTTAGCACTTACCACATTGTTATGGTTTAGATACTTACATATCAGACACTGAACTGGTTGGTGGATTTAAATGTCTGTAGTCAGTTCTAACCCCCTTGTGGCTGCTGTGTTGCCCTCAAATGTCTATCCAACTCAGGGTAGGCCACCACCAATATGTTGACCATTAGGGGAGTCAAGGTCTGACAGGTACACCTCCCTCATTGGGAGGACATCCCTAGCTAGGCCTCTGCAGTCTCCCAGGCCCAGTGTCTCAGGTCCTCCCACCGCTTCATACAGTGGTTGCACTGCAGTCTGTGGACCCCCAGAGTCTGCACTTGCTTGGTAATGGCATGTCAGATTCCCTTTTTTTTATGTGCGTTGACCTGTGTGGACGACACGGATAAAAGGAGAAACTTATGTCCACATGCACCATACCAACACAAGTGGTCAGAACACTTCAGTCACAGCAAGTAGGCAAACATTCCCTCCCTCTAAGTTCAAACTCCTTCACAATTTAGCGTCTGCAGGCAGCCGATGTATGAAGTGAGTGTCCCATACAACATACATGATCAGTACTTGGTATTGACTACTCACAAATGACCAGGCCACATGATTGTCCATAACATGGAGTGTCTACAATTTTTTTTCTCATATCATCATTGTTGTCCATGCTGCAATCTATACTTTGCAAGAAAGAAGTTATGCTACACCCTGTCTACCATGTGATACTACTGAGTGTCTGCCTATGCACATGTACACATTTCCATACATCCAGGCATGAGTGGTGAAGCCTTCACTAATTCACATTTCATGTACACCATCATACACTCCACCTTTCACACATTGGTATCCCATTGGACTCACCTGCTCCTCTGGTATAGCATGTGGCTGTCCATAAAGGAGTAGGTCCTCCTCCACAAGATTGTCCAGCTCTTCTGAGATGAATTTTTGGGTCCCTATCACCTGAAGAATGTGGCATGATAGCTCTCAGAGGCAGTACACAGCATTTCAGGTATTAGAGGTCTTGCTGGCAGCAGTTTCAGGCGTCAAGAGAGCAATGCTGCTGAAGATGGCGGTCCCGTCGGCAGAGATCATCATTGACCCAAGTCGGCAAAAGGCAGCAATGCTTTTCAATGGCAATGTCCACCGCGGTTGTAACCACCTACCGTCATGACGACATACACTGGCTGAGTGAGGTCCTTCCTCATGTCCTGTACAGTAGGTCAGGCAGCTGCCATTTTGATACAATTATATGTATTGAAAAGTTTTTTGAATTTGCATCAATCACAATTCCCTGTATTGTGCAAGTTATCAGTGAGTGCTGCCTTCATGTTTAGTAGTCTAACTGTGCATGTGAGTAGTAAATGCTGTGTGACAGAGTGAATGGTGTAAATGGAAATGCACACCTATTCTCAACATCCTATGTGTATCAGTAATACAGCATAGGTACAACAAATATGTTTCACATGTATACTAAATTGGACTATCAAACACTGACAGTCACAGATATGCCTGGATAGTACATTGGTAGATCTAGGGGATGTTAACCAAGTGGAGTGTCACAGGATGCATAGCAAGATGCTGCACTTCAGATGTCATGTGTTATATCTGACATCGACAGCAGATATGTCAGACTTGTGTATGAACATATTCTTTATGTGTACATTATAAAAGTCACCTACAACCAAATTGTTTTTCCACATAGTTACCTTGGCATGAGGAGAGGAAGACAACCTCCAGTGTATTGCCCACTAGTGGACCTGCACACCATGGAGAACAGACATATAATACTGATCTATTGTCTGAATAGGCAGACAATCATGGATCTTTGTGATCAGTTGGAGCCAGATCTGATGTCTGCCATTCACAATCCCAATGGCATACCTCCCATAGTTCAAGTCATATCAGTGCTACACTCCCTGGCCACTTGGTCCTTTCAGAATACAGTGGCCCTAACTTCAGGGATGTCTCAACCCATGTTCAGTCTAGTTTTGAAGGATGTACTGTGTGCATTGTTGAAACACCTGTACAGCTACATCAGGTTTCCCCAATATGCAGATTTGGCCTATGTGAAGGCAGAGTTTTGCCAATGGTGAGATTTCATTTTTGACATAGAATTGATGGCTGGCATGTCATGTCACCTCCTATTTACCATCATTCATGAGGTCTTAGGTAGCTCTAATGCCAATGAGTCAGTTGTACATACAGTTCGTAATTTGGGATTGTGTAGAGAAAAGAGTGGTTTACAGTGTCCTGATTTGTTACAGCACATGCCAAGTCACACTTGTGAAAAGGACTTGTCATAATTGATGTATGTTTACAGTGATATCTTATCCATTATCTCTGTCAATCATAGATTTGCTGAGTCTTTGGTTGGCTGTTCATCTCTGGCAAGTCACAGGCAGTGTCAGAGGCAGATGGGAATTGCAGGCAGACATGAGACGTGGACATGGATGAAACCAGGTACTGATTGCCATGAGTATGTGGAGTGTGACTAATATGGCCAGACTGTCAGGACATTGGGGGTTAAAGTGTGTTTTCCAACAGGAAGACCTGTTTGGTACTGGAGGTGGGTAAATGGTGTCATGTGTGTGTGCATATGTATCTGGCACATGTGAAAATGTTGAACCAGAGCATCTATCATTATAATGGTTTCTGTTGCATGAGACATACCTGTAACATGTCTGTCAGTGTGTTCCTACTTTGCAGACAAATATGCATGTCTTTGTGGACTGACATAGGTTAGTGGCAAGCCTACAGGTACGTGACCAATGTAAGTGAAAGGTCCCTGGATTGGGGACATCAGTACTGATCTCTGTCTGTATCAGGGGGTATGATTAGTAGGAAGCTAAGGTATGGGTATGTGATAAGGCTTTACATGGTTTTACAAAGCACCAATATGTATGGCTTCTGACTTGTAGGAAGACTGACATGTCCGTAACTTTTCTGTCCTGTGGGTTATTAGTGTATGACACCTAAGATGACAATCATAAGACACAAGCTGTACCATTTTATCTGCTGTTTGCAAATCTATGAATACATGCGTGGGGATGTAGAATACAGCTGTATTGGCTTCTGTCTATGTTACAATCCCTATATCATAGTCTCCTAGCAATAGAGTACATGTGTGATGCCCATAACAAAAGTTGTACATTGAAGAGGGACATATTGATACTATAGTTGGCATACATGCCAGTTGTACATGGATGATTAATGACACTTACACAGGACCTGTGTTGAGCTATTTATTGGGGAGAACAAAACAATATGTGTGAATAGTAACCAAAAACACAAAGTAAACTATGAAGGGTTCAGTCATGGTGGCTGACATCATCAGAGTAGCTGCTACACCATTAGGAAACACAAGTACAGTGTCCTTGGACCACAGGAAAATGGAGGTGGGTTTTAGTGCAGTCAATAGGTTGCATCGATGGCATGTAAGGGGAACCAATCAGAATAGGTTTACTTCCTGGCAGTGGGTTTTGTCTTGGCATCTGCTTCTCCTGGATGTCTGGGTGGTCATCCATGTTTGTGCGGCGGTTCCTCTGCTACAGAGGATGGGGTGTCTGACGCATGTCCTTCCCATGGCAGGGTACCCATTCCACTAGCAGCCGCAGATATTGAATTGCTTGAAGAGTCATTACTAGTGGAAAAGGCCTGATGGTGTGGGGCAGACCTAATCAGGGTAATATTAATGACCCTCAGCACCCCAGCAATGGAAGCCAGGATTGCATTTTGTGCCTGCCACTGCTGCATAATGCCCTGGTTGTTGTCTCTCTGCAGCTGTTAGATTTCCCCCATCATGGTGACTACCTTGCCTATCATGCCTTGGGAATTGTGGTAGGCTCCCAAGACTTGGGAGATGGTTTTCTGTTCAATATTTTTCCTTGGAGCCCCCATTTCTGACCCACACCATCCCTCCCACGCACCCTACGCTCATGAGCTTGTGCTCCTGCCACAGTGCGCCCACTACCAGTGGTGGCAGGGCCATCATTGTCGGGTGACAAGGTGAGACTCAGTTACCTGTACTGGGGGGGGGCACACAATGGGTGACACAATGGGTGACACAGGTTTGGGGGGCAAATTGTTGCCTGTGATGTTTATGCAACAGAGCTGGGAGGAGTCCCTGTGGGCAGGGTGAGGCTGACAGTTGTTGATTGACCAGGTGTCCATGATGGGCCAGCTTTGTCCTCAGTGTCCACACATCCAGGTGTGTTATACTCACTGGGAGCTTCATCCAGAGGGGTAGTGGTAGTCTTTGGTATCCCCTACATGGTGGCAATGGCAAGGTTACCTGTGGGAGTAGTGTAACACAGAGCTGTAGTAAGTGATACCATAAGTGATATTTCATTTAGTATATTAGTGATGTTGTGTGAGATGCACATAGTGTCTTAAAATGATCTCCAAAAATGACAGACAGCTTCTACGAAACCTGACAGTGCAACCTGAGACTCTGCAATTTCTATTCTGCCCCCCTTGCTTACCGATGTTTATATATGTTAGTAGACATTAGACTCCTGATACCATCTTATGTTGTCTGACTATTGACATGGGTCACATTTGTTGCCCACTCAAGTGTCTGGCATGATACATGGCACAAGAAAAGCTAGACAATGCACACTAGTGTCAGAGTAGGAACACAGCATAGGACTAAGCAATAGACATTGACCTCTATCTGGATGTACTGCATGTGCATCCACTTTGGCATCTAGATTTCCAGCCCAGGTGAGTAAATTACAATCTCAGGAATTTGTTTTCTAAGGGTAGTTTGATGGGACACTCAGCTGTAGCTGTGTTTTGCTTGCAATGATAGTGGGAGTAGGCCTTTGCATTGCTGCCATTGCCATAAACTATTTCACTTTTGGACATTCATAATGGGTTAAATTGATAGTTAGTTTCACATGCATAACATCTCACTTGGTGCACTGCATTGGTTTTCATAATGGTGGAATATTGCCTTCTGGGAGTTGTAGTGCTATCAGTTCCCAGTACTTGACATGCCATTCCTAAGGGCTGTGGTGCCAGATTAGCTTGGTGGACATGTGACATGCCATTGAGGGCTATTAGGGTATTTGGACAGAGGGGTGGTGGGTGGTTTGTTAATTGAGGTGGGATAAGGTGGTGAGGTGCATGCAGAACAAAACAATTGGGTGACATGAATGTTGTAGGGACTTACCAGACTCCAATCTCCCAGGTATTCCTGTCTGGCCCTCAAGATGTAGTATGCCCAAGACCTTCTCCTCCCAAGATGTGAAAGTAGGTGTAGGAGGTGGGGTCCAGCTGCCAGTCTTCAGTACCTCCAACTAGTGCCTGAATGACATGGAATGCATCTTCCCCCAGGGGTCGTTCCACCCTTTTCCTGATGCCCCCCCTTGTGAGTGGATAGGTGCCTACAGTACTGACCCTGTCGACTATTCTTTTGCCACAACTCCATTTTCCTAGCTATTGATGTTTGTTGGACCGGTCCTCAAAACAGGTGTGGCTCTACCCTTGCAAGTTCATCTACCATGACCCTCAACTCATTATCAATGAAAAATTGGTGTTTTTGGGGGGGCATGGTAGTGGTGGTAAAGACAGTGAGGTAGTGTCAAAAGTAAAAGGCTTAAAAAAACATGAGTGATGAGGTGTAGGTGATATGATGTGAGTGGGTGGCAAATTGTTTTACTCTCTTTAGATAGATTTTTTCCAAATTAATGATTTTTGTCTAAATTGTTTTTGCATGAAGACCCACATGCTGATGCTAATTTGAGTTAGATAGGCTGACAAGGGTCACTTAATGGTGACAGCTGACTGACTGACTTGCATTGGTGAATTATTCATAATGTTAAAGGATTTGCTGACTTATGTTACTGCTCCTTTATGCTCGAAAATTCTTGGTGAATAGTTTGTTTGTGATGATTAATAAAGTTTGATTAACAATAAAGTCGAATAAAGGTTTTGATTAGAAATGTAACTAATAGGGAATAACAAAGATGAACCTTTTTGAGATTGATGGTATTTTTTTATTAGATAGGGGTTTTTCTGATGGTTGTTATTGATTGTAGTGCTTATTGATGGTCCATTGGTTCACCACTTTACTAGGATACTCCATGCGATCTCAAAAGGTTAATCGACCTATACGCGTCCCCTTGTAAGTTTACTTACTAAGGATTAGGCGCGCTAGCATTAGCAAGGAGGACAGTACGATCGGACAAGCTATCCAGTTGCTGCATTTGCTACAGGATCAGCTAAAGAAGGTATCTGAAAGGTTTGCACTCGGAGGTGTGCAGAAAATCTAGAAGCGTATGGCTTGTTAGAGAGCTCAAGCTATTGCTTGACTTGTAAAATGACATTATCCATTCCAAAGATTACATCTGTGCGACCCTACTTGATCTATACTACAAACAAATTCTTCCAACTTTCATTCCTTTTTCTGAAGGGGATGTTTAAAAATACAAAAGGTGGGTTGTTGAGCAAGACCGAGGCCTGGAAAAAAAACAGCTGGAACTTTTTAAGTCCCACTTTATAGTTCTGAGGTGTCACTTTCAAATTCCAGAAAGGGCAGTCTTGTCTCTCATCATCCAACACAAGCAAAAATCACCAGCAGCAACAGAATAATCAGACTCAACCACTGTATTAACTTGTTTTCAAGTGGCAAAAGAGGTGTATGTTGATCAAAACCCATTGGTTTATTGGTATAAGACGATGTGCCAATGGCCAGAGCTCAGTAAGCTGGCAATATAGTATCTGAGTTGTCCTGTAGTTAGTGAGTTTACTCAGCATGTGCTCAGTGCAGCTAGTGCAATTGTTACAGTGTAAAGGACAAGTCTCTTACCTCAAAATGTGGAAAGATTGTTCATGATCAAAATGAGCCAACATTTCATACCACCTGATTACACAGTTCTGGAAACACCACAGGAGGAGAAGGAGGAAGATTGGTCAGAATCAAGTGTGTTAGCTGAGCAACCTCTGGGTAAACCACTTGATTTTGACTACAAACTCTACTTCCTGGACAGTGCCCACATAGAACTTCTAATAATGTCTCATTGCACTTCTTTGTTTGCAAAACAAAATAGCTAGTGGAACATTATGTTCTTGTTGGATTTATGCTACCCCACCATTTACAGTCACATATATGGAGGATTGGAGTAGAACCCGTTTGCAGTAAAGAAGCCTCCACATTCACTTCGGGACATTGAAGACAATGGTCGCCTCTCTCATATTACATATGCTGATCCTTTTTTTGTATCACCTAGCAGGGCTTCCCATTAAGATAATTGATTAAAAGACTGTCAGCGCTAATGGCAAATTCCAATGTGTTGCTAGCATCAAAGAGGAGATACGATTTTATATCTATCACCTTGCTTGGATTGGAAAAGGTAACTCCTAACTATTGCACCAATGAGTGAGTATTAATGATATATGTCATGGTAGACCGTGAGGGAGGAAGTTCAACAAATTTATAAACTTGATTTTGATGACTTACAATGTTTGGGGGCTGGTGGTTGATCCTTTTTTCCTGAAACTAATTGGCCTTTCAAACTTAGCTAAATGTATCTGCAGGATCCAGTCCTTTTTTCTGGGTCTTCAGATATCTGAACATTCACTGTAGTTACTTAGCACACAGCTACACAAAATACTCCTACTCTGTTTCCTCGCTTGGTTTGGGGCTGTGATGGAATTATGGAATCAGGAGGAGGAGGATGGAAGGACTTAGGGCGGTACTATCTCAACAGCTAGAAGAAGAAAGTTATCGGCTTCAAAGAAAAACCATGATGAACACTCTGAGACCTAGTTCTCACTCAGCTCTGTGCATTGAAGAGAGGTGTGTTAATTTGGAAATGCTACTTAGTGTGTGTTTGCTGCATTGCAAACTCAAAGTGAAACTCCTCTTTATGTTCTTGCTCTGCCTCTGAGTCTTCTTAGTACACCTGTGACTCCTCATGAAGCTTACTGTGCTTCCTTCTGTTCTTTTACTTTTCTCTAAAATACAGTTACTGTTTTTCAATACGCAGGCCTTTTCCTAGTCTTCTCCTGCACAAACAAAACTTGCTGAAAGCTCACCGCTGCAGCTTATCTGCCAGACAGGTTCAGCCAGGCACCCAAGAGCGACGAACATTCAGAGAAGAATAGAGATACACTACAGAATTTGACAATGCAGTATCATTTTCCTTTTGACAATCAGCATTTTAAGAACTGGGTGGGTTAACTTAATTACTCCATAATTTGAATGTTTAAACCTAGAAGACAGAACATTTAGAGATCTACTATTTTGGGTCTCTCTGGAGCTAAAGAACTGTTTGCAGTGCATTTAACTGAACTGTGTCATACTCCTTCCTTAATTTCCTTTTTTCAAAAGATTGAGTGCTGTTCAGTGCTGCAATAAATATTGTTGCTGTTTCTTTTGTGTATTGTTTGTCTTTGTCAGACCTTTTCCCAAATTCCCTTTTCCATCCGTTTATTGAGCCCCTAACCCTCTTCCACTGGGCTGCATGATTTGTATTGAGGTGTGACTTAATTTCACACCATAAATGGGATCATACACTTGCTGTTACCTAAGCCAGTGGTTCCCAACCTTTTGACTTCTGTGGACCCCCACTTTATCAACATTGGAACCAGGGGACCCCCACATTTTTATTACTGTAACCCGGGGACCCCCACTGAATCATTACTAGAATCCAGGGAACCCCCACTGAACCATTACATGAAGCCAGGGACCCCGACCTAAACATTGTAGATGATTTAAAACTCAAAACAATACACACAAAAAACAGAAACAAGCATTCATCGAGCACATACACAAATGACAACACATTTTATTTAATTTGCAAACAAATATAAACATTTAATTTTAATAGGAAGGTTGGAGCTTTTCTAAATTCATTTGAAGCCACATATCATGTATACTGTATTATGTTTGATACACTTGCACTGCTCCCATGAATCAATCTCAGGAAACTAATTTATTTTTTTGCATCCGATTTCAAATTCCTTGACATTTACTGTACATTTTAAAATGTTCAATTGTACAATTAGCCACCATAATATGTACACTTTATTTATCTGTTAATATTATTTAAATTTTCTAACTAGTCAAGGACCCCCTGAAGAGGTTCACTGACCCCCAGGAGTCCCCGGACCAGAGATTGTGAACCGCTGACCTGAGCAATAGCACACACTAGCTGCGTTTTCCCACCCAATCATCATTCATTAATGTCATCCTTCAGTCCTTGTGTTGTGTGTTGCATAAATACTTAACCTTGTCCACATCACAATTCTCCTGACTCAAGGATTTCATTTCCTAAGTTTAGTTTTCATTACATGCTAGCTCCCCATTGCTCAGAAAATGTTGTATTGGTAACGTTGATATTGGTAGTTTTTATTATCATATCAGGTCTTCTTTGTTGTGTGTCATACTTTCACCTATGGATTGAAGTGAACTCATTTAGTTAGTAATTAACTAAGAAGATGCTGTGTATTTTTTGTAGGCAAAATAGGCAATGGCAATCACCCCCTAGTGGTCAATATAGTTACAGAGGGCAGTAGAGCAAGGGTATAACTATATGACATACCCTTTTTAAGCAGATTTAACAAACAGGCTACACTAAAAGACAGCAGTGCAAACTAAAACATTAGACTAAAGACTTGAGGTGTAAGTGAAGTAAGATAAATGATTCCCCTTTTCTTATTTACAAATAGAAAACCCACCCTTTCCATCCACAATAGGCCCGGCAATCTCTCCAAATAAATTGTGCCGCCCCCAACCAAAGTCCAACGAAAGTCCGAAGGAAAAGTCCAAAGTGCAAAAAAACTCCCTTTTCCATCCTGTCCACCCACAAGTGTACTTCCCACCAAAACAAAAAGTAAAAAAAGAGCCAAAAGAGTGCATTCTCCACGCCATTCTGGAGATCATCAACGGTTGCCTCTATGTGTGCCACCCAGCGGTGCAGGCGCACAAAGCTCCATGCACTGAGAATTGCCCCACATATTACATCTGACATGACATTGACAATGACATCATTGATAATATCAAATTATTGATGAGAAAACTGCACAGTGGGCGTACGAGTTATAGTTACCTTAGGGCACAAGTTATAGTTTCCTAGGATAACTATAGCCATAACTGCTGAATTCCAACAGTTTTATCTGTGTAAAATGTAAACTAAACTCTATAACATCCCTATAACTTGTGCCCTAAGGTAACTATAACTCACGCCTCTGCCATGCACAAGTTTCACATCAATAATTCTATTGCAAATGTTTCAGTGATAATATCAATGATGCAGTTGGAAATGTCACCAATGATGTAATATGTAGGGTAATTAGCTGTACATGGCAGGGGCAAGAGTTACAGTTACCTTAGGGCACGATTTATAGTTATTCTAAATAACTCTAACTATAAATGCTGAATTTCTATGTTTTTTTTCATGTAAATTCAGAACCCAACTATAATATCCTCGTAACCTTTGTTTTTCAGTGAATTTGTATGGTTTTTTAAATGCTTATTATGAACTATAACATCCCTCTAACTTTGTTTTTTTCACTTAACTTCTATGTTCTTTTTAAGGCAGCGCGGGTTGTCCTCAGGGCCAAGGCCTGCGACCAGGCCCTGCAGCAAACCCCTAACATGCTTCTAACCTTGCGCTATGTACAGCCTTCAGCTGTGTGCTGAGGGTTGGCCTCAGGCCAACCCCCCAGGTATCCACCCCCAAGCCACGCACAGCCTATCGTCATGCCAAGGCCCTGCAACCACAAGAGCCATCTATTTATCTAATTATAGCTAGAGATATGTCATCCATTGGTAGTCTCCTCTGGGTAGCTACAGTTAGGACCACATCTCCACAGGAATAGCAATTTTTGGTTTGCCTATAACTTTGAAGCATCTTCACAAATCTTTCTAAAAAAGTGTCATCTACCTCGGCGCCTTCCTAGAAAGTTTTGGGGTGATCCGTCAGGCTGTACTGTTATGTTGCAGGGAACCAACACCCGGGATAATGTTTCCCTGCATGCAAGACTGCAGAGCTCATGACCGTGCCCTTGATGTGATAATGGCACAATTATAAATGACACAGATGATGTTACTGGTAAGATACATATCATATTACCATTAACACTATTGGTGAGACAATTATGAATGGATGTTAGAAATTGGGTCTTTAGTTGGCAGAGGTATGCACTTTGTCCAAGTAGGAACCACAATCCTAGCCGATGTAAGTCATAAGACAACCTAAATTACCCTGTGCTCACTCCCTTGTAGCTTGGTAGAGAGCACACATAACTTAGAAGGCAATGTGTGAAGTAGTTGTGCAGTAGCTCATATAGTAACAAAATGAAACACCGCAAAAATACTCCACACTAGTTTAGAAAAACTGAAAATATTTAGCTGAGTAAAGCAAGACTAAAACAATGAAAATCTATCCAGTAGTCGAGATATGAAAGATTAAAGGGCATATTTAAGAAAAGTGGCACTACACACAGTTCTGCGCCCCTTTTCTTGCGCTCTTTACAGCCCCCCTACCTCCACCATGTGTACGCCGTATTTAAAATATGGCACACCGTGGCACAGAGTAGGGGGCTATAGCGTGATTTTTTTATGACGCTATTGATGTACTCTACAGGAGCAGTGCCAAAATTTTGCCTCTACTCCTGCAGAGTATGTAGGGTCCCATTGCAAACAATGGTGTGCCCCCTTTTAATGCCTGCTCTGAGAAGGTTTCAAAATTGGCGAAAAAAATGACGCAAGGAAATCTGTTAGATTTAATTACTCATCTTTTTGGCCCCCCTAACAGGGGAACGCCCCTTTGTATACTCTGGCACAGGCATAATGTAGTGCAAAGGGTTACAAAGTGGTGCAATGTATGCCTTGCTCCACTTTGTAAATAAGGTGCTGGGATTTTGGCCATCTAATGAAACATTAGCTTTCAAAAAATTATGCCAATGTGTCGATAGATTGCACTAGGGACTCTTAAGTATGCCCCTAAATTTGAAAAAAGTGCTTAGAAGTCACTAGCAGTCAAATGTTTACTTTATGTCACGAGGGACTGGAGCAAATCCAAAATCCAGGCCGACCGCAATGGTGGGTAGACTGGCTACAGAACCCAATGCGTTCTGCTGAAACAGTACCTTTGTTGGAGCAAAGCGTTGATGAGGAGGGTACAATGTGTTGAAGCCACAGGGCTCCTACAACCTATATTAAATGACCACACCTCCCTGATCCTTGTCGCAGTTTCCCACGCAGAGGACTACTGTGTGGTCTTCAAACCATGCAGGCTGTGAATCAGCTGTCCTTGGCATCCCTAGTAAAGTTCATACTTACGCAGGGCCTGTAAATTAAATGTTACTGTTGGGCTGGCAGCACTTATTGTGCCACCCAACTCAGTAGCCCTTCAAACATGCCTGAGGCCTGCCATTGCAGAGCCTGTGTGTTCAGTTTTAAACTTCAATGTCAAGCTGGCAAGTTAACCCTCTTGGCATGCTCAAACCTTTCTTTTTAGTACATGTAAGTCACCCCTGAGGAAGGCCCTGGACAGCCCTGTGGGCAGGGTGCAGTAAATTTAAAAAGTTGGACATCTACTTTTAAGGTTTACATGTGCAGGTAGAGAACAGCTCTTAAATTTGTACTTCACTACCACAAGGCCTATCTCTCCCATAGGTTAATACTGGGATTGCCATATTACCTTTTATAAGTGTAATTTCCAATTGGGACCAGACAGATATTTCGAGTTTGGTATCGCTGGACTCACAATTTAAAAGCACAACTTATGGTAAAGTTGAATCTTAAGTTGCAAGTCTGAAAATGCCACTTTTAGAAAAGTTTGTAATATAGCGGTAAGTACACTACATATCACCTCTGTTAAAATAGATGAACAAGTTATAAACATTTTTTAACAGGAGGTGACAGCGTTAGATTGGACATTAAGTACATGAGGCCCCCTGGTTGTTCACTTCAGATTATGGACATGTGCTCCATTCATGTTAGGAGACTGGGCCCTTACAAACCATGACAAAAGGATACCATACTAATTAGAATATGATGGTACCCAATTATATACATGAAAGTCAGAAGAGGTCTTGCAGCGATTAGTTTAAATTGTGAGATTTGAAATACTGCCACTAACAATTACTTTTTGTGTTTGCAATGGCAGGATTCTTTTCAGGTCAGGTCAATGCTATCCAATCCTTAGTGTGGTTAACTATAGAGCTCCGAGATTGTAATAGTCATCACTAATGATAGATAATAGGAAAATATTGAATTATGCTCCTTTTCTGCCCACTAGATGGCATGCCGGGCTATGAAGTGCATGTTACGTGCTTTAACATCTCGTCTCAGTATAAAGGATGCTAGTAAGGGCGGGTGGCGGCCAAAGGATACATCGCTCTGTCCCGCAATACAGAAAGTAAGTGTACCTTGTCAGTTGTTCTATAGAGGAAAAAGTGATCCCTCAGGTTGCCGTTCTTAATATAATCATCAACACCTTTTCCCTTTCTAGCCCCTTCTGTGCCCAGGACGTAATGGTTACGTCCTGAGGCAGAGTGCTCGTGTGCCCAGGACATAACCATTACGTCCTGGGCACAGAGCCCATAGGGAGCGCTTGCGCTCCCTCTGTTGGGTTCCCCCCCACCCCCCCAAAGCAGAGATGGAAGGGGAAGACCTTCCCCTTACACCCCCCACCCCTCCACTCCCCCACTCCCCCCTGTGACATCAGCACGCGATCGCGCGCTGATCGTCACAGAAGGCCTCCTCCATTGCACTGGAAGCTCAGCTCCATCACGTGGAGGAGGCCCGGAGAGGCTTCAAAGGGAAGGAAATGTATTCCCTTCCCTTTGGAGTCTCTCTGAGCATTTCAAAAGCCAGATTGCAAAGCAATCCAGCTTTTGAAATGCCCACTAGACACCAGGGATGTTTTTTTAGAAAAGGAAAGTGGCATAGGGGAGCAACCCCTTGGGCAAGAGTCGCTCCCAGGGGGGGGGCATTTTTTTTAAAGGCCTTTTCGGGGGTGGGGGGGGGGGGCAGAAATCTCTAGGCACCAGGGATATTTTTTTTTTTAAACTTTTTTTGTTTGTTTTTTATTTTAGAGGTGGGGAGTGACCCCTTAGGCAAGGGTCGCTCCCATAGGGGGCATATTATATTTATGCCATTTCTGTCCCCCCCTTGGGGGCAGATTGGCCTATTTTTATGAGGCCAATCTGCCCCCAAGGGGGACAGAAACCACTAGACACCAGGGATTTTTTTTTTCGTGAATTTCACGCAAGGGGAGCGACCCCTTAGGCAAGGGTCGTTCCCCTGGGGAGCACTTTTATTTTAGGCCATTTCTGCTCCCTTGGGGTGCAGATCAGCCTATTTTAATTAGGCCGACCACTAGGCACCGGGGATTTTTTTGTTTTGTTGTTGCTTTAGAGATGGGGAGCGACCCCTTAGGCAAGGGTCGCTCCCCTGGAGGGGCAAATTGTATTTAGGCCAGCAGATCGGCGGATTTTAGGTCAATCTGCCCCCGAGGGGTTGAAGAAACAACTAGGCACCGGGAATCTTTTTTTTTGCGCCAATGTCACGCAGGGGGGGCGACCCCGTAGGCAAGGGTCGCTCCCCAGGGGGGTACATTTATTTTAGGCCTTTTCTGCCCCCCTGGGGCCGGCTGATCTAGAGGCCAAAATCCACAGGTAGGCACTTTGTAAAAAACACCTCTGTCTTCAGTGTAAAAATGTGATGTGTCCACGTTGTGTTTTGGGCCATTTCCTTTCGTGGGCGCTAGGCCTACACACACAAGTGAGGTACCATTTTCATCGGGAGACTTGGGGGAACACTGAATGGAAGGACGTTTGTGGCTCCTCTCAGATTCCAGAGCTTTCTGTCACCGAAATGAGAGGAAAAAGTGTTTTTTTGGTCAAATTTTGAGGTTTGCAAAGGATTCTGGGTAACAGAACCTTGTCAGAGCTCCACAAGTCACCCCATCTTGGATTTCCCTAGGTGTCTAGTTTTAAAAAATGCACTGGTTTGCTAGGTTTCCCCGGGTGCTGGCTGAGCTAGAGGGCAAAATCCACAGGTAGGCACTTTGTAAAAAAAACCTCTGTTTTCTGTGAAAAACTGTGATGTGTCCACGTTGTGTTTTGGGCAATTTCCTTTCGTGGGCGCTAGGCCTACCCACACAAGTGAGGTACCATTTTTATCGGGAGACTGGGGGGAACGCTGGGTGGGAGTACATTTGTGGCTCCTCTCAGATTCCAGAACTTTCTGCCACCGAAATGAGAGGAAAAAGTGTTTTTTGGGTCAAATTTTGAGGTTTGCAAAGGATTCTGGGTAACAGAACCTGGTCATATCCCCACAAGTCACCCCATCTTGGATTCCCCTAGGTGTCTAGTTTTAAAAAATGCGCTGGGTTGCTAGGTTTCCTCAGGTGCCGACTGAGCTAGAGGCCAAAATCCACAGGTAGGCACTTTGCAAAAAACACCTCTGTTTTCTGTGAAAAAATGTGATGTTTCCACGTTGTGTTTTGAGCCATTTCCGTTCCGTGGGCGCTAGGCCTACCCGCACAAGTGAGGTACCATTTTTATCAGGAGACTTTGGGGAACACAGAATAGCAAAACAAGTGGTATTGCCCCTTGTCTTTCTCTACATTTGTTCCTTCTAAATGTAAGGCAGTGTGTAAAAAAGATGTCTATTTGAGAAATGCCCTGTAATTCACATGCTAGTATGGGCACCCCAGCATTCAGAGATGTGCAAATAACCACTGCTTCTCAACACCTTTTCTTGTGGCCATTTTGGAAATACAAAGGTTTTCTTGATACCTGTTTTTCACTTTTTATATTTCAGCAAATGAATTGCTGTATACCCGGCATAGAATAAAAAGCCATTGCAAGGTGCAACTGATTTATTGGCTCTGGGTACCTAGAGTTCTTGATGAACCTACAAGCCCTATATTTCACCGCATCCAGAAGAGTCCAGCTGACGTAAAACTATCTTGCTTTCAAAAATCTGACATCGCAGGAAAAAGTTACAGAGTAAAATGTGGAGAAAAATGGCTGGTTTTATTACCTCAATTTCAATACTTTTTTTTTCCAGCTGTTATTTTCTGTAGGAAACACTTGTAGGATCTACACAAATGACCCCTTGCTGAATTCAGAATTTTGTCTACTTTTCAGAAATGTTTAGCTTTCTGGGATCAGTAACTGGAAGGAGGCTGAAAGCACAACAAATAGTAAAAATGGGGTATGTCCCAGTAAAATGTCAAAATTGTATTGAAAAATTGGGTTTTACAATTCAAGTCTGCCTGTTCCTGAAAGCTGGGAAGATGGTGATCCTGCCACTACAAACCCTTTGTTGGTGCCATTTTCAGGGAAAAAAACACGAGCTGCCTTCTGCAGCCCTTTTTTCCCATTTAGAAAAAAAAAAAATGTTCACTGTATTTTGGCTAATTTCTTGGTCT
Organism: Pleurodeles waltl; assembly: GCF_031143425.1. Taxonomy (NCBI): domain Eukaryota; kingdom Metazoa; phylum Chordata; class Amphibia; order Caudata; family Salamandridae; genus Pleurodeles; species Pleurodeles waltl. Next base: position 503,435,425 of record NC_090447.1, read on the forward strand.
CCTTCAGGGGAACCCAAAAAGTCTGGGTACCTCTAGAAGCCCTAGGATGTTGGGAAAAAAGGACGCAAATTTGGCGTGGGTAGCTTATGTGAACAAAAAGTTATGAGGGCCTAAGCACGAACTGCCCCAAATAGCCAAAAAAAGGCTTGGCACAGGAGGGGAAAAGGCCTGGCAGCGAAGGGGCTAGATCAGCAGTCGGTGGAAACCATTTCAGATTGGCCATGAGTTCTTCAGCTATCTAAGTGGATGAAAAGGTTCTGGATGAAAGGCTCTTGTTCAAGCCATTTAAAGAGATCTAAAACTATTTTACTCACAGCCACTTTGACAATATAGGTAATTAAATACATTTCACTTTCTCCTTGACGTAAAGATGGGGCTCATATTCAAAAATGTTTTTAAAATTTTTAATTTTTAATTCCTCCTGTTGGGGGTAATTGAAGAAACTCGGGAGACACGTTTACACAAGTGTTCTTTCTATATAGGTCCCATTCCTCAGACAGGATCAATAGATGGCACATTCAAACTACAAAGCAGCAGATCTGTGTATGTGCTCAAACTCATTTTTCAATGCACTAAGGAACTGGCAAGTGGCTGTATATTGATGAAGTGTTGAGGGGTGAGTACCTCTCCGCTTAAAGTTTTGTTGTTGTTCAAAAATGAATTAGTGAAGAAGGTGTGATAATTTCTATTGATATGGCCTTTAGGGCTTATTTTAGTGTAGGAAAGGTCTAATTGTAGCAATTCAAAAGAGCTAGATATGGGAGCTCTTACCCCATGCATACACAAGGGAGACAGTTATGTATGCAGTGACCCTATGAATGTTATTCATGACAATTAGACAAGACAACATTAGATTATTCTATTGAATAGTTACTCATTAAGGATTGGCAATTTTGTAATTTTCTCACTCTACAAGCTTCCAACAATACTATTCTGTCCTGATGATAATTCTTTAGAATATATTTCAGATGTTGGGTCGAGACTTCGACATACAATTGTAATGTGGACAGAGCTTTGAAAAATGTCAGTAGATTCTGGACATGTACATTAAGGGTCTTCAGAAGGAGACTACAAGATTTGCGGCCACATTTGTTTTTATTGCTTTGTAAATAGCACTGATGGACTTAATTGACCCTTTATTCACCTGCACTGCATCGTCACTTTTTGGGAGCAGCAGATAGAGTACTTTATCTTTGTTGTTCAACTTCAATACAATTTTCCAATAACATGGTGTAGGAGGCTGGCCTGGCTTATAGTGGGTACCTGATGGCACTTACACCTTGTGCCAGGTCCAGTTATCCCTTATTAGTAGATTAGTAGTGTTTTAGCAGATTAGGCTGATAGAGGTAGCTATAGCAGAGCAGCTTAGGCTGAACTGGGAGACATGCAAAGCTCCTACTATACCACTTATATCAGATAATACTATATCATAAGAAACACAATACTCAGAGTTACTAAAAAAAAGGTACTTTATTTTAGTGACAATGTGCCAAAAATATCTCAGAGGTTATACTCCTTTAGGAGATAAATAAAATACACAAAATATACACACAACCCAAAATCAGGTGAGTAAAACAGTCAGAAAGTAGTGCAAACACTGTAGAATTCAATAGGATGCACTAGGCCTAGGGGCACCACAAACCATATACTAAGAAAGAGGAATGTGAACCACGAATGGACCCCTAGGCTAGTGTAGTGTGTAGAGGGACACTGGGAGTGTAAGAAAAAACTAAGGGTGTCCAAGATACCCCACGGCAAGACCCTGAAAAGTATGAGTAAAGTGCTACTACTTCCCCAGAAACACACTAAACTTGTGATAGAGGATTTTGCAAAGACCACAACAGACTGCAAAGCACTGAAGATGGATTCCTGTACCTGAGAACCTGCAAAGGAAGGGGACTAAGTCCAAGAGTTGAGAAAGTGTCAAGGGGGGCAGGAGCCCACTAAACCCCAGATGAAGGTGCAAAATGTCTGCTTTCAGCTGGAAGAAGCTGAAGATTCTGCAACAATGAAAGGTGCTAGGAACTTCTCCTTTGTGCAGAAGATGTCCCACGGAGTGCTGGAGGAAGCAGAGTTGTTTCTTTGGAGAAAGACTGCAAACAAGCCATGCTAGTTGCAAAAGTCATGGTAAAAGAAAAAGGGTGCTTCCTGGGACCAGGAGGGACCAGGATGTCACCACTTGGGAGAGAAGATGGAGGGGGCCCTCAGCAATACAGAGAGTCCATGCACAAGAAGGTAGCACCCACAAAAGTCCTTGAACACAGGTTCACGAAGACTGAGCATGGCAGTTGTCTCAACACTACAAAAGAGGGTCCCATGAAGCCGGTGGTCAACTCAGTGAGTTGAGCAATGCAGGACGGAGTGCTGGGGACCTGGGCTTGGCTGTGCATGAAGGATTCCTTGCAAAAGTGCACAGAAGCCCTAGCAGCTGCAGTTCACACAGTGCACAGGATGACTGTCTGGAGAGGGGAGGCAAGGACTTACCTCCTCAGAATTTGGAAAGTTGGACCACTGGACAGACTGGGTCACTTGGGTCTACCTCTTCTGTTCCAGGGACCACGCTCGTCAGGATAAGAGGGGTCGCAGAGTACTGGTGATGCTGCAGTTTGGTGCCTGCTGGAGCAGCGGGAAAAGAATGTCAACCTATGGGAGATTTCTTTGTGGCTTCTACTGCAGGGTGAAGGCTGACAGCCCTCAGAGATGCACCACCAGGAAACAGTTGAGAAGGCTGGCAGGATTAGGCACTACAATGTCACTGGTAGTGTTCTTGCTACTTTGTTGCAGTTTTTCAGGCGTCCTGGATCAGTCAGCAGTCGATCCTTGGCAGAAGTTGAAGAGAGAGGTGCAGAGGAACTTTGGTGAATTCTTGCAAGTCGTTATCTGAGGAGAAGCCCACAGGAGAGACCCTAAATAGCCATCAGAAGAGGATTGGCCACCTAGTGAGGTAAGCACCTATCAGGAGGGGTCTCTGATGTCACCTGCTGGCATTGGCCACACAGAGGCCTCCATTGTGCCCTCACACCTCTGGATTCAAGATGGCAGAGGTCTGGGACACACTGGAGGAGCTCTGGGCACCACCCCTGGGGTGGTGATGGACAAGGGAGTGGCAACTCCCCTTTCCTTTGTCCAATTTTGTGCCAGAGCAGGGACTGGGGGTTCCCTGAATGGGTGTAGACTGGCTTATGCAAGGAGGGCCCCATCTGTGCCCTTCAAAGCATTTCCAGAGGCTGGGGAGGCTACTCCTCCCCAGCCATTAACACATATTTCCATACAGAGAGGGTGTAACACCCTCTCTCAGAGGACATCTTTTGTTCTGCTTTCCTGGGACTGGACTTCACAGACCCCAGGAGGGCTGAACCCTGTCTGTGTGGTGACAGCAGCTGTAGCTGCTGAGAAAACCCCAGAGAGCTGGTTTGGCAGTACCCGGGGTCCATAGTGGAGCCTTGGGGATGCATGGTATTGGCACCCCAATAGCAGAGTTGGCATGGGGGGACAATTCCATGATCTTAGACATGTTACATGGCCATTTTCAGAGTTACCATTATTAAGCTACATATAGGTTTAGACCTGTATGTAGTGCACGCGTGTAATGGTATCCCCGCACTCACAACGTCCAGGGAAATTTCCCTGAACTATGTGGGGGCACCTTTGCTAGTGCAAGGGTGACCTCACACTTAGTACCTTTGCACCTAGCCTTCACTAAGTGAAGGTTAGACATATAGGTGACTTATAAGTTACTTAAGTGCAGTGTAAAATGGCTGTGAAATAACGTGTGTGTTATTTCACTCAGGCTGTAGTGGCAGTCCTGTGTAAGATTTGTCTGTGCTCCCTATGGGTGGCAAAATAAATGCTGCAGCCCATAGGGATCTCCTGGAACCACAATACCCTGGGTCCCTAGGTACCCTATACTAGGGAATTATAAGGGTGTTCCGGTGTGCCAATTAGAATTGGTAAAAATAGTCACTGGCCTATAGTGACTATTTTAAAGGCAGAGAGAGCATCAGCACTGAGGTTATGATTAGCAGAGCCTCAGTGACACAATTAGTCACTACACAGGTACACACATTCAGGCCATAAACTATGAGCACTGGGGTCCTGGCTAGCAGGATCCTAGTGAGTCAGGCAAAACAAAAACTTACATATATGTAAAGATTCGGGTAACATGTCAGGCAATATTGTACTTCCCTACACATGGACACAGTTATGAATGGACCTTATTGAGTAAGAACTATTTTTAGTGATACAACCTCTGCCGTGGATGTTGAGAACTACACTTCCCCCAGGGGGACCTGTTATTGTTGTTACCTTTAGAAATTTGCCATTTTCTTACTTTAACCTTTCTGTGCATCTGCCTGGCTCTGAATATACGCATCAGTAAGTAATAGCTGGGCTCTTGTGCATTTCCTCTAGACAACCACACACAAAGGGAGCATAGGTGTGCCTGATGGGCCAATTAAAATCCTGATGGGCCATTAACATCTTAATGGGCCATCCTGAAAGTGAGAAGGACTGTACCTGAATCTCTACATCCCCAGAACCAAAGCAAATCCAAGGGCTTGCTGGCTCATCTCTTGTTCTGAAGTCTCAGGGACATCAAAGACTTCACTCACCTCTGCTAGAGATTCTGGACTACACTAACTGTGAGTCCTACCCTGCCAATTGGTGCCAATCCAGCACTGGGCCCTTGGAAGTGGATTCTGTAGCTGTGTTCTATGAAAATCCAAGCATTGCTGTCACTGGGCTAATCAGAACTGCCACATCTGTCCTCGACGTGATACATTGCTGCTGCTGATGCTAGTGATAAGGACTTTGTATTGCCGATTGCATGGCTAAGGATTGATGCATCACCATAGCCCTGGCGCATCAACTTTGCATCACCGCTGTGCGGCTTGATGACATCACATCACATTTATCACAAAAGGGTTTAATGTCACCCCACTGTTCGTGGATCAATAAATGTGTGGCTCAACAATGATGCATCCCCTTACTGCCCGGCTCAGAAAAGATACATCACCTTCGCATCATTGCCTCTGCTCCTCACATCGGATCCTTGACATCGATGCAACCCTCCGCACAAGGTGCTCTTTCAGTGGTACATGGTTGGTTCCTGTAGCCAGCCCAGCCTCAATCACAATCGCCCCAAACTTTGGAATTACCCTAATCTAATACGAGCAGATAGCCCCGGTTGATGCTTAAGTCTCCAAGCACAATATTTGCAGATATGTAAATAACAAAAATCATATCTCAACTTTTACTTATTGGATTTTTGTTGTTTTGGTCTCGTTTTGATCATTAAATTGAGACCTATTTTTGTAACCTGGTGTGGATTATTTTTTTGTTGTGTTTTGAATGTTTTACTGATTTAAATGCTGCACAAACACTTTATGTATTGCCTCCTAATTTGAGCCTGCCTTCTCTGTGCCAAGCTAACAGAGTTGTGAGCACAGGCTAATTTAAAGCATGTATCTGACTTACCCTGAATAGGACTGTGGTTCCTGTTTTGACATGGTACACTCCTCTGTCAACCAGAAACCCAATTTCTAACAGATATGTGCTGCTATTTATTGATATTTTGCTTTTAGGACTCATTACTCATTGTTATACATTTTGTGAGGTGATATGCAAGGCATTGTGTGTGCCCAGTATATCCAATATCCTTTATTTAACAGATACAGGACATGTATTGTGCTCCTTTACTCAGGTGTGCCCTGAGACCAAGCATGTGGCATGTTCTCAGTGTGCAAAATGCATTGAAATACTGCAGACTCAGGCTGTGCCTTGTTCAACACCCATGCTCATAGGAGATATAGAATAGGGAGAATATCTACACCTGAACATCTGTATCTTCACACACTTCACTATATAATTTGGAATGTAGCTAAAGAGTTTTGCATTTCCCACAGCAAGATCTGTGTTACAGATTTACAATGTGCCTAACAATACCCCAGGCTAGGAAGTAAATTGTCTCTCATCTCATACAGAATCCTACACTTGATGCTAAATAGTTAACAATGATAATAATGATAATAATAGGCATTTGCAATGCAATGGGTCTCGTGTTTGCTCGAGTTAGAGCTATTAGCCTTGTAAGTTCCTAACTGGACTTTTCTTGTCACATAAATTGAAAATGAAAAGTAAAACAGTTGACATAAGCGAGCCGATTCAAATCGCTATAGGCACCATTAGCCTGAGCACAAAGGAGAGATACAACAGGAAAAAGAAGTTTGGTCGCAGTCAAATGTATTGGCAAACGTACAATTATCCATGTAACAGGGTCGATGTCCAAGACGGAAACCAAACCGTTCTGAGGAAGGACAAACGTAAAGCATTTAAGAATGATACGGAAGTATTTTTGAAAGGCAAGCCCATGAATGGGTGATAGTGATGGGCGTGAGGTGGGCATGGTTTAGAGCCCACAGAAAAATTACAACACATCAAAGCACTTGGCTCGACCTAAAAAACGCCTTGCTCCTTAAGTACAAGGAGAAAGTGATAATTCCACAGAAGGGAATAAAGTGCTATAATTGAGATTTCACTCTGGACCACATTTTTAGATGTATATGACAGGCTGCCAAATTTGCTTAATCATAGGAAATGGCATTGTCTTGGACGTCTCCATTTCTAGCCACATGTTGGCTCTCCTCCAACTTTAATACATGCTGTTAGATTTGGCTTGTGGACCAGTGCATACAATATTCCGGTTTACATCTTTTTGTGGCCATATGAATGCAATAGAACTGTTCTCCTTGTATTAGTACATTTAAAATGAATTAATGCCATCACATAATGGAGGAAAAAGCAGTGGAAGGGGGAAGAGACAGACCTTCCCTCACCCTAATTTCCTGCCATAAGGCAAATTTGTAAATTATGAAAATACATGTCTTGTCAATGGTTTTTGGCGTTGTATTGATGATTTCTTACAGTCCAACAAGAAGCTATGTGTAAGCACTAAGCAACAGAATGCTTAGCTGTAACTTACTTGGTCTAAACAAGACACTTCGGCCCTCATTACAACATTGGCGGTAAATGGCGCTTACCACCATGCAGAAGATTGCCAATACACCGCTGGGGCGGCGAAATTCCGCTACAGCTATTACGACCCACAGGCCGGAATCCACCAAAATCCAGACACCCACACAAGTCCGCCACACCAAAGGTCAGTGATAAACTGCTGATAACAAAACCAACACCGTTACGCCAACAGGAATATGCCTACACTATCACGACCCTTGAATCCACGCGGCAGTCTTTCAACCGCGGTATTCCATTGGCGGTACACACTGCAGTGCTTAAAATACTCACAAATGTACAAAACACAACCACATTGGACAATTCAAAATACACACACCTGATACACATACACACACCACTCCCACACACCCAATACAATGTAAAACACACACCCACAAACCCCTACAACAAAAATTGAGAAAGAAGCAGAGAGAGAGACACCACTGTCAACAATACTAGCATCCAGAGGCACTCACCATCATCATTCACACAAAATCCACACACCTCAGACAACACACACAATCACATCCCCTCACATTTTCACAACACACACCACCCTACACATCACCGACACCACATCATGGCACCGCAAAGGCACCCCAGGTTCTCTGAGGAGGAGCTCAGGGTCATGGTGGAGGAAATCATCCGGGTAGAGCCACAGCTATTCGGATCAAATGTGCAGCACACCTCCATAGCAAGGAACATGGAGCTATGGCACAGAATCGTAGACAGGGTCAACGTAGTGGGACAGCACCCAAGAACACGGGATGACATCAGGAAGAGGTGGAACGACCTATGGGGGAAGGTGCGTTCAGTGGTCTCAAGACACCAGATTGCAGTTCAGAGGACTGGCGGCGGACCCCCACCTCCTCCCCCACAACTAACAACATGGGAGGAGGGCCTCGCAGGAGTAGCAGCAGGAATGGACTCCAGTAAGTCAAATCTTAACTATTACATCCCCTACCCTACTTGCATACTATCTCATACCCCACCCTCACCCCGTCACTCCAACACCTCACATATGCCCCACTATCACAAACCACACATCCCAATACCAAGCCCTGCATGTAACAACAAAGCATGTACACCCAGAATGCAAGCACTGAAGTACAGGGTCACCCACCCATTGCACACGATGGCACACACAGATAAAATATTCATGCCTTTACACCCCTGCAGGACCCCTACCCAACGTCACCGGACAGGAGGTTCCAGACATGTCCACTCCCCCCACAGAAGAGGCCCACAGTGATGACAGCAGCTCTGTCCAACTGGATCAAGATGACCAGCCTGGCCCATCTGGGACCTTGGGACATTTGGTTCCCCTCACACTGGCACATGCCACCACAGAGCCTCCCCCTCAGGAAACACCAGCACAGCACCCTCCCAGCGGGCCCATCCCTCTGTCCCCAGGACACGTCAAGCAGCAGTGTGTCCACCACTACAAGGAACCCAGGCAAACCCACCAACCCAAGAAAATCAGGGACCTGGGGTCAGTGGGCACACAATTCAGGGGACAGAGGCACAGGATAACAGGGGAACTGGGAGCGAAGCTGTGTGACAGGGGGAGGACAGGCCCAGGGAACCCACTCTCCATGAGTCCCTCTCCAAGATCATGGGAACGTACCATAATTCCCAGGAGAGGATGGCAACGGTACTGGCCAAGTTTCAGGAGACCCAGTGGCTGCAGGAGGAACAGTATCTGGGGATCAGGGAGGAACTGAAGTCCATCAACACCACCCTGGTCACTATTGTAGGGGTGCTGAAGGACCTTGTGGACACCAGGAGGGACACTCTGGCACAACAAGGGGCCCCTGACACTAGCCTGGATGATGAACAGCCCACCACCTCCGCCGGCGCTAGTGGACAGGAGGCACCGCCACAGGACCACAACACCAGCACCCCACCCCCTGCAGATGGAGAACCACCCCGCAAATGGTCCCTGAGATCCAGGACAAAGACAGAGACAACGTCGCTTGTATTGCCAACATACCTATGTCACACAGCTCTAGTCCATGAGGTAATATAGCAGAGGTCACACAGTGGGACCCACATCTGTGAAATGGGAAGGCAAAGTGACAAGTCAGGGTCCATACACTGGGTGAAAGTGACAGACTTATGATAGGTCTAACAATTGTATGAGATGTGTGAGGCAGTGACATCTTCTTACCTGTGTCTCACTGGAAGTACTGCTGGATAACATTGTTTCTGTTGTCGATATCCTCTTCTTCTGCCTCCTCTTCTTCACTGTCCACAGGCTCTACAGCTGCCACAAGACCTCCTTCTGGACCATCCTCCTGCAGAAAAGGCACCTGTCGTCGCAAAGCCAGGTTGTGCAGCATACAGCAGGCCACTATGATCTGGCACACCTTCTTTAGTGAGTAGTAGAGAGAACCACCTGTCATATGGAGGCACCGGAACCTGGCCTTCAGGGGCCCGAAGGTCCTTTCGATCACTTTCCTAGTTCGCCCATGTGCCTCATTGTAGCCGTTGTCGCGTAGGCTCTCATTATCCTAATAAGACTACTGGATTTTGAGCACCAAGATCGTCCACGATGTGGGGGACTGAGTCTAGCCCACGGTAGATGACGCTTGTCACTCCAAATCCGGGTTTGCTCCGGCTAACTAGCAGTGCCTCATCTTTCCCAAATGGTAGAGACAATTGGGAAGCCGAGCGCATGACATCTTAGTACTTCTCACGGAAGTCGTGGTCACTCAGGTCACAACCGGTTCTCTCATACACAGTGCGGTCTCATATATAAATGACAAAAGGCAGTATAAGTTTTAAAGATTGATTTAATGAAACAACTGCATTTTAGATAGCAAAGCGTGAGCTGCAATAACCAGAACTACACAACACAGTAATATTAAAATAGTGACGATGAGAGTAAAGCACAAGAATAAAGCTATCATAGTGCGACTAGGTTATTCTCTCTCTAAGTTATATTTTCGAGCACAGCATCTTAAGCTCTAAGCCTGCCTTTCAGGTTCCCCCGGGAGGACATCAACACTCATAACTGAGCAAAGGCCTGTAATCTGCCTCAGCATCTGCAACGGGGCATTCAGCATATAGTTGTGGGTCCCTGGCTGGAATCTCCCTCTTGACGTGTACTAGGACTAGAAAGTGTTTTTATAACTAACACGCAGATGTTCTAAGAAAATGTCCCTACGTAAGAATGTGTATTTTCTACGAATGCTGGAGATTAAACTTCTACCACATTTACCGGCAATGTACCAGACTGTAGCCTTGACTGAAGCACAGGGTGATCAAGAATGCATTATTTGAGAACACAGAGCTGAACTAAGCTAAACAGTGTGATAGAAGAAATTAAAACAAGACCATAAAAACTGGGTATTGTAAAATAACAGTGCGAAGCGGAATAAAATATATCTAGGGCAAAGTGCACAGCGGCCTAGTATGTTAAACTAAAGTGCATGAAGCTATATTTAAAATGGCTACACTACACCCTTTTCCTGGGATTTCACACTGGGGTCAGTAGCCATGACAGGTTGGGGAAACCAGATTCACCTGAAAATATCGAGGGACAACTGTTAGACAAACACTAACCCTTAGGGACAACCCCACACCCAGACAACTATTCACAGGGTATAGGGTCCTTGTCCTCACCTATTAGCCACACACGGTGCCTCTGGAGTTGCCCCATCACATAAGGGATGCTGCTATTCCTCAAAATGTAAGCGTCCTGCACTGAGCCAGGAAACTTGGCATTCACATGGGAGATGTACTGGTCTGCCAAACACACCATCTGCACATTCATTGAATGGTAGCACTTCCGGTTTCTGTACACCTGTTCACTCCTGTGGGGGAGTACCAAGGCCACATGTGTCCCATCAATGGCACCTATGATGTTGGGGATATGTCTCAGGGCATAGAAGTCACCTTTCACTGTGGGCAAATCCTCCACCTGAGGGAAAACAATGTAGCTGCGCATGTGTTTCAGCAGGGCAAACAATACTCTGGACAACACGTTTGAGAACATAGGCTGGGACATCCCTGATGCAATGGCCACTGTAGTTTGAAAAGACCCACTTGCCTGGAAATGGAGTACTGACAGGACGTGCACTAGAGGGGGGATTCCCGTGGGATGGCGGATAGCTGACATCAGGTCTGGCTCCAACTGGGCAAACAGTTCATGGATTGTTGCACGATCAATTCTGTAGGTGACTATTACATGTCTCTCTTCCATTGTTGGCCGCTCCACCAGTAGTCTGTACACTGGAGGATGCCGCCATCTCCTCACCTGCCCCAGCCGACGTGCCCTATGGACAAGAACAGCGAGCAGAGAGTCATCCAACACTGAGGTATTAAAAAAATGTTTATTGCACACATTTGTCAATCCGCAATGTGTGTGTCAGTTTGCAAGGCCTAGATAGGTGTGACGAATTTAAAATTAATGCCATGTGGTACCCTGAAATGGCGGCTGCCTGACCTGTAAAGTGGGACAAGGGGATATGGGGTAACTGCTCTGGCATTGTACACCGTCGCAGTAGGCGGTTGAAGACTGCGGCGCAATCCTGCATTGGTTAACATTGGACCCTATGGGTTCCAGGAGCCAATGACGATGTACGCCGGCGGTGACGGTACGCACCGCCGCAGACGTGACCGCCATTTTCTGTCTGTTCACTCACTTGATACCTGACCTTCGACAGGAGAGGACCTACACTGCAAGTGCTGCTTTGACCTCAGTCCGGAAGCGACGATGGCTCATGTGTCTGGGGAAAGGGCCCCTGCCTTCACTTTGGAGGAGTTGGGGAAGTTAGTGGATGGGGTCCTCCCCCACTACACGCTACTCTATGGTCCTCCAGACAAACAGGTGAGTACACTGTGAGCATGCTGTATGGGAAATGCCTGTTTGGAGTGGTGTGGATGGAAGATACAGGGGGGGACTGAGACCTGCATGAGCGGACGATGAGTGTATGTCCGTCAGGGCAAGGGTGGGAACCACTACCATTCACACATCCTCTGTGTTCTCTACCAGTGTGTCTGTGAGCCCTCCTCCCAAAGTACACAAATGCAGCCACACACCCACCCAACAGCCATACACCTCACAACAGCTCCAACTCATGCACCTTCACCCAAAGTCATTAAACGTACACCTCCTACAAACACTACGTCTTCCTCCACTCCCAGAACCACTCCATCTACCTGTCCCAGTGTGTCTAAAAAGCTTTTCCTGTCTACTATTGACCTTCCCTACACCTCCCCCCCGTCTGTCCCCTGGGCCCGCCTTTCCAGGTCCCAACCCAGTACCTCAGTCACCACATCACCGGACACAGCGATGCCAGCAACTGTGGGCTTTTGGAGTATGCCAAGCATTAGGGCTGCCAGTGTTCCACGGAGCGAGGGCATTCTGCCAACTACAAAAGTAAAAAAGTTGCCCACATCCCAGAGGGAGAAGGCGAAAACACCTAGGCCCCGCACCCACCCCCACAAACCATGCACACAACCTCGGCATCATCCTCGACCCCTCCCTCTCCATGACACAGCAAAACAATGCTCTAACCTCCTCCTGCTTCCACACACTCCGCACTTTAAAAAAATCCTTCAAAAGGATCCCCCCAGAAACCAGAAAGACAGTCACCCACGCACTCATCAGCAGCAGACTGGACTACAGTAACGCCCTCTATGCCGGCACCACACTCAAACTCAAATGCAAACTCCAGAGAATCCAGAACACAGCCGCACGCCTCGTCCTTGGCCTCCCCCGCCATGAACGAATCTCACAACACCTCAAATCCCTTCACTGGCTCCCCATAGACAAGAGAATCACATTCAAGATCCTCATCCACGCACACCAATCCCTCCACAACACCGGCCCAACCTACCTCAATGAAAGAGTTAACTTCCACACTCCCACACGCAACCTCTGATCAGCCGACCTCGCCCTAGCCACAGTCCCAGGCATCCAACGCACCACCACAGGAGGCAGGTGTTTCTCCTAGCTCGCCCCCAAATCCTGGAACTCCTTCCCCACTGGCCTTCGCAAAACCAAAGACCTACTCGTCTTCAGAAAGTACCTCAAGACATGGTTGTTCGATCAGTGGCCCTCCCTGCCCCCCCCCCTCTGTTTCCCCTCCCCCAGCGCCTTGAGACCCTCACGGGTGAGTAGCACGCTCTACAAATTTTTTGGATTGATTGAAAACACCTGCCACCAAGGGCTCAGGCAAAACAAAAGTGGATAGTGGAAAGGCAGCTGCGCCACCGTCCAAGGTGGGGGAGGGCTGGAAAATCAAGGGCAGGTCCACGTCGATGCCAACCTGCACAGCGGACAAGACCACCACCAGCAACGCCACCTGCACCACCAACTGCACCGCCTCCACCCGCCACCAGCACCGCAGTCACTGAGCCCGTCACCAGCACCGCAGTCACTGAGCCCGCCACCAGCACCGTAGTCACTTAGACCGGCACCAGCACCGCCGCCACAAAGACCGGCATCAGCACCGATGCCACAGAGCCCGCCGCCAGCACCGATGCCACAGAGCCCGCTGCCTACACCGATGCCACAGAGCCCACCGCCAGCACCGATGCCACTGACACCGCCACCAGCACCGCCAGCGGCTCAGCGACATCCTGAGAAATTGGCACCAACTCAGACATGACTGCCATCCCCAGTGGTCAGTCGTATGAGGATGGTGGTCAGTTCCAGGAGTCTAGGCAGCTTGCATGTTGCACCACCGTCAGTGGAGTATCACATCCACTACCTCAGTCCTTGGCAGGATGAAGCACTCTGTGCACAAAGCCCCCTCCAGAACCAGTGGAGAAAGGCATCCACTACCTCAGTCCTTGGTAGGATGAAGCACTCTGGGCACAAAGCCCCCTCCAGAACCAGTGGAGATTCACATCCACTACCTCAGTCCTTGGCAGGATGAAGCACTCTGGGCACAAAGCCTCCTCCAGAACCAGTGGAGGCTGTAATCCACTTGAGAGACTGCGGCTTGGCACTCCCCATGATAAAGCAGTGGGCAAACCACCCACTGTAAAGACTTGTGAGACTGTGGCTTTGCACTCCCCAGGATACAGCAATGGGGATGGAGCCCCCTCGTGGAGCTGGCGTTGTGCACTCATTCGGCTGAGGTGCTCCACCCTTCCCTTCCCCCTGAGGTGCCTGTTTCATTTTGATCTGATACCCCTGCAGTGCTCTCTCCATTTGAAGGCTGGTATCGAGTGTGGGCCTCGCCCATGCATTTTGGGCCCAGTGGTCCATGGACTATGAATGGTGCACTATCCGGACTTGTGTAGGTGGTGTACATAATTGTATATACTGTATTTAAACTTTTGACTAATGGATTTTTATTTATCACACTTGTTCAACTCATTTCGTTTTGACCTTGCGTTCTTCGAGGGGGGGTGGAGGGATGTAAATGTAATGTTGCAGCATGTATTTGTGTGTATGTTGTTGTGGGTGAGGGTGGGGGTGGGGGGTTTGCATGTTGTGTGTGTGTGTCACTCTCTTTTCCCTCCTCCCTCCCCTGTGTTGTAGGTGCAGTACTCACTGTGGTCGTCGCCGCCGTCTTTCGTGCTCCTGGTAGAGGAGCAGGAATACCATGACAGGGAGTATTTGGAGTTCTGGCTCCATGGCATCCTGGTTCCTCATGGGGTATGGAGAGGTGAGTGTTTTCCCTTCCATGTCCTGTTTCCGCCGTGTTTTTGTTCGCGTTGGTTCCGCCCCGGAAAAGGTGGAGGATTGGCATCTCATAAGTGTGGGCGGTACATTGTCTTCCGCCTGTCTGTTGGCGGTGACCGCCGCAGTATTTGTTTCTACCGCCATGGCAGTCGGAGTGTTAAAGTGGCTGTCTATGTTGGCGGTTTCCGCCATGGTCGTGATTGCATTTTTTTAACCGCCGGCCTGTTGGTGGTCTTACCGCCGCTTTAACACTGACTTCCAGGGTTGTAATGAGGGCCTTAATGCCTGATTTTCACATAGGTATTGCACTTCCAGCTGTCTTTGAATGCCCAAAACAAAATATTACTGATGTAGCACTCAAAGTGGTATTGGGAGAAATTGGGTTATTGGTTGAGTGGGGTGTAAACCTTGCTCAAACATTAGCCACAATCCCTGTCAGGGCGAACCATTAAAGTCACTAAATTAACCCTCTGGTAGCTTGACACAAAAGCAGTCAGGCTTAAAGTAGAAGCAATATGTAAAATATTTATGCATCCCTCAAACAGTAATAAAATGAAAACACAAAACAATAAAAATACCACACCAATTTAGAAAAGTAAAGTAAATTTTAGTAAGTTATTTGACACCAAAACAACAAACATTCAATTAATAGAACCATTGTTATGAATTAATTTTAAAGTGAAAACTAGTGTGTTAAAGATCAAAGCACCAAGTAAGATCATCTAGTCATGCAGGAGCAAGGCAAAGTCAAAAGACAAAACAACTGCAATGGAGCACGGGTTGTATACAAGGAGTAAATTGGGCTCAGTTTGTATTTACCTTCGAACTTAGACTGCAGGCAGTGTCTGAGGAGGAAGCGTCATCATCGGAGAGCCACTGGATGAAGTTGCTCTGAGTTCTACATTTGTGCTAAGTCTCCTTTTTTTAAAGTAAAAAATCTCCAGTGGAAAGAAGCTGCAGCCCCTAGTGAATGGTGGCTCCACAAGGCTAGATACCCCTTCTCGGAGGAGTCACTGAACAGGCTTTGTTGCTGTTGAGAAGAATGTAACAGGAGCTGCCACAAAGTCAGTGCAAACAATGATGCTCCTTGGGCAGATCGGTGAGCAGGTAGGTCCTGGTCTCCTCTCGGTTCTCAGAGCACCTTTCAGCCAAATATTTTCCCAGTTTTTGGATTTAGGCTATTTGGGCTCCTTTAACACTACTGCTAAGGGTCCATGACCAGATAAGAATCACTTGGAGGGTCAAGGATCACTCAGCTGGGTCAAGGTGCTTATTCAAGATGGTTGGAGCCTTTTCTGCCCCAAAGCCTCTGATCAGGAGACCAGTCAACTAGCCCTTGGAGTCACTCTGGTAGTCTTGAGTTCAAGCAGTGAAACAGGGCTCAAACAGAAGGGTAGGACTCTGGGGTATTAAGGCAGGCTTCAAGCAGCAGAGCATTTCATTCGGGTGCAGCAAAGCAGCCTTCTGAAGTAAAAGCAGGCCACAGCAGCAGGCAGTCCTCTGAGACTCCTTTTTCAGGTCCATAATGTGAACTGAAGAGTGGGTCACAGGATCCTATTTTTATGCTTGGTAACTTCTTTGAAGTAGAAGAAATTTCCACAGATTTCCTTTAAAGTGCTTGGAATTTCCTGACTCCTCACACTAGGCTGCAGCCTGTCTGCAAGCACCATCGGAAAGTACGAAGTCCTTTGTGTGAAGGCAGGGCATAGCCTATTAACTTGTAAGTGGGGCTGCACTCAGCTCTTCCCCTCTATCCTGCCAGTGATGGCCCATCCAGGCAACCTAATCGCTCTGTTGTGTGGCTGACTGGGAGGAATACACAAAGCCCAACTGTCAATTACACTCAGTCCTGTGACAAAGGAACAGGCTACAGGTACTCAATAATGTAGGAAAATGCCAACTTTCTAAAATAGGCATTTTTTAGGTTATGGCATTAAATCTGACTTTACCCTGAAAGAGAAATTAAAATTATGATTTATTTATGGTGAAAAACCAGGACATATGAAACTTAAATGTACATATCCAACTTTCTAATTACAATGCCCTGTGCCCTTTGGGCTGTTTGGGACTACCTTAGAGTTGACTTACATGTAATAAACAGGTGTTAAAGACTTGGCAAGGGGGTTATTTTGTCAAGTCGAATTTGCAATTTAAAGGTGCCAGCAGGCTCCAATGGCTGGCTTGAGATATGTTTTAAGGGGCTGCCTAAGTAGGTGGAACATTACATGCTGCAGGCCCACTAGTAGCATTTAATTTACCAGCCCTATATATGGTATACCACTTTACTAGGGACTTCCAAGGAAGTAAATTAAACACCTGTCAGGTGTAAGAAAATTCTACCATGTTTTCAGGAGTAAAACCAAGTGCTTTAGCACTGCTTAGCAGTGGTAAAGTGTACAGAGTCCTAAGGCCAGCAGAAAAATAGAATGGTGAAGACAAAAAGTTTGTGAGAAGGCCACCACATGGTTGACATATCTAACAGGTATGGACCATTTTGAAGCCTCCAAAATACTTTGATTAGCTATACCTGTGGTGTGAAAAAAACACTGATTAACAATTTGATGTGTCTCAAAGGTCACTATGTTCCAAGGCATAGGGAAAACGAGGAAATGTTGCAGTGTGATCTCTCTTGCTCGAGAAGCAAGCAAAATACTAAATCAGAGAACAAAAAGCATTTTGAGAGCGCTCACATCAGGAAAGCTGATGAGGTATAGGGGCCATCGCACCTGCTTTCATGAAGTCATCTCCAGCGCCATTTATTTTTCTTCTGACAGCATCATTGAGTGCTGTGGTGCATTCAGGAATACAATTTTCAGTCCCAGTGGAAAAGAAAGGCAAAAAAGGAGAAAGAAGGAGGGAGTGAAAGTTAGTAAAGCAGTGACAAGGGGAGAAAGCAGAGTTGAAAACAATTCTTCCAGACAGCATGAGAATTGAAACAGACAGGAAGTTTACAGTGATGGTAGAAAGAAGTATTGGGGCAGGGTTCAGGAGTAGGCCGCCTTAGTATTCGGTAACTTTAGCATCCAGCAACACTAGCGTCGGACTCCTAAGAAAATGTTGGCCCACTGAGCTTAACGCACTGCAGCATGATCCAGTCCTATTGTTGTGCACTACTGGTCTGTCTCAAATGCAAATATGGCCGTTCTTCATAACGCTATTACAACGGCCGCTCCCCTCAAGTCGAGGTGGCAGCAACAATAAACCTTCGTACTGACGTATTCAACTTTAAGATGCTCCCTATGTGCGCTCTTGTCACCAGTGGATGATGTTTCCTATATCAGAGGTCTGAAGTCCCTGATAAACCACCTCTTCTTTGAGTTCTCCATGGCAACGCCTTTTCCACCCCCTGAATAAAGTAAAGCCAGGAATCCTCAAGGTGACCCTGGCAACAGTGATAGAATAGGAACATAAAAGGAAAACTCACGGTTCAACGACAACCTTAATGTGCACTCACAAATCAATAGTTCAAATACTTGAAAGCATTTTCTGGTTACTATTACACTGTTGACAACCACTATTTTTCATGTTTATTATAGTCGAAAAGTAGGTTAAAAGCCTCACAAGGCATACAGAAAAGGCCTTGTAAAGAATGCAAATTTGACGCTTTTAGAAAAATAATATGCTGAACAAACAACATTAGAGGCATTTTATTATTTCACATTCTTCAGATACATGGCTCTACGATAACCAACATTCGACCTCAGTGTTGAATTGCGACAGTTAGGGCCTGATTTACGAAAAGTTAGGGCCGCCAAAGCGGTGCTAACTTACAAAATATGGGCCCTGATTTATATTTTTTGGTGTAAAACTGCACTATCGCAGTTTTGCACCAAAAGTTTACCACCGGCTTGCACCATGTCTGTGCACCAGCCAGGAGCCATATTTATGGAATGGTGTAAGCCGGTGCAAAGGGTAGGCTAGCAAAAAACAAAATGACGTTAGTCGGTGCGACTGGCAGTATGGAAGAAGGGGGTTTTGCACTAAAAAATTACATTAGGCAGGTTAGAGTAAACAACAATGACTCTAACCTGCCTAGAGTCATTTTCTAATGCAAAACCATCCATACCACATGAGTCCTGTCTTAAAAAAGACAGGAGTCATGCCCACTACCCCCATGGCCAGCATGGCCAATGCACCCAGTGCCATGTAGAAGGGGGGCGTTTCAAGGCCCCAATGGCACTTTCACAACAAAAAAATACTGCCTGTACTTACCTGGGTTGGGGTCCCCCATCCTCGGCTGTCCCTCTGGTGTGGGTGGGGGTGTTCCTGGGGCATGGGGAGGGCACCTATGGGCTTACTCCATGGTGGTCCCTCCCTGACCCGGGCATTACAAAATGGTGCAAAGAAAGGTTTTCACCATTTTTTGACCCCTCCTCACTCCTGTTTGTGATTTCAGCATGGGGGAATAAATATGGCGCTAAGGCTATAGACTCATTTTTTGCACAGGAACACCTACTTTGCATCTCATTGACGCAAAGTAGGTTTCCAGGTCCAAAAAATGACTTAAACTACATAAATTTGGCATTAGACGGGTCTAGCACCAAAATATAAATATGGAGTTAGTTTTGCACAGAATTTGGGTAAAAGAATTCACACAAATTCAGCACAAACAAGTATAAATATGCCCTATAATATTTTGTAAGTTTGTGCCACTTTTGCATCAAAAAATGACGCAAAGGCAGCGTTAAGTTTTCATTAATCAGGCCTTTAATGAGCAGTGAACAATCAATCACATCTTAAGAACACATTGCAGTAGGTGTTCACGTTCATTAGACCCACACGATCAAAATGAAAGCCATTTATCTTTGTTTATGGGAAACTATAATCAATTGGAAATGTTTTACATGTTATTGTATATTCTACAGTTATTGCCGTAAACAAATGCCTCTTCTTTGTATTGTATTCACTATTACAAAGGTGATTCATGCCTAAAAAAAAAGAAGATTGTGCTTCGTCCATTTCAAGGATTAGTATTTCAAAAAGACATGATGCAGGTGTTTAACCAGAAAGAAGCAATTTGGTGACCTTCCGTCTGTTTTCAATTTTTATCCAGAAAAAAACAAAACAGTTTTGTTGCTTTTCAAAAGAGATCTTCAAGGTGAAACCAAAAAGGTTATGAACTTCACTGCACAATTATTTTTTGCACATTATGGTCTCCCTGAAATCTATAAATTGATATATCAGTGATTGTCAGTTAGCTGATGAAGGTACATTTTCTGATTCATGTTTAACAGAAGGTGCTCAGGGTGCATGCAGCGTTCAATGTACCAGTCCCAAAGACCCAGCTCAACTTTTGCCAGAATGGACTTAGATTTTAGTTATGAGAATTTTGAGAGTTTGAATGGGTTCCTGGAAGAGGAAGTTATGCGTCGTTACATACACAGAGAATGCAGGGGTAGCTGGGAGCATTCTTGAGGTCTTGCATTTAACTCATCTTGGGATTCTATGTCAGGACCGGAGGCTTCCTATTATGCTTTCTCTTTCATTTACTGACAACACAGCAGCCAATGAAAACAGTATAAACTTTAAGCTACATTTCCCATGAACACTGGCTCTTCTCTGACAATATAAATAGTATTAACACTATAGTCCTTCCTCTTTTTTGCTGCTGCAGCAGCCAGTTAAGGGGCATATTTATACTCCGTTTGCGCCGAAATTGCGTCGTTTTTTTTTTACGCAATTTCGACGCAAAACTAACTCCATATTTATACTGGTAGCTGGGAGCATTCTTGAGGTCTTGCATTTAACTCATCTTGGGATTCTATGTCAGGACCGGAGGCTTCCTATTATGCTTTCTCTTTCATTTACTGACAACACAGCAGCCAATGAAAACAGTATAAACTTTAAGCTACATTTCCCATGAACACTGGCTCTTCTCTGACAATATAAATAGTATTAACACTATAGTCCTTCCTCTTTTTTGCTGCTGCAGCAGCCAGTTAAGGGGCATATTTATACTCCGTTTGCGCCGAAATTGCGTCGTTTTTTTTTGACGCAATTTCGACGCAAAACTAACTCCATATTTATACTTTGGCGTTAGACGCGTCTAGCGCCAAAGACCATGGAGTTAGCATCATTTTTTTGCGTGAACACCTTCCTTGCGTTAATGAGATGCAAGGTAGGCGTTCCCGTCTAAAAAAATGACTCCCAGGCATGTGCGTGGTATTTATACTCCCGGGCAAAAATCACGCCCGGGAGTGGGCGGGCCAAAAAACCCCGCATTTGCACCGGATTTAAACGCCTGGGTCAGGGCAGGCGTTAAGGGACCTGTGGGCTCAGAATGAGCCCAGAGGTGCCCTCCCCTGCCCCCAGGGACACCCCCTGCCACCCTTGCCCACCCCAGGAGGACACCCAAGGATGGAGGGACCCACCCCAGGGACATTAAGGTAAGTTCAGGTAAGTATTTTTTTTATTTTTTTTTGCGGCATAGGGGGGCCTGATTTGTGCCCCCCTACATGCCACTATGCCCAATGACCATGCCCAGGGGACAGAAGTCCCCTGGGCATGGCCATTGGGCAAGGGGGCATGACTCCTGTCTTTGCTAAGACAGGAGTCATGTTAATGGGGGATGGGCGTCGTAAAAAAATGGCGCAAATCAGGTTAAGGCGAATTTTTGGACTCAACCTGACTTGCCCCATTTTGAGACGCCCATACGCCATTTTCCCCTACGCCGGCGCTGCCTGGTGTACGTGGTTTTTTTCCACGCACACCAGGCAGCGCCGGTCGGCTAACGCCGGCTAACGCCATTCTATAAATACGGCGCCCGCATGGCGCTTCAGAATGGCGTTAGACTGCGCTAATTTTTTTGACGCTAAACTGCGTTAGCGCAGTTTAGCGTCAAAAAGTATAAATATGGCCCTAAGTGTTCATATCGTATATACTGATGTTTTGCACGTGTGTATTTTCCATTTAAAAGCACGCACGCTCGCTCGCTAGACTTTGCGCTGTCGCGCTATTGCAATGTTCATTGGGATCTACAATTCCTTTTTTTTGTTGGCTGGTGTGGAGCAGGAGCAAGCCCAAAGAAGAATTTCTCTCCATATTTCTTGTGAGGATGTAGTCCTCTTTCTATTTCCTGTGCGACGCACGCACCTTGAGCCGGCTCGGAGTTTTCCTTCTGATTGGCTTAACGCGTGTGTATTGTGCAGGGCATACACTTTTCCTACAGATCAGCCTGTCAATCGCCCGACGGGGCTGTTTTAATACGAATTGGGCCAAGCCCTGGGGGATTGCTTATTTAAGTGCTTATTTGAGTGATTTTTTGATTGATTATTTAATATACGAGCAGGTGGCTCCATCAACAAGTAATTGCTAGTCAGGCAGCTTCTAGCTGTATTTTCTCTACAAATTGTGTACCTGCTTCAGGGTTTCTCCCCCTCCTCCTTTAACTTCTCCATACCTCTCACCCTATAATATCATTGCATACTACGCCGATGAGGAGGAGCAGTATCAGGAACTGCAGTAAGTGCCAGTGGAGCACCAAATGGAGAAAAGATTGGTGGAGGCACTTGAACATCATGTGCAGGACTCTGTGAATTGGACCCTGATACTGGCCCTAAAACCATTCACCCAACCCTTGACCAATTTTGGCAGGAGAGAGTTTTTGGGTGAAGGCAGTCAGCAAACTCACTTGCAAGCTGGTGAGTCTATGGAGGTCTCTGGCCTCTCTCTGCAGTGCTATGGAGGTTCTTCCTCTGCAGAAATACTGGTGCAGACGGCAGCTTTAGTGCTGCGTGATCATGAATATGGGAGTTTCTTCCCACATGAATCGCCAAATATTTTTCCCAAGTTCTCACAATCTCAGTCAGGCTTGCAAGAGCAATCATCATCTAAGTCAGAGTCGGATGACTCGCATGCAGATTCTGTTAGGCGCAAAAAGAAGCACAAGTCCCATCATGTTATTCCTGATGCACCAAACCCGGCGGGTCAGAATCTCCTATTCTCTCCTGAGGATTTAGTTCATCCACTTTCCACCGAGTGGGTTCCCACTGCTGAAGTGACTCATTCTGTGCAGGATAGGCTGTGCAAAAGTTTTTAAAAGGAAGTGCGCAACACTCTCAGATCTGAATGTCTAGGGCTTTCATTGGTCTGCAAAGTAGCGTATACTCCAGAGTTGGATCTCTGTATGGTGACGTTTCTGAGGAAATTTGCAAAGGATCCCAAAAAGGCCTGGAGCATGCTTGGCGTGGTTGCCAAGACAAATTGTTGACTCACACCAGCAACAAGCTGCATCCACTCACACACTGTCTAACTTGCTCATACTTGCACGACTGAACCGCTCAACATTTCTTTCACATTCCAACCTGCAACCACTTACAACTCTGCCACTTGCAACACTCATTCACTACTTCACAGCTATTGCAGCCCACAGGACTTGATACTTCAGCAAAGTTCTTCACAACACAATGAATAACTCATCCCCAGCTATTTACTGCACTAACCCACAGTCATTCGGCAATACTGACCAGTCCCATATCCACTTACACCATCCCAGCAATGTTCTGCAGTCATTTGCCATATACCTTGCAACATTTCTGCAACCATTCACCTGCACCCGTCCACTGTACAACACTCTATATACCTTCTCTGTACAACACTCTATACTCCTCTGCACTACAAAACTCCACAACAATTTATTCCACCCTACATCCTTCCACTCTACAACAGTTTACTACACTCTACACCCTACCATTCTATGCCGGCCCATTTTAGGCCCATCCATCCTGCGCCCATCCACTTTGCGCCCCCCACTCTACTCTGCATCCCTCCACTCTTCTCTGCACCTCTTCACTCTGCTCTGAGCCCCTCCACTCTAGTCTGCACCCTTCCACTCTACTCTCCACCCCTCACCTTAAAATCTATTCCCATTGACTCTACTTCACAATACTCTATTCCACCCTTTGCCACTCTACTCTATGCCACTCAAATCCATGACACTTTACAACCCTTTATTCTACACTCCTCCATGACACTCTTCTCGACTCCACTCTATTCCATAACACTCTACGACCTTCCACTCTATGCCACTCCACTTTACAACACTCTACTCACTCTATGCCAATCAACAACACTCTACTCCACTTCACGTCCCTCCAACTTTACAACACCCTGCTCCAGTCTAGGCAACTCCCTCTATGCTGCTTTCATCCACTCTGAGCTACTCAACTCTATTCTACTCCTCTCCACACTACTCAACATCACTCCATGTCACTCTATGCCTCTCCAGTCTACAACACTCTATGCCACTCCACATCCCTCCACTCCACTCTGTGACCCTCCTCTCCATGCCACTCTACTCCATGCCACTCCACTCTATGACACTGGATGACACTCCATTTAACTCTACGCTACTTCACAACACTCTATTCTATGACATTCTTCTCCACACTACTCCACTCCACTTTACTCTATACTACTAATGTTTAGTCATGCTGAACAGCAGTCACGCTGGCATACAACATGGCTAAAACATATTGGCAAAGCAAATAGCTCTTGCATTCGTAAGACCTAGTGGCTTCGTCAGACCTATTGGCTATTTGCAGTGCTTGTTGTTTTTCCAGTAATTCACATACATCACACAAGATCATCTTAAAGTAATACATCTCCAACTTCCAATCATCATGCAGTAATACAGCTAGATCCCATTATGGGGTGATACATCTCCATCATGAAATGATCATTGACTGGTACAGTCTTATTCTGAAGTTATCATGGGATCATCCTTGAGTAATACAGCCTCATTCTGATGTCATCACAAGATATTTCTATTATAATACAGCTCCATCCTGAAATATTCCTAGGATCATCCTGGAGTAATGATAGTCTAATCCTGAAATCATCATGAGATCATCCTGCAGTATTAGATGATCATCACATTTTCTGCTGATGTAACCAGGAACTAATCTGGAAGATTTTTCTGTGATGACTCTAGAGTCATCTCATTTGAATATTTCACCCTATACGCATACTTCAAGATGGCCTGTGATGTCTTCCCCAGATAATTACCAAAATAGCTCAGCTGAAGTCATCGGATGACTTCTGAGTGACTCCAGGATGATCTTCCTTTTTGACTTGGGAAGTTGGAGATTTTCACAAAATAATCAAGAGAATATGCTTCCATCATTGACTTTTACTCTAGTAGAGGCAATTTCAGGCAAGAGACAGCCAAAATAAAGACAGCCAAATTAAAGCCATTTTTGGCTTCAAAATTTTGGAGTCTCCTGTCTGACTCCAGTCTATTGGCATGTATGAGTCTGTTCCCAAATTATAAGACATTTGTAGAGCACCACCCGGCCTAGGTCCTGGACCTGTGATGTCACACACACCCCTGGGGCTAAAAAAAAGTGGGCTGTTGACTGCTCGTACATATGTCCTCAGTGTGGTGTGTCCGTTATTGGTTGCCTCGGGTGAAGCAAGGCCTACCTGCCCTTATGGTAGCCAAAGGCCTCGACACTACAACATTCACACTTTGAGGTACGATAATGTAGCAAGACAAGGGCAGTGAGATGATCTACGGTGAGGCAAGGCAAATTTGAGCCTGGACGCCACATGTTTATCAAACAAATGCATGCTACAGACTTCCTGGACTGAACAGCATAGTTCTGCACAGGGTGAAGTCAGGGAGAGAAGCAGTGTGGCAGTAAGATAAGATGTAGTGTACAGGGGGCAGTTGAATGGGTGAATTTTATGTGTTACTGTTTATCCATCCTGTTTAGAGTGTCTTAGCTTCACTTTTTTGTAGTACCCTCTCTTCTCTTGTCTGCATGCAAATTGCTTGATCCTTTATATTTGCTTCTTTCTCGACTCTCTAGACCCAGCTTTGGGACAGTATTTTAATTTCTCTTCCACATCTGTCCTTTGAACAAAGAGTACTTATTGCTTATAGCTCCATCGAAAGTATTTAAAACTTTGCACCATTTGCATCTGATACCCAACAAGTTTCCTTACTTTTTCATTGATTATATGATCTAATTTAATGATAAAGGTGTGAAATTTATGAAGCGGAGAGGTCTAAGCATCAATAGGCGCCACTGTCCAAGGGAATATAAGTTAAGTTCAATCCCAATAAAATGGAAACAACATTGCAGAAAAAGAGAAGTAATAGAAAAAGAGGAAGCTCTTGGGACTTTGAAGAGGGCTCTCATCCTCAAATCTCTACAGTCGTGCACTATAGAACATATACAGTCATGCACTATAAAATATATACCTTTTAAACATTCCTTATTTAAGCATTTGAAAACAATGTTGAAAATGGTTTAGACAAAATACCTTGGCTGAACCTAGGGTTATTACACAAGGAAGTGAATGCTTTGAAATAGAATATGAGGAAGTACATACAAATACATCAACGAATCATCAAATATCTTCAGCTCTGACAAGGTCAGGGGAAAATGTATTCATTACTGGTAATTCTCATTACTTTAAATACCCTTTTCTCGTACCAATACTTACTGACATGAGGTGTTCCACCTCTACCCAGGCTCACGTGCCCTAGCCAGAACCAATCAAAAAAGTTTTTAGTGCAAAGACCCCCATCCCCACACCCCCTCATAATCTCCAATCACCCTCTACCAAAGCTGGTGATGAAAGGGCAGGGAGCCCAGGAAACATCATGTACATCCCCGAGCCCAAGAACCAAGGGGAGACATGTTGTAAACTGGGAAGGAACGGGGAGAGTGGGACGTAAGTATTGGTACGAGAACAGGGTATTCAGAGTAATGAGAATTACCGGTAAGTAATGAATTAATTACCTCCTCCACCCTATTTCTCATCCAAATACTTATTGGGGATATACCAAAGCCAACTCCAAACAACCTGATCCTCCCAAAGACAAATGTTACAAACTCTGGATGCTGCAGAAACAACATTACTGTAAAACCAGAAGGCATCATACAGGAGATCAAATCGAACACTGCGGAACAGCAGCCAAAATTTGAGACCCAAAGGACAAAGACTCTTTAACAGCCGGCCTGTAATGGGAGACAAAGGTAGAGGGAGAAGCTCAAGTGGCTGCCTGACAAATTTCCAAAAGGTAAACAACGTGAGTCTCTGGCCAGGAAGCCACCACGCCCCTCATGGACTGCCCTTGAATACCACCTGGCAGACAGATATGCAGAAAACCATAAGCCAGGGAAATCAAGGAGCAAATACATTGACTCAAAATTGGATATAGACATTTTCAGGCCATGACGAAAGACGCCAAAGTTGATAAAGAGGCCCCCACAATGACGAAAACCCTAGGTGTGGGAAAAAGAATTACACTGCCCCAGCCCATCCAAGGTGTGGAAGGCGACCTCCTCTGGAGTTTCAGGCTCTGGAAAAATTGGTGAAAGTAGAAAACCTCTTTGGGGAGAAAACAGGAACTAAGCAAAGGACCAGGTGGTCAGAAAAAACCTGCGAATAGGGAGGCCAGATGGACAAAAAACCCAGCCCACCCAACATCCGTGCATAAGTGATGGCCGCCATAAAAAGCATGAAAGGAAGGAAACTTCAAACTCACACTGTCCAGGGTCCCAAAGGGGGGAGACTGAAGGGCCTGAAGAACCAGAGGCAAATCCCAAGCAGTAACTACAGAACGAACTGGAAGCTTCAGCAAAAAAAAAAACTCAAGAAGACAGGAACCCAGAGTAAGGAGTTCAGGGATACCAAAAGGAGAGCAAAGCACCCGAATAGCCGTCCATAGGACCCTCAATGGTGAAACAGCGAAGCCCTTTTTGGAAACCATCCTGAAGGAACTGAAGGTCCGAGGAGGCAGGACAAGAAGCAGGATCCAAAGACCAACTCATGCACCAGTGAACAAAGGAAGACCAATGATGAGCATTAGTCTTGCCGGTCGACCTCTTCCAATAGTGCTAAATGGAAGCTGCCACTGGTGAGGAAAGACCATGCAACATTAACCCCCTCCATTTAAGAGCCATACCTTCATACATAGCTAGCGGCAAGTGGCAGGGGGAATTCTGGGTGGCTGAAGGGGTCATGAGAGAGATAGAACGATCCTTTCCAGCACCATCAAACTCAACAGAGAAAACCAACCCAATAGTGGCCAAAAGGTCACCAACAGAATGAGAGAGACCGACTCCCTCCAAAGCCTGGCCAACAATTAGGGCAGAAGAGGGAACGGAGGAAAGGCAGACAGAAGCATCCGTGGCCAAGGCTGGGACATAGCATTGACCCCTCCCAACAACCCAGCTCTGGGGACATGAAGAAAAAACGGGAAGGAGGGAATTGGCTGCAGATGCAAACAGGTCAACTTGAGGAGTGCTGAAATGCCAGCATAATTGGGCTAAAACACCTGGAGCCAGACAGCAGTTGAGGAAAGAAGGAGAAAACCTGCTAAGCATGTCCACTAGAAAATTGTCCTTCCCCAGATTATGCGTTGAGGTGAGGAACAGACATAGAGACTCTGCCCAACTCACCACTGGAAATGCAAGAGAGGCCGGAGACTGAGACACTGTCCCTGACCGTCTGTCAAGAGAAGATGTGGCGACAGTGTAGACCATCCCCACCTGCACCACCTGAATGGCCAGCCAGTAAGAAAAATGCACCAGTGCCAGAAAGAACGGCATCAATTCCCTTCAATGCGAAGAGAGGCTGCCCTCCTGATGAGACCATGGGCCCTGAAAGGAAAAGGTGGCCAGAGTAGCCCCTCACCCTAGACTGCTGGCATCAGAAGTAACCAGCCTGGGAGGGGACAGGGAAAGAGGGAAGCCCCTGGCCAAATTGTCAGGTTCGAACCAACACTACAGTAAGTTTCAGACACTTTAGGAGACAGACACCAGAAAAACCAGTGGAGGTAGACATGGCACCCAATGCAAGAGCAGATGGCAAACCAGAGGACCCAAGGGACGACAAAGACACAGGATGCCTGGAAGAAAAATAAAGAACAATGAAGGTGACAGACCACCTTTCACATTCACTGATGTCAATGTCCCATGGCCTGCATGCAATGTGAGGGATGTCTGATGTGCCCAGTTGAGGTTACACCAGCATCAGAGCAATGCATTTTGGCCCTTTTAGCTTCACACATCCGTAAAACAATAACACACTGATTGAATCAACATTGCAAACATGTACAGCTCACAAAAGGGTACCTCTTGTAATGGCAGCATACAGGTACGTAATGTGGTCATTCCAAGTTTGGTGGTAACCTGACCGTCACGCCGGCAGCGGTATCTTGACCGCCGCTAGGATGGCGGTGCAGACCACCATAAAACGAGTAAGGTGGTGAACCCAACGCAACACAGACAACTCACCGCCATCACTGCCAATGCCAATGAGCAGCATCCGGCGATGGAAGGCAACTTCAGGCTGGCAGAAGCCAATGTTACGCTGTTAGAAATGGGGTCTTTGGTTGGCTGTCAGGATACCCCCTGTCCAAACAAGGACCCTCACTCTAGTCAGGGTAAAAGTGAATCACCTTCAGCTAACCTCACTCACCCCCTTAGTAGGTTGGCACGAGCAGGCAGGCTTAACTTTAGAGTGCTAGGTGAGAAGTATTTGTATTTACACACACAGTAACTTAATGAAAACACTACAAAATGACACAACACAGGTTTAGAAACATATAGAATATTTATCTAAACAAAACAAGAATAAAACGACAAAAATCCAACATACACAAATCAGGTTATTAATTAAAAAGCAAAAAGAGTCTTCATGTCCTTTTGCACACAACGCTAATGCTGTTAGCATGAAAATGCACTTGGGTCGTGCCACAAATAACCCCGCACGGGCGAGTGTGTGTTGAAAGAAGCCTGCAAGGGGTCGACATCACTCACAAGCGAGCCTGTACATCATTTCTCCTTCTATCGGGTCGGCATGCTTCATTTCTTTTCTCTGCAGGAGAGCAATGCATCGATCCAGACAAGCACTCTCGGGTTCGTGCAGGCTTTACATCGTATTTACATGCCGAGTGATGTTTGCATCCAAAATCCTGCTGCACAGTGATCCAAAAACCTCACAGTGTGGTGTGCGATCTCACCAGCCCCTAACAGCGATGCTGTGTGTCGTTTCCCTAGCCACGTGCGTCGATCTCCCAGCCGTGCTGTAGGCAGAGCATCGATTTCAGTCGTGAAGCTGGTGGTGCATTGTTTTTCCAGACGGTGCTTCAGACTTTTTTCCGCACGGCAGTCTGTGCGTAGAGTTATCAAACGTGGCCTGCCATCCTCTCATTTCAAGGCCCCAGGAACTGGATAAGGCACCACTTGGCAGGGCAGGAGTCTCAGCAGAGGTTCCAGGTGCTGGCACAGAGAAGTCTTTGCTGTCCCTGATGCTTCAACAACAGGAGTCAAGTTCAGTTTCAAGCCCTTGGAGAGTTCTTCACAAGCAGGAAGGCACAAAAAGTCCAGTCTTTGTCCTCTTGCACAGGCAGAAGCAACAACTGCACGATAGCTCCACAAAGCACAGTCAAACGAACGGCAGCTCTTCTTCCTCAGCTCTTCTCCAGGCGGAGGTTCCTCTTGGTTTCCAGAAGTGATCTAAAGTCTGTGGTTTTGGGTGCCCTTCTTATACCCATTTTGCCCTTTGAAGTAGGCTTACTTCAATGAAAAGTCTCACTTGTTTGTGAAATCCTGCCTTGCCCAGTCCAAGCCCCAGACACACACCAGGGGGTTAGAGACTGATTTGTGTGAGGGCAGGCATAGCCCTTTCAGGTGTGAGTGACAACTCTTCCCCTCCCTCCTAGCACAAGTGACTCATCAGGATATGAAGGCTACACCCCAGCTCCCTTTGTGTCACTGTCTAGAGAGAGGTGCAAACAGCCCAACTGTCAAACTGACCCAGACAGGGAATCCACAAACAGGCAGAGTCACAGAATGGTTTAGGCAAGAAAGTGCCCACTTTCTAAAAGTGGCATTTTCAAACATGCAATCTTAAAATCAACTTTAGCAAAATATGTATTTTTAAATTGTGAGCTCAGAGACCCTAAACTCCACATGACTATCCGCTTCCAAAGGGAATCTACGCTTTAATCATATTTAAAGGCAGCCCCATGTTAACCTATGAGAGGGATAGGCCTAGCAACAGTGAAAATTAATTTGGCAGTATTTCACTGTTAGGACATATAAAACACATTACTATTTATCCTACCTTAAACATACACTGCACCCTGCCCATGGAGCTACCTAGGGCCTACCTTAGGGGTGCCTTACATGTAAGAAAAGAGAAGGTTTAGGCCTGGCAAGTGGGTTCCCTTGCTAAGTCGAATTGGCAGTTTAAAACTACACACACACAGACACTGCAGTTGCAGGTCTGCAGCCATGTTTACAGAGCTACTATTGGGGTGGCACAACCAGTGCTGCAGGCCCTCTAGTAGCATTTGATTTACAGGCCATGGGCACCTCTAGTACACTGTACTAAGGACTTACCAGTAGATCAAATATGCCAATCTTGGATGAACCAATTACATACACATTTTGTGTAGGTGTACTTGCACTCTAGCACTGGTTATCAGTGGTAAAGTGCCCAGAGTCCAACACACATCAACAACCTGGGAAACACAGGTAAAAAGTTAGGGGAGACCATGCCAAGGATGCCAAGTCTAACCTCTGCCCACCATATTCCAAGTCACCACACAGTCAGTATATCCGGGGCAGCCTGGCCGCAATGAAAAACGTGCAGACGTTCAGGACATAGGTGGTCATTCTGACCCTGGCGGTCTTTGACCGCCAGGGCGGAGGACCGCGGGAGCACCGCCGACAGGCCGGCGGTGCTCCAATGGGGATTCCGACCGCGGCGGTAAAGCCGCGGTCGGACCGGCACCACTGGCGGGCTCCCGCCAGTGTACCGCCGCCCCATTGAATCCTCCACGGCGGTGCAGCTTGCTGCACCGCCGCGGGGATTCCGACCCCCCCTACCGCCATCCAGATCCCGGCGGTCGGACCGCCGGGTTCCGGATGGCGGTAGGGGGGGTCGCGGGGCCCCTGGGGGCCCCTGCAGTGCCCATGCCACTGGCATGGGCATTGCAGGGGCCCCCGTAAGAGGGCCCCTACATGTATTTCACTGTCTGCTGCGCAGACAGTGAAATACGCGACGGGTGCAACTGCACCCGTCGCACAGCTTCCACTCCGCCGGCTCGATTCCGAGCCGGCTTCATCGTGGAAGCCTCTTTCCCGCTGGGCTGGCGGGCGGTCTGAAGGCGACCGCCCGCCAGCCCAGCGGGAAAGTCAGAATGACCGCCGCGGTCTTTCGACCGCGGAACGGTAATCTGACGGCGGGACTTTGGCGGGCGGCCTCCGCCGCCCGCCAAGGTCAGAATGAGGGCCATAGTGTCCAAAAATCATGGCCCCAACTTGACTCCTGACAGCAAATAGGCCTCCACATCATAGGGGCATCAATGGGACAGGCAGGCATCTCAGGGGTGTGGCGGTGGTAGGGGTGGTGGGGCTTGGATTTGGAAGGGGCATGTTTCGGTTTGGGCTTGCCAGGGGTGACTTTGGCTTTGGGAGGGGTAGATTTCTTGCTGGGTGGAGGGGCAGGGGAAACACCAGAGGGGGCACCCGAGGAATGGGAGGTAGAAGGGCCTGGGAGGGGCAGGGGAACATGGCATTTATAGGGTATAAGGGGTAGGAGAGGAGTAGAGAAGAGGTCAAGTGCATCAAGGAAAACTTTCTTAGGTACACGGGGCAGTCACATGATTGAGGGTTGGAAGTGGAGGTAGAGGGAGTGCTTGTCTGACGTGTTGGGGTGCTGTAGGGAGATGCTGGTGTATTCAATGTGTGCATGTGTGTGGTGGGTGAATGTTGGACGGGTGAGTGGGTGCGTGCGCATTAATTGGGAGGAGGGAGTAGAGATGCAGGGAGAAGGAATGGGAGATGTGCAAGGTGGGTGTGCTGCACGTGGCAGAGACGGTAGTTGTGATGAGTGCAGATGTGGTGTGTAGGGTGTGTGTCTGTGAGTCTGCTTTTGTGGTGATTGAGGGTATGACAGGAATGATAGCAGGACCAGTGTGATGATGGAGTGCTGACAGGTGTGAGTGGAGATGTGACTGTAAGGGAGGAGGTGGAGGAGGAAGTGTCTGTAGATATGTGTTGTGTGTGTGCATGCCTGTGGGAACATTTGGATGCCTATATCTGTCTTTGCACATCTTGTCTGTTGTGATGGGTGTATGCTGGTCTGTATGTCTGCTTCATACGGGTGCAGGGTGAGGGGTTGTGGGTTGCAAACAGGTAGCTGGAGAGGGATTGAAGATGAAGGGACACTGGCTGCTGTCAACGAGGATGCCAGAGCCTGATACGATCTCTGTTGGCCAGACAAGGCATCATGAATGCCTTCCAGGAACGCATTAGACTGCTGTATCTGGGATGCCAGTCCCTGGATGGCATTCACAATGGTTGTCTGTTCAACAGAGAAGGACCTCAGGAGGTCTGACTGGGGCAGTGGAAGAGGTGCTTGCGGCAAAGGAGACGCCCACCCTACTGGGTGAGCAGGTACAGGCAACTGGGTGGGGTGCAACAGGGAGGGTGGTGCTGGTAAGGGGGTGGCAGACAAGGATGGTGCTAGGGTGGTCCCAGATGGGTCTGCCACCACCACGGAGCCACCATCAGAGGAGGAATATGTATCAGATGTGCTGGTTGCTCCAGTCTCCCTCGTGGTGCTCCCCTCATCCTCCATCCCACTGGTCCCCTCTGCTTTGCTGGTGCCAGCCTCCTGGGTCCCATGGGCTGCTGCATCTCCACTCGCCGGTGCCCTTCCTCCTTTGCTGGATGATGCTAATGAGAGAAGGAGGGTTGGAGAAACAGAAAGGGAGGAAATGGTGATAACACACATGCACTTCACATACAAACAATACACAATTCAATCCCTGCTGGGTAAATAAGAGATCATTTTTCAATCAATTGCAATTGAGTCATGCAAGCGATACCCAAACTCATCAACGTTCACCTCAACCCTGCAGCCTAAACACCTGAATGAAGATAACTACATGCCTACAACTGGCTAAATGACTAATCCAACAACCCAGCCCAAGAACATACCTAAGCACATGTCATCCATTATGGGATGATACAAATCTGAGCTCAGAGGAACTGAGCACACAAACAAATTGACTGGAATGTGCGGAGTACATGTTTTACAGAGGTCCGTTGATGTAGCAAGTGAAGCAATTGCAATGTCCACGTAACATGCCTGTTATTACCCACAAACAGTGCCAACATGACCACCTTGTACTACTACAGTACACGCAGAGATGGAGGATGCAGCCAGTGACATGGCAACATACTTGAGTGACCCATGGGTACAGGTGAACGTGTGTCACAGTACCACCACTTCTTTTCCTACATGGCTCAACATAGCTAATGTGTCACACTCATACATGATTGGTGTAACAACCAGGACTGTACATTCCTTAAATCTCATCTGACCACGTAAATCCCAAGTTCAGTGAGGGTCACAGTACACAACCATGCAGAAGTCACCTAACAGTCAACCCTCACCCCCTTGTTGCTGCTGTGCTCCCTTCAATCGCCCATCCAATTCTGGATAGGCCACTGCCAGTATGCGGGCAATTTGGGGGGTCAGGGTCCGATGGGCACCCCTCCCACATTGGGAGGCCATCCCCAGCTGGGCCTTCGCGGTCTTCCGGGCCCAGTGTCTCAGGTCCTCCCATTGCTTCCTGCAGTGGGTGCTCTGCCGGCAATGGACTCCCAGGGTCCGCACATTTATATGGCTATGGCTCTCCATAACCCTTTTTTCTGGTGGGCACTGACCTGCATGGGAAACATACAGAAAGTGGGGGACTGATGTAATTAATAACAATACAGCTATAACCTTTTGCAACACACAACAAACACGGACCAGGCACACTGCCAATATACTACACATATCATGCGCATGCAAAACACCTGATCAGTCATGACATGTCAATGTGTACACACATTCATTGTCAAACACCACCCGACATGTGGGACAAAGGAGGTTGTACTGACCTGTTGGCCTGGAGCACCATACAACTGCCCATACAGAGGTAGGACCCCTTCCACCAGTTTTTCCAGTTCCTCTATAGGGAAGGCTGGGGCCCTGTCCCCTGCAGTGCATGCCATCGTTGCTCCAAGATACAGGACACAGCAGCACATGAAGTGAAGGTCTGTCTTGCCCGAATGCCAGGAGTCAAGTGTGCTGGCCCATACAAAATGGTGGTTTCGACTACAGCGGTCATGACCTTCACCACCGGCAGTGATCGTCATTGGTCCCAGTCTCCCATAGATGGCAATGTTAACCAATGAGAAGCTGCACGGCGATTCAGACCGCCTTCCGCCATGACGACTTCCGCTGATGGGACGAGGTCACTTCCAGCTGTCCAATGCATGCCGGACAGGCGGATGCCATATTAGTCTGTAACATGATTTCCTAGGTTCACACTGCTGAATTACCTTCATATCGTCACAAATTGATACATTAGAAAACACATTGTAGATAATGACATATGTAGTGCGTGTCTGGTGACATCACCACACTTGTCACTACGGTTGTCAGTATACATGATACATTTAGTGGAATACATGGTAGGGTATGTTTACATGTCCTGTATACGTCCATTGTCACAGGGATTGTGTACCATCGTCTGGTTAGGAATGGAATGCGGAGTAATGTGTCTTCCCATAACATGACATCCAACTTGCATGAAGAAAACTTTGTGACTGTCGTATGTCATACTTGGTGAACTACATTGTGAGAGGTTCCCAGATTGCTGTTTGTGTCCCCGCACAGATATCATCACCGATCAGGTATGAAACAGTTTACCGGCCACTCTTAGATCTCGATACCATGGAGGAGCGCCACATCGTCCTGACCTATCGACTTGACCGTTTCCGCATCAAGGAACTGGTCGTCCAGTTGAAGCCAGACCTCCTACCGGCTTTGAGAAATCCCCATGCCATTCCTCCAACAATCCAGATATTGTCAGTCCTGCATTTTCTGGCAAGTGGCTAATTTCAGGTTACAGTGGAACTGGCTGCATGGTTTTCACAGCCCCAGCTAAGTAAGGTTTTGCAGGATGTGCTGGATGCCCTAATCAAGCATGTGCACAGGTACATTAGGTTCCCACAATGTGCTGAATTACCCATTGTAAAAGCAGCCTTCTACCACATATGAAATGTCCCATATGTAATTGGGGCCATTGATGGGACTCACGTTGCCTTGGTACCTTCGAGGACCAATGAACAGGTCTACAGAAACCAGAAGAGTACATATTTGTTCAATGTACAAGTGGCATGTCTTGCAGATGAGTACATAACACGTGTGCATGCAAAATTCCCAGGGTCCGCACATGATTCCTAAGTCCTGAGGAACAGCAGTGTCCCTGCAATGATGTCACAGATACAGGGAGAAAGGGCCTGGCTTATAGGTATGTGTACTGCTCTCCATGTCAGACATTTGTACCCCTCCAAGAACACTCAGCACTCTGCCTAGCATTGTTACCTATAGTAATGTTCCCTTTTCCACACAGGTAACTCCAGATACCCCAACCTGCCCTGGCTCCTGACACCTGTGAGACATCCAACTACAGAAGGGGAGAACAGGTAGAATGATCTACATGGCCAGATGAGGTGAGTGACTGAGCAGACTTTCGGTCTCTTGAAAGCTAGAAAACCAGCGAAAGTCTGCAAGGTCATTGTTGCATGCTGCATCCTCTATTATCAGGCCCTCAGAAGGCACATCCCATTGTTGGAGGAGGGGGACATTGATGCTGGAGCAGTGTTTGGGGCCGGTGATGTTGAGGGGGGCAGACAAGGATGAGGCACATGGCAACAGGACTGACATGATTCATCACTACTTTCAATGATGTGCAGGTATGTGTGATTTATATGTCATCTGCAGATGGAAGATGTATTGTTGAAGCCAGTCTGTAGCCAGTATTTGCATGCTTCAAGGAGTGTGTGGGGACTACAGAATTCCATCTTGGTTTTCAAGCTTGTAAGGGACACTTATCGGACTTGTCCTGTTCTGTAGGCCTATCATGTTGTATTGTCAGCTGCTGTCTGGCAACTACCTGTTTCTGATTACGCAAGGAGGTGTTCTGTAGAGGATGTCACCTATGAGGTATCTTACCATAACTACACATGTGTGTGAATGACAATCCTGGCCTTTACATATGTGGTATATTACCCGCTGCAACATTTATCCTGTGTTAGTGATGTACTGCTGTTGATGAATGGATATGGCCTACATGGCTTAAAAAATCTACACTTATCCCATATTTTATTTTCCTCTTCAGGTCACATGTCTGCTTGCAAGCTGCTTACTGAAATGCCTGTTGGCACCCTTGCCATTGGATTTACTATCAAAGGGATGTACTTACACACCTGCTGTCACTCTGACATTCTTTTAGTCAAGGTATGTGCATTTGATTCTTGCTTGTTAACAGAAATGCCACTTTAAACAATGGAAACACATATACCATTACTTGTGCTCATTGGTCTTTATTGAGTGTTTCACATCACAGTTCAGAGGAGTGAGGACATGGTTTCTGTGATCATCAGAGTGGGTGGTACAGCTGTATATTCTACAGGTCCTGTATCCATTTGCCTTGGGATGATGTGAATTTGGTTTTGGACAGCCAACAGGGTTTAACTGTGACACACAAGTGTGAGAGTTCAGAAAAGAGATCACTTTCTGGTGGGGGAATAGTTCTTGGCCTCAGGTCCTTCAGGATGTCTGGATGGGCAACCTCTTTTATGGGGTGGTCCCTGTGCTGCAGGGTAGGGGTGCTGGTGGCCTGTGGGTCGTCCTGCTGGGGCTCCATTCCAGTAGCAGGTGCTGATGTTGATGACAGTGGTGTTGCCTGCTTACTGGTTGGGTCTTGCTGCTGGGTGGAGGATGTCTGCAGGATGTTGTACATTTCCTTGAACTCCCCTAATATGGAGACCATGGTGGCATTGAGTGCCTGCCACTGCTGCATGCCTCCTGGTGGTATTCCTCCTGCAGCTTTTGGTTGTCCTGAAACGTGGTGTGTATCTGGGCCAACTTGTCCTGGTTTTGCAGGTAATCTCCCAGTACTCTGGAGATGGCCTCCTGGCCAGTCGTGTCCTGTACCTGCCTCATCCCTTGGCCCATGATTGTCCCTCCTACGGGCCCTTATCCCCTGTGCCCGTGCCCCTGGTACAGTGTGCCCCCTCCCACTGTAACCAGGAACGTCATTGTCTTCGGCTTGCACTGTTGACTCCTGCCCCTGTCCTATGGGACACACTGATGAATAATGTGATCTTGGAACACAGCTTGTGATTGGCTGCCACAGGGGAAGTGGTTTCAGTTGTGGGCAGGGGGAGGCAGGTGGTGGTGGACTAATGGGCCAAGTTCGTCGTCCATATCCAGACTTCCAGGGGAATCCTCCCCTATTGGACCTGCTTCCAAGCCTGGGCTATCTGTCACTGGGCTCCTCTGCTGTGTGGCAGTACTTGGAAGACCTGTGGAACGAGAGGTATTGTGTCAGATGATGGTATTGAAGCAGTGACTCACATGGTTGTACTCCATCATTGACTGGATTTGCAGGGCAGTAATGGCATTGACAGTTACTTGTCCACTGCTTCTGTTACCATCAGTGGAATGTTGCAATGTGCCTACTTTGGAAAATAGTTAACGTTTGTCTTGCTACTGTCATTGCCATGTACTGATGTGCATTCCTGATACTTATTGGTGATGGGGAGCGACATGGTTTCATGTGCAATTGCAGATATGTGAAGTGGATGTAGCATTCATGCAAGGGTATGGAGTGTTGCATTGTGATAGTTGTGGTACTTGCTGCAGTGTGGGCTACCCATGCACTAGGTGGGCCTGTGAGGGAATGGTGTCAGTAGGGGGCTGTGGCATGCAAGGGTGGGTATTGGGTCCATTGTGGGCTTGTGCACATAAGGGTGGTGTGAGGGGGTTAGAGGGTGGTGGGGGTACATGTTGTGCACAGGGACATGTTGGCTGGGGAGTGCAGTTGTCTTACTAGTGTGCAGTCCACTAGGTATTCCCGCCAGCCCTTCTGGATGTAGAATGGCCAAGACTGTCTCCTCCCTCAGTGACAATTCTGGGAGTGGCGGTGGGGGCCCATCACCAGTCCTCATGACGGCGATCTGGTGCCTGGAAGCAATGGCTCATACCTTCCCCTAAGGTCATTCCAGCTCTTCCTAATGTACTCCCTTGTGCATGGATGGTTCCCCCCTGCATTTACCCTGATGACTATCCTCAGCCATAAGTTGTTCTTCCAGGCTATGGATGTCTGCTGGACCTGTGCTCCATACAGTCGTGGCTCCACTCTAACAATTTAATCAACAGTTACCCTTAGCTCCTTGTCTGTGAATCATGTTTTTTTTTGTGGTGCCATGGTGGTTGGGTTGTGGGTGGGGGTGCATGTTGTGCAGGGATGCTGGGTGTGCTGTTTGTTGGTGTGAGTTTGGGTTGTGGTATGTGCGTGGCTCTGTGGTGTTTGTGTGCAGTGGGGTGTTGTGGGATGCGTGTTCAGTGTGATGGTGGCTGTGATATCTAGGTGCAGTGCCTCCTTTCAGTGTGCTATTGCCTCACTCCGTCAAAGTTTCTGTTTGCAAAGGGTTCTGGGTATGCGTTGGGGTGTGTTTTGTTGTGCTGTGGACAGGTGTGTGTATGTGTCTCAGGTGTTGAGTAATGGTATTGTCCAATATGGTGCGGTGTTCTGGTGGTGGTGCCTTTTTTCCCACAGCTGTTCAGACCGCCAGTGGCGTGCTGCCGTGCTGATTTGTGGATCGTTATTTGGCGGGCGGGATGTTCTGGGCATGGTGGTGCTGGTGCCACTTTCATGCTGTCGTTTTGGCTGATGGTATCGTTTTTTGGGTAAATTTTGGGCGGTGTTGTATTGGTTTCACGTAATGACACTGTCTTCACACCGCATCACTGGCGCCTTTTGGTGGCCGCTTGCACGGCGGTCTTTGGTAAAGACCGCCAAACACGGAATGACCACCTAAATGTTGTGACTCGTACAGACAAAGTGACCCAGCAAAGTGACCCTTCCAATCATCTCTCCATCAGATGATGAGGCCAGGTGATAGTCCTTCTCCTGGAGATGTCACCCCTCTTGTTGCTGTCTCAATTCATGACACTGCCCCAGCGTGGACAGATATCAGCATGATTAAAAAACACAAATGAAAAAGCACTTGGAAGGACACACAGCCTAAGATTAATCAGAACAGTAAACCATGCAACAAGACACACAGATGACTGAGAAACAGACTTGACTTGAGTGATTTCACTACATAGAAAATAAAGACACTTGATCAAGGATGGAATTCTCGTTAACAAGGGAGAGCAGAGAAGAGAGGCATTTCCAGTTTTCTGCAGATGTGTCTTAAATAATGTTTGCATTCTTTGAGGCTAAGAGGAAAAAGCGTAATGTATTGCGATTAAATTGAGCTAAGTCTAAGACTAACGTTTTAGCTGCTAAATTGCTTTTTAGGGTATGGGCACTAGAGCTCGGTGTTAGTGTTAATCCCCAGTGTCAAACAGGAGGGGCCAACCCATTTTTTTATGTAGCCCTTAAAACAATAACACATATTAGACTTTTTAAAAGTTAACAGCTGAGTAGGCTGAGCTGAGATTTGAAGCTGTGACCTGCAGCTCGTGAGCCGTGACTAAGTAGAAAAACTGCCTAACAGCCTCCATCTCTTAGCTCCCATCAGCCTTCTTTGACAATGGACAATGACCACCGACTCATCAGCATATGACTGAAAAGTGGTGGTGTTGTACAGCTATTTTAGCCATGTTTTAGCCACGTTATTTTAGCCAACTAGGCCTGCCGTTGTGCACTTTAGTCCAGTTACATTTTATTCAGCATCACTTTAATCTTCTAGCATTAGCCACATTCACGGTGTTGTTTTATTTTCTTTATCTGTTTGTTCTTTTGCCCAGGAAAGCAACCGACCTTAGCACGACGTTCATTTCACTTTGTGCTTTCCTCAAGGCAGCAGTCAGACATGGTTGCTTGCAAAATAGTACGCTGTGTCTCCGACATTCACAGAAGCATACATATCCTTACGTGGGGACCTTTTCTTAGAACATCTGATGTTTTATTATAAAACACTTCTCTGTCCCACATGTGTTAGAGGGAGATTCCAGCCAGACGACCAAGAATGTTGATTGCTGAATTTCTTCACTACAATTGCTTGCTTAGACTGCCGAATCCCTGGCCTATATGGGACGGTGTCTTTCTAGACAACAGGTTTCCTTGATCAGGTATGGGGGATGATGTCTTCCCAGGGGGGAACCTGAAGGGCAGATTAGGGCTTATCACGCTGTGCTCTAACATAGCTTGGGTAGGAAATATATATGTTCCTAGTGACAGTATGACAGGACTGTTTTTGTGTTTCATTCTCCTTGTCTCAATTTTGCTTCTAGTGTGTTTTATCATCCTAGTTATTGCAATACATGCCATGTTATCTAAGATGTAGTTACTTTAATAAACCTTATTTAACTTTACTCTGCTTCTGTTTGTCTTTGCCTGTGTGTGACACTAATGCAACTGAGAGAAAGGGATGAGTTCTGATCGACCACGATTCCCCTGAGGAGTACTCTCTGTCATGGATCCGGTTGCCACAATCATCCCCGCTCTCAGGTGGAGATAAGGCACTTATAGTTGGTTGGAAAACTCAGATTGAGCCGACAGGTATCACATGTTGTGGAATTGTACCCAGTTTCCCGCAATTCAGGTGATTCTGCCGCTCAAATCCCGTAGTCTCATTAGGATAATGAGAACCTATACAACAGTAGAAATGTAAAAAAACCTTCACAACAACAAAAAGAGGAGGGAACAGAAGAAAATTTGGCAACAACCACCAAAGGGGCCAGGTGGTGAAAAGATACAGCCAGCAGCACAGCCTGCCCACAGCAGCACAGCCTGCCCACAGCAGCACTGACATCTTGCCACATGAGGGAGTCAGACTCTCAAACAGCCTGGTGCCCAAAGAGACCAGCGCTGGAGAAATCGACCACAACAACCAGCACGCAAAACCAGCCATGGACGGCCTGGAATCCGCGCTGCACCTTGTTGCATCCTAATACAGCGCAAAACCGATTCCGGACCAGACAGCGGCATCCAGACATTGCATGCATGTAGGACCAAGCGCGCAGTGGGTAAAACGCCAGCAGTACAATAAATCAGATCCAACCACCTAGTACAGGTAAGACAAAGCGTGCGGTGGAAACAGGCGTCCCGATCAACTCAGGAGCAACTTGCAACCAGGGGCATAGAAAAAAGTAATAGCCCCAGGCAAGCAACCTCACAGCAGCAGCTCCCGCATCCCAAGACACAGAGAACACACGCTGAACAGGGCACACATCACAAGTAAGCTCTCAGGTTTGTAAATCCGAAGGCATGCTTGGTAAAAAGTAACCCCAAACCAGGAAGGCCTAGCCAACCCAAGAAACATGGAGGAGAGTACCCTCAACCCCAGGCACAGTGCCCAGCACAGCACCCCATCAGGGAGGCAAGTACAAGTAAGCCACATAGCCATCCCCAAGTGGTCCAGTCTCCCAATGTGTACCTTGACTGGAAATAGCTCAAAAGTGCAAATCGTGGAAACCTGAGCAGACGGAAAAAACAGGATTTTTCCTGGGCTCCATGCCCTTTTATCACCAGGCTTGGTAAACAGTGATTGGAGATTAGAAGGGGGAGGGTTTTTGCACTTAAACCTTTTTTATTGGTTCTGGCTAGGGCAGGTGTACCTGGATAGAGGTGGAACACTCATGGTAGTAAGTATTGGTACGAGAAATAGGGTTGAGAAGGTAATGAAGCAAGCTATCTACAACATTAATTAATGATGGGTATATCATTAGAGGACATCCCTTCTGGTCTGCAGTCAATCAATCTTGCAATCAAGAAGCAATTGGGAAACATTATACAAACATCCCAAACTCATTCATGGGGGATTCTATTGCAAATACTTCACCACAAAATCTAAATAACTAAATTTCAATAAATCTGAAGCCAGATTCTCCATTACCGAACATATTTTTACTGATGTGCAACCAGAAAATGAGCAACATGTGGAGAATATTCCAAAAACATTATTCTGGTTATTTGAAATGGTAGATACAAAAGCTATTGTCCTAATGTGGTATGTAGAGCAATAGTTACTCCTCCTCATCAATTGACTATGAACTATATTTAGTGACATTGTTCTCATTAATTAATGACTTGGAACTTGGTGACCAGGGAGACAGTAGTTTTTGCCCATTGAACATCATAACCATCCTAGAAATAAAATAGTGCACTACATATAAACGAGGAAATGCACTGGCATTGCAAAAATCAAATAGCCTTCAGTGGCTTACAAAGGCACAAAATAGCTACCATGTATAATTAAGATAAATCTCAAAGGAGGAATAGCATGATTTAATGCAACAGGAGGACTAGGGAACTCTGTCTTTCAGGAAGCAGTAAACTGTACACAATAACAAAACCACTCAAGTATTCCAAGTACCGGATGGTATATGTTGGTGTACATTATGAAGTTTCAATATTTGTTGTATGGCACTGTTTCTTGAACTGCTCAAGGAAGCAGCTATTTAACTTAGCACCGTTCATCTGGACATATGAAAAAGTAGCAGTCAAATGCCTTTGTACAAAAATTGTGACAACTCCCCTCCAAGAAATTATAGAATGATCACTCTAGTGGACTTTTCAGGTAAATGCTTGCAAGATATTCCTAACTAATTTGGAGGAGTTGGTGGAACAACTTGGGATTCTATAAACAGCACAAAGATGATTTAGAAAGAATCATTCCACTGTTGCCGGATGTTATTACTGAAATTGTTAGTGGATAAAGATATCATAAATGAACAAATGCCTCTCTGTGTGTC
Organism: Pleurodeles waltl; assembly: GCF_031143425.1. Taxonomy (NCBI): domain Eukaryota; kingdom Metazoa; phylum Chordata; class Amphibia; order Caudata; family Salamandridae; genus Pleurodeles; species Pleurodeles waltl. The sequence continues at coordinate 503,478,887 of NC_090447.1, forward strand.
CTGCATTGGTTTGTCTACTGCATTCGACCTAGGTGCAGACCCTGGGGGTCTTTGATAGGCAGAGCACCCATTGCCGCAAATGGTGGGAGGACCTGCGCCGATGGGCAAGGAAGATGACAGAGGCCCAGCTGGGGCTGGCCTCCCAACGAGGAAGGGGTGCCCATCGTACCCTGACCCCCCTGATGTTCTGCATCCTGGCCTGTGACCTATCCGGAGTTGGATGGGCACTTAAAGGCATCACAGCAGCCACAAGGGGATGAGTACAGAATCAGAATCATGACTTTGCGCGCGTTAAGGTTTAACCTGGGTGGGGGATGTTGGCTGTGGGTGCCCCTAGGCCAGGGCGAACATGGCAGGGTATGTTCAATGATGGGCAAGATCAGATGCACTCCAACCCCAATAGTGTTAGTGGGCATCTACTACTGGGCAGGGTCCTATGGGTTTCAGGTGTGCAGTTAATGGCGTTAGGCATTGTACCCCATGGGCTGGTGACTAGCATTGTAACTGGTAGTGCATTGGCCTAGTGCATAGGGCTGATCCCAGTGTGTTGTGTACGCCAACTGTAGTGTTGTTACTGGCATTGACCAATTGTATCCTCTGTCTCCCCCCCTTCTTGTTTTGTCACCCTGTCCTTGTGTGCATTAGCATCATCTGGTGGAGGAGCAGAGGCACCAGAGACGGAAGGAGCTGCATCCCACATGGGCCTGGAGGCCGAATCTACCAACGGTGAGGGCACCAGTGGGACGGAGGGCGAGGGGAGCACCACGACAGAGAAAGGAGGGGACACTACCGACAGCGACTCCTCCTCCGATGGAAGATCCCTGGCGATGGTGGACACCTCTGTGCCCACCACAACAGGTGCAGCTGCTACCCCCATACCAGCACCGCCCTCCCCTCAGCGTGTTTCCCGTGCCCGCTCACCCAGGAGGGTGGGCATCTCCTTTGCCCCAGGCATCTCAGGCCCTGCCACAGTTAGCCCTGCTGCCCTCAGTGAGGAGGCTATTGACCTCCTGAGATCCCTCTCTGTTGGGCAGTCAACCACACTGAATGCCATCCAGGGTGTAGCAGGGCATTTGCAACAAACAAATGCATACTTGGAGGGCATTCACTCTGGTGGACCAACAGAGAACATTCCTGTCTCTAGCTTCTGCACTGATGGCAGCCATTGTCCCTGTCTCCAGCCTCCCCCCTCCGACTTCCTCTACCCAGTCCCAATCCCCTCAGCCCCAGCCTATCCCAACCACACCTTCAGACCAGCAATCACCCAAATCAACACACAGAAGTGGCTCAGGCAAGCACCACACTTCATCTCACATGCACTCACACAAGCACCATCCCCATGCAGACACACCAACATCCACTGTATCCACTGTGTCCCCCTCCTCCTCCTCCTCCACCCCACTCCCAGTAGCATCTCCACTCACACCTGCATGTACTACATCCTCATCCACTACCTCCATCACCAGCACACCTATCACTACATGCCCCTCACTGGCAGTCACCACCCCCACATCCATGCACATGTCCCCTGTGTCCTCTCCCACTGTGTCTGTGACCCCTCCTCCCAAAGTACACAAACGCAAGCACACACACACACAACAGGCATTCACCTCACACCAGCATCCAGCCCATGCACCTGCACCCAAACACAGCAAACTGACACCTCCTACAACCACTCCCTCTTCCTTCACTCCCAAACCTTCACCCTCTTCCTACCCCAGTGTACCGAAGAAGCTTTTCCTCGCCACCATTGACCTATTCCCTACCCCTCCCTCTCCATCCTTTACCTCGGGCCAGGGTGGCCAGAACCCAGCCCAGCACCTCAGCCACCCGGTCCATGGCCACTGTGGTTTCTGCAGCTGTGAGAGGCTCCAAGGAGGCACCAGTCAGCCCAGCCACTGTGCCACCAACACCTGCCAAGGCCAATTAGGGTCCGTCACCTGGCAAGGGCAAGAAGGGGACAGCATCCAGCAAGAGGAAAGAGGCACAACCAGCCAGCAAGGCCAAGACTCCAGCTGGCAGAAGCAAGGAGGCATCACCATCTGCCAAGGGCAGGAAGGGGCACAGAACACTAGCCATGGCACTTCAGCCGTCTGAGGCTGAAGGTGAAGGCCTGGAGGCTACCACCACAACTGCCAGCACCCCCACCTGCACCGCGCTCAGCACCACCACCTGCACCACCGACAGCAGCACCACTGCCAGCAGCAGCAGCCCCAGTGGGCAGCCATCCGAGGCTGCGGGTGAAGGCCTCGAGGCTACCCCCACAACTACCAGCACCGCCACCTGCACAGCGGCCAGCACTGCCACCTGCACCACGGCTAGCACCACCACCTGCACCACTGACAGCAGCACCACTGCCAGCACCGCCACCTGCAGTGCAACTGCCGTACACTGAGCAGCCGTCACTGCCGGAGAGCAGTGAGTAGTGGTGACTGCATGGGCTGCAGTGCATCCTGGCTCCCGCAAAAGCTGTTGTTGTGACACCCAGGGGAGAGACAGTGACCTTGCACTACAAAACATCTGCATCACAGGGCGCAATGCCCCCTCCAGAACCAGTGGAAGAAGGCATCCACTCAGCCCCTCTTTGACAGAATGAAGCACACTGTGCAGAAGGCCCCCTCCGGAACCAGTGGAAGAAGGCATCCACTTGAGAGACTGTGGCTTTGCACTCCCCAGGACCAAGCAGTTGGCAAACCACCCACTAGAGAGACTGTGGCTTTGCACTCCCCAGGACCAAGCAGTGGTCAAACCACCCACTTGAGAGACTGTGGTCTTGCACTCCCCAGGAGCAAGCAGTGAGCAAACCACCCACTTGAGAGACTGTGGCATTGCACTCCCCAGGAGCCCCCTCCAGGAGCAGTGGCGTTGTACAATCCTCTGGCTGAGGTACCCCCCCTATTCCCCGTTCCCCTGAAGTGCTTGTGTGTTTTCGACCTGATGCCCCTGCAGTGTTCTCTCCGTATTGGTACAGGAGTCAAGTGTGGCCTTGGCCTATGTTTTGTGGTCCAGTGGGCCACGGACAATTTTTGAGTGGGCATTGTCCCGCCTTTTGTATATATTGTATATATTGTACATACTGTTTTTTCTTTATGAACATTTCTTAAAATTACTAATATTACACTCATTTTACTCCATTCCTTTTGTCCTTGCGTTTTTCCAGAGGGTTACGGGATGTATATGTAATGTTGTTGCATGTGTTTGTGTGCATAATGTTGGGGGTGAGGGAGAGGGTGGGGGTGTTGCATGTTGCGTGTGTGTGTCACTCCCGTCCCCCCCTCCCCTGTGTGCTAGGCGCAGTACTCACCATTGTGGTCATCGCCGGCGTTCATGATCCTGGTGTATGAGAAGATACACCAGCATGGGAACACCTGCAGCTCGGGCTCCATGGCGTCCTGGTTCTTCCTTGAGTGTTGAGAGGTGAGTCATTTCCCTTCTGTGTTCTGTTTCTGCCGTGCTTTTGATGGCGTTGGTACCGCCGGAAAAGCTGGCAGATCAGCAGGTTGTAATGAAGTGAGCGGTATATTGTCTTCCGCCTGGCTGTTGGCGGTTACCGCCGCGGTGTTTGTTGCTACCACCATGGCAGCCGGAGTGTTAAAGTGGCTGTGGCCCATATTTATTAATTTTTAGCACGGTATTTGCATCGTTTTTTGATGCAAAATCGTCAAAAACGTACAAAATACAATTGTATTATATAAGTTTGCGCTGCTTTTACATAAAAAAATGACACAAATGCAGCGCTAAAAAGTACAAATATGGACCTGTATGTGTTGGCCGTTTTTGCAGTGGTTATGATTCCATTTAGTTTACCGCCGGCCTGTTGGCCGTGTTACCGCCGCTTTATCACCGACAGACAGGGTTATAATGAGAGCCTAAATGTCATTAAGTGGTGTGTGTCACTGCTGAATTCAGACCATGAAACACATTGTAAATATATTTAGATTTCTTCTTTGAAGCACCATACTTTGTACTGAATGGCCCTGGAGGACTAAGCCATACAATTGAAAAATGGTACATGTGTCACGGTTGCATTCTGATAGAAAGAAACACTAGAAAGCAACATGCATATCCTAAACATATGCATATGTCACAGAAATTGATCACATTGATGGAGTGAAAATCTAAAGTAACTTAGGGCCTTATGATGACTTTGGAGGTCCCACCACAGGACTACCAAAGTTGTGGGGAGGCCACCACCACCATGACTGTAATGCCCCCCGACTGTATTACAATGTTCCCACTTGGCTGACCTGCGGGAACATTGTATTATGAGGATCCGCTGGGTTGCTCTGTGGGAACAGAGCACCCCAGCACCATTGGAATGCACACAGACTGCAGAGCAAAGAAGACAGTGCGCATTCCGATGATATTGGGAAAGGGGGCCCCTCTACTGGCTTTCTGCCAGCCTTTCCTTGGTGAGGTGACCGCCATGGAAAGGCTGGTGAAAAGTGAGGTTGCAATCAGCTAGGTAGCACTAAGTTCAGTCCCGCCATGGCTGGTTAAAACTCTGGCTGCCGTTGACCCGTCGGGAACCACGTTCCCCGCAGAGATGGCGGTCTCCTGGCATGTCCACTCAACAGGGTTGTAATGTGGCAGTCAGACTACCACAGTTGCAGCAGTCTGACCGTCACTGCAAAGCTGGTGGTCCTTGGACCACCAGCCTCGTAATGAGGTCCTAAATGTGAGATAAAATTTGCCTGCCACTTTGCAATGTCTGGGTGAGCGTGAGACAAAATATCATACTCATTCAAGAGTGTGTGTCTCACTGAAGAAATACTTTATAAATGTCAGGTGTGGAAATACCTGCTATGTGAAACACTGATTGATGTGAAGCTGAGGAGAAAGCCCTTCTAGCCAATGGAAATACTTGGTACATGAAAACGCTGCTCATTGTGAAGCCAAAGAAGACATTGCCTTCTCCATCATGACAGAACCTATTAACAGTGAGTCTTGGAATGTTGAAAGTGTATCAACAGATGAGGAAACCTTTGATTACACAGCAGATGATTTTACTGGCTTTCAGAACAAGGCTTGATTGCACCTCACAATGGGCATGGAAAGGGCAGATGTCAGCTTCCCCAGACCAGTCTTTTCTTAAGGCCAAAAACCTTCAAAAATAGGAAGGTTAAGATGATCAGAAGGGAAGCAGTGGAAGCGCAAGCATCCTAGGCAGACTGAAGAGTGTGTGCTTCTTTTCACTGTGAACACAACTTACTGCCCAGACTTTAAAAGCGATTTGCAAAATATGCATTCATAATATGGCATTGTAATAATGGTGGTGGATCCAGATCTCGTTGCCAATACTTTTATGTAGTGATTGCATGGGAACTCAAGTAACAAAGGGCCTCATTACATTATGAGGTTGGTGGTCTTAAGACCGCCAGCCTCGCACTGATGGCCAGACTGCAGCACTTCGAGTGGTCTGACTTCACATTATGAACCTGGCGGTTGGAGGGCCGTCCCCACCAGGAACATGGTTCTGATGGGCTGATGGCAGTCAGACTCGAGTTCAGCCATAGCGGTGCTGAGTTCGGCACCACTGTGATGATCACAAGCACCTTTTCCACCAGCCTTTTAATGCTGGTTTAACTGCTGTGAAAAGGGTGGTGGAAAGGTAATTCTGGGGGCCCCCCTGCCAGCACCCTCAGATTCAGACCGTGCTGTTTGTGCTTGGTATTGACCTCGATTTTCTTAAGGGAGCAAAGGCCAATACTGTAGCACTGTTCCCACCGAGCTGACTGGCAACACCATCATAATATGATGCTCCCACCGGTCAGCCTGGTGGGAACATCGCAATATGGTCGAGGGTGAGGCCACTGGGTTAACAGCTGTCTCATCCCCGCAAGTTTGGCAGTAAACTCATCAAACCACCAAACTCATAATCAGGCCCAAAGTATTTAATGTAAATATGCTGGGAGTCAGCAACTTGCAGGCAAAGGAGCTGGTAGAGTAACAGGTTCCAATTTAAAGCCTAACATTTTTACTTTTCGCTCAGAATTGTGAAATGGTAGAGTTCTACTAAAGTACTTCATATTGAACATTACTTTCCCTCCCACATTTACTCGTAAAATGTATACCTTTGTAGTTAGGGTGGAGATCTCCACAAATATTGGTAAATGAGAGCCAGAGGAGAAAACTTGACACAAAGGTTTGTGAAGAGCATTTTGTAGCAATTTGTGTAGTAATACAAAATGCAGTTTTTGAATAGGCCCCATATTTGTTATGTTGTAGAAAAATAAATGAGTAGCACACTTTTGGCATATCGTCTCAGCACCCTAATTGAAATGTAGGTGGTTGACAAAATAGAAATTTAATGATTTGTGTTTTTATATAAACCATTCAGGTATTATGGAACTTAGTGATTAATTATGGTCAGATCATGACAGGTAATATCATGACAGTTAGTTAGTGTCATCCCATCCATGCAAGATTTGGGGACAGAGGTAACACTTCCTATGATGTCATTGAGGTCAAAGGGTCTGTAATGTCGCCTCTGCTGCACCCCACATTTTGGTGTATCGATGTCCATGCAAGGGGAGGAGACATCTTGGACTGAACGTATAAAGTTACTATTAATAACGTTTCACTCATAGACAATGATCTCCAACTGTGAACACATTTCTCCTTACAGTAATGTCCAGGAAAAAATATTAAGTTTCAATCATTCTTAAAAAAAAAATAAACAATGCTAGAGCAATTAAAATGCAAATTAAATTAAAATGTTTACTATTAACCCAGCACCAATACACCAAAATGCTACAGCATATTAACAAATAAAATTAAATATTCATTAAATAATTTAATTATTAAAAAATGTTATTTTAATAAATACATATTATTTTAAAATATTTTTTTTAAAAATGTACTGCCCCCAGCAACATTTAGTTAACATAAGTAAAAGTTATACTTCAAGTTAAGTTATAATATTTTTCATTTTTATTAAATGTTCAAACATTATTAAATAATGTTATAAGTTTTTTTAATATACACAGAATTGAACTTTAAATATAATATAACATTTGAACACTAGAAAAGCAAGAAATAATCAAATGTATATATATGTTGGATTTGGCCCTCTCTGCATCCCCAAACCTTTTGCCTTTGGGCTCCATTTTTCTTTTGTTGATATTGTTTTTGTTGGCCTTATGACTTTGTGCTGCTGTTAACCAGTGCTAAAGTGGATGTTGGATAGAGTATTGTAAAACAAATATTGTGATAAATATTGCAAAGAGCTTATTAGGACGTAAAGATGTCATCAAGAGGAATATCTAGGTAAAAATATCATTTTTAACATTTTTAATATTGTACAAATATTGATATAGAAAATATTGTTGTATGTAATATAATTTATGTTAATCAGCATGTAATTTATTGCACTGTTTTATAATAATTTTTTCACATTTGTGTTTTTAGTAAGATTACTTTTTCATTATGAAATTAGTTTATTATTTCATGGGTTGAAGTCTAGGAATGTTAACCAATTTTTTAACTATTACTGGTAATACACATATTTTTATTTTAATATTGAAATTTATATATGGAAGTTTTAGTTTAAGGTATTGTTTTAGGATATTTTTTTTATTTATTTCCCCTGGCGTAGTTGGATTCCTTATTGGTGTCAACAAGGACGGTTTGGATATGACAAGTCTCCTGTTTAGGAATGGGACATATGTGCAACAATGAGTCCCTCTTATCAGAATTGTGGCCCCAGACATTGCACACACACAAACAGGTCAGATGTGACTTACCCACCAGCCAGGCACTCTCTGGGTAGAGTCGTGACATCAGCTGGGGGATAGTGCTGTTCTGCATAATGAATGAATCATGGACTGAACCCGGATAATGGGCACAGACTGGTGAAATGTAGAAATCTGCCAGATAGACAACTTGCACATTGATGGAATGGAATTTCTTTTGGTTGTGATAGACTTTTTTATTGCCATGCATTGTGACCAAGCTAACATGTGTGCCATCAATAGCCCCCAACACATATGGAAGACATGTTAAACCACAACAGTCAGCCTTCATATGGGCTAAATCCTGATGTTGGGGAAACTGGATGTAGCTGTCCAGGTGTTTCAACATTGCTGAGAAGACATCCTTCAACATCAGAAAGAACATAGGTTGGAACATGGCAGCTGATAGGGCCATTGCATGTTGGAAGGACCCTGTGGCTAGGAAGTGTAATACTGACATTACTTGCACAATGGGTGGTATACTGGTTGGAAAACTAATAGCTAGCATCAGATCTGGCTCCAACTGATGACATAAGTCCACTATTGTTTGACAGTTCAGGTGGTAGTACATTATAACATGGCATTCCTCCATGGTCTGAAGGTCTGACAGGTGGTTGATGCAATGTTCCTCTCCCCGGGTGCCTATAAATGACAAGAAATTAGTTCTAGCATTAGTCACTGTGTCCCCAGCTACATACATGATACATGTCAATGGTAGCATGTGACAAAGGACTTTAGATAGGTAAGACATGGCAACCAGTATACATCACAGCTGATATTAATACAAGGGTCACATGTGACCCCCCATGGTTTGCCACATATGTGTCCACAACATGTATCTGGACCAAACTTAAGTAAGTGTATCACAAATGCCCCTTGAAATGTGACTGGTTATCCCGACCGCAGAAATTACCTTTGAAGGTGGTGGACGGTGTCCCACTGTAAAACACCATCTGTACCCTGCATCATACTACAATGGTATCTGAGTAGTAGGACCTACATGAAAAGACAGGGTAAGCATGTTTATGTGGTCAAAACAACATTTTTGGAGGTGTGACACAGTTTTTGAAGCCCAATCCGACATATTAGGCCTTTTAAATGGTGGCTGTCTGACTTACTCCACTGGACATTAGTCTTAGCAATAGGCGGTTGCAACTGCAGTAGACACAGCCATAAGCTAACATTGTTGCCAGTGGTGTCGCGGACCAATGGCTGTGTCTGCTGTTGGTGACCACCTTGTATGTGGTGTGTTGTATTCTTCAGATTCACTCACTTGACTCCTATCACTGCTGCCAGCACGACCTCCACAACCAAGCTGCTGTGTACCACCTCTGGTAGCAATAATGCCACGTCCAGCAGATGATAGGGCCCCAGCCTTCACTTCAGAGGAGCTGGAGAAGCTAGTTGACAAGGTCCTAGTTCTTTATGGACACCTCTGTGGTGCACCAGAGGAGCAGGTAGGTACCTCATGTGAACAGATTTCTCTGTATTTCATCATCCTTTCCCTCCTCACATGCTAAAATGTGGCCAAGTATGCCAGGTTGGCTACTCATGTGCCTGTAGATGCAGTCCATGTGGCATAAATTGGAGGATCAATGTGCAGGTATTGGTGGCCTGTGCAATATGTTGAGTTAATTCACATTGTGTTGTGTGTGATTTGGGGGTTCCTAAATCCTCCTTGTGTTGGATGCGCATAGCTAGGTGAGGAAGAATTACTGCCATCCACTGACCTCTCTTTCCACATGAATATTGTATATGTCTGACAACATGTATGTACATAACAGCATGAGCTGAGTATTCATGTTGCTTGAGTCAGCCATGAGTAATGTGAGCAATGTGTATTTGCCACAGAGATTTCTTCACACACCTGCCCTTGTAGACTGTGGTTTGGAAGGCATATCAAGGCTCCCTTTGCCCTTCAGCTTGTCATACACACCACATGCCAATTTGCTGTTGGTTACATGATGTACTTTCATGCATGAAAGTGATGGGAATGTAGCGTTATGTAGGTTACGTATGCTCAGCCTGCAGAGACCATGGCATGTCACATGCTTCTCCCAGTATGCGTCCTGGTCTAGGCTGGGGTAGAGTTGTTGTGCCTATACAACCGTGGCACTGTGCCCACTCCCTGTCACCCAGCAGATCCTGTCATTTTGGCAATATGAAGCACTGGTGTAAAATCCTGCCCAGAATGCATTCTTCCTTTGATTAGATTAGAAATGGGCACAGGGGTGAGTCACTGAACTAGTCCATGCGTGCAATTAGCATCATTGTCAGTGTGTGTCTTTGACTCATGACAGGTCCCTTACTCCCACAGCCCAGTTGTCACCGTCACACAGCTCATATTTTTCCTGTTCAGACTTATTGCATAAATGACATTCTCACAGTGCAGACAGCGTGTTGATTATGGGGAGGCAATGATATGTGACTCTGTAGCTTGGTCACATAGCAGAAAGTGTACAATGCATGGGTTTGTTTTTTTAATGCCATCTCTGTAGGAGGCACACATATGTCCAAAGCTTATTCTGTGGTACAGGTACATAGCACAGAACCACATCCCCTGAAGTGGCATGAGTCTGCATTTGTTAGGCCACATGACCACACATGAAAAAGGGTAGACACTTTCTGTACCCACCACATCAGTCCCTTCATTGTTACCAATGTAAGATGTTTGAGTTTGTACTCTGACAGTAGCCTGTAGGGACTGTATGCAGAGAGTCATTCTCACAGAGTTTGAATGTGTTGGTCCGTTCATGCCTAAGGAGTTTACCCTTCAGAAGCCACGTAGTAGCTCACATCTCAGACAATCTGCTAGAGCATGTCACACATGATGTCAGTAAAATTGCTTAGTCATTATAGGGCCTGTGCAGGGTTGTGGTTTGCTCTGCAGACTGGGAAATTTATGTCTGTAGTCATGCCCCTGTAATCATTGGCTTGTGTCACACTAGGGGAGAAATAACAAATAGGAAAATTCTAGCTTAATGTTACTAACATATATGTGACCCAACCATTTGTAATGAGACTTGTGAATATGATTACTTGATTTTTCTTTTGTATCCATGCAGGTCAACGCACATCAAAAGAAAGGAATATGGAGAGCCATCACCAAGAAGGTGCAAACTCTGGGGGTCCACAGCCAGCGGAGTGCCCACTGCAGAAAAAGGTGAGAAGACCTAAGATTCTGGGCCCGGAAGATTGCAGAGGCCCAGCTGGGCCTGTCTTTCCAACATGGGCAGGGTGTCCATTAGACCATGACACCCCTACTGGCCCGCATTCTGGTGGTGCCCTATCCGGAGCTTGATGGGTGTTTGAGAGCAGCACAGTAGCCACATAGGGGTAAGTGCTGGGCATATCACTGCCTGTCCCATTGTCAAGTGATTGACTCAGGGTCTGAAAGCTCCCCCTGATGATTAGGGATGAGTCAGGTGTCACACAGTAGTTGGGTGATTGTTTGTGTAGCCATGCCATGTGTTATACACTGATGTGCCTTGTCTATTGTCCGAGGGACCTAGGAAACAACTGGCTGGAATCCAGAAATCACTTGCTTTGCATGGACGACACATGTCTGTGTACATTCATCAATCAAGTACTATTGGTTGTAGTTGGTGTAATTTCTATGCAACAGACCACTACTCCTAAATGTCACAAGCCAAAGGTAAGTAGGTGATGGATCAGTGTCCTCTGCCATGTGTCTGGGTAAATATGAATGTAGGCATCTGTCACCCAGAATTTAGTTGTCTTCATTGTATGATGGGTGGTTGTACCTCACTGCAGTCTGTAATGTATATGTGTCCAACAAACATGTGATAGGGCTTACATTGTTCTTTGGATGCAGCTATGGATCACTACTTTCCCTTGGTAAGTGGGGAATGTCCATTGACATGATTTATGTGACATCACTGTTGCCAACATTCATTTTGCCTATATGTCAGCATGTGTCCCTTCCTCATTAGAATACATATGTAAGCTGCAGTTAATGCATGGTCTACCTATGTTGATAGGATGATGTCTGTATTACCTCACATATGTGTGCATGGCAAACTGTTTGTGGAATAGTACATTTAGGATGGGCATACATTTCATGTTGTGCCACATAGAGCAGTGTGTAACCATTGTTTTTTGGCTGACACATACCCTCACACGTCAAAGCAAGTAATTTGGCATGTATTACTGCAGTAGCGATGAGAGGCGTGACAGGTAGGTCTAGAGTTTAGAGCCACTATGTGAATATCAATGTCCTTGATGTGGCATCATGTTGAAAAGTGCACTGCACAGGAGTAATGGGTAAGGCTTGTGCCCTGTGCCCTGACTGTTGGCCAGCATCATGGAGTGACGTGCATTTATGTTGAAATCACATGTGGTTGGGAACAGCCATTCATCGACAGACATCTGGGTTTGCATTTCCACAATGGGGACAGGGATGTAGTTTCCCAATAGGGCAACATGTTGAGTGCCTTTTACAGGTCCTTGCAAATCTCAGAGCCTTTCCAAAATTCAAGGGACTAATGGCTTCTGTTGATGCACTCAGAGTATGTTTTAGTAAGGGGTGCCAGACATAAGTGGTGATTATTATGGAGCTTGCTGATTCGTTGTGTTGTGCATTTTGGGGACATCTCTCCCTGACATATTGCATATGAAGTCTACTCTGTCCATTTCCATGCCAAATGTGTGGCCTATCTGAGCAACATTATTACTACATCCATGACTCTATTGATACGAATTTCACTAGGTGAAGTGTACATTTCTGATATGTTTCCCGTGTGATATGGGTATTTCCATGTTACCTTCTCCAGGATATTGTACAGTTGTCATCAACATGGCATGATTTTGTCTCATCATTTCTCATTATTGGCTCATCATGTATGTGACAAAGAGATGAGTGCATTACTTTGTGTGGGATCTGTGTAAATGCATACTGTATTGTCCTACTATACAACTTCAGCTATTCAATTGTAGTTGTGTGAGATCCTGATTTTCCTGTGGGCAACTGTTAACAATTCAGATGGCATGCATGCATATGTATGTCAGATGTATGGCCCACTTAGGTGGAGTTTGTTGCCAGGGCCTTTTTGACATCATGATAATATATGGTAATCAGAGCTGTCGTTCAAGTGTGATCACAGACATGTGATGGCCCTATTTCTCTTTGTATTTGTAGTATCAGCACCGGCAAGCAAAGAAGACGGGGCATAGCTCAAGGGGGAAGCATCTGGCCATGGGACCTTGGGTCAAGATATCACTGAAACAGAGGGAACCAGTGGTTTGGAGGGTGAGGGGAGTGCCACAAGGGAGACCACAAAATCAACTTCATCATCATTGGATTCTTCCTCCAGTGGTCACTCCCTAGTGGTGGTGGACCCATTGGGGCATCCCTCTGTACCACCTTGTCTCTCACCCCTCATTCTATCACCCTCCCAGTTGCTCCCCACCAAGTTGGCTGTGCTAACTCACCCAACAGGATGGGTGTCTCCTTCACTGCAGGTACCTCTGTCCCAGTCCCTGTTACCCTTGCTGGCTTCAGTGAAGAGGCTATTGACCGCCTGAGAAGTATCTCTGTGGTTCGGAAAGCCATTATGAATGCCATTCAGGGATTGACAGGTCAACTACAACAGACTAATGCATTCTTGGAAGACATTCATGGTGCAATGTCTGGCCTACAGAGAACTTTTCAGGTTTTGCCTTCACAATGATGGCATCCAGTCACCTCCCACCTTCTGTACACCCTCCACCTCCCTCTTCCCAATACAAATCCCCCTTCCCAAACCTACCCAAATCACACAGACAGATCCGCTTGCATTCACATCAACACACAAGAGAAGCACACACAAGCACCGCAAAACACACCAGCACGCAAGCAACCACCCACACATAAAACAAGTCACAACTTCCATAGACACCCCCACCACCCCTCGCATCACACACACCACATCCAGCATACCCACAGGCACCAGATGAACAGTCAAGTGACATACCCATTAAACCTGCAGACACCACCCCAGCAAATCCCCAGATATCCACCAAAAGTACCACATTTGCAGACACCACAACTACAGACACAGAGACATCCACCATACCCCCAAACACCCCAAGAGCCACACACGTCCACTACTGCCTCTACCTCCCAGTCCCCAAGACACACAAACATACTCACTTACCTACCCAACAGACGCCCACCATACACAAGTGTACCTCCCAGAAGCACACACCTACTACACCCACACCAACACAACAGACATGCCCTCCTTTGACCTCAAAATCCTGACCCCCTTCTGATGATGGTCCCTGTGTCCCTAAGAATGTTTTTTGTTTGGCCTTGACATTTGCCCTGTTCCCTCCAGCCCCGTCCCAAACCCAAGAGACTCCCACGCACCTCCTAACTCCTCCCTTCCATCTTCCAGGCCTCCTCTGCCCCCCTGCAAGTACCCATACGTCTCCCTCAAAAGAAGCCCACCCCTCCCAAAAAGAAGACCACCCCTCCCAAGCCCAAACTACACTTCACAAATCTGACCCCCCACCTCCCCTAGATAATCCCTGAGATGCCTGCCTGCCCCTTCAATGCCCCTTCCTATGGTAGTTCCATGGCAGTTGTGAGTCACGTGTAGGCACAGCACTGTGCTGTTATTGATCTTACATGGACTGGCCTATGGCCTATGGACTTTACCAATTTTCAAGTTAATAAACCCAAACAGTTGTTTTTTTTAGTATACATTTGCCCTGCAATTCCTTTTCTAATGGTGGAGCATTTAATCTTGAGTTGTCCAATGTCAGCATGTATAGTGTTAGACTTGTCCCCCTTGATGTGGATTGTACATTTGTCTCATGTGTGGGAGCTCAGGTTTTGGTTGTGCAGACATGGAGTGTGTTGAATTGTGCCAGCTTTGTTTGCATTTGACTGTGCATGTGTCTATATAGCAATGTGTTCTTTGCAGCAAGTTCCTGTAGCTGTATATCCTTTGCAGTTGGAGTTGTATGTGCTTTGTTGACTTGCACTTCCACATTGTACAGATGGGCATGTCATTTGGGTATGGTACTGTTTGTCCCTGTGACACATGTAGGGCAATTTCCTGTGTACATGTTGTTTTAGGGGCATGTGCAAAGTGATATGTGTCCCAATGTATCCTCCTTCCCTGAGTTCTACTCATGCCCCATCCCTATCTTGCAGGTATTGTAAGCATAGTGCTCTTTGTCTGTTTGTCTCCCTGTCTATTATGCATGTAATTGTCCTTCCATTGTGCTGTGATGTGTGTGTCCATTGCATGGCTGTTTACTGGGAATGGTGTTTGTGTTCCATGCCACATTGATACATATGTGTGTTGTATGTCATGACAGTCAATTGCCTGTGTTGAGTGTGAGTGTGTTAGTTGTATTTGTATATGTGATGTTTGTGTTGTTGGTAATATATGGGACAATGTTGTGTAGCCTTCATTATCCCTGTTCCAGAGATTTGTAGATGTGTGTTTTTGTGTAGTGTTGTTGAGAGAGAGTGACCTTCCCAAGAGGGGCGTATTGTGACTGCATATATATCCATCTTTATGTATAATTTGGACTGTGTACACAATGAGACATGTACTTGGTGCCCATAGCTTGACCCCCCATATTAGGTGGATGACAGGGCAACCATCTGTTGTTGACCATAATGAGACGGGTAGGTATGTCTACTTCCGGTCAGTTGCGCCCATGGTGGCATTGATTTTGTGCTCCATCAATGTTTAACAACAGCAGCAGTATGTTTGTGATGGGTTCCATGGCGGCATCGGACATGTAAAGCGGCCTGCAGGCGAGTGTTTCCCTTTAAACAGTTGGTTTTCACTTTCTGAGACGTGATGGTTAAATTGCATCAGTCTGTGCTGCCTAGTGGTGCCGGTGGAACCACAGCAATCTTTGCTCCATAGGCCCATATGACTCGTAATATGGCAGTCCAACCTCCATTCTGACCGGGGTCGGACTGCCACCCCACCATGATTTTCGATGGAACGCCAAACTTGTAGTCAGGCCCTTATTGTCCAATACCTCCCCCAATGTGGTTTAGATTGGAGTAGGAATAGTAAATATCACCCCTTTACTGACCAACGCCTCCCCCAAATAGGTGAAGATTGGTGTGGGAATAGTAAACGTCACCACTTTAGTGCCCAACACATTCCTCAAATAGATTTAGTTTAGAGTGTGAATAGTTCATTTAATCCCTTTAGCATGTAACCTCTTCCCCACATTGGCACAGATTAGACTTGGAATAGTAAATGTCACTCCTTTATTTTTCAACGTCTTCCCTAAATTGATTTAGAATAGAGTGGGAATAGTAAATTTCACCCCCTTTACTGTCGAATGGCTTACCCTCATTACTTTAAATTGGAGTCGGAATAGTAAATTTAACCCCTTTAGTATACAACACCTTCACCAAATTGATATAGAGTGGAGTGGGAAGAGTAAATATCACCCCTTTAGTGTCTAACACCTTCTCCAAATTAGTTTTAATTCGAGGAGGATTAGTACATGTAACTCCTTTAGTGTCCAACACCTTCCCCAGATTTGTTTAGATTAAACTGGGAATAGTAAAACTCACCCCTTCAGTGTCTAATGCCTTCCCCAAATTAGTTTAAATTGAAGTGGGGATAGTAAAAGAAACCTCCTTTAGAGACAAATACCTTCCTACATTGGCTCAGAGTGGAATGGCAATAGTAAATGTCATCCCTTTAGCTGACAACGCGTAAATAGTAATTGCCACCTCTTTATTGTCCAGAGCCTTCCACAAATTGGCTCTGATTGGATTAGGAATAGTAAAGGTAAGCCTTCCCCAAATTGGTAAAGGGTGGAGGGAGAATAGTAAATGTTACCCCTTTAGTGTCCAATGCCTTCCCCAAATTGGTTTAGACTGGAGTGGGAATAGTGAATGTTACCACTTTAGTGTCTAACAGTTTTTTCCTTTCATCTTTAAATGGTAGATATAGATTACGTAATTTTATTTCTACTGTTGGTGATTAGAAATATTTTAAAAAAAGTTGTTTGGTTGTTTACAATAATATAAATTTCTAGGTTTTATGTGCTAAAGACATGTCACACGTGTATCTTTTTCAAACTTTATTTATTGTATATTTCAACATTTTAAAATATATGTTTTGTGTCAAAAACAACACATTTTTATTTTTTTCATTAATAAACATGTAAATTATATATAGATAGTATTTTATGTCATACATTTTCAGCGCTTTTATTTTACATTATTTAACAATTTAAGATTTGTTAACTTTTTATTGTACATATTTTCAATTTTATTTTATATTGTTTTTTAAATATGTATTACATATTTGTATATATTTTATACTATTAATTAATGTATACTTGATACATTTAATTTCATATATTTTATAATAACATATTTTGACATGTTTTACATGTTTAATATTTTTTTACTTTTTCATAAATGTATCCAACATTTTGACAATATTTTATATTTATTTTATATTTAAATTCATTTATAGGCCAATTTGTTTTACCAATACCTCCTGTTTTGTAATCTGTTTGTGTTATTCTTAGTCTATTTTCTGGGGACCAGTTAACACTAAGGTTCTGCTGTTCATATGAACAGGTAAGGACTTTTTAAAGGATTTTTAAGGGTTTTGAGGGTAGATGGATCTTAGGGGCAGGTCTAAAAGATAGTCATAGTGCTGTTTGTGGGACTTTTGCATATTGAGATGTACTACTGTTATTGTTTCCATTTTTAAATTATTTTGATAATGTTTTGCTATGTGATGTTCAATTAACTTTATTAATATTTGTAGTTTAATACATTTTTGACTGATGACAAAAATATATTATAGTTATTATTTCAAATAAAAATCATTTGGTTTACTGGTTTAGAATTCATCATAGTTTATGAGCATGTTGGTAGGTTGCTATTCATTTTATAAAATGCTTTTTACAATCATTTCTAAATAATGTACTCCTTGTTATTTATAAAGAGTTTGACTTTATATGGTAGCATATTGCACATTCTTTTAGTTTGTTTGTTAGGTTTAGGTCTGATTTACCTAACAGATTGCTCCATTCTTAGTTGTTGGTAGATTTGCTCTTTTTGTAATGATTCTATACATTTGCAAGGTGTAAGTTGGGTTCTGCATAAAGTGGACTAGAAGACATTGTGCCTTCCTTCTACTGCATTGTTTTTGCATCCTGTGCCAAGGTGCTGTCATATGCATTCCACCATGGTATTTGGAATTCGGGTTGGTGTCTATGTCCTGAGCAATGCAGTCTGACAACCCAAGTGTCTTCAGAATAGTCCATTTGGGGGCTAAGTTTGTCTTCATTCTGTTGGTAGAAAGGGCTTTCTATTAGTAGATTGTAGTGGTTGGATACCTGTGTGACAGGGACATAGGTTAGTGCTATATTTTTTTAATATCAAATGCAATTTAGGGGTCTCATTAGAACATTGGCGGTCCAAGGTCTGCCAATGCAGAGGTGCCGGTCCAAGCGCTACACTCCAGGCAGTCCAACCGCCACATTACAAACCTGGCAGTCAGACCACCAGGGGACCACCGGCCCTGCCAGGAACATAGGTCCTAATGGACTGACAGTGGTCTGACTCCGGCCCCGCCACAGCGGTGTTGAGTTCAGCACTGCTATGCTGAGCACAAGTCCCCTTTAAGCCAGCCTTTCCATGGAGGTTCAACCTCCATGGAAAGGTTGGTGGAAGTGCTGGGCTGGCAGCATAAGGTAGCCATTGCACTGCCATTGACCATGTAATAGGCAGTGTAGGATCCCCCCTGCCCAGCTCATTCAAAATGCACACTGTGTGCTTTGCAGACAGTGTACATTCCGACAGTACTATAGTATTAAGGTGTTGGCCTTGGCTCCCTTACGAGAGCTGATGCCAATACTGTAGCACTGTTCCCGCTGGGCTGACCGATGGGAACATTGTTAAATGATGTTCCCGCCCATCAGCCCGGCGGGATATCGTAATATGACAGGTAGTGAGGACACGGTGTTAACGGCAATCTTATCCCTGTGAGTTTGGCAGTCGGCTCATCCAACCACCAACCTTGTAATGAGGCCCTTCCTCTTTGTAGAATATTACACACTTAGGGGCCGATTATGAGTTCAGTGGTTGTACTGCCCAAACTCCAATATGTTGGTGGTGAGGCGGCCATCAAGCTGATGTCTTTACCACCTTTGTATTGCGATGTTTCCACTGGGCTGGTTGATAGAAATGACATATTAGGACATTCCTGCTGGTCAGCCCAGAGGAAACAATGCAGCGGCATTGACCTCGGCTCCCTATAGCAGACAGTGCACATTCTGAGTGTACCGACAGGGGGCCCCTGCACTGCCCTTGACATGGTTGTGGGCAGTGTATTGGCCCCCTGTATCCCTTTACTCTGCCTTTCCGCCAGCCCTTTCATGTTGGGGACCCCATCATGAAAAGGTTGGAGGAAAGGAAAGCTGAACATTCTCCCTTGTGTGCCACTGACACACCCTGTTGGCTGTCCACTGTTACCTGCAGTTGGGCCAACTGCTCTGATGATTACAGCCACCATGACCCCACTCTTCACCCATTGCACTTGTGTATCACAATAAACAGCATTGAGCACAGCTACTGCTGACCTGTCTTTATTGTGACAAGTAAGGTTTACTGTTGTACAAAATATAATTTTAGTTAACACATTTACTATCAAAACTCTGGAAGATGGACAGAAGAGGGTGCAATGTGCAGGGAGTATGACAGTAGAACAGACATATAATGAGACGTGTGTCAAGCCAAGAAACCAGAGTAGCACCACCCAACAGACCTGGAAAGAGACCAAGCGAGGGACAACCATCACAATAGGAGTCAATGTTGCACAACCAAAACAAATACAGTACATTGTCAAGCTCCCTAGTGCAAATAGGCAAGTGAAATGTTAATACATATTACCAAGGCAGACCCACCTGTTCCAGACATGCATTCCCAATGGTACATCCCTCACAGCTGACGTTACTCCACTCAAGGCAAGTCACAATGTCAGTAAAACTAATGTCCCATAAACATCCTTTGTGTACAGTGAGGGTAGGTAGCAATATTGTTAACCACTATATGTGTGGCAGTCCAATTGCAGTTGACAAAGCAGTATAGGGAACATACAACATACCCAAGTCAATGCAGATGTGATGCTAGATTACGGCATAGCAAAAATAGCTTTGACATCAGAACAGTAACTCCTCTCCAGATGGCCAAAGTTTTGTCACCCAAACCCCCACAGTGGGATAGCTGCACTTACCACCTCCACTGATGGCAAACATCAGGAGGAGCAACATCACAAGGCAGCAAGAAGTACAGTATACATACAACAGAATAAACACATCCCTACATGTCATAGGAAGTATTGGTGATTGAACTCTGTTCTAGTATGAGCTGCATCCTCATTATCTGCCTCCTCATCACTGTCTATGTCACAATCATCAGCCACTGGTCCAGCTGCCACCTCCTCAATATCCAGTAATGGGATGTGATTTTTCAGGGCTAGATTGTGTAACATGCAGCAGCCAACAACTATCTGACAGACCTTTAGTGGTCTGTAGAGCAGGGCACTTCCTGAGATGTGTAGACACCGAAATCTGGCATTCAGTAGCCCAAATGTCCTCTCAGTGACACGCCTCATCCTGCTGTTGGCCTAATTGAAACAGTTTTCCACCTCTGTTGTCGGATATCGCACTGGTGTCAGCAGCCACGGCAGGTTATGATAGCCAGAGTCCCCTGCGTTCACAAAGATTTGACACATCACAATACTGGTATTGACGGAGGGCAGTATGTTAAGAGAGGTGAGATAACAGATGCACACATACAATTGGAGACATACCAATGAGCCAGGCCCTCTCTCTCTGTGGTTGTGCCATCATGTGTGGGAGATTACTGTTCCTCAGAATGTAGGAGTCTTGCACAGAACCAGGAAACTTAGCAGTCACTTGAGAGATATACTGGTCAGCGAGATACACCACCTTCACATTTATGGATTAAAAGTTTTTCCTGTTCCTGTACACTTGTTCATTGGCCCTGGGAGGTACCAAAGCAATGTGGGGTATGTGCGATATCATGGAAGTGAGCTTTTATTGTGGGCAAATCCGCAAGTTGAGGGAACCTGATGTAGCTGTCCAGATGTTTGAGTAAATCACACAATACATCCTTCAACACATGACTGAGGCAAGAAAGCGTAGCACAGACTGCACCAATCCCTACTTCAGTAGTGTGCACTGCAGAGGCAATCGAAGACACACCCACATACCTCCAGTTCTTCTTCAGGCATTGGCAGTGGCCCACTAAGAAAGTACTTTTTGCCAGTTGTGTGACTTTTTTTATGATTAGCAAACAGGAAGAGAACATTGCAATGTGTTTAATTTGCCATGCAATTGTTTTTCGAGGTGAGTCTCATTCACATTATGGTACTGGATGCCAAACAACCCATCTGAAAAAACATCACACAATCCAGTGGGAGGAGCATCTTAAAAAATTGCTGAACATGGTTGTGGTGTTGAAGGTGACGAGAGCCGGGAAACATCACCTACAAGTCCAATCATGGTGGGAGGTGAGGAAGAAGAGGGTGATATCCATACACAAATCAGCCCTGTCCCCATCAGTACACCTGAATCACCCACCTCAGTGAACTCACACTGGCACAAGAAAACTCAGACTCAGATAGAGACACCACGGCATACAGTGACTGTTCCATGGCGAACATTGAGTCTACCGCCACCTACTTTTCTAAAGTTAACTGCATCAGTGGCCTCAGAAAAGAAGAAAATCCAGACTAGTTTTACAGGCATTTTTAGTCAAGAGGGGCCCTACAACTGCAACCACCTAACTGCACGTTTGTGAAATGGGATACTGGCAAAAATGTTAGGAGTGGACCTCCTCCCTTTCTTATTGTGGAAGGAGTAGGGTTCTTAGAATTTGTGGCAGTTATATCCCCAAAATGGAAGGTTCCAAGTAGCATCTGATTTTGCCAGAGCATGCAACAGTAGCCATGTTATCCATGGAGAAATCACATACATCTTGGAAATATTCAACAGCAGGGTATCTGAATGGCTGCAACCCAGAGATTTCCAAATTGGATTTGTTGCCATGGACAATGGCAGTAAAATAGTCAGGGCCATGGCTGACAGTGGCTATTTCACGGTCCTGTGTTTGGCGCACTGCATCAACCTCATTGTGCAAGTTTTTTTAAAAAAAAGAAGACATAGTCAGCAACATACAGACCACCTGCAGAAGAATCTGCATGCATTTCAGCCTTTCGTTCAAAGCCCGGAGGCAGGTGCAAATTATTCAGAGTGCTAAAAGAGTACCAGTGAAAGCCCTGTCACAGGAGGTGCCACAAAGTTGGAACTCGATCTATAACATGTTGCAACATCTGTTTGATCAGTACAGACAGGTCAATGACTATATCATTCAAAGAAGAGGTGATGCAATTGGGAAAGCTCTGACCATGGATGTGGACAAATGGGGCTTAGTTAAATGCCTGACACGGGAAGTTAGAAAGCAGAACATTGTGATGGACCAAGCTATCACGTTGTTGCATCTGCTTCAGGGCCAACTACAGGTGTCTGAAAGGTTTGTATTTGCAGGTGTGAATGAAAACCAAGAAGCACATGCATTGGTTGAGAGTCTAATCTTTTGCTTGGCTTGCATTGCAGGACTGCAAAATGACATAATCCCATTGTGAGAAAACAGGCCCGACTCCACCTACTTACCTTGCGCTTGTCCCGGAGTCCAGACAGTCAACTCCTGAAACCACGGGAACACCTGTAGGGGAAAAGAAGAAAGGATTACTATAGGAAATGAATTGATATTAACAAAGGACTACAATGTTTTTGTGTGGATAAACTGAGTTACTGTTAGCCAGGACCAATCTAGAAGAACAGGAGGTGTGGGGTTGAGCAAGGGGAGTCACTGATGTTTTTTATGTGCCGACTGAGAAACTATTTAAGGAAGGAAGGAGGAGGTGTTGGGTTGAGGACAGGGGGGGGTCACTGATGTTTTTTATGTGCTGACTGGGAAGCTGTTTAAGGAAGTTCCCTGGATTACAAACTAACCTTGCATACAATAAAGACTAAGGGCTCCAGATCTTGTAACAGCAAGAATACAGGGTCCGAGCCTTTGGGCAGGGGCAGAGGGGACAAAATATATTAATTCCAGAGAGTAACCTGGTTTATATTCTTTATCCTGACAAATAGGGAAGGAGATTTAAGACCTCCAAGGATAGGGCTAATGGTGAGATTATATTCACAATCCAACAAGGTGCATGCAATGCTCATCCCCAGACAGTAACCTCTCCTGAATTCATCCCTATATTTGCTTTAAAGTTTTACATAAGGGTGTGGTGACCAATGAGTAAAGGAGTATTTCCTGACTCATACTTACCAATGTTTTTTATAATTTCTTTAAAACTTCGGACAGCACCATCCTGATAGGAGGATCCTCTTGAAGAAAAACAAACCAAGACAGACTAATTAAACACTAGCACATCCTGACCTGTATTTGCAACGGTGTTTGGGCCCAATGTATGACCATTACAGATTGTGACACGCTTTGCAATTTTTGCTAGTTTTAAATTGCAACTTGCAATCCTTAATGAACAACAGTGTATGAGACACAAAGGACTTGCCTCATTATTATTCATGAGGCAGGTTGCAAATTGTGGCCCATTTGGGAATGGCCACATTCACAGGGATGGTAGCCTGCTCGGGTCAGCAGACCACCATGTATCTGACTGCTTTATCAATAAAATACTTTTTCTAAATGCAGCCCATTTTCCTTAAAGGAAAATGGAAGCATTTCAAAAATGAAAATGAAAAATTTTCTTCTCATTTTTTCAGAGTAGACAGTGGTCCTTGGGACCACTGTTTGCTCTGAAAAAACATTTTCACAACTATTCACAAACGGGAAGAAGTCCTGGGAGGACCCCTTCCAATTTGTGAATGGGTTAACACCAATTTGAAATTGGTATTAGCTGTAATTGTTTTGCAACCGCATTCACGGTCACAAAACAATCATACATGGGCCTGCGAGTCACAATTAGGAAGAGATGCCCTTGGCATGCCCCCTCCCAATTACGAGTTGCACCCCTATTTTTCAAGTCAGTAACAGGATACCGACTCACAAAGTAGGGATGGTACATTGCACAAGGCCATTTTGCAGGCGCAAATAGCGAAATCGCTTTGTACATCGGGCTCTTTGTACTTTGTGTCCAAAATATAATAAACAGCATCATTAAGAAATACATGTAGCCTCTGCGTTTCTTCATCTGCTCAGTCCTCTCACAGGTGGTGTCAGAAGTGGTTTTCGGCGACATGGAGGCTATTGTCAAACAAATGGCGGAGAGTCAAGAAAAATTAGGTAAGGTCATGGAAAATTCCTTTCTCTAGCTGCAGAAGACAGAGAAAATCTTCACAAAGCCCTGACCAGCCAACTCCAGGCAGAATAAACAGCTCTTGGAAAGCTCGCAGACTGTTTGGGACAACAAGGGGGCCATGGAGACTTACACTCTGTGGTATTACAGAAGAATGTTGATAGAAGAGGATCCAAACTTCTTTTTCAATAACTTTGAGCACATGCCTGGCCCATAGTTAGGTGGGAAAAGTATTTAGCCTCTTTGTTATCTAGTGACCTCCAGACTGCTTACCAGGCTGCTAATTCCCAGGCAACCACTCCCAATGGCGACATTAAGAGGAGTAGCCTCAAATGATTTGGGGTGGATGAGGAGACCTACAGGATTAGACTGCAACAAATTAAAGAAGGACCCCAAGAAACCCCATGAGCCCTATATTACTGTGTAAAAGATATGACAGGTCAGTGGTTAAAACCCTTTTCCACCTCAAAAAAAGATATTATTGAAAACATAGATTTAGAGCAGGTTCTCACCTCCCTTCACACCCTTATACAGAAGTGGGTCCATCAGCACGCACACCTAACCTTAGAGAAAGCTGTAGAAATAGCATTTCCAGTGTGGCAGTTTAGGCCACATTGCCCAATTCTGCTCGCAAAAGGAAGTACCCATGGATATAGGACTGATGAGGTCTCTGTATTGCTTTCCCTCGGAAGTCAAACCTCCCTATCATTGTGGCCTATCTGTGAAAGGTGAACCTATCACTGCCCTCGTGGATATAGGATGTCTGCAGAGTGTGATGCATCCTCAGGTCCTCCCAGGAGATATAACCCATACCACCGGATCGTGAACATCCCATGCATCCACGGAGATAACAAGAGGTATCCAATGGCAGCGGTTCAAACCGACCCCGTGGTTCCCCTAAGGGTAGGACTTATACCAAAGCTACCAGAACCATTGATCGTGAGAAATTATTATCCTCATTTAGAAACACTGGTTCAGTAAACATGAAAGAAGGGGGATGCGTGGTGTGAAACCAAGCACTTTTTCTAGGCCAAAGACCATGAGTGGCCCTCATCAATAAACCCCAAAAAGCTGAAGACAAAGACGGGAAGAGAAGATTCCACCATCCCCCAAATAATACTGCCAGCATATACTGATGACACTATCTAGGAGGCAGATCGGAACTTTCAAGCTGCTGAGAGAGAAGACCCTACCTTTCGTGAGGCTTGGAATAATGCCTCTGAATAAGAAGACCCTAACCAGGTAGGTCCCCAGTTCATCCTGAAAGAAGGGCTACTACAATGTAAGGGAGGGAAAATCCAACCACCCAAACTGTTAGAACCCACTCCCTTCAGATAAAAGGTCCTGTTCTTGGCACATCTATTGGGGGTCACTTCAGTACTGAGAAAACTGAGAGAGCCATTTTAGGGAAATTCTACTAGCCAGAGATCTACAAACAAGTAGGAAAATACCTTGGATTGTCCTATATGTCAGAAATACAGCTAATGCCATTCCATTAAAGTCACCCTCATGCCCTTACCTGTAATAGAAGAACCATTCACAAGAATAAGCATGGACTTAATAAGCCCTCTTCTACCCTCCCATAGTGGGTGCCAGTACATATTGGTATTTGTTGATTATGCCACTCTCTTTCCTGAGGCCATGGCATTAAGACAACCCAGTACCACACACATAGCCAAAGCTCAATATTAGGATTCCGGAAAGAGATCTTAACTGACCAAGAGACCCCATTCATTTTTAAACTCATGCAGCATGTTTGCCACTAGTTGGGGATCAAACAAATCTGTACTGAGACTTATCATCCTCAAATGAATGGGCTTGTCGAGTATTATAATGCAACCTTGAAGAGTACCCTAAAAAATATCTAGATCTTGAGAGAAAGAAATGGGAGGACATGTTGCCCCTTGCCTTGTTTGCTATCAGATTTAAAGAACAGAAAAGTACAGGGCTTTCTCCATTCCAGGTCCATTATGGTCGACAGCCACGCTCGCTATTGGACCTGGTCAAAGAGGAGTGGGAGAAAGATAAATATGAGGTTAAACCACCAGTGGAGTATGTAACTAATATCAAAACTCATTTTGGGCAAATCAGATGTATAGTGAAATCTGGCCAGAGCAAATCAGGCTGCCAATATATTATCTGGCTTGTCCTGTAGTCAGTGTGTCTGATGAGCTTGTGTTCAGTGCTTCTGGCACTGTCGTTACAGAGAGAAGGACCAGTCTCCCACCTCAAAATGTGGAGGGGTTGACGATAATCAAAATGAACCAACATTTCATACCACCTGATTACACTGCTGCTGAAACAGTCCAGGAGGAGGAGGAGGATAATTGGTCAGACTCAAGTGTGCTAGCTGACCAATTTCTGGTAGAACCACCTGAGGTTGTCCTCTCTTTCACAGACTCAGTATGTCTGTACCACCCTAGAGCTATTTAATTACTTCTCGTTGAACTTCTTTCTTTGCAAAAAGAATTACCTAGTGGAACATAATGTTTATGTCAGATTTATGCTGCACCACCATTTTTTTGTCATATATGTCAGGATTGGAGTTGGTCCAGTGGGCAGTGAAGAAGTCTCCACTTCCCCTTCTAGACATTGGAGGCAATGTCAGCCTCCATCACAATCAATTGCCTATCCTTCTTTGCATCTCCTCAGCAAAGCTACCCCAGAATATCATTGATTAAAAGACTGCCAGTGCCACTGCAAAATTCTAATGTATTGCTAGTGTCAAAGAGAAGGTATCTACCACCATGCGTGTGTTGTGTAGCCATTTTAGTTATAGCTCCATGCAAGTTATTTTAGCAAACTTGGCCTGCCGCTGTGCACTTTAACCTAGATATATTTTCAGCTTTGTTTATTATTTCAACAATAGCTACATTTGTTGTCTTGTTTTATTTCTCTCTATCTAGCTGTTCTTTGCCTAGGTCAGCACTGTGTTCTTAAACAAGACATTTCTTTCACTCTGTGCTTTTCACAGGGATGCAGTGAGATAGATTGCCAGTAAACGGGGTAACGATTTGTCTCTAGTGTTCACAGAAACATACACATCCTTACATAGGGGCATTTTCTCAGAACATCAGCTGTTTTATTATAAAAACACTTCTCTGTCCCATACATGTTAGAGGGAGATTCCAGCCAGATGACCATGACTGTATGCTGATTGCTGAACTCTTCGCTACAGCTACTTATACAGACTTCAGGCCTCTTGCTCAGGTATGAGGGATGATGTCTTCCCTGGGGAACCTGAATGGCAGAACTAGAGCTTAACATGCTGTGATCTAATATAGCCTTGGTATGGTTCATCGTCCTGGTTATTGCAGTACATGCTTTATTATCTAAGATGCAGTTGCTTCATTAAAATCTTACTGAAACACATGCCGCCTCTGATTGTCATTGTACATGTGAGACTAATGTAACTGAGAGAAACGGATGCAATCTGAGTGACCTCAATTTCCCTGAGGAGTCAATTGTGTCATGTGCTCATCTGTGCAAATATCCCTGCTCTTGGGTGGAGATGAGGCACTGCTAGTTAGCAGGAGCAAGACCCGGATTAGGTCAAAAGGTGTCACCTGTAGTGGGTTAGACTCAGTCCCCCACACCACAGACGATTCTGCCACTCAAATCCAGGAGTCTCATTAGAACAATGAGAGCCTACACAACACTTGGATTGGAAGAGATGACTACTAACTGCAGCACCAATGAGTAATGCTATATTAATGAGTGATGATTGATGATGTATGTGAAAGCAGACAGAGAGGGAGGGTGTTCAGCAAATTTGTAAATTTGATTTCAGTGATTTGCAATGTTTGGGGTTGATGGGTGATCATTTTTCCTGAGGTGATTGAACTCTCAAACATAGCAAAATTTACCTGTGTAGTCAACTCTTTTTTTCTGGTTATTCAGAGACAAGACCAGTCACTTTAGTTACCAAACACAAAATACTCCAATTCCATTTCTCTGTTTGTTCCTAAACAGAAGTGGACTACAGGTCTATCTCGCTTGGGTTTGGAGTTGGACGTAGTTACTCAGAATCAGGAAGAGGAAGTAGGTATTAGGAAGGACCAGGGCAGGCCTACCTCAATAGCTAGAAGAAGAAAGTTATCAACTTCAAAGAGAAATCATGATGATGATGAAGACTCTGAGGCCTAGTACTCACTCAGCTCTGTGGGCTGGGGAGAGGTCCGTTGATTTGGGAAATGCTGCTCAGAGTGTGTTTGTTACATTGCTGTCTCAAACGTGAAATTTCTCTTTATGTTTTTGCTCTGCCTCTGAGTCTTCATGGTACACTCCTGACTCCTTTCCCCAAATCCCCTTTCTCATCCATTCATCAAACCCCTAACCCTCTTCCTTCAGGTTGTGTGACCTAATTTTACACCATAAATGGATCACACACTTGCTGGGGCGGATGTGGTGAAAGCTTCTATTACATGAACAATAGTCCATACTGGCCCCATTCACCCACTCACACATCATTCATCAACATCATCATTCAAGCCTTGTGTTGAGTGTTGTATGAATGCTTAACCTTGTCCACACCACTCCTGGCTCTAAGCCGACTTCTCCTCTCTTAAGGATTTCATTTCCTAAGTTTAGTTTTCATTGCTCAGAAGAAATTTATATTGTTAGTTTTTCTTATCATATCAGGTCTTCTTTGTTATGTGACATACTTTAATCATGGTAGACCGGTCTCACTCTTTCTAAAGTTATAATATAATACAACCCAATAACTCTTTTTTCTTTCAGTCTAGTTGACAGTGATGGATAATTACTTGATTAATCTTCTTTCTGAGGTTTGCATAGTTGGTAGTGGCACCTTGCTTGTGATGTCTTCCCTGTTAGCACACTAGCCTGCTACTGCTACTGCTACCACCATAATATGTCACTTTGGGACAACTCTGCATTAAGAAGATTGAGGTAGCAGCTCTCGCATCATCTATTTAGAAAATGTAAGTATGAAGTGAAGTGAACTTATTTAGTTAATACCAACTTCTTCTGAAGATGTTGTTTGTGTGTGTCTATGTTTTTGTAGGCAAAATAGGCACTTGCACTATAGTTGCAAGGCTATAACTAAGTGACATATACTTTTTTAAGTAGATTTAAAAAACAGGCTACCCCAAAAGACAGCAGTGCAAACGGAAACGCCCAACTAAAGATTTGGGAAATAAATAAAGTAAAATAAATTATTCTCTTTCCACTCACAACATGCCCAATCTAACTCCCCAAACAAATCACCCTGTCCCTAACCAAAGTCCAACAACATTCCAAAGACCAACGAATGTCCAAAGAAAAAGTCCAAATTGAAAAAACCCGGTCCGAACTCCCTTTGCCACCCTGTCCACCCACAAGTGTCCCTGCCACTAAAGCAAAAATATTAAAAAAGGCCTAAAAAAAGGTGTTCTCCATGCAGGTCTCAAAATAATTGAGGGTTGCCTCAATATGTGGCACCCTGTGGTTGAGGTGCGCAAGGTGTTTAGGATGTGGTGCTGGAATATGAAGTCTGAGCATGGGTGGCAGCAGTGGTGGGACACAGGTGGGCTGCTGCTAACTGGCAGTGGTGCTGACTGTGTTGTTGCTGCTGGGAGGCTAGAGGTGCCAGCAGAGGGTTTGGGGAGCAAGGACCTGCAGGCATATAGGCATCTGCCTGAGCCTCGTCCTCCTCCTCGTCCTGCAGAGCTACCAGCCACTGGTACTATGCGAATATGGCCCCCAACCTCTGTCACTGCAGCCGGGCTGCTATCTACTATGTCCACCAGGATTACCTATAGCAAGAAAGAACAAGTTAGAGCTATTAGAATTGTAAAGAAAAAAAACACGCAGCGCGATCACGCTATGTAAAATGCAGAGTGATCACGCTGCGTGGAAAATAAACAGATGAAGTAGTCCAGACCCCAGGCTGAAAACATCGAGCAGCGCATGTTTTTAATTGTTTACCAGTACTGTGTTGGTGGGCCAAACACCGGAAAAGACATGACGTGTGCATGCCTTTCACAAATGAAAGCAAGCGGATTTTAAAAGGCAAGCCCACAAACCAATGTAAGTGACTGACATGACATGGACGTGGTTTGAAGCCCAAAGAGAGATTACAGAATGGATGGAGCACTTTGCGCTCGCCCATAAAAAGGAAAAGGAAAAACTGTAAACAGTGCTCTGTGCAAACAGTTGTTTAAAAAGTAGAGTGGCATAGCTGCAGCACATTGATGCCCCCTTAGGGCCATTGGAATTTGATGTGGCTGATTACAAGTCACAGGGCATTTTGTTAACCGCACATGCCTCCCTCTAGATGACAAATATTGAAAGGGTAAAATATGAATTGGCATGAATCACTTAGGGAAGCCATGAAATACAAATCACTTGTACATGGATATGGCACATGCCAAAATGGAATTTTTAAATTTTTTTGTTTGACTGGGACAGAACATAGGAAAGTATAAAGGATTCAAGTACTAGGAGGTGACAGAGTGGTAACTCGCAGGGAAGGAAAGCACACCTTGTTTAAAGTTTGCAATGCAGTGCCAACTTTGTAAATGCTGCATTAACTGAAGCAGTTGCACATTGCACAGACAACACTATTGTACTGCCAAATTGAACCACGCTACAGTTATGTCATGGTAGCATGGGTGGCTAAATCCCATGGGCATGAAGGTAATGAATGATGATGTATGGAAAGATACGTATCTGCTTGGCTTAACAACTGCAATGAGTTAAGGCAGTAGACAAAACTTTGATAACCAAGCAAACCAAGAAAAGTAGGTGAACAGAGAGGCCCCTCTCTAGAATAGCTCAATTTTTTCTTGATCAAAGCAATTACGCATTCACCTTTTTATTCATCTGTTCACCCTTTGATGCCCACCATTCAAGCTTTACATTCTCTCTCGTCCAGTCTTTCACAATTACAATCCATCCATATATCCACCCATCTATTCATATATCCACCCTTTCAACCATCCTTTCACCCATCCATCCCATGCATAGTTTTTTACCATCCATCCATACTTTAACCCACCTGAGCATCATTTAAGCTAGCCACCCTTCACCCACCAAGGTATCTATCACCCATATAGCCATTCATCCATCCTTTCACCCACCCATGCATCTCTTATCACCCACCTATGTATCCTTTCACCTATCCACACATCTTCTGACTCATATACCATTTCACCCATTCTTTCTTTTAACCATTCATTCCCTTTTCCATCAACCCATCATTTGTATTGTCCATTCATTGTTGCTGATAGAATAGTCCATTAATAACTGAACCCCCAATGTAGCTGCTATAGCAGGTGGTTAAAAAGAAATGTCTTTGCAATGAGTATACAAGTAAGTGTCAATATGTAAGCAAATATGCTTACCACTGCCTGTCCCTCCTGCCGCTTGTTCTCCTTTTTTGAATGCTGACATGTCCAGCGCAGTGGTGCTGCATGGGTGGTTGGGGCAATGGGAAAAAAACATGGCACATTTTAGATGATGGATACGCCTCCCCTTGTTATTTTTTATGAACTAATTAAACAAAATACTACAGCAGTAAATCACCGCAGTTCTATCTTCTTCTATCATTCACTTTAAGAATTTTGTTGGTTAACTAAGTTAGAAAAAACAAGTAGTTAAGTCAATTGTAAATGTTTCATAATGGAGGGGCAGAGCAAAGTCACTGAAGCACAATGAAGAGGTAGAATATTTGGTCAATCCAGAAGGACCTATGGTGAGGTCTTGGTTGGCAAATGCAATACGACAATCCTCATACTAATTTCCACTTCCAGCCATGCTGTACTGTCATCAAAAATGCGGGTGTTGTATACTACTGAATAAATTAATAATACATACATACAACATGGAAGGGGCACCATGATCATGGCTACTCACTCATTTGACTGTTTGAGAATGAGCAAGGAAAAGAAAGCCTTCGCAAACATGCATTGAAATTATGACTTGGGCATACAAACTTGGGCAGACAAACTTCTTGGTAGAGTACCTGCCCTAAAATTCTTAGTCTTACAGTACCAGTCCGGAAGATGCAAAAGTGGAGAAGGGAAAGCTAAGCTTAGAAACAAAGCAGAAGAAAGCTACATAATACTAGTACAGAATGGAGGACAGATACAGAATTTTGAAAAATAGAAAACCACAGGGATAACAAGATTTTAAGAAAGCTTACATAAAATTAAAATAAGTATGAAAAGAGTTAGACAGGCACAGTACAAAAAGAAAAGTTATTCTAAATGAGGAGAGGTGAAAGTTAGAGAAATAATAATAATAGAGGAAGACCTACATGTGCCAGTAGATCTGCCAGATGCTGCAGTGGTGGTGGTACTGGTCTGGTCATCTTCCATACCCACCTTAAATTTTGCCCTCTTCTTTTCCTTGGGTGCTGCTGTAAGAAATAAATAAGATTAAAAAAATAGGTTAATGGTACAGTTAATCTTCCCAAAAATATTTTGATAAGCAAAGGCAAACACAGTAACATTGTACTTTTGTAAATCAGATTGAGTATAATACTATTATTGACTCAAGATGACCCATTAATCATTTACACCTCAGCCCGACTCCAAATTTCCTAAAGCTAAACTACATTTACAACTATGTACCACTACTGGTGGATTCATATTGCAATGAATGATCTTTGTTTCTCAGCCACCTTTGTTAGGCCAACTAGATAAAGAAAGGCACAGAAAAGAGAACGCTATCTCACTGATATTACTTACTACTATTACCACTATCTTATTTTTGGTGACTGAACAGAGGAGTTTCAGTCTGATGGCTTCTTAAATAATGAGCCCATACATGTGCCGATAAGTGTAATCAGGCTAGCTCAAACTGGATCACATAATATTCATCGTAATGTAAAGTCAACCCATCTTTGACAGCCAACACTGCTATTCGAATAAAAAAATAGCATTTTGGAACACACACAACAAATGAATATTTACTCACTGAGCCCCGACACCTCGATGCCGAGCAGATCGAGCAGGCCCATCTCACAGTCCAGTATATCTGTCAAAAGGTGGTTCAACTGCTGCTGGGTGGGCTGGACCCCAGTGTGCCAACACACACACCGGTGCACCTTCCCCCAAATGGGTTGACCACCCGAAGGGCGCAACCACTCCCACGCCTGCTGCCAGCATGGAGGGGAGGTGGTGCTGCACAAAGAATACAAGTGCTGCCACTTCCGTCTTTGTAAAAATGGGTTAGGGCTGCACCCCTTGGCGGCGCCGATCTCCGAAATGTGTGTGTCTAGCAGCTGCACTGGTGCTGCCACTCCCTTGGCTGCCCTCTTTGCAATGACAGTGAGTGGAAAAAAGGGGAAGAAACAGAAGGAAGGAAGAATGAAAGAAAAAAATATGGGGAAAAGCAAAGAAAGTGAAGTATCAAAAATCATGCAAAAAACACAGTCAAAATGACAAAAACATAAAATACACAAACACAAAGACACACACTGATGCAATAAAATAAATGATGGATGAATGACTTAGTTAAGGGGGGAGTTAAAAGATTATGGGTGGATTAACTTAGGCCCAGCACCATGCACAGAGAGAAACAGAGGAAACAAACAGGTGGCAATCATGCAAGCTGCATTGTGCCATCCATGCAATATTTTCATCGCGAGAATGTGCATCACGCTCCTGAATGTGAAAAATGTAGTGTGAACGGGCTCGTCGAGCAATTCCGTCCACTGGCTGAATTCCATGGAGCTCACGGACTTCTGCGTAGCTAAACTCTATGACCTCTGCCCACTCTTATTTTCATTTTAAATGTTAATTTCTTGGTAGTTTGTACAGATTAAGGTAATTTAGTTTATTTTAGCTTGTTATTTGGGTAAATGTATACCTTTGTATTACTTTATGTATGCTTACTTTATTATATATTTTTGCTGGTTTGTAGTAGTTATTATTTTCTGGCAGTTTATTTCTTTTTCAAATTGTGGGGTTTTTGTGGGGTTTTCTTTTAGGAAGTCTATGTAAAAAGATAGAAGTTAGAGAGTATTTTATTAAATATTTGTTATTTATTATTTTTAAGTTTAATAATTATTACATTTTAGTTTAAATATGTTTAATTACTTGGTTGGGTAGTTTTTAAAATGTATATATTTCTTCTTTAATGGCCTTGTGAGAAAATCCGTCAGAGTTTCCTCATCTTGCAGCATTTATTATTTGTGAGGTGTGCTTTTATATTGTTGATTTAACTAGTTGTTTGATTTTATTGGTTAACAATGTTTATAGTTATATTTTATTGGTTGGTTTAGTTATTAATTTTAGTTTTTTTTTCATTTGTTTAGTACTTTTATGGTAAACACTCATTTAGGTATAACTTGTTTTGCATGATATATAGTTTGATACTTTTTATTCAAAGTTCATTTAGTTCGATACCTTTGAATCAAAGTCTAGATACCTACGTTTATATAGTTTATATAGTTTGATAGTTTTGAATTGAAGTTTATAAATATATATATATATATATATATATATATATATATATATATATATATAATACAAATAATACAACATATGTAGTTTAAATGTTCGTGGTTTATGTTAATGTTTTTTGGGGTTGTTTTGTTATCATTTTAGTTAATTTTATGTAATTAGTACCAATTTAGTTTATGTAAAATATTTATATTTAATATAAATATGTGTATAAAATGTTTTGGGATTATTAGAAATAAATGTTTTTAGTTAAAAGTGTTTATTGGTATATTTCTTAATGGCCCCTGCATCCCGTCTCCACCTGCCTTCTCATGGCGGTGTTACCACCATGCAATCGCTGTCGGAGAAGGGGGTTGTAATCCCCAGGGCAGCCCTTCTTGCAGCGCTGCCCTTCTGTGTTATGACTCCCATGACTGCCAGACCACTGGGATGACTAATTCTGGTGCTGCTGGTGGTCCGACCATGGTGCAATCACCGCAGTCATAATGTGGCAATCGGACAGCCGCATTGGCACCAGTCCAACCGCCACCGCAAGTCTAGCAGTCAGTAGACCGCCAGACTTGTAATGATACCCTATGTTTCTTGTATCACCATCAGTGATAGAAGAAATCTAATACCAAACAACTTTCTCCAACTTCCTCTGCACGTCTAAATGAGTGATATACATATGCTGATGTAGGAACACTTAGGAAAGTGGTAATCTAGTCTATAGTTTCAAACTGAGGCAATTGTGAATTAAAATGTTATGCGAGCGGGTGGGGTAGAGAATTTGACATCAATTTTATGTGCATTCTTTCAAAATACATGTATTGTGAATGAGCTTTCTAGTGTTGGCTGAGAGTTTAGAACAAACCAAGCTCTTTCTATTCTTCCACTGTACTGTTACTGGACTTAATGCTCTTTGGGCTGGTGGCTTATTGTTTAAAAATGGTACATTTAGTTGAACTTCCAATGATAATATTTTTTTGAGGTCAGTGATAACGTGCAATATTATGACGTAGATTTCTCTGATTTGTCAAAAGAAATGATAGATGAGATTACACTATGCTAAAACTGTGGTTTTGATAATTTGATATGCAGAATTTGTTTATAAGAACTCTTTTGTACTAGGAGAAAGGCAGAATCTTTTTTTTAATTTCCTACTCTGCTAGAGACTCTGTCAATTTTATTCTAGATTTTCCTGAACATCTATTAGCTAGTGATACAATTAATTCCTCTTATGATTTTTGCAAATAATTTTGATATCATAATTGTGTACTCGGTATTTGAGCCTTCATGGCATACGTTTTATAGTTCTCTATGAACCTTAATTAAGGTTTTTGTACTGAAGCCCTTTAACATTTTGCTGATTAAGTACATAGTTATTGTGTAGGGCCCAGTTTTTATCATTCTGCTAAACTAATATTGGGTCTGATGTAGAGAAGGGTGTACTTTAATGCAAGATCAACCTGTGGTGGAGTAGAACCTCTAAGGTAAATATGGGTCTACATTTTAAGGTTCAGGGTTCTGCACCCACAACATGGCTTTGCTTCTATTACTAATTTAAGAATTTAAAATAGTATTTTCAAGGGATCCTTGACCTGATCCTATTGCCTAAACAATCGGTCTCCCAAGAGGCACTTTCATTCGTTTTCAAAGATTCTTAGGTAACATATTTAATGCAGGGATTCTTGGATTTATTTTGTAGGGAATTGCCTTATTTTTTTCTGTAATCCAACTGTTCTGTATTGCAAGATCAATAATTTGATTTAACGTATTAGTAAATCCTTGTGTGGGATCACCTTCCACAGAGATGGACGTATCTGGGTATTTAAATAAACCTAATTAACGTTTCATAACAAGAGTTGTCCATCAATAAGGTTGTATCCCCTTTGTCCACAATTGTAATTGCGAAGTTCTTGTTGTTGGCTAAACTTCTTAAACACCCTCATTCTTTACTTGATACATTCTGCTATTTATTTGAAATGTAACTTATCTGGGCAAAATCCTTTCTCACCATCAGTTCAAATCAATTATAGGTGGAATATGATAATGGTGTTTTGAAGTTCGGTGTAGGTTTAAAGTCAACATATTCTGATTCATATAGAAGTTTAAATAAGTCCATGAGTGTTATGAGTTGGTCTGAGGCACTAAAGTAAAACATAGCCAGGAAATGTACTGTTGCAATATACGAATAAGTCACTCCTACATGTGCCTTACATGCACACAAGACAGGCAGCTGATATATATGAAGTGGCACACTATATTTGAAAAGGGTGCCCTCACCATTACTGACAGCTTAAAAGCTATATCCATGTGGAGTTCAGCTACATTTTCCTTGCAATAACCTTAAGTGTGATTGAAACCTTTATTTTAAATTTTCACTTTGGAAAACACTAGGAAAGTCATTCAAAGTTATTTTCCCCATACTTCTAAAAAATTGTTTAAGGGTAAAATCAAATTTTAGTAACATTAATGGAAAGGTAGCTGGGTAACAATGCACTTTGTGCTGCCTGAGCCACTACTGACTTAAAACAAGTTCTACCGCTCATAACACCTCTGTAGGATAATACATGTTCTTGATTGAAGTTGATGACTCTGCATATTAGAAGACAATATCCTGGCCTCTAAGCACAGGAATGAAGAGGTATTGCCAAAATCTGGACTTTTATCCGTGATTGGCCTTCTGTGTAGATATGGGATGGCTGTTCTGTGTTCAGCTGACAGAACACAGAACAGCCTTCCCATATCTTCTTTTGACTTTATGATCCCAAATAACACCAACAGGATCTGACCCCATTCATCCACAAAGACCTGCTGGACTAAAAGCCTCATTAGAAGGCTGGGGGTCTTGAGGCCGCCAGCCTCAAGGTCCGACTGCCGCACTCCAGATTGTCTCACCGCCACTACCAGGCACAAGGTTCCCACTGGGGTGGTAGTGGTCAGAGTTGTGGTCAGCCACGGTGGAGGTGAGCTCAGCGCTGCTGTGCTGATCCAGAGTTCATTTTCTGCCAGCCTTCTCATGGTGGGGACACCACTAGGAGAAGGCTGGTGGAAACCCACTGCTGGCGGTCACAAGGGGGCCCATGCACTGCCACAACCATGTCGTGGGCAGTGCAGATGTCCCCCTACCTAGCACAATCAGAATGCACACTGTCAGCTGCAGCATATTGTGTGTATTCTGAGGGTGCTAGGAGCACCATCTCTGAAACAGCATTGACCACGGCTCCATGAGGAGTCGTGGAGGATGCTGCCACATGGTTTCCACTGGGCTGACCAGTGGAAACCTCTGATTTCAGAGATTTCCACTGGTCAGCCCAATGCAAACCTTGTAATGAACCTGGGCTGGAGACCACCAGCTCTGTGGCAGTCTCCTCACAATCCGGCTGGCAAGCTGACGGTCGGCCCGCCAACCTCTTAATGAGGCACTAAGTTTCAAGGTAAGCCTTGGACCATATCAAGGTGGTAAATACATCTCAGGGGCAAAGCAACATCAGCAGTTGAGAAATCCAGCTTCATCCCTCAGAGGTTTTTAGCAGCCAAACCTGTGGCTTCAGTGGGAGTGCAACAACTACTATTCATCTTTGAGGGGCCCTGAGAGGCCTCAGCCTTGGGCCATGCCGTGCTGAAGGATTTTAAATTATTCTTCCGAGACCAAGGGCCTGATCTACAGAGGTATTTTTCAGTGGCAAAGTCTATGAGTCACAAAATAATGGTTTGTGGCAGCAAAATAAATGTTTACTGTTTATAAAATCCCTTTTTACTATTCACAAAAATCGTTTTACAAGTCTAGACTAGCTCTGTAAATTCAGCTGGAATTTTGCAGACCTGTGCGGTTCACAACTAAGAGAGGGCATGAAAGGAGTGCACCCCTTCTATATACTAAGTATCAATGGTTTGTGACCTCAATTGCACTTGTAAAAAACTGATCAGGTACCAGTTACTTATAAGGGATAATATGACTGAAAAAGGGGAAGCTTTCCCTACATATGTCTTCTCCTTTAGGAATTGTGAGGGACGCTTCAGGGGAGAAGGAAGTGATCTAGTGGTCCAATGCCTACTCTCCCCAATGTCTTTCAAAATTGGAAACTATTTTCTAAAAACAGTGACACTCTCCTTATTTGACTTGGGCATTTTCTTCTTAATAATTTCCCATTTGGGGATGCAAATACAGGGCCTCACACCTGCATTTGCAGGCAATAACACAAGGCAGAAAACTCCAACCTTAAACATTAATATTCATTAAGCAGGTGATTCTGTGATTCCCTAGGATAGTGCAATTTGCAATGTGACATATTGGTACATATTGGTATAGGTAGCTTCTCAAATTGCACTCCCATTGGCCAACCAGTCAATATGCAAATTGCACATCCCTGTTTTCAATAAATAATATTTACATTGGAACGCCAGTCCAAAAGTAAAATATTTGACAGCTTGATTAAGACAATCGACTTTGTGTACCTGTCCTCCACCCCATCACAGTTGGTTTAATTCCAAGTCAATCTCAAACTGTTGTTTTTTTCTTATAGTGCCTTAATAATTCTATTCACTTTTTTGTCTTAAAACTGTGGAATTCCACATCTCTTTTTTTCTTCTCCTGTTTTGAAGATTTTGATGGCTTTTCATTAAAATATTCTCTTTCTTTCAAAATGTGTGCTGTTTTGTTGAATTTAAAATTGCACACACTGAAGGAAGCCTAACAGACTTCTGTGAGTACTGACTGCTGCTTGTGCCATGACTATCAGGGATTGAGCAGAGATTCTCTATGAACTGTGTTTTTTGCTAAAATTATTGCATTTTTCAATTTGGGGTCTTTCACTCCCCAATCAATTATCAAGTCTCTGACAGTGAAATTCTGTTTATCTTATTGTAGCAACTCTCATTAGTTTCCTCCCTGCCATTTCTTAGCTACCCATTGAGGAATGTAGCTAATTACTCCATCATTTGAATCCATGACCAAAGCCATAAATTCACAACTTACGTGTAAAAATCTTAATAATTTTTTTATGGGGAATAAATCAGTCACTTGACGATAATAAATATTGTTATGTACCAATATGCAAATACAGTTGATCTCTCACCTGACTCCCTTCTTTCAATCATGCCTAAATATCTCTTCAATTCAAGCACTTTTCTTTACCTCAGAACAACATCATTCATGGCACTCATCATGATTAGTAAATTACTATTCCTAACAAACTGAGATAATTTTACTTATCATCCCATATAGCAATGTTGTGCCTTGAGAGTGGGATTAATGTGTTTTTCTAATGACTCAATTTGAAATACAAATGATGACTAAAATTAACTGTGGTTATTTACAAACACCCTCACCATAAGCCCAATAACAATCAAACAATCTCACTCCCATTGAACAGGTTTCATAATCCCAACAAATAAAACTGGTAGACCTATCAGCCTTACAGTGATCTTCCCCCAAACCTTTTGCCTTACACCTCCCTTTTTACTGATTCCATTTTTCCTGACCTTAGGACGCTGTGCACTTTACCACTGCTGACAGTGCCAAAGTGCGTGTGATCACTCTCTAAAACATGGTAGCATTGGCCTACGCCCAATTGGCACATTTAATTTACTTGTACGTTCCTTGTAAAGTGGTACTACCTGTGCTCAGGGTCTGTGAATTAAACTCTACTAGTGGGCCTGCAGGACTTATTGTCCCACCCATGTAAGTAACTTTGTTAAACATGTCGCAGGCCTGCCATTGCAGCCTGTGTGTGCAGATTTTAACTGCCAGTTATTTCTGTAAAAATAAGCATTTCCAATATTATACCTTCCTTTTTGATATATATATATATATATATATATATATATATATATATATATATAAGTCACCACTAGGGTAGACCCGAAACAGGCCATAGGGTAGGGTGCAGTGTATTTAGAATGTTGGACATGTACTCTCAAGATTTACATGTCCTGGTAGTGAAAACTCAGCAAATTTGTTTTTCACTACTTAAAGGCCTACCTCTCCCATATGATAACATTGGGCTACCCTATTACATCTAATGTGATAACATTCACCTGGGAACAAATTTAAATGTTGAGCTTGGTTTCTAAAGATTTGTCATTTAAAACCCTCTTTAATGGCAAGGTTGGATATTAAGACAGAATTCTGAAAATCCTACTATTAGATAGTTGCCATGTTTTTGTCCCAACCATTTAGTAACTGCAGCTTGTACCCCGGGTCTCATGACAAGGTATAGCTAGCAGTTGGTGTTCGTGTACTGCTTCCAGACAGTGAGACAAAGGAGTAATAGATGTTGGTAGGTTGGAGCATCTCTGACTTGACAGGGGGTAGAGCTGTCACCTACCACAGTTACACATCACAAACGTTGTGCCTCAGCACAGTCACAGAGGGTTTCACACCAGTCTTTTGTGCCCCCAGACAAGATGGGGCCAGGGCAAGGAGGCAGGAAATGCCAAATACCTCTGCGGATGGAAACCCCTAGAACCTTCTCCTAAAACAAAGCTGGCACTAGGTATAAATATGGAATTCTTAGACCCAACTCCTAAGTATACCTCTGAACCTACTGAAGACTCAAAAGAAGGACTAGTGTGCTCCAATAAGGACTGCTACTCTGTTGCTCTGACACTCTGCCTCCTGAGTGAAAAGAACTGGACCTGCATCTTGAAGCCAGGACCACCAGAGTGACTTCAAGGGCTACTTGATTGGCCTCCTGATAAGACCATCAGGGACAGAAAAGTCTTCTACCTACTTTTACCCTGAACCTGGATTCTACTTGTTGTGAGACTTGCACCCCAGTTGGTGCCAACCCAGCCATGGACCATTAAAGGTACTCAGCCAGCCCAGCTGGGGCCTCAGCAAGATCTGACACAGCCAGCTCCTCAGAGCCCTGCGACAGATCCTCCACTGTACAACGTATCCCCAATGCAGGACCTTACATTGAAGACATCAGCTCTTCTGAACTGCTGATGCTCAACTCATCTCCAATGCTGGACCTCGCATTGCAGGCCATTGAAGCAACCATTGCATGATACATATCTGACACAGGACCTCGCATCACATCCTGCAGCTCATAAGAACTGCCTTTGCGTGACACATCTGTGACACAGGACCTCGCATAGCAGCCCACAGCCCAGGGAAACTGCTGATGTGTGATGCATCTCCAATGTAGGATTTACCATCAAAGCCCACATCCCACTAAACCGCCACTGTTTGATACATCTTCGACATGGGCTCTAACATTGCTGACTGAAACTGCCACTGCACAGTGCAACAGTTCACAAACAGGATTTAGGGTACTTTATTGGGACAGGCATAACTTAGTGCCTGTATTTGGCTCACATTACATTGCAGTCGGCCTGAACTTGTGATTTTTCCCTAGTTCAGCGTTACCAGATAATCACTGCTTGTAAGCGCTGTTTTTATCTAAACCTTTAAAATTGCATACCTACTAATACATACTAAAACATACTCTATTTTTCTAAAGTAGTGTT
The DNA here is from genome assembly GCF_031143425.1 of Pleurodeles waltl. Classification (NCBI taxonomy): domain Eukaryota; kingdom Metazoa; phylum Chordata; class Amphibia; order Caudata; family Salamandridae; genus Pleurodeles; species Pleurodeles waltl. Next base: position 503,520,860 of record NC_090447.1, read on the forward strand.
GGACTTGTCTTGTGTTGTGTATTCACTTTATAACTGTTTAATGTGCTGCATAAATACTTTCCACATTGTCTCCAAGTACAGGAACAAGTGTGACCTGTTGGAAGTTGAACTTTGTATCTTCGGGGTTGTGATGTGATGTTCTGTGTTGGTTGTGCAGCACTGTGTGTTAAGGTGAAGTTGCTGGGCAGGAGCTGTGAAGAGCTGTCATGCAAGGTCCTGCATGTGGTTACGATGTGCAGCGTCAATTTTGATGAAACCTTCAGTTACACCAGCAGGAATTCCAGCCAAGGATCCCGAACCTGAGAACAACACTTAGGGACCAGAGCTTTCTCCAGCAGAGTCTAACAGCATGGCTCAGGGAGGTCCAGATGGTGCTTGTCAGCTGGGCTGTTACTAGCCAGGTCTCTGGAGCTTGTTGTGTCCCTGTAGATAACACAGAATGCTGGTCAACTTGCCCTTGAAGTCACTCTGGTGGGCAAAGGATCAAGGAGCAGGTACAGTCTTCCTTCCTCAGGCAATAGGCAGCCATTCCAGCAGCAGCGTAGACTTTACAGCAGCAGGGCAGCAGTACAGTGCTTCTTATGAGACTTACACAGGTCCAGAAGTGACCCACAGAGTTGTTATGTGGGACCAATATATATACCTGGTGCCAGCCTTTGTGTTTAGGGGTGTTGAAGCTAAATAAAGAGACACAGACAAAGTCAGGCTTCATACAAAGTTGCATTCTTGAATTCAGGAGGACAAGTACTAACAAACAACATGTCCAATGAGCGGTACATCTGCCCAAACTTTTATGCATGAAAACACAAAGGCATAAAAATACATCATCCAATCATGAAACAGAAAAAAATAATTTCTTCATCCCTATGGACAAATACATGATGTGATGTTGAATAGATGAATGGAGTTACACAAACATCAAGCATCTACCAAAGCACAGTAAAACAACATTTTGTGATGACAGCGTGATACAAGATGACCAATAACGTGACTTTCACATTACTCAAATAGTTGGGACTGTCCAAGGCATCAGTAAAAAATTTCTTCATAACCCTTGTCCAATCAAATGTAGCCTCTTAGCCTCAGACCTATGTGTACATCCAAATATCTGTTGATGGGCAAATGAAGCATTCCATGTTGCATGAAGTGTCTCTTTTAAACAAGCCTTGCATTACAAGCTATTTGCCTGGGTACATTAGTATATCTGTGGTCATCCCAATTCTCAACGCACTTTGCAAGCCTTTGTCATCATTGAATATCATAAAGTGGGAACAAGACAAGATGGATTCCACATAAAATAAAACATGCTTCCACATCCCCTTCTCTGATCATCAATGATGTCAGGGTGTTCCTAATCCCACATCCATCAGTGATTAGGTCCAGGTATTGTTGCCAGGCATGAGTGCTGTACCTACCTTGGGGAATAATACCTATTGCTGTTTTGCATCGTCCTTAGTACTTCTTGCTCAGTCTTTGGTGGAAGCACGATGTATCGCTATCTGTGGAATTTATGTTGGTAATGATGCACATGGGACATTACCAGCACCTGGATAGTCATTTTCCACCTTTTGTGTGTGTGCATTTAGGACCCAAAAAATTGTCTCTTCCATCAGGAATTTGGGATGTGTAGCTGAGCCACTACTTACTTATCTATCCTTAACCTAACAATAACCCACTCCTCCTATGTTTATCCCTACACTTCTAAACGATAACTCTTATTTGACAGGCAATGGAACCTACATGTTGATGTATTTGCTTCACAGCTATAGTTGGTAAAAGTGATGGGCAATAGTACTCTGTAATTTATTATCCACTAGCTGGTGTGCACACACATTCAATGACATGATACATGTATCATTGTATCATACTTCCCTTTACATTCAACATAGTTATTTTTTTCTCAAAGCATGTTTATGTTTCCTCTTCCCCTGTTTCAATCAATCAATGAGGATTTATAAAGCATGGCTAACCACCCAATAGGGTATTCAGGCGCTTGCAGGCCTTTTCGAACAGCCAAGTATTGAGGGTCATTTTGAATTTCAGAAGTGAGGTGGTGGTCTGGAGGTGCATGGGGAGGATGTTCCAGGATGTTTAGTTGTATCAATCTGGGAAAGAAGTTCAAAGTCTCAAAGTTCAAAAGTCTAAGGGGGTTATTCTAACTTTGGAGGAGTGTTAATCCGTCCCAAAAGTGACGGTAAAGTGACGGATATACCACCAGCCGTATTACGAGTTCCATAGGATATAATGGACTCGTAACACGGCTGGAGGTAAATCCGTCACTTTTCCGTCACTTTTGGGACGGATTAACACCTCCTCCAAAGTTAGAATGACCCCCTAAGTGTCATTCAATGTTCCTACTTGAAGTAGGAGGCAACTGTGGGAAATCAACAGATATGATGAACAGTACGTGGCACAGAGGAAACAGTTGGTACCCTTAGCGATTTCTTGGTGTGCCTTGAAAAGATGTTGAACACTGTTGTCTGAATTAATTTAAAAAGAAACCTTCAAATAATCAATTTCCTGTACCTTATGTGTTGCCTCAGTGGTCACTAGTACTTGAGGTAAAACATACTCTAGAATGAAGGCCAGGTACTCTAGAACTGAGGCCAGGTCCTCTAGAACTGAGGTTCTAGTGAGTTATTTCAGCCAGAATTGCAGGCAATGAAGTTGGTGAAGTTGACCGTGCCCCTATTCCAAGTCGTTGCTCCTGTGGTGGGGACACCTTCTTGATGTGAGAGCCGTACGTCCAGGACGTCAGCCCCTCATACTTCACAGGTGACCCAAGCCCAATCAACCCTGTTGTTGATCATGTCCAGCTGGTCCTGTTGAGTCAGGAAGGGCCTGCAGCATCTGACGGTAAATGTAACTCAATTTGACAGTCAAAACAACTCACCAGATACTGACGGTCAAACAAGGATCATGTGCATAGGCCAACCAAACAGTATCATGGGTGGGTTCAGTTTGGCCACTCTGTCAGGGTTGCTTCTAACGATCAAGGAAACAAGTGGTAGTGCATCAATCCAGAACAGCTCAGCAGATGTACAAACCTTCCCAATTTCATTTTAGTGCACCGTTCCTGCAATCTACTACATCCTCTGTTTGAGAATGGGAGGGACAGTGCAACTTTGCGTGTCCACAAGGCCCTTGCAAAAGTCCTTTGATCACTTTGGAAACTAGCGTTGATTCATTGCCAGAACTCAATAAATCAACCATCTGGTCACATTGATGGTTCACTGCTCTCTTTTAGAGTAAGGGCCTCAATACAAGTTTGGTGGTCCATGCACTGCAATGCGGCAGTCTAAAAGCCATCTGCTTGGCGGTCGGACCACCATATTATGATGCTGATGGGCCCATAGAGGAAACACCACCACGGTCCTGCCAGCATAGCCAGGCAACGCTGGCCAGTGATTCTTCCGGACACAATATGATGTTGCACACTGACAACGTGACCCTGGCAGTCCAACCACCATGTCCCAGCCAGCAGGAACTGAGAGAATAATGGAAGCAGCTTACCTGCAGGCAGCGTCACATGTCCTGTGCCACCATGGGGCCCATCACACACATCCTTCCGCTGCTCATGGATGGAGCCCAAAGTCCATGCCGCCGTGGATGCAACCGATGGTAAGAAAACACCTACCTGTGTCATGAGTCTCAACAATAGATCATTGCGTTGTCATCCACATGATATGGGGCCCACACTATGGGCACCAAGTATACATCTCTTTGTGACCCAGGCCAGAGTCATTCACAAAGAATTACATTTTCACAGCTATTAAACTTCCCCTTTGGGTAGTTCACTCACACTGCACCACCACACTCCACAATAAGACACATCTGCTCATCTTAGGCACAGGGACAATGAAGTGTACAGAATATTGTGCCACGCAACAGCAGCACCACATCAACATTATACATAATTAAACTGACAACTGACACCCTTGCACTGTACACATGCCATGGATTGTCGCGAGATTAAAGACACATATGTATGGATGGGTCATGGAACATAAATACCCCTCCCATGAAACAGCCCTGCAATAGACCCAAACACATCACCCACATTGCAACAAAATGGAAGGTCAATGGGATGCACAATATTTTGAGAGACAAATATTGAAAGCTCACAATGCAAACAATACCTGCACAATAGGGATGGTAGCATCAGGAGCACTCATGGAAGGATGCTGCCCTGGGACACATTTCATTTAACACATGCCCCTAAAACAACATTATATATAAACAACATTTGCACAGGAACTGACCCTTCATGTATCTCAGAGACAAACACTATTTGAGCTAAGAGGCATTCCTTTCTGCGTAATGTGTAAGTACAAGTCAAGAAAGCACTTACAACAGCAACCTCATGGACATACATCTAGATGAAGTAGCTGCAAGGTACACACATCAAAATGGACACATTGTCAGTCAAATGCAAAGGAAGCTAGCACAATTGAACACCTTCCATGTGTGAACAAACAAAATTTTAGATTCCACACATGAGACAAATGTACAGTCCATATCAGGGGGACAAGTCTAACACCATACATGCTGACACTGGCCAACACAAAATGAAATTCTTACTAAAGCAAACATAATACAATGACAGCCTAATTGTATTAACAAACAAATATCCATACGGTGTACATCTACCCTTGCCTTGGGTAACACCAGCACTGCCCACAAAATCAGATATTGCAAACAACAAATGGATCAGCAATCAGGGTAAAACACAGAAAACTGTTGGCATACAACACAAGTTGCTCATGAACAACATAAAGGTAGAAAGTTAATGGCAGGACAAATGTATACCTGACAAAACAACACCCTGGATTTATTCAATTCAGATGCTTAAGAGCAAAGGCCATTGGCCAGTCCACATGAGTTCATGCACATTACTGTGTCTAACCTTGACTCTAATCATTGCCAGTGGGGCACAATGGTTAGAGCGGAAGGCCCTGATGCAGAGATCTGGCCCAGGACCATGGTTCAATTCCCACCTCGGTGGGTCTTGGGCTCAATTCCCTTGGACCAGATAATTCTTGCCTTGGTGCCTCATCTAATTAATGAATGTAACTCTGGGCAATAGCTTGCTTAATCTCCACAACGGCCCTCACAGTGCTTGGATTCCTGGGGCTGTCCATGAGTGGGCGCCTCACAGGGAAAAGCCAGTAGGAGATTCACAGCGGTATGCGTACAGCACCTTGAGACCCTAACGGATGAGTAGTGCACTATACAAGTGTGAAGTGTGCAGTTTACTGCCAGATAACCTCCACAGGAAGGGTCATCAAGTGGGCAGGCAGGCACCTCAGGGATCCTCCTAGGGTGGGGTCAGATTGAGGATGGGTGGGTTTGTCAGTGGAGTCTTTTCTTTGGAGTGGTGGGCTTGTTCTTGGGGAAAGGGGGCATGGCTGTTGCAGGGGGGCAGGTATGATGGGGAGGACTTGGATGTGGAAGGGATGGATTAGGATGTGGGGGGCTCTTGAGTTTGGGGGGAAGATTTTGAGGTAACAGGGAAAGGGCAAGGTCAAAAAGGAAACTCTGTGGGAAAATGGGTAGGGTCATCAGAAGGGGTTGGGGAATTGGAGGTTGAGGGAGTGGTGGGCTTGTCTATGGGTGTAGATGCCTTGGGTGTGTCCTTGTGAGAGGTATGCCTGTGTTTTGTGGTGTCTGTTGCATGTGTGAGTGCGGGTGTTTACATGTCTTAGGGAGGCTGGGAGGTAGAGGTGATTGATAAGGGAGTGGTAGACATGTGTGTATCTGTTGAGTTGTATCTGTGGGTTGTGGCTGATGTGGTGTCTGTGGGTGGATGTTGATTGCCTGCATGCCGGTGTGTCTTGTGGTGTTTGTGTTGATCTGTGCTGCTTGTGTGTGTTGAGGTGGGTTCATGCGGATGTGTCATTGTGGATGAGGCAGGTAGGGGATAGGGAATTTGGATTGGGAAAAGGGAGTGTTGTAGTTGGACTCCTGCTCTAGGTAAGACAGCTGGCTTAGGGATAACAGCACTTTTGTTTGTAGGCGACCAGGCCAATCCTACAACAAGTCATAACTGTTGACGCAACCCTCCTGGCTCACAAGCAGTACCTTACCGAAAACCCAAACCATAAAAGCTGATTTCTGGCAGCCTTTACACATGGACTCAAGAGGTTGACATCTCAGGGAAGTTGTGGTTAAATGGAAAGTACCCTTTTCTCACATAAGCAATACGTCTCAGTCACACACAGGCAATTAAGAAGATGCAGTAAAGTTTTCAATAGGTTTTATTAACAAGACTGCAATCTACTGTAAAATGCATTTGCTGCAATGATCAGTATAATGAACAATGCAAGAAGCAGAACTGCAAAGATGAGAGTCATGAATACAAAGACCCCCACCATCTTGCAATAACACAAAATATAAAATAGGCCCTAATACCCTAGAATGGAGAACCTAATCTCTAACCTAAAGAGAGCTATGTCTGTTAAACCTAATCTGCCAGTACCATGTCCATGAGAAGAGCCTTCCAATCCTTGTTACCTTGGAATGAGGTCTCTAAATCAGAGTCCGTGGGGCCACAGAGGCTGGGTCTGCATCAAGGCGACATGAAGGATCGATAGCGTTGATGGCATCTGGTAGGAATCCCTCTGCCAACCTTGTCCATGTGAAATGTATTTATACAGATCTTGTAGGATCCCTGACACAGGTATGTTCCACAACAACAGATAAGAAGGCATGCTTGGGTTGGCAATTACCTAAACGATTCCCTCAAAAAGTACATTATGTTCCTGTCACACATAAGTGGGAAAGGGACATGATGTGAATACCTACGTATGTCATTTTTCTTTGACACTGATAGTGAGCTTTTCACAGAGTGGCACTGATAACGTGAAATCAAAACACCTTCCTAATTATAAACATAGCAGTCATCTTGGAAGAAATAATTAAATAAATGCACTAAACAGAGCAGGCTAAGTAGCTTAAAAGTCACTAGGTGACGGGGCACAGGTCTGCAAGCCAGATGGCTAAGCGAAATCTTGATTCTGGATTAAACTAAATAGTATCCGTAACAGGAGGTGGTGGGGGGAGCATTTTCTGGGGTGGATGCCTGCTATCAGTGAGGAGGCCAGAGCCTGAAAAGATCTCTGTAGGCCAGACATGTCATTATAAATGCCTTCCAAAAAAGCATTGGTTGAAGGTCCTCAACTTGTTGCCCAGTGGGAAGCTACATCACTGTCTCAGTTTTGGTCCTACAAACCCAGGTGTCCGTGGATGAATGGTTGTACCCAACCACATGTCATTCCTACATAGTTGCAAGTCACTCAATGATGAATGCCAACAGTCATCTAACAAACCTTCCCGATCACACATGTGCAGTGCACTTTTTCACATGATGCCACATCACTGGCAAAGAAATGCACATTGTGTGCAGAACCTCTAGTCCTGCCTGTAATGTCCCTTGTTGCTCCTGCAGTTGTACATACCAAATGGCATGTAATGATGAGTGAGGATATGTGTGAGCCAACAATCAATGGTGGCATTCTCCTGTCTGTGGCAACCCATGAAATGCAGTCTTATTGCATATGTCCAATTCTAAATACAGATTGGCATGCACATATGTGATGGAATACAGAAATCATCCTATGAACACAGGTAGACCATGAATGAAACAGCATTGTACACATTTTAACAAAAGAGAAAGAGACACATGCTAACATGTCAGCACAAGGAATGTTGGCAACAGTGAATGTCAGCACAAGGAATGTTGGCAACAGTGATGCCACATAAATCATGTCAATGGACATTCCCCACTTTCCAAGGGAAAGTTTTGATCTGCAGCTGCAACCAAAGAACATTGTATGCTCTGTTATATGTATTATACCTACCTTCACATGACAGATAGTAGGGAGGCACCAGCACTCATCACACACTTAAGACAAGTGACCTCTGGGGAGCAGAGGCCACTTTGCTCACTTGACCAGACACATGGCTGAGAACAGTGATCAGTTCTTTTTCTTTGACCTTTAACACTGAGGAGTAGTGGTCTGATGCATAGAATGTATATCCACTACAACAAACATTATGTGATTGGTCAATATGCACATACAGCCATGTATTGTCCCTTGAGAGCATTGGTTGTGGATTGTACTCAGCTGTGGCCTGGGCTAATAGGCAAGACACATTAGTATGCACCACATTACATATCTATACAAACGGTTACTCATCTAGTATACCACACATGGCTTAAAACCAGTCATCGGGGGAGATGTCAGAACCTAATACATCAACTTGGCTATGTGAATGGCAGGAATATGCCCTGTACTCACCTACTTATGCTCCGCTCGAACCCCATCAAGACCTGGGTATGCCACCCCCAGAAAGTGGGCCATTATGGGGGTCATGCTCCGACATACTCCCCTCCAATGTTGGGAAGACAGTTGGACCTCCTCAATCTTCCAGGCCCAGCATCTCAGGTCCACCCAACCTCTTGCAACAGTGGGTGCTCCACTGGCTATGGATCCCCAGGGTACTCACCTTCCGGCGATCACTTTCCAAATCTCTTCTGAAGGGCGTTTACCTGTAGGGATGCAAGAGATTTACCACAAGTGTAAAACACACATGACAATAAGTGCAGGGACATGACTACAACCTTTTATATTCATCTGCAGACTAACCCAGTACATTGCTCATGGCCTACAATGATTAAACAAGCCTACTGACATCAGGTAGACCATGCTCCAGCAACTTGACTGTGATGTGAGCCACAATGAAACACTAGACACCAATGTGGCTTCTGAAGGGTAAACTCCTTAGACCTGACTGGACCAACACATTTACACTCTGCAAGATTGACTCACTGCATACAGTCTCTGCAAGCAACTACTATAGTACAAACTTCACCCTTACACTTGAGTGACAATGAAAGGGAAGTCATTGTGGGTACGGAGAGTGTCTTCCCTGTGCATGTGTGGGCATGTGGCCTACAAAGTGCAAACTCATGTCATTTGAGGATGCATTTCATGGTATATACCTGTATCACAGAACACTCCTTTGGACATATGTTTCTAACCTACAGAGATGGTATCCAACATACAAAGGTATGCATTGTACAATTTCTGCTGTGTAATGAAGCTATTGAGTCACATGCCATGGCCTCCCAGGAATCTACACACTGTCTGCACTATGGGACTGTCAATTCTGCACTAAGCCTGTGGAGGATGAACATGACGTCTGTGAATGTGACAACAGAGCTGTGGGAGTAACGGACCTGTGATGTATCCTAGACACACATTGACAATGATGCATAAAGCACATATGGACTAGTTCAGGGATTTACCCCAGTACCCATTCCTAATCTGGTGATTGGACTGAGACATTCTGGGCAATTGTTACCACTAGAGCCTCATATTGGACACTTGACAGGATCTGCAGGCCTACAAGGAGTGGGCACAGTGCCACAGTTGCATAACCACAGTGACTCTCCCACAGCCTGGACTATGTCCCCTACTATGAATACATTTGAAAGGCCCTGGTCTCTGCAGGCTGAACATACAGAAGCTATATGACACCCACCCACATTTCCATCCCTTCCATGCATGACAGTACATCATGTGGCCACCAGCAATGTGGTTTGTGGCATATGTGGCAACCTGAGAGCACAGTGAGTCATGATATGCCTTCCAGACAACAGTTTGGCAAGGCCAGATGTGGGGTGAAAGATCTGTGGCACAATACACATTGCTTACAAGATCCTCAAATGACTCAGACAAGATAAATAAACAGCTCATGCTGTCATGCACAGACATGTTGTCAAACATTTACAACCATCATAAACAAAGAAATGTAATTGGATGGCAGTAAAGTCACCTTGCCTAGTTATGTGCATCCAATACAAGGAGGATCTAGAACCCCAAAAAGCATCACACAGCACAATGTCAATGAACACACCATATTGTACTGGTCACCAATATCTGCACCATGTACATCCCATTGATGCCACACAAACTGCAACAACAGACACCCAATAAGTCTAACTGGCACCCAGGGGCACATTTTAGTCTGTGAGTAGGGAAAGGATGGTTTTGAAAAGAGTCAATTATACCTATGAGGTACTTTCCTGCTCCTCTGGTGATCCACAGAGAGGACATACAGATGAAGGACCTCGTTCAAAGTTTCTCAAGCTCCTCTGAAGAGAAGGTAGGGGTCCATTCACCTGCAGGATGTGCTATCATTTCTCCCAGAGGTGGCACAAAGCAGCTGAAGTAGTGAGATGTTCCTGACAGCAGCGTCAGGAGTCAAGTGACTGATTTTGCACAAGGCATACACGAACACCACGTACCCGGTAACCACCACCAAAAGACTCAGCCATTGGGCCACGGCCACCATAGGCAACAACATTAGCCTATGGCTGTGTCCACTGCAGACAACTTCCGCCAGTGGCCGCGGGTGGTCCCTGATGTCCAGTGCAGTAGGTCAGGCATACACCATTTTGGAGGCTTGAAAGACCATATGTGGCCCTGTAATAAAACAACATACATTTAATATTACCACAAACATCATCAATCTGTCTTTTTGTGTAGGTCTGACTACACAACCACTAGTGTAGTGTGTTGCAGGTGACAGATGCCATATGACGGCAGTGCATGGGCCATCCCCACTGATGGTATTACCAGAAAATATAGTTACATTTTGATGGGTATTTGTGTAGCAGATAGTTGGATGTTGCCCAAATCCAAGTTGTGGTCACATGTCGTCACAACCATGGGGGGGGGGTAACATTTGACCCTAGTGTAGTTGCCAGCTCTGATGCAAACTGGGTGTCATGTCTGTCCAGTCAGAAATGCTTTGTCACATGATAATGTTGGGATACATCATTTATGTTTCCGTGGACACAGTGACTAATGTTCCAAATCAAGTCTTTTCACACATAGGTACCCTGGAAGAGGGAGTATCCAACAACCTCCAGCCTACTGTCTATTGCCAGACCTTCAGACAATGTAGGAATGCCAACTCATCCAGCTGTACCATCTGAATAGTCATGATTTATGCCATGAGCTGGAGCCAGATATGATGCCAGCTAACAGTAATCCATACTGTATACCACCCATTGTACAAGTCATGTCAGTATTTCACTTTCTGGCCGCAGGGTCCTTCCAACATACAGTGGCATTATCTGCTGGTATGTCCCAATCTATGTACAGTCTGGTGTTTAAAGATTTCTTATCAGCAATGTTGAATCACATTGACATTTACGTCAGGTTTCCATGATGTGAGGAATTAGCCAATGTGAAGGCTGACTTCTGTGGGTCTGCCTCCCTCGCACATGCGGTGGGGGCAATTGATGGCAACATAATGGCTTGGTGCCACCACAGGCCACTGAACAAGTCTATTGAAACAGAAAACACTTCCATTCCATCAACGTGCAAGAGGTCTGTTTGTCAGATCTCTAAATCTCAAATGTGTGTGCCTGTTTTCCTGATCAGCACATGATTCCTTTGTAATACAGACCAGCACCACACCCCAGCTGATGTCACAACTGCAACTAGAGAGGGCCTGGCTGGCTGATAAGTCACATCTGTCCTGACTGTGTATGCAATGTCAGGTGCTACAATCATAAAGTGAGTGACTCTTTGTTACACTTATGTCCTATCCTAAACAGGAGACTGAGCGCATCCAAACCACCCTTGGTTATTGACACTGCTGAGGAATCCAACTACACCAGGGAAACTCTGCTTCAATGAGGCCCTTTGAAGAACACAGCGGCAATTGATAGGGCTTTTGGGCTCCTGAAGGCCAGCTCGCAGTCTGGACAGGACTGGTGGAGCCTTCCTCTACTCTCCCAGGAAAGTATGTCAGATCACTTTGGGATTATGCATGCTCCACAACATCGTCCGGAGGAGGAATATCCTTTACATCTCAGAGAAGGGAGAGCCTGCAGTGTTAATGGGTGAGATCCCTGAAATGCCAACTGGATATGAAAGTGGTGAAGAGAAAGGAGCTTACTTGTGTGAATATCTCATTCACAGCTACTTCTATGAGTATATGTCATGTGATGTTATGACTGTGTCTGTACAATGAACTGTAGTTGTGAGAATGTGTGGAGTTTAGTGTTTTCGAAACAGCTAGGGAGCTGACACTCTGCAAGATCAGCCAAAGGTCGATTGATAATATAGCTTTTAACATAGCTCCACCTTGAGGGTGTTGCTTTGTTTGTGTCAGATTTATTGCAATGTACTTTGCTTCCAAGATGCTTGCTATGTGACGTGTCATATGTATGGTTTCAAGCCTATGCTCCTTGTTCTTTTCTTTGTACAGGTACCTTCACCATGACATGACATTGAAAGCCCATTTGCTGAACACTGTAATAAATGTTTCAATTTGACCAGGCACTTGTATGCATGGGTTTGTGTGGATTGGTTGTACTCCCAAGCTGGAAATTGTAAACATGCAACATATCTCATCTTGAACAAGCACCTTGGATCATCAACGTATGGTTCACGTGGTCTGACATTTTTACATGGTAAAATATGAAAGAAAAATCAGTAATGAATCAGTGATGGGTGATTTCATTGTGAAGCTACGACTAACAGAAAATATGGGACATGAATTAACCCAAAAAAATATGTGAAGTGGTCAGTCATGGTGAATGAAATTATTGGAGTAGATGCCACACCATTGGAAGTCCAAAGTCTAGAGTGCTTAACCCATTGGAAATTGAAGGTGGTTCAGGATCAGTCCACAAAGTGAATGTGAAGCATACAAATGTGATTCTTAAGTGGGAGGGTTGTTGCAGGAGGTGATGGGTGTCTTACCATCTGCACCTCCTGGATTCTTTGCTGAATGTCCCTGCTTTTAAGGGGGATCAGCTGGTACAGAGACAGGGATGTATGTGGCTTGCTGTTCCTCTGGCAGGGCCTCCCTTCCTGTGGCTGCTGCCAATGTTGATGGGGTTGCTGTTGATGAGCCAAAGGAAGGGATAGACAGGTTTTGAAAAGCCCTGCTGTATGTCCCTCAACAACCCTGCTAGGGAGGCCATGTTTGAATTGTGGGCCTCCAGCTGTTCATGCATGTCTCTAAGCATGTCCCTCTGTAGCTGCTTGATTTTCCTGCGTTCAGTCAACACCTGGCACATCACCCGATGGGACTTCTGATAGACCCCCAGGACTCTGGGTAGCCCCTCAGGACACCATCACCAAATAGCAGCCCCAGTGGCCCTAAGCATCCTTCCATGTACCCTACCCCCACAGGCCTGTGCCCTTGCTACAGGGTGCCATCTCCAACTTGTGTCTGGACCCTAATTGTCTGACGCATTGCACTGCAACTCATGATCCAGGACTGGGGAGCACAAGAGGGTGGAAACTTCTAGGGACACAAGTTGTGGGGGCAAATGGTTTCCTATGATGTTGATAGAATAGGGCTGGGAAATGACGTTGTAGCCACAGTGATAGTCACTGTTGTCATCTGACCAGGTTTCATAAATAGGCCAGGACCATGCTCCACATCCAGAAATCCAGGAGTGTTGTTGTCACTGAAGACTATGCAGACCTACCTGTTGATGTAAAACGTACATTGTGACTGATTGAATTGTGGCATGTACCACAAAAGGTTTAGCATTACCATAAGCAGAGACTTTGGACAAGGTTAAGTTACAGGTAATCCAGTAGTGGCAAGTAATCATGTTTTTTTGGCTGATTTGACGTGACATGTATGAAGCAAGCCAACCCAATTTGACTCAAACAGCTGACGAGGTGTGCAGCCAACATGGTGGAGAGGCAAGATATGGTTTTGACAATTTGGAGGCCTAGTTGAGTGGGAAACAGGCACAGGACCTTGTTATATATGTGACTGGAGTCATCATGTGCACAGTGCTGTGTCAATGCGTCTGCTGCTGCTACCAATCTGGTGAAGCAGCTTGATGCCTTAGGAATACTTGGTGTACACATTGGATAAGGTGTCAGTCCTATTCTCAATAGTTTCAGCTTGACTTAGCAAGTGAAGATGGAGTTAGGTAGACAATCACGTCTCTGGTATGAGCATGATCTGTATCTTGATCACTCACAGGTGAGTACACTTAATTTGGGAGTTCACAAACAGGGGTATTTGGACAAGTGACCACTGTGCTGGTGGTTTGAAATGCTGAAACAGGGCAAGTTGGAAGTTGCAGTCAGGTCACTCTCTCCACTACACACACTATACAAATGGTATCCTCCCAGGTAAGTACACTTGCTTTGGGAGTTCACAAACAGAGGTATTTGAACAAGTGACCACTGGGCTGGTGATTGGAGTTACAGAAACAGGGCCTGCTGGGAGTTGCAGTCAGGTCACTCTCTCTACTATGCACACTATACAAATGGTACCCTCTGAGGTGAGTACACTTCGTTTGGAAAGTTCACAAACAGGTGTATTTGGAATAATGACCACACGGCTGGTGGTTGGAGTTACAGAAGCATGGCCTACAGGGAGTTACAGTCAGGTCACTCACTCTAGCAGACATACTATACAAATGGCATAAGCAAGTACACTTAATTTAGGAGTTCACAAACAGGGATCTTTGGACAAGTGACCACTGTGCTGGTGGTTGAAGTTACTGAAACAGGGCCTGCTGGGAGTTGCAGTCACGTCACTCTCTACTCCCCAACACCTGACAAATGGTATCCCTCTAGGTGAGTACACATCAATTGTGAGTTCACAAACAGGGATATTTTGACATGTGGCCACTGGCTGGTGTTTGGAGTTACTGAAACATGGCCTGCTAGGAAATGCAGTCAGGTCAGTCTCTCTACAACACATACTATACAAATGGTATCCTTCCAGGTGAGTGCACTACATTTGGGAGCTCACAAACAGGGATCTTTGGACAAGTAACCACTGTGCTGGTGGCTGGAGGTACTGAAATAGGGCCTGCTGGGAGATGCAGTCAGGTCACTCTCTACTAAACAGATTATACAAAGGGTATCCCCCAGGTGAGTACACTTCATTTGGGAGTTCACAAACAGGGGTATTTGAACAAGTGACCACAGGGCAGGTGGTTGAAGTTACAGAAACAGGGCCTGCTGGGAGTTGCCATCAGGTCTACTCCCCAACACTTGACACATGTTTGGCATTACAAATGTGAATGCAGGCTGCATTTAGGTTAGAGCATAATCTTAAATTTTGGGACATACCATGAATCCTGGAATATGTTTTTGTTATTGTGAGATTTGCCAGCACCATTTGGACATATGGCATGTGATGGGCCTTGGCAGCCGTGATGTTGGATCCCATTATACAGATTGACTGTGTTAAATCGAAGATACTCTGGGTATTGAATGTTAGTGAGGTTCATGAACAAGACAGTGGCAAAAGCTGAGCTGTGGGCATGCATGACATTGATTTTTTATGACAGTTTTCGTGTTGTATCTTACCAGACTACTCTCCCCCAGGTATTCCTGTTAAGCCCTCAGGATGCAGGATGCAGGATGCCAAGACCTTCTCCTCCCAGTGAAAGACTTGTAATGGGTCATGGGGAGGGCCACCACCAGTCTTCTTGGCCTTCAGCTGGTGCCTGGGGACCAGGGAACCAACCTAGTCCCTGAGGTTGTTCCTCCTTTTTCTAATGTCCTCCTTTGTGTGCATGGTGGTGCCTACAGCATTCACTCTGTCAACTATCCTGTCCCACATTTCCGTTTTCCTACTCAGAGGAGTGTGCTGGACTTGGGCTCTGAACAATTGTGGCTCAGCTCTAATGATTTCATCCACCAAGCTCTCAACTCATCATCTGAAAACTATGGGTTTTTGGCCCGTGACATGACAGGAAATTGAAGGGTGTGACAGTGACTAACTAAAGTTGACAAGTGAATATTGCGAAAAAAATAGATGATATGTGTGAAGGGTGTAAAATAGGATGTGGGGAAAAGAGCTGACTTAAGAAAAAAAAATGGATGACAAGATGTGTGGTCTGTCTTGCTGTGCTGCAGTGGAAATGCAAAGGGGTGTGGTCTGTGAAGGGATGTGTTTTACAGTGTCCTTTGCAGGTGTGCCCACTTGACCAATGTGTGTCTGCTGTGCTGTTTTTGAATTCATCCAATGCGCACTTGTCTGTTACATTGCTGGACGCAAACTGCGGTGGTCAACCACCATTGGCTGACCACTGCAAGGGGAGCGCCACAGTGACTGTGTGTTTGTAATATGCTTGGTGGTTGGCCACAGCGCTGATGGCACTGGAGGTTGGACCACCTATATCCAAGCCATTGTGCCACTGGCAGTCTGCCATTTTTGCTTGGAGGATGGTGGTCCTGCCTGTATAACTCATAATATGGCAGTCTGGGGACCACTGGTGCAGCTGTATTTTTAGTACTACCAACGTGGCAATCTGGCAGTCTGAGTGCCAAATTCGTATTCAGGCCCTATGTCTCTAGTTCATTGTAACTTTTGCAGAAATCAGGAAACAAAGACTTATAAAGGGAGAACCCTGATAGAATGGTGTAATAAGTCATATAGTGATGAAAGCAGCTCACTGTTTGAGGCGATAATCAACTCAATCCCTCCACTTTGTGTGCACCTGATTCCACAGGTTACTGTGCCACATGTGAGGTGTGACTCATAGTCCCTGTCCTATACCCACATCTGGTTCTGGAATGTTCTTCCCTTTCCTGCAAGGCTCCAAACTTTCTGGAGTTGCAAAATGCTGGTACAAGGTTTCTTTGTGTGTGCTGTAGGCAAAGGTCTGTACAGTGTAAGTGGGGCAGGGTACAGCCTCAATCCTAATTAGCAAGGTAGATTGGCCCATCCTGCCCAAATCTAGTTCTTTTGAGTCACTGTCTGGGGGGATACACAAACCCCAACAGCAGAGCTAGTCACAGTCATGAGGTCAAGGACACTAGCAGAAGGCACACTTGGATGATTCTAGGGGTGGGTGGAACTGGCGGAATTTGATTTCACAGAATTACGAGGGATTACATTAATAATCAATGAGATTCTGTGGAATTCTGTCACTGGGCGGATTGGGCATTTGTCACTATTTTCTTAGCACAAAATACACCCTCACATCCGAAAATGTATGCAAGGATGCATTTTTCCCCATGAAACTATGCTGCCAGATGCATTGCTGTGCATACTCCTCGTTGCCCTCACATACTCTACAGTAAACTGAAGAGGATGTATGGACATCGAGGGGTATGCATTGTAAGTGCATTTGATATTTGGCATTGATGTGCATTCCTCTTTGCCACCTTACATAGTAAGGCCGCCGAGGTGTATGCACTACGTTGCATACCACTCAACACACTTACATATTCAGAATATATACCCCTTATATACTCTGAGTACCTAAGGTCATAGCAGTGCAATTGGCGTTGGGCAGTGTGATTTCTTAGTGCAAAATGCATCCTCACATCCATTTTTGTGAGAGTGGTTTTTAAACAGGGCCAGAGGATGGAGATGCCCCCTTATGTTTAAAAATCACAGCACACTAAAGTTTTATCTGCAGTGGTTTTTAAACATAGAGGGACAGCTCCCTCTTCCAGCCCTGTTTAAAAACCAAACACTGCAGATTAATTCCACTGGCGGAGTGAGAGAAATTATTAGTATTTCTGCACTACAAGAGAAATGTGGAACTATCAAATGCCTCTAATTTCGCTGGTGGAATTAAAAACATTCCCTACCCTGAGTTGGGAAAATAAAATGCCAACTTCCTAAAAGTGGCATTTTCGGACATGTGACTTAAAATCCAATTTTACTATTGAAGAGATTTTAAATTATAATCCCTATGTGCTCCAAATCCAAACTTAGTACTTGATATATGTAATACGTTAACGTAGTATTAGCCAACGAGTTATCGAGACCTTACAGCAGTGAAAACTACCTCAGGAGTCTTTCACTACCAAGACAAGTAAAACTTAAACCCACATGTCCTACTTTTTAAATACCATGCATCCTGCCCTACAAGCCTTTAAGGTACACGTTAGGGATGATTTATAATTATAAAAAGGAAGCTTTAGGGCTACCAAACGTTTGAGAAAAACATGTGAATTCGCAACACAGGCAGCCTTGGAGCTAAGATGCAAAGGTGTGTTGTAAAAATCAGGGTCCTGATTCACAAAAGTAAACTTACACTTTCATGTAAGTTTGCGATTGTTTACTATTCACAAACTGATTTACAAGTAGTATCTTCACGAGTGCAGAATCTCCACACATGAAATGGTAAGTCTTTTTATGTGCAGAGACTCCGCTCTCTTAAACATACTACTCGTAAATCCCTTTCTGAATAGCAAACAATTGTGAACTTACATGAAGGTGTAAGTTTAACTTTGCGAATCAGGACCTTACTCTAGGTATACAAACACAGTTAAATTAGATAATGATTTATAATTAAATTTAAGAATGTGGAGTCATGACTTTTCACACTTCCACAAAACTATTTACTGTTCTGACTTGATGCAGCTTTGCGATTTCTAAGAAAAAAGCAGTAATAACTAGTACTAACCACAATAAACACATTTAAAGAAAGACAATCAAGTCTTCTGGCTTTGTCACAGTATTTGTCCCGCATCCATACCCTTTCTCCCTCACTGTTATCCTCTCAATTGTTCCTTGTCTTACAGATTGCATTCCTTCTCCCAGACCCTGATACATTTTCACTATCACTGCAAGGGTATGCATAGAGTTGCAAAACAAGGCCTTTCACCAAGTTGGAGCAGCTGTGCAGGGTAACAGGAGTCATGGGAGGGCCATACACTATCACCCCTCAATTTGCTGGGCTCTTTTTCTGTCACTCATTGTCTGTCACCCTTTGAAGCTTCTCATCCCCCAAAATTGTTCCTATATTCAAGAAAAAAAAAAACAATACATGAAGCCTTTCCACATTCATCCACAACCCTTGTTGACCTCCCTTCTCAGCCAGTCTAATATTTTATTATACCCAACAACCTGACCTTTTGCCATCTGGATCATCTGTTCTCCTCCCTTCATATTCTCTATTCTAATAAGAAAGGTTGTGACCAAACATAACTGCTGACGAGAAGGTTTGCCAGCAGCACAGATTGACATTCTCCTGTCAGCCATGAGTCTTTGCAGACCTGTGACTGCCAGGTAAAACAGCTGTTGGTGGGTCATGAGTGCCACCATCATTCCACCACCACTGATGGGCTTGGGGAGAGCCAAGAGAGAGGGGGTGGTCTATCATCCGACAATCCAGTCTGTTGCTTAGGTGTTTGGAGGCTTAGGAGAGCGAAGGGGGGACTAGGGAAGTGACAGCCTCCTTTGAAATGCCACAACAGTGAAATACATTTGCTTTACTTTTGTGACATAACAGAAATAAAGAAATTAATTTAGAATCTGGTATTATTGTTAATGGCTTTCAAATAATTGCATAATTGTATCAATGAATTATGCTAATAAGAAATATGAAACATGAATTAGCAGCTTATGCCTCCAACTCAACCCAATGACGAGGGTCTGTAGGAGGTTCCTCTTCCATCCAATATTATCTATCCAGAGGCATTGCACCTCATGCTGGGAGCATACAATGCTGGTTCTTTGGCTCATGGACCATCACACACATTCACTCCCACCAGACATACCTATTAAGAGGAAGTCCTTACCTATTCTCCTACCTACCACTAACATACAGGGATTGCCTTTGTCCTTGGAAGAAATTAGTATTTCAAGACCTCTCAAAGAATACACTTGTAAGGCCTAGAGAAGCACCAGTGGGCCTGTACCTCACCTTTCTCAGATACTGATGTTGTTGACGAAGAGAAATATAAAACACTAATAAAATGCTAAAAATGTAAAATTCGTCCCTCAAATAACTATAAAAAGGTTCGAAAATAAAAATAAAGTCAGCAGCAGACAAATAAATAAAAAATAAGGATCTCGAGAAGTAGGATGCGACAGGCAACTACTTTGAAAAACTGCATAAAATAATATACTACGGCAAAGTGACATACAACACATACATGTGACACGTAGCATCTCATGATGGTATGTTAGAAGTTTGCTCCACATGAGTTCATACCCTGTATATATTTGCCTCATGACTGACAGGACAGTCCATCAGGGTGGTTTCTTGATTGGGGCATGGAAATGTCGCCTGCCCTCACCATCACATGCATTACCATTAATTTAAAAAAATCAATTTATATTTTAAATTAATTTAAAAGGGGTGACCCATCGTGGCCAGCAATGTTTTGAGCACCTGTTCAACGTCCGGGCAGGGCCTGGCCAAACCTGCTGATTGGAAGGCAGCTGGTACTAAGTTAATATGCATGTCTCGTTGGACTGGTTTCTTAGAGTGACCAACCAGGTATGCACACTTTAGACCTCCTAAGCTAGGGCTTTTATGGAGCGAGGGAGAACACAGTACATTTCCCCTGGTCTCCTTTGGAGCGCTGGGTTCACTAGCTCCTACCAATCCTTGCATTGTTCTTATGCTGTTTACTACCAAAATAGCATGAGAGCAATGCATTAGAAAGTCAAGGATCTTATGTTCCTAATTTGTTTACATGTCTCAGTCTGCTATAACTCCTTGGCTGAAGCCTTGCATCTGAGCATGAAGCTGCACAGTCATAGCAAATCATTAACACTTCAAAAATAAGGTTCCTAGACAAGAAAAAGCCAGCAGAATCCTAGGCAGGGGGACACACATTTTCATTAGCATTAATAGACAGCCGGCATGCCAATTTTTCATTAGCAGGAAAATCCCCAAAATGCCCTTCACAGATATGGTTTACACCACAGCCTTTTACTTTGCAAAATTTGTGAAAATGTGCTTGTTTTTTTTAAACAAAAAATCCAATCTGCAGTTATTGGTTTGATGGACTAACCTCATTGATTTCTATAGTGCTCTCTTATTCCCATGTATTTTCTCTCCCTTCACACCCTGCAGTCTCTGCAATTGTTCTGTTCTCTACATCTGGAAGCAGGACCAATTGGAACCTATAGATCTATGCCTGCCATAAATAGCACCTAGTTTGGATTTATTGGGCTATGTTGTTATTGGTGCCTTCTGCCACCTCCGCAAGGAGGCCTTTCATCATTTTGGTAATTTACCTGATCAGCGGACCTGAGAGAGGGGAAGTGCCAGGCCCTGTGTGAGAGCTTGAAGAAGCCCAGCTCTTGCATCTAATACATGCAAATATTCTGAGAGCACACACCTGCCACCATGTGGTGAGCATACCTTTAGTGAGCAGATAGTATGAGTGCAGACACCTGCCACCATGGGTTGAGTATACCTGTAAGGTGCAGATACCTATGGCAGCATGCTAAGCGAACATAGCTGCAGTGTGGTATTATCCGAGCACATATCCTTGCCACAGTGACTATAATTGTAGAGAGCAGATGTTATGCGTACACAGATGTCCTGGCATTTATGGTGACATACCTTTAGCGTGCAGGTATCCTCAGCACACATCTCTGCCAGCATATGTGATGACATACCGCCAGCATTCAGACTTCCCAGGCATATATCAGTGCCATCATTTGGTGACATTCCTTTAGCTTACAGATATCCCTTTCACACATCTGTGCAAGCATGCTGTGAACAATACCACACTGTGCAAATCTTCTGAACACACGTCTGTACCAAAGTGTGATGGGATAGCTACAGTGCGCAGAGCACACCTCTGTGCTGACATATGCGAACAATAGCTTATACAGCACGCTTATACCATGTGTCTGGTCCTCTAGTTAGTACAAATTTTCATTTGCCTGTGTTTTGTAATAATGTATTATATTGGCAGGAATCTACCACATCCTACAGTGGATCTGGTTACAAAATTATGAGTATGTTCTTCGACTTTGATGTTTCTGGGAGTGCAAGGCTAGCCTCGGGCGGCTATCCAATTTGCTGCCAATTCTACTGATTATGTAGCTGTGGTGCACTGTTGTGCTTGTTATGATGTTTTAATATTTTTTCAGCAGTTTCTATTATTATTTTCAAGTTAACATTACTATTTCCTACAATTGTTGGCTTTTATATGTTTGTACGCAACAGCATTGAAAACCGATGCATGTGATTGGTGTTTTGTTGTGAAAACAGTAATATAAACTAATGTCCTTTTTAAAAAAAAACATGATGAAGAGGCAGAACTGTCACTGTGTATAACTTATTTATTGAGGAAGGAAATGTGTTTTGACAGTACAGTTTTCATGGTGGGTGTTGGGCCTAACAGTGTCCACTGATGTTTTTATTCTGTTAGATTTTTCACAAAATTCTTGAGGGGCATACACCAACCCACAAAAGAGAAAGCCAACTGCTATTCACAAACTGCACTTCCATATTGACTATAGCCAAAAATGGCCCCAAACAATTATATGTACAGCACGACAAATGGGCAACCACTGGCACTGCTGCACACTCTTAAAACTTAAAAAAGAAAACCTATAGGAACTGTTAAATTAAATTAACTTATTAAAAAATATAAATAAATTAAATGTTAGAAAATATATAAATACACATAATTATACGTTTATTATAAAAATGTTAATATAAGCTATATGAATAACTCCTTAAAATGTAAACAATAATATACCTTCATATTTTAAAACAAAAATAATTCAAATAATGATAGTTCAAATCAAACTGATACATTATAAAATAGTTTTTACTAAATGCTAAATAAATATATATTTTGTATTGTACCAAATGTTTTTTTTAAATCTTAAGAAAAAAAATAATGCTATATTTTCAAAATAATTACAGTTGTAATTGAAAATGGAGTAGCATTTTTCATTTTAAGTTTAATACTATAGGGAGACTCCTACCTCAGCTTCAGTTGAAGCTAATTTTATGCTTACAAATTAGGTTCCCTCTCTGAGTTTAGGGCTGGAGACATGTACGTCTACACTTTTGAGTAACTTTGCACTCATAAACCGCAAATTAGACTACTTTGAGAAATACTAAACCCAATAAGCACAAACCCACCTAATTCTGAGGTGGGAATTGTGTGTCTTATCACACACATAATAAATTCCTCTCAGTATTGGTTTCTCACCAACCAGGAAAATACCACTGACAACAGCATCTTTCACACTTCACATCTACAAACTCTATTGTCTTAACTTCTATAGGTTCATGATGCACCATACGCAATTCACCCTTTTTCTCATGCTCCATTCTCAATCTTGTATGCAAATTCAAAACCCTTAATTATTCCTCAACCTTAATATGCTCTGCTCTCAGGTTCTCCTCTCATCTTTCAAATCTCCTAAAATGTTCTCCTCATCATGTTATATTTCTTAACAAATGCATGATCTTCTACACTTAAACTGCAGATGTGCTGTGATTAGTTTGTGCAACTGCACCTAAATAATTACTATTAGTTACCTTACTCTCAGCAACTTCAAGAACAGGAAGAATCTCCAGGGAAACATTGCTTCTTATTAAATATACTAATAAATACATTGGATAACAATCCATAGGAGACAAGAAGCTGTAAGTAAGCAGTGCCTTCACCATCAGAAGGAGAAATAAGCCACAATAGTAAGCCAACTAAGATTATTAGCCTAATTATCAATGAGAGCATCTTAACCATTTTACAGCATCTGCTTTATGACATTTCTATTGAGATTAAAAAAGCAAAAATCAAAACCAAATTTTGGAACTTCAAAAATTAGTCTTCAAGAAACTCTCCTGCTTTTTCAAAGCCATAATAGATTTTCTTTATTCTTCTTTTTAATAAAAAAAATAAAATAAAACAAATAAAATTCCAGCTTCAAAGTCAAAACGGTCAATTATTTGGCTCAATTCGTCTTCATCTGGATACCTCAATTTAGTTCAGAACTTTACGTTGAAAATTTCAGGACCTTTCAGGTTGTAACAGCTCAAAGTAGCTCTTCTTCCACTAGATCAGTGATAACTCAAAGGATGTCCCAGGGGCCGCATGTGGCCCTCTTGACCTTCACATGTGGCCACAGCACTGGTCTGCTGTTTACTCAACTCAGTACTAACATCAAAGAGATGTTAAATTAATGAACAAGCTTTTATTTAACAGTTAATTGAAGTCAAAGAAAATAAATTAGTAAGGCATACTGCCCACTTAACTTTAGGAATGCTATAATTTTGAAAGACTTCTTGCAGCAAGTGTACAAATATAAAGTCTTCAGATTTCAAAAAGTTTATTTTTTAACATGAAAAACTGTTTCACCTTAGTATAACAGATTATCAGTACACTGAGAAGCATTTTTAAAGTGATAGTTTTCAAACATGAATAAAAAAACATTCCTTCTCCCCCCACCCTGAAAATGCCACTAAATGGCAAGCCAGTTGTTATGTGCACCCCTTAGGTAGCCTGGGTTCCTCTTATAAATGAAAAACATTATAGTTTATTGAATTGTTCACAGGGGTAGGTTTTGCACAGTGCACATCCTGAAGTCAAGAGTCCTTGTATATGTGATAATGAGGAAAAGGTAAGGAAAGTGAAAAAAAACAGTTGCCTAGGATGACAAAGTTTGTTTAAGTGGGAAAGCCAATATTAATTCCAGGTTTCTGGTTTCATGTTGCGCAATACATCCACTAGATTTATATGCTTTGCTTCCCCTACATCCACCTTACTGCAAACTCCTCCTCCACCAAAGCTACAACTGCTATCCTGCTGGCATCAATGTGGCCCTCAATCACATCACAGAACAAACCTTTTGTTTTAGCCCATGGAAAAATGTTTCGAACATTTTCAAAGATTAATTGGCAACAGTTGGACAGTAGATCCCTGTATCTGTTTCTTCTTTTTAAGACACAGACACAAGATATGTCAATTTGGATGAAATATACTTTCTGTTTGGTATACCCTATCTTGATGGCTTTTAGCAACTGGTGATTCACTAACTGCTCTCTAATTTGAATTCCACTACTTCTGCTTCTGTTTTGATCAACTCTGCTCAAGATTAGACTTACAACTGGCTTCCTGGATAGTGGACCAACTGATTAATTTCACTGTTAATACCAAATGCAGGTGGCTTAAAATGTTATTCACACTTATACTGTTGGTACGAATCATTTTTCATAGGGTGATTATTTTTAGGACTATACTTTTTTAATTTCATGCAGTATTTTCATTATTGGGGCGGAATTTTTTGCTATCTAAATAGCTTGTTTTAATCTGATTAGAGTCTGCTGAATGCTCTCTCATCTGCTATTTGTTTCTGCGGCAAGAGCAGAGAGACGCTCCTAATGCTGGGCTAAATACCTAGAGCCACCATTGTAGTTGGTGTGCCACAGTTGTCCGTCAGTGCTTTGATTACAGCATGCCCATCTGCACCCATTCATAATAATTCTGTGACCAGCACCATCCATTATGCCTGTTTTCACTCAGCCTGTTAAACCTATACAAAGGATGGATTACTACTCTTTAACCCATCCAGTAATAGATGCCTCAGGTAACCAGTAAAGGCTCTCAGGTGCTCAATGTTGTGTGTTTTATGTATGTCTGTTCCTTCTTTTGCTACCATCTCCTAACATGCAATTCTCCAATTGAGAGCTGCACTTGGCTAACAGTATGTTAGTTTTGCTGAATGGTGGTATTTCTCACAAAGCCATTTTAAAAACCTGGTTAGTATGTGTGCACTCTTTGCCCAAACATGCTTCTATCTTAATTTCTAATATGTGCATTATTTCTGCTTGAAACTTGGCTACATTTGGAGTTGGGCCATGGCATTTGTCATGCCATTCCCCTTTGATTTGTTACCTTTAGAACAGACTGTATAGACAAAAAAAGGGATGTGGTGTGGCTGCTGTTGCTCAAACTGATTTCCAATGAAGCATCTGTTAGCTCACAAATCTTAAAGGAGCTCGAAGTATAGGTTTCTCTACATTGCTGGCCCCTCAACTTTCTTTCTCAGGGTCTTTGGTGTATTCTCCACCATGTCTTGCTACAAACATTCTAGAGTCATAGGTTGAGGTGATCTGCAGAGTGGCTCTTACGTACTCTAATTGGACTGTGCTGGGTGATTTTAACCTGCATGTGGACGTGGCCGGAGGTAGCTCCAGGGGGGGGCCTTTGTGGAAGCATGTCAAGCCCTTAATTTACCCCAACTTCTCACCCAGGCTATACATCGAAGTGGTCATATGCTCAATCTATTTTCTGTAAACTCCATCCGTCTCATGTCTCTCCTTCTCCGCACCTATGGCCAGAAAATATTATGACTCATTTTTCTTGAGACCTGCACACCAAGAATATCTGGTCTGTTAACCCGTGCTGAGTGGAGGTGAAAATATGGAGCAAGGTTATTGTAGCTGATATGAATTCTTTCCTGAGGAACTCACAACCGATCTATTCAGCTGCAAAGAATGAGGGTGCCATATTGTTTAACAATTTTCTGCAAGAGGCAGCTGCCCTGCTAGATACCACTAAAAAGATCTTGTCCAAAGAAAAAGGCCCTTCTGCTCCATGGTTCTTGCTTTTAAACAAATAATGTAAATGTTTAGAATGTCAGTGGTGGTTGATCTATAGCCGTGCCTTCAAATACCACTTTAAACTACCACTAGAGGGTTGCAAACTCTATTATCCCAGTCCTTACTGAGATTTTTAATTGCTCCTTGGAGTCAGCAACAGTCCTGGCTTGTTGGAAGAGGGAGAAAGTAATCCCTCTTTCAAAAAAACATTTAGCAGATAATGCTGAGCTGTCTAACTGTTGGCCCATTTCTGTTACCTGCTGTCACCAAAATGCTAGAGAGAGCTATCAATACCCAGTTGTCCAACTACCTGGAGACAAATAAGCTCCTCCATGGTTCTCAGTCAGGTGTTCATCCAAAGCATTGTATGGAAATAACCCTTCTCAAAGTTTCAAAAACTAAACTTAAATATGGCCAGGATGATGGGAAAAGTGGCACCTTAATTTTGCTTGATCTGACTACGCTTTCAATACCATATCCCACCCAGTCTAATTGGAAAGCATGGCGGAGATAGGCACTGGTGGTGCAGCCTAGTGCTGATTAAAATCCCTTCTTGCAGGAAGAGAACAACAGATCTGGCTCATCCCCTACTCTTACTCCCAGGAAAAGGTTGCGCATGGAGTGCCACAGGAATATTATTTGAGCCCTACCTTATTTAACATCTGTATGGCTCATCTAACTACATTGTTTGAATTACCTGGTGTAGTGACTATTGCATATGCAGACGATAACCAACTGCTTCTCACATTCAATCATTTTGTTATGGATAAAGTCTTCAAAAACAAATGAAGGACAAAATGAAGAACCGATCAAACATTCACCCCCAGTCCCAGATCTGGGTTTAACTCAACTTAAACTGCCAGGCAAGGTCCTCCCTGTAGCAGAAAAAAAGCATACTAGACCAGTTTCATGGTATCATCTTTCATCAGCCAGATTAGCTTGAATCCAGCAACATAGTGAGCCCGGGACACACGCCTAGGCATACCCTGTGCACTTAGGGCGACAAAAGCAACAAAACACAAATGATGGACAGAATGCGGAACCAATCAAACATTCACCCCCAGTCACAGATCTGGTTTTAATCCATCAATTACTACCAGGCCAGCTCCTCCCTGCACCAGAAAAAGGCGTCCTGGGACCGGTTTCCATATGCCACTGGAATTAAGCCAGCCTGGCTGATGAAAGGTGATACCCTAAAATTGGTCCCAGGATGCTTGTTTCTAGTCCAGGGAGGACCTGCCTTGGCAGTTCGGGCTGGTCTATTCCCATGAGGAGCAGAGTCAAGACTGACTTGCATATGGCTGGGTCCAAACTGGAATGGAATGGGTAACAAAAAATTATGGTTTTAAGCCCAGATCTCTCTACTGCGGTGAATTTTGGCATTGCTCAGCATTCTGTACTTCGCGTGTTCTTTTTGGCGTCCTAAGTGGGAAGGGTATATCCAGATGTGGGTCCTTTGCTCCCCCCCATACCAGTGGAGTCAAGCTAGTCTGGCTGATGAAAGATGATACCCAGAAGCCGGTCCTAGAATGTTTGTTTACAGTCCAGGGAGGGCCTGCCTTGGCATTTCAGGCCTGACTGGTGCCATGGGGTGTAGGGTCAAGAAGGATTTGCATATGGCTAGGCCCAAACTGGAATGGCATGGGTAGCAAAACAATGATGGATTTAGGCCCAGATCTCTGCACTGGGGGTAAATGTTTGAAATTGTTCAGTTTTCCATCCATCACTTGTTCTTTTTTGCCTTTGTCCTTCTAAGTGGGAAGTGTATGCCCAGTTGTTGGTCCCTTGCTCCCCATGCCACTGGAGTCAATCTAGCCTGGCTGATGAAGGGTGATACAGTAAAACAGGTCCCAGGATGTTTGTTTCCAGTCCAGGGAGGACTTGGCTTGGCATTTCGGGTTGGACTGTTTCCATGGGGAGCAGAGTCAAGACTGATTTGCACATGGCTTAGTCCAAACTGGAATGGCATGGGTAGGTAAAAAGTGATGGATATTTCTGTACTGGGGGTGAATGTTTGATTTTGTTCAGCATTCTGTCCATCACTTGTTCTTTTTGCATTTGTTGTTATAAGTGGGAAGGGTATGCCCAGACATGGGTCGCTTGCTCCCCACCACTGCAGTCAAGCTAGTCTGCCTGATGGAGGATGATACCCTGAAACTGGTCCAAGAAATCTTGTTTCTAATCCAGGGAGATCCTGGCTTGGCAGCTTGGGCTGGACTGTTCCCAAGGGGAGCAGGGTCAGGACTGATTTGCATATGTCTGAGTCTGAACTAGAAGGGCATGGGTAGCAAAAAAGTGATGGATGTAGGCACAGATATCTGTGCTGGGAATTAATGTTTGACATTGTTCAGCATTCAGTCCATCATTTGTTATTTTTGCATGGATAAATTCTTGTCATTAATTGGCTGCCTGATGGATGCTCTTCACTGGATGTGCAATGCAGATAAAACAGAGATATACTGTTTGGTAAGGCTAGAGACCTATGGCCTATAGCTGGCAGAGAGATCTTCCCTCCCCACATTGGCAGCTAAGAATCTGGCAGTCAAAAATAGATGACAATTTATCTATGGATCCCTAAATTCCGTCAGAAGTGGGGAACTGTTTTGGTCGGCTTCATTCAATAAGGAAATTCCTAGACTTTCTACCATCAGATGCATGCAGAAAGTTGTCCATGTGCTGATAACATTTAACAGATTTCCTTGCATCACCTTTTATGGCACTTTTAATGCCTAGTCAAAGCAAGCATTAAAAGGGGGCATACCATTATCTATAATGGGCCCCTATGTACTCTGCAGGAGTAGCGCCAAAATGTTGGTGGTACTTCTGCAGAGTGCATCAATAGCATCATAAAAATAACACTATTGCCCTCACCTCTTCGCCATGGTACACCGTATTTTAAATACTGCGTACACATGGTGGCAGTAGGGCGGCTAGAGGGTAAAATGAAAGTGGTGCTGCACTAGGTGCAGAGCCACTTTCCTTAAATCTGCCCTACTGTCTACTTGCTGTCACTTGTGACTTTGCAACAGCTCTTCAGTCTAATCATCAAAATGAAACTGGTTACTGTCACCTTCATCAGGATCTTTACTTTGAATTCCACCAGTAGTTTCACCAGTTTTGCATTCATCACCAGTTTCAAAATGTTTTGCATTCACTCTTTTCGTATGAGAGGTGAAAATCCACTGCAGGATTCTGGCGCACTTAACAGCAATGTTATTCACAAGAAAGACCAGGGAAGGACCTTTCCAACATTCTTCAAGGTAGATTTGGGGACATATTTCTTCACCAGAATCCAGTCTCCTGGTTTCAATGGAAGACACTAAGGCTCATATTTTAAAAAAATGACAAAGAGCAGCACTGCGCCAAAATTGGCAGTGCAGTGCTTCATCATTTTCACAACACAGGGATGCACCATATTTAATTGAATATGGCGCACCCGTTTTGTCCCCTGTTCTGGCGCTAAATTGAGCTGCCAATCCAGGCATCCTTGCACCATCGTGCA
This sequence comes from Pleurodeles waltl, assembly GCF_031143425.1. Taxonomy (NCBI): domain Eukaryota; kingdom Metazoa; phylum Chordata; class Amphibia; order Caudata; family Salamandridae; genus Pleurodeles; species Pleurodeles waltl. Next base: position 503,550,703 of record NC_090447.1, read on the forward strand.
AGGATGCCTGTGTTGAGGGGTTTGATTGGTTATGTGTGGGAAGGTGTCCCTTCCTGCACATAAACAATCACTAATGGCGATTTGGCACTTCTGTGTGTGCTGCAAAATGCAATTTGTAAATTACAAACATAAGGTATAGGTCACATTGATACATAAACATTACATTGTCAATTTAAACATTCAAATTTGACTCAGATTGTGCATTGCGAAAAAACTTAGACCATGTTGATCAAATGGCTGGACACTACACAATCCGCATGCACCACTGATTCATGGGCTTTGGAGCCCCTTATATATTCTCGGATGGTCATACTAAGAACCTTTTCAAGCATTCCTAACCTCACCAAATTCCCCACTTCATAACTTCAATTACATCACATACCTCAAGTCAAATGAAGTACTGATTGTTTAGATAAGCCCTGATGTCTCCATCTTCTTCCTCATCATTCTCATCCTCACTTAGCGATTCTGTATTCTTACCCACTGGAACTGCTGGCTGTCCCTCATCTGGTATAAATGGGATTTGATGTCTCATGGCGAGGTTGTGGAACATGCAGCAGGTAACAAAAATTTTACATACCTTGGTGGGTGAGTAGAGGAGGGTTCCTCCAGACTTATTCATGCAGCATAATCTTGCCTTCAGGTGCCCAAATGTGTGCTCCACAACATGCCTTGTCCTTCTGTGGGCCTCATTGAGGTAGACTTCCCCTGGCGTGGTTGGGTACCTCACTGGTGTCAATAACCACGGGTGGTTTGGGTAGCCAGAGTCCCCTGTAAAGAATAGATACAAAAAGTCAAACATAAATCTTGGACATTCACATATCTGGTAGCAGATATAAGTTATAGGCACACATAATATATGTGACTTACCAACCAGCCAGGCCCGCTCTGAGTATTGTTGTGTCATCAGCAGTGTGATATTGCTGTTCAGCATGATGAAGGAATCATGGACTGACCCAGGGAACCTTGCACAAACATATGAAATGTAGAGGTAAGCCGGACAGACCACTTGGACATTAAGGGAGTGGACATTTTTCCTGTTCCAATATACCTGTCATTGGCATTAGGGGGAACCAAGGCTACATAGGTGCCATCTATGGCTCCAACCACATGTGGGATGTGTCCCAAAGCATAGAAATTAACCTTTAAATGGGTTAAATCTTCATGTTATGGAAATTGGATGCAGATATCAGGTGTTTTTAACAATGTAGACAGTACAGCCTTCAAAACTAGACTGAACATAGGCTCAAACATCCATGAAGTTAGGACCATGGTGTTTTAAAAGGAGCCTGTTGCCAGGAAGTGCAGCACTGACATCACTTGTACAATGAGAGGTATGCTATAGGGATTGTGAATGGGAGGCATCAGATCTGGCTCCAACTGATGACAGAGATCCTTGTTTGCATGCTGATCCAGGCGGTAGATCTGAATCATATGTTGCTACTCCATGTCTGCAGGTCTGCTAGTAGACGGTACACTGAAAGTTGTCTCACTCTTCTCATTCAATGGTAACTATGTGGGAGAAAACTAGTATGCATGTGTATCACTTAATCTGTACAGCATGAGTATGATCACACCTCCTCCACATGTGATGCTAAATATTTAAACATGAAACTGTACATGCATTGGACACAGCATGTACCTCAGCAAATAATGGCTTATAACTGCATTCACATCCCCTAACCTCTATCATGTTTTTTAAATGGAAAAACATATCAATGAGGGTCTTTGTGACATTAAATTTCTTTACATTTTGCACATATTTGGTACACATATACCATTTTCAGATTGTCTTTACTCTGCTGACAATACTATTACATGTACATAATTCAGGATACATCAAATTTACATTCCGTACATGATGCATGCATATTTTGACATCTTCACTTGAAACCAGCAGTGAACACAATGCCATAGATATGTTTAACAGCATGTGATGCAACTTTAAAAACATTTTTGTTCAGATATGAGCTTTAAAATGGTAGCTGCCTGACCTACTGTACTGGACATACGGAAGTGACCTAACTCTGCTTGCGGATGTCATCATGGCGGTAGGTGGATACAACCACAGTGGACATTGCCATTGGAACACATTGCTGCCTTTGCCGGTCTTGATCCATTGGCGATTTCCGCCGGAGGTGACAGTCTTGTACATGGCAGACATGACCACCATCTCATACTTCATCTCTCACTTGACGCCTGACACTGCTGCCAGCAAGAAGTCCACAACCTGAGTTGCTGTGTACTCCTTCTGGGAGCAATCATGCCACATCCTGCAGGTGATAGGGCCCCTGCCTTTTTGGCAGACAAGCTTGTGAGAAGGTCCTACCCATGTATGGACAGCTCTATGGTGTACCAGAGGAGCCGCTTAATGCAATGCAACACCAGTGTTTGAAATGTTGAGTGTATGATGATGTTCAGTAAATGTGGTTGAATGAAGGATTGAGGTAATATGTGTGATAGATGGACATATGCACATGTGCATAGATAGATTTTGAGAGCTGAGACATAGTAGTGAGTGTGTGATGTATGTACCCTGACCAAACTACATACAACATTACATGCCAATTGACGGTGGTGTTAAAAATATTTGGACAGATATACCATATGTAGAAATATGCTTGTGGTCTGGTCATATGTTTTAAGCTGACCCCTGGTGCTTAATTTGCATGTTGTATGCCTATTTCAATGTCACACGTGGACTGACTGCAGATGTTCATGTGTCATTGAAGGGGATGTTGTAGGCAGTCTCTGTATGGCTACTTTCACTAACTTGTATTTTTACCCTGCTTGTTTTGGTATGGTGCATGTGGACTTGACATTCTCTTCTTGTCTGTATCATTCATGCAGTTCAATGCCCATCAGAAAAACGGGTTTTGGCATGACATTGCCAAGAAAGTGCCGAACCTGGGGGTCCACAGCTGGCAGAGCACCCACTGTGGGAAGTGGTGGGAGGACATGAGGCACTGAGCCCGGAAGACCACAGAGGCCCAGCTGTGGATGTCCTCCCAATGAGGAAGTGGTGGCCATCGGACCTTGACCCCTCTAATGGCCTGCATATTGGCAGTGGCCTACCCGGAGTTGGATGGGCATTTGAGGGCAGCGCAGCAGCCACACGGGGACAAGTACATACTTAAATCATTTTCATCTCTTTACCAGGTTAGTGTATGATGTGAAAGATTCTATGTTCTGACAATGTTTTAAGTGCAAAGGGTCAAAGATCTCCAAGGAATACATAGATGTACAGTCCCCAACATTGGTACACAGGTGTGCACATCTAATTTAGCATAGGGACATATTACTAAACTATGTTGTCCCCTCTGTACAGAAGCACATGATGATACACATGTGATGTTATCACCATACAGCTTTTCATGCCCTGCTGGTTGCTCCTTCCCACCAACAGAACAATACTCCTAATATCATGATGATAAGTTGTCAAGGTCTTTGCCCTCTGTCCATTCCAATGTCCCTTGGTCCATGTCAGTGTGCAACATAGAGCTTGACAACCTAAATTAATTCCTAATTTCCATTAGGTTTCTTATGAATGACAGCATCATGTGAGGCTGCAATGTCCATCTGACATTTCACATGCCTTACTTGCAAAACGTATTGAGACCTGTTACAAGGTGTACCCCCCTTGGTAAGTGAGGGATGTACATAGACCTCTGTAATGTGTCATTTGAGTGGACATCCAACATGTGGGTAACCATTTAGGTATTGCTAGACTCCTATTGGATCATATACATTGATGTCACAGAAATGAATGTTAGTACCATGTTGATGTTCTGTGGCATGTTCATTTTCTATTTCCCTAGCCACTGTGTTGTAGGCATGATAATTAGGCCAAGGCATCCTGCACACAGTTACAATCTTAAGTGGTTTCTTCCAACATCATGTTATATTGTAAGGTTCAGTCATCACACATTGCAATGAGTATGAAACATAATTTCTAGTGCTATTTTGGATATGTTTTGAGTCCTTGTTGTATGGGAACCTATGGGAACCTATTGTTTCCACTGACTACATTGTGGTGCAGCTGTGGATGTTCACATACACATGTGAGTGCAATGGTACACCTGGTCAGACATTTCGCGTGCATCAAGATGTATCTCCCTGTCATGGTAGCCCCAGATGTGGTTTATTTCTTTCAGGTTTTTTCCCAAACAGTTATAGGGCCAGTCATGTTTAATGTGTATAGTCATGTTGCCACTCAGACATTGGGATCTTGATGGAATAATAGCATGCTACATTGAGCTTTATGTCACCTTCATACACATGAAAGGTGTCCATTGTTTTGAAAGGGTAGTAATACTACCTGTGATTGTGTGTGGGTGAATGCTCAGAGATTATCAGGCCCTTGTAAGTGTGCTATACTGTGTTTTCAGGAAGACATTAACTTAGATGACTTGGTCCACAAAGTATTTAACATCCTTTCCTACATCACTATTGGACATGTGTAGGTGACGTGTTCTGACTCTATCATATTCAAAATTTGGATATGCCAAATAGAATAGATGTATGTTAATTCTTTTGTGAAGGTTGTGTACTCAGTGACATAAAGTGGGTATCTCTTGTATGCAACATGCTGTCTTGTGTTTACTATACACTGAGGTCCCTTGCTTGGTACATGACATCAGGTCAAAATGTTAGTATGTGTTTAGTTTGTGTATGTGATATGTGGAAATGTATGTTACGTATATTTCCAATAGCTTGGTTGTTGGTAGACTAGGTTGCTGTTGAAAGGGACCCACTATTATGTGGCCAAGTCACCTTGTCATGGACTGATTGGTGTGATAGCTCTACTGATGTCAAGGTACTGTAGGTGTAATATAGGTAGCTTAGCTGGTGTGTAACAAGGTTTTATTGAGGGTTGCACATTGCATCTTGTTGTGACATGATGTTGGCATTAAACTGGTACTACCTGGGGGTGTTGTGTAACTAGATGTGATGTTGCTGAGGTGTACAGTGTGATTTAAGTGGAATATAAAGAATGTGATAACCCTTCCTCACTTTCTGTTTTCCAACATCAGCATTGGCAGGAGAAAGATATGGGGCACAGCCGAGTGGGGAAGCTGTTGGCCACGGGACCTCCAGCCATAAGAACACCTAAAGCAAGGGACCCAGTGGCCCGGAGGATGAGGGGAGGGCCATGGCAGGAGACTGGATTGAGTTCTTTATCTTAAGAATCCTCCTCCAGTAGACACTCCCTGGCAGTGGCAGACCCATCTGGGACCACCCTAACACCATCTCTGTCCACCACCCACCTTTCTATCACCACCCTCCCTGTAGCTCCCCACCCAGTTGGCCATGCCCACTCACTCATAAGGGTGGGCTTCTTCTTTGCCCAGGCACCTCTGCCTCAGTCCTTGTCAGCCCTGCTGCCATCAGTGAGGAGGCTATTGCCCTCCTGAGGTGTATCTTTGTGGGTCAGTCGACCATTGTGAATGCCATCCATGTACTAGCAACTCAGATACAACAGAGTAATTCGGTCCTGGAGGGCCTGGAGGGTCCTGGCTGGCCTACAGAGATCTTTTAAAGCTTTAGCCTCCATACTGATGGTGGCCAGTCACCCATTGACTACCATCCCCCTCCACCTTTCTCTTCCCAATCCCAATATCCCCTTCCCTGACCCAGCCAAAGCACAGACAGGCATGCATCCACCTCAACAGCCAAGGCTACTGCAGAAATATTAAAGCACCACAAGATGCACCACTGGCATACACAAGCAACATACACTTGCACACACAGCAACAGTCACAACCTGCCCTGACACCCCCACCACCCCCACCATCACAGACACCACACCAACATTCACAGATCCAGCCACCACACCCACCCTACCCTCAGACAGCACCCCATCAGTCCCGCAGACATTCACCCCAATCACCACACCTGCAGGCACCACAACCACTGGCATGCATACATGCAGCACATCCATCATACCTGCAGTCACCACCCCAATAGATAGCCACCCACCCACTGTGGTATCCCCCTCCACCTCCACCCCCCTCAGCTCAAGACACATAAACGCCCCCACTCACCCACCCAACCAACTCCCACTTCCCACAAGCATACCTCCCACAAACACGCACCCAAGACATCCACACAATACCTCATAGAAGCACTCCCTCCACACCCAAACAGTTTTGTTATGATCATCCCCATGTGTGCAAAAACGCTTTCCTCTCTGAGTTTGACCTTTTCCGTAGTCCTCCCAGGTGACACCTCTAAATGTTAAGTTTTCCTCCCCAAGGCAATTCCTTCCTCCTCCAAGGCCTAGCTTACCCCCCTGCCACTACCCATGCTCCTCCTCCCGCCAAGACTTCGACCCCTCCCAAGAAGGGACAACCCTCCCCAAGCCTAAACTTAAACTCCTCATCCCAAGCCAAAGCCCAAACCCCCCTCCTAAGCCTAATTCCAAACACCCCCCTCCACCACCCCCTAGATCTTCCCTGAGGTGCCTGTCTGCCCCCTTGATGTCCTTTCCTCTGGAGGTTACATGGCAGTCAGGAGTCAAGTTGGGACACCATTATATGCCTTTGGTGTACAATCCGTGTACTATGGACTGGCCTATGGCCTTTGACTTTCACCTTATTTATTTAAAATATATATTATGACAAACCAGTTGTTGGTTATCTGGTTACATCTTTGTCCTGTATTATCTTTCCTAGGTTTCAGTTGTTCCTGGTTGACATTGGTTGTGTGTGAGTTTTTGTGTATGTGTGTGTGTGTGTGGTGTTTGTGCTTCATGTATTGTGTGGGCATTATGGGAGGGTGTCTGCAGTACTTTTGTTCCCCAGAGATAGGGTGAGTGTTGTGTAATGGGCATTTGTATGTAGCAGACATGTAGCTCTGATAGTATTGTACGATGTTTGTGTTGACATGTGTTTGTTGTGGTGTGTGGCTTTGTGTGCTTTGACTGTGTGAGTGTGTGTGTATGTGTTATGCATGGTTTGATAGGTACGATGTGCTGTGTGTGTGTCGATTGTTCAGTTGTATGCTTATGTAATTGTGTATGTTCATTCCCTGTTGGTTGTCCATTGTGTTGTATGTGTTATGTGTTCCTGACTAGTGTTGGTTGTGAGTGCTTGCCAATGTGATTGTAATGTTGCAGTGGTGGTGTTGTTGTGGCATGTTGCTATCTTGTTTGGTCTTGCGTGAGACTGGGCCAGTGCTGTATTGCCATGCGTAAGTGTGTGTTCTTGACGTGTGTTGTGTGTGTATGTGGGGGCTACAGTGTATGTGAATGTGCATATCAGTGTACTGTTACGTGTGTTTGTTGCCCTTGCACCCCTTTCCCTCTGGTATGTTATGTAACTGTTCAAGATTTTACGATATACAACTGCTACAGGTGAGTGTGTGTACTTACAGTTGTTGTGGTTGGTAGTGAAGATTGTGTTGTCTTTTGGTGAGCAGGAGCAGCGGGATGACGTCTAGTTTTGGCTCCATGGCGGCCTGAATAAGTGTGGCTTCCTGAAGGTGAGTGTCTCCTTTTCTGCACTTCGGTCCTGCCTGAGTTTCTGTGGTGGTCCGACCGCAATGGAAATGTCAGTTGTGTGCAACCTCATAATAGGTCCAATTGAAACATGGTCTTTGTTGGCCTGCTGGTGGCTCCAAGCGTCAGCGGCAATCTGACCACACTGGCGGTGCTGGTGGTACTTTGGATGTATTCCATTGGGATCACGGCCATAGTCATAATTTGGCATCTTCTCTGCCAGCCTTTTGGCGGTCTGACCGCCACTGCCAACATGACGGTCACAGGACCTCCAAACCCATAATGAGGCCCTAAGTTTCCTTTGATAGTGCTGTTACCAAATTCACCTGATGAGAGACATATTTCACTGCATCAGCCAGCCCATCGCAGTAATCTAGTATGATATCATGTTATTGATACAACTGTTGCTGAAGGTATGTAGTCCAATCTTACTGCTCTGCCTGTTAACACTTCAAGAAGCTAGAGACCAGTCTTTTTGTCTGTGGTACTTCTAATACTCATCAAAAAAGAGGAGGAGCATCTGACCATTTCAGGCTGGTGGATGTACACACTTTAGTCAGTTTATTTAAAATGGTTCCATTCATCTTCTCCACTACACCAGATGGTTGAGGACGACAATTACAATGGAACCTTTGATCTATCTGGAGAGTTGGACAAAACAATTTAAAAATATCATTTTTAAAATGAGGCCCATGATCCGTCGCAATAGAGGTTGGCAGGCCAGGCCCTGACACCAATTCCCTCAACATGAGTTTGGCAACTGTCAAACTGTCAGATCTCTGGGAGGTAGACCTCAACCCATTTGGTGAACAAGCAGACCATCACAAGAATGTATTTAAGGACATTGTAAACTGCCATCTCAATGGAGTCTGCATACAGTCTTGCAATTTGACTCTCTGATTGAGTCCCACAGTCTGCTTTCCCTGCTTATTTCTCTGTCAAAGGACACACCTCTGACATGGATTTTCTGCAAAGTCTCTTCATTTTGCATTGGAGCAGTATTTTCTAAACATCCTCTTCATAGAACCTCTTCCTACACAAGTCTGGCCTTCCAAATACCAGGCCATGGAATTGAGCATACTATCTGGAAGAGCATATTTAGACATCAGTACATCGTGATGACATCTCTTTCAACCTCCTTATTTTCACTTCTGTCTTTCATCATCTGGTAGCCGGTCCCAGAGAGCCCTGAATCAACTTGATGAAGTATATGCTGGGTTCAACAAAAAACAATTTAATTTTTCTCTATTTTCAGCAGAACTCTCACTTGATTAATTTTGCTCTGCTCATTTGATCTCTGGGTTTCATTTTCAAGATGGGCCATTTTGCAAAATCCTGTAAGGCTGTCACTAGATTGAATGTGAAAAGGAAAATGTCATTCTATAAATTGTGAATGATGTATAGTACATGTGCAGTGTAAATTGGGATAATTCCTCTGATGTAATTGTATTAAATGTACAGAGGTGAAAATGATGATGAATTCAGGTGCAAAATTAACACTGGTGTCTAATGAGGATTTTGCAGAGAAATTTGAAGGGAGAATTACTCTCCATGAACCTGATGTAAGACCACACAGTTATGGTGCCAAAACCCATAGATCTGAGAGGGTACTTTAAAGCTGATCTAAAATGTAATGGGAGTAATGCTATTGGTAAAGTTTATGTTCCAGTTGAAGGTGATTCGATTCTTAGTTGGCCAAAAATGTCTTTGAATATTTTTAGATGAGAATATGGATCCACAAGTTCAAGTTAGAAAAGTGGATGATATAGCAGGGATGTTTTGAAATGAATTTCCTTTAGTATTCTCAGATAAAGTGGGATGTGTAGAGGGTTGTGCTCATTGGATTGTTGTGAAACACAATGCTAGCCCTGTAGCTTTCAAAGTTAGGAGCATTCACATAAATGTTCACTTAGCGGTTGAGACAGAATTGGACAGGTTGAATATGGAAGGAATCATTGAATAGTAGAAGATACCAGCTGGGTCTTTCCAGTGGTTGTGGCTACAAAACATTCTGGGACATTAGACTATGTATTGTTTTGCGATATCTTACCCAAGAAGCAGTGTTGGATCAGTTTTCTCTTACCAAATATTCAAGAAATGATGACTTTGATAGGAAAACTCAATTTATTTACACTTGATTTGACTTCAGCCTATCATCAGGTTCAACTTCCAAAGGATTCTAAAGATTTAACTGGATTCATTACACCTTTTGTAGTATATAGGTTCAATAGAATGCTGTTTGGACTTTACGAAGCAGCATCTGTTTTTCAGTGACTGATGTCCACTCCGTTCAAAGGTCCGAAACATGCAAAACATTTTCAGGATGATGTGCTGATACAGTAATGCTTTTGAAGACCACTTAGAAAAGGTTAGAGAAGTATTGAATTTTTTTCAAGATAAAGGAATGGTGCTTAAAATTAACAAATGTCATTTTTTGTCTCTTAGAAATCTCTTATCTTGCTCATGTATTGAATGAAAATGGGGTGAAATGCAAAGGGGAGTTGATTAGAACAATGGTGAATATGCTGTCCCCCACAAAAAAGGAAGAAGTGCATTAAGAATGGCAGAATGTTATTCTAGATTTGTTTCAACTTTTGTCAGCTGTACTCAGTCTATAAGAGTGCTGCTTAAGAAAATTTCGGTTGGACAGAACAATGTCAAAAGTAATTTGTAGACATTAAGGATGCTCTTTTATCGACACAAAATGTAGCTGGTTTTATACCAGGAAATCCCTGCATGATTGTTACAGATGCTAGTGAGAAAGGTTTGGGAGCAGTGCTAGAAAAAGTTCAGGATAGAAGTGAAGTGACTGGATCTTTTGCCTCCAGGGCATTTAGGGGCACTGAGGAAAATTATTCAGTGATAAAAAAGGAAGGATTAGCAGTGTATTTGGCCATCAAAAATGTAAATTTGTGTGGGACATTAAATTCTGTATACACACTGACCACAAACCTTAACAAGATATATTAAATAATAAGGGACTACACAACATTAAATGCAACATTTGTAAATGGTTGGTTGTTTTACAAGATTTTCAATTTCAAGTCAAGTACATTCCTTTAATAGAGAATAAGGTGGCAGACTGCTTGTCCAGGTTGACAATAGATAATTGAATTTCTGAACATGAGACAGAGGCCTGCTGTGGCAGAGGACAATGTGAAGGTATGAGAGGTGATACAAGGTTATGTTTCTAAAGATAAATGGCTTGAAGAACAAGAAAATTATGAGGATTGAGTGTGATAGCAACATTTATCAAGGAAAATGATAACAAATGGTTGAAAGATGAGAAATTGAAGGTGTTTGTTAAAGTTGACAACATGTTATCTATTTTGGATGTTATTTTTGTGAGGGGGACAAGACTGATTCCACCTGGGGGGTGAGACAACAACTGGCTCATCTTGGGCATCAATGTGTAACCAAAACTAAAGAAAGACTCAGGAGCGGGTACTGGTGGCCTGCTGTGGTTATCATGATTAAGCAGGTTCTGAGAAATTGTGGTGAGTGTCAACTGAGTGACAAACTTTGAAAGTAAGATCAGCTTGCATGGTGTGTAGGGATATTCCCAGTGAGGTGTGGGAGGAGATAGCTTTGGATTTAGTTGGTCCTATTGCTTCTGGTGGATCCACCTTGTATCTATTAGTAGCCATGGATATGTTGTCTAGATGGCCTGAAGTAGCTGTAGTGAATGAGGTCCCTACTAAATCTGTGATTAGTTTTCTTTCAGATGTGTTTGCAATGGAAGGTAATTCCAAATGTATTCTCACAGATAATAGGGTACAATTTGTGTTTCACATAAGCTTTATTCGGCCAACAGACCATCAAAGCAATACAATACAATACAATATAATATAATAATATAAACCATAATGTCATAGAAAAATTTAAAAAAAGAATGATCCATGTTTGCCCGTCTTAAAACAATTTCAACTCATTGTAAATAAAAAGTGCGTATGCGCCATGCTGTTGCTAAAAACTTACTTACTGCGTAAATTGTCACATTTGAATTGTGGCTTTTTAAGATCCGCAAAGCTAAAAAACATTTCCTTAAATTCAATTCCCTACAGATTTTATATATCCATTTAAACCTTGGGATTGAATAGGCGGGACAAAAAAACATAAAATGTTCTACTGTTTCGGAAGGAATGCCACATACAGGACAGGTATCAGAGCTTGACTTAGGTCCCCATCTGCTCGTTAAGGCCTTCAGGGGTAATGTTCCAAATCGAAATCTGGCATACAAACTTTTGCCTAACAAATCAGGTATTGTATCTAAGTATGGTTCAAACTCAGGGTACCATTTAAAATCAATAAACAAGTTAGTTAAATGACCATTCGATTTCTGAGAAATGTAATTATTACATATGTGGGACCAGTAAGCTCTCTTCAATACTTTTACATGGGGCTTCACAAGTTGCTGGGGATTCTCCCAGAAGTTCCTCAGTCCTAGCATGCAAAACCAACTAGATACGTGTTTGATCCATGGTATGGACATGGAGTTAGAGGTTTTTAACAATTCTAATAGGGAAGACTTATATATAGCCAGTTCAGGAACTACCCAAAGCCTCACCCAATATAGTAGGGGCCGTAAGATAATCAAATCGGCTATACGTTTAAGCCCTAGATCTAAAAAAAGGGGGGTTAATGGGGTGCTAGTGGGACAAGCACATAGAGCCCGAGCAAAGCTATTCTCAATTTTAGTTATCCTACTGCTATCTGTCATGCCCCAAATCTCTGCACCATAAACAGCAGCACCCTGTGCCTTGGCCACATAGATCTTTACTGCTGGAGACACAACTTTAGCGATCGTATTCCTGTAAAGGCGTAATATGGATGCTGCCCGATGTTGCAAAAGCCCGCCACTCTTACCGACTTGTTCGTCCCAGAGGAGTGAGTCTGTAAGCCTCACACCCAAGTAGTCGATAGAGCTAACCTGGTCCAAAATAGCTCCATCTAACCTGATCGTACACTTCTTACGAGAGCCAGAGCGAAGCACCATCAATTTTGTTTTCTTCGAGTTCAGCTCTAAACCAAAATTCCAGCAGAATGATTTAAATCTATCCACAAGAATTTGCAGCCCCATAGGGGTCTTTGAGATCAATAGAGAGTCATCCGCAAAAAGAAGAATTGGGATTTTCTGATTGCCTGAGCTGGGAGCATCATTCTGGCATGTCATGAGTTCTTGGACCACCTCGTTAATGAATAAAGAAAACAAAAGTGGCGCTAGGACACATTCCTGACGAACACCTCTTTTAATGGGAAACTTGTTAGTCAGTTCGCCTTGGTTACCCCATCTTACTTGAGCGTATGTGCCTTCATGCATACGTGTTAATAAATGAATGATATCAGATGGTGCCCCTCTTTTGTGTAGCACTCCCCAAAGCTTGTCTCTAGGGACCAGGTCAAAGGCAGAGCGCAGGTCTACAAAAGTGACATATAGTGTTTGCTTTGCCAAGACTACATATTTCCAGTGTAGCACGGTCAACCTAAATACCTGGTCAACCGTGCTAACTCTAGAGCGGAACCCTGCCTGAAGTGGTGATAGGATCTGCTGCTCCGTCACCCAACTCGTCAGTCTAACTAACAATTGTTTTGCAAAAATTTTTTGTAGGTTGTCAATTAAACTGACCGGTCTGTAGTTAATTGGAAGATTTACGTTGCCCTTTTTATATATTGGAATAATTTCTGCACCCTTCCACGTCTCAGGGATCTGTCCTCCTTTTGCGATTTTGTTTGACAGCATATTAATATACCAGGTCCAGATGGGTAACTCTGATTTATAAAGGTCACCTGGAATTTTATCAGGGCCTGGGGCTTTACCTGTCTTTAGAGATTTAATGGCGTCTGCAGTTTCTTCTAGAGAAAAGCAAATATAGCTTTCAGAGTTAAATAGATTCCCACTGGACGGAGAAGTGGCAAGGTTAGCATTGGGTGAAATTGGGGGGTATAATCCCACTTTCTCACAATCGACAGTCCCAGTGGAGGCAGTTCCTTCGTACAAGAGAGAGAAATGATCCACCCAGGTACCAGGTTGAATATGGTTCCTTTGTATAAACCTACCCCCTCTCTCGTGCTTAGTCAGCAGTTCCCAAAAAAGCGTATTGTTGTTTGTTTTAGTAGCATCTAGCAAGTCCTGCCAAATAGCATCTTCCCAAGCTTTCTTTGATTTTAGGATTATCTTTTTATACGTGAGTCTTGCTTGTTTGATTGCCCCCGTATACCCGGCCAGTATAGCCTTCCTTAACTCAGTCTTAGCCCTCATGCATGCATCATTAAACCAACTGCTGTTAGGTGAACCCCCATATTGCCGGTTTGCCGTGGCTACCTTTTTATAAAAGACACTTTGAAGTTTAACCATCATATCTTCGTGAATATCAAGAAGTGGAATGGCTTCTGGTTCGAAGTCTTCATAGGCTGACAGATTATCTAAGAACACTTGGTAGATCTTACATAGCAAATAGGGGTTTGACATGACTTTTGGCCACTTCACCTTTGTATAAGCATTGTTTAAAATAGGGGGAGGGGCCATTGATGTTTGCATATTCAAGGTTCTACCAAAGATATTCCCAGCAAGGGTGAGCAACAATGGAAAGTGATCACTCTCGCATCTTGAATCTACCCTCATATCTAGCAGCAATGGCCAAAGACGCACATCCACCAGAAAATAATCAATTACGCTGGCCACAGAACCTCGTAGGAATGTCGGTGCCAAGTTTAAATCAGAAGGAGTTCGACCATTACAGGCCCTTAGGCCAAACTTTAAGCATAGTGTAGCAAGCTGAGTTGCTACACGAGAGCGTGGAGGATAACTATCACCATCCAATTGTGCAATACCCCATAATTCGTCCTCATCCGCAGTTAAATCACTAAGAAACGCTGAGGGTTCGAAAGTGCAATTTACATCCCCTGCAATAATTAAGTAGGAATTAGTTTGTAGCGTGTCTAAAAAGTCAAAGAGTAAAGTTAAAATGTGTGATTCTGTACCACGTGCAACAGAACGGGCGTAAACATTAATTAAGATTATGTTAAAATTTTGATTAAAAGAAATTTGTAAACCCATCAAGTCGGGACAATCAAATTCTAAAACCTTATAGTCACATTGGAGCTTTGAATTTAAAAGGATTAAAAGACCCCCTTTTGCGCGACCAGTTGCTTTCTCTGAAGGCAGTGCAGGGATATTAAATGAAAGAAACCCATCCATGCTTGGTTGGCCCTCGGCCCAAGTTTCTTGAAAGAGACACACATCTTGTGACTTTATATAGGCAACCCAGTCCACATCATCCAATTTCCTAGCAAGGCCCGCAAGATTCCAAGTCATAATGGATAACCCATTAGTTCCCATTGCAGCCCCATGTTTAGGGGATGGAACATCCTTATAGTTCGACTCGATAGCAAGGTACTTCTCTAATTTGTCTATTGAAGGTGCCACTAGATTATCCTGATAGGCGGCTTCCTGGGCAGACAGTCATACATGCCCCGGATGCAGAAAGACGCCTTCTTCCCTAGAGCCTCTCTCATTGGTATTTGCAATTGGGACAAACACAGGAGTCTGTTTTGGGTCAATTAAATTAGCGGCCAGCCTGATGCCTCCTCCTTTTAGCTCTTTGTGTTGTCCCTTGCGTTCAACAGAGTCAATAAGTTGGTCTGCCAAGAATTTATCGTGGAACACAATCATGATTACATCGAGGTTTGACCCAGGGGGACTCCATCTTTCTGTTTTTTGAATGTCCGAACGTATAATTGAAAGGCAACCCTGTCGATTGCGTATCCAGTAAATAACCTTATTAAGTCTAGACTCTTGGTCCTCAACAGACCTGGGTGGCAACTTTGGGACATTGCTTAGGAAAAGAGTGTTGGCTCTGTGTCTGGGACCAATACTATTAGGAGTCCCGCCTAAAGCACTATTTGTTCTTCGAGAAGGAAAAATGCAAGCTGGATCCTTAATTTGATGGTTGTCAAATAACTTCCTATTGGTTGACAGAGGGCTATCCCTATTTATCGGTAAATTGGAAGTAGGATTTTGCCTTGAAGCAGACTGACGGTTCAATGGGGCAAAGAGGCTTCCAATAGGATCTTCCCCGTTCCTTGTCTTGTCTCCGCCGAGGGGGATACTATTGCACCCAGTGAGTATATTTCTAGGGTTCATAATATAGGAAGGTATACTACCTTCAGCGACCCTCCTATGGGATCCAGCTCTCTGGGCGTGATTAATTAGCCCCTCACGTGCTTTAGTATTAAATGTAGCAGAATCAGCTGCCAAAGTCCCACCTGCCCCTTCTGCCTCTGTCTTCTGGCAAATGCATCCCGATAGTTTGGCCATATTCCCCTGTAGCAGTTTAGTTAGCTGCAAGACTAGATTCTTAATTTCGTCTACTCTCCGGAGAATTAAGGGCAATTTAGCTGCATTGTCAGACACATCAGAACACATGTCAGTAGTAATAGGCAGGGAAGAGGCAGCTTCAATAGCCCTAGCAGCTGTAAGAGGGTCGTGGACCTCAATCACAGCGCTTCCCTCAGACAGAAGCTCGAAACGATTTTTGCATGGAATATTAGGGACCAGCCTTATCTCCGGACTCAATGGTAGGGGTGTGCGTTCCATTTCCTCCATGTGCAAAATCTCCTGGGTTTGAAAGTGATTGGAGATACTGCTACCAGTCACGATACCCTGCAGGAAAGATGGAGCAGTGGCATTAACAGCGGATGATTTCCCTGCACAATCTGTTGAACCCCCAGTATTTACTGGTCGAGCTTCCCTATTCTTGATAAAAAACTCCTGAATCGTTTTAGGTTGGAGTGGAGGCTTCTTCAAGGGCAAAAGGCCATGAGTGCCTAGTTCGCTGTTAAGTATAGCCTCTACCTCCTCGAAAAGTTGATCAATCTCATCGAGTGATTTCGATTCCCCTTGGGCAGGTTTAATAGTTGTTTTCCTAGGTTGTTTTTTCTGCTTTTTTATACCTTCCAGTGGAGCCGGCGGGCCAACAGCCTTCCTTTTCCCCATAATTCTAAATAAAAACAGCAGATACAAATAATTAGAGCTGAGGTTGTTACCGGACTCTTGGCAGCAAAACGATCCTTCTAGCAGGTATGTTGTGGTTTGTGTCAAATCAGGTCCCAGAATCTGAGTAACAGAATAGAGAGACGGAGCCCAGCCCGGCCTCAGACGATCAAAGACAGGCGTAGACGGGCCCTATGTTTGAGAAGGTGTCCGGGTGGGTAGATAGTTATCAACCACTGCCCAGGGGCCTTGGGAGTCGGGATAAGAATGATATAATTCAGGCCGACCTCCTTTGGCCACACGATGTGGGTTGACAAGGCTCCTTCTTTTCAACAACTCCTTGGCAACAACGTGCTTCCTGTGTACGAAAGGGGGGTGGCCCAGCCCGGCCTCTTCCGGGCAATGACGGGCAAGGACGGGCCCGCCCTTGGCCCGGGCTTCGCCCGGGCGCGTCCCGCGACGGCGGGAGCGCTCTTCCAATTTAAAGGGCTCCTGCCTCTCGTCACTTCCCCCGGACTCCTGGCCAATCAGCACGTCCCGCGACGGCGGGAGCGCTCTTCCAATTTAAAAGGCTCCTGCCCTGCCTCTCGTCACTTCCCCCGGACTCCTGGCCAATCAGCGCGTCCCGCGACGGCGGGAGCGCTCTTCCAATTTAAAGGGCTCCTGCCCTGCCTCTCGTCACTTCCCCCGGACTCCTGGCCAATCAGCGTGTCCCGGGTACAATTTACATCCAGGGAAATGGAAAGATTTCTTAAAAATAAAGGTATCTTGCATAAGAGAAGTGCTCTATATCAACCTGAGAGCAATGACATGATTTAGAGATTCAATCATGTCTTGATAGAAAAAAAAAAACAATTCAAATAGCTATAGGGATTGGGATAAATTGGGTACAAGCTGTAAAGAAGAGATTGGCAGAGTATAGGTTTATGCCTCACACCATGACATGAGTCAAACCATTTACTTAATTTTAAAAATGCACCCCCAACACCTTTTTAATTCCTACATGGTGGAGACATTACGGTGGAAATGACTTTAGGATGTGATGTCAGGAAATGTTGTGTCAAAGAGAAAAAGACTTACAGTACAAGAGGAAATTGAATTATGATGATTGAAAAGCAGTGATGTCTAAAGAGCTGCATGTTGTGAACAGAGTGAAAATCAAATTACCTGGAAAGTCCCAAAATTCTCATTGACATAAAAGTATTCCGCAATGCTTCCAAGATAATTAATGGTTGCTGATGAAATCTTAGAAGAATTGTAAAAGTGAACTGATTCATCTTAATTTGTGTTCATTTGTATTATGTGCTTCGTAAGAGGAAAGGTGTGTGGTATTTCACATGTTTATTAAGTTTCATTTTTGGGATCTTCCTTCGTATTCTTTTCCCCCCACCCTCAGTCATTCCTTCTTTTATTATTCACATTAGGTTGCAATAGAATGTTTGTATTTGAAATGTGATGGTTGCTTGCAGGGAGCGTGAAGGATTGGTAAGTGTACTGCCTTCCCTGTGGGTGGAGTTCCACCTTTTTGTTGGAAATAATATTTCATGGGTTTCTATAACCCTGCATTGGATTGGATATCTTCAATTGTACACTCCACTGAATATGCAAACTAAGCTCAGGACACAAACCCGTAACAAAATCTTCTATAAAACCGCTGACACCTTCTTTTTCACAATCTTCAGCTCCGCTGTGTTTTTGAGAAAGCCTTTCATAATAAGCATGCTCTGATTCCTTTGTCTCTTGTGTAGCCCTCAAAATCTTTGTCCAGTTCACTTCCTTCTCTGGCACCTTCTTTCTCAATTTTCTGGCACTGTTCTATATTTGTTAGCAACTATTTCTGATGGAATAGTGTTAGTTGTAATTTTAGGTCGCTCCTCAGTCCGCTAAGGAAAAGCAACCTTACATTCAGTACATAAATCATTAGGATGAACAATCTCAAATAATGTATCCAAATCAGCCCAAAGCATTTTAGACATTGCCACTAGACTGTGGACATCCTTATACTATCTCTGTCCCCTCTCACAATTTTGGAAAATGTGTTGTGAATGCATAAAGATCACCTCTAGTCCAAGGTACATGCACATAATATCCTTCATGTACTTCCCTTAAGGGGACCTCTGACACCTTCTCTAGCTCTGAATCACTAACATACCCCTTTGCTTTTTTCCATGATTTTTGTAGCTTTCATTTTAGTAGAAACTCTTTTTCTACTTTTCTTGATACTTTCTTAAATCTCCCTATTCTTTACTAGATCCTTAATGTGTGATCATAAAGTCACCAAACCTATTTTTTTATTTCCCCTTTAGTCCAATCCATTTTATAATTTCTCTGTCATTTCTCATTCTATCGATGCTCATGGCGCAGTCTTCTACCAACTCTTCAAGTTTATCATGTGCTTCATTTGTACATCTTGCTGCATCTCTGATCAAATATCTCATTCTGTTTGGACTGCAAGGCTTTATTCTGTTGAAATCAATTGTCCCTCATAAAATGTCTCCAAATTTACCTTTAAAAGATGAATATTAATTTTCCTCTTGTGAGAAAGCTCAGGAAGACCAGTAACAGACATAATTAAAATTGGAGATGGGACAGCTATAATATCGCTACGAGTACTTGACAAAATAATCAATTTATTCTCAAGCGAACACTCACTGATGAGGCCTAGAAAACTCATAAAAATGTTTCCAGACCTGTAGGTCTATTGACTTAAACAATTTACTTGACCTAACTGTAATGCTCTTGATCCATAAGCTGGTTTCATATTATGTAATCCTAGGCAATATTTTAATTCGCTGAGACACCATTTTTTTCATTATCACATAAAAAAGCACTATTAAATATGTTAGTGCAGCATATCCGATGTACAAAAAACTCTTGCTTCATAGACTAAGGGCTTGATTATGACTTATGCAGATGATAAACACGAGCACCAGACTCACGGTGAGGAGACCGCCACAGAGATGGTGGTCTCACCACCAGCCCAATTATGAGTTTCCACCTGTCAGCCCAGTGGAAAATGTGTGGGGGCATTGGGCTCAGAGCCAAGTCCCATGCCGTTGTACAGGGGGGCACCCTTAGCAGCCTTGGATTGCAAATGTAATACATTTTAAAATTTGTATTTCTGATCTGTCCTTACTTATTGGCTGCATGTTGTTTTGCTTAGAGGTGCCTTATTTCTGGGATGTACATTCAAAAAGTGCAGTAGAGTAGTTCTGTATGTGAATGAATTAATTCATGGCCATGAAGGCTTGCAGTAAATATAGCATTACAGAATAATGTGCAAATTAGAAAAATTCCAACTCCCAAGTAGTCAACAAAATCGTTAACAAAATAAACAGCATCCCTAGTAGAATTGGAAAGTCATCTGGCTCATCCCAAAATCAAGGGTTGAAAAACAGATTTCTTGCATAGGGAGTCATTGGATTCTGCAAAATCATCTTGATGTGACCATAGGATTAGATTTTCGGCAAATCATACAACCTTAGCATCTAAGCACTATCCCACTATCAAGCTAATATCATGTGGAGATGGTAGGACAAACTATTTTCATGAACAACAGTTTACTGTTATAAATGAATGAAGTAGAGCGAGCTAGTGGAAGGGCTTTGGGAAATACAATATTATTGCGTTTGAAAGTTTTGTTCAAGCATAGCAAAAACAAATTCGATGTAAGTTAACAAACATGACTCTGCTTGACTGTGTAATGCAGAAATGATGAGCAGTGGTCATACAAGACATTCATTTTGAACATCATGGCTTTGCCGCCTCAATTAAGGCCTAATAAACATGCCAGAAAAACACACTTCTGTAAGTCCCAGCACATTTGTTTAAAATACAATAGCACCATATCAATGAATACTTGTAATTTCGAAAGTGACAGAAAGCACAAAAAGCCTTTATCAGTTGTCCTTAACCTCAGCATGAAATTTAAGGCCTGATTACGAGTCTGGCAGTCCTAGGACAACCAGACTCACGATGGCGGTCAGACCGCCATGGATGTGGTGGACCGATTACCACATTAGCAGGTTGGTGGGCAGAGCCACCAACCTACCACCGTCACTGAGAGGGTCCTAGATCCCAATGGGCTGACGGCGGGGCTGGTTGTAATTCTCCAAGCTGTGCTGACCTCAGCGCTGGCTTGCTGATTACAACTTTGTTCTCCACCAGCCTTTTCATGGTGGTTTCACCGCAATGAAAAGGCTGGCGGAGAACAAGTAAGTGCAGGGGGCCACAGGGGGGTCTGTGCACTGTTCTAGGTACTGGCGGCCTCCCCACTGCGAGTTTACCAGGCAGATGTTTCCATCCTCCAATCTCATAATCAGCCCCTAAGGTTCCATATAGTCTTAACTCAGAAGAAGTCTAACATGTCCACTTAGAATGATTATGGATAATTGACTTTAGCGGTTGATACTAATAGGTTCATGCTTACTGCAAATTGTACATAATATTTCTGTTGTACAAAGCCCTCTTTTTCGATGTGTGTAACCCTTTTTATGTTTTATTACAGGGAGAGAATGAAGGGACTCCCGCCTGGCATGCTGGGTTTGAGAGGATGCTTCGGCTGCGGCACCCTAATCTTTTCTTCTTCTGCACAAGAGCACATGGGTGATAATTTTCACTTTTATTTACGTTATGCTGGACTAAGTGAATGCTATGTATTGAACTGTATAATTAACCATCATCTAAAGTAGTAGCTATATGTGAAATGTACTCTATCAATATATTTTTAAGTCCATTGGATTATGGTTATGAGGATCGGTATAATTTGCCCACTTGGGCTATATTTCTAGCTTGCCTATTCATTAACCTACATAGACACATATACATTATGTACTGTTTGTTTTATTCTATGACTGTTAATTCTCATTGCTTTAGGCCTACTTGGACTTTATTTCTGGGTTTTGAACTTGTGAACCTGTGCTTATCTTTGTTTCCTTATTATTATCCCATGAAATGTAGTAGTCATTTATATCTAATTGGATGTGCGGTGTTCCATTTATTGCTAAGGAAATTCACTTAATATGTTCACATACACTACAACAGTATTGTTGGTGTGCCGCATTAATGTTAAAAGTTAAGAAGTTGACTGTATCAATATAGGTATATATATGCTTACAAACATTTCTCTTTCACATCAGCATGTTATCTTACGAATTAGAGTAAGTGCGATATATGAGAATCTGGCTTATATATTTCATTACCCATATTTTAACATCTTGGGCACATTCTAAGATGGCCGCACTTGTATTGGGCTTTTCTACATCTACACCTTGCTAGTCCATTGTTCTTGTCAATATTCACAATGATATATGAGGCATGGTAAACATGCCAACAGGCGTTGCAGGGGCTGGATTTAATTAATTAAAGACTTCACCTTTATTTACATCAAATGCACGTGCCTTCTCTTTGGAGATACATCCTGATATGCTGAAATACTGATATGTATTGTAGAGGTGTGGGCATGGCTGTAGACTTCATTGTTTTCAGGAATAAGTAGGATTTATGGTTTTTAAGGGTTCTCAATGGTCTTTATTAATGTGGCAGGCTTTGGCGGTACAAAAAAGGGCTGAGACTAAATAATTGGGTAGGTAAACCAATGTTTTTAATTTCCTTTCCAATTGTAAATACAGTCCAGTATCCGTTCTATGCTTCTTGTAGTTCTTGGGGTTGTGTTTCAGTCCTTCGTTAAGTGTTGTCCTTTCTTGTTTCCTGTTCACTCTTCTAGGGCGGCTACTTGTCAGGTTCTGGATGCTCCAGCGCGTTTTACCCAAAAATTAAACAGAAAACGTGAAGGTAAGTAGGTGGGTGGTTCTGGGGTTCTCTTAGGTTAATAGGTGGGGAAGGATCTCCAAGAGGGAGAGAGTGAGGGTATCCCACTGTGAGTGTGAGGAAAAGGGGTTTGTGTTGGTCTTTCTATTAGTGCCTGTAATATTTCTTAGTGCTTCCCAATTAGAGGGTGAGAAGTGCTCTTGCTAGTGGGTGGGTGCCGCACTCCTTTTCCCCTCTCCCACCTCCCCTGGTCCCTTCCCCTGTGCCCCTTTAGCTGTGGCCTCCCTCGTCCCAGGAGGGACCGTACCTTGGAAAGCCACGACCCTCCAGGGTCGTGGCGGGTTCCTCGGGTGTTCTGTTCCGGCGTGTCGCTGGAATGGTTGCTGGTCTTCTCGGCTCCTGAGAAGAGTCCTCGTTCGTCCTGTTCTTCCTTGTTCGGGTCTCCGTCTTCCTTCCTCTGCTCCGTGGCGTCCTGTCCTCCCTCCTGGGAGTCCGTCTTCATTTCAATGCCCCATAGCCGGAAGTCCGTTTCCGATATGTCCCATAGCGTTCCCATGTTACCATGGGAACGCGGAACTGACGCGACAGGGTTGGCTGAAGGGTTCCGGTTCACAGAAGGAGGAGACGCGGTCTCGGAGACCCATCTACACACCCCATCCCATGAACGTCCTGGTCGAGGACCGAAGAGGAGGAGGGGAACCGAGACAGGTAATCGGCGGGGCCCTGCTGAGAACCCGGGACATGGCGCACCTGGAAGGTAAAAGGTTGGAGTTCAAGGAACCACCGCAACACTCTGGAATTGGAGTCCTTGTGGGAAGCAAGCCAAGTAAGAGGAGCGTGGTCAGTATACAGTACAAAAGGCCTGCCGAGAAGGTAATATTGTAAGTTCTCTACAGCCCATTTAATGGCCAAACACTCTCTCTCAATGATGGGGTAATGGCATTCTCGTGGAAGAAGTTTCCTACTGATAAAGACAACCGGGTGGTCAAGTCCTTCTTTATCAGGTTGAGTGAGCTCAGCCCCGAGACCGATGTTAGAAGCGTCAGTATAAAGATGGAATGGTCTAGAGAAATCAGGACATTGTAATACTGGGTCTGTGGTAAGGGACGTCCTTATCTGTTCAAAACTACTCCTCTGAGAGTCTGAAAATGGGACTAACGTGTTGGGGTGGTGTTTGGCCCGTAGATCAGTAAGAGGGGCAGCAATAGTGGAGCATCTCGGTATGAATCTACGGTAATAGCCCACCAGTCCTAAAAAGGATCGTAATTCTTTCTTCGTTTTTGGGGGTTGGACTTGCATTATGGCCTCAATTTTATTTTTTTGTGGTTGGAGGGTCCTATTGCCTATCATATAGCCTAGATAGGAGATTTTTGTATTCCCTAATACACATTTTTTTGGATTAGCCGTCAGCCCGGCTCCGCAAGGGTAGTGAACACCTGGTGAAGATGCCAGAGGTGATCCAGCCAGGTATCACTATAAATGACAACATCATCTAAATAGGCGGCTGAGAAGGTTTGAAAGGGTTTTAACAACCTGTCCATCAACCGTTGGAAGGTAGAAGGTGCTCCGTGGAGACCAAAGGGTAGAACTGTGAACTGATATAGGCCGGATTGTGTGGAGAATGTCGTTTTCTCTTTGTCTTCAGGAGCAAGTGGAATCTGCCAGTACCCCTTAGTTAGATCCAATGTGGACAGGTATTTAGCTTTCCCTAATTTTTCTAAGACGTCATCGAGACGAGGGATAGGATATGTGTCAAATAGTGATATGTCATTGAGTTTGCGGAAATCAATACAAAACCGGACAGACCCGTCGGGTTTTGGAACCAGAACTACTGGAGAACTCCAAGGACTAACAGAGCGTTCAATTACTCCTAGGGCTATCATTTTCTCTATTTCTTCCTCAGTGACATGTTTCCCGGCCTCGGGAATGCGATAAGGTTGAAACCGGATAGTCTGACCTGAGGGTGTTTTTATTTTGTGATGGATCAAGGAGGTTCTTCCAGGTATGTCAGAAAAGAAATGTGAGTGTTGTTTTAACAGAGTGGACAGTTGTCCCTTCTTCGGTTAGAGAACTGTTAATACAGGGATTACTGTCCGGCTGTTGTCTTTCCAAAGGGAAAAGTTCTAGATCTATATCTTTGCATGGTGAGATAAAGCATCCGTTCCCTGTTTGAGCATCTAACCTATCTATGGGTTCCCATTTTTTTAGGAGGTTTACGTGGTAGATTTGAGTTCTTTTGGGGTGGGCACTTAGCTCTATAAGGTACGTGACGGGAGAGACTGCTCTAATAACTCTATAGGGTCCCTGCCATCGAGCTAATAGCTTTTGCTCAGACGTTGGCCGCATTATAAGGACTTGATCATTCGGGATAAATGCTCGTAACTTACTTCCCCTGTCGTAATAGACTTTTTGATTGTCTTGGGCCTTCTTGAGATGTCCCCGTACATCCTCCCATAGGTTTTGTAAGTGGGTTTTTAGCTTATGGACATATTCTAGCAATGGTTTCCCCTCCTCTTCCTCCTCTTCTCAGGTTTCAGCTGCCATGTCCAGAAGACAACGTGGTTGTCTTCCAAAGACCAATTCGAATGGGCTATGACCCGTAGAGGACTGTTCGTGTGTTCGGATGGCATAAAGAACTAAGGGTAACTTTTGATCCCAATCCCTTCCAGAGTCGTCTACTATAACAGTGTCTTTATGGTACGGTTATAGCGTTCCACTAGACCATCCGTTTGGGGGTGATGGACCGACGTTTTTATTTGGGTAATTCCCAATAACCGACATATCTGTTTCATAAGGTTTGACATGAACGGTGTGCCTTGATCAGTAAGGATCTCTTGGGGGAAACCTGTCCTAGTGAAGACTGTTATCATGGCTTGTGCCACCGTTTTGGTAGTCATACTTGATAAGGGAAGGGCTTCAGGGTATCTCGTCGCATAGTCTACTATGACCAGAATGTAGGTGTGTCCCCTGGATGATGGAAGTAGTGGGCCGATTAAATCCATACCCACCCTGGTAAAGGGAATGTCAATGATGGGTAGAGGCTGTAAGGGTGCTTTCCTCGGTATTCCTGGCTCTGTGAGTTGACACCTGGGACATTGTAAGCAGTACCTCCTAATGTGGGCGTAGACCCCCGGCCAATAAAACCTCTGTAGGAGGTATTCCTCCATTTTTTCCCTACCAAAATGGCCCCCTCCTGGCTGATTATGTGCTAGGAAGAGTACTTGGTTCCTATATAATTCTAGAATCACTAATTGTTGTTTGATTTCTCCTGTGGTAGATGTGGTGGTTCTATAAAGAAGGTTTTTCTGAACTAGGAAATAAGGACCCACCTCATTTGTGGCTTCAGTTTTAGCAGTTCTCCAAGCATGAGTGAGTGTGGGGTCTTCTCTCTGGCAGGTTCGAAAGGATACCGGAGCGTTACTAGTCTCTGCTACCACCCTGTTTGGTTTTGTTTCCTCTCGGGCTTCATGAAATTTCACTTTCTCTTGTCGTTTCTCCCTTCTGGTGTGCTTTCTGCGGCTTGGGGGCATTCAATAAAGCTATCGGAAAACGGGGCTTCAGTCCACCACTCTGGATTCTCCTTCTGGGTTTGGGTTCGGTCTAGTAGATGATAGAACCGGATATAATCAGTCCCGATAATACAGTCTTCAATCAATTGGTCCATAACTCCTACTGGGAGGAAGTCGTGATATTCACCCCATTCCAGCTCGACTATTGCAAGGGGATACTGTTCTTTATCGCCATGTATACAACAAATAGTGACCCATTGGCTTGAGGTCAAATCTATGGGGGTCTATTAAATTTTTTCGGATTACGGATTGACTACAACCCGAATCAATGAGGGCAGAGAGGAAGCGTCCGTTTATTTTTATGACTTGTTTGAATTTTGAATTCCCCTCTCCCGTACATAATACCCTGCGTCGGGTAACCCCTATTTCCATGGGTTGAGCCCCATCTGATTTTCGGGGACATACCCTTGCTATATGACCCCATTCTCCACAACTAAAACACTGTGGTAAATTCATTGGATGACCCTCCCCCTGTTTATGCGTCCCAGCGTCTTCCAGTGGGTACCTCGGGGTGGGTTTTGGTGGTGGCGGTATGGCTTTTATGGCTGGTCTGGGCTGTAGGAGTTTCACGTCTGTAGACCACTGGTAAGCACAAGCCAGGTCTATAGTAAGCTCCGTATCTACCTTGGGATGTTGCCTTATCCAATTTTTAGTACTGTTGGGTAATGAATCCAAATACTGTTCAAGGATAATTGTTTTTATGACATCTTCCCTGGTGGTTCCTATAGGGCCCAACCATTTTAGTGCTAAATCTTTAACCCGGAAGTAAAAGGTACGCGGATCCTCATTCTGTCCCCATTTCACCTTCCGGAACTTTAATCTATAATACTCTACATCATGACCAACCCTTTCCAATATACTCCTTTTTATGTCCTTGTGTGGGGTGGTACCTCCCGGATTAGCAGCTTGGTAGGACGTCTGTAGAATTCCCATGAGTAATGGTGCGATGTACTGTCCCCATCGTTCCTCCGGCCATTGAGCGGAGGAAGCCACCCGTTCAAAGTTGGTAAAGAAGGAGTCCGGGTCTTCTCCTTCCTGGAATTTTTGTAAAACAGAGCTCGGGACATTGGGGTGTACTTTGCTGGCTGCTATGGTGTCTGTTAATTTCTGCAGCGCAGTCTCATGTACAAGCTGGTTGTTTGCCAAGATAGTGGCTTGGCTTTTTAGGGCCGATTGTAGGGCCTCCCTGTCTTCCTTAGCCTCTCGTTGGTGTGCCTCCCATACTAGTTGTAAATGACTCTGGCCTTCCGCCAGTTGATTAATCATGTC
The DNA here is from genome assembly GCF_031143425.1 of Pleurodeles waltl. Taxonomy (NCBI): domain Eukaryota; kingdom Metazoa; phylum Chordata; class Amphibia; order Caudata; family Salamandridae; genus Pleurodeles; species Pleurodeles waltl. The sequence continues at coordinate 503,577,800 of NC_090447.1, forward strand.
CTCTAGGGTGGGTTTGTCGCTCATTGTATATACCACCAAATAGCCTTCGGGATATATGATCCCACTTCTGACACCACTGTGGCAGGCTTTGGCGGTACAAAAAAGGGCTGAGACTAAATAATTGGGTAGGTAAACCAATGTTTTTAATTTCCTTTCCAATTGTAAATACAGTCCAGTATCCGTTCTATGCTTCTTGTAGTTCTTGGGGTTGTGTTTTAGTCCTTCGTTAAGTGTTGTCCTTTCTTGTTTCCTGTTCACTCTTCTAGGGCAGCTACTTGTCAGGTTCTGAATGCTCCAGCGCGTTTTACCCAAAAATTAAACAGAAAACGCGAAGGTAAGTAGGTGGGTGGTTCTGGGGTTCTCTTAGGTTAATAGGTGGGGAAGGATCTCCAAGAGGGAGAGAGTGAGGGTATCCCACTGTGAGTGTGAGGAAAAGGGGTTTGTGTTGGTCTTTCTATTAGTGCCTGTAATATTTCTTAGTGCTTCCGAATTAGAGGGTGAGAAGTGCTCTTGCTAGTGGGTGGGTGCCGCACTCCTTTTCCCCTCTCCCACCTCCCCTGGTCCCTTCCCCTGTGCCCCTTTAGCTGTGGCCTCCCTCGTCCCCAGGAGGGACCGTACCTTGGAAAGCCACGACCCTCTGGGGTCGTGGCGGGTTCCTCGGGTGTTCTGTTCCGGCGTGTCGCTGGAATGGTTGCTGGTCTTCTCGGCTCCTTAGAAGAGTCCTCGTTCGTCCTGTTCTTCCTTGTTCGGGTCTCCGTCTTCCTTCCTCTGCTCCGTGGCGTCCTGTCCTCCCTCCTGGGAGTCCGTCTTCATTTCAATGCCCCGTAGCCGGAAGTCCGTTTCCGATGCGTCCCATAGCGTTCCCATGTTACCATGGGAACGCGGAACTGACGCGACGGGGTCGGCTGAAGGGTTCCGGTTCACGGAAGGAGGAGACGCGGTCTCGGAGATCCGTCTACAATTAAGTTCTATTTTACTTTGTGAGTTCTCTAGTTTCTTTGATGTCCTTTTCTCTCCTTTTCTCGTCACTCTCAGTTGACTCTCACAGTTTCTTCTTCTGTTTGCCTTAAGTGGAGACAGTGGTGGCTCTGGTTCCCTCCGACCAATAACTGAGGAGCATATATCAGGTAAGTGTGTTTTTATTATGGGGTTAAGGATGGGGTAGTGCTCGTGAAGGAGGAGGGTTTTGGGAGGTGCCCACCAGTGTAGGGTACATGATCTCCCATGCTCCCACACCTCTAATCTTTTAGGTCTCCTTTTAGTGCAGCAAAACACTTGTGCTGACCCAGCCGCTCCACCCCTCACAACAGTCCATTTTTTTTGTACTTGCCAGCCTTTCACAAATAAGCACTACACCTTGTTAAGCCACATCCCTCCTGGGACGTGAAAGGTATGGGGAGCCTTCCGCAGCTCTCCACCTTCTCGCTGCTCTCAGTTCATTCACAATATGCATTGTGTCTCCCGCTCTGCTTTTTGTCTCCTTTCTCTCTGCCTCGGGTCCTGCGTCATCCCTCGCATCTCTATCCAGTCTCTGCTGGCCTCTGGCATCTACCTCCTCTCCTCTTAATAATCCCTGTCTCTCTCTCTCCTGGGAAAGTCACCTGTTTTACTTTTACTTGGAAGCTCCAATGCTCCCTGGGGCACTGAGCGAGCAGCAAAGTTGGGCCCAGGACTCTCCATTCTTCAGGGCTTGTGACAGCAACCCTGTGACAGTACTCCCCCTCCTAGCATGGCCGATTGGGCCACAATGACACTGGCATGTGGGAGAGGTATCCATGGTTTGATACTGCTAGGGATATGAAGAGTCTGAAAAGAGAAGAGTAGAAGAGCCAAGAACTACAGTAAGATCCTGGAATTGGTGTCCTTACTGTGTGAGAGCCAGGTTAAAGGGGTGTGATCTCTAAGCAGAATAAAGGAACTACCCAGTATATATTATTGGAGCACTTCAACTACCCATTTAATACATGACCATTCCTTTTCAATAGTAGGGTAGCACAGTTCCTGTGGCAGTAGTTTACAGTTAATATAGATCACTGGGTGAAGTTGTTTAGAATCATCGGGTTGGGAACGGACCACCCCGAGTTCCTGGTTAGAAGCATCGGTATTCAAAATAAAAGTTTTGGAAAATGCTGGGCATCGTAGAATATGATTGGTACATAAAACAGTCTTAAGATAATCAAAGCTCACTCATTCTCGTGCAGTTAAGTCCGGTATTTTATTGGGATGTTTATTTTTGAACAGGTCAGTGAGAGGACTGCTTTGTCTGCGGACTGTGGGACGAAATGTCTGCAGTAACCAATTAATCCTAGAAGGGATCAGATCTCCCATTTTGTGGTGGGACAGGGAAAGTCTTGCATGGCTTTTAATTTCTCTACCTGGGGGCTTATGGTCCCTTGTGTGATGTTGTATCCTGAATATTGGATAGAGTCCCTTGCCAAATGACACTTCTCAGGATTTGCGGTCAGGCAAGATTCTCAGAGTGTGGCCAAAACCATATTCAGATAGATTAAATGGGAATCCCAAGAAGGACTGAAAACAACATCATCAAGATAAGCGGCTGCATGACTTCTGTGCTTTTATAAAAGGATATCCATTAGTCTTTGGTACGTGGCTAGTGCACTGTGTAGCCCAGAGGGCATGACCTTGAAATGTTATAGACCAGAAGGAGTGGCGAAGGGGGGTTTTCCCTACCTCTTGCCAATATCCCTTTGTGAAGTAATATGTAGTGAGATATTAAGCTGCTCCGAGTTGTTCTATGAGCTCATCGACCCGTGGCATGGGGTATGAGACAAATTTGGAGATTAAATTAAGTTGGCAGGTGTTTATGCAGAATCTAACAGTACCATTGAGCTTAGGGACCAATATAATGGGTGAACACCATGAGCATTTTGGATGGTTCAATAATATCCCCTTCCAACATTTTTTTCACTTCCTCCTCTATCAGAGTAGTGTGCACCTATGATCAAGACTTCTCTAAAGTGAGGAATGCTACTCACCCTAGGAGGTTCCTTATATCCCCTCCATTCGAAATCGACCTGCGTAACAGGATATATCCTGGTCTCCCCATGTACAAAGGTTATGATGGCTTTCTCGCCCTCCTTACACTGGTGTGCAGATATTATGTCGGCTTTCATAACAGAATGTCCGAATAAATTTATACTTTATCCCATTCATGATTTATTTTCATCTCCATTACACAACATGGCCTATTTTCTGTCATACAACAAATTCTAACCCTTGAAAGCCCTATTTACATAGGCTCTGGCCTCTGTGCTTTTTGGGGACAATTTTGGGCTGTGCAGCCTCACTCTGCACAATTGAAACACTGAGGAGTCTGTCCTAACTCTCTCCTCAGAGGTCGGGGACTTTTGAGGGGTCCTTGAGGACTTCTAGGGGTTGGCTTAGTCTGAACAATGTTCTTCATGGTAGGGGTAAGTTCAACCCCTGAGGGGAGGTCCCTTGGTACTCCATCGAACGATGATAAGCACAGGCCAGATCGATAGCTACAGAGACTGTCACATCCGGGTGTAGTCTAATCCACATTTGGGTAGTCCCAGGAAGTGCTTCTAAGAACTTTTCTAGCAATATTTTATTGACCACCTCTTCTTTAGTAGATTTGTTGAGTCTTAACCATTTCAGGCTGAGACCCTGTATTCTATAAAACAGGGCTTTAAGATTGTCATGGGAGCCCCAGTTCTCTTTTCTAAATTTTAGACAGTAATGCTCGTTATCAAAGCTGAGTCTTCCTAAGATTTAAGTTTTACCTCTATGTAAGGTGTATCACCTCCTGTGTTAGTGGCTTGGTAAGCCGTATGCAGTTCTCCGGTAAACACAGGGGCTATTTACTGACTCCACCTTTCTTTTGATCACGTGGCTGATGTGGCCACCCTTTTGAAATTAACAAAAAAAGCACCTGGATCTTACGCCATTTGGTATTTCTTGCACATTTAACTGTGAACATTTGGATGGACTCGCGAGCTTGCAATTGTTCCAGTTTTTGGATTGCCAATTCATGGACTAATTGATTGTTGCCAATCAGCGTGGACTCAGACTTCAGTGCTTCTTGCAACTGTTCTCTCTCCCTCTGTGATATTCGGACTTGGTCCATCATCACTAACTGAAGGTGTCTCTGTCCTCCTGCTAATTTGCACACCATATCGTCTAACGTTATTAGGGTTTTCATGATCTTTGATCCTCATAGGTGCTAAAACCCTCTTCTGACACCACTGTAGAGGCATGGCCATAGCTTTAGACTTTATTGTATCTAGGAATAACTAGGATTTAGGCTTTTCAAGGGTTCTCAATGGTCTTGATTCAGTGCTATTTTACTTTCTGAGTTCTCGACTCTTACAGTTTCTTCATAGAAGCGTATATGTCAGGTAAGTGTGTTTTTGTAATGGGGTTAAGGATGGAGGAGTGCTCGTGAAGGAGGAGGGTTTTAGGAGATGCTCACTAGTATAGGGTGCATGTTCTCCCATGCTCCTACACCTCTAATCTTTTTAGGTCTCCTTTTAGTGCAGGAAAACACATGTGCTCCTGTTTTGTGAGGATCCCCCTACCAGCCACACAATCCCTCACAAGGGTCTATTTTTTCATGCTTGACAGCCTTTCAAAATAGGGAACGTACCTTGTTAAGCCATGTGCCTCCTCGGACGTGGCAGGTACCAGGAGCCTTCCACCACTCTTTCTTTCCCCAAGACTCCTCAGCTCTCCCCACTCTCAGTTCACTCACCATGTACATCACGTCTCCTGCATTACTTCTTCTCTCCTTTCTCTCTTCTTCGCGTCCCACATCACCCCTCGTACCTCTGTCCAGTCTCCGCTGGCCTCCAACTTGTTCCTCCTCTCCTCGGATAATGTGTAGCATCTCTTGCTCCTCAGCTCCTCTCTGTCCTCCTTTTAAACAGAAGTTTTGTGGTCTCCAGGGTGATGGATGCTCCAATGTCCGCCTGGGGCACGGAGCAAGCAGTGAAGTTGGGCCCAGGACTCTCCGATCTCCAGGGCTCGCAACACCGACCCTATAACATGCATGTATAGATAGACAGATAGATAGATAGATAGACAGATAGATAGAGATATAGGTATAGCGAGGGATACAAAAAATGAAAAACCATAACAAATAAACTGGAAATAATTTTTAAAACATACCAATTTAATTACACATAAAAAGTAAACATAATAAAAAAATTGTTTTCTAAAAATATATTACAAACAGTACTAATTAAAACATATCATTTTAAATACACAGAAATAGAATAATATAATTTTAAACAATATAAACCAAACTATACATTTTTAAGAATACTACATACAATATTCCCACACCAGTCTGTGCAACAGTAGGGAAAGTGTTGGACTCTGGAGGGCTAAAATTTACTATTCACACTCTAGTCGATGCAACAATAAGGATAGCATTGGACTCAGGAGGGGTAAGATTTACTATTCCCACTTCAGTCATTGAAACAGTAGGGAAATCATTGGACTCAGGAGGGGTAAAATGTACTATACCCACTCCATTCTGTGTAAAAGTAGGGGAAGGGTTGGACCCAGGAGTGGAAACAATTACTTTTCCCACTCCTGTCTGTGCAACACTCGGGAAAGTACTTCACTTTAAAAACATATCTTATTGCAAGTATTAATTTAATACCATTAAAAAAATATTAACATACAATTAAATGTAGACATTAAAAAAACAATTAAACAATTAAAATACTTTTTTAATGATTAATATAAGAATAAAATTTATTTAACATATATTTCATTAAATTCCCACACTATAGTAGCACATTAAACATATACCTAATTTTTTTTTTTAATAATTACACAATGTACATAATTCATTAACAAATAATTAATTATAAAGAAATCATTTATAACTAACCAATTATTATTTAATTGACATCCCACCCTATACACCTACAAACCCAACAATCTACACTTAAAATGTAAATTGAAAAATTATAATGATGCAATCTAAATAATTAATTAACGATGTATTAATTAATAATGTATAAATAATCATTTAATATTTAATTAACTTCCCACCCCATGCCCCTAAAAACCCAACATATTATTTGCATAAGTTACATACTCAATAATCAAATAAATTTTTTAAGAATATGCAAATTAATTATACTTAATTAACTTCCCACCATGTACCCCTACAAACCTCACAACCTGCTACAACACTATAAATTACTATTTTACAATTCAATTAAAAATCTAAATAACTTAAAATTATGAACTATATCTTAAAACTTTAACTACAATTACACAAACAATGTAAAACATAGACAATAAAATATTATTTAAAAAAACAGAGAAACTTAAAAAAAGATATTTCTTACCTTAAAACATTGATATTTTTGAAACAACAATTTTGCTCACGATATTTCTGTGTCACAATATTTAAAGCTTGATATTTCTGCAGCTCGATATTTTGAAAACAATATTTTGCCCGAACACCAAGGAGGAGGAAGTAAAGATGGAAAAAAGTGACAAAGAAAGAAAGTAAGGATAGAAAATAACCTGAAAGTCTGAGATAAAGCCACAGGTAGGGTCTGGCAGTGAATGTAGGAGGCATGAAATTGAATCAATATTATACAGCCTTGGGTTTCAATGCAGAAGTTTGGGCCCCAGCAGTTATTTCTTTTAAAAATAAAGCACTGATTTTTGGTGAATTGAGCTTACAATTACCTTCACAAAGCACAAACCTTCCTGCTACTCTTCACTATTTTTTCAGATTCAAACTGATCAAAAAGGGGATAAAAAAAATCTACTTAATACACAGTTTGTCCTCTTCTTCTTTCCATGTCCCCTTAAGAGTGGCACTTGAAGTCGGGCTGCTCCAGCACCCCAGTTAATCTGAATGAAGTTTGACAACAGAATTTTAAAAAAGAGGATCCAGGGCACTGCCTTTATTGAAGCTGCAGGTGCATATTTGAGGGTAAAGGTTGAATACAAATAAGCCAATCAGGTACTAGGTTCTTTGTTACTGCTAAACCTTTTATTGAATATCTCTGTTTACATTTGTTGGCCTGTGTGCCTGAACCTCATCGGCGAATGTGTCGGGCAGTGGCTGACGCACGCACACCCTCCCTGGTGCGTCACACTGGAGGATTTTTTTTTACTTTAAAACTCTCTCAGGAGACACAGTGAGCTTTCCTGGCTCTGCCACAGGCCCATCTGAGCATGTTGACGTCACAATTTGTTTTTCCCACCAGAGCAGGAAGCAGCAGGTAAGGCCGCTTTGTGCTCCAGTAGGGAAGACTGTCCCAAAAGGGCCTCCCCACCTTTCAGAAAGGACTAGTTTGAAAGGGGAGATTTTACCTTCCTTCCTGAAATGGTTTCCTGGCTGTGGATCACAGCCATGCTCTGATCCATGGCCAGAAAACCCCACTAGATACCAGGGATTCCACTTGGGGGGATGGCCCCTATGAAAATGGGCAAACCCCCTGACCCCTTCCCCAATTGGGGGCATACTTTAAAAAAAATAAGATGTTAGTTTACCTCTGGGGGTGTGCAGTAATTCGTTTAAAAATTATAAATGAAACTGACAGGGGGTCGCCCGTGAGCTGGGCTGACCCACTGTAGGGGCAATTATTTTTTTAGATGTATGGTTTTCCTGAGGGCCACAAACCATACAGCTATTAAAATATATATATATATATATATATATATATATATATATATATATATATATATATATATATATATATATATATATTTTATATATATATATATATATATATATATATGTAAAGATAGATAGATAGATAGATAGATAGGGATCACTTTTGTCAATGCATCTGTGGTTTCCCTGGAGGCAGCGATCGCCCCCCAGGGAAAGGAAACCACACCCACATATAAAAGTGATCTCTTTATATATATATATATATATATATATATATATATATATATATATATATATATATATGTATATATATTAGCCACCAGTTGGGCCTCTTCAAAGCAATGCACCTTCTCCAAACAACGCATTTCAATCATAGATTTTAGGCTACAATAAAAAAGTCAAGCTAACTCTTGTGATTATGCTTCTGCAAGAGAAGGATCAGACCATTGTCTAATGGCAGATTTGATGTCATAATGTAGTGCAGAAGGTTTATATGCCTGTTGCAAAGATCATATCTGTATTTTATGTGAATATCTGAGTGGATTAGTAAAGCCAGCATTACCTGAGCTATAATACAAATGAAATGTATGTGCAAGGAGGGCTCTCGAGAGATGAAGGGCACTTTGCTCGGTGGAAGTGTGGGAATCTGAGGAGGAGGTCATGGGAGTGGGAGCATCAATAATGATTGTCGGACTGGGCACCACAGGCACTAAAGACTGTTACGATGGGTATGTGACAAGGTGAAGTAATAGTGTGTCTTTCTTATTTTTTTGAGTGTCTTGAGAGAACTGATTGAGAGAAGAAGAGAAGGTAAGGTGACTGACCTTTATTATTGCACGCATCATACACACACCCACCAGCAATTTCTTGACTGTCTACATAGGGTAGTGTTTTAGAGGGACAGTTTTGCCAGTAGCAGAGATGTTGTCTCTTTGGTTGACTGCTGCTCAAGCCCTTACTCGGGTTATGGAGGACAGCTCTGACATAGGATCAGAGAATGAGACAGCAGATACTGATACAACATCTGAGGGATAGAACAATGGAGCAGACTCTAGGAGTGATTTTTCAGTCAAAGGAGTCACATCTGAGAACTCCTCTTCCAGAGATTCTGAGGGATGTGATGAGGACAGTCTTGATGTTCCTTCTCAAGCACAGTCTGTGTAGTGGGACAATAGCGGGCTAGCCCAACAGTGGCAAACACAGAGAGAGTGCTGTCTTGGGAGCTCTCCAATTTAGTTCAGCCCCAAATTCCACCAGTCAAATCGTACTGTGGAGACATAAAATGTATCTATCACAAAGCAACCTGGTTTTGTAAGTCAGACACCTGCGTTTTTGGTCCTGTGATCAGCGGCCACATAGGGAAACCTACCAAACCCAGACCTTTCTCAAAACTAGACACCTGGAGGAGTCCATGGAGGTGTGGCTTGTGTTGATTTCCCGAAGTTTTCTTACTCAGAATACCCTGCAAAGCTGAAATGTTGAATAAAAACTCTATTTTTTCTTGCATTTCTTTCACACTACAGGAATATACTGGGATCCACAAAATTCCTACCACTCAGTGCTTCCTCGTCTGTCCTGATAAAAATTCTACCCCACTTGAGTGCCTATACCTAGTGCCTGCATCAGGAATGGATCAGCTCAGGGTCAACAGTTGCCCTCATAAAAGGACTAACATTGATCATTGTGGGATCCATTCCTGTCACTGGCACTAGACCTACCCACACAAATGAGGTACCATTTTTATTGAGAGACTTGTGGGAATGCAGGGTAGAAGAAAGTTTGTGGCTTCCCTCAGATTCCAGAACTTTCCATTGCCAAAATGTGCTACAAACATATTTTTTAACCAAATGTTGAGGTTTGCAAAGGATTCTGGGTTACAGAACCTGGCGAGAACCCAAGTCACCCCATTCTAGATTCTCCTCGGTATGTAATTCCCTTAAATGTATAGGTTTGGTAGGTGCTGGCTGAGCTAGAGACCAAAATCCACAGCTAGGCACTTTACAACAAACACATCCATTTTCATTAGAAAAATGTGATGTGTCCATGCTGTGATTTGGGGTGTTTCCTGCCACGGGCACTAGGCCTACCGACATATGTGAGGTACCATTTTTATCGGGAGACTTGGGAGAGCACAGAATAGAAGAACAAGTGTTATTGTCAATTGTCTTTCTCCACATATAAGGCAGTGTGTAAGAAAGAAGTAATTTTGAGAAATGCCCTGTAATTCACATGCCAGTGAGGGGACTCCTGAATTCAGAAATGTGCCATATAACCACTGTTTTTAATCTGCTTATCTTGTGCCCATTTCAGAAATACATATGTTTCCTTGATACCTATTTTTCACTCTTTATATTTTACCAAATTAAGTGCTGTGCACCCTGTTTACAATGAAAACCCATTGCAAGGTGCAGCTCATTTATTGGCTCTGTGTAGCTTGGGTTCTTGATGAACCTACAAGACCTATATATCTCCTCAGCCAGGAGGGTCCAGCAAACATAACAGTATATTGTTTAAAAAAAATCTTTCATAGGTGGAAAAAGTTACAGAAGAAAACATAGTCAGAAAAGGCTGTTTTTTTTTCAACTCAATTTCAATTTTTTTTTATTGCAACTGTTACTTTCTGTAGGAAAATCTTGAAGGACCCACACAAATGAATTCAAAATGTTGTCTACTTTTCAGAAATGTTTAGCTGTCCGGGATCGAAAGTAAGTTTCACACCCATTTCTGTCACTAACTGGAAGGATGCTAAAAGCACTAAAAATAATAAAACTGCGGTATGTCCCAGCAAAATGCCAAAACTGTGTTGAAAAAGTGTGGTTTTCTGATTCAAGTCTGCCTGTTCCTGAAAGTTAGGAAGATGGTCATTTTAGCACTGCAAACCCTTTGGTGGTGCCATTTGCAGGGAAAAAACCAAATGCTTTCTTCTGCAGCACTTTTTTCTTATTAAAAAATAAATAAATACATAAATTTAGCTGCATTTTGGCTAATTTCTTGCTCTGCTCCAGGGGAACCTACAAATTCTGGGTACCTTTACAATCTCCAGAATGTTGGAAAAAAAGGATGCACATTTGGTGTGGATAGCTTATGTGCACAAAACGTTATGGGGGCCTAAGTGCGAACTACCCTAAATAGCCAAAAAAGGGCTCGGCACGGAGGGGGTGGGAAAGGCCCAGCAGCGAAGAGGTTAAATCAAACAGTCTGACTAAGATATCTATCATCAAAACAAAGAACTAAAGATATTTATTATATTGTGTGCTAATTGGGCTTTTGTGACCCATTTTTTTAAGGTCAAGGAGATTGTGAAATGTGGAGACTGTGTCCAAGGATTACTAACATCTGAAAAGGAAAAATACTTTCTAGCTTCCTTTCTACAAGCTACAAATATTTTTAAACCTATTACCATATTAGTAATAGAACAAAAAATAGTACTTCTCAGTGCTAGGGTGTGATAGAACCAGCTATTCTTAGCAATATTAATAAACAAACCCAGACTTTTCACTGCATAGCCCTAAAACAATATAGTTTAGAATATTATAGTTATGTATAATGTACTACTGATATGCTGCTTAGCACTTTAATCTTGACACCTAACCATTTGGTGCATATCCCTTTATGCTGTGTTATGTATATCTCGTGATGAAGTGAAGATCAAGTTCCAAGCACAAGCAGAGCCTTTGCAGAAAACATTTTGAATGTGGTATGTGTAGGAGGCTGGACTGGCTTGTAGTGGGTACCAAGAGGTACTTACACCTTGCACCATGCCCAGGTATCCCTTATTAGTGTAGAGGGGTGTCTAGCAGCTTAGGCTGATAGAAAAGGTAGCTTAGCAGAGCAGCTTAGGCTGAACTAGGAGACGAGTGAAGCTCCTACAGTACCACTAGTGTCATATGCACAATATCATAAGAAAACACAATACACAGATATACTAAAAATAAAGGTACTTTATTTTTATGACAATATGCCAAAAGTATCTCAGTGAGTACCCTCAGTATGAGGATAGCAAATATACACAATATATATGTACACAATACCAAAATATGCAGTAATAGCAATAGAAAACAGTGTAAACAATGTATAGTCGCAATAGAATGCAATGGGAGAACATAGGGATAGGGGCAATACAAACCATATACTCTAGAAGTGTAATGCGAACCACGAATGGACCAAAAACCTATGTGACCTTGTAGAGGGTCGCTGGGACTGTAAGAAAACAGTGAGGGTTAGAAAAATAGCCCACCACAAGACCCTGAAAAGTGGGTGCAAAGTGCACCTAAGTTCCCCAAAGAGCACAGAAGTGATAGGGGAATTCTGCAAGGAAGACCAACACCAGCAATGCAGCAACAATGGATTTCCTGACGAGAGTACCTGTGGAACAAGGGGACCAAGTCCAAGAGTCACGATCAAGTCGGGAGTGGACAGATGCCCAGGAAATGCCAGCTGTGGGTGCAAAGAACCTGCCACCCGATGGTAGAAGCTGTAGATTCTGCATGAACGACAAGGGCTAGAAACTTCTCCTTTTGAGGATGGATGTCCCACGTCGTGAAGAGTCGTGCAGAGGTGTTTCCATGCAGAAAGACTGCAAACAAGCCTTGCTAGCTGCAAGGGTCACGGCTAGGGTTTTTGGATGCTGCTGTGGCCCAGGAGGGACCAGGATGTTGGCAATTGCGTGAGGGGACAGAGGGGGCGCCCAGAAAGGCAAGGAGCCCTCTCATAAGCAAGCAGTACCCGCAGAAGTGCCGGAACAGGCACTACAAAGTGGAGTGAACCAGAGCTCACCCAAAGTCACGAAAGAGGGTCCCATGACCCCGGAGGACAACTCAGGAGGTCGTGCACTGCAAGTTAGAGTGCCGGGGACCCAGGCTTGGCTGTGCACAAAGGAAATCCTGGAAGAGTGCACAGGAGCCGGAGTAGCTGCAAAACATGCGGTTCTCAGCAATGCTGTCTAGCATGGGGAGGCAAGGACTTACCTCCACCAAACTTGGACTGAAGAGTCACTGGACTGTGCGAGTCACTTGGACAGAGTTGCTGAGTTCCAGGGACCTCGTTCATCGTGCTGAGAGGAGACCCAGAGGACCGGTGAAGCAGTTCTTTGGTGCCTGCGGTTGCAGGGGGAAGATTCCGTCGACCCACAGGAGATTTCTTCGGAGCTTCTAGTGCAGAGAGGAGGCAGACTACCCCCACAGCATGCACCACCAGGAAAACAGTTGAGAAGGCGGCAGGATCAGCGTTACAAGGTCGCAGTAGTCGTCTTTGCTACTTTGTTGCAGTTTTGCAGGCTTCCAGCGCGGTCAGCAGTCGATTCCTTGGCAGAAGGTGAAGAGGGAGATACAGGGGAACTCTGATGAGCTCTTGCATTCGTTATCTAAGGAATTCCCCAAAGCAGAGACCCTAAATAGCCAGAAAAGGAGGTTTGGCTACTTAGGAGAGAGTATAGGCTAGCAACACCTGAAGGAGCCTATCAGAAGGTGTCTCTGACGTCACCTGCTGGCCCTGGCCACTCAGAGCAGTCCAGTGTGCCAGCAGCACCTCTGTTTCTAAGATGGCAGAGGTCTGAAGCACTCTGGAGGAGCTCTGGGGGAGGTGCAGGTCAGGGGAGTGGTCACTCCCCTTTCCTTTGTCCAGTTTCGCACCAGAGCAGGGCTGCGGGATCCCTGAACCTGTGTAGACTGGCTTATGCAGAGATGGGCACCATCTGTGCCCATCAAAGCATTTCCAGAGGCTGGGGGAGGCTACTCCTCCCCAGCCCTAACACCTTTTTCCAAAGGGAGAGGGTGTAACACCCTCTCTCTGAGGAAGTCCTTTGTTCTGCCTTCCTGGGCCAAGCCTGGCTGGACCCCAGGAGGGCAGAAACCTGTCTGAGGGGTTGGCAGCAGCAGCAGCTCCAGTGAAACCCCGGGAAAGGTAGTTTGGCAGTACCCGGGTCTGAGCTAGAGACTCGGGGGATCATGGAATTGTCTCCCCAATGCCAGAATGGCATTGGGGTGACAATTCCATGATCTTAGACATGTTACATGGACATGTTTGGAGTTATCATTGTGACGCTATACATATGTCGTGACATATGTATAGTGCACACGTGTAATGGTGTCCCCGCACTCACAAAGTCTGGGGAATTTGCCCTGAACAATGTGGGAGCACCTTGGCTAGTGCCAGGGTGCCCACACACTATGGGGGTCATTCTGACCCTGGCGGTCGGTGACCGCCAGGGTCACCGACCACGGGAGCACCGCCAACAGGCTGGCGGTGCTCCGAAGGGCATTCTGACCGCGGCGGTTCAGCCGCGGTCAGAAAGGGTAAACCGGCGGTCTCCCACCGGTTTACCGCTGCCCTAGTGAATCCTCCATGGCGGCGGAGCGCGCTCCGCCGCCATGGGGATTCAAACACCCCCTACCGCCATCCTGTTCATGGCGGGAAACCCGCCATGAACAGGATGGCGGTAGCGGGTGCCGCGGGGCCCCTGGGGGCCCCTGCAGTGCCCATTCCAATGGCATGGGCACTGCAGGGGCCCCCGTAAGAGGGCCCCACAAAGTATTTCAGTGTCTGCTTTGCAGACACTGAAATACGCGACGGGTGCAATTGCACCCGTCGCACCTTCCCACTACGCCGGCTCAATTCTGAGCCGGCGTCCTCGTGGGAAGGTTGATTTGCCCTGGGCTGGCGGGCGGCCTTTTGGCGGTCGCCCGCCAGCCCAGGGCAAATCTCAGAATCACCGCAGCGGTCTCACGACCGCGGTGCGGTGTTCTGGCGGGGTTACTTTGGCGGGCGGCCTCCGCCGCCCGCCAAGGTAAGAATCACCCCCTAAGTACATTAGCACCCAACCATTACCAGGTAAAGGTTAGACATATAGGTGACTTATAAGTTACTTAAGTGCAGTGGTAAATGGCTGTGAAATAACATGGATGTTATTTCACTCAGGCTGCACTGGCAGGCCTGTGTAAGAATTGTCAGATCTCCCTATGGGTGGCACAAGAAATGCTGCAGCCCATAGGGATCTCCTGGAACCCCAATACCCTGGGTACCTCAGTACCATATACTAGGGAATTATAAGAGTGTTCCAGTATGCCAATGTAAATTGGTGAAATTGGTCACTGGCCTGTTAGTGACAATTTGGAAAGAAATGAGAGAGCATAACCACTGAGGTTCTGGATAGCAGAGCCTCAGTGAGACAGTTAGTCATAACACAGGTAACACATGCAGGGCACACTTATGAGCACTGGGGCCCTGGCTGGCAGGGTCCCAGTGACACATACAACTAAAACAACATATATACAGTGAAATATGGGGGTAACATGCCAGGCAAGATGGTACTTTCCTACAGTATGAGTGCAGAAAAGGGTGATGTTTGAAGAGGGCCTGGTTAAAGGTTACGGAAATTTAGGCGAGATGATACTAAGTTCTGTTGCTTTGATTAGAACCCAGTTCTAAACAGTTAAGGAACTGGGCCAGCTGCTTCCTCTTCTACATGCTGCTACGTGATCTTGCAGATTAACTTCATATGTAATTTTTGTCCCTTCTGGAACCAGCCCACCATTAGCATTCAACTATATGTTAAACAAGTACACAAGACACAAACTGATCAGTTGTCCCCAGCCTCCCTTTGTCAACAGAGAGTAGCAGGCCACAACCAAGTCCAGCACTGAATGAAGATTCTGATTTTGTAAACTAGTGTTGGTGTGGTTTTTACCTTGGTATAAGCTGGAATCAGCTCTGTGATTGCTATGGTCAAGCATATCAGGCGCTTTTGTGAGGCATGGGACAAAATGTCAATTTGAGATCACTTTAGTATCTTTCACTGTCTACTACTTTAAACCATGTTAGCTGAAATGAATAGCAAGGGCAGGCTTGTCTCACGAGCAAGTGCCCTGACAATGGAAGAGCATAGGTAATAATCCCTCTATAGTTACCATATCTGACAGCCATGGTAGTGGTCAAATTCAGGGCTATTTTAAATGAGAGGGACAAGGTGGTAGTTATTCTTTAGCAACACTTCAACACTTTTGATACCATGGACCATACTGTACTATTTTGATACAGTGACTAGTGGAAATTGGAAACATGAATATTCTGTCAGAGTGGTTCATTGCTTTGCTTAAAAATCATTCAAAGTCTCTCTTGTCTCATTTCTAGCATTAGATGACCAAAGCCCAATATAGGTATCACATGGTATATCCCTCCAACCAGGCTTTTCATCATTTAAGTGAGGCCTCTGGCTAAGTTGATAAAGTCATTTATAAGTTCTATTTTATCTTACACTAACGATGTACTGCTAGTTATTTGATTGGACAAACAGGCCCTTAGCGCTCTCACTCGTGAGAAAATGCTTATGGCCTTTCAGTAATATCTGAATTCCAATGTCCTCCAATTTAATGTTATTAAAACAAGGACTAATTAAGGTTAGGAAGCACAGAACAAGAAGGTGCATCCTCTGCCCGTTCACCATGGGATAATTGCTTATACCTGTACAAACAGTCAAATCTCTGGGTGGTCAGGTGGATATGCACTGATTGGCTTGGTTGCCTGTTTCTGTGCACTATGTCAGTTAAGAGGGATATTTTTTTCTCCTAAAAGATCAGCATGTGAATATTTTACATTACTGTGCGCTCTCCTTGCTAGATAAATGTGACCTACAGTTTGATGGAGCCTGTTACCATTGATTTTCGTTGTCAGTACTTAAAAAAAACATGGTGGAGCTTTTCCCCCGGGCAAGATGGCCGCTTGACCCGTGTACTCCATGCTGTGTTGTCGCTTCTTTTGTTGTATGTGCGGTCAACTTGAAGTGGAGGTTTCTATCTTGGAGCTACTTTATGTGAACAAGCAAAGATGCCTTTTTCTGTGCTCCTTAGGGTTGTTTTCCCTCTCTTATTAAGGCACTCCCCTCTCTCCTCAGTCAGAGAGATTGCAGTTGCCATCTTAAAGTGCCTTAGCGCTTCAGTGATGGAGCAGTTTATCTCATCATGTGGAGCCATAGCCAAAAAGGACATGAATTGGCCTATTCCGGATTTTTAAATAATTATTTTAATTGAAATAGACTCTTTAGTTTTGGTTCTTCCATATTACGTTACTTTACAGTGCTTTAATTGATTAAGGGCCTAATTTAGATCTCAGCGGAAAGGGTACTCCGTCGCAACCATGAAGGATATTACATCCGCCGAAATCTAAATTCTATATAAAACAATGGTATTTAGATTTCGGCGGATGCGATATCCATCAATGTTGGACAGAGTAACTTCTCTGCTGAGATATAAATCAGGCCCTAAATGCTGGTCTTTCATTTACTGGGCTAATGGTGCTTTCTTGTTTTATACACCTTTAATAACTGTCCTTTAATTATTTTCCCTACTTGTCCATGAATACCAGCATCCCTGGTTCTGATGATATGCTTATTATTAATATTGTTTACATGGTTACAATGTAATTGTTTTCATTAAAACATTTGTGCCCAGATTTATACTCTGTTTGTACTGAATTAGCGTCATTTTCTTTTACGCTAATTCAGCGCAAACTTAACTTCATATTTATATTTTGACACTAGACTAGTCTAACGTCAAATTACTGGAGTTAAAGTCATTTTTTGGATGCATGAACCCACCTTGCGTCAATGAGATGCAGGATGGGCATTCCCATCCAAAACATGACTCTAAAGCCCTAGGCCCGTATTTATACTCCGTTTGCGCCGAATTAGCGTCGTTTTTTTCGACGCAAATTCGGCACAAAACTAACGCCATATTTATACTTTGGCGTTAGACGTGTCTAGCGCCAAAGTATGGGCAAATAGCGTCATTTTTTTGCGTGAACGCCTTCCTTGCGTTAATGAGATGCAAGGAAGGCGTTCCCGTCTAAAAAAATGACGGCGACGCAAATGCGTCGTATTTATACTCCCGGGCAAAAATCACGCCCGGGAGTTGGCGGGTCAAAAAACCCCGCATTTGCGCCACTATTTAACGCCTGGGTCAGGGTAGGCGTTAAGGGACCTGTGGGCTCAAAATGAGCCCACAGGTGCCCTCCCCTGCCCCCAGGGACCCCCCCTGCCACACCTACCCACCCCAGGAGGACACCCAAGGATGGAGGGACCCACCCCAGGGACATTCAGGTAAGTTCAGGTAAGTATAATTTTTTATATTTTTAATTTTTTTTGGTGGCATAGGGGGGCCTTATTTGTGCCCCCCTACATGCCACTATGCCCAATGACCATGCCCAGGGGACATAAGTCCCCTGGGCATGGCCATTGGGCAAGGGGGCATGACTCCTGTCTTTACTAAGACAGGAGTCATTTAAATGGCGTCTGGGCGTCGAAAAAAATGGCGCAAATCGGGTTGGCGCTTCAGAATGGCGTTAGACGGCGCTAAATTTTTTGACGCTAAACTGCGTTAGCGCAGTTTAGTGGCAAAAAGTATAAATATGGGCCCTAGTGCCTTATTTATCCTCCCATGCAAAAATGGTGCATGGGAGGGAGGCGGGCCTAAATTATGGCGCTAAGCCTGCTTAGCACCATTTTTCAA
Organism: Pleurodeles waltl; assembly: GCF_031143425.1. Lineage (NCBI taxonomy): Eukaryota > Metazoa > Chordata > Amphibia > Caudata > Salamandridae > Pleurodeles > Pleurodeles waltl. The sequence continues at coordinate 503,595,932 of NC_090447.1, forward strand.
TGCCAGGTTCAGGGCAGGTGTTAGGGGACCTGTGGACCCACAGATGCCCTCCACAAGCCCCAGGAAGACCCCCACCCACACCAGAGGGACACCACAGGATGAAGGACTCAATCCCAGGCAAGTAGGGTAAGTAGAGGTAAGTATTTTAATTTTATTTTCAAAGTGACATTGGGGGCATTGAAATGGGCCCGCCTACATGGCACCGGGTGCAATGGCCATGCCCAGGGGACCCTTGTCCTCTGTGCTGGCCATTGGGGTGGTGGGCATGACTCCTGTCTTTTATAAGACAGGAGTAATGTGGCATGGATGGTTTTGCATCAAGAAATGACGCTAGGCTGGTTAGAGTCCATTTTTACTCCAACCAGCCTAACCTCATTTTTTGGTGCAAAACCCACTTCTCCCATTCTGCTACCCCCACCCGGCTAACATAATTTATTTTTTTACGCTAGCCCACCCTTTGCACAGGATTGCGCCATTCCATTAACATGGTGCCCAGCTGGCATCCTGAAATGGCGCCAGCCGGCGCTATACTTTTACACACAAAACTGTGCAAACACAGTTTTGTGTCAAAAAGTGTATGTATGGGCCTTGGACTCCCGCATATGGCCTCAGGGCAACTAAAGTGGTTTGCTATCCGCCTCTCTACTTTCAGTAGAAATCACACTTAGTTGTATGCTCACTTTGCATGGGTGAAATAAGGAAGCTCAAATCATCTTCTTGGCCGGTGGTGCCATCAAATTTGGTACCTAGTGGCTCTACAGTATCAGATAGTATTTCTCCTACAGACCTCATACCTTACAACATTCCTAAGCTGTCTTCCATGGCTATACCTTCTTCAAAACCTCTTAGTGGTACAAATAAACAAGCTAACTAAGACCTACCCTTTCCTGTGGAATTGCACTCATCTATTTTGCTAGAACTTTTGCTTGATGAAATAAGAGCTTTGTGAAAATTTGTAGAAGAAACTAATACTCACATTTAACATCCAGTTGACAAATGGTTAAAATTAGAAGCAAGAATCTCTTTGGTGGAACAAAGAATTAACAATGTCCAGGATGAAACAAACAAACTTGTGGTTTTGAAGTGAGATGTGGCTCAACTAAAGATGCAGAGGATTTAGAAAGCAGAAATCAATTAAATAATCTCCTTCTTTATGGTCTTCCCGAATGACTTGAGGGCAACAATTCAATTTACGTTCTCACATCCTTTATGCCTTAATCAGTGGGTTTACCACCTTCCACAGTACTAAACATTCAAATTGCCCATCGACTTGGTCATTGTCTGCAGTCAAATGCTTCCTCAGCCAAACCTTGAAACGTTATTATTTTCTACATAGAATTTACTGACTTTCTGATAGTACTTAGTTCTGCAAAGCCTAAAAAAACAGATATTTTCATCAGAAAAGAAAATATGAATCTCTTGAGATGTTTCTGGGGTAACAGCAACCACAAGGAAATAATTCCTTGATCTTCATCCAGAGCTTCATGCATTAGGTGCCCACTTGGGGATAATTCATCCATGTGGCATATCATGATAAAAGAAATTTGAGCATAGCTGGCTTATCATAAGTAATTGTTTTAAGAATTCACTCATCTGCTTATATGTGTTACACCTGGCATCTTTCATGTGGTTTCCCCTAACATTTTGCCTTCAGACCTCGTGTTTTTGCTGGCTTCATTTTAGCTGGCGTTAGGACACTGCACACTTTTCTACTGCTAACCAGTGCTAAAATGCTTGTGCTCTCTCATTAAACATGGTAACATTGGCTTACACCGAATTGGCATATTAAATTTACTTATAAGTCTTACTAAAGTGCACTACATGTCCAGGGGCCCGCCCTTTCAAAGGATGTGCCAACAACAGGAAAGGTTGCAGTTGTGCCTTGCGTTTCACTCCTGACTTGCCACTGGCCTGGCAAGTAGGACAGGACCTGCAAAATTCATCTGAGGCCCTAGTTTTTTTATGCCAATATAAGTGGGTGACAAACCTAGCAAAGCTCTTGTCCTGCCTCAAATGACCTGGGAGCCAGCTCCACTAGGAAGGCCTTTTAGCACTGGGGGACCACCAATACACTTGTTTTTCCAGGCTCAGGAACCCTATGCTCGCTATACAGGAGACAATTCTCCTAGTAAATCAGGTGATCACTAGAGGTGTCAACAGTTGCATGGGCATCAGTCTGATGCCTCAATCCCAAAACAGTAGGGCACTCCATCTGCACCTTGGAGAACTCCTCCCTGGTTGGACCCCCTTCTTGCTGCCAGTTGACCTGCTCAGGTAGTTTCTTCAGGGAATCAACATCCTCCTCTGTAGGCTTTGGGACACCCCCCTCAGATTCAGCCTCCTTCAGGACCATGGGAGTTTCAGGAGCAGGTTTTTCATGGTCCATTCTTCGAGGCTCCAGGTCCTCCTGACTACACTCTTGGGCAGCCATGGACCACCATGAACCATGTGGTCAATCACACCTACTAAGGCAACCCTAACATCTCCAAGTGCTACCTGAGCTCCACCTCCTTCCAGATGGTGTGCTCTAGGACATTACCAAGCAGACAATCCACAGGCATGGACGGACTCACACCTACACCCAAGGAACCTGAGAACATCCCAAATCAAAAGGAACCAGAGCCATTGGGTAATTACTCTCATGGTCTCTGTGCTGCTGCAAGGATTGCTACTCTCCTGGACCGCTGCTCCAAAGGAACTGCTGTCCTGCTGAGCTGACATGCTGCCTGCTGTCTTCATCCTAAGGGAAGAAGAACTGGACCTGCAACTTCATCTTGAGCCCAGGTTCCCTGAGTGACTCCAAGGGCTAGTCTGATGGCCTCCTGATCCGAGCATCATTGACATAAAGAGCTCCTGGACCCAGCTGCAGTTGGTTCATAACCCCAATGTGATGCCCTTCAGATCCTGGACCTTTGATGTGGCTCATGGAGCTTAAATCAAGCTTTTGGACTCTTCACGACCAAAGATAGGCCTGTTTGCAATGAGACCACACTGCTCACACAAACAAAATCAGACAAAGCACAGTCAGCTCATCATTTCATACTGCAACATCGACCACTCGTGAGAGACCACCAGCACAAAACCCCAGCTCTTCGCATCAACCTGACAGCCTCCCATGACTCTCTACGTGCTTCCTGCAGTCCTCCCTAACAAAAACAGGACTCTTGGTACAAAACTTGACAAGGTAAACTTTCAGTGGGACAAATCTGGGACTGTATCCGTCTTCACTCCATTGTGGTTGGCTCGAACCTTTGACTTTAACCTGGTCCAGTGTGACCAGGTAGAAGGGATTGGAGTGTTGTGCTTTTATTCTTTAAAAATTCATAACTCTGGTTCTACGGTTTTTAGTTTTATCATTTTGGTCTTGGTTTATTTTTTAAATGTAGCCCTATTTTTCAAACTTGATGTGGGATCTTTTTGTGTGATGTTTTCACTGTTTTGCTGCTTGAATTGTTACATATTACTTCTAAGTTAAGCCTTACTGCTCTGTGCCAAGCTACTAGGAGGCGCAGCACAGATTAATTTGGGCCTTGCTATGTTTTACAGTGACAAGGAGCTGCTTGCCAAGGGCTCACACCTCAGTCAACCAACATACCAATTTCTCACAATATGAATACTTCTGGTCCTTCTATGAGATTAATCAATCCTATAAAAAGGCAGATAACTTTGTCTCACTTAGCCAAATATGGTCCAGAGTTAGTCCTCCTTCAAGAAACCCATCTCACTGAATCCAGTGCTGTAAACCCCAAGCGTGGTTGGGTGGTTTCAGTTTTAGTTTCTCTGATACCTGATAAGAAAAATGGTGTTATTATTTTATGTTATAAAAAATAAAAATGTACAAATGTATTTCAATTTAATTTTTTTAAATAAGAGCAGATGGATTATTAGTGAATGTATTATTAATAATTTCCCCTAAATAGTCTTCAATGTTTACAGTCCCACCCAAGCAGATTACAATTTTTTGTCTAATGTGTCAAAAAATACAATTAATTCATGACGTTTTTGCTCTGGGGTGACTGCAACCAGACGATTGACTCTTTTTTTGCCAGTCAACAGTCAAATTAATTCCACAAATAAAAAGCATAAGAAGTTTAATTTCTTTGTTTCACAGAGAGCTCTAATTGACTCCTGGAGAATCTGTACCCCTTAGTATTAAAATATTCTTTTTTCTCCCCACCTCATGAGTCACTCGCTAATCTTGATCACATGTTTGTTATTAAACCATTTACCAAAACATTATCCACACCTCCATTGCCCTATTATGACCTTAGATCATGCCCCAGTGATTCCTAATTTGGATTTGGACCTACTTACAGTACATCCCACAATGCACAGAATACTATATTATTTTTTATTGTTTTGGATAAATCTTCTTCCCTTCATTATTCCCTGGCTGCCACCACTATTGACACAGAAAAAACATTTGATTCATCGTTCTTACTCAAATCCTTATCTTGGCATGGCTCCGGCACTAATATGATCTCTCATATCTTTATTGTACAAATCCCCAATGGCTTCAGTGTCTGTTAACGGTAAGATGTCCCAATATTTTCAACTCCAATGTGGCATTTGTCAGGGTTGACCTTTAACGCTATTTATATTGGCTCTTGAACTTTTCCTTTCCTGCATTGGTGCCAATCCATGAACATCGGGATTTCACTATGCAAAGAGTTAACTAAAGTTATCGTCTTATGCTAATGATATCCTTTTTTTTCCTTTTAGAACTGGATAGTTCTGTACCAGCTGTGCTTAAAGAAATCTCAGAGTTATCTCCTGTTTTAGTTTACAGGATTAATACTGATAAAACTGAAATTCTCCTTCTTACCAAATATAGCCTTACCCACTCTTTTGACTGTTATGGGTTTCCATGAAACACATCTAAGATCAAATATTTGGATATTTGGTTTACTGACTCTATCAAGCAATCCGTAGCAGGAAATCTTACAGAAGGTTTGAATAAAGTTGAACATCTATGTCCTCTTCGAGTACTCTATTTCTCTTCTTGTGGGGTCATGTTGAGTCGATTAAAATGATAACCAACCCTATTTTATGATATATGTTACCTATGATAAAAGTAAATATCCTTTGCTCCTATTTAAAACAAATATATAATCCTTTCTAAAAATCTGTGAGGCAAACAAAAATCTATAATATCTTTATTACAGCTCAGGAACGTTGGAGACGTTCATCTTTGTCACAAAGCCTTCTCTTTGCAAAAAAATCCTCATTGTGCTTGTTCAACCACCCTTCTCAATTTACACAATAGTGGCTTGATATGGAAGAATCCTTGCTGGCTCCCTTTTTCTTTTCAGAAGTAATTTTCTGGTCTTAAAAAGATCTTTGCTACATCTTCCCCATTGTTTCCACATACCTGCCAATTATTGAAGTGCTGCTGTCAATCGAGCACTATAACCCACAGCAACCTCTGACAGTCCCCATTGTGGTAGAATAATCTCATTACAATTAGAATAAACTGTGATTTCGGAAGTCTTGGAGACAAAATGTATTATTAAAGTTATGGATTTATTTTACGATGATGCTCCAAAGTCTCTCTCATTTTCAGAAATCATTTATTTGTCCTAGATCCTTTCTGCCCGGGTTTCTCTCCTAATAAATAGTATATTGGATATTCTTCGTCCCTCTACAATTCTTCTGGCTTCTTTACCACCCAAGTCAGGCATCTCTATTCTTTTGGCTTCTGCTCCCAAAGCCTCTTTATATGTAAATATTTTGTATCTGTTAATCCGACTAGACCTAAGTCAAAAGTGGGACTTCTCTGGAAATTGCATATGGGATGTACCTGGTATTTCGCAGTCTGGAACAAAATATGCTGTGGTATAAAATACATAAGGTGTCCATGATGGCTACTACAACTCAAACTCTATTCTTTTTAGTTTTGTTTTTATTTCACAGTCTTTATATCACTCCCACCGGATAGCTACAATCTCTGAAGGCAATAATGGTAACCGTTGGCCCTGCGATCATCCTATGGGTGAATGGATGCATATGTTATTTAGTTGTCCACCCACACTATCCGTTTGGCATAATATTTGGTCCCAACTCAAAATAATTTCTCGGATCCATTATCCTTTTTCTCCTATGCCACTTTTCCTAGGAAGTTTGTTCAATAATAACAACCCACTACTGCATAATAAGTTCAGGATCTAGTGTTGGATTTATTGGGGTTAACCAGAATTATTCTTCTAATATTTCTTACAAAACATAGTGGATTAATGAATGTCGTTACTCTAGGTGACACACAGATTTCACATCTTTATATCTTAAGTATGTGAATAGAGGGTTATTTTAGTTACCACTGGCCAGTTTTCTAGATAATGTTGGAATTAATTTCTCACACACTAAATGTAAGCTGCAATAACTTGTTGGATTATCTGCATTTTTCCTATTTCCTATTTGATTGTTATTCCTATTTTGTAATGAATGTATTTTAAGCATTTTTAATTCTGCTATTCAGTCTCCAGTTACTTATTGCATACTTTGTTTGTTTATTTATCCACCTGCCCTCCTCTTTCCCCATCCCTCTCTGGTAAATAGAAAAAAGGTAAAAAGTTTATTTTCCAGTTGTTAAATTTGATTATTATTCTGCTTAAATTAAATTTTTGCTTTTATTATTGTTCTCTATTGCATTTGACAAGTTGAAAAATAGTGAAAATGACCATATTTCCATTGGACCAAGAGGCTGGCAAAGATAGCTGAGCTGAGAGCTCTGTTCAAAAGCCCTTGTGTATTCAAGAACTTGGCAACCAAGATCTCTCCATTCTGGGGATCCAGGCTCATTGAAAATGGATACTCTGGTGGGCCAGCAGTTCAGCCCTCATTTCAACCATGGCGGTCGGACGAGGCCGACCACCAAGGCTGAACCGCCAGTTTGGACCGCCCCGCTGGGCCGGCGGGCAGAAAACAGAGTTTCCGCTCGCCGCCCTAGCGGGGATGTTGGCCTTAACATTGCAGCCGTCTCTTAATGGAGCCAGCGGCAATGTGGCAGTGCGGTGGGTGCAGCAGCATCCGTCGCACTTTTCACTGTCTGCCAGGCAGACAGTGAAAATCGCAAGGGGGCTGTGCCTGTGGACCCCTTCACTGCCCATGCCAAGTGCATGGGCAGTGCAGGGGCCCCCAGGGACCCCGCGACTCCCCTTACCACCAGCCTTTCCAAGGCGGTGTTTGCATTTGTCTCCCCAAGTGGGAAGGGCATGGCCAGACGTGGGTCCCGTGCTTGCTATGCCACCAGATTAAAGCTAGCCTGGCTGATGAAGGGTGATACCCTGAAACTGGTCCCACGACGATTGTTTCTGATTCAGGGAAGACATGGCCTGGCAGTTTGGGCTGGACTGTTTCCATGGGGAACAGGGTCAAGACTGATTTGCATATGGCAGGGTCCAAACTGGAATGGCATGGCAAGCGAAAAAACTGATGGATTAAACCCAGATCCGTGGCTGAGGGTGAATGTTTGAATGGCTCTGCATTCCTCCCGTCATCTGTTGTTTTTGCATTTGTCACCCACAGTGGGAAGGGTATGCCCAGACTTGGGTCCTGTGCTTGCTATGCCACCAGTTTCAAGCAAGCCTGGCTGATGAAGGATGATACCCTGAAATTGGTCCTAGGATGCTTTTTTCTGGTTCAGGGAGTACCTGGCCTGGCAGTTCGAGATGGACTGTTTCTATGGGGGAACAGGGTCCAGTCTGATTTGCATATGGCTGGGTCCAAACTGGAATGGCATGGCAAGCAAAAATACTGATGGATTAAACCCAGGTCTGTGACTGGGGGTGAATGTTTGATTGGTTCTGCATTCCGCATCTGTTGTTTTTGAATTTGTCGCACCAAGTGGGAAGGGTATGCCCAGACGTGGATCCCATGCTTGCTATGCCACCAGATTCAAGCTAGTCTGGCTGATGAAGGGGGCTACCCTGAAACTGGTCTAGGATGCTTGTTTTTGGTTCAGGGAGGACCTGGCCTGGAAGTTCGGGCTGGACTTTTTCCATGGGGAACAGCATCAAGACTGATTTACATATGGCTGGGTCCAAACTGGAATGGCATGGCAAGCAAAAAACTGATGGATTAAACCCAGATCGGTGACTGGGGGTGAATGTTTGATTGGTTCTACATTCCATCCATCATCTGTTGTTTTTGCATTTGTTGCACCAAGTGGAAAAGGGGTGCCCAGGTGTGGGTCCGTGGGCCCGTGCTTGCTATGCCAACAGATTCAAGCTAGCCTGGCTGATGACGGGTGATACCCTGAAACCGGTCCCAGGATGCTTGGTTTTAGTTATGGGAGGCCCTGGCCTGGCTGTTCGGGCTGGACTTTTTCCATGGGGAATGACGTCAAGACTGATTTGCATATGGCTGGATCCAAACTGGAATGGCATGGCAAGCAAAAACACTGATGGAATAAACCCAGATCTGTGACTGGGGTGAACGTTTGATTGGTTCTGTATTCTGTCCATCATCTGCTGTTTTTGCATTTGTCACCCTAAGTGGGAAGGGTTTGCCCAGACGTGGGTCCCGTGCTTGCTATGCCACCAGATTCGAGCTGGCCTTGCTGATGAAGGATGATATCCTGAAACCGGTCCCAGGATGCTTGTTTCTGGTTCATGGAGGAACTGGCCTGGCAGTTTGGGCTGAACTGTTTCCATTGGGAACAGAGTCAAGACTGATTTGCACATGGCTGGGTCCAAACTGGAATGGCATGGCAAGCAAAGATCTGATGGATTAAACCCAGATCTGTCACTGGGGTGAATGTTTGATTGGTTCTGCATTCCATCCATCATCTGTTGTTGTTGTTTCTGCATGTGTATCATTTGATTTTGAGATTAATTTGCATGACTTTAGCATTGTTAATATAGGGAAATAAATATTCAAACTTTTACTAAATGGTATGGTTATTGATGACCGAAAGGTCATGGTGTGTGACAATTACTGACCCTACTGATTATAAATGTCATTGATTATTATTAATTATTGATATTGTATATCGGGTATTGATTATTGATCTGCATGTACTGGAATTATGGTGGGATCATCTTAATTGCGAGTCAACAAGTGCATCTGCCTATTTGCGTCCCCTTGTAAGTTTACTTATTAAGGTCAGATGCGTAACAGTGATGGTAACAGAGGTAATGGTTTGTCTCCTAATGAGCTCACCATAGATGTCCAATACAGAGAAGATAGCAGAGACGGATGGTTCGTCTCTATAAGAGTCCGTTGTAGGTGTTCCCAGAGCTTGATGATTTGGTCCTTTGAGAGTTCATTATTACTGAGATTTGGATTTTATTTTTCAATGATGCTAATTTAATAGAATTTGTTTCCCGAAGCCCAGAAATGACTTTCCCAGAATCTCAGATCTTGCTAATGGCTGTTTGAGGATGCTGTTGGTGTTCTAACGACAATGTGAATGAAGAAGGTTGCGCTTGCACAGCTTATGCAAATCGCAGGTGAATTGTGAGGTTTGTGAGGGTTTAGGGAGTTTGTGTACGCCAAATGAAGTTGAAAAGTGTATGAGACACCTGGGCCCTTATTTATACTTTTTGGGGCAAAACTGCACTAACGCAGTTTTGCACCAAAACGTTTAGCACCAGCTTGCACCATTTCTGTGCACCAGCCAGGGACCATATTTATGAAATGGTGCAAGCTGGTGCAAAGGGTAGGCTAGTGTAAAAAAATGACGTTAGTTGGGTGGGGCTGGCATGATGGAAGAAGGGGGTTTTGCACCAATAAATAATGTTAGGCAGGTTAGAGTAAAAAAAATGACTCTAACCTGCCTAGAGTCATTTTCTGACACAAAACCATCCACACCCCATGAGTCCTATCTTAGAGAAGACAGGAGTCATGCCCACTACCCCAATAGCCAGCACAGGGGACCAGGGTCCCCTGGACATGGCCATTGCACCCTGTGCCATATATAGGGGCCCATTTCAGGGTCCCCTACAGAACTTTGAAAAGTAAAATAAAATACTTACCTGTACTTATCTGTACTTACCTGGGATGGGGTCCCCCATCCTCCGTTGTCCCTCTGGTGTGGGTGTCCTTGGGGCTTGGTGGTTCCAACTTGGAAATGGACCCACAGGTCCCCTAACGCCTGCCCTGACCCAGGTGTTACAAAATGGGACAAAGCAAGCTTTGCACCTTTTTTTTGACCCCTCCTCCCTCCTTTGCACCATTTTTGCACAGGAGTATAAATATGGCGGTAAGACCATAGAGTCATTTTTTGCAGGGGAAAGCCTACCTTGCATCTAATTAAGGCAAGGTAGGTTTCCACGTCCAAGGAATGACTTTAACTCCATAAACGTGGCGTTAGACTGGTCTAGCGCCAATGTATAAATATGGAGTTCGTTTTGCGCCAAATTAGAGTAAAAAATAAATAAAGCTAATTCGGTTCAAACAGACTATAAATACCCCCCTTGGTTTTATGTTGTAATCTGTCTGGTTTAGTAGGTCGAACTGACGTGGTCGACAAGTCAGAGTGTAAGTCAAAGTGAGTGAAAGAAAATTTTGACTGAGATCTGGCGAGTCCTATTTGCAACAGGACAGACCCACTGATCATTTGAGAGTAAAATTTGTGGGTCAAATTTTGTTTGCGAATCTGGGAGACTGAGAAAGAAGGAGTAGCTCTAAGTGCGGGAACAGCCGTCAGTGAAAAATCCATAACATTTCTGAACTGATTGTGTTACCTTTCCTGTAATATAACAGCAGATTTGTGTTTTGTTTTTTGGATTAGTGCTCACATTTTTTGCATTTGTTTTGTGTGAAATGACTTTTGGGAGGACAAGCTGCAAGACTTTGTCAGCTGCAGTACGTGTGAGTGTGACATCATTGGAGCCCTGCTGGGATAGATCGGTTAATGAGAAGGGTCGCGCATGGATTGGCAGCCACCCGTGAGAGGCAATTGGTTGAGAAAGTAGTTGAAGGGATTTCTGGCATTAAAAGTCACTTCCTGATTTGATTTTGAATAACAAAAAGGTCGAAAACATGACATTTTTCAAACCTTTAAAGAGTGTTTTAAGGGGAGATACATATATTACTACAAGTATAGGCGAGGCTATGCCGCCAGAAGGTACACCAGCTTCCATTGGAATGGAAGAGAAGGGTGTTGCGCCATGTCTTTGGCTAAAGCAATGGTGCAAAGTGACAGAGAAGGATGGGAACTTAGCATTTCCTGTAAATGGGATGTTCAATTTGAGGTTTCTAGAGCATTTAAGGATGGTGCTATATGAATCGAAGCCCCTTCCGAGACCACCACAGTTTGAGGCATTAGCGATTTAGGAGCTAGTAGCCAGACAGCAACAGCAACAGAAATTCAAGAGGAGGATGAGAAAGGCAGAAAATACTTTAACAGAGGCTAGGTGGGACAGTGATCAGAGAGTTTGGAGGATGGACACTTTGCACGGAATTAAGTTGTTTCCAGCAACTACGCAGGACAATGAGAAGGAAGAAAGGAAAGCTACTAGAAAGACTAACAGAAGTCCATCCAAAAGTAGGGAGGCTAGAAAGTCTTCATCAGTGGAGGAAAAATCAGATGACGATGAGTTTATTTTACGGTTATTGAGAAATCGCTAACAACCATATGCAGCACATGAGAGTGGTCCGACCGCCAGTGCTAATCCGACAGCTCCAATACAGGTTAATGAGACAATGGGTCCAATGCAGGTTAATGCTAGCCTGACACAGAATGCAATGCAGAGTTGTCTTAATGTGCTTACTACTCCTGTAGTGCAAAATCAGGTGCAACTACCACAGGTTCAGAGAATTTACCCTGATGTGCCCGTTATGGAAATTACTTTGAATTGAATGGTGCCTATGGAACAGGTTTACCCGAGACTGATGTTGGTTCAGACTGAACCAACTCCACTTTTATTGCCCCAAGTGGAGCCACAAGAAATACCAAGATTCACTCCAATTACAGGGACAAACTAATGCCAGATGCTATGTTGCTACCTATTACTGTTGGTCCAGCTGTGCACTTATTTGCACAGAAGAAACCTACTGTAGGTAAACAGGGTGCCATGTCCCAGAATATAATGAGGGGAGGACATAATGAAAATGCTCGAGTAGTCTCTCCTGTGGGACAGACTTTGATTGATCAAGATCACTGTTAGGCCCCAGTCCATTTGTAGCACTTCCAGATACTATGGTAGGGTCAAACATTAGCCAGAGTTTGAAATTGTTGACACTGCAGGCCCTGAATGCAGGTGCACAGCAGGTGCCACAGTCCAAGCCAATAACAGTTTGTTGCAATGATTGACAGCTCAGCAGTTGACTGAATGGTTAAACAAGCTGAATACCCCGCAGAGTGCTCCTAAGGGACAGGAGTGTTTGAATTATGCTAGGCTAAGCATGGCAGCGGGTGAACTCATTGAGGGAACTATGGGTGTGAACAGGGTAAAATCCTACACAGAAGCAGAGTTGACATATTTGTGCACGAAGTCACAAGGGAAGTGAGCAGTGTGTACCAGAAACTAGCAGACCTGGCAGAGAAATACGGCATAGAAATGGAGAAGGCAAAGCATTTGAAAAGGAGTTACAGATTAGACTTTGAGACTAAAGATTTTGAACACATGAGGAATTGCTTCAAAGTCCCTAGATTTGGGGAGCATTAGACAAATGGGAAGGCAGATGGGTGAAGAAAATAGGCAAAGGAAAAGGGATTCTGTGAAGCTCACTGCAAACGTGCAGCAAGGCCAAGAGTCAGTCAAAATTCTACCAGTGAGAGAGATTTCAGGAGGGAATTTTATTCATGTCCCTTGGAGCAGAAGCAACATTCTGTCATTTACAAATGATTATCCAAAATTGAGAGAGAAGCCAGTAGAGTGGTATCAGCAGACAGACAAGTTTGTGAACCTTGCAAAGTGCCTGTGGGAGGACTTGAACACATTACTAGAGATAGTGGTTCCAGCTGATCTGTGGATAGAGTGTAAGAGGAGTGTAGAGTGGACAACAAGCGAACCAGAGAGAGGCAAGAATACAGGTGCACCATCTCCTGAGGTAATGAAATATTACTATAAGGTGATTGAGTTTTTTGAAAATGAAAATTTTGCCCAAGACTATTGATTGGCAGAGGATTGACAGGACAACTCAGAAAGCAAAGTAGTCGATACATGTGTATTATGAGAGATTGTTGCAAGCGTTTAATCATTACAGTGGTACAGAGACAATTGATGCGAAAGACATGGTTAATTTTATGTTGGCATTTGTTGAAGGGTTGAGACCTGAAAATAGCCATATGATTAAGAGTCATTTGATTTGCTGGCAAGCAAAGCCAATTGATGAGGTGTTGCAGTATGCAAAGCATTGTAGTGATGAGATTGAGTTGAAGCAGAGAAAACTGAAAGAGAAGGCGATGGTGATGCAGATTAAAGCTGCCCAAAGGGGCATGCAAGGGAATGTTCCACACCAGTTACCGCAGTAGCAGCAGGGAAATTTGATGTTTCAGCCTCAGTTGAGAGGTAGAGGTCACGGAGGTAATGTGAATCGTGGTCCAGACTTGAGTACTGTAGGGGTTCAGAATGATGGGCAGGGAATGAAGAAATTATTGCCATATCACGTTTGGTACCTAGATAGCAAATTCAACTACCTCAAGCCCCATGGAACAGCAACCGATGATGCTTCTCAACAGGTCATAGGTCATAGGTTTAACCAAAGTAATAACACTGTGCACCAATTCCTGTTACATAGTGAGAATGGAATAAATTATGATTGGATGAGCAAAGTTCAGATGAAGAACCATGTGAGCTTGCAACTTCCTTAGAAGTAGATCAGAGAGGTCCCTATGTGAAGGTAAAGGTTATAGGTCACAGAGTTTAATTCTTGGTTGACTTGCTGTGTAAAACGAAATGTTTGATTGCTTGGTCAAATGATACAATTGAGAATCAGACAAATAGTGATGATGAAGATGACCAAGCCCCAGAGAGAGAAGGTGAAGCTACAAATGAGGAATATCCTCTGATTGAATTATTCCCGATGTTCAAAGTGAAAGAGCTTCATCCTGATTTGCAGGGAATGGTTAAGGAGAAAGTGTGGGATATTGACAGGAAAAGAAGTAGGTCTGATAAAGAGAGTTGAGCCAGTTAAAGTTACTGTAAAGCTGAGTGCAGTTTTTCCTCAACTTCCACAGTACCACATGCCTCAAGATGTCCTTATGAAGGGTGCCCAAATAATTGTAGACTTTGTGAAGCAAGGGGTTTTGAAGGAAGTATTGAGCAGCCCATGTAATTCACCAATAATGGGTTTGCAAAAGCCCTGTGGGAAAGTTTGAAGTGTCCAGGATTTGAGAAAGATAAATGAGATTGTGGTCAAATATTGTTCCCTGGTTCCAAATCCAACTGTGATAATGTTATAATGGTTCAGATTCCATGTGATGCTGAATGGTTCACTGTCATTGATTTGTCACAAGCCTCTTTTCTGTGCCTCTTCATGAGGACAGCCAATTTCTCTTTTGTTTCAAATTTCTGGATCGAGTTTATTGTTGGTGCAGAATTCCTCAAGGGTTTTCAGAGTCACCTTCCATATTCAATTAGATCTTGAAAAAGAATTTTGAGTCATTGGAATTGCCTTTCCAATTCACCTTGGTGCAGTACATTGATGACTTGCTGATTGCGTCTAAGACAAGGGACAAGCGCAAGTATGATGTGATTGCCTTACTGAACCATTTGGGAAATAATGATCATAATGTGTCTCCACTTAAATTAAAATATTCTCAAAAATTTGTGAAAACCACCAGATTGAGAAAGGACCAAGAAAGATATCAAGAGAAAGGATTACAGCCATATTGTAGAGAAATCCCCTGATAACACAGAGAGATGTCAGGAAGTTTCTCAGGATGATAGGCTACTGTCGCAAATGGATTCCAAATTTTTCAGTCATTTTGAGACCATTGCAGAAGCTGACTCATAAGGAAGTCACTGATCCTTGAGTGTAAGACCGGGCTGGAATGAAAGTGTTTACTGAATTGAGAGAGAGTCTGTGCAAGGCTCCAGCTTTGGGTATGCCTGACTACACAAAACCTTTCTCATTGTTTTGTCATGAGCGTGATGCATGTTCTTTGTCTGTCTTGACACAGGTCAATGAAGTTGTTAGCTGCGCAGTAGCATATTTTTCAGCTACTTTGGACCCAGTTGCAGCAGCCTTACCAGGTTGTTTGAATGCAGTTGCAGTGGTTGGTCAAAGCCTTACACAGTGTGAATGCATTGTGATGGGACATCCCTTGACTATAATGGTTCTTCACGCTATTGATATTCTACTTACAAGGACAAAAACAGAATAGTTGACTGGTGCGAGGTTGACCAGATATGAAACGAGTATCCTAGGGTCACCAAATGTGTCATTGAAAAGGTGTATAGTGCTGAAACCGGCAACCTTACTCCAAAAATGAAAATGTTGAAATGGAGAAATTAGAAGATGTTGAGCATGATTGTCTTGAAGTAACTGACTTGTACAGAAAACCAAGACCAGACATTAGAGATACACGATTGGAAGAAAATGACCAAATTATCTTTATTGATTGATCTTATCTGAGAGACAATGCAGGGACACTGAGAGCAGGATATGCTGTCTGTACAATTACTGGTGTTTTAGAAGCTTCCTGGCTTCGAGAAGTGTATTCTGCCCAAGTAGTGGAACTGGTAGCCCTTACTAGAGCGTGCCTTGTTTCTGCTCAGCTGAAAATTACAATCTACATGGATAGCCAGTCTGGATTTGGAATAGTCCATGATTTTGGCCAGTTGTGGTCACAGAGAGGTTTCATGACCTCTTCTGGTTCACCAGTAAGGAATGGTGAGAGAATTAAAGAACTGTTACATTCTATTCAAATGCCTAAAAGCATTGCTTTGATAAAATTCAGTGCACATCTGAAGTCACAGGACTTTGTATCTTTGGGTAACGGATATGTGGATCAAGTCACAAGGTTTTGCCCATTGAACTTTATATCATTCAAAGATAAGTGGGAACTGTTACCTGAAGAAGACAAACATGTCTACGTTTTGCATTGAAAGTAATTGACACCTTGGAGGAATTGAAAATGTTGCAGAATAATGCTGACAGGGAGGAAAAACATTAATGGAGCAAAATTAAATGTGTGCAAAGACAGGATGAATTGTGGGTTTCAGAAGAGGGTCAATTCGTTTTACCAAATAGTCTGTTGTCTCAAATGGCTAGTGTTGGACTTTTTTCCTTTTGCAGGGTCATCTCTAATCTTTTTGCCTCCTGCCTCCTATTTTTTATGACCTGTTGGCTTTAGGACTCTGTGCACTTTACCACTGCTAACCAGTGCTAAAGTGCCTATGCTCTCTGTGTAAATTGTATTGTTGATTGGTTTATCCATGATTGGCATATTTGGTTACAAGTAAGACCTTAGTAAAGTGCACTAGAGGTGCTGAGAGCCTGTAAATCAAATGCTACTAGTGGGCCTGCAGCACTGATTGTGCCACCCACATTAGTAGCCCTGTAATCATGTCTCATACCTGCCACTGCAGTGTCTGTGTGTGCTGTTTTAAACTGCCAATTCGACTTGGCAAGTGTACCCACTTTCCAGGCCTAAACCTTCCCTTTTCTTACATGTAAGGCACCTCTAAGGTAGGCCCTAGGTAGCCCCATGGGCAGGGTGCAGTTTATGTTTGAGGTAGGACATGTACTAATGTATTTTAAATGTCCTGATAGTGAAATGCTGCCAAGTTCGGTTTTCACTGTTGCAAGGCCTATCTCTCTATATGTTAACATGGCGGATGCCTTTAAATATGATTAAAGTGTAGATTCCATTTGGGATCAGATAGACATGTGGAGTTTGAGGTCTCTGATCTCACAATTTAAAAATACATCTTTTAGTGAAGTTGGTTTTGATATTGTGTGTTTGAAAATGCCACATTTAAAGAGTAGGGATTTTCTTGCTTAAACCTTTCTGTGACTCTGCCTGTTTGTGGATTACCTGTCTGGGTCAGTTTGACAGTTGGGCTGTTTGTACCTCTCTCTAGACAGTGACACAAAGGGAGCTGGGGTGTAGCCTGCATATCCTGATGTGCTATCTGTGCTAGGAGAGAGGGGAGGAGTGGTCACTTACACCTGAAAGGGCTATGCCTGCCCTCACACAATGCAGTCTCCAACCCCTTGGTGTGTGTCTGGGGCCTGGCCTGGGCAAGGCAGGATCTCACAAACAAGAGAGACTTCCCTTTGAAGGAGGCCTACTTCAAAGGCAGAACTAAGTATAAGAAATCCTCTGGAAATCAAGAGGAACCTCTGCCAAGGAGAAGAGCTGAGGAGAAGTGCTGCCTTGCCCGTGACTGTGCTTTGTGGAGCTATCCTGCAGATGCTGGTTCTGCCTGTGAAAGGGGACAAAGACCGGACTTTGATATGCACTCCTGCTTGTGAAGGATTCTCCAAGGGCTTGTCCTGAGCTTGCCTCCTGTTGTTGAAGTCGCAGGGCCATCAAGGACTTCCCCTGCCAGCACCTGGACTCTCTGCTGAGACTCCTGCCCTGCCAAGTGGTGCCCTATCCTGTTCCTGGGGCCTTGAAAAGGTGAAGCTGGCAGACCAAGACTGAAAATCCACGCACAGACCACCGTGCAGGAAAATTTGCGACGCACTTTCTGAGACACAGCTGAGAAACGAAGTGCGCCAACTTTGCGGCTGAAATCTATGCGCCATCTGCATCGTGGCTGTTAGACTGATGCACGCGGCTGGAGAAACGATGTGCAACACCCGCTGACGGAGGCTGATAATGTCGCAACCCACCTATCGCGTTTTTTTCCGATACCATGCGGCTGGATTTTTTATGCAACATCACTGGGCACGGAAAAACAATGCAAAGTCTGCCCAGACCTGAGGTGCTTGTCCGGATCGACGCATCGCTCTCTTGTGGACAGAAGAAATGATGCACGCCGACTCGACCGGAGAAAGGAATGACACATGGTCTCGCTTGCGAGTGATCACTAGCCTTTTCCGATGCATACTAGCCAGTACAGTGTTATTTTAACACTACCCAGGTACTTTTCACGCTAACAATGTTAGCATTGTTTTCTCAAGGATTTAAGACTCTTAGGGCCATATTTATAAATTTTGACGCCGGCTAACGCCATTCCAAAGTGCCATGCGGGCGCCGGATTTATTGAATGACGTTAGCCACCGTTAGCCGGCGCTACGGAGTGGTGTGCGTCAAAAACAATTACTCACACCAGGCAGCGCCGGCGTAGGGGAAAATGGAGCTTGGGCGTCAAAAAATGGGGCAAGTCAGGCTGAGGCAAAATTCTTGCCTCAACCCGACTTGCGTCATTTTTTTTTGACGCCATTGACATGACTCCTGTCTTAGCAAAGACAGGAGTCATGCCCCCTTGCCCAATGGCCATGCCCAGGGGACTTAAGTGCCCTGGGCATGGTCATTGGGCATAGTGGCATGTAGGGGGGCACAAATCAGGCCCCCCTATGCCACAAAAAAAAATTACGGAAAATATACTTACTTGCATTTACCTTAATGTCCCTGGGGTGGGTCCCTCCATCCTTGGGCATCCTCCTGGGGTGGGCAAGGGTGGCAGGGGGTGTCCCTTGGGGCATGGGAGGCCACCTCTGGGCTCCTTCCGAGCCCACAGGTCCCTTAACGCCTGCCCTGAGCAGGCGTTAAAAAATGACGCAAACGCGGCTGGACGTCATTTTTTAAGGCCCGCCCACTCCCGTGCGTAATTTTTGCACGGGAGTGTAAATAAGGCGCACAGGCCTGGGAGTCATTTTTTAGAAGGGAACACCTACCTTGCATATCATTAACGCAAGGCTGGTTCCCCCTTCTAAAAAATGGCGCACATGGTGGAACTTTGACGCCCGCTGCGTCGGACGTCAAAGTATAAATATGGGGCAGTGTTTGCGCTGAATGTGCGTCAAAAAAAACGACGCAAATCCGGCGCAAACAGAGTATAAATATGCCCCTTATTCTTTAAAAAGTCAAAACTTGACTTGTCTATGTTGGATTTTTGTCATTTTGGTCTTGTTTTGTTTAGATAAATATTGGCTTTTTTTCTAAACCTGTGTTGTGTCATTTTGTGGTGTTTTCACTGGGTGACTGTGTGTGTTTGTACAAATACTTTACACCTAGACTCTAAAGTTAAGCCTGCCTGCTTGTGCCAAACTACCAAGGTGGTGAGCAGGGGCTAGCTAAAGGTGATTCTCCTTTACCCTGACTAGAGTGAGGGTCCTTGCGTGGACAAGGGGTAACCTGACTGCCAACCAAAGACCCTATTTCTAACAGCTAGGTATTATCACGGTCAAGCACATGTTGGGAATGATGCCATGATTTGGTTGTTCAAACATGATTGGTTCAACCCAAGGTTTAGACAGGTTGCTGAAGCAGTTTTCCATCGTTGTGTCATTTGCCAACAATTGAATGCAGGGAAAGGGGAAAGGGACAGTGGTTAATTTGAGCCACATTGGAAGAGCAGGAGGTCCATTCAGCAGATTGCAAATGGATTTTATTGAGATGCCTGTGTGTGCAAGTTTGAGATATGTGTTGGTGATTGTATGCATTTTTAGTCACTGGATTGAAGCTGACCCTACCCAAAGAAATGATAGTCTCACAGTAGCGAAACTACTGCTTAGGGAACTGATTCTGCGTTTCGGGTTTCCAATCTCTTTAGAATCAGATAGGGGAAGTCACTTCAACAATGACGTAATTCAATTTCTGTTTGCAGAACTCAACATTAAGCAGAAGCTTCATTGTAGTTACCACCCTGAAGCATCAGGACTAGTAGAGCAGATGACTGGTACCTTGAAGTTGAGAGCTGCAAAGATGTGTGCAATTTGAATTGGCCTGACGCATTGCCTTTTCTTCTGATGTCAATGAGAAACACATCCGACAGGAAGACAGGATTGTCGCTGCATGAGATCCTTATGGGCCAAGCCATGAGGTTGCCAGCAGTGCATACAAATGAACTTGTCGACATTACAGATGATATGGTGTTGGACGACTGCAAAGGTCTGGCTGATGTGGTTCACTCTTTCTCTCAGCAGGTGGAAGCTACCACACTGCCACCGATCAATGAACCAGGGCACAACCTGAGGTCAGGGGACTGGGTTGAGGTCCAGAAACTCGTGAGGAAAACGTGTTTGGAGCCTTGTTGGAGAGGACCATTCCGGTAGTTCTGACAACTACCACAGCTGTGAAGTGAGTTAGAATTCTGAATTGGATCCATGCCAGTCACACGAAGAAATGGGCATGTCCACTGGGTCATGAGAAAGAAGAGTTGTTGAGGGTACCAACAACAGCGAAACAAGTCTCAAGGCCAGAAAGAGAACAACGAGGAACTGAGACCAGATCTGAGCCTGTCGACGGCGGTTCAGTCACTCCTGTGAGAGACGAAGGAGAAGACCTCCAGGAGGGTGACGGAGAGCCTATCTCAATTGAGGCAGTGGGAAAGCCTAGTCAGAGGAGGGCTTTCCAAGAAGCAGACGATCTTGAGAGACAAAAAGAGCAATTGCCAGACCCAGAGAGGAAAGGAGTTGAGGTGGATCAAAGTCCCTGTGATCTGACTCTTCCTGAACCTGTTGCAGATCCTTCAGGAGAAAACACCGCAGAACAAGGGGAAGTTTCATGTTCGACTCTGAAGAGAACACTGACAAAAGGTCCACTGAAAGGAGATACGTGGTCGGAGTCACAAGGAAAGGGAAAGGAAGTGGTTGTTGAGACAACAATCGAGGAAGAAGTAAATAGAACAAGCAGAGAAGATCTAAGTGAAAGAGAATTGAATGGCGATCAAAAGTTGAAAAGAAAGAGAATAGCAAGTCAGAGATACTCAGGTCCTGAATGGGGGTATGCAACTACAAGTGAACAGCAACAAGAATGTTTGTCTTTTTGTTTTGATAGAGACATTCCGGGTCAGTATTTTGGCACTTGAAGGAAGCTGATGAACTGAACTGTTGAAACAATCTGAGAGAACAATTTTGAGAACAGGACTGTTGAAAATAACTGGAAGAGACACTGATAACCTGATTTGACTTTTGAAACCTGATTTTGACAAGCTGCATACTAATTTTGACAAGGGATCCTGGAAGTGAGACTGGAAGCTGTAAATAACTGCTGAAAGAAGAGTTGTTTGTTTTTGATTTGCTTGCAGTTTTTTAACATTTTTCTTCTGCTTTCTGATTCTTTACAGATCATGAGTAACTTTAGCCAGCAGGGTAGGAATACTAGGTGCTGTAAATATATGAGTATTGGTTTGGCGATTATGTGTGGGTTATTGTTTGTGGTATTGATTGTGGGTATTTCTGTTCTTGATCAGAGTGAAGTCAACCATACTTCTGTTTTTTAGGCAACCACTGCACTAACAGCAATGGAGAGGTTTAGGTTAGATGAGAAGTATTTACATGAGGGTGCTAATGCGCGAGGAGAAGTTTCTTCTAATGTAGTCTATCATTTGTTGAGTGAGTATGTTGAGGCGATGGATACAAGGAATTGTTATGTGTGCACGCAGATTCCTTCATCAGTTGAGGAAGGAGTTACGTACCATAGTTTGATTTTAACTTATCGAACAAGTTGTAGTCTGCTACTAATAAGATTTTATAACCAGGAGTACATTCAGTATTTCTATTGAAATGATGACATGGTGTTTTTGTTTATTCCTATAAATTAGGTATTTGAGTAGAGTGGCTAAGGATAATGACATGGTATTAGTTAGAGGTTTCTTTGAACCTACATTGACGTTTGGCACGGCTTATGCACACCGCAATAATTTAACATGCTTGCTTACACCTTTAGAGAAAAGCTTCTTGGATCACACAAATGACAGGAAAGAGGCACTGAAGTTAGAAAAAGGCTTAGAAAAGAGGACTTACAGGAATGATTGTGCTTATAGGGCAATAAAAACACAAGGGAAATTAGCGCTAGATGTGCAACACATAGGGAAACTTTGTCTATATAGTCCTAAATCATGCACTGACACTTTATTTGTGGGAACAAGTGAATGTAAACATGTGTTTTTGTTTCAGAGTAAATGGATGTTTATGTTGAATGGACAGGATCCAGCTTTTCCTGAGATTAATTACATCTGTGGTCTGAAAGCTTATTACCTTCTTCCAAGAGGATAGTATGGGACATGTTACTTGGAAATAGTTTTGCCAAAGACTTCTCAAATGAATGATTTGAAGAAGATTCTGAAAGTGACTGAATTACAGTATATGAGACAGAGCAGGGAGTCTCCTTCTGGTATAGTGGGAGATATATTTGGAGCAATGATTCCTTCAGTAGGAGTTGTTCTGAATTTGGTAAAGATTCAAAAGGTGTCTACTATTGTGGATAACATGCTGACAAATGTTTCAGGAGCCATACTCCTGATGGATACTGAATAAGCTGCTGAAAGAGCTATGACTCTTCAGAATCATCTTGCTTTAGACATTCTGTTAGCGAAAGATGGCGGAGTTTGTGAAATGATTAATTCTGGGCATTATTGTTCATATATTCCTAATAACAGTAAAGATTGTAGAGACTTAGCACCAGATGTATGAAAGCTTTTTGCATTCGCAAACGGTGCGAACGGACGTTTGCGACTGCAAAAATGCGTTTCAGTATGTATGAAAGGCATTCGCTATGCAATTTTAAGGAATCGCTAAAAAAGTGATTCCTTAAAATTGCAACCCCGTTTAGAGAATCACAAATTGCGATTCTCTGAATAAGAAACCGCAAATAAGGAATCCTTATTTGTGATTTCCTAAGCACATGTATCAAGCTTATCCTTAATGCAAATTCGGCATTAAGGAATCGCAATTACCAAAAAAAACTGTTTGGTGGTAAACATGTGCAAATTTTAAAAATGCATTAAAAATGCATTTTTATAATTGACATGAAATGCACACATGCCCCTTTGGCATCTGTACCTTACATGTCCTAAAATCATTTTTGGGGGTGCAGCAGAGGGTGCCTTAGGCCCCCAGCACCCTGTGGTTTGCAGTTCTGAAATTGCAAATTCCAGTAAGGAATTCGCAATTTGGGAAATGTAAAAAATGTGCAAATATTGGCCTACAGGCCCATAGGTGCGAATGGGATCAGAATCGCTATTTGTGATTCGGTAATAGCATTTGCGATTTTTAAGAAATCGATATTACCGAATCGCAAATATGATAGACATTCCCTGGCATCAGGGCCCTTGGTACCAGGGGTACCATTTACAAGGGACTTATCTGAGTGCCAGGGCTGTGTCAATTGTGGAAGCGAAGGTACAGTTAAGGGAAAGAACACTGGTGCTGAAGCCTGGTTAGCAGGGTCCCGGCACACTTTCAATCATAACTTGCCATCAGCAAAATACAAAAAGTCAGGGGGTAACCATGCCAAGAAGGCATTTCCTTACACAAACCCCCGCCCCCCAATGAAAGAGGATGAGGCTAACCTTTCCCAAGAGAGTCTACAGTTTCTAAGTGGAAGACCTGGATAGGCCAGCAGCATTGGCATGGGCAGTCCCAGGTCTGTGTTCCACTACAAAGTCCATTCCCTGTAGGGATATGGACCACCTCAACAGTTTAGGGTTTTCTCCTTTCATTTGCATTAGCCATCTGAGAGGTCTGTGGTCAGTGTGAACTATGAAGTGAGTACCAAAAAGGTATGATCTCAACTTCTCCATGGACCAGACCACAGCAAAGGCCTCCCTCTCAATGGCACTCCAACACTGCTCCCTAGGGAGTAACCTCCTGCTTATAAAACCAAGAGGCTGGTCAAGGCCATCATCATTTATTTGGGACAGGACTGATCCTATCCCATGTTCAGAGGAATCTGTCTGCACAATGAACTGTTTTGAGTAATCTGGAGCTTTCAAAACTGGTGCTTTCTTCAGGGTGTCAAAGGCCTTTTGGCAGTTCACTGTCCAGTTCACTTTCTTGGGCATTTTCTTGGAGCTAAGTTCTGTGAGGGGTGTCACTTTTGATCCATATCCCTTCACAAACCTCCTATAGTACCCAGTCAAGCCAAGGAATGCCCTGACTTGAGTCTGGGTTTTGGAGCTACCCAGTCCAGAATAGTCTAAATCTTGGGTTGGAGTGGCTGAACTTGGCCTCCACCAACAAGGTGGCCCACATAAACCACACTACCCTGCCCTGTCTGACATTTAGATGGCTTGATAGAGAGGCCTGTTGCTTGCAGGACCTGCAAAACCTTCTTCAAGTGGACCAGGTGATCCTGCCAGTTGGAGCTAAAGACATCAATATCATCAAGATAAGCTGTACTAAAGGACTCCAAGCCAGCAAGGACTTGATTCACCAGCCTTTGGAAGGTGGCAGGGGCATTCTTTAGGTCAAAGGGCATCACAGTAAACTGGTAGTGCCCATCAGGTGTAGAGAATGTTGTTTTCTCTTTTGCTCCTGGTGCTATTCTTATTTGCCAGTACCCTGCTGTTAAGTCAAAGGTACTTAAGTATTTGGCAGCATCTAATTTATCTATTAGCTCATCTGCCCTTGGAATGGGTGAGCATCCTTCTTGGTGACAGAGGTAAGCCCTCTGTAGTCTACACAACACCTCATCTCTCTCTTGCCATCTTTTGTATGTGGTTTGGGGACCAAGATCACTGGGCTAGCCCAGGGACTGTCAGAGTGCTCAATCACTCCCAACTCCAGCATCTTGTGGACTTCCACTTTGATGCTTTATTTAACTTGTTCAGACTGTCTAAATATGTTGTTTTTGACAGGCATGCTGTCTCCTGTGTCCACATCATGGGTACACAGGTGTGTCTGACCAGGGGTTAGAGAAAAGAGCTCAGCAAACTGCTGGAGGACTTGCCTGCAGTCAGCCTGCTGTTGACCAGAGAGCGTGTCTGAACAGATCACTCCATCTACTGAACTATCTTTAGGGTCAGTAGAGAGGAGATAAGGGAGAGGTTCACTCTCAGCTTCCTGGTCCTCATCTGTAACCATTAACATGTTTGCATCTGCCCTATCATGAAAAAGTTTGAGGCAGTTCGCATGGATCATCCTTTGGGGGATCCTGCTAGTGCCTAGGTCAACCAGGTAGGTGACCTGACTCTTTTTCTCAAGAACTGGGTAAGGGCCACTCCATCTGTATTGAAGTGCCCTTGGAGCCAGAGGCTCCAGAACCCAGACTTTCTGCCCTGGCTGAAACTTAACCATAGCAGCCTTTTGGTCATACCACACCTTCTGGAGCTGTTGGCTGGCCTCAAGGTTTTTGCTTGCCTTTTCCATGCACTCTGCCATTCTTGAACGTAGGCCTAGTACATAGTCCACCACATCTTGTTTAGGCTCATGGAGAGGTCTCTCCCAGCCTTCTTTTACAAGTGCTAGTGGTCCCCTAACAGGATGGCCAAAAAGAAGTTCAAAGGGAGAAAACCCTACTCTCTTTTGAGGCACCTCTCTGTAGGCGAAAAAGCAGGCATGGCAAGAGGACATCCCATCTCCTTTTGAGTTTTTCAAGGAGCCCCATGACCATGCCCTTCAATGTCTTGTTGAATCTCTCAAAAAGGCCATTGGTTTGTGGGTGGTATGGTGTGGTGAATTTATAACTCACCCCACACTCATTCCACATGTGTTTTAGGGAAGCTGACATGAAGTTGGTACCTCTTTCAGAAACCACCTCCTTAGGAAATACCATTCTGGTAAAAATACCTATGAGTGCTTTGGCTACTGCAGGGGCAGTAGTGGACCTAAGGGGAATTGCCTCAGGGTACCTAGTAGCATGATCCACTACTACTAGGGTTATAGGTTCCCTGATGCTGTGGGAGGTTCAAGTGGACCCACTATATCCACTCCCACTCTCTCAAAGGGGACCTTCACCACTGAAAGTGGGATGAGGGGGTCCTTTGGATGGCCACCTGTCTTACCACTGGCTTGACAGATGACACAGGAGGTTCAAAACTCGTTTACCTTCTGGGACATCTTGGGCCAATAGAAATGGTTGACTAACTTCTCCCATGTCTTGGTTTGTCCCAAATGCCAAGCAAGGGGAATGTCATTGGCTAAGGTCAGAATGAACTCCCTAGACTCCTGAGGCACTACAAATCTCCTAGTGGCACCAGGTTTGGGATCTTTTTCCTCAGTGTAAAGGAGTCCATCTTCCCAATAGACCCTGTGAGTTCCACTGACATTTCCTTTTTCTTGCTCAGCTGCTTGCTGTCTTAGTCCTTCAAGAGAGAAACAGGTGTATTGTCCCTTACACAGCTGTTCCCTCGAGGGTCCCCCTGGGCCCAAGAGCTCAACCTGGTAAGGTCCCAGCTCCATGGACTCAGTTCCCTCAGGGGATAGAACTTCTTCTGGGGAAGAGAGGTTCTGTTTCTTTTGCTGTGTTGAAGCTGGTTCCCCAGTCTTCTTTCATTTTCTTTTGGAAGGTTGGGCCACTATTCCAGACTCCAGCACTTCTTTTTCACCCTGAGACCTACACTGTGCCCTTGTCTTGACACACACCAGTTCAGGATTACCCAGCATGGCTGCATGGGTTTTAAGTTCTACCTCAGCCCATGCTGAGGACTCCAGATCATTTCCAAGCAGACACTCTACTGGAATTGCAGAAGAGACTACCACCTGTATCAGGCCAGTGACCCCTCCTCATTCTAAAGTTACCATTGCCATGGGATGGACTTTAGTCTGATTGTCAGCATTGGTGACTGGATTTGTCTGTCAAGCCAGGTACTGTCCTGGGGAAACCAGTTTGTCTGTCACCATAGTGACACTGGCACCTGTATCCCTCAGGGCTTCTACTCTAGTCCCATTAATTAAGAGCTGCTGCTTGTATTTTTGCATGTTAGGCGGCCAGGCAGCAAGTGTGGCTAGGTCCACACCACCCTCAGAGACTAATGTAGCTTCAGTGTGAACCCTGATTTGCCCTGGGCACGCTGCTGATCCCACTTGGGGGCTGGCTATTCCAGTGCTAACTGGAGTAGTAGTTTTGGGACTTTTCTTGGGACAGGCCTTGTCTCCAGTTTGGTTTCCATACTGAGTACAAATGCGACACCAGGCCTTTTTAGGATCAAAGTTTTTACCCTTATGCCCACATGAGGATTGTGAAGAGGCTTTGAACCCACCCCACTGAGCAGATTTTTGGAGCCCTATAGAAGACTCTTTACTTTTTCCCTTGGATGTCTCAACACTCTTACCCTAGGGAGGCTTTGTGACCCCATTCTTTTGGTCACCCCCTGTGGAAGTCCTGGTCACCCTAGTTTTGACCCAATGATCTGACTTCTTTCCCAATTCTTGGGGAGAAATTGGACCTAGGTCTACCAGATGCTGATGCAGTTTATCATTGAAACAATTACTTAAAAGATGTTCTTTCATAAAGAAGTTCTACACCCCATCATAATTATTTACACAACTGCCATTAATCCAACCATCTAGTGCTTTGACTGAGAAGTCAACAAAATTAACCCAGGTCTGGCTCGAGGATTTTTTAGCCCTCCTAAACCTAATCCTGTACTCCTCAGTTGAGAATCTAAAGCCCTCAATCAGGGTAGCCTTCATGAGGTCATAGGATTCTGCCTCCTTATCGGAGAGTGTGAGGAGTCTATCCCTACACTTTCCAGTGAACATTTCCCAAAGGAGAGCACCCCAGTGAGATTTGTTTACTTTTCTGGTTGCATAAGCCCTCTTAAAAGCTGCGAAACACTTGGTGACATTATCACCTTCTTCATATTTTGTTACAATCCCTTTGGGGATTTTTAGGATGTCAGTATTCTCTCTGACCCTATTTATGTTGCTGTCTCCATTGATTGGAGCTAAACCCATCTCTTGTCTTTCCCTCTCTATGGCTAGGAGCTGTCTCTCCAAAGCAAATCTTTTGGCCATCCTGGTTAACAGGAGGTCATCTTCATTGAGGCTGCCCTCAATGCTTCCAGAGTTACTGGTCTCCCTTGTAGAAGAACCAGTCTCTCTGACTATCACTTGTGGAGTCAGGGTTTGAAGGACTCTGGTCACCCTAATTAGGACAGGAGGGAGAGAATCATCCTCCTGGTCACTAATTTCTCCCTCTGTAGGATTATCCTCAGAGAGTTGGCCCTTTGCAAACTCTGCCAAAAGCTCCTGGGACTTCACTTTGGTAGGGTTGGACCCAGTCTTTATATTTTTTAGCTAACATAGAGTCCTTAGCTCCAACATCCCTTGATGCAGGTAAGGGGTGAGGTTGAGTTCCACCACCATCTCATCTGTGCTAAACATTTTGGGGCATATTTATACTCCATTTGCGCCGAATTTGCGTCGTTTTTTTCGACGCAAATTCGACGCAAAACTAACTCCATATTTATACTTTGGCGTTAGACGCGTCTAGCGCCAAAGTTCATGGAGTTAGCGTCATTTTTTTGCGTGAACACCTTCCTTGCGTTAATGAGATGCAAGGTAGGCGTTCCCGTCTTAAAAAATGACTCCCAGGCATGTGCGTGGTATTTATACTCCCGGGCAAAAATCACGCCCGGGAGTGGGCGGGGCAAAAAACCCCGCATTTTCGCCTCTTTTTAACGCCTGGGTCAGGGCAGGCGTTAAGGGACCTGTGGGCTCAGAATGAGCCCAGAGGTGCCCTCCCCTGCCCCCAGGGACACCCCCTGCCACCCTTGCCCACCCCAGGAGGACACCCAAGGATGGAGGGACCCATCCCAGGGAAGAAAAGGTAAGTTGTGGTAAGTATTTTTTTTTTTTTTGTGGCATAGGGGGGCCTGATTTGTGCCCCCCTACATGCCACTATGCCCAATGACCATGCCCAGGGGACATAAGTCACCTGGGCATGGCCATTGGGCAAGGGGGCATGACTCCTGTCTTTGCTAAGACAGGAGTCATGTTAATGGCGTCTGGGTGCCCAAAAAAAATGGCGCAAATCGGGTTAAGACGATTTTTGTGCCTCAGCCTGACTTGCCCCATTTTGGGA
This sequence comes from Pleurodeles waltl, assembly GCF_031143425.1. NCBI lineage: Eukaryota > Metazoa > Chordata > Amphibia > Caudata > Salamandridae > Pleurodeles > Pleurodeles waltl. The sequence continues at coordinate 503,624,748 of NC_090447.1, forward strand.
TGCCCAAACGCCATTTTTCCCTACGCCGGCGCTGCCTGGTGTACGTCGTTTTTTTTCACGCACACCTGGCAGCGCCGGTCGGCTAACGCCGGCTAACGCCATTCAATAAATACGGCGCACGCATGGCGCTTCAGAAAGGCGTTAGCCGGCGCTAATCTTTTTGGCGCAAAACTGCGTTAGCGCAGTTTTGCGTCAAAAAGAATAAATATGGCCCTTTGACTCTAAAAGTTGGGATTACTTTTTAAGAATCTAAAAACTACTTCTAGAACTTAAAACCAAACTTTTACAAACATTTAAACTCTAAAAGAAATGCTAATAGGGACTTACACAAGGCCCTAAAAGGAATTTTTAAAAATTAGAATAACAGCTAAAATTTCAAAAATCAGTTTCTAATGACAATTTTGGGAATTTAGTAGTGTGATCAGGTATTGGCTGAGTAGTCCAGTAAATGCAAAGTCTTAGACCCCACCGCTGATCTACCAATTTAGGAAGTTGGCTCTGTATATACTATCTCAAAGTAAGAGATAGTGTGCACAGAGTCCAAGGGTTCCCCTTAGAGGTAAGATAGTGGCAAAATTAGATAATTCTAATGCTCTATTTTGTGGTAGTGTGGTCGAGCAGTAGGCTTATCAGAGGGTAGTGTTAAGCACTTGTTGTACACACACAGGCAATAAATGAGGAACACACACTCAAAGACTTAAATCCAGGCCAATATTTTTAATATAGAAAAATATATTTTCTTAATTTATTTTTAGAACCACAAGTTCAAGATTTGAAGTAAATACATAAAATGCAAGGTACTCTACACAGGTAAGTTAGGAACTTTGAATTAGAGCAATAACATATACAGTTTTTGTTAAAATGGCAATAAACCATTTTAAAAGTAGACAGTGCAAAAATCAACAGTTCCTGGGGGGGGGTAAGTATTGGTTAGATTGTGAGGTAAGTAAGACACTTACAAGTCTCAGTTCCTGGGCATAGACAGCCCACCGTTGGGGTTTAAGGCAACCCCAAAGTTATCACACCAGCAGCTCAGGGACGGTCAGGTGCAGAGGTCAAAGAGGTGCCCAAAACACATAGGTGCCTGTGGAGAACAGGGCTGCTCGAGTTCGAGTCTTCCAGCAGGTAAGTACCCGTGTCCTCGGGGGCAGACCAGGGGGGTTTTGTAGAGCACAGGGGGGGACACAAGTAGGCACACAAAACACACCCTCAGCGGCACAGGGGCGGCCGGGTGCAGTGTGCAAAGCAGGCGTCGGGTTTCGTGTTGGTTTCAATATAGGGACCCAGGGGTCACTCTAGCGGTGCAGGCAGGCACAGGCGGCTTCTCGGGCCAGCCACCACTTGGGCTAGGCAGAGGGTCACCTGGGGGTCACTCCTGCACTGAAGTTTGGTTCCTTCTGGTCCTGGGGGTTGCAGGTGCAGTGCTTGGTCCAGGCGTCGGGTCCCTTGTTACAGGCAGTCGCAGTCAGGGGGAGCCTCTGGATTCTCTCTGCATGCATCGCTGTGGCTGTCCAGGGGGGTCGTCTTGGGCTACTCACGCAGTCGCAGTCACCTGGGAGTCCTCCCTGTGGTGTTGGTTCTCTGGATCTTGAGTCTCGGAGTGCAGAGTGTGAAGTCTCACACTTCCGGGTGGATGGGTGAGGTCTTTGAAAGTTGTAGAAATGTTTCAAGAATGTTGCTGTTTGTTGAGCAGAGCCACATGGGAGTTTCTTGGTCCTGGGGACCAGGGAAGACTTCTGAGGCTTCATAGGTCGCTGGTCCCTGTTGGATGCATCGCAGTTGCAGTTTTTCGAGTCAGGAGACAGGCCGGTAGGGAAGGGGCCAAAGCAGTTCTTGTCTTCCGTTGTCTCTGCAGGCTTGCAGGTCAGCAGTCCTTCTCCTATAGTTCAGGTTCCAGGAATCTGATTTCCTGGGTTCTGGGGTGCCCCTAAATACTAAATTTAGGGGTATGTTTAGGTCTGAGAGGGCAGTAGCCAATCACTACTGTCCTGGAGGGTGGCTACACCCTCTTTGTGCCTCCTCCCTGAGGGGAGGGGGGCACATCCCTAATCCTATTGGGAGAATCCTCCAAAACTAAGGATTTCTACAGGCAGGGGTCACCTCAGCTCAGGGCACCTTAGGGGCTGTCCTGACTGGCGGGTGACTCCTCCTTGTTTTTCTAATTAACTCCTCCAGCCTTGCACAAAATGTGGGGGCAGTGGCCGGAGGGGCGGGCATTTCCACTAGCTGGGATGCCCTGGGGTGCTGTAAAAAAAGGGGTGAGCCTTTGAGGCTCACCGCCAGGTGTTACAGTTCCTGCAAGGGACGGTGAGAAGCACCTCCACCCAGTACAGGCTTTGTTCCTGGCCACGGAGTAACAAAGGCACTCTCCCCATGTAGCCAGCAACTCGTCTGGTTGTGGCAGGCTGGCAGAAACTGGTCAGCCCCACACTAGAAGTCTGATTGGTATTCAGGGGGCATCTCTAAGATGCCCTCTGGGTGCATTTTACAGTAAATTCCACACTGGCATCAGTGTGAATTTATTGTGCTGAGAAGTTTGATACCGAACGTCCCAGATTTCAGTGTAGCCATTATGGAACTGTGGAGTTCGTGTTTGACAAACTCCCAGACCATATACTCTTATGGCTACCCTGCACTTACAATGTCTAAGGTTTTGCTTAGACACTGTAGGGGCATAGTGCTCATGCACATATGCCCTCACCTGTGGTTTAGTGCACCCTGCCTTAGGGCTTTAAGGCCTGCTAGAGGGGTGACTTACCTGTGCCACAGGCAGTGTGAGGTTGGCATGGAACTCTGAGTAAAGTGCCATGTCGACTTAGTCACTTCCTCCCCACCAGCACATACAAGCTGTGAGGCATAAGAAATGCTGCAGCCATTAGAGACCTTCCCTGGCATCAGGGCGTTTGGTACCAGGGGTACCATTTACAAGAGACTATCTGAATGCCAGGGCTGTGCCAATTGTGGAAGCAAAGGTACAGTTTAGGGAAAGAACACTGGTGCTGGGGCCTGGTTAGCAGGGTCCCAGCACACTTTCCATCATAACTTGGCATCAGCGAAAGGCAAAAAGTCAGGGGGTAACCATGCCAAGTAGGCATTTCCTTACATCCATCCCTTGTGAAACACTAACAAAGCATGTCTTTAGAAGTTGAATACTGCCACAATTTGCAAACATGAAACACTTTTTTAGGTATGTAAGACGCTAATGGGGTGCACTTTTATTTTGATGCCCGGGCCTCTTTTCTATCCCTGTCCGACCCAAAAGGCAACATGTACGATTCAAAGATGCCTTTTGTACCTGCCACCACCAAATGGTGTCCATTCTACCACAAGACTTTGTAAGACAGCATGTGACGTCTCACGTCTATTAATTATATTTTGGTCCGCTATAAAACCACTATCTACAAATCTTGGCCTCGTGCCTAGGAGGTAAAGAATCTCTCGAGCATGATTTTGAATGTCCGATTGTGAAGCCACCTTGAGCAGAAATCTAGGGTGTCATGTCTAGCATCATCTACTACTCCTTCCCCATCTTCTCCCACATTAATCTAGAAAAATTTATCTCCGTTGAATGGCCTCATTCCCAACCTAAGTGGACCTCAACAATGCATCTCATGAGATATTTATCGGTCCAATAAAATTCAATACCCTACAATTCATAGTTTATTATGTGTGATAATCACCAGTTTTTACCATTCACATTGTGTAGGAGGCTGGCCTGGTTTGTAGTGGGTACCAAGGGGTACTTACACTCTGCACCAGGTCCAGTTATCCCTTATTAGTGTAGAAGAGGTGTTTCTAGCAGCTTAGGCTGATAGAAGCTAGCCATAGCTGAACAGATTGGGCTGAACTAGGAGACATGCAAAGCTCCTACTATACCACTGGTGTCATATGCACAATATCATAAGAAAACACAATACACAGATATACTAAAAATAAAGGTACTTTATTTTTATGACAAGATGCCAAAAGTGTCTCAGTGAGTACCCTCAGTATGAGGATGCCAAATATACACAAGATATATGTACACAATACCAAAAATATGCAGTAATAGCAAAAGGAAGTAATGCAAGCAATGTATAGTCACAATAGATTGCAATAGGAGCACATAGGTATAGGGGCAACACAAACCATATACTCCAAAAGTGGAATGCGAACCACGAATGGACCCCAAACCTATGTGAGCTTGTAGAGGGTCGCTGGGACTGTAAGAAAACAGTGAGGGTTAGAAGAATAGCCCACCCCAAGACCCTGAAAAGTAGGTATAAAGTGCACCTATATTCCCCAGAGAGCACAGAAGTTGTGATAGGGGAATTCTGCAAGGAAGACCAACACCAGCAATGCAACCAAAGTGGATTTCTGGACGAGAGTACCTGTGGAACAAGGGGACCAAGTCCAAGAGTCGCCACAAAACAGAGATTGGGCAGATGCACAGTAAAGGCCAGCTGAGTGTGCAAAGAAGCTGCCACCGGATAGTAGAAGCTGTGGATTCTGCAAGAATGAAGAGGGCTAGAAACTTCCCCTTTGGAGAATGGATGTCCCACGTCGTGAAGAAGCTTTCAGAGGTGTTCCCACGCAGAAATACCACAAACAAGCCTTGCTAGCTGCAAGGGCCACGGTTAGGATTTTTGGATGCTGCTGTGGCCCAGGAGGGACCAGGATGTCGCCAATTGCGTGAAGAGACAGAGGGGGCACCCAGCAAGACAGGGAGCCCTCACAGAAGCAGGCAGCACCCGCAGAAGTGCTGAAACAGGCACTACAAAGTGGAGTGAACCGGAGCTCACCCGAAGTCACAAAAGGAGATCCCACGACGCCGGAGGACAACTCAGGAGGTTGTGCACTGCAGGTTAGAGTGTCGGGGACCCAGGCTTGGCTGTGCACAAAGGAAATCCTGGAAGAGTGCACAGGAGCCGGAGCAGCTGCAAATCACGCGATTCCCAGCAATGCAGTCTAGCGTGGGGAGGCAAGGACTTATCTCCACCAAAATTAGACTGAAGAGTCACTGGACTGTGGGAGTCACTTGGACAGAGTTGCTGAGTTCCAGGGACCACGCTCATCGTGCTGAGAGGGGACCCAGGGGACTGGTGATGCAGTCTTTTGTTGCCTGCGGTTGCAGGGGGAAGATTCCGTCGACCCAGAGGAGATTTCTTCAGAGCTTCTAGTGCAGAGAGGAGGCAGACTACCCCCACAGCATGCACCACCAGGAAAACAGTCGAGAAGGCGGCAGGATCAGCGATACAAGGTTGCAGTAGTCGTCTTTGCTACTTTGTTGCGGTTTTGCAGGCGTCATGAGCAGTCAGCGGTCGATTCCTTGGCAGAAGGTGAACAGAGAGATGCAGAGGAACTCTGATGAGCTCTTGCATTCGTTATCTAAAGAATTCCCCAAAGCAGAGACCCTAAATAGCCAGAAAAGGAGGTTTGGCTACTTAGGAAGGAGGATAGGCTAGCAACACAGGTAAGAGCCTATCAGAAGGAGTCTCTGACGTCACCTGTTGGCACTGGCCACTCAGAGTAGTCCAGTGTACCAGCAGCACCTCTGTTTCCAAGATGGCAGAGGTCTGGAGCACACTGGAGGAGCTCTGGGCACCTCCCCTGGGAGGTTCAGGTCAGGGGAGTGGTCACTCCCCTTTCCTTTGACAAGTTTCGCGCCAGAGCAGGGCTGGGGGATCCCTGAACCTGTGAAGACTGGCTTATGCAGAGATGGGCACCATCTGTGCCCATCAAAGCATTTCCAGAGGCTGAGGGAGGCTACTCCTCCCCAGCCCTGACACCTTTTTCCAAAGGGAGAGGGTCTAACACCCTCTCTCTGAGGAAGTCCTTTGTTCTGCCTTCCTGGGCCAGGCCTGGCTGGACCCCAGGAGGGCAGAAACCTGTCTGAGGGGTTGGCCGCAGCAGCAGCTGCAGTGAAACCCCGGGAAAGGCAGTTTGGCAGTACCCGGGTGTGTGCTAGAGACTCAGGGGATAATGGAATTGTCTCCCCAATGCCAGAATGGCATTGGGGTGATAATTCCATGATCTTAGACATGTTACATGGCCATGTTCGGAGTTACCATTGTGACGCTGTACATAGGTAGTGACCTATGTCCAGTGCACGCATGTAATAGTGTCCCCGCACTCACAAAGTCTGGTGAATTTGCCCTGAACGATGTGGGGGCACCTTGGCTAGTGCTAGTAACTTAGCACCCAACCTTTACCAGGTAAAGGTTAGACATATAGGTGACTTATAAGCTACTTAAGTGCAGTGGTAAATGGTTGTGAAATAACGTGGATGTTATTTCACTCAGGCTGCAGTGGCAGGCCTGTGTAAGAATTGTCAGAGCTCCCTATGGGTGGCAAAAGAAATGCTGCAGCCCATAGGGATCTCCTGGAACCCCAATACCCTGGGTACCTCAGTACCATATACTAGGGAATTATAAGGGTGTTCCAGTATGCCAATGTGAATTGGTGAAATTGGTCACTAGCCTGTTAGTGACAATTTGGAAAGCAAAGAGAGAGCATAACCACTGAGGTTCTGATTAGCAGAGCCTCAGTGAGTCAGTTAGTCATCACACAGGGAACACATACAGGGCACACTTATGAGCACTGGGGCCCTGGCTGGCAGGGTCCCAGTGACACATACACTAAAACAACATATATACCGTGAAGTATGGGGGTAACATGCCAGGCAAGATGGTACTCTCCTACACATTGGGACTACATGTAGGTGTTTGTGCTATCGGCACCAAAGTCCACATGTCCCAGTATTTACCACCTACACTTCTGTTAAATGTCAGCAGGTTTGGCCTGCCAACATTTAATCCAGGAGCACAAACCTTTCACACTGTGTAATATTACCGGATGATGTAAACTCTGCACAGCTCAGATCTGTGATACCTGGGTATACGTGTGCTTTTGCAGGTATCGGTAAACATATGGGCCCGGAAAATTGAAGCCTAGAAATCAAGTCAACTCAAACATCTGGAAATGTTCCACATCACTATATTTTCTGGAGTACTGCCTGTTAGACCAGCCAGCCTTAATTTACTTAGAAGTCCCTAGTAAAGTGGACTATATGTGCCCAGGGCCTGTAGATTAAATGCTACCACTGGGCCTGCAGCACTGATTGTGCCACCCACTTAAGTAGCCCCTTAACCATGTCTCAGGCCTGCAATTTCAAGGCCTGTGTGTGCAGCTTCACTGCCAATTCAACTTGGCATTTAAAAGTACTTGGCAAGCCTAGAACTCCCATTTTTTTCTACATATAAGTCACCCCATGGTAGGCCCTAGGTAACCCAAAGGGCAGGATGCTGTGTTGGCAAAAGGCAGGACATGTACCTGTGTAGTTTACATGTCCTGGTAGTGTACAAATCCTAAATTTGTTTTGCATTGCTGTGAGGCCTTCTCCTTTCTTCAGCTAACATTAGGGCTACCCTCATATACTAATTGAGTGGTAGCTTCTGAGCTGAAAGGAGTAACAAGGCCATATTTAGAATGGCCAGAATTGTAATACAAAATCCTGCTGACTGGTAATGTTGGATTTAATATTACTATTTTAGAAATGCCACTTTTAGAAAGTGGGCATTTCTCTGCACTTAAATCCTTCTGTGCCTTACAATCCACGTCTGGCTAGGTTTAGGTGACAGCTCCCTTGTGCATTCACTCAGTCAAACCCCAAACACAGGATGCTGAGACACACTTGCATACATCTGCATATTAAATGGGTCTTCCTGGGCTGGTCGGGTGGAGGGCCAGACACTTACATGTCAAAGGACTGTAGCCTGCCCTCACACAAAGGACTGCCACAGCCCCTCTGGGACCCTGGCAGACAGGATGGAACTGCCAGGGCACCTTGTGCACTTCTAAACCACTCTTAGAAGTCTCCCACACTTCAAAGGCACATTTGGGTATTTAAACAGGGTCTCTGCCCCTACCAACTCAGACACTTATTGGCAAGACACTCTTGTCACAGACACTTCCTGGAGAAGAGAACCTGAGCCAGAATCTGCAACCTGCCAAGAAGAACTGCCTAGCTGTCCAAATGACTCACCTGACTGCTTTCCGAGAAGGACTGTTGCCTTGCTGTTGCTCTGCTGCCTTGCTGCTCTCTGGCTGTGCTGAAAAGTGCTCTCCAAGGGCTTAGCTAGAGCTTGCCTCCTGTTCCCTGAAGTTTCATGACCAAAAATACTTCATTCCTGCAAGAAGAAATACCAGTGCAAAAATCGACACACCACCTGCCAGAAACGACGCACAGCCTGCACCGCGGAGAGATAATCACTGCACACCGAACTGGAATGATGCAGCCCGACTACGCAAGGAGAAGATCGATGCAGCACCAGCCTAGCAACAGGAAATTCAATGCACGCCCACTGGATCAACGCACAGCCGAGCCAGAATGACGCAGCCCGACTTCCTGAGATGAACCAAAGCAGCACCTGCTGTGCAGTGGAATTTTCCACGCAACGCATCACGGATCGACGCAGCCTCTGTGACTTCATCCTGCCAGCTCCGGATTTCAACGCATCGTCCCCGGGGCATCCAAAAACCCCGCAACCCGAAGTGGATCCAAGTCCGAGCACCGGAAATGGACGCAAAGCCTTTCCTGTGTGAAAAACAAACAGCCCGTGTGCGGCCTGAGAAATCGACGCACACCTCCTTGTTTTCCAAGCCTCTCTTCCTCTGAGGTTCTTAGCGGAGGTACTTTGTGCTTGCAAGAGACATTTGTTGCTTTTAAGAGACTGAGGGCCATATTTATACTTTTTGACGCAAAACTGCGCTAACGCAGTTTTGCGTCAAAAAAATTAGCGCCGGCTAACGCCATTCTGAAGCGCCATGCGGGCGCCGTATTTATTCAATGACGTTAGCCGGAGTTAGCCGCCGGCGCTGCCTGGTGTGCGTGGAAAAAAACGACGTACACCAGGCAGCGACGGCGTAGGGGGAAAATGGAGTATGGGCGTCCAAAAATGGTGCAAATCAGGCTGAGGCAAAAAAATCGCCTCAACCCGTTTTGCGCCATTTTTTTACGACGCCCAACCCCCATTGAAATGACTCCTGTCTTAGCAAAGACAGGAGTCATGCCCCCTTGCCCAATGGCCATGCCCAGGGGACTTATGTCCCCTGGGCATGGTCATTGGGCATAGTGGCATGTAGGGGGGCACAAATCAGGCCCCCCTATGCCGCAAAAAAAATTAAAAAGAAGTACTTACCTGAACTTACCTTAATGTCCCTGGGGTGGGTCCCTGCATCCTTGGGTGTCCTCCTGGGGTGGGCAAGGGAGGCAGGGGGTGTCCCTGGGGGCAGGGGAGGGCACCTCTGGGCTCATTCTGAGACCACAGGTCCCTTAACGCCTGCCCTGACCCAGGCGTTAAAATCCGGCGCTAATGCGGGTTTTTTAGACCCGCCCACTCCCGGGCGTCATTTTTGCCCGGGAGTATAAATACGACGCATATGCATCGGAGTCATTTTTTTAGACGGGAACGCCTACCTTGCATATCATTAACGCAAGGAAGGTATTCACGCAAAAAAATGACGCTAACTCCATGAACTTTGGCGCTAGACGCGTCTAACGTCAAAGTATAAATATGGAGTTAGTTTTGCGTCGAATTTGCGTCGAAAAAAACGACGCAAATTCGGCGCAAACGGAGTATAAATATGCCCCTAAAGACACTTTGGCCCATATTTATACTTTTTGACGCAAAACTGCACTAACGCAGTTTTGCGTCAAAAAAATTAGCGCCGGCTAACGCCATTCTGAAGCGCCATGTGGGCGCCGTATTTATTGAATGACGTTAGCCGGCGTTATCCGCCGGCGCCGTCTGGTGTGCGTTAAAAAAAACGACGTACACCAGGCAGCGCCGGCGTAGGGGAAAATGGAGCTTGGGTGTCAAGAAATGGGGCAAGTCAGGTTGAGGCAATTTTTGCGCCTCAACCCGATTTGCGCCATTTTTTTTTCACTCCCACCCCCCATATAAATGACTCCTGTCTTAGCAAAGACAGAAGTCATGCCCCCTTGCCCAATGGCCATGCCCAGGGGACTTCTGTCCCCTGGGCATGGTCATTGGCCATAGTGGCATGTAGGGGGGCACAAATCAGGCCCCCCTATGCCACAAAAAAAAAAAAAAAATACTTACCTGAACTTACCTTAATGTCCCTGGGATGGGTCCCTCCAGCCTTGGGTGTCCTCCTGGGGTGGGCAAGGGTGACAGGGGGGGTCCCTGGGGGCATGGGAGGGCACCTCTGGGCTCCTTCAGAGCCCACAGGTCCCTTAACGCCTGCCTTTTGCAGGCGCTAAAAAACGGCGCAAAAGCGGCCGTACGTCATTTTTTTTTACCCGCCCACTCCCGGGCGTGATTTTTGCCCGGGAGTATAAATCCGACGCACATGCCTCGGAGTCGATTTTTTAGACGTGAACACCTACCTTGCATCTCATTAACGCAAAGTAGGTGTCCACGCTAAAAAATGACGCTAACTCCATAGACTTTGGCGCTAGACGTGTCTAACTCCAAAGTATAAATATGGAGTTAGTTTTGCGTCGAAATTGCGTCAAAATAAACGAGGCAATTCCGGCGCAAACGGAGTATAAATATGCCCCTTTATATCATTTTTGCAGTGATATTTCAACATAGATTTATTGCAACTTAATCATTTTGACCTGCATGTTACCAGATAAATATTATATATTTTTCTAAACACTGTGTGGTGGGTGCCTTCTAAGCTAAGCCTGTCTGGTCAGTGCCAAGCTACCAGAGGGTGTGCAGAGGATAATTTGGATTGTGTGTGATTTACCCTGACTAGAGTGAGGGTCCTTGCTTGGACAGGGGATAACCTGACTGCCAACCAAATACCCCATTTCTTACACTGCCAATGAGTGAATGTGCCCTTCCCCTCTGACAGGGCCTATGATGCTTCATCACCCACAAACAATCTGGTCAAAAGTGTAACCGAGATTCTGCCTTGCGTTTCTGCTGCTGTCTGTGGAACTTGGAAATCCGAAAATGTTGTGATCTAGTAATTTTGTGAGCTCTGTAAACCAGAATCATTTGCGACAAAATCGTTACTCTTCTTCCTTGCCATGATTTTCTGCACAGCTTTCTCAGCTCTTCCTTCTACTTCAATGAGTTCTTTGTATTGAACAAATTCAGAGCACCAGATTTCACTGCGATCCTACCGGGTGCATAAAAGCGTAAGCTTACTCTAATGAATCCTGTCTAATGTTCTGCTTTTAATATCCACCTCGCTGCACTTATATCATGTTAGTTGCGCATCGATACACAAAAACATACAATGTTAAAAATACAGCAATTAATTATGAAAGCAATTTTCCAGCATTACGTTCTTGTCTGTGATTGTCCACATTTTACAAATAGGTCAACGCACATTCAATTAAAGAATATTCCATTTCGCAGGAATCAGTGGTGTAAGAGGTCCAATTTTGACATAATCTAACCCTCTGTCGAAATTTCGATTATATTGAGACATACTGGTTTCTGCTTTATGCTCAAAACCATTAGAAATGTACACAGGCATTTACCAAAGAAAATACTTAGGCCCCTGAGCAACCTGGAAGAACACCCCATCTGCCTGTAGTCCAAGCAGCTGGGAAGAGAGAGTCTGTTCAACTGGAAGGCCTCTGGAATGACGAAAAGGAAACAGATGGCTCTGCTGTTAGCCTCTCCTTTGCATGGTGTGAGCCCTGAAAGCACGAATCAATGTCCACATGTGAGTCAGTCATTTTTGTCCCTCTTCCTCGAGCTATAAATGTCATTAAGGAGCCACGATGGCAAAATCTGAGGAGGAGAATTAAATTATGCTCCCATTATTTTATTTATTTTTGTGATCTTTTTATTTACATTTGGGGACAAATTGCACACATGTTTTGCATAGGTGTTCTCATAATAATCGTCAGGTTTAGGTGAACGTTCCAAAAGATGTTTACATGAAAGTATAAAACCACACACCTGGTCTAAGAAATAGCAATGCAGTAATGTTAAGCCAATATATGGGTTATAACGCAGCCTACACAATTTAGGGCCTTAATATGGAAATCTATTATTAGCTGATAGAAAGAATTGATATTTGGTTTGTATCCAATGCCGAGTATAAAATGATTTTCCTAAAATATACAAAGTATATAAGGCATTCAAACAGATTAATACGCAGCACTGTAGTAGTTTGTATAGCAGCCATGGTTCATCATCTTCAACATGCTTATATTTATTACCCTTTGACATTTGGTTAGCAATATGTTAGCAATTGGGTTGTTGATTGACTGGTGCTTGAGACCTGGTCAAGCAGCAACCACAATTCTTGTCAGGGTCAGGCACAAGAAAACCCCAAATGAACCTGTGCTCAACTCTGTAGTAGCTTGGCACAGTTCAGTCGGGTCTAACTTAGAGGAAATGTGTAAAGTACTTGGGCAGCAATTTACACATTAAAAAAGCAATAACACCACAAAAAAAATCCCACACTAGGTTCACACAATACATAATACATATTAAGGAAGGCGTTGAAAATATAAGGATAGGTGCTATGTCAGGCTTGATATCTTGACATTACAGCTGTCTCGAGCCATATCAGGGACCTGACTTAATTTGTAAAAGAATAAGTGCTGAGCCCAAACTTTTGCTCAGAATCCTGTGGCTGGTACTACTGAATGCGGAGGTTGCAGTAAATGTAGCCTGCATAGTCTTGATTCTGCCTCATGCCCCCTTCAGATACCACTAGACACGGCCTGACCCTTTATCTCACTTCCCCAGGTTATTTTCATCGCTGATCTGCCTCTTGTTCATTGATTTCCAGTCTTTCTTTTCCTCCTTCACCCCCCTTTTGAATTTCTCGCTCTCATATGCTGAGTCTGATGGCAAAAAATAAGTGCCAGTGACCACCCACCTGCAAACAACGTCTCTTATTAAGCACTGCCACGGACTAAAACTGAGATACAGGATTAGTGCTCACTAACCAGCAAGAACACAGCTCCCAGATTTGCTGAATTTTACAGCAGACGCTGTACGATGTGAACCAGTGCTACGGGAGACAAAGTGGTGCAAGCAGCAGATCAACCTTCATACACAGAGGATATTTATGGCAAAACTTGCTTGAGTGCAGTCATGAAACAAGGTTGATCCATGTAGTGCAAAAACCCTGGTAATCTGGGCAAAGTGGAAGTGTAATTGAGTGCGACTAAAGCAAACACCGGTATGATTATGCCCCAAGTCAGATCAACTAAAGACAAGTAAACCAGCGTGACCTGGATTTGCATTGGGTTACTAGTACAAAACTAAAAAAGACGTAAATAGGATGAAAAAGATAAATTGTAAAATTATGCAATTTACTTTTGGGCGGTTGTCTGCACGTATGAATATGTATTTAAGGTGTGTTTTAAATTAAAAGATCACTCACAACACCATTCATTAGGGTCTGTTTTGTGACACAATGTTAAATAGTGGTTAATGTAGTGTCGTTAAGGCATTCGCACTGTGAGTTGATGCACAATAGATAGAATGCTGCACAATCTTTAGCCATTAACTCCTCAACGCTGCAGATTTACTCATGTTGCATTACATGAACCTTGGTGAAACTCACCTAGGCCAGAGGCTTTTGACAAAACATCAATGTTCATTAACCCTTCAGTTATTGTAACTTTTACCACTCCTTCATATCCTGATCAGACCTTTAAATCACCTGGCCCTAGAGTTCAAGGATTTTTCAAAAGTACTTCCTGCAACATGCATGACTTGGGGCCTCATTGCGAGATTGGTGGTCTTACGGCAAAACTGCCCCGGTGGCAGCTGCCAAAAGACTGCCATGTTGGAGGTCATACAGACCGCCGCTTTACAAGTCACACAGCCAGGACTGCCAAAACCCAGACAAAATCCTCACACCGCCAGGACTCAGGAGGGTGGGAAAGAGGCAGTTCCACCACCAGCTCCACAAGCCCGCTAAAGATCCTTCGAACCTCTGACAACCCACAAATCACAATAGCGGTTCTTCTATGGTGGAAAACCAATAGCAGTGTGAACAGAGGCAGTCAGCACAGAAATACACTACACCACATTGGATAGTTTGAATTCCACACCCCTGCCACACATTCACACACCCGACACACCTACAAACTGCACTATAATTCACAATCCTTCACACACCACAATGCTTTGGAACCAGATCTCCACACAGAAGACAGAGCACCATTTTAAAATACAGAGCCATAGAATAGGCACCCCTCCACATTTGAAATACCACTCATACCACACCTCCACATCATAAACATCACACACATTTTCTCCACACATAAGACACCACCCATCACCCACTCACAACACAGCACCCACACCACATCTCCTTTTCTTTTTCCTTTTTTTATGTCGTCCACCACCAGCATGTTTGTTGTTGTGCTGCGTGGCTTTGTGTGTTTTGACTGTTTTAGTCTTTGTGTATTGTACATGGCATGATAGGTTAGATGTACTGTGTGTAGATTGCTCGGTTATGTGATTGTGTAATTATTTGTGTTCCATCACAGATGGCTGTACATTTTGTTGTATGTGTGTCCAGTCCCTGGCCAGTGTCAGTTATGAGGGTTTGACATGTGTTTATATTTGTGCAGTTGTGGTGGTGTTCTGAGTTTGTATGTTGTATGAGGTTGTGTGAGGCTGGGCTTGTGCTATGTTGCTGTGTGTAACTGTGTGTTCTTGACTTGTGGTGTGTGTGCTGGTCGCAGTGTGCGTGCTGTGTATGTGTGGGTGTCTTTGCTGCTGTATGTGAGTGTGTGTGTCACTGTACTGTTACATGTGAGTGTAGCCCTTGCAACCCCTTCCCTATGATCTGATATGTAACAACAAGATTTAACAATATACAAATGTAACAGGTGAGTGTGTGTGTACGTACGGTTGTTGTTGTCCTTGTAGGTGATGATTCCATTGTCTTTTAGTGAGCAGGAGCAGCGGGATGACTTCTAGTTGTGGCTCCATGTAGCTCCGGACGAGTATGGCTTCCTGGAGGTGAGTGTTTCCTTTTATGCTGTTTGTTTCCGCTTGGTGTTCCGTGGTGGCTCAACCACGGTGGAAAGGTTGGTGGTGTGCAACCTCATAATGAGTCTGGTGGAAACATGGTCTCCGCCGGACTGTTGGTGGCTCCAACCGATGCACGTCGGTGTGACCACACTGGCAGTGCCGGCGGTGCTTTGGCAGGATTCTGTATGTACAACTGTTAAAGTCATTGTTTGGAGTTCTTCTCTGCCAGTCTCTTAGCAGTCCAACCACCACCACCAACATGGCGTTCACAGGACCACCAAACTCATAATGAGGCCCTTGGTCTGGTGCAATCCTCATGGCTTCATGTCAAGAGCCCTTGGGATCCCCAGTGCTGAGTCTGAATACCCAGGCTAGACTTACTGTATCAAGCGCTCCAATAACTGTGTAGGGGTGTCAAATTGACCAATATTGTTCTTTGGGCAAGCAGCACTTGTCATGGACATATCTTCAGCCATCAACAGTGCTCTTGGTGAAGCTTTGTTTCATGGGGAAGTCAACCCACGTGAAATTAAAATAATGGCCCACCATTAGCACCAGTGTAGTCAAATCTGAATTCTTGAGTAATGTAATCCTCTAGCTTTTAGAATCACCAATATGATATATTTTCAGAATAGATTAACTAGAGACAGGAGGAACTAAAATAATTATGCACAAAACTTCCTCTCACAAATTTTGGAAGGGACTTGATAGAAGTAGTGTTGCCAGATCACCAGCACTTCCCCACAAGAAATAGACAAATATCACTTTACCAGTGAGATCGATGCTGTGTATAATTGTGTCCTTGGCCAAAAGGACATACAATGGAGCGCTGTTGGATCCAGTCACCTGAATCAGTTCTAGTCAGTAGGTAGTAAAAAAGTTCTGGTGCCCAAGATATTTCTCAGCAGGTCACTGCTGCAGCTTACATTACCCACTGCCCTTGCCAACGCTGCCAAATGCCAGTGACTGCATGTACCACGTCCCCACTTTATTCTAAGATGGATTCTGTAGGTGAGCATGCTAGCTCTTGCACATACTTCCTCTTTATAGTCCATCGTCTCTGACACACGGTCTGGGTTAGTTTCTAACAATGTGAGAGACACAGGCCCATACGTGTGGGAGACATTGTAACCCCTTACTGATTCTCTGCTCAGTCTTGATTAAATCTGGTTACTGACACCCTGCTTAAGGTAATGGCAACATTGTGGACAGATTTTGAGTACTATATGGTCATGTTATGATGAAGTCCAAACTATCTGTAACAGTATTCCATGTTAAGTCTGTGGTCATTTTTAGTACCTATTTTAACTCATGCGATTTGTTTCGCAATGAGTACTGTGCGATGTTTGAAACAGGTGCACCACCAATAACACTGAATGCCAATTAGGTGATCATTTTCTTCCAGATAGCATTAAGCAGCATTTCACGGTGCGATTATGTTTTGAATATTTCACTTCAATTGACATTTGTTGTCTAAGGGGGTATAATTATTCATATTGACAGGTGCAATAGTGGTGTTTTATTAGCTTTGAACCAGACCATATCATAGCTTCACGCATAATTACTTATATCTGTCAATGCCCACTCCGGGTGTATCTTTTACAAGTAATTAGTAGTACCATTTGCCTAGGCTGTGACTAATGTTACAGTTTTTCTACTGATCTGGATTTCGAGGCTTTGGCAGGATTTTGATAAGTGTCTTTACCTGTCTATATATGTGATCTGTCTCAAAATTAGTGTTTTTGGAGGCTTATTTGTTACCTTTAACACCAATCATTAAAACTTTATAAACCATCACCGTGCCTGTTACCTCAGTCATTGTATTGACTAGTTTGCCCCCTATACTTCTCAGGTTCTACCTGGTTGCATGAACTGATTACTGAAACCTTCTTACCCCTGAGAGTATACATTATGGGTACATATTTGGTAGTTTGTCTTTGCGCACCACGCTGAGTTGTTGTTTGCATTTTCTTTTTCTATGAATTCCTCAATTGTTGTTTTTATTGAGCACTTCTTTTGACATATTTTGCTATATTCATGGCTCCCTCTAGGTGTTGGCCTTTTATTCTTGTCTCGTTTTTAATATATGCAGGGGTATTTTGTTGATTGCCGATTTTTGGACATTCTGCCATCTGCAGGGTGACATCTTCAATTTACCATTCAGTGCAAGTCCTTATTATGGTCTCACTGACATCTGCTATCGAAACAGAAACGTCGATGCACTACCTAACTCATCTCTAATTTTTTAGTGTGAGTCTTAGACTATCATTGCATGAATAATTTTTTCGGACATTCTTATTGAGTGGGTTTTTGTTACATGGACAGATGGCTCAGCAGAAACGTTGATAACATGCATATCATGTCTGTGTTACCACATATGTTTTGGTTTATGCACCCTGTTGAATTTATGTTCAATGATTGATACATTGTGATATTTTATAAAATACAAAAGCTCTTTTTTGGCATGACAGCTGTGATTCCATTCTCTTTTGATTAGATCGCATGAAATGGTTAATGGTTTAATTTTATTTAGTTGTTACCGTAATTTGAAAATGTAAAGATTATTATTGATTCAATTTACATTTGTTATAAATAACTCCATTGTTGATGTCTTTACTTTATTTTACTGAATTAAATGAGGCGGGGGTGGAGAGGCTTTTGTGTTCTTTGGTCAGTCCCTTGGCTGAGCTGTGAATGCCTTCTGAAAGCAAACATATTCAGACCTCCCACAGCTCACCCCTAACTCACCCACAGATCACCTCCCTCAGGCTGAATAAGGTGTTGTTGGTGTGTGTCAGCGAGAGTGAGAGGTTGAAGGGAGGGCACGGAAGGGGGCAAATGGGATGTTAAAATATCCTCTACGGTGTGATAATGAAGGTATAAAACTGATATAAACTTGCAAATCTGACAGAGAAATGTCCGCACAGGGACACGGACGAGGCTGGAGAAAGGTGAGAGTGGCAATACTGTTTGGAAAATCGCAAAGCACACAGCATTCGTGCGCTCCTCTAAAGATTGGCGTCCTCGGTCCGGGCCAAGCTTGTCCTTGCTGAAAGCGGGCCCTAATGCTATGGACTGAAGTGAACATGTCTATGGGAAGCTGTTCACGTCAAAATTACAGAAATCCATATAGGACACCGCCTGAAATAAATAGCGTCCTGCAAAATGAATATAACACATATAAGAATGAATGTAATATGTGTCAAAATTATTATGATACCTGGCAGAATGAATCTGACTTGTACCAGAACAAATATGAAACATGGCAGAGCACATATGCTACTTAGTGATTAATATGAATAACACACACTTTGAATTGATTAAGAGATATATTGAAATATATTTAAGTTATACTTAAATGAATATGGCACTCCCTGTAAACAATATAGCAAGCACTGAAATGAATAAAATATGCATCAAAAAGAATGGGACAGTTTTTTTAAAGACTGACATATGGCAAGAGGAATATGATATAAGTTGAAATGACTACGACAGATTGAAATGAATGTCTGTTACAGTAGTGAATATGTTATATTCTGAAATGAATAGATGGTACACTGAAAATAAAATCACATACCTTGAAATGAACATTACATATGTTGCAATGACTATGAATTGCAATGCAATGAATATTGCTGAGATTGGAGTGAATATGAGATATACAGAAATGAATATGAGATGGTTTAAAATGAATATGACTTGTGTTGAAATTAATGTAAGCCACATTGAATTGAATTTTACATGCCTAAAATGAATATGACTAACATTGAGATTCCCATGACATTTTTCAAAATGAATATGGCATGCATTGATATTAATATGATACCTATTGAAATGGATATTACATAGGTTAAAATGGATACAATGCATGGTAAACTTAATGACAAGTGTTAATATGATTATGACATTGATTGAAACAAACATAACATCATGCTAAGCTGCCTATGAAATTCATTGATGTGAATGTGAGACCTATTGAAATTGATTCAACATGCCTTAAAATGCATATGACAAATGCTAACATTACAATGAAACTTGTTAAAATTAAAATGGCACTCTGAAATTAATCTGATACACATCAAAATCAATATGACATGTATTAAAATAATTAGAACGTATGTTAAAATGTATATGACTCATGGTAAAATGAATATGTCAAGTGTTAATGTGAATATGACATCCATTGAAATGAATGACATTAATTGAAAGGAATATGACATGTTATAATGAATATGAACCACTTTTGAATGAGCATGACACCTGTTGAAATTTATATGGCCCATGAAAAGCATTGAAATGAATATGAAACTATGTAAGATAAATGTGCCCTGCATTCAAATGAATAAAGCACGTATGACTAATAGTTGATATTGAAATTAGTGTCACATATTCTAAAACTACATGATATGGACTAAAATTAATTATTTAACATGACTATGGGAAAATATTAACCAAATTGTTGAAAATGGTGTAATTAGTTGGCAGTTAGTTTACACCCTGTCCAAGTAGGGGCCCTGACTCTAGTCAGGGTAAGGGAGTCAAACACCTAAGATAACCCCTGCTCACCCCATTGGTAGCTTGGCACAAGCAATCAGGCTTATCTCAGAGGCAATGTATAAAGTATATTCACAACCACACAAGGAAACACAGTGAAACCACCACAAAAGGACACCTCACAGTTTAGAAAAATAGCTAACATTTGTGTAAATCAAACAAAACCAAAATGACAAAAATTCAACATACACAAGGAAAGAAATTAATTTTCAAAGTAAAATGTGTTGTAATCCATATAAATCAATGGATGCATGTTTTAGCACAAAGTACCTGGTATGGGTCAAAAATAAAGCTGCACGGGTGAGCGTGCATCAGAAAAGCAAGAAATCCGTTGATTCCTTACTCGCAAGTGAGGCCGTGCATTGATTGTTTCTCTGCCAGTTAAGCAATGCTTTGGTTTCCGGACCACCAGCCTCGGGTCCGTGCGGTGAAGATTTTGATGCCCAGGGACAATGCGTGTAAAATCCGGACACGCAGCATCAAAGAACCCGTGCTGAGCTAGCGATGCATCGATTTCACTCACACTATATTGATTTTTCAGCCGCAGGGCAAGTGCTGAGCCGATTATTCTGTGGCTCAGCTCTGGTGAGAGGATTTACTCTCAGGTTCTGCCAGCTTCTCCTTCCAGGAGCCCAGGGAGTGGATGTGGCACCACTTGGCAGTCAGGGGTTTCAGCAAGAGAGCCCAGGTGCTGGCAGTTGATGTCTTTGATGTCCCTGACACTTCTTAACAGGATGCAAACTCAGTTCAAGCCCTTGGAGTATCTTCACAAGCAGGATACACAGCAAAGTCCTCTCTAAGGCAGAAGCAGCAACTGCAGGCCAACCCAGCAAAACACACACAGCAAAGGGGCACTACTCCTACTCATAGCTTTTAAGTTCATCTCTTTGGCAGAGTCTCCTCTTGATCATGAAGTGTTCTAAAAGTCTGGGGTTTTGGGTCCACTGCTTATACTCATGTATGTCTTTGAAATAGGCAAACCTCAAAGGAAAGTATTTGTAGTGCACAAGGCCCTGCCCCAGCCAAACTCTAATGGGTTGGATACTGTATTGTGAGGGGACAGACACAGCCTTTTCAAGTGCAGGTGACAGCTCCTCCCTCCCTTATATCATCAGGATATGCAGAACATACCTCAGCTCCCTTTGTGTTACTGTCTAAAGTGAATTCAAAGCCCAACTGTCACTCTGACCCAGACGTGGATTCAGCAGCCAAGCAGAGGCACATAGTGGTTAAGGAAGAAAATGTCTACTTTCTAAAAGTGGCATTTTCAAACAGAAAATCTAAAAACCAACTCTACCAAAAGATGTATTTTTAAATTGTGAGTTCAGAGACCCTAAGCTCCACATATCTCTCTGCTCCCAAGAGGAAACTACACTCAAAAGATATTTAAAGGCAATCCCCATGTTAGCCTATGGGAGAGATAGGACTCGCACTAGTGAAAACCAAATTTGTCCGTATTTCACTATCAGGACATGTAAAACACACCAGTACATGTCCTATCTTTTAAATACACTGCACCCTGTCCACTATTAGTATTTGATCTATAGGCCATTGGCACCTGTAGGGCACTTTACTAGGGACTTACTAGTAAATCAAATATGTCAACCAGGGATAACCAATCATAATCACAATTTACACAGGGATCACTATGACGTTACCACCGATCAGGAGTGGTAAAGTGCCCAGAGTACCAAAAACCAGCAAGAACAAAATCCAGCACAGAGTAAAAAATACAGGCAGCAGAAGTAAAAAGGCAGGGGAAACCATGCCAAGGATGCCAGGACTAACACAAATATAAAATAAGAAAACATCCTTTATCACACATCCATTACCATGCTGGTAAGTGGTAAGTACCACCAAAGGAAGTATTTCTTCCTTTACCACACAGTACATAACCATGCAGGTAAATCTTACTTTTGTTAGGTGATTTTAGGGTTTAAGGGTGGGTGAATGGAAAGGGAGTTTAGGGTAATTTTAGGATTTAATGTACAGCACAGGTGTACAGTGAAGTGGCATAGACTGGCCTGGCTCACAGTGGAGTGGGGTAGAGTGGAATACCATGCAGTGGAGGGGCAGAGATTTGAGCGGCATACAGTGAAATAGCGTAAAGTGGAGTGGTGTAGAGTGGAGTGACATACAGTGGAATACTTAAAATTTGTAAGTAGCATAGTAATCCCATGGAATTATTGCAGTACTGCATAGACTTTTTTTAAGATTTAAAAATGTTCAAAATTGTAAAAACACTAGTGTTTTGCGGTATTTTTTCCAATATTTGGGAAGGAGGTGGGTTGAGGGTGCCGGTTAAGGAAGGAGGTGTGGTGAATCAGGGGTGATGAGTAGGTCATGTGGACAGGGGAAATTGGAGATAGGGATGAGTGATAAGGAATGAAGAATAGGATCAGAGGCATGAGGCGTGCAGGATTAGACTGTCCTAAAACAGACAGGTGGTGTACATTTTAGGACATCATAGTTTGTCAATTTCACTCATCAACCAAAGCAAAAAGAAAATGTGAACCGCAAGAGATATAGGGCCAGATGTACAAAGCCGGTATGAATTTCTTAATGGTCCGAATTGCTATTTTGGGCCATTAAGAAGTGCAAAATAGGCTTTTTTATGTACAAAGCCTTTTGAGGAATCGCAAATTGTGATGAAGCCTCTACTAGTAGCTGACCTCCTCCAGCAGCCACAGCATTCCCCAATGATTATACCTTGGCACCCTACTGCGAACTGGGAAGGGCCCAACTGCCTTCACTGTTGTATGCATAATGTGGAAGGGTGACACTATATAAGCTAAATTACACAGTGAAGCCATGAAGACAGGCATAGCTCACTCATCAGAATAAGCATTATCCTCTTAGTGTGCCACCGCAGAAATGGATGACGGCAACATAAAGTCACACCTAGGGCATATCCAATAAAGCCTGACTGCCATATGTAACAAGATTGAAATGTTTTACTCCAGAAGGGGCAAGCTAACCACTACTATCAGCTAGCAGGAAAAATGGATTACTACAGCTGACAGTCAAATTTGCACTCTCAAGAACAACATGGATGGCTATAATGAAAAAGCAGTAAACATCAGTAAAGTGCTAGATGTCAGTGAGAAATGAACACTTGGACCCAGATTATTATGCAACTACCTGCAAATCATAGGTGTGCCTAAGGCAACAAACACTGGCAATATGGCTTTTCAAATTCTTCATTGGAGCTGGCAGCTTTTACCTTTCTTTACTGTGGAAAGGGCTCACTGATCCTTGGGCCCTAGACTCTCATCTGGTGCCAGATTCCACCTCTCCATCTTTTTTGATTTCACACAAACAGTCCAAGAGGCACAGAGTGTGTATTTGACATCAAGGGGAAACTGTGCCATGCTTGAATGCAATATGCATTGCTGTATCTGGTGCACTTTGAGATCATGCATTGCAACAGGCCCTGTCTTTTCCAGACTCCTAAAAGCACTGCACCTTTTTGTGTAAAAACTCATCATAGGCTGTCTGTGTCACCACATGGGTCTCCTGTCCCAGAGGAGGATTTCAGCAACGTGGACTGAGCTAATCAACATTAGTATTGATATAAGTTTAAAATAGCTTCTCCATATGAAATACTGTGAAACCTCTGCTCGAGGTAGCCACTTGACAGTTGAACCTCATGGCCTTGTATGCCCCACGACTACTGATATTGAGACAGAAGCTCCCCAGCCAGGTCCAAGGCTTCAGAGATGTGCGAGTGCCACTCTAGACAGCATGCTTTTTGATGTCATCTTCCTTCTGTGAATTTAGTGGACTACAGCTCCTTCTCTTCTTCCCTTCCTACCCCTGAGACTCAATCACAAAAGTGGGTGCTCATAGATGATCATTTTCTGGCCAGATGCATGGATCCAGTAATGGAAATTGTTATTGGTATACCACAGATATTTACCCCTAGGAAAGAAGGTAGAGAAGCCCTGATGAAAGTCAAATGACACATATGGGTATAATTCTTTGTCTCAAACATGTTAGCAATATAGGATGTTTGATTTTTAATCATGATATGGGTACCCAGTAAATAAAAACAGATATTTCTCCATGAAATCTAATAGTGTCTATGTTGTTGATATCATGCTCTGCTTATCTGTAGGAAACTTCCCCTTTTTTACATAGTCACCGCCACTTTTTGTCACTGGTATAGAGGTTTTTTGACTGAGGTGCAGTGGGTCCCTGCTAAACAGGCCCCCAGTGCCAGTGCTCTTTCCCCAAAACATGTAAATTGGTTTACAATTGGCACAAAATTCCACCCGTTTAAGTTCCTAGTAAATGGTACCTCTTGTACCGAGGGCCTGGGTTGAGGAGAGGGTCCCTAATGCCTGCAGCACAGGTTGTGCCACCCTCAGGGTCCCTCCTTAAAACAAGAAACACGCATCTGCCATTGCAGACTGCGTGACCGGGTGCAAACTAGGAGAAAACCTGACACCCTTTTTGTACCATGCCCCTATCACTGCAGGTAAGTGTATGAAAGACACCCTTAAGGCAGACCTAAGAGCCCTAAAACAGGGAGCAGTACACTTGGTGTGTGGACATATCTGCATGGGTGGATATGTCCATGTGATGCTCGGCCCCACTGCTGAGAATTGCAAGTGAACCATGTAGGAGGCTGGCCTGGCTTATAGTGGGTACCTGATGGTACTTACACCTTGTGCCAGGTCCAGTTACCCCTTATTAGTAGATTAGTAGTGTTCTAGCAGCATGGGCTGATAGAGGTAGCTATAGCAGAGCAGCTTAGGCTGAACAATGAGACATGCAAATCTCCTACTATACCACTTATATCATATAGGTACTATGGGCCAGATGTAGCAAAATGCTATTTTGTGAATTGGAAATTGAGAGTCGGCTGGAGACAGCAGACCTCCATGTCTGTGACTGCTTTTTCAATAAAGCAGGTTTTTTCTGAGTTGCAATACGGAAAAAAAAATTAAACCATTTGGTTTAGTTTTTTCAGAGTAGGCAGTGGTCCATTGGACCACTGCCTACTCTGAAAAAACATTTATGGCGACATGGGGACCCCTTCCCTTTAGCAAATGAGTTAGCACCCACTTCAAGTGGGTGATAACTGCGAATTGCATTGCGGTCACAAATCAATTCTGCATCGGGGTGCAAGTCGCAAATAGGAAAGGAACACCCCTTCCTATTTGCGAGTCGCATTCCCATTTTGCGAATGTGCATCGCAATGTCTGCTTTGCATGGCGCAAACTGCGATTTTCGCAGTTTGCGCCCTGTAAAACGGTTACTTCATCTGGCCCTATATCACAAGAAACACAATACTCAGAGTTACTAAAAATAGAGGTACTTTATTTTAGTGACAATGTGCCAAAAATATCTCAGAGGATATACTCCCTTAGGAGGTAAGTAAAATACACAAAATATACACACAAACCAAAATCAGGTAAGTAAAACAGTTAGAAAATAGTGCAAACACTGTAGAATACAATCGGGTGCAATAGGCCTAGGGGCAGCACAACCATATACTCTCAAAGTGGAATGCGACCATGAATGGACCCCTAGGCTAGTGTAGTGTGTAGAGGGTCACTGGGAGTATAAGAAAACACTAAGGGTGTCCAAGATACCCTACCCCAAGACCCTGAAAAGTAGGAGTAAAGTGATACTACTTACCCAGAAACACACTAAACTTGTGATAGAGGATTCTGCAAAGACCACAACAGACTGCAAAGCACTGAAGACGGATTCCTGGACCTGAGGACCTGCAAAGGAAGGGGACCAAGTCCAAAAGTCGTGAAAGGGTCCAGGGGGGCAGCAGCCCACTAAACCCCGGATGAAGTTGCAAAATGGCTGCCTCTGGATGGAAGAAGCTGAAGATTCTGCAACAACGAAAGGTGCTAAGAACTTCTCCTTTATGCAGAAGATGTCCCACAGAGTGCTGTAGGACGCAGAGTTGTTTCTTTGGAGAAAGACCACAAACAAGCCTTGCTAGCTGCAAAGGTTGCAGTTAAAGGAAAAAGGGTGCTGCCCGGGCCCAGGAAGGACCGGGATGTTGCCACTTGAGAGAAGTGACAGAGGGGGCCCTCAGCAACCCAGAGAGCCTATGCACAAGAAGGCAGCACCCACAAAATTCCTTGAACACGGGTTCAAGAAGACTGAGCATGGTGGGCCTCTCAACACTACAAAAGAGGGTCCCACGAAGCCGGAGGTCAACTCAGGGAGTTGAGCAATGCAAGACGGAGTGCTGGGGACCTGGGCTAGGCTGTGCATGAAGGATTCCTTGCAAAAGGGCACAGAAGCCCTAGCAGCTGCAGTTTACGCGGTGCACAGGATTACTGTCTGCAGAGAGGAGGCAAGGACTTACCTCCTCCAAATTTGGACAGTTGGACAACTGGACAGTCTGGGTCACTTGGGTCTACCACGTGTGTTCCAGGGCCATGCTTGTCGGGATGAGAGGGGTCCCAGAGTACCAGTGTTGCTGAAGTTTGGTGCCTGCTGGAGCAGGGGGAAGATTCCGTCAACCCATGGGAGATTTCTTTGTGGCTTCCAGTGCAGGATGAAGGCAGGCAGCCCCCAAAGCATGCACAACCAGGAAACAGTTGAGAAAGCCAGCAGGATTCGGCGCTACAATGTCGCTGTTAGTCTTCTTGCTACTTTGTTGCAGTTTTGCAGGTGTCCCGGAGCAGTCAGCGGTTGATCCTTGGCAGAAGTCGAAGAGAGAGGTGCAGAGGAACTCTAGTGAATTCTTGCAAGTTGTTATCTGAGGAAAAGCCCACAGGAGAGACCCTAAATAGACCTCAGAGGAGGATTGGCCACCTTGTCAGGTAAGCACCTATCAGGAGGGGTCTCTGACATCACCTGCTGGCAGTTGCCTCTCAGAGGCCTCCAGTGTGCCCTCACACCTCTGGATTCAAGATGGCAGAGGTCTGAGACACACTAGAGGAGCTCTGGCACCACCCCTGAGGTGGTGATGGACAGGGGAGTGGTCACTCTCCTTTCCTTTGTCCAGTTTCGTGCTAGAGTGGGACTGGGGGTTCCCTAAACCAGTGTAGACTGGCTTATGCAAGGAGGGCACCTCTGTGCCCTTCAAAGCATTTCCAGAGGCTGGGTGAGGCTACTCCTCCCCAGCCCTTAACACCTATTTCCAAAGGGAGTGTGTGTAACACCCTCTCTCAGAGGAAATTCTTTGTTCTGCCTTCCTGGAACTAAGCTGCCCATACCCCAGGAGGGCATAACCCTGTCTGTGGGTTGGCAGCAGCGGTAGCTGTAGAGAAAACCCCAGAGAGCTGGTTTGGCAGTACCTGGGGTCCATAGTGGAGCCCCGGGGATGCATGATGGGATTGGTACCCCCATACCAGATTTGGCATGGGGGGACAATTCCATGATCTTAGGCATGTTACATGGCCATATTCGGAGTTACCATTGTGAAGATACATATAGGTATTGACCTAAATGTAGTGCACGCGTGTAATGGTGTCCCCGCACTCACAAAGTCTGTGGAAATTGCCCTGAACTATGTGGGGGCACCTTTTCTAGTGCACGGGTGCCCTTACACTTAGTAACGTTGCACCTAACCTTCAGCAAGTGAGGGTTAGACATATAGGTGACTTATAAGTTACTTAAGTGCAGTGTAAAATGGCTGTGAAATAACGTGTGCATTATTTCACTCAGGCTGCAGTGGCAGTGCTGTGTAAGATTTGTCTGAGCTCCCTATGGGTGGCAAAAGAAATACTGCAGCCCATAGGGATCTCCTGGAACCCCAATACCCTTGGTACCTAGGTACCATATACTAGGGAATTATAAGGTTGTTCCAGTGTGCCAATTAGAATTAGTAAAAATGGTCACTAGCTTATAGTGACAATTGTAAAGTCAAAGAGAGAGCATAAGCACTGAAGTTCTGATTAGCAGGGTCTCAGTGACACAGTTCGGCACTACACAGGTATACACATTCAGGCCATAAACTATGAGCACTGGGGTCCTGGCTAGCGGGATCCCAGTGAGACATATAAAACATACTGACAAATAGGGTTTTCACTATGAGCACTGGGGCCCTGGCTAGCAGGATCCCATTGAGACAGTAAAAACCCACTGACATATACTCATAAACAGGCTAAGAGTGGGGGTAACAATGCTAGAAAGAGGCTACCTTCTCACAAACCACGAAGCCATTTTAAGGAATGTGCTGGACACTCGTCAGTATGAGTGACCCAGATACATAATGGCTTCACCGAGCCCTATGGTGTTTGGTATCAAACACCTAATATTCATTAATCCAGGTTGATGCCAGCCTCTGATTTATTCGAATGTGGACACAGAGGGCCTTAAAGTTGCCCCCTGAACTCTACGAGTCTCTTGGTGTGCTGACTGACTAGTTTGGTCCGTTCTGCCACCACAGATACATTTCTGACCATCTGAAGGCGAGTGTCCATGCTGTCAGAGGGCAGAAACAAGGCCTGCTCTGGAGAAGGGTGTTATCCCCCACTCCAGTAGGATGGCTAACAGATACATCAAAAATTAGTAATACACTGTTCCAACCATGTAAACCAGAAAATAGTGACCGGGGTCCTAACTTCTAGGAGCAAGTGGCCTCACACACCCATAGGGTGTCATGCTTCATCATAGGCACTGCTCCTCGTCAGACCGGCGCTGCAATGTCTGACGGGCACCACCCCTGATGGGGGGGCTCTTTGCCGGAGATCTTTTTATGTGGTGGTGCTGTGACCCCAAAGGTGATTAAAGTGTTGATGGAGATCAGAAAAAGAAGTGGTTTTAAAATTGACTCTCACAACCGCCACTGAGACAGTAGAATTTATTGGACCAAATGGACGGTCATGGCCAAGGTTAAAAAACAAAGTCAAGAGAGTGAATGAAGAAACTAAGATCAATCACTCTTATTGTGGAAAGAATTTTATTTTATATCACAAAGAGAGGAGTCTGGAAAATCTCCAGAGTCTAACCTCTCACGGGTCAACATGTTTCGCATCCGGGTGGTCCAAACGGATCAAGTGATGCTGCATCAGGACCTAATGTAACTATATGTATCTCCTAAATGGTAAGGGCCACATATATTTCCAAACAAGGTATATAAGTCACTGTAGACCAGCAATTTGCTGGGGGAAGTGACATTCACTTACATGAACATGGAACCACTAGTTCCTAACTCGTGCCCTGCAAAAAGAAGTACATAGGTTATACCAAAATAAGCACGAGACATGACTTATGTGTATCGTGGGAAAAGAAGGCAATCATGCTGCACAGTGAATATGTTAACTCGTGAACAACATACATGCAAATGCTTGTGAAAACAAGCTTACCGTCCTAAAATGGAAGACGAACATCCTAGGAATACACAGACCAATAGTCCAGCGCTAAATGACGTCTATAGAGGAGATATGGAACAAGAATTTATAATGGTAGGAAGTTTACCCAATCAAGTAACTAAAATGTCTAATAACATAGAAGTCTGGAGGGTAGTAATGATAGGTTCTCAGATGGAACCATTACAGAGAACATAATAGCTCAAATATGAATGGTACAGGCTGTATCACAGTAAAATGACTGAAGATCAATCATAGGGGACAAGGGGTCCCTGAGAAGCAGAGTAAAACACTCAAGCCACAGAACAGTCAAAAAGTACCGCACTAGTGAGAAAGTTACCCACCAGGGAGTCACAGGAGTGATTAAGGGTGTCTATGGTAATGTAGGGGTTAAGTAAAATACACCAACCCTCAGATAGGTAGCAATCAAGATCGGTGTATCCTCAGACGGTACACCGTCCCATGGTAAAAGGCCCCCATGTGAAGATTGAACGCTAGAGGAGCCAAGAAAAAGTAATCAAAATGTTGCCTCTGATAAAGAGCGCAACGGGCTAGAGTCAAGCCGAGTCCCGGTACTAAACGCGGGACCCGGCGAACAAAACACAAGAAGCGGCAGGGCACTTACTGTGTACAGCTGCTGGAGCCAGGAGGTAGCCTACCCCGGTCCGTGGTTCCCGAAGATAAGGGGAACCCGGACCGGGAGGCTGAAATACGAGACTCGCCGGAAGTCGGGTGAGAGCAAGGTCAGGCAGTCAGGCAACGCGTGAGCGTTGGTCTGAAACATGCTAGACAGTGAAGAAAGACTACCGTAAATGCCAAGGATGCTAGGGGAACCTGGAAAAAATGTGTAACTAAACACCCAGATCCAGGGAGTGTATTCTAACACTGAGGAAGGGGATGAGGTACAAGAGGGTACAGATAGGTTGGAAAAAAGGGGGGGGGGGAGTTGGAAACCAAAAGGATTGCTCAGCCCAAATTATGGGTCAAAAAAGGGGTAGGGTAAGGGGAACAAAATGGTAAGGGTCCATGGTGGTCGCACTACTCGTCTAAAGTGTAGGGAGAGTCATTTAGATAGGCAATTCCACGGAATATCATCATTTAAACCAATGACATGAGTGCGTAACTTAAACACCCATCGTTGTTCTAACTCGAAGAGAGAGTTCGGTGTGTTGCGTGAGTCAGTTTGTAGTACCAGCCACCACATGTCGTCAGGGCCATGTTTTTTCTCAAGAAAGTGTAGAGCCAATTTGGTCGTAGCACGGCTACATCTGATGTTAATGCGATGTTCATTAATTCTAAGCTTTACTGCTCTTGTGGTCATGCCTATGTATTGTAATTTACAGGGACAGGTAATCATATAAACACAATTCTTTGTGTTACAATTTGTGTGTTTAACTAAGTGCCAGAGGCCTATAGAATCAAATTCGATGTATTTTAATAGTTTGGTAAGGGTGCAGACATTGCAAGTACCACAAGGAAAATGCCCGGCCACTGGTGGGATACCCCATAAAGTTTGTGAATGGGGGGGTGGCTGGATGGGGCGGGGTCTGGTATGGACAAGTAAATCTTTTATATTAGTGGTGCGTTTAAAAGCAAATAAAGGTTTAGGAATCTGAGTACCACCACTACAGAGAATGGGCCATCTCTTATTCACAACTCTCTTGATGGTGTTAGAAAGGGGGGTGAAAGTAGATACACAAGTAAGCTTAGGGTCTGGGTCCTGAGGAGTAGTAGATAGTAAAATGTCTCTACTGCAGGACTTGGCCCGTTTGCAAGCTGTCCTCACCACCTTGTCTGGATAATGGAGTGTTGCAGAGTTTATTAGTCAGGTCATCAGCTTGGGAATTGAACATGCGTGTGGTACTGCAGTTCCGTCGTAGACGGAGGAATTGGCCGTAAGGGAGGTTGTCTCTCAGTGCCTTAGGGTGGTGGCTCTCATACATGAGAAGACTATTGCGGTCTGTAGTTTTGTGGTAAGTATGAGTATATAATTTCCCACCCTCAATGCAGATCATCAGGTCCAGAAAAGGTATCTCTGTTTCAGATACAGAGGATGTGAATTTCAAAAAGGGATTCAATGTATTAATCCAGGTAGTGAAAGCTTGTACCCCCGACAAGGCACCTTGCCAAATGATCAAGATGTCATCAATATACCTGCGCCAAAGTTTGATGTTAGAATGAAAGGGGTTGGTGTCTGGGAGTATGAACCTGGATTCAAAGTCAAACATATATAAACACGCCAGGCTGGGGGCGAAGGTGCTACCCATCGATGTTCCGCGTGTCTGATGGAAAAGAAGATCCTCGAACTGGAAGAAATTTTCTTTCAAAGCTAGAGAGGCGCAATGCATGATGAAATGTACAGGGGAAGTCAGTGTCTGATTAGTTGAGTGGAGTGCGGATTCCACAACTTCCAAAGTAGCCTCTTGTGGGATATTCGTGTAGAGGGCTTCAACATCAAGAGTGATAAGGGCGTGAACTTCAGTAGTTGAGTTGATGTCTACAATCAAATTGAGGACGTCTTTAGTGTCCTTCAAATATGTGGAAGATGACTGGACAATTGGTTGTAAGAATTTGTCACAAAAGGTGGAGAGAGGTTCAAGGACAGACCCAATACCGGAGACTATAGGGCATCCCGGAGGAGGTATCTTGCCTTTGTGAATTTTAGGGAGACAATAGAAGTAGGGAATACGTGGGCTTATGCTGTCTAAAAAATTAGCCTCATTGCGTGAAATCCAGGAATTCCCCAAGGCTTCCTCAATCATGCCCCGTATTTCGGTTTGCAACCTCCTCGTTGGGTCAATGATAATGTGTGTGTAGTAGGTCGAGTCCCCCAGTAGACGTAGGCATTCCTGTCTATAATCAGAGGAGTTGATTATGACCGTGGCTCCCCTTTTATCCGCAGGTTTGATGACAATACTCGTGTCTGTGGAAAGTGCTTGGAGGGCATCTCTTTCTACATTAGAGAAGTTGGAGAAACTCCGTTTGGGTTGTAGAATAGCTAGGTCACTTAATACTGCTTTTTTGAATGCTAATACCTCACAGGGCATAGCAGCAGTAGGAGGCATAAAGGTGGATGGTTTGCGGAGGCCCGTGTCTGTGGGCTGGTCAAGGTGCACTTGGTCCTCAAAGAAGAATTGCAATCTAATCTTCCTAAAGAGTTGAGACATTTCACAATGGAGGCGGAACAAGTCTTCTCTGGGGGTGGGGACAAAGCCTAGTCCTTTATTAAGGACCTTCAGTTCAGTAGGGGAAAGAGATCGTGATGAAAGATTGACCACTAAATCCGATTTGGTGGATTCTTCCCTTGACTGCGGGTTACCATCTGCGGTTCGTCCTGGGCCCAGTGTACCCTTCTGCCTCTTCCTCTCCTTCTGCCTCTTCCCCTGCCCCGGCCGCGGCCTAAAAAAGGCATATAGGGGAGTAAGGGGCGAGGCTGATAGAATGGAAACGGTTGTTGCCATGCTAAGGGTTGTCCAGGGGGGTAATGAGAAGGTCCAGGGGGGTATTGGGGGTAGTGGTAGAATGAATGAGGTCCATCATCATCTGTACTCCAACCGTCGGATGAAGAGCTATTACTGTATTTCTGTGGTTTCTTTATTGATGCAGATGATTCATCAGAGGAGGAGGGAAGTATCTCAGTAGTAAAGTCATCTGTGATATAAGGGTAGACTTTGTCACGGCTAAATCTCACAATGTCTTTTTGTAGCTTCGTAATTTTCTGTTGAGTTAAAAACTCCCTGTTGTCATTGAGTTCAGAGTTGATTTCTGCTAGTCGACTCTTAAAAGCCGCCAGTGAAACTGTAGTTTTTAGAGCACCTTCCATGAGTGTAATCTGTACCGTGATGGAGTCAGCCAAACGCTTGGAAGTGTTGATAATTAGCACCATCCAATCTCTAGTGCACTTCCATGCCACCTGGGCACCTGGGCAGTCTTTTCTGAAAGCTAAATCTTGCAAGAAAATCCTGGGCATATTTGAGACAAGAAGACGATTAGGGGCTATATTGGCCCTCAAGTATTCGGTCATTATTGTACCATGAAGGACGGTTTTGATAAGATCTCTTTTAAGTGAGGACAACTTGTCCCATTCTCCTTTGGAAGGACCCGAGGGTCCAGCGCCATCATTTCCCAAAATGGAAGGGGTCTGTAAAATGGCAGATACTATGTCGTCGTCAAAACTCAACCCTTGAAAATTATCCATGTTAGGGGAGTTTTGAGAGATGATGATAATCCCACAGCTAAACTGCTGTACTAATATGTTCAAAATAAGGGAGGGATCAGGAGGAGTTATGGTCCAGTGTATCTCCTCCAAATAGAAACATCAAAAATTAGTAATGCACTGTTCCAACCATGTAAACCAGAAAATAGTGACCGGGGTCCTAACTTCTAGGAGCAAGTGGCCTCACACACCCATAGGGTGTCATGCTTCATCATAGGCACTGCTCCTCATCAGACCGGCGCTGCAATGTCTGACGGGCACCACCCCTGATGGGGGGGCTCTTTGCCGGAGATCTTTTTATGTGGTGGTGCCGTGACCCCAAAGGTGATTAAAGTGTTGATGGAGATCAGAAAAAGAAGTGGTTTTAAAATTGACTCTCACAACCGCCACTGAGACAGTAGAATTTATTGGACCAAATGGACGGTCAGGGCCAAGGTTAAAAAACAAAGTCAAGAGAGTGAATGAAGAAACTAAGATCAATCACTCTTATTGTGGAAAGAATTTTATTTTATATCTCAAAGAGAGGAGTCTGGAAAATCTCCAGAGTCTAACCTCTCACGGGTCAACATGTTTCGCATCCTGGTGGTCCAAACGGATCCAGTGATGCTGCATCAGGACCTAATGTAACTATATGTATCTCCTAAATGGTAAGGGCCACATATATTTCCAAACAAGGTATATAAGTTACTGTAGACCAGCAATTTGCTGGGGGAAGTGACATTCACTTACATGAACATGGAACCACTAGTTCCTAACTCGTGCCCTGCAAAAAGAAGTACATAGGTTATACCAAAATAAGCACGAGACATGACTTATGTGTATCGTGGGAAAAGAAGGCGATCATGCTGCACAGTGAATGTGTTAACTCGTGAACAACATACATGCAAATGCTTGTGAAAACAAGCTTACCGTCCTAAAATGGAAGACGAACATCCTAGGAATACACAGACCAATAGTCCAGCGCTAAATGACGTCTATAGAGGAGATATGGAACAAGAATTTATAATGGTAGGAAGTTTACCCAATCAAGTAACTAAAATGTCTAATAACATAGAAGTCTGGAGGGTAGTAATGATAGGTTCTCAGATGGAACCATTACAGAGAACATAATAGCTCAAATATGAATGGTACAGGCTGTATCACAGTAAAATGACTGAAGATCAATCATAGGGGACAAGGGGTCCCTGAGAAGCAGAGTAAAACACTCAAGCCACAGAACAGTCAAAAAGTACCGCACTAGTGAGAAAGTTACCCACCAGGGAGTCACAGGAGTGGTTAAGGGTGTCTATGGTAATGTAGGGGTTAACCCTCAGATAGGTAGCAATCAAGATCGGTGTATCCTCAGACGGTACACCGTCCCATGGTAAAAGGCCCCCATGTGAAGATTGAACGCTAGAGGAGCCAAGAAAAAGTAATCAAAATGTTGCCTCTGATAAAGAGCGCAATAGGCTAGAGTCAAGCCGAGTCCCGGTACTAAACGCGGGACCCGGCGAACAAAACACAAGAAGCGGCAGGGCACTTACTGTGTACAGCTGCTGGAGCCAGGAGGTAGCCTATCCCGGTCCGTGGTTCCCGAAGATAAGGGGAACCCGGACCGGGAGGCTGAAATACGAGACTCGCCGGAAGTCGGGTGAGAGCAAGGTCAGGCAGTCAGGCAACGCGTGAGCGTTGGTCTGAAACATGCTAGACAGTGAAGAAAGACTACCGTAAATGCCAAGGATGCTAGGGGAACCTGGAACAAATGTGTAACTAAACACCCAGATCCAGGGAGTGTATTCTAACACTGAGGAAGGGGATGAGGTACAAGAGGGTACAGATAGGTTGGAAAAAAGGGGGGGGGGGGAGGGGGGGGAGTTGGAAACCAAAAGGATTGCTCAGCCCAAATTATGGGTCAAAAAAGGGGTAGGGTAAGGGGAACAAAATGGTAACAGATATGCATAAAAAGGCTGGGATTTACACGGGACACGGCCGCCTTTGGTATGCACAGCCCCTGGCTTCCTCAGTCTTGGATGTAGCCACCCCCTGACCTGAGTCACTTTTGGCACCAGGACAGCTGGGAAAATTAACTAGTCACTAGGCATGTACCACCTCTGGGCTACCAGAGGTGGGCACTCGAAGAAGGGTTCCACCCTCTTGCTTTTTGTTGGAACTAGGCCTTCTGGTATAGAGATATGCCCACTTCCAATGTGAAGTGGTCATATTGGAGTGTGGACCCCCCAAGGGTATGTAGCCCATTGGCTAATGCTCTACACTCCCCTAAAGTTAGTAATTAGGCAGCTCCTCGACACAAGAACACCTATGCAGCCATAGTACTTTCGAACTTGTGCCACGTAAAAGTGCATACATCTACACAGTGTTACCTGCAAATCATTCTAAGAACTGTAACAGTATCTATTTTTCTTCAAATGTTCTGGTGTTTTTAAATAATACAAACAAAGTAAATATTTTTCTAAACAATTGGTCTCAGGCTGCTTCTTGAGTGTGTGTCTCATTTATTGTCTCTGATAATTCAATAAATGCTTAGCACTTCCCTCTGATAAGCCTAACTGCTTGCCCCTACAGCTTCCTACAGGATACAACCCAAAACAAAACATCAACATGGTCACCCGAGAGTCCACTTTATCTAAAGCACTATTCAGTATTGCAATCAATTGGAATAAATGCACATTTCTCCCATTAACACCGGCAGCAAACTCGAGCATTACATTTTCCCCTCTTTTGGAGTACAACCTCTGACAACTATTGTGGTGTGTCGCTCACCTAAGATGATCATGTAGAACTATAGAACAGAGGTAACATACATCGAAGAGTAGTTTTTCCGTTTGATGCAACTCCTGCTATTTTTGTTAGGCTGGGTTGCATTTACTGAGATGGTCATCTTGCCCAATCTAATTTACCTTTTTAACAATGTTCCTCTACTTATTGAATCAACAGTCACATCCTGGACGGGCAAACCAACTCAGGTTCTGTGGTAAACACTGACTTTACCTTGCAAACAGGCTGAACTGGGAACACCTGACTTATGGCCTCATTTACAAGGAGTTAGCACCACCGCTGCCTTGTCAGACCAGACATTAAAATGACACATTGTCACAGGTACATAAGGAAAACACACCCAAAACACTCTGGGGACCTATAGGACAACATGAATTTACTCCTACTACAGCTTGAGGCACCAAGAAGACCACCACCACAACTCCCGCCATCACCACCACATCCACCAACACCACACAATCACCACCACCCACACCACGGATGCAGCTCAGGAGAAGGGAGCACATCTACCTCCAGCGGATACCCATGTTTGTGGATATCCTTGATTGCCTGATCCTTGAGGTCATCAACCTCTACCGGCTGCAAAGGGAGTCCATCATCCAGCTGCTCCACCTCATAGTGCCCATACTGCAGGCAATGGTCAACAGGTTGACCAACAAACTACCACTGACCAAGCTCCTCGCTGTGCTACATATGCTTGCATTAGGTTCCTTCCAGAGTGGTAGGAGTATAACAGCCATCCCTGTCAACATTCCTCTCCTGGATGCCATCATTCGCCTCACACCCTGCCACATCATCTTCCCTAATACCCAGCAACTGCAGCAGGAAATAAGACAAGGCTTCTACGTCGTTCCTCGTTTTCCGCATGTGCTAGGTGCCCTGGACTGCACACGTGCAACTAGTTCCTCATGCTGAAACTGCCCACTTATACAGGAACTGGAAACATATCCACTTAATGTATGTACAGGCCATGGTTGACCATCATGTGTGGATCCTGTATGTGATGGCCAAATACTCGGGCAGTGTACATGATGCCAACATCCTCCAGCAGTCAATCATTAACCAGACATTCCAGGATGGAAAATATGGAAATGTCCTCCTTGTAGGTAAGCAAATAGCTAGTACCTAACAGACACAATAACACATAGAAATGGGGGACATAGCACACAGATAACTCTCTGCCTGCACAGATAGGAAGTGCAGGGTGAGGCCTGTTACACATATATGCACCCTGCATCAGTACACATATGTAATGCATATCACCCTGACCTACAGGTGAAGACATCTCAAGCCAGATTTGCACATGTTGCATGATAAAAGGGACACAGCCATGCATGGCAGCCAGGAACTCTGCTCAATATCTCTGTGTGCACGTGAGTTGGTCCATGCACACTGGGGAGTGTTCACATGCAACACATATGGACCATCGGCTGTGTCATAGCTAACCCATCAGGAACCAGAGACCTAATTCACGATGCCCTAGTGGTACACTGTGGCACTGGAGCAAACATTTTTTTGATTCTCCGGTGGTGCAGTGTGCCAGTCCATATTTACAAGGCCATGTAAAGCCACCTTACATGGCTTTTCATGGCCTTCTAAATATGGACACCTTTCATTCATAACACTGCATGAAAGATGCGTTCCTTGGGTGTTACTTGGGGTGTACTCACCAACACCCATGGAAGCCAAGGTATCTGATGCATTCCCAGATTTACAAGTCTGGGAATGCACCAGAATCCTATGCCACCTCCGTGGTGGAAGAAGAGTGACGCAACAAGGAGAAATATCTTTATTACTCCCTGTTTTATCCACTTCCGATGTGTGCTGCATTTTCAGCGCACATAGAAAGAGGGAAAAACAACTTGGGATGGTTTTTGTGCAGGAAGGTCTCCCTTCCTGCACAAAAACAATCATGCCCTCAATGCAGGCACCCTTGCACCATGCTGCAAGGCTGCCTGCATTGGCGCTAGGCAGCAATTTGTGCACCAGCAAAGGTGGAAAGGACAGAAAGGCACCATATATTGTTGATACATCACATTTCTGCCCTTTTCCGATGATGCACAGCAGCACAGCAATGCACTTGCTGCATTGCCCTGTGCCATGGGCCTCTTAAATGAGGCCCCAGGTGCTAGATGAGAAACTATGGCCCATAGGCAGGTGACATGTAACCTTACAAATGTATATTGGTATGTAAAATAACTCCCATCTCACATGTGTGAAGTGTGATGCTACACACAGACATCACTCACCATGGTTTTGAGGCAGCTGTCTTGGCGGGAAGATGCTCCTGCATACACAAATTCCATCCTGAAAGCAAAGATGAAAACCTACAACCCCTGCTGCACGTATGAATGTGTACTTGCTAGGCAACCTGTGTTTAAGTCTAGTTGTACGGACCCTGAATTTTCACAAGGTCCTAAGTATTGTGTACAAGTTCACCTTCTCAGTTACGTAGTACAATGCAGGAAGTCGTATAGCTGGACTGCAGATGACCACCCACAAATCTGCAGGATACATGTGTTGTGTGCTCACATTGGGCACAATGCCATCTCACATGTACACAATGTTCCCCCACTGTGACATGCAATCATGGCTTGGGAATAGGCAGTTGTCACATCATATCACTCAGTTGTGATGTGTGAGTGCATACTGTGTGGATGGCATCATACCAACTATCATGGACAATATAGGTCAATCAAAGGCATGGGCATATGTAATGTAGGGAAACACCAACATCTGGTATGAGCATGGACCTATACATGTGTCTGTGTCAGCCGTGTCTGGCATGTCACCACAACGAAGGCTGGACCTATAAAAAAGATTTACATCCACATTTTATTTCACCACACATGTAAAGTGAACATGTGACTAGAGTGATGGGACTCAGCCACTATCAAAATCTGCTGCAGAAACATGACAGTAAGGAAGTTGAATTGTATGATGGATCTGCCCATGCACTGCATTTGACATCACATACAGTGAGTGAACAGGCCCCTGGAAATGGCAGCAACTGCCATGATTGACACATCATTTGGTCACATAACGCACATGTGCAGGACGTATGCAAATACAATAATCCAAAACAATGACACTGTTTCTTTTCTTTTACATTACAGCTGACTAAGGACATGGCATCCAACAATGTGTCACGACACCATTTGGAAATCGACAAATTGTGGCAGAAAAGTTCTACAACCAGGTGCACATCCTTATGAGAAGCATCGCCGAGCGGACCTTTGGCCTGCTCTAGGCCTGGTTTTGCTGCCAGGATGTTTCGGGTGAGAGACTCTTGTATTCATCCCCTTTGGCGGGAATACTGCACAATATTTCT
This sequence comes from Pleurodeles waltl, assembly GCF_031143425.1. Classification (NCBI taxonomy): domain Eukaryota; kingdom Metazoa; phylum Chordata; class Amphibia; order Caudata; family Salamandridae; genus Pleurodeles; species Pleurodeles waltl. The sequence goes on from NC_090447.1 coordinate 503,663,892, forward strand.
GTCAGGATAAATGTCCCCATGTATGAAGAACTGGAAGCACCAAGGGAAGAGGGGGAGGACAAGCCAACACATCATCGTGATCCCCAGAACACTGCTGCAGGTGCACGCAGGTGTGCACACGTCATGCAGAACTTATTTAGCTAAGCATATGTGACTAAAGGCATGATTGTTAAATATGTAAATAAATGACTTGATCTAACATATATCTTGGAATGTTTGTCACAGTCCCACTTAAAAAAGCACACCCATATCTAGGAAACCATTAGTAGGCCACAACAGATGCAACACAGGACAGCAAGCCGGCTGCAGCACCACATTATGTAATTTCCACAAACATGGGGCCCTCAGATCAATAGTGATGTGTAATACACACGTTGGGTATGAATATTGATGCACAGTTTGGCAATATTTGCATTACATATGGATTGCTGTCACAAGCATTGTGTGTCTGCTCTGAGTGGATGGGCCCTGTACTACTGGGGAGTTTAGCCTAGTTACATTCCTCCCTAAAACCCTGATGTGAATTGTTTATCGGCAGAGTGTCATACATCATGTGACTGTGGACCCTGTCAGATTACCCACTTTTGGTTCCTTGTACCTGGGTAAGTGGCACACAGTGTTCATATGCAGATCAACATTTGTTCTCACGTGCTTTCAACACGTTGATCATGCATGACCGTATCCAGTTTTACTACATGTTATTTTTTTATAGACAGCAGTTGTTAGGGCATCCCCCCACATTGTATTAGCGGTGTGATTAGTGTCAAGTACCTACATCTGAGTCCCACATCAGAGGCCCACCCACTTCAGCCTGGGCTCTTCCATGGGTCCTCTGATTTGTGGTGGACAGGTGTTTCTTCGTATCCCTTTCGCATCCCTGTTTGACAGCCTCCAAATTGTACATATTTCACCATGAGACAATTTTGCATCATCCTCCCTACTGGCACATGCCACATGTTGCCCGCAAGCTACATGACATGCAGGTTGTAGTCCCACAATTGGCTTTTCGCTGCAATCCCTTTCCAGGTATGCCACAAGCATTGCAGATTCAGACCCAGTAGTCCCTGTGTATTTGTGTAGGTACCATGTAGTACACATTTCCATCTCCCCAGTATGCACAGTCTCACACTTCAGAGGAAATGTCATTTTGGCTTCCAAAGTCAGCAAATATCATGCAGAGCAGTAGCAGTGTTCCACTATGCCAACATATTATCATTAGTTTGTCCATACACGGACTAGTGGTGTGCATCTCTTAGATTAAACCCCCATTGATTATTTTGAATTAGTTCCTGTAGTCTTGTCCATGGCAACTGAGAGCAGTGGGCACTCACCCTGCCTGCCATGTCAGCTGGGAACAATACAGGAGCTTATTTACAAGCCCCTTGCACCGCTGGTGTGTCACTTTTTCCATGGGAAAAAGTGACACATCAGTGGCAGAAAGGGCTTGTACATAAGCCCCTGAGTTTCATTGCATACAACGCATCATCAAACTTTCTATTTGACACAGCATGGCGCAGCTGCTGGCTTTCTGCACTGCACTTTGTCATTTACTCATACATGAGGCACAATATAATGTAAACGTTGACAGATGCTGCACTTCGGAGAATGAGGTGAGTGAGGTGTTGGTGCTGGACTGGGCTGTGCAGATTGTGGGTGGTCATTGTGCATTACATGTCTTTGCTGTTTCACCATAGTAGTGCCAGCATTCTATCCTTTGGACTGCAGACTGTGAGTTTGGGCGCTGTGACATTCTGTCCTGTCCTTTGACTCCTGCCACCAACTCCTGAGGTATGACGGCTTACCCCATCTCCTCCAACTCATCCAGGTGCTCCTTGGGCACTGGACTTACACCTCTGGTCTGCAATACTGCCTTGCGTTTTTAGGCCAGTTTCTCCTTTGCTCTGCGCTTGCAATCATGCCATTGTTCTTTGCAGTTAATGACTGTCCTATTCACCTCTGCCACACTATTTACTTTGTCCACAATGGACTGCCATATAGCCTCTTTCGTTTATAATGGCAATTTTGAGTTGACAAAGTGCTGGTGTTGATGCTCCGTCACCTCGGTGATCAGGATGTTGTTCTCCTCCTCACTAAACTTGCACTTCATCTTTCTCTTCCCCTTCTCCTGGGAGTGTGACTGGACAGCCTGGCTGGCACTGAGGTTGTTGGGGTTGTCGTGGGGTCTCTGGTTTCCTAGGTTCTCCATTTCTGTTTCCCCAGTGTCTCCTCTTTGTTTTTAATTCATTTTCCGGCTGTACTTTTTTACAATTTTAGGTGCAAAAGTGGTGCTAGGATGGGTAGCGTCAGATTATGTGGCACTAATCAGGCTAGTGTCACTTTTGCAGAGCAAGCGTCATTTCTTTTAGTGCCATGGCACACAGGCTAGCATAGTTTTTTTAATGCTGCACCAATTCTAACATGAATGGTGCACTGCTTAGTTAATTTGGTGCAAGCATGGCGTTAGGAGCTGTTGTTACATGGCGTTAAAAACTTTGACGCCTCACTGCAGCAGCAGTGCGTAATTTCTAGTAAATTAGTTTCTTAGAGTTTAATTACCATTGTGCTCAAGCACACTTTGCATACTACTGCATTATGCCACTCCCCCTACATGGCAGACACAATTTTGAACATGACATAGCACACCCAAATCCATTGGGAGCTCTGCTGGGCACGTCCTGCGCTACGGCCGAGTAGAGTTACAGTTTGTGGCATGCACACAGTTGGCCTGGGAGGAGATTTTTTGATGGCTGGGCTACCGAATGCTCCATTCCCCTGAACAATCCTCGCATCACTTCATTTTAATACTGCTGATTAAAGATAAAGTTGTCGTCTAGAGGTTGAATAAACAGGGATCCACTCGCTGAGTGAGCTATTCCTTACCAATCATTTTTTGGTTGCCCAACACTTGCAAATGCAGCCAATTTTCACTCGATGGACACATTCACCTATTTTTTCCTTCGTACATTGTGCAGGGATATTTACCTTATGTTTACTGTGGAGCTGCAGAAGCAAAGACATTAACCATGTTCTTGAATGTACAGGTGGCTGGACAATTGGTAACCAAGCTCTACTCCTCTATACAGGCGGGCCTTATCAGTAAGGCCTAATAACAAGGTGCTGTGGGGTGCAGACCTGGGAGATTTATTTACCCATAAGTAGTCATCTTATTATTGTAGCTGAATTGGCGAGCCATCTCCTAACGGTATATTTATACAGGACAAACCATACTCTCCTAAAAATTGTTTACACAGAAACTACGTCCCACTCCTGGTTTGCAGGATGCAACATGCAAAAAGTGGTCTTCTTTCACCTGACCTGAGCATGCCCACTGATTGCAAGGTACTGTGGAAAAGTTTTTCATGTTCTAGGGACTATACTAATGGCACGCCATGCAGCATGTGACGGTTCACATTGATGGTACTACTATTGGCAAAGAGGCATGTGTCATGTGTGAGGGGTAGGGATCTCATACCTGCAATGAGGACCTGGTTGCATGATATGATATACTACAGTGACCAACTGGAACTCTATTATTATCCAGGGTCTCCAGACAAAGAACATCTGTGGCCCATTGCAAGCATACTTGTTAACTCACAATATTAATGGCTTGGAAACTTGCTAAAGATTGTGCCAAACATGGGAAATGGGGGAGAAATGGCAGCATGGTGGCAATATATATTCAAACTGATTCCTGGACTAGAGCTCCAAATGCACTGTGCTTTGGAGGTGCCACCATGGGGCCATATCAGACATACAATGCATTTTAATTGTTTGCGCCAGGCGCACCCTTCAAAAGGTTTGCCTAGCGCAACCAAGGAAGATGCACAGTATCAGCATGAATGCTCTGCCGTCACGGCAGTCAAGAGTTCATGCTACTATGGGGGCAGTGCACTCATGTGAAGAATGGAGCGGCTGCTTTAAACTGCTTTGTGCATCACTGAGCAAGCAGCAACCTGCCTGCATTTTGAAGGGGAATTAGAGATGCCCTTGTAGGCGGGTGCAGTGAGTGACTGCACCCACCTGCAAAGAGAATTCTGGGGCTCCATAGGACCCCTTTTCTCCTTCTAGAGGGCTGCCTTCTAGACCCTTTAAGTGGCACAATTTCAATGTGCCTCCTAACATCTTCTTTGCCTCTGCCCACACGTCTATAATATTGCGCGGAGCAGAGGCAGAGATTCCGACATTTGCATGGGACGACTCCCCCATGTAAATAAGGGAATACCCTGTTGTGAAAGTGCTGGCACTATATGTGTGCCAGTACTATTGGTATTACAGAAGGGGCATCACAAGCGTCTGCGGCCCCTTCTGTAATACCAAAGTGCCCCGTGGTGCGCAAAGCGGGCGCAAACGCCCATTGCCACCCGAGGCATTTTTGTAATATGGCTCCTAATGTGCGAGAAATATGTTCTGGGAAAAGAGGGATACTGCTGGACCATTAATGCATTTATCGATATGCTGCCCATGTGTTAAGGTACTGTAATTTACTGAATACAAATGTACTGTTTTGTATAGAGTTTGTATAACATAACAGCTAATTAAAAAAAAAAAAAAAAAAAAAAAATTATGGAATGATTCAAATGTGGCATTTCTTTAAATAGATATACATAACAGTGAAGCAAATAACACTGCTCTTGAAATGAATATATTCATTACTGAAATGTGGTATGAAGCACATTGAATTGCATACAATACTGAATGAACTGAATAAGGATGTGAATCAATTGGATAAGGTGAAATGTGTGTGTAAGACACACTGAAAAGCACATGACAGTAACAGCCAATCACTGAGGAGCTCAATACATGCTGCAGAGCTCACATTGGATACTGAATCGTCAGCTCAGCAAGAGGAGGTATTTGTGGGCAGCAGCACGTTTTCAACACGTGCATGAACAAGCTGCACACAGAGCAGTTACACCCTTCTATGCTCTGCTTTTTGGGGTTGACAGTGGTACTTGCTTGCCATAGCCCCTTTCCTCATTCCACAATCAGTGACCTTTGTCCCAGCCTGACTTTTGAGTCCAGCAGCTCCATGCTGCCTCCTTCCCACGTCAGGCTGAAACATTTCTGGTAGGTGCTGTTTGTTTAGACTTTTGTTATGTTTTTTTTTTTTCTTTAAATAGCTTGCACTGTTGAAGGGTTTATCAAACATGCAGTAATACCCATGAGAGAAGGGGTAGCAGCACCCCTGCCTGATGTCTAGAACCTAGACTGGCCGAGTTGCAGAGGCAATGCCCCGGAGCTCTGCTGCCGTTCTGAAAAATTAGGTCAGTGTGCAGCCTTTCCTGTTAGCTGCGAGGTGAGCAGCTCAGGAGTCGAGAGTCAGGGCCTGGGAGAAGGCAGGGTCGGAGGCCTTTTTCACTGGTTTCAAAAGAATTTATTGCAGGATTATCCTGGCCGGTTATTTATGGGTCCCTGTGGGATTGTGCTGACATTCAGCTGTGTTAAAGTTACATTCCAATTTTGAAAATAACTTTAACACAGAAATACAAGACCTTCATAATCGTGCATTATATTTGTTTGAAACCGGTGGAAAAGGCCTCAAGCCCTGCCCTCTCCGGAGGCCCTGACTCTCGGACTCCTGAGCTGCTCACCTCGCAGCTAAGAGGAAAGGCTGCACACAGACCTAATCTTTCAGAACAGCCGCAGAGCTCCGGGGCATTGCCTCTGCAACTTGGCCGGTCTAGGTTGTGTTATAGACATCAGGCATGGGTGCTGCTTCCCCTGTCTTGCAGGTGCCTATCATGTGTGCGCAAGGGCTCTAGGGCGGTGCGACAGGTGCCACTGTACCGGGTGATGACTCTGGGTGGGGGCGCCGGATTTGGAAAAATATTATTGTTTAAGGACATGCCATGGCGTTCCTTGTCTCCAGAAGTTTGCAGGCAATATTAAAGATGTCAACATAACTCAGCCGATTAATGTGCTGGCTGGAGAGAGATCGAATTTTCTGCAGTGGGAGTTTTAAGGTAGTGCAGCCGGTTTATGTGCCTGCTGCAAAGAAGGTGTAACATGCAGAGCACAATGTGCATAAAATGCAAACAGGTTAGTGGGTCACTTCTTTTGTCAGAGGTAATTTTGTTGCTTGCAGTTTACAACTTAAAATCCTAATATAGAACAGTGAGCTGTTATCTGCCATTAATGAAATGCATGCCTACTGTAAGGTATAGATTATTGCTTTATGATTTTTTCCCCAACCTTTCATTATCCTAATGTTGGAAAACTCGTTCATTTTGGTAGAAATCAATTATTATTAAAGAGAAACCCCAAACTTGATATCACAATTTAAATTGTGAGGGCGTGTTTCTCCAGACCAAGCATTATTAAACTATACAGCATACTAGTGTGGATGACATGTCACTCATAAACCTTGTACTTCTCTGTCTTATGTAACATTGCTCATACACTGATTTATACACCTATAATTGATTGCCTCTGTGTAATGTCTGTGCAATGTAAAGTGCTTTGACACCCTACACTGGTCTGAGTGGCGCTATATAATTATATGCATTTGCGAGAGAGAGTGGTTATGGAAACTTAAGATGCTCTGTTAAAAAGTGGTGGTAAGGGAATCCATTGCAGAGGTGGTCGTTGGTGGACGCCATCAAACATTGTCGCACCATGGCGCCACCAACGCTAAGGCTGGCCCTGGTGTGCTGCTGTGAATGTCGATCTCGCCTTTTTTCACTTCAGCACCCTTGATAAAAATTGTATTATATTCACTTCACTCACGGACCGAGCATGTTTATGCTGCAGTACGGCACAACCCGTTGAGCTAGATGAAATGCTGGCCTGCACTGTTGTTGTAACTCATCCAAAGGCCTACGAGAGGCATTTCAATTACCTCACTTTCTAATCTCCACCTCTTTGGAATGCACGGTTTTGTTGTCACCCTGACCTGCTAAAACCAAGTGCAGAAAAACGAAAATGGTGTCAGAGAAAAGGTCACAGCAATGGGTGTGTACAAATAGTGGCAGCTTTATATGGAGTTCTGAGCGCAGATTCAATGCCACAAAAATAGCTCATTGGATTGAGTGGAGTGCCCATTGCTGAGGTAATTTGGTAGTCCCTGCTTGATATTCTGCATGAACAGTGTGACTGCTCATCCTTGTGATGTCCGACAACAGTCATGCATTTCCTATGTACTAATCAGCTCTTAAGCGGTACAGGGATGTTTGGGTTCTGTCAGCTTGCAGTCTCATTTTTTGATGAAGCACATGTTTAGACCTCTGTCTGCTGTGCACAATTATGGGTTTATGAACTGATGACTCTTATTGGGTCTCTCCGCACCAGGCCCCTCCTGATGGAGCGGGACACCTGATACCCCTTGTAAGGCTGTAGTTTCCCTGTCACCAGGGGAGGTCACTGATAGGGATCTCCTTGCATGTGGGTTATGCACATTATTCGAATGTAGCAGAAAAAGGTCAACCATTCTAGATTATATAATCATAGCCCCTGCACGGGGCACAGGGATATCTTTGGGGCTTATCAGAGGGAATGTATTTCTAAGGCAAGATATAACAAAAACAAGTCAAAACGTCTGCAGAGTCAGGGGCATATTTATTCCCTGTTTGCGCTGAATTAGCGTCATTTGTTTACGCTAATTCAGCGCAAAGTTAACTCCATATTTATACTTTGGCTCAAGATATGGAGTTAACGTCATTTTTTGGACGAAGAAACCTATCTTACATCGATGAGATGCAAGGTAGGCATTCCGGTCCAGAAAAGGACGATATGGCCTTAACGCCATATTTATCCCCAGTGCTAAATTCATGCACGGGGGGGCTTAGATAAAGGTGCTAAGCTTACTTAGTGCCATCATTTAACGCCAGGGTATTGGCAGGCGTTAGGGGACCTGTGAGCCTGTTTCCATGGTCAGAGACCATGGGAAGAGCCCACAGGTGCCCTTCCCTGGCCCCAGGGACACCCCCACCCACACCAGAGGGACACCACAGGATGGGGGACCCATCCCAGGGAAGTGACGGTATTTTTCTTTTTTTTCCCTGCTCGGGCCCTGTCTTGGGGCCCACTGCATGACGCTGGCCCCAGTGGCCATTCCCAGGGGACATTTGTCCCTTGGGCATGGCCATTGTGGTGGTGGACATGGCTCCTGCCTTTACCAAAACAGGAGCCATGTCCATGGGGGTTGTGCGCCAGAAAATGGCGTTACACTGCTTAGAGGCATTTTTTTGCCTCTAAACAGTGTAGCGCCATAATTCGGCGCACAAGTTCAGGTTCCCCCTATGCCTCCCCCACCCGGTAAGCGGAATTTACAATGACGCTAACTGGGTATTACCGCCATCTAGCGGCATTCCATTAATATGGTGCCTGGCCGGTGTCCAGGAATGGCGCTAGCCGGCGCTATACTTTTTGATGCTAAACTGCGTTAGTGTGGTAACTCGTGCAATGCTCATGCATAAAATCAGATGCTTCTGAATTTCAAATAGATAAGTCCCTACATGGAAACGGTATGTTCTGACACTGCCCCACTGGGGCAGGTTTCTTTGTGCTCAGTCAGTGTCATGTGAAATAGTCATGCATTCTTGAGGGGAAGTGAAAAGTAAATCAGCATTGCAATAATGCAAAAACTTAACAAAAGTTTACCAGTGTTCACTAAACCGTGGCATACACAAATGCCTTCTCTTCACCTTTCTATTGCAGAGCTGACACATCCTGCTGTCTGCGGGCATGTGTTCCAATGTTGTATGTCATATGCTGCCCATCTGGATGCTTGAGAAAACTCTTAAAAGTGTTTATTTATTGCTGTTTTGTGTCAGTTTAATCCCTCTGCAGCACTGTTGGTTCTTTGGCAAAAATGGTCCGCCACTTAGCAGCCCCTAACCCTACAGTCATACATTCATTTTATACTTAAGTTCCAATTACAAAAGCATGATAATTTCGGCTTTTATTCATCCTGAACCACTTTATTAACTATTTCCTACCGCCTAATTCTGAACAGGAAGTATTTTCCAGGTTTGCCATTTGGCATTCAAAAATGTGTGATAGACAGAACCAGTAACATTAAGGGGCATACTTAAGAGCCCCTAGCGCCACCTTACTACCGCCATAGCATTATTTGTTTACGCTAAGGCAGCGCTAACATGGCATTTTTCCCCTGCCATATTTACAAAGTGGTGCAATGCATGCATTGTGCCAATTTGTAAACCCTGGTGCCACATTATGCCTGCACCAGGCATAATGTATGCAAGGGGGGAGTTCTGGTCTTAAGGGGACTGTAAAAATGGTGCAAAGGAATCTATGAGATTCCTTTGCAAAAACATTTCTGCATTTTTAACACCTTCTCTTTGCAGGCGTTACAAGGAGGCTCCCGTTATATTCAATGGGTCTCCGGGTGCTTTGCAGGATTAGCGTCACCATTTTCGATGCTAGTCCTGCAAAGCACTGTACTAGTGTCAAAAAGTTTGATGATAGTCCCCCTAACTACTGCCATGGTGCGCCGTATTGTAAATATGGCACACACATGGTGGTGTCAGGGGGATGCTAAGGGGTGCAAGAAAAGTGGCGCTGCACTAGGTGCAGCGCTACTTTTCATAAATATGCCCCTAAATTTACAGAACTTCGTAGCTTAAACAATTTGTCCTGGACAGACCAGTGACATTAAACAAACAGAACCTTATAGGTTAAAGAAATTATCCTTTTTTATTATTGTGACTTTGAAACCTCTATCAATGCACTGCTTTTGCATGACCTCTGTCCACTTGTTTTGCCAGTGACTGAAATACTTCAGTACCTGCCAAATGTGGCTTGATCTACAAGCCACGTTTCTGGGAGAAAATGACCACACATCTCCTGTTCAATAGCACAAACTGCCAAGAATGTAGATGCCACAGTCAATTGATGACATTTTCCTGAGATAGCTAGGAAGTACTTTAACATCTCAGTCGACAGTCCCTCGGGTACAAACAAGCATCAAGATAGCGCATCATTAACAGAAGGAGAGTTGGGTAGGTTCAGTTTATTTCCTATTACAAAGAAGGAACTGCGTGCCAAATATTGCTAACATAAGTTTAAGAAAGATATAAATATGTTGTGACTGGAGCAGCGGGCTAAAGTGCACACTTGTCTACAACTTAACTCCAAGTATCTATATATTTATTACTTTACTCCTACTGTAAAAAAGGAAAAAAATCACTCTCTCCAATGCACTACTGCCTTACACTTTACCTCTCTCAATCTAGTCTCTATTTCCAACCTCTGACTCATCCCAAAAGTGATTCTACTACTATAATCTCCAACATAACCATTCCTAGACTCTGCCCCCTCTATCCCTCCTGGCTCATCCGCTACCTCATTTTACTACTATGATCCCCCAAACAACCCTACATTTTTCCCTCAAGTATCTCTCCTTTGTCATCCCCAAACCTAATTTTACTACTATGTTCCCACTAATCTCTTTCAACAGACTCTTCCCTCCTCCATCACTTGTTTTACTCATCTTGTACCTCATCTCACTGCTATGATCTCCCAATTAACACTTTCTATATTTTTCCCTGTTCTATCCCTCCAATACTCTATTTAATCCAACCGAATAACTCACAGGTCCACCGCTCATATTAACTCATATTTCCCTAGGCTAATCCACCACTAATCCTTTCCTTGCCCAAAAGCACTTAGACGCCTCGTCAGGGGTAGTAAGCGGTATATAAATACAATTACAATTAAACCAAAACAAGAGGTTATTGAATAACATACACTTGATAATAGACTGCATGTTGCTCCAGCCATAGTTAGAATCTAGGGACAGATTTACTCATTTTTCTTGCAACATAGGGGAGCAAGCAAAGTTGGTGCACTGTGTTGCATGCAGATGTGTGCCCTACTAATTAAAATATGATACTTTTCTACTGCTTGCTCGTACTAGCACACTGTGTGCTCCCTAGCGTGAACATAGGCACCCTAGGCACATAGTGCAAAAGTGACTGTGTTACAGCCAGTATTGATTTGTGCTTGAAGGGATACCTTCTTTAATAAATACAATATTTAACACCCTTTTCCAATTCATATGTGTGCTACAAAATCCAGCACCCATGGAGAGGAAATAACAAGTAGAAATAGATATTCCTCCTCCTGCGCCTCACTTGGAAGATGGAGGATTTTGACACATTCCAAGGTTTACAAGTCTGTAAATCTGGGAATGCTTCAAAATCCATGGGTGGATGCATGGAAACGCCTATGCTCCACCCATGGAACCTCTTCCAAAAGCAAGGAGGCCCTATGCCTACGAGTAGCTTTACATGATTTATTAAATAACAGAAATGATTTCGCATTGGAGCTGTGACATAAAAGTGACACAACCCGGACACAAAATCTTTGTTATTTTGCCCCTTAGTCTACATTTAAGGTAAACATAAGTGATTTACCTCTTAGTTTACTGATAGTGTCATGAAGGCAGGAGCAGGAACGTTTCTTAGTGCATGTTACAAAACTCTTATTTGTAATACTACTGTGTGATGTATTAAGGTGTAAAGATTCTGAGTTTTAAAGAAGTACACTTTTTTAAATTGTGAACATCTTATCGGATTCAAACATGTTTGCAGCATGATTTTTATGGCACTTATTTTGAAGGTTCGACTTCAGCACAAGAATCTTTGAGCCAGAGTCCACCGCTGGGCTTGCTCTCCATGATAAATTTTTGGTTCACCAACCTCTATAGTGCAGCACACATAATGAGCTTAAGTATTTCGATAACCTGTCATATGCACTAGGGATGTCATTAACACATACGAGAACACATTCAAATACATGTGTTCAAGATGTGTGCTGTATAAAAAAATCAATTCTCTAATAAATTAACCTACATGTTTAAATTATATTGATTAGTAGCCTGTCAAAAGCATCTCTATGTAAGTTAATAGAGGCTGGTTTGCATGTGTGGTACACTAGTTTAACTAGTCCCATTAGAAAAGGTCTCGAGAGCACTATCCCAGGCCTGACTATGACAGGGGGACTGCACCTATCCAGTTATCACTTGCCTCTTAGGATACAGGCACCAAGGCAGGTCTCAGAAAAGTGTGCTGTGGGCAGCCAGTTGAACAAAGGCACATTCAGGGTTGCCCACATTTCTCCAGTAAATGACCAAACTGCAAACATCAGGGCAACACAATGTGTGAAGCCTAATAATACATTTAACGCAGAATGATAGGACAACAAGAATGTCCATGAAATGACTGACAGTCAAGCAGGCTGCCAGACTGTCTCTATCCCTGGTCTTGGGATGGGTCAACTCAATTCAGACTCAAGGAAAACTTAAAAGATCCCTCAGGTTGGGCTTGGTTTTTGCAGCTTTTTAGGTTGAGCCCATGCAGCACCTATGCGCTGTCGGGAGACATGATGTATCTCTCCCTGTGGGCTTTGTGCATGCCCATCGTTTCTCATTGGTTCATTGTAGTACTCCTTGTACAATGTTGCTTTTCTTTGGTCCCTTTGTTGTCTTTGTCCCGCCTTTTGGTGTTCGGTTCCCTTCCATGAAGACTGCCCCTGTTAGATGTGATCTTTCTTGTTTGTTTCTTTATTGTTTGTCTGATGCATTATTTTTTTATTTACTTTTGTTTTGTTCATCATTGCAACCATACCTCTTGCTCCGTTGGTTGTCATTACAATGGTGTTTTGCCAGGTGTCCGTGGAGCGCATTAGGCACTGCATCCCTTCCTACTCCCCCCTGTCCTTAGTTTAAATTGTGAACAGCTCTTCACAAATGCAATTCTTTTGAAGTGGCTATGTGCCCCTCACAATTCGTTTGTCTTCTTGTTTAAATTGTGAAGAGCTCTTCGCACATGCAATTGTTTTTAGGTGGCCACGTGTTTCCTTTAACCTGTTGTCTTTGTTTCCTCCCTCGGGCTCTGCTGCCACTCATTGGAAGAAGGGTGGGGTCTAGCCAGGGCTGCTCTGTGGGCTTGTTTTTAACTTTCCACGCATAACATAAACAAATGGCCATATTTACTTCTAGTTTTATCTGCATACCTTCAACCTGTGTGTAAAGCAGTTGCTGCCCGGTGTCCAGTCAGAGCCCCGCCCGTGGGCCCCATGTAAAGTGATGCATCTTGGTCATACACGCAGTATATGTTAGAGCTGTGCGTGATTTTTTTTTTTTAAATTTGTTTTCTTAACAATAAATGCTGTAGCAGCAAATGGCAATGCTGTCAAAGGCAATGAATACCACTGCTGAGAGCATGAGTTTTAAATCTAGATACAGGCTCGCTGCGCCCAGGATAGGGTATTAGTCTAGAGGAATGCGTAATCTGGATAAACAGCCTCTCCATGTTCCTCTGCTGTTGGAAATCCATTCTTGCAGCTAAAGTGCCTGCATTGTGATTGTGGTGTGCGATTTTGTGTTTTATGAGTTGTTTTCCATTAATTGAATAATGATGTCTGTGAAAGGAGGGGCCACTATGCTAAGCTGCAACATTAAATCACGTAGGAAAGCAGGATGTGTGGTTATTTGTTTACAGAATGAGCTGGTAGCTCTGCCAGAACGTCTGGCAAGTTAATTACTCCCGTTACTTACATGCAACCACTGTTTCCCTCTGCAATGGAACCATACAGAGAGTGATCCTGTAATGTCAACTGCTGGTCAGGCTTCTTTATAATCAAGTGAATTCATCTGCATTGTAACTTTTTTTACAGTACTTCTAATGTACTCATTAATATTAGCACATTAGAGCAAGTGCTTCTTTTACCCAAATCGGATGCTCGAAAGGTTGCAACATGACATCATTGCTTGAGGAATACAGACACTTCGATGCTTTCTGACTCAAAAATTGATGCTGACAAAGTCCCAGAGGTGAGACCTATTGGCTATGCCAATGCTTGTTTCTATTGTGTTTCCCTTGTGCTTTTTTTCATTTTTAGGAAAAGTGACCTCATCACATCATGAGTCTTCCGAAATCTGTTGTGTGTCCACACTCCATAGCTCGGAGTTAGTAAGTGCCAGAGCATGAGCGCCTGGTAATTTGAACGAAGGGCAGGAGGGGCACAGATATATACTCAAACTCACTCACACCCCAACATTCAGAAGCACATACACAGGCACACAGCCATTCGCAGCATGCACATGCAAAAACACATACATTCATAAACACACATAATAATAAAAAAATATACATGGTATGAGGTGATGATACCGGTTGGCGAAAGACAAGCCTTGGTCATTGATCCAAGGATTGGGACTGTCAACTTCTCTCATTCGCTGACTTTGTTACTTGTCTGCCAATAAGAGGAGGCAGTATTCCCTTATTCGTCACAGAGGTCACAGAGTGGGATGAGGTCAGTGAGATTTCTGACCCCACCCCACTCTGTGACCATGAGCTACTGAGGGACCGACTGCCCTGGGCACTTAAGGGCTTAAAACTGAATCCCCTAGGTCTGAGTCTCAATGACATGCCTATTTTCATGAGAGGGATGACCACCAAGCACTTTGCTGACCTTAGGAGGTTACGCTCACATGGCTGTGAAATCTTAAGCCCAGAAAATTGGGACGTAAGTAGCCAGGCACCTGTGCATTTAGCCCATGTACAGCACCTGGCTGCCTGACCTGAACACAGAGAGTGTCTGTCAGGCTGACTTTTGCTCAGCCTGATAGACATTCTTCATGTGTGGAAAAAGTTGGCGGGCAGACACCTCCGCTCTTAAGGATGGGCCACTCCTGTCCCAGCAAAAGGTAATAATACACAACAGTAGGGCAACATCTTATTTTAACTCACAGTTAGGTTGAAAAGAACATAGGGCTTCATTATGACCCTGGCAGTCTACTGACCAACCAGAGCCACAGTGGCGGATTCACCGCCAACAGGATGGTGGTGAAAACAGCCAAATTATGAGTGTTGCGTGTTGGCTGCGGCCAACTTGCCACATCCCCACTTGTACCGCCACGGCGGTCGGACCCGCTGGGCCAGAGATGAGCATCTCTGGCCCGGGGTTCACAGAAGACTGCCAGCGGTATTATGAGCCGCCTTTCCACCTGGGTCTCCAGAGTGTAGTACAGCCACAAAAACCCTTGCGGAAAGGCTACTGGTGACAGAGAATTTCTTCTCTGTTACTGGTAGATGGCTCCCCCCCAAGTAAGCGCAATTCCCGTCCCCCAACCGCCTTCAGGTAGAGCGCCCCCTTCCCGCCTACATCCACACGCACACAGACACCCACACAAACGCAGCCCGCATACAGTCATTCACCAACACTGACATAGACGCATTCACTCACATGCATCCATACACGCATTCACTTCAGCATTCATACATGCATTCACTTTGACATACATACACGCATACAAACACACATGCATACACACATACATTCACACACGCAGACAACACCCACTCACACACAACACCCCCCTCCCACTCCCCTTCCCTCGATCGACTTTCCATGTCTGGAGAGGAAGTTGTCCAGCGGGGAACAGGAAGAGGTACTTCCACCGCCGGCAGCGCCCCGCCACCATGACACCGCCATGCCGTATTACAGCACATGATACGGCAGACGGTGTCTTACTGGCAGGGCGGTGCCGGTGGTAGAACTGCCCCTGCGCCTCCACCCGCCAACACGACTGCTACTGGATTTCCACCCAAAATATGGCAGAAATTCAGAAGTACCCGTAATATGGCGGGCGGAAGACCACCAACACTGACAGTCTTCTGACACACGCTGGCTTTGGCGGTCGTAATGACGGCCATAATATGGTTGCAATGTGGTAAGTGACAATGTGTTACGGTTATATCAAATTGTATAAGGGTTTAAGGTAATAGGCCTTAATGATTTAAAGGGTAGCCATGGTTTTTAGAATTTAAGGAATGGTAGTAATAGGAGGTAGTAAGGTTTTTTTGGTTTAGGGATGAGTAGTGCTAAGGGGCTTTTAGTGTTCAGGGAAGAGAAGGGTTAAGGAGTAGTAAGGGGGTTTAGGGGCATATTTATACTCCGTTTGCACCGAATTTGCGTCGTTTTTTTCGACGCAAATTCGGCGCAAAACTAACGCCATATTTATACTTTGGCGTTAGACGCGTCTAGCGCCAAAGTATGAGGAAAGAGCGTCATTTTTTTGCATGAACGCCTTCCTTGCGTTAATGAGATGCAAGGTAGGCGTTCCCGTCTAAAAAAATGACTGCGACGCAAATGCGTCGTATTTATACTCCCGGGCAAAAATCACGCCCGGGAGTGGGCGGGGCAAAAAACCCCGCATTTGCGCCTCTTTTTAACGCCTGGGTCAGGGCAGGCGTTAAGGGACCTGTGGGCTCAAAATGAGCCCACAGCTGCCCTCCCATGCCCCCAGGGACCCCCCCTGCCACCCTTGCCCACCCCAGGAGGACACCCAAGGATGGAGGGACCCATCCCAGGGACATTCAGGTAAGTTCAGGTAAATATAATTTTTTATTTTTTTTATATATTTTTTTTGGCATAGGGGGGCCTGATTTGTGCCCCCCTACATGCCTCAATGCCCAATGACCATGCCCAGGGGACATAAGTCCCCTGGGCATGGCCATTGGGCAAGGGGGCATGACTCCTGTCTTTACTAAGACAGGAGTCATGTAAATGGCGTCTGGGCGTCGTTAAAAATGGCGCAAATCGGGTGGAGGCGTTTTTTTGGCGTCAACGTGACTTGCACCATTTTAAGACGCCCTAACGCCATTTTCCCCAACGCCGGCGCTGCCTGGTGTACGTGGTTTTTTTCCACGCACACCAGGCAGCGCCGGTCTGCTAGCGCCGGCTAACGCCATTCAATAAATACGGCGCCCGCATGGCGCTTCAGAATGGCGTTAGCCGGCGCTAAACTTTTTGACGCTAAACTGCGTTAGCGCAGTTTAGCGTCAAAAAGTATAAATACGGGCCTTACTGTTCAGGGAAGGGAAGTGTTAAGGGGCTGTAAGACATTTGTTAGGGTTCAGGGATGAGTGAGGTTAAAGAATAGTAAAGGGTTTATAGTTTTCAGTGTAGAGTAGTATAAAAAGGGTAGTAAGGGGACCTTAGTGTTCAGTGAAAGATAGCATTAAAGAGGAGTTAGACATTTTTAGGAGTTAGGGAATGAGAGTATAAAGGGGTAGTAAGGGCTTTTAGGGATCAGGAAAGGGTAGCGTTTTAAGGGTAGTATGGCATTTTTCGGGATGATGGAGGGACAACGTTAAGGGGTGGTTGAAATTGAAAATGATTGTCTATTTTATACATATTTATTGATATATATATATATATATGTATATATATATATATATAGATGTGTATAAAATATATACAGTATATATATAAAAAAATGAAATATATATACAAAGATGGGAAACAAGGAACTCAGCATAGTTCCCTAGTTTAGGTGGAGAGCAGCTCCAATATAGAGCACCCAACAACACCAGATACATTCTGACACTGCTCACTTCAATTTTTTTTTTTTCTTGGAAAAAGTTTAGGCACAGGATTAGCGCAGTGACATCTAGGCCAAACTAGAAAGGGGGGACTAAGGGCCAGATGTAAGAAAGGGGGGACTAAGGACCAGATGTAAGAAAGGTTTTGCTCATCGCAAACAGCGAATTTAGCTGTTTGCGACGTGCAAAACCCACGTTGCGATGCCCAATTCCCGTTTTTGCTAGTCGGTAACCTGGTTACTGACTCGCAAAATGAGAATGCATGTCACAATTAGGAAGGGGTGTTCCCCTTCCTAATTGCGAGTTGCAGCGCGATGTCACACTGGTGGTAACCCATTCGCAAAAGGGAAGGGTTCCCTTTGGACCCCTTCCCCTTTGTGAATGGCATGGAAAACATTTTTTCATTTTGTAATGCGTCTCGTTTTCCTTTAAGGGAAACGGGCTGCATTACAAAAAAAAACTGCTTTATTTAAAAGCAGTCACAGACATGGTGATCTGCTGTCTCCAGCAGGCCACCATCCCTGTGAGTTCTGCGAGTCGCAAGGGGGTCGCAAATTGCGACCCACCTCATTAATATTATTGAGGTGGGCCTTTACGACCCCCTTGCGAGTTGCAAATGGTGTCAGGGACACTCTACTGCATCCTGGATTGCGACTCGCAAATTGCGAGTCTCTCTGACCCACAATTTGCGAGTCGCAATTCAGAAATTTCCTACATCTGGTCCTTAGTACTTTACCATTTGTACAGCAGCCTTTAAGCATAGGATTAGTCTGTGCCATTGATGCCGAGCTGAGAAATGACAAAAGCATTTTACCACCACGGGCACTGTGTTACAGCTTTGGATTGGTAAAAAACAATCCAAGGCAAAATGCATGCTTTACTCTTGTTAGAAGCTCTTCAGAGAGGAATAGCTTTGTCTAGGAACAAGGGAGCACCCAGTATAAGTAAAATAAAATATCAGGTCAAATAAATTAGGCAAAAAGGGGTCTCTGGGTAGTTCCCAAGATATCCCCCAGGGCCTCTATGTAATAGGTGCTACCCTGAAATGATAAATTTGTCATTATGTAAGCACATTTAAATGTATGTAGGTTGCATATTAGATTAAATGCCACCTATAAGAAAGCGCCACTGTTGGCATGGTTACCCCCCACACCTTTTGCCTAGTGTTGATGCCAACTTTGATTGAAAGTGTGCTGGGATTCTGCTGACCAGGCCCCAGCACCAGTGTTCTTTCCCCACAAACAGTACCTTTGTTTCCACAATTGGCACAACACTGGCACACAGTTAAGTCCCTTGTAAAAGGTACAGAGGGCCCTGTGGCCAGGGAAGGTCTCTAAGGGCTGCAGCATGTACTATGCCACCCTAGGGAACCCCTCACCCAGCACATGTACACAGCCTTGCATCCTGAATAAGCTGGTGGGGAGAAAAAGACAAAGTCAACATGGCACCCCTCTCAGGGTGCCATGCCCACAAACCACTGCCTGTGGCATAGGTAAGTCACACCTCCAGCAGGCCTCACAGCCCTAAGGAAGGGTGCACTATACCACAGGTGAGGGCATAGCTGCATGAGCAATATGCCCATGCAGTGTCTAAGTCAATTTGTAGACATTGTAAGTGCAGTGTGGCCATATTGAGTATATGGTCTGAGAGTTTGTCATTACGAACTCCACAGCTCCATAATGGCTTCATGGAATACTACAAAGTTTGGTATCAAACTTCTCAGCACAATAAACCCCCACTGATGCCAGTGTGGGATTTATTGAAAAATGGCCACAGAGGGCATCTTAGAGATGTCCCCTGTATGTTAATCAAACTGCTGGTGTAGGACTGATGGGTTTGTGCCAGCCTGCCACTTTCAGACAAGTTTCTGACCACATGGTGTGAGTGCCGTTGTGCACTCTGTGGTCAGAAAAAAAGCCTGTCCTGGGTGGAGGTACTTCACACCTCCCCCTACAGGAACTGTAACACTTGTGGTGAGCCTCAAAGGCTCAAGCCTCAGGGTACAGTGCCCCAGGGCACTCGAGCTAGTGGAGATGCCCATCCCTGGATGAAGCCCCACTTTTGGTGGCAAATCCTGCGGGAACATTAAGGAAAACAGGGAGGAGTGACCACCCCAACCAGGACCACCCCTAAGGTGTCCGGAGCTGAGGTGACCGCCTCCCTGCAGAATACTCCATCTTTGTTTAGAGGACACAGACCAATAGGATTAGGTTTGCGCCCTCCTCCCCAAAGGGAATGGGCACAAGGAGGGTGTAGCCACCCGCAGGGTCAGTAGCCATTGGCCCCTAAAATGCCTCTAAAGCTAGGATTTAAGGGCCTCCCTGAACCCAGCTCACCAGATTCATAGCGACCTGACAGGAAGAAGAAGGACTGCTTAGCTGAAACCCCCAGCAGAGAAGAAGGAAGATGACAACTGCTTTGGTCCCAGCCCTACTGGCCTGTCTCCTGCTTCAAAGAACCTGCAAAAGACCAGCGACGTGTCCAGCAGGACCAAGTACCGCTGCCCAATTCCAGAGGACTGCCCTGCGACCAAAAGGACCAAGATCTCTAGAGGACAGCTGCTCTGTCTAAGCAAATCGAACAACCAGGGACTCCCACCCCACTCTGGATGCGTGAGTCCTGACCCCTGTGCACCCGTCACCCACGGCCCGTGTCCAGGTGGTCCACCCAGCCAGAGAGGATTCCCAGGCGACGCTGAGCAAGTGCCCACCCTGGGTTGACCTCTCCACCCCTCCATCACAACGCCTGCAGAGAGAATCCCAAGGACCCCCTGACCGCGAAGATCGGGACGAAGATATCCACCGCCTAACGACACACTGCACCCGCAGCCCCCAGAAACCAACACCTGGTGCAGCTACATTCAGCAGGCGGCCCTCCTCCCTATTCAACTGGTGGTGCACCCGAGACAACACCCTGTACCTCTCCTGCAGCCTCTGAGTGACCCCCTGGTTCTCCTCCTAGACCAGCATTGAGAACCCGATGTCCTGTTTGCACCCTGCACCCAGCCGCCCCTGCGCCGCTGAGGGTGTGTGTTTGGTGCTTACTTGTGGCACCTTCAGTGCTCTTCTAAATCCCCCTGGTGTGCCCTCCAAGCTGTGTGTACTTACCTGCAGGCAGACCTGATTCCGAGTACCCCCTGACTCCATAGCAGCCCACGTTTTAATTGCTCATCTTTGACCTCAGCACCCGACCAGCCCCGTTTTGCTGGTGGTGGGTGCTTGGGGCTAACTTGAACCCCAAACGGTGGACTTCCTAAATCCCGCACACTGAAACTTTAAGTGTTGTAGTCACCTGTAAAACAATCTAACATTTCTTCACCCAGGGACTGTTTCTGAAAATTATACTGTGTCCATTTTTAAAACAGATTATTGCCAAGAATTAAAAAAACTGTATTACTTAGCTATTTCAAACCAAGTACTGTTGATCCCTGTGTGAAATACGAAACATTTAAGGTACTTACCTGCAACTTGAATCTTGTGGTTCTAAAAACAAATTAAGGAAATATATTTTTTATATATTAAAACCATTGGTCTGGAGTTAAGTCATTCAGTGTGTGCTTCTTCTGTTGTCTCTGTCTGTACAACAAAAGGCGTTGCACTACCCCATGATAAGCCTAACTGCTCGCCCACACT
Organism: Pleurodeles waltl; assembly: GCF_031143425.1. Classification (NCBI taxonomy): domain Eukaryota; kingdom Metazoa; phylum Chordata; class Amphibia; order Caudata; family Salamandridae; genus Pleurodeles; species Pleurodeles waltl. The sequence continues at coordinate 503,684,875 of NC_090447.1, forward strand.
ACCACAAAAGAGAACATTATTATTATCTACTTTAGCCTCTGTTACTCCTCTGGGGAACCCCTCGACTCTGTGCACACCATATCTCATTTTGATATAGTTTATACAGAATCAGGTTCCTACACCACCCTTAAAAACATTTTCAGGTGTTTTTCCAGCCATTTGGGATTGCTTTGATAGGGAACAACATATGAACTTGGGGGATCTCTTGAGGTGTCTCTAATGTATATTTTCACACAGCAGGGGCTCATTTTAATTGTTGTATTAAATGCAGGGTTAATTTTATGAAGTGTGCAGTATAACTGCATCTTTCCAAGTCCTGCACCTCAGAATGGTGAATCAAGGTGGTAATACTATTTCACATGTTTAAAACTCAGATTATTTGCATTTTTCTCCTACACAGATTTGGACAAAATCATGCAGGGAAAATCTGATAAGTGGGGTAATTTCTATACCTTATCTAGCTGGCTATTTGTCAGATGATGTTAAATGTTGTGTACGGCACTATAAAATACTGACTGATATTTTGTTTTTTTGCAGACCTCAATAAAAAGGATGGCTGCAGATTCAAAGGTAGTTTGTGACCTTGTTGATAGCCTTTTATCTCAACCCTCAATTTTGGATGCAATAAGCCAAACTCTAGATGTACCAAGGAATCCTCAAACGCTTGTTCAGTCCAATCAAACCCTTTTGGGGAGCAGTAATGCCAATAATAACAGTCTGAGCATTTCTAGATCAAACTACAATACACAATACAGAAATAGAGGACAAGATGTGGATGAAGAAGTAAGACACGTATTTTCAAGCGGAAGGTGTTCTTCAGTCCCAATCGAATCAGCTAAGTCAGGCCAAGAACAGTCAGAAACACATGTTCCAAGCGCTGTGGCACAGGCACCAATATTTCGCTTTACCCGCAACTTTGGAAGACAGAATGCTGAAAGGACGCACCAGCCAAATTATACCAGGAGGTTAGATGGCATATTTTATACTTTATTCATCGCCTTTATTGTCTCCCAAATAATTTTGTTCAGCTATAGTCTACTATGTGTCTCACTTTAAGTGTGTGGGTGGCCAGCAAACCACTAGGGTGGTGGAGGCTCTCCTTCCTCCGGAAACGGGATGTCTCACCTGCCAAATGTATAGTTTCTTGCTGTGTCGGTGATGTTTACCAAAAGTGCTTACAGAAGAGAAGCTCTTCAGAGAGGAATTGCTTTGTCCAGCTCAGTATAGGAGCACATTTGGGAGAAATACAATGCGGTGCTTAGTAATGGTTACATAGCCAGCATTTCTTCATTTTAGAAACAAACGCTCAAATTGATGGTTTGTTGACAGGAAAGTTGCAGCTGCCATTTTCTTTGTTGCTTGGCCCGGAGGAGGACAAAGATATTGTCCAAAAAACACTTAAGGGGTCACAATAGAGGTTTTCTGGCTCCATAAGACACATGCAGGAGTTATAAGATTGTGAAGGATATAAGGAGCTGATTAACAATGAAAAAAACCTACTCACACACCAAACCCCTGCTGTACATGCTCAAAGGCCATGCGCTGTGTGTGGGGGATGGCTGCTTGCGGGGGTTGGATGCAGGGCCTGGCTGCAGACCAGCTCCTGTGGCCAACTACTACTGCGCATGGCCAAAGGCCGTGCACAGGGGTAGTTACATTAGCTTATGGGAAGTATATATGACTTTACTGTTGAAAAAAAGCCATGGAAATTCAATGAAATAAAACCAAAGGTTACAGGGACATTAGTTAGTTAGGGTCATGTTTTACCCACAAAAATCCATAGAAATTCAGTAGTTATAGTTACGCTTATAATGATACTTCTCAGAAGAAACTATAACTCTTGCCATTTAATTTTAATAATCTTGGACCACAACCCTTACACATGATATTGGGTGTTTTTCTGGTGAGAGTGATTCACTCACCCCATGTACCATTACTTTCACAGAGAGGTTGATGGTTACGGTAAAAAGTAATGAGTAACCAAAAAGTCTCCTGCTCTGCAAGGACATTGTAATAGCTGACATATAAAGATATGATGAGCACAGGTGCAGACATTTGGGTAATATCCAAGAACTCCAAATAAAAAATGGTGAACTCACTAAACATACAGAATGATTAGGGTAGAGGTGATTCAGCAGTTACAAAAATTAGATAATAAACTTCTTACTTTATGATTTTATGAACACTTTCTTTTTTCAGCATTATTGTGCCTATGAAATATTCTTTCTTATGATCAAATTAGGGTTTTTCCTGGTATTTCACAGCAACTGGTTTTTAAATGTTGGCAGAGTACAAAGTGTATCATTGTATTCAATTTCTAAATATAAGATTAACATCCAGATACAACTTTTCATTTCAGGCATTTTCGTGGACCTCCTACATTCACTAAAGAAGTAATTCTTTTATCTGGTCCCCATGATGCGATTGTGGTGAAGCAAGGAACAAAGCAATTTTTATATGAAAGTGGACATATCATCACAACATTTGAATTTAACAAATTATGGACTAACCTTGAGGTGCAGAACCATCTCCATATGGCTTTTAGCCCAAAAATTGACAATATTGAGTAAGAACATTTTCTTTTTATATATATTTTGACAAGGAAATGCACTTTTTAGAAAATATCAGCAATTGTATATAAAATTGTTATATATTTCCACCTACAAATAGCCTTGCAGTTTCATTTAATCTACTGTTTAAATCATAACCACATACTTTCAATGTGGCAAGAGAGTTCTATTAATGTTTAGGGAAAATAACTCATAAATACAGAGATGTTACACAAAAAATGAGAGTCAGTGATCAGATAACCAGGGGCAAGGCAACATCACGTGCTAATTAAAAAAAGTCTTTATTACCTCGATCAAGACAGTTAATAGAGAGTTTTTTCTAAAAGGATTAGTGAAAAAAATTCAGTAGTTCAATAGATTAACAACTTCATTTTATTCAGATATGGATGCAGCGGCACCATATGAAATTACTCTGACTTATAAAAAGCATAAGATCATGTACCACACCACAATCAATATAGTGGCAATTAAAATATTCTCAAATAATGTTCAATTCTTATCCACAGCTCTATCTCATATCCACTATGTAGATGGTCAACATCGATAAAAGTTGGCCAGCTTAATGACATAAAGGTTAACTCCTCCCACAATGGATGGAATTCTGGCTGATACAGATGTAGCATTTCTGATATTTTGATATATGTTTAAACGTCTAATTTAAAAGTTCATATATGATTATATTAACACTCCACTTTTTGTTTTTATAGCATAAAACTTCTGATGCCGTGCCATAACAAATTAGTGCAGCCTCTGCTAATGGACAAACAGAGTCTGTCAGGACTTATAATCTCAAAACTCTTTAAACAGAAATCAGTCTATTTACAACCATCAAAGCAAATTCTAGAACTTCCTGAATTACAGGGGCCTGTAAGTAAAACTTGCATAATGTATGCTCTGTGTTTTCCTTTTAAACGGATAGGAAACATATCCGTTAATGAATATGTACGTATTTTCATATTTCAAAGATATTTTTTACATTACATGTTTATTATCGGGCAGGTAGCTTGAAAAAAGGTTAATATCAAGTTAATGTTCATTGAAAATACTGGACTGTGCTGTTTGGTTGCATACAAAAAAACTAAACATCACTTTAGCTATAAATATTGAAATTTAGTTGTTTTCTAAAACCCTAAAAACTTACCTACATAATTAAGTAAGATCCTCTTTGTTTTAATATGTACATTAAATAGTACAGTCCAATTTGTAACGATGTTTATACACTCATGTGTCATCAGCCAATATGGTTCTGTCTTACAGTGGGTGAATTCACTACCAACATATGTGAACAATGGATTACTTATATGGAGTGTGTGAGTGTGTTTATGTCTGTATGTATGAGATGCAGAGGTGTACGTGACTAAACTAATGAAATCAGAGATGACGGAAATAACTACTTCTTCAATTGTGCATCCGCACAAGTATGGTTATTTAGTAAAATACACAAATCTGCAAAAGGGTTAGGTTGATAGTGTGTGGGTTTATAGTGTGGCAAGATCTTTGTTATTGTGGGTGATGACCAGAGAAGTATTCTTACCAAGTTGTGTTGATTGTGATGCTGATTTGTCAGGGAGCTGAGAAATGAGTAATGAGAAATACATATGCCTGTGTTCATGCATAATATCTAGTGAGTGTGTCCTATACTACTTCTTCAAGTGCAGGTGTGCAGGCTCTACTTTAAGGAAAGGATGTCATCTGTTTGTCAACAATCTGATTGTCATTGCCTTCATCATTTACATTTGATTCTTATTGTTTCTTATCTGATGTCTGAAAAAAGGAAGAGGTCCTATTTTTTTTCAAGTCTTCCTGAAGTACATGATGGTCAGTAAATGGTTCCTAGCTTAAGCTGAGAGTTCCTTTCTGCATATACTGTCTGAATGTACTTTTGAAAAATATGGAGCTGTGCTATGGATGATTTGGTAGGCACTGTAAACTACCAAAGGAGGAGGATTTGGGTATGGTCGGCTGCCAGCGAACACTGGAAAAGATTGTGTGATGCTGTCTTGTAGGAGTAGTTCTTATGTGGCTGTTTCCAAATTGGTTGTTTACTAACATTGCTAGTAAATTCTCAAGAATCATATTATGTGCTATTGATGTTTTTATAGGAGAAAGGCATAGAGGAAAAATCTGACTTGGTGATGTGGCTGGAGAGTGAAGCCACTTTCAGCAGTAATTCAGCAGAATCAGAATATCCAGTTAAAGAGGATAGTTCGGATCCACTGAATGTTAGCAACTATACAGCAACTGCAGTGTCTGCAAACATGGCGAGAGAAAGTACATTGCAAGTATCGTCCTCTCACAGTGTCCTTAGTGAAGGATTTGATTACCATTATTGGTACTGCTTTTTTCATACCACATACTCAATACGAGGTTTGCATGTTACTTAAATATTGTCAGATCATTGGAAAAGTATTTGCCTGTTATAAAAAAGCTAGAATCTTGAAAGTGTTGCCATGACCAGACCACTCTCCAGGGTCCCTGAAGGAATGTTTTACTGGATCTTTACCATGATGTATGGCTATTAGATCATACAGTCGATGTACAATGCATATGGAGTGGTCTAATACTTTTTACAAACAGTAGTCAATACATCAAGGCAAGCAATGGTATGGACAGCATACACTTAGCGATGTAGGAATACAACCATGTAAAATGTCTAATCTTAAGTGGTAGATGTGTGGCATAATGTAATTTGGTGGCCATGGCATCTTAACATGCAATCAGAGTTATGGAATTCTCACTTTGAAAGATGTTATGTAATGTCTCAGGCCTAACAGTCAATCTTGAGTACCACATGTATGTACTTCATAGCTATAACAGCTGGTGTGTGACATGGAGGCAGTAGTTCTTTCATATGCTACGGACTGAATGGATTTTGACTTTGTGCTACTACTACCTTGTCTTCAGTCTATTAAAATGCACCAATGGTAAATTTAATCTGTAGTACATTGACAAATAAATGTGTATGGCAAAGACACAACTGCCAATTTCTACATCACTAAAGTAATTGCCATACATAATAAAGCATAATTCATATTTAAAAATACAATGGTCGGTTACATTGGGATACGTTGTGTGAACAAATTACATAACAAGGGGCCAGATGTAGCAAAGGGTTTTTCCCATTCTCTGTCAATGGGAAAATGTGTTCGTACATATGGCCCAAGTTCTCTTGTGATGATTGTTGCTTCATTTGGTCAAACCTATAAATCATGTCTTTAGGTGACTTGTAACAAGAGGGTGTAATCTATTAATTTAACAGGTTGCTTCTTTTTAAAACGAGTAATGGTTATTGTTTTAGATGTTACACTGAACTGTTGATTGATAACGTGCAAATTCCTGATGAGGAAGAATTTGATGACTCAATTACCAATATTGCTGAGCGAAATGAGGTGCATGAAAGGTAATTTTAAAACTTTCAAATCTGATTTATACATTTGATTTTTAATTAATAAATTTGAGAGCTTACATTCATTTCCTGTATTTTAGTGAGAGCAATGATATAACTTTGAAGGATCTACTATCAAACCTTGCTCTACAAATTGACTCTGAAAAGACATCAAAGTTCAACATAAATCGACGAAACATTTGGGATGGAGCACGCCGTGCCTTCCTTCGCAAAACATATAAAGCAACCAACCGTATATCTGTTATGTTTACTGATTCATCTGGGAACTCTGAAGGAGCTGTTCATTTTGGTGGTCCAACACGGGAATTTCTGCGATTGTTAATGCATTATTTGCAACACAGTAAACTCTTTGAGGGCCCGGAAAACAGGAAGACACTCAGTTGTGATGCCCAAGGTACCTCTGATTTATGACATTCAATCATTTATGAACTACTCAGATTCTATAGTGGAAACATACATACTTATTCAATACATAAAAGTGTCATTAATGTTTATGGTTTAATGTCTTACTGAATTTTTCAACGTTTATTTGATCCCACTGATCAGGTTTCCTCAACGCATTTTAATTAGAAAGGGAAAATGGAAGGGAATATAAAAAAAGGAATAACCCTGTGGAAAACAGGAAATTATATGGCAAAGCCAGAAAAAGGGAAAACCCCTTTTACAAAATCAGATGACAGAGAAGCCTTGTTAGAGATGGACCCACTGACCATCCTGTAGCACCCTCCGGGTAGCTGGAAATACCTGGAATTACAAAGATAAAACAAACTAGGAAGACATTGCAGAACAAAATCAAAAAGAGGAAAGAAAATCTGCCTCCCTCTTAAATCAGAGCCATGTACTCACTATAATAATACACAAACACCATCTGGAACTCTAATGAAGAGCTAATAACAAAATCTTGCTTACCAATCAATATTGTAGCTTGGTCTTTTATTAAGTCAGGCGAGTAGACAATTAGTCATAATTGCTATAAGGAAAATAAAAAAAGGAAAAAAAGGAAAAACGGAAGTGGAACTGATGTAAATACCTTCAGTACAAATTTGTCTTATACATCAGCTTCCATATACTAAGGAAACAATATTCTCAATAAACTGTCAAACAGTATCAATTGAAGTTGAACCAAGGCCACTCTGTGTAAAAAAAATTGACTATAACTTAGTACCTTAGCTACCTAAACTCAGTTGCTAAACAACAATATAAGGGCCAAGTATATTAAAAATAAATTGATTCTCCATTATACATGTAACCTGAAAAAGGGGGAATATACTTGAGGAAAAAAGAATGATCGGCAATCAGTATCAAGTTCATACAAAAGCTGAACGCGGCGAACGAACGCCTAACGCGGCATACATCAGTAAATACCTGTTGAAGCTGGAGATGCCGTTCTCTCGTGCCCCACGTGCCACCCAACTTTCTAACAATAGCGGGACACGGAAGTGCAGATACAGATACGTACTGGGACGTAAATCGTCCAATGAAACCAAACAAAGGGCGGGACTGCTCGGTTCATTCATGGACATAGAGAAGGGACCAAGATCTCAATCCAACAAAGTCCTAAGCTGCATGAGCCAAGCAAAAATTAAACAAAGATCGTGCTAAACACTGCTTAGAGAAACCAGAGATATATCTTTCCAATGATTCATAAATAGGTAGCATAGTCTGTGAGTCTATGAAACAATATGAAAGGATAGATTTCCAAATGGTTGGTTATACATTATAGCTAACAAATCTGAATCCTGGAACAATGACCCAAAATAAAGGGAATATATTAAACTCATCCAATCAAAATGACAAAACAAGAAGAAGTGTGGAGAAGTAAAAAGATGGCTACTAAACTAGAGTCATCTTCCACCTCCTGAGATATTAAACCAAGGTATATTGTCATTAAGGCCCTGGAAATGGATACCTAATCTAGAAACCCAACATTGTTCAATTCCAAAAAGCCCTCTTGATACCGTTTTGACAACTTACAAAACAATCCACCACATGTCATCAGGAGTATGCTTGGCATCACGATAATGTGTGCTTAATTTTGTTGTTAAACGACCACATCTGACATTACTTCTATGTTCGTTGATCCTGATCTTAACTGATCTTGTGGTCATACCTACATAGCGTAATCCACATGGGCAACGAATCAGTTAGAAGTGTTGCAATTACTATTTTTATTAAGATGCCATGTGCCAATAGGTTCTAACATGCCCATTTCTGTTCGCTCAGTGAGATGGCAAACATTACAATTGTCACAAGTTGAGTGACCCTTCACTGGTGGTAAAGACCACAATCGCTGTTGGTCACGTTCCACATTAATAGGTGGTGGTCTGGTATGTACCACTGAGTCCTTTATGTTGGATGCTCTTTTAAATGCAAACAGTGGTCTTGTTATAGGGGTACCTCCACTAGTGAGAATCGACCAATGTTTTTTAATCAGTTTCTTCAAAAGATTCGAATTGGGGGAAAATGTGGATACACAGGTTAAACGAGGTTCCATATTCTTCTGTTGGGTTGATAGAAGGGCCTCTCTATTGTTGTTACGCCCTTGCTTCCAAGCCATCTTAATATTCTTCACTGGGTAATGTCTATGGAGAAATTTCTGAGATAAATCACCTGCTTGTTGTTCAAAGGTGGAAAGACTACTACAATTCCTACGTAATCGTAAAAATTGGCCATACGGGAGATTATCTCTTAGAGCCTTCGGATGATAACTTTCATACAAAAGCAAACTATTGCGATCAGTGTCTTTATGATAAGTACAGGATTATAATTTGCCATTCGTGATAGAAATCGTAAGGTCAAGAAAGGATATACTCTCTGTGGATACTGTAGATGTAAATCTCAAAAAAGGGTCAAGACTGTTGATCCAGTTAGTTAAGGAAGGGACAAGTTGGATGTCCCCTTGTCATATCACTAAGATGTCCTCTATGTACCTTCGCCAGACTCTAATGTTGTCAGAAAACAGATTAGTTGCATTGAGGATGAACCATTGCTCAAATTCATACACATATAGACAAGCTAAACATGGGGCAAAAGTACTTCCCATTGATGTCTCCCCTGCTATATATCTTATATTTACTTTGCATTAAATGAGTGACTAAGGTTTCCCTGCAGTAGTTACCTCTAACGTTTTTTAGAAAATTCCTTTGACAAGTACTTCAAATATTTTTGGAGATTCAGCATTAATTAATCCTAGCTGATGCTGTGATGCAGCTGTATATATGAAATAATCACCCTAACTGTACAGATGCATCTTGCTTATGTACTTGGAGTTTGTTTTGAAACATAGGCCCATGTATTAAAGGAAACAACACACTGCTTAGGTTATTTTGATACATGAGACTTGAAGCACGGAACAACACCAAAATGTGAGATCTTGTGTGTAGAAGCCCGGGCCTTGAAGCTAAAGCCTTTCAGTCCATTGTAGATGCAGTGCCTAAAACACAGGATAATAGGACAGACTCCTTCCGCCACTGGAGCCCATCTAGACATTTCCTAGGAGTTTAGACCAGAACAGACTTATTTGTGTACAACCCTTTACTTCTAAGGCAAAGTTCTGAATGTGTTGCAGATTAGAGAAAGAAACATCAGGAAGGTCCAAGTAGAGTATGCAATATTCTATTTCTGGTTAAAAACCCTGGTGTGAATCTCTTTATGTAGGAATGAGATGTACGTTTTAATCAGATACAACATATGGAAGCACGAGTAAAAGACAGTTAATCTGGGTTATTAAGACATGTTCCCATTAATATAACTGCCAGTGGCTGTAGGAGCCTAGGCAAAATGAGAAGGCTGGAAATAATCATGCCAACAATTCTTGTGTTTAACGGCCAGCAGCAACTCCATTTTGTTTTACTTTAACCATTTTAGCACATCAATTGTGACTGCTCCAGAGACACGTGCTGAGTTTGTTCAGTGAACTAATGACAGCATGGTTGAGAAGCACAGCAAAGTTTGTGTCAAGAGTACATCTCATATCAGTTGGGTAGGAAGTCTGAAATGAATACTGAAAAGCAAATGCAGGAGGGATGACTCTGTGAGAACCCACACTGTGCCTTAACTAACATGAATGAAAAGGTATCAAGGGCACAACCTTTGATCAACACTCCAATAAAGACATAAACATAAGTGGCCACTGTGCCAGACATTCTTGTCTCCTAAAACCGGCAGTAAGGATGGAATGATTTCAAAGTTTACTGTGAGTCTGGGCCTGCAGGTGTTGAATGATTAATTTTCGCTCAGGCAAAAACACAGTAAATAAAAGAAGGAAGTGTGCACTGTCCTTGGACTGCATACCCAGTCCTTTTATGCGGTCATAACCAGTGTTCTTTTCATTCAGTCATCACAAGCCAACACAATTTCAATAGTTTTAATGAAATCCACTTTCCCCTCTACAGACAGCTTCTCAAAGTTAGATTGAGGCTCTTATTAAGACCCAAAACGCTTTAGGTCGGAAAACCACCACACAGGTTTTCCGCCTGCTGGCCATATTTTGAGATTCACACTGGGCCAGCGGGTGGAAACAGTGTTTCCAGCCGCTGTCCCAGCGGGAAACTCACCACAACATTGATGCCAGCTCGCAATCGAGCCAGCTGCAAAGTTGCGGTGCGTCAGGTGTGACAGCACCCTTTGCGCTTTTCAGTGCCTGTAATTCTGGCAGTGAAAAGCACAACAGGGCTGTCCATGCGGGCCCCTGCACTGCCTATGCAAACTATGTGGGCAGTGCAGGGGCCCCCGGCACCTGGTGCCACCGCAAATCAAAAGCTGGCAGAGAGGGGAGTCATAATCCCCAGGACAGCGCTGCTTGTAGCGCTGCCCTGCCAGATTAAGATTGCTGGCACCACCAGGCTGTCGATTGGCAGCAACCTGGTGGTGCCGACATTCAGACCGTGGCGGCTCCGCCACGGTCATTATGTGGAGGCCGGACCGCTGCTTTGGAAGTGGTCCAACCGCCACTGCAAGTCTGGCAGTCCCAGGACCGCCAGATTCGTAATGAGGCCTGAAGTCTCTCATAAATCCCTTAATGTACATTGTGGACCTTAAGATTCTGCAAAGCGTGTATGACTCTTGATGCAAGGTTCTGCTTGATATGACTTAACGTGTTCTTACGCATCAGTGTGCATAAATGCCCTCAAAACCTAAGGTACTAATTAGTATATTTGTGAGAAATGGCATCTTTTTGTACATGGGTAGCCCCCATTGTGGCCTGATGTATGATGTAGCCTAGGAATTGTAGTGCCCAGAGCCCCTGCTAACCATGTTCCCTGGGCCAGAGCTCTTCCCCTAAAACTGTTGTGATGCTTTGGCACAATTGGATACACCTCTAGCTACCACTATAAATCCCTAGTAAAAGGTACTTAGGTACCCAGGGCATGGGGTACTAAGAGTAGGCCACTGAGGACAGCAACATTGATTGTGCCACCCTTTCGTGCCATACATCCAGATGCACCCAGCACTGCCATTGCAGGCTGAGTGTCTTGGTGCAAGCCTAAAACACAAACTCAACATGGCACACTGCCCGTGTGCACTGTCCACCATACTTTGCATACACCATGCATAAAACACACCTCTGGCAGGCCTTCCAGCCCTAAGGCAGGGTGCACTGCATTATATGTGAAGGCATAACTGCATGAGCAATATCTCCCATTGTGTCCTTGCCTAACGTGGGACATAGTAAGTGAACAGAGCAGCCATTTTACAATACATGTGCTGAACACTGGTCAGTTTGAGTTTCACAGCAACATGATGGCCACTCTTAACACTGGGTTGTTTAGTATAAAATAACTCAGAATGATAAATCCACACTGGTGCCAGTGTTGGATTTATTATTAAAGGTTCCCCTGGGTCACCTTAGAGGTGCCCCCTGCAAAAGCTAACCACCCTGGCATGGTTGAAGACTCGTTCTACCAAGCCTGCCACCTTCAGACACCCAATCTACAAACCTTGGGGGAGAGACCTGTCTCTCTGGTTTGTATATCAAAGCCCTTCCTGGGTGGAGGTGCCAACACCCCCTCCCTCAGGAATGTGCACTGCCCTGGCAGTGAGGTTCAAAGGGCTAACTGCCTTTGAAACTCGACCCACAGGCCTGCTGCTAACTTCATCATTTTGCCTGACATGTTACCCCCATTTTTACTTGTGCGTCAGTTTGTTTTTGCCTGTCTCACTGGGATCCTGCTAGCCAGAACCCCAGTGCTCATAGTTTGTGGCCTGGATGTGTGTTCCCTAGTATATGGTACCTAGGTACCCAGGGTATTGGGGTTCCAAGAGATACCTGTGGGCTGCAGCATTTCTTTTGCCACCCATAGGGACCTCAGACAATTCTTACACAGGACTGCCACTGCAGCCTGAGTGAAATAACGTCCACGTTATTTCACAGCCATTTTGAACTGCACTTAAGTAACTTATAAGTCACCTATATGTCTAACCCTCACTTGGTGAAGGTTAGGTGCAAAGTTACTAATGTGAGGGCACCCTGGCACTAGCCAAGTCACCCCCAAACAGTTCAGTGCAATTTCCACGGATTTTGTGAGTGTGGGGACACCATTACACGTGTGCACTACATATAGGTCAATATCTATATGTAGCTTCACAATGTTAACTTCGAATATGGCCATGTAACATGTCTAAGATCATGGAATCGTCCCCTCATGCCAAATCTGGTATTGGCGTGCCAATCCCATGCATCCCTGGTGCTCCAGCATGGACCCCGGGTACTGCCAAACCAGTTCTCTGGGGTTGTCACTGCAGCTACCGCTGCTGTCAACCCACAGACAGGCTTCTGCCCTCCTGGGGTCTGAGCAGCCTGTCCCAGGAAGGCAGAACAAAAGATTTCCTCTGAGAGAGGGTGTTACACCCTCTCCCTTTGGAAATAGGTGTTAAGGGCCTAAGAGGAGTAGCCTCTCCTGGCCTCTGGAAATGCTTTGAAGGGCACAGATGGCACCCTCCTTGCATAAACCAGTCTACACCGGTTCAGGGAACCCCTAGCCCTGCTCTGGCATGAAACTGGACAAAGGAAAGGGGAGTGACCACTCCCCTGTCCATCACCCCCCTAGGGGTGGTGCCCAGAGCTCCTCCAGTGTGTCCCATCCCTCTGCCATCTTGAATCCAGAGGTGTGAGGGCACAATGTAGGCCTCTGAGTGGCCAGTGCCAGCAGGTGATGTCAGATACCCCTCTTGATAGGTGGTTACCTGACTAGGTGGCCAATCCTCCCCTGAGGGCTATTTAGGGTCTCTCCTGTGGGCTTTTCCTCAGATAACGGGTGCAAGAGCTCACCAGAGTTCCTCTGCATCTCCCTCTTTGACTTCTGCCAAGGATCGACCGATGACTGCTCCAGGACGCCTGCAAAACTGCAACAAAGTGGCAGGAAGACTGCCAGCGACACTGTAGCACCTAATCCTACTGGCTTTCCCGACTGTTTCCTGGTGGTGCATGCTCTGGGGGCTGACTGCCTTCACCCTGCACTGGAAGCCAAGAAGAAATCTCCTGTCGGTCTACGGAATCTTCCCCCTGCTAACGCAGGCACCAAACTTCTGCTTTACCGGTCCTCTGGGTCCCCTCTCATCGTGACGAGCGTGGTCCCTGGAACACAGGAGCTGGATCCAAGTGACCCCAACAGTCCAGTGGTCCATCTGTCCAAATTTGGCAGAGGTAAGTCATTGCCTCCCCTCGCCAGACAGTAATCCTGTGTACTGCATGAACTGCAGCTGCTAGGGCTTCTGTGCACGTTTACAAGGAATCCTTCATGCACAGCATAGCCCAGGTCACCAGCACTCCATCCTGCATTGCTCAACTCGCTGTAGTGTTGAGATGACTACCATGCTCAGTTTTCTTGAACCGTGTTCAAGTACTTCTGCGGGTGCTGCCTTCTTCTGCGTGGGCTCTCTGTGTTGTTGATAGCCCCTTATGTCTCCTCTTCCAATTGGCAACCTCCTGGGCCCGGGCAGCACCCATTTTCTTCAACCGCAACCTTTGCAGCTAGCAAGGCTTGTTTGCGGTCTTTCTGCAAGGAAACAACTCTGCATCCTCCAACATTCCGTGGGACATCTTCTGTACAAAGGAGAAGTTCCTGGCATCTTCCGTTGTTGCAGAATCTTCAGCTTCGTCCACTCTGAGGCAGCCATTTTGTACCTTCATCCGGGGTTTAGTGGGCTCTTGCCTCCCCATGGACACTTTTGGTCCCCTTCCTTTATAGGTCCTCAGGTCCAGGAATCCGTCCTCAATGCTTTGCAGTCACTTGTGGTCTTTGCAGAATCTCCTATCACGACTTTAGTGTGTTTCTGGGGAAGTAGGGTCACTTTACTCCTACTTTTCAGGGTCTTTGGGTGGGGTATCTTGGACACCCTTAGTGTTTTCTTACACTCCCAGCGACCCTCTACACCCTACACTAGGCCAGGGGTCCCTAAGTGGTTCGCATTCTACTTTCTGAGTTGGGTTGTGTTGCCCCTAGGCTATTGCATCCTATTGTAATCTTCAATGTTTGCACTACTTTTCTAACTGTTTACTTACCTGATTTTGGTTTGTGTGTATATTTTGTGTATTTTACTTACCTCCTAAGGGAGTATATCCTCTGAGATATTTTTGGCACATTGTCACTAAAATAAAGTATCTTTATTTTTAGTAACACTGAGTATTGTGATGCTTATGATATAGTGTTATATGATATAAGTGGTATAGTAGGAGCTTTGCATGTCTCCTAGTTCAGCCTAAGCTACTCTGCTATAGCTACCTCTATCAGCCTAAGCTTCTAGAACACTACCAACCTACTTATAAGGGACAACTGGACCTGGCACAAGGTGTGAGTACCATAAGGTACCCAGTATAAGCCAGGCCTGCCGCCTACAGTAACCGCGTGGAAACCCCAACTTTTGGCGGGAGCAACATTGGGAAACTCAAACAAAGAGCAGGAGGAGTGCCCCCCACCTGGCTTGTACGACCCCTAGGGTGTTGCCTACGAGGTGGGCACTCCATTTCATTTCCCTCCATCTTGGATGCAAGGAAAATAGCCAATCGGGGCTAGGGAAGTGACCCTTCAACAGCAAGTGACCACTTTAGTGGGTGTAGCCGCCCAAAGGTAGGTGACCCATTGGTCACTACCAGGTTCCCCCTAAAGCGCTCACTAAATACAGTATTTAGTGGGCATTCCTAGACCAGAAAATCAGATTCGACGGACATAAGAATACCAGCACCAAGAAGATCCAAAGCACGAGAACTGTGGACCTGCTGCAAAAAAAAAAGGCACCAAACCCTACCTTCTGCACCCAGGACCCGGCAATCGCCGCTGCTGGACAACTGGAAAAACTCCAAAGAACCCCAGAAGGCCTCCAAGCTTTGACAATTGCCATAGAACTCTCTTCAAGAGGTACCACTCTACAACAGCAAGAAACCAGCATGCCAGTGAGGGTCACTTCACTAACCAACTGCTAACTCCAGAACCGGCCACTGGCATGCCAAAGGCAAGCCCAACTGTGCCCATCCATGCAAGGACCACCGCCCAGCGCCAGGAACCCTTGATCTTCTTAATCCAGCCCTGGCCAGCCTCCGTTACGACCCCGACACCCTCCACTGCCTTAACACAATATGTCTCAGCAACTGCTGCACTATCTCCCCCAAAGACACCCACGGACCTTTCACCTGCGGGAAATGCAGCTTCAGCGCCATCCTCAACAAGCTAAAGGTCTTCTCCACACACAGAGATACCAACACCCTACACAACCACATCAAGTTCCTCCTCCTGAACATCTGCTCCCTCCACAAACATGCCATCGAACTCTTGGGTTTGATCTACTCCGGCCGACCGGACATCGCCTTCCTTTCCGAGACATGGACCAACCCCACCTCAGGACCAGACATCGCCATCGCTATTGCCGGCAGATACAGCATCCTAAGGAAGGACCGGCCCTCCCGCCAGGGGGGAGGACTCGCCATCATACACAAGTCCTCACTACGTGTCAAGGTCATCCCAGAAGAACAATGCGCCACAATGGAACACCTTCCCTTCCTAGTCCACTCCAACCACAACTCCTCCATCCGTGGCACTCTGGTGTACTGGCCACCCGCCCCCCGCCCAGCATTCATAGACGATGTAGTAGACTTATCTACCCCCTAGCCCTGGCGTCAGACAACTACCTCCTCCTTTGCGACTTGAATTTCCACTGCTAGGACTGCGCCGACCCAAACACCACTGCTCTACTCGACTACCTCACCACCCTCAGCCTCAGACAGCTGGTCTCCACGCCCACACACATCGCAGGACACACATTGGACCCCATCTTCACCTCAAACAACCGGATCACTATTGAGACCATATCCACCTCATACTGCACCGACCAACGCTGCATACATTTCACGATCATTGAATGCCCCGACACTGTAGCCTACCTCTGGCTGACATCAGCCAAAAGCGTACCTAAGAAAGTCCGCTGGTTCACCACCGAACTCCAAGAATCAAAGTGCACCCACAGACGCTTAGAGAAAAAATGGAGGAACAGCCAAACCAGAGAAGACCTCGCCTCATTCAGAGCTGCAACCGCCACCCACCTCCGAAACATCTAGAACGCAAGGAAGGACGCACTCCGGGATCGCATCAACTCCTCTCGACACAACTCCCAGAAACTCTTCTCAGTCCTCAACGAGTTTACAAATCCCAAAAGCCACCAGCATCCTCCGTCACAGGACCTCTGCAACAAACTCGCCACCTTTTTCCAATGCAAGATCCAGGACATCTACGATAGCTTCATCCCGGAAAAACCTGTCACAGGAACCTGCGGCCGACCCAACCCCCACAGAACCCATCCACGCTCACCATGGAGAAAACAGTCAGCATCATGAACAGCACCCACTCCG
This sequence comes from Pleurodeles waltl, assembly GCF_031143425.1. NCBI lineage: Eukaryota > Metazoa > Chordata > Amphibia > Caudata > Salamandridae > Pleurodeles > Pleurodeles waltl. Next base: position 503,701,691 of record NC_090447.1, read on the forward strand.
GAGCCCCCATTGACCCCTGCCCGCCCGAGCTCCAAAACACGATGAACTGCTCCATCAAAACTGGCACCTTCCCCAAGGACTGGAAACACGCCAAAGTACGCCCTCTCCTGAAGAAACCCTTGTCCAACCCATTAGAGCTAAGGAATTTCTGGCCCATCTCGCTGCTACCCTATCCCGCCAAAGTAGTGGAGAAGGCAATCAACCCACAACTACGAAATTTCATCGAGGACAACAACTCCCTGGACAGCTCCCAGTCAGGATTCCACAGCAACCACAGCATGGAGACAGCCCTCCTGGCAGCAACCGATGACATCCGATCACTCCTAGACTGCGGCCACACCACAGCGCCCATACTCGTTGATCTCTCAGCAGCCTTCAACATGGTCTCCCACAGCACTCTAAGCACCAGACTCTACGACATAGGATTCCATAGAAGACTCCTGGAATGGATCCACTCCTTCCTCTCCGGGAGGACTCAGAGGGTCAGACTCCTGCCCTACACAACCTGACCCACAGGAGTCAACTGTGGAGTCCCCCAAGGATCCTCACTGAGTCCCACATTGTTCAGCATATACATGGCCCCTCTCAGAGCCATCGTCGGAAGCCATGGAATGAACATCGTGTCATATGCTGATAACACTACTCATCATTTACCTCACTGAAGACCTGGACTTGGCCAAAAGGAACTTCCACTCAGGAATGGAAGCCGTCGCCACCTGGATGAGAGAAAGCTGCCTCGAGCTCAACTCTGACAAGACTGAGCTCATCATCTTTGGAAATGCCACCTCAGGTTGGGATGACTCCTGGTGGCCCACATCCCCCAGGGCCCCATGCACCGACTGAGTACGCCCGCAACCTAGGCATCATCCTGGACTCCTCCCTCTCCATGACCCTCCAGGTAAACTCAGTCAACTCCTCCTGCTGGCACACACTCCGCAAACTTTAGAAAATCTTCAGATGGGTCACAGCAGACTGCCGCAGGACAGTCACCCACGTCTTAGTCACAAGCAAGCTCGACTACAGCAAAATCCTCCATGCTGGCACCTCGACTAGAAACATTAAAAAACTACAACTCATCCAGAACGCCACTGCCAGACTCATCCTGGACCTCCCACACCGAGAACATATCTTCCAACACCTGAGGACTTCCCACTGGCTCCGGGTCAAGAAATGAACCACCTTCAAGCTACTCACCCCCACGTACAAGGCCATGCACAGCGCAGAACCAGCCTACCAGAACCACCGCGTCTCCTTCCACACCCCACCAGATCCCTCTGCGCCGCCCAGCTGGCCCTGGCCACCATCACTCGTATTCGTAAAACCACTGCCGGTGGACGATCCTCCCCCTGCACCTATTTAAAAGCAGTCACAGACATGGTGATCTGCTGTCTCCAGCAGGCCACCATCCCTGTGAGTGCTGCGAGTCGCAAGGGGGTCGCAAATTGCGACCCACCTCATTAATATTATTGAGGTGGGCCTTTACGACCCCCTTGCGAGTTGCAAATGGTGTCAGGGACACTCTTCTGCATCCTGGATTGCGACTCGCAAATTGCGAGTCTCTCTGACCCACAATTTGCGAGTCGCAATTCAGAAATTTCCTACATCTGGTCCTTAGTACTTTACCATTTGTACAGCAGCCTTTAAGCATAGGATTAGTCTGTGCCATTGATGCCGAGCTGAGAAATGACAAAAGCATTTTACCACCACGGGCACTGTGTTACAGCTTTGGATTGGTAAAAAACAATCCAAGGCAAAATGCATGCTTTACTCTTGTTAGAAGCTCTTCAGAGAGGAATAGCTTTGTCTAGGAACAAGGGAGCACCCAGTATAAGTAAAATAAAATATCAGGTCAAATAAATTAGGCAAAAAGGGGTCTCTGCGTAGTTCCCAAGATATCCCCCAGGGCCTCTATGTAATAGGTGCTACCCTGAAATGATAAATTTGTCATTATGTAAGCACATTTAAATGTATGTAGGTTGCATATTAGATTAAATGCCACCTATAAGAAAGCGCCACTGTTGGCATGGTTACCCCCCACACCTTTTGCCTAGGGTTGATGCCAACTTTGATTGAAAGTGTGCTGGGATTCTGCTGACCAGGCCCCAGCACCAGTGTTCTTTCCCCACAAACAGTACCTTTGTTTCCACAATTGGCACAACACTGGCACACAGTTAAGTCCCTTGTAAAAGGTACAGAGGGCCCTGTGGCCAGGGAAGGTCTCTAAGGGCTGCAGCATGTACTATGCCACCCTAGGGAACCCCTCACCCAGCACATGTACACAGCCTTGCATCCTGAATAAGCTGGTGGGGAGAAAAAGACAAAGTCAACATGGCACCCCTCTCAGGGTGCCATGCCCACAAACCACTGCCTGTGGCATAGGTAAGTCACACCTCCAGCAGGCCTCACAGCCCTAAGGAAGGGTGCACTATACCACAGGTGAGGGCATAGCTGCATGAGCAATATGCCCATGCAGTGTCTAAGTCAATTTGTAGACATTGTAAGTGCAGTGTGGCCATATTGAGTATATGGTTTGAGAGTTTGTCATTACGAACTCCACAGCTCCATAATGGCTTCATGGAATACTACAAAGTTTGGTATCAAACTTCTCAGCACAATAAACCCCCACTGATGCCAGTGTGGGATTTATTGAAAAATGCCCACAGAGGGCATCTTAGAGATGTCCCCTGTATGTTAATCAAACTGCTGGTGTAGGACTGATGGGTTTGTGCCAGCCTGCCACTTTCAGACAAGTTTCTGACCACATGGTGTGAGTGCCGTTGTGCACTCTGTGGTCAGAAAAAAAGCCTGTCCTGGGTGGAGGTACTTCACACCTCCCCCTACAGGAACTGTAACACTTGTGGTGAGCCTCAAAGGCTCAAGCCTCAGGGTACAGTGCCCCAGGGCACTCGAGCTGGTGGAGATGCCCATCCCTGGATGAAGCCCCACTTTTGGTGGCAAATCCTGCGGGAACATTAAGGAAAACAGGGAGGAGTGACCACCCCAACCAGGACCACCCCTAAGGTGTCCGGAGCTGAGGTGACCGCCTCCCTGCAGAATACTCCATCTTTGTTTAGAGGACACAGACCAATAGGATTAGGTTTGCGCCCTCCTCCCCAAAGGGAATGGGCACAAGGAGGGTGTAGCCACCCGCAGGGTCAGTAGCCATTGGCCCCTAAAATGCCTCTAAAGCTAGGATTTAAGGGCCTCCCTGAACCCAGCTCACCAGATTCATAGCGACCTGACAGGAAGAAGAAGGACTGCTTAGCTGAAACCCCCAGCAGAGAAGAAGGAAGATGACAACTGCTTTGGTCCCAGCCCTACTGGCCTGTCTCCTGCTTCAAAGAACCTGCAAAAGACCAGCGACGTGTCCAGTAGGACCAAGTACCGCTGCCCAATTCCAGAGGACTGCCCTGCGACCAAAAGGACCAAGATCTCTAGTGGACAGCTGCTCTGTCTAAGCAAATCGAACAACCAGGGACTCCCACCCCACTCTGGATGCGTGAGTCCTGACCCCTGTGCACCCGTCACCCACGGCCCGTGTCCAGGTGGTCCACCCAGCCAGAGAGGATTCCCAGGCGACGCTGAGCAAGTGCCCACCCTGGGTTGACCTCTCCACCCCTCCATCACAACGCCTGCAGAGAGAATCCCAAGGACCCCCTGACCGTGAAGATCGGGACGAAGATATCCACCGCCTAACGACACACTGCACCCGCAGCCCCCAGAAACCAACACCTGGTGCAGCTACATTCAGCAGGCGGCCCTCCTCCCTATTCAACTGGTGGTGCACCCGAGACAACACCCTGTACCTCTCCTGCAGCCTCTGAGTGACCCCCTGGTTCTCCTCCTAGACCAGCATTGAGAACCCGACGTCCTGTTTGCACCCTGCACCCAGCCGCCCCTGCACCGCTGAGGGTGTGTGTTTGGTGCTTACTTGTGGCACCTTCAGTGCTCTTCTAAATCCCCCTGGTGTGCCCTCCAAGCTGTGTGTACTTACCTGCAGGCAGACCTGATTCCGAGTACCCCCTGACTCCATAGCAGCCCACGTTTTAATTGCTCATCTTTGACCTCAGCACCCGACCAGCCCCGTTTTGCTGGTGGTGGGTGCTTGGGGCTAACTTGAACCCCAAACGGTGGACTTCCTAAATCCCGCACACTGAAACTTTAAGTGTTGTACTCACCTGTAAAACAATCTAACATTTCTTCACCCAGAGACTGTTTCTGAAAATTATACTGTGTCCATTTTTAAAACAGATTATTGCCAAGAATTAAAAAAACTGTATTACTTAGCTATTTCAAACCAAGTACTGTTGATCCCTGTGTGAAATACGAAACATTTAAGGTACTTACCTGCAACTTGAATCTTGTGGTTCTAAAAACAAATTAAGGAAATATATTTTTTATATATTAAAACCATTGGTCTGGAGTTAAGTCATTCAGTGTGTGCTTCTTCTGTTGTCTCTGTCTGTACAACAAAAGGCGTTGCACTACCCTATGATAAGCCTAACTGCTCGCCCACACTACCACAAAAGAGAACATTATTATTATCTACTTTAGCCTCTGTTACTCCTCTGGGGAACCCCTCGACTCTGTGCACACCATATCTCATTTTGATATAGTTTCTACAGAATCAGGTTCCTACACCACCCTTAAAAACATTTTCAGGTGTTTTTCCAGCCATTTGGGATTGCTTTGATAGGGAACAACATATGAACTTGGGGGATCTCTTGAGGTGTCTCTAATGTATATTTTCACACAGCAGGGGCTCATTTTAATTGTTGTATTAAATGCAGGGTTAATTTTATGAAGTGTGCAGTATAACTGCATCTTTCCAAGTCCTGCACCTCAGAATGGTGAATCAAGGTGGTAATACTATTTCACATGTTTAAAACTCAGATTATTTGCATTTTTCTCCTACACAGATTTGGACAAAATCATGCAGGGAAAATCTGATAAGTGGGGTAATTTCTATACCTTATCTAGCTGGCTATTTGTCAGATGATGTTAAATGTTGTGTACGGCACTATAAAATACTGACTGATATTTTGTTTTTTTGCAGACCTCAATAAAAAGGATGGCTGCAGATTCAAAGGTAGTTTGTGACCTTGTTGATAGCCTTTTATCTCAACCCTCAATTTTGGATGCAATAAGCCAAACTCTAGATGTACCAAGGAATCCTCAAACGCTTGTTCAGTCCAATCAAACCCTTTTGGGGAGCAGTAATGCCAATAATAACAGTCTGAGCATTTCTAGATCAAACTACAATACACAATACAGAAATAGAGGACAAGATGTGGATGAAGAAGTAAGACACGTATTTTCAAGCGGAAGGTGTTCTTCAGTCCCAATCGAATCAGCTAAGTCAGGCCAAGAACAGTCAGAAACACATGTTCCAAGCGCTGTGGCACAGGCACCAATATTTCGCTTTACCCGCAACTTTGGAAGACAGAATGCTGAAAGGACGCACCAGCCAAATTATACCAGGAGGTTAGATGGCATATTTTATACTTTATTCATCGCCTTTATTGTCTCCCAAATAATTTTGTTCAGCTATAGTCTACTATGTGTCTCACTTTAAGTGTGTGGGTGGCCAGCAAACCACTAGGGTGGTGGAGGCTCTCCTTCCTCCGGAAACGGGATGTCTCACCTGCCAAATGTATAGTTTCTTGCTGTGTCGGTGATGTTTACCAAAAGTGCTTACAGAAGAGAAGCTCTTCAGAGAGGAATTGCTTTGTCCAGCTCAGTATAGGAGCACATTTGGGAGAAATACAATGCAGTGCTTAGTAATGGTTACATAGCCAGCATTTCTTCATTTTAGAAACAAACGCTCAAATTGATGGTTTGTTGACAGGAAAGTTGCAGCTGCCATTTTCTTTGTTGCTTGGCCCGGAGGAGGACAAAGATATTGTCCAAAAAACACTTAAGGGGTCACAATAGAGGTTTTCTGGCTCCATAAGACACATGCAGGAGTTATAAGATTGTGAAGGATATAAGGAGCTGATTAACAATGAAAAAAACCTACTCACACACCAAACCCCTGCTGTACATGCTCAAAGGCCATGCGCTGTGTGTGGGGGATGGCTGCTTGCGGGGGTTGGATGCAGGGCCTGGCTGCAGACCAGCTCCTGTGGCCAACTACTACTGCGCATGGCCAAAGGCCGTGCACAGGGGTAGTTACATTAGCTTATGGGAAGTATATATGACTTTACTGTTGAAAAAAAGCCATGGAAATTCAATGAAATAAAACCAAAGGTTACAGGGACATTATAGTTAGGGTCATGTTTTACCCACAAAAATCCATAGAAATTCAGTAGTTATAGTTACGCTTATAATGATACTTCTCAGAAGAAACTATAACTCTTGCCATGTAATTTTAATAATCTTGGACCACAACCCTTACACATGATATTGGGTGTTTTTCTGGTGAGAGTGATTCACTCACCCCATGTACCATTACTTTCACAGAGAGGTTGATGGTTACGGTAAAAAGTAATGAGTAACCAAAAAGTCTCCTGCTCTGCAAGGACATTGTAATAGCTGACATATAAAGATATGATGAGCACAGGTGCAGACATTTGGGTAATATCCAAGAACTCCAAATAAAAAATGGTGAACTCACTAAACATACAGAATGATTAGGGTAGAGGTGATTCAGCAGTTACAAACATTAGATAATAAACTTCTTACTTTATGATTTTATGAACACTTTCTTTTTTCAGCATTATTGTGCCTATGAAATATTCTTTCTTATGATCAAATTAGGGTTTTTCCTGGTATTTCACAGCAACTGGTTTTTAAATGTTGGCAGAGTACAAAGTGTATCATTGTATTCAATTTCTAAATATAAGATTAACATCCAGATACAACTTTTCATTTCAGGCATTTTCGTGGACCTCCTACATTCACTAAAGAAGTAATTCTTTTATCTGGTCCCCATGATGCGATTGTGGTGAAGCAAGGAACAAAGCAATTTTTATATGAAAGTGGACATATCATCACAACATTTGAATTTAACAAATTATGGACTAACCTTGAGGTGCAGAACCATCTCCATATGGCTTTTAGCCCAAAAATTGACAATATTGAGTAAGAACATTTTCTTTTTATATATATTTTGACAAGGAAATGCACTTTTTAGAAAATATCAGCAATTGTATATAAAATTGTTATATTTTTCCACCTACAAATAGCCTTGCAGTTTCATTTAATCTACTGTTTAAATCATAACCACATACTTTCAATGTGGCAAGAGAGTTCTATTAATGTTTAGGGAAAATAACTCATAAATACAGAGATGTTACACAAAAAATGAGAGTCAGTGATCAGATAACCAGGGGCAAGGCAACATCACGTGCTAATTAAAAAAACTCTTTATTACCTCGATCAAGACAGTTAATAGAGAGTTTTTTCTAAAAGGATTAGTGAAAAAAATTCAGTAGTTCAATAGATTAACAACTTCATTTTATTCAGATATGGATGCAGCGGCACCATATGAAATTACTCTGACTTATAAAAAGCATAAGATCATGTACCACACCACAATCAATATAGTGGCAATTAAAATATTCTCAAATAATGTTCAATTCTTATCCACAGCTCTATCTCATATCCACTATGTAGATGGTCAACATCGATAAAAGTTGGCCAGCTTAATGACATAAAGGTTAACTCCTCCCACAATGGATGGAATTCTGGCTGATACAGATGTAGCATTTCTGATATTTTGATATATGTTTAAACGTCTAATTTAAAAGTTCATATATGATTATATTAACACTCCACTTTTTGTTTTTATAGCATAAAACTTCTGATGCCGTGCCATAACAAATTAGTGCAGCCTCTGCTAATGGACAAACAGAGTCTGTCAGGACTTATAATCTCAAAACTCTTTAAACAGAAATCAGTCTATTTACAACCATCAAAGCAAATTCTAGAACTTCCTGAATTACAGGGGCCTGTAAGTAAAACTTGCATAATGTATGCTCTGTGTTTTCCTTTTAAACGGATAGGAAACATATCCGTTAATGAATATGTACGTATTTTCATATTTCAAAGATATTTTTTACATTACATGTTTATTATCGGGCAGGTAGCTTGAAAAAAGGTTAATATCAAGTTAATGTTCATTGAAAATACTGGACTGTGCTGTTTGGTTGCATACAAAAAAACTAAACATCACTTTAGCTATAAATATTGAAATTTAGTTGTTTTCTAAAACCCTAAAAACTTACCTACATAATTAAGTAAGATCCTCTTTGTTTTAATATGTACATTAAATAGTACAGTCCAATTTGTAACGATGTTTATACACTCATGTGTCATCAGCCAATATGGTTCTGTCTTACAGTGGGTGAATTGACTACCAACATATGTGAACAATGGATTACTTATATGGAGTGTGTGAGTGTGTTTATGTCTGTATGTATGAGATGCAGAGGTGTACGTGACTAAACTAATGAAATCAGAGATGACGGAAATAACTACTTCTTCAATTGTGCATCCGCACAAGTATGGTTATTTAGTAAAATACACAAATCTGCAAAAGGGTTAGGTTGATAGTGTGTGGGTTTATAGTGTGGCAAGATCTTTGTTATTGTGGGTGATGACCAGAGAAGTATTCTTACCAAGTTGTGTTGATTGTGATGCTGATGTGTCAGGGAGCTGAGAAATGAGTAATGAGAAATACATATGCCTCTGTTCATGCATAATATCTAGTGAGTGTGTCCTATACTACTTCTTCAAGTGCAGGTGTGCAGGCTCTACTTTAAGGAAAGGATGTCATCTGTTTGTCAACAATCTGATTGTCATTGCCTTCATCATTTACATTTGATTCTTATTGTTTCTTATCTGATGTCTGAAAAAAGGAAGAGGTCCTATTTTTTTTCAAGTCTTCCTGAAGTACATGATGGTCAGTAAATGGTTCCTAGCTTAAGCTGAGAGTTCCTTTCTGCATATACTGTCTGAATGTACTTTTGAAAAATATGGAGCTGTGCTATGGATGATTTGGTAGGCACTGTAAACTACCAAAGGAGGAGGATTTGGGTATGGTCGGCTGCCAGCGAACACTGGAAAAGATTGTGTGATGCTGTCTTGTAGGAGTAGTTCTTATGTGGCTGTTTCCAAATTGGTTGTTTACTAACATTGCTAGTAAATTCTCAAGAATCATATTATGTGCTATTGATGTTTTTATAGGAGAAAGGCATAGAGGAAAAATCTGACTTGGTGATGTGGCTGGAGAGTGAAGCCACTTTCAGCAGTAATTCAGCAGAATCAGAATATCCAGTTAAAGAGGATAGTTCGGATCCACTGAATGTTAGCAACTATACAGCAACTGCAGTGTCTGCAAACATGGCGAGAGAAAGTACATTGCAAGTATCGTCCTCTCACAGTGTCCTTAGTGAAGGATTTGATGACCATTATTGGTACTGCTTTTTTCATACCACATACTCAATACGAGGTTTGCATGTTACTTAAATATTGTCAGATCATTGGAAAAGTATTTGCCTGTTATAAAAAAGCTAGACTCTTGAAAGTGTTGCCATGACCAGACCACTCTCCAGGGTCCCTGAAGGAATGTTTTACTGGATCTTTACCATGATGTATGGCTATTAGATCATACAGTCGATGTACAATGCATATGGAGTGGTCTAATACTTTTTACAAACAGTAGTCAATACATCAAGGCAAGCAATGGTATGCACAGCATACACTTAGCGATGTAGGAATACAACCATGTAAAATGTCTAATCTTAAGTGGTAGATGTGTGGCATAATGTAATTTGGTGGCCATGGCATCTTAACATGCAATCAGAGTTATGGAATTCTCACTTTGAAAGATGGTATACCAAATGTCTCAGGCCTAACAGTCAATCTTGAGTACCACATGTATGTACTTCATAGCTATAACAGCTGGTGTGTGACATGGAGGCAGTAGTTCTTTCATATGCTACGGACTGAATGGATTTTGACTTTGTGCTACTACTACCTTGTCTTCAGTCTATTAAAATGCACCAATGGTAAATTTAATCTGTAGTACATTGACAAATAAATGTGTATGGCAAAGACACAACTGCCAATTTCTACATCACTAAAGTAATTGCCATACATAATAAAGCATAATTCATATTTAAAAATACACTGGTCGGTTACATTGGGATACGTTGTGTGAACAAATTACATAACAAGGGGCCAGATGTAGCAAAGGGTTTTTCCCATTCTCTGTCAATGGGAAAATGTGTTCGTACATATGGCCCAAGTTCTCTTGTGATGATTGTTGCTTCATTTGGTCAAACCTATAAATCATGTCTTTAGGTGACTTGTAACAAGAGGGTGTAATCTATTAATTTAACAGGTTGCTTCTTTTTAAAACGAGTAATGGTTATTGTTTTAGATGTTACACTGAACTGTTGATTGATAACGTGCAAATTCCTGATGAGGAAGAATTTGATTACTCAATTACCAATATTGCTGAGCGAAATGAGGTGCATGAAAGGTAATTTTAAAACTTTCAAATCTGATTTATACATTTGATTTTTAATTAATAAATTTGAGAGCTTACATTCATTTCCTGTATTTTAGTGAGAGCAATGATATAACTTTGAAGGATCTACTATCAAACCTTGCTCTACAAATTGACTCTGAAAAGACATCAAAGTTCAACATAAATCGACGAAACATTTGGGATGGAGCACGCCGTGCCTTCCTTCGCAAAACATATAAAGCAACCAACCGTATATCTGTTATGTTTACTGATTCATCTGGGAACTCTGAAGGAGCTGTTCATTTTGGTGGTCCAACACGGGAATTTCTGCGATTGTTAATGCATTATTTGCAACACAGTAAACTCTTTGAGGGCCCGGAAAACAGGAAGACACTCAGTTGTGATGCCCAAGGTACCTCTGATTTATGACATTCAATCATTTATGAACTACTCAGATTCTATAGTGGAAACATACATACTTATTCAATACATAAAAGTGTCATTAATGTTTATGGTTTAATGTCTTACTGAATTTTTCAACGTTTATTTGATCCCACTGATCAGGTTTCCTCAACGCATTTTAATTAGAAAGGGAAAATGGAAGGGAATATAAAAAAAGGAATAACCCTGAGGAAAACAGGAAATTATATGGCAAAGCCAGAAAAAGGGAAAACCCCTTTTACAAAATCAGATGACAGAGAAGCCTTGTTAGAGATGGACCCACTGACCATCCTGTAGCACCCTCCGGGTAGCTGGAAATACCTGGAATTACAAAGATAAAACAAACTAGGAAGACATTGCAGAACAAAATAAAAAAGAGGAAAGAAAATCTGCCTCCCTCTTAAATCAGAGCCATGTACTCACTATAATAATACACAAACACCATCTGGAACTCTAATGAAGAGCTAATAACAAAATCTTGCTTACCAATCAATATTGTAGCTTGGTCTTTTATTAAGTCAGGCGAGTAGACAATTAGTCATAATTGCTATAAGGAAAATAAAAAAAGGAAAAACGGAAGTGGAACTGATGTAAATACCTTCAGTACAAATTTGTCTTATACATCAGCTTCCATATACTAAGGAAACAATATTCTCAATAAACTGTCAAACAGTATCAATTGAAGTTGAACCAAGGCCACTCTGTGTAAAAAAAATTGACTATAACTTAGTACCTTAGCTACCTAAACTCAGTTGCTAAACAACAATATAAGGGCCAAGTATATTAAAAATAAATTGATTCTCCATTATACATGTAACCTGAAAAAGGGGGAATATACTTGAGGAAAAAAGAATGATCGGCAATCAGTATCAAGTTCATACAAAAGCTGAACGCGGCGAACGAACGCCTAACGCGGCATACATCAGTAAATACCTGTTGAAGCTGAAGATGCCGTTCTCTCGTGCCCCACGTGCCACCCAACTTTCTAACAATAGCGGGACACGGAAGTGCAGATACAAATACGTACTGGGACGTAAATCGTCCAATGAAACCAAACAAAGGGCGGGACTGCTCGGTTCATTCATGGACATAGAGAAGGGACCAAGATCTCAATCCAACAAAGTCCTAAGCTGCATGAGCCAAGCAAAAATTAAACAAAGATCGTGCTAAACACTGCTTAGAGAAACCAGAGATATATCTTTCCAATGATTCATAAATAGGTAGCATAGTCTGTGAGTCTAGGAAACAATATGAAAGGATAGATTTCCAAATGGTTGGTTATACATTATAGCTAACAAATCTGAATCCTGGAACAATGACCCAAAATAAAGGGAATATATTAAACTCATCCAATCAAAATGACAAAACAAGAAGAAGTGTGGAGAAGTAAAAAGATGGCTACTAAACTAGAGTCATCTTCCACCTCCTGAGATATTAAACCAAGGTATATTGTCATTAAGGCCCTGGAAATGGATACCTAATCTAGAAACCCAACATTGTTCAATTCCAAAAAGCCCTCTTGATACCGTTTTGACAACTTACAAAACAATCCACCACATGTCATCAGGAGTATGCTTGGCATCACGATAATGTGTGCTTAATTTTGTTGTTAAACGACCACATCTGACATTACTTCTATGTTCGTTGATCCTGATCTTAACTGATCTTGTGGTCATACCTACATAGCGTAATCCACATGGGCAACGAATCAGTTAGAAGTGTTGCAATTGCTATTTTTATTAAGATGCCATGTGCCAATAGGTTCTAACATGCCCATTTCTGTTCGCTCAGTGAGATGGCAAACATTACAATTGTCACAAGTTGAGTGACCCTTCACTGGTGGTAAAGACCACAATCGCTGTTGGTCACGTTCCACATTAATAGGTGGTGGTCTGGTATGTACCACTGAGTCCTTTATGTTGGATGCTCTTTTAAATGCAAACAGTGGTCTTGTTATAGGGGTACCTCCACTAGTGAGAATCGACCAATGTTTTTTAATCAGTTTCTTCAAAAGATTCGAATTGGGGGAAAATGTGGATACACAGGTTAAACGAGGTTCCATATTCTTCTGTGGGGTTGATAGAAGGGCCTCTCTATTGTTGTTACGCCCTTGCTTCCAAGCCATCTTAATATTCTTCACTGGGTAATGTCTATGGAGAAATTTCTGAGATAAATCACCTGCTTGTTGTTCAAAGGTGGAAAGACTACTACAATTCCTACGTAATCGTAAAAATTGGCCATACGGGAGATTATCTCTTAGAGCCTTCGGATGATAACTTTCATACAAAAGCAAACTATTGCGATCAGTGTCTTTATGATAAGTACAGGATTATAATTTGCCATTCGTGATAGAAATCGTAAGGTCAAGAAAGGATATACTCTCTGTGGATACTGTAGATGTAAATCTCAAAAAAGGGTCAAGACTGTTGATCCAGTTAGTTAAGGAAGGGACAAGTTGGATGTCCCCTTGCCATATCACTAAGATGTCCTCTATGTACCTTCGCCAGACTCTAATGTTGTCAGAAAACAGATTAGTTGCATTGAGGATGAACCACTGCTCAAAGTCATACACATATAGACAAGCTAAACATGGGGCAAAAGTAGTTCCCATTGATGTCTCCCCTGCTATATATCTTATATTTACTTTGCATTAAATGAGTGACTAAGGTTTCCCTGCAGTAGTTACCTCTAACGTTTTTTAGAAAATTCCTTTGACAAGTACTTCAAATATTTTTGGAGATTCAGCATTAATTAATCCTAGCTGATGCTGTGATGCAGCTGTATATATGAAATAATCACCCTAACTGTACAGATGCATCTTGCTTATGTACTTGGAGTTTGTTTTGAAACATAGGCCCATGTATTAAAGGAAACAACACACTGCTTAGGTTATTTTGATACATGAGACTTGAAGCACGGAACAACACCAAAATGTGAGATCTTGTGTGTAGAAGCCCGGGCCTTGAAGCTAAAGCCTTTCAGTCCATTGTAGATGCAGTGCCTAAAACACAGGATAATAGGACAGACTCCTTCCGCCACTGGAGCCCATCTAGACATTTCCTAGGAGTTTAGACCAGAACAGACTTATTTGTGTACAACCCTTTACTTCTAAGGCAAAGTTCTGAATGTGTTGCAGATTAGAGAAAGAAACATCAGGAAGGTCCAAGTAGAGTATGCAATATTCTATTTCTGGTTAAAAACCCTGGTGTGAATCTCTTTATGTAGGAATGAGATGTACGTTTTAATCAGATACAACATATGGAAGCACGAGTAAAAGACAGTTAATCTGGGTTATTAAGACATGTTCCCATTAATATAACTGCCAGTGGCTGTAGGAGCCTAGGCAAAATGAGAAGGCTGGAAATAATCATGCCAACAATTCTTGTGTTTAACGGCCAGCAGCAACTCCATTTTGTTTTACTTTAACCATTTTAGCACATCAATTTTGACTGCTCCAGAGACACGTGCTGAGTTTGTTCAGTGAACTAATGACAGCATGGTTGAGAAGCACAGCAAAGTTTGTGTCAAGAGTACATCTCATATCAGTTGGGTAGGAAGTCTGAAATGAATACTGAAAAGCAAATGCAGGAGGGATGACTCTGTGAGAACCCACACTGTGCCTTAACTAACATGAATGAAAAGGTATCAAGGGCACAACCTTTGATCAACACTCCAATAAAGACATAAACATAAGTGGCCACTGTGCCAGACATTCTTGTCTCCTAAAACCGGCAGTAAGGATGGAATGATTTCAAAGTTTACTGTGAGTCTGGGCCTGCAGGTGTTGAATGATTAATTTTCGCTCAGGCAAAAACACAGTAAATAAAAGAAGGAAGTGTGCACTGTCCTTGGACTGCATACCCAGTCCTTTTATGCGGTCATAACCAGTGTTCTTTTCATTCAGTCATCACAAGCCAAAACAATTTCAATAGTTTTAATGAAATCCACTTTCCCCTCTACAGACAGCTTCTCAAAGTTAGATTGAGGCTCTTATTAAGACCCAAAACGCTTTAGGTCGGAAAACCACCACACAGGTTTTCCGCCTGCTGGCCATATTTTGAGATTCACACTGGGCCAGCGGGTGGAAACAGTGTTTCCAGCCGCTGTCCCAGCGGGAAACTCACCACAACATTGATGCCAGCTCGCAATCGAGCCAGCTGCAATGTTGCGGTGCGTCAGGTGTGACAGCACCCTTTGCGATTTTCAGTGCCTGTAATTCTGGCAGTGAAAAGCACAACAGGGCTGTCCATGCGGGCCCCTGCACTGCCTATGCAAACTATGTGGGCAGTGCAGGGGCCCCCGGCACCTGGTGCCACCGCAAATCAAAAGCTGGCAGAGAGGGGAGTCATAATCCCCAGGACAGCGCTGCTTGTAGCGCTGCCCTGCCAGATTAAGATTGCTGGCACCACCAGGCTGTCGATTGGCAGCAACCTGGTGGTGCCGACATTCAGACCGTGGCGGCTCTGCCACGGTCATTATGTGGAGGCCGGACCGCTGCTTTGGAAGTGGTCCAACCGCCACTGCAAGTCTGGCAGTCCCAGGACCGCCAGATTCGTAATGAGGCCTGAAGTCTCTCATAAATCCCTAAATGTACATTGTGGACCTTAAGATTCTGCAAAGCGTGTATGACTCTTGATGCAAGGTTCTGCTTGATATGACTTAACGTGTTCTTACGCATCAGTGTGCATAAATGCCCTCAAAACCTAAGGTACTAATTAGTATATTTGTGAGAAATGGCATCTTTTTGTACATGGGTAGCCCCCATTGTGGCCTGATGTATGATGTAGCCTAGGAATTGTAGTGCCCAGAGCCCCTGCTAACCATGTTCCCTGGGCCAGAGCTCTTCCCCTAAAACTGTTGTGATGCTTTGGCACAATTGGATACACCTCTAGCTACCACTATAAATCCCTAGTAAAAGGTACTTAGGTACCCAGGGCATGGGGTACTAAGAGTAGGCCCCTGAGGACAGCAACACTGATTGTGCCACCCTTTCGTGCCATACATCCAGATGCACCCAGCACTGCCATTGCAGGCTGAGTGTCTTGGTGCAAGCCTAAAACACAAACTCAACATGGCACACTGCCCGTGTGCACTGTCCACCATACTTTGCATACACCATGCATAAAACACACCTCTGGCAGGCCTTCCAGCCCTAAGGCAGGGTGCACTGCATTATATGTGAAGGCATAACTGCATGAGCAATATCTCCCATTGTGTCCTTGCCTAACGTGGGACATAGTAAGTGAACAGAGCAGCCATTTTACAATACATGTGCTGAACACTGGTCAGTTTGAGTTTCACAGCAACATGATGGCCACTCTTAACACTGGGTTGTTTAGTATAAAATAACTCAGAATGATAAATCCACACTGGTGCCAGTGTTGGATTTATTATTAAAGGTTCCCCTGGGTCACCTTAGAGGTGCCCCCTGCAAAAGCTAACCACCCTGGCATGGTTGAAGACTCGTTCTACCAAGCCTGCCACCTTCAGACACCCAATCTACAAACCTTGGGGGAGAGACCTGTCTCTCTGGTTTGTATATCAAAGCCCTTCCTGGGTGGAGGTGCCAACACCCCCTCCCTCAGGAATGTGCACTGCCCTCGCAGTGAGGTTCAAAGGGCTAACTGCCTTTGAAACTCGACCCACAGGCCTGCTGCTAACTTCATCATTTTGCCTGACATGTTACCCCCATTTTTACTTGTGCGTCAGTTTGTTTTTGCCTGTCTCACTGGGATCCTGCTAGCCAGAACCCCAGTGCTCATAGTTTGTGGCCTGGATGTGTGTTCCCTAGTATATGGTACCTAGGTACCCAGGGTATTGGGGTTCCAAGAGATACCTGTGGGCTGCAGCATTTCTTTTGCCACCCATAGGGACCTCAGACAATTCTTACACAGGACTGCCACTGCAGCCTGAGTGAAATAACGTCCACGTTATTTCACAGCCATTTTGAACTGCACTTAAGTAACTTATAAGTCACCTATATGTCTAACCCTCACTTGGTGAAGGTTAGGTGCAAAGTTACTAATGTGAGGGCACCCTGGCACTAGCCATGTCACCCCCAAACAGTTCAGTGCAATTTCCACGGATTTTGTGAGTGTGGGGACACCATTACACGTGTGCACTACATATAGGTCAATATCTATATGTAGCTTCACAATGTTAACTTCGAATATGGCCATGTAACATGTCTAAGATCATGGAATCGTACCCTCATGCCAAATCTGGTATTGGCGTGCCAATCCCATGCATCCCTGGTGCTCCAGCATGGACCCCGGGTACTGCCAAACCAGTTCTCTGGGGTTGTCACTGCAGCTACCGCTGCTGTCAACCCACAGACAGGCTTCTGCCCTCCTGGGGTCTGAGCAGCCTGTCCCAGGAAGGCAGAACAAAAGATTTCCTCTGAGAGAGGGTGTTACACCCTCTCCCTTTGGAAATAGGTGTTAAGGGCCTAAGAGGAGTAGCCTCTCCTGGCCTCTGGAAATGCTTTGAAGGGCACAGATGGCACCCTCCTTGCATAAACCAGTCTACACCGGTTCAGGGAACCCCTAGCCCTGCTCTGGCATGAAACTGGACAAAGGAAAGGGGAGTGACCACTCCCCTGTCCATCACCACCCCAGGGGTGGTGCCCAGAGCTCCTCCAGTGTGTCCCATCCCTCTGCCATCTTGAATCCAGAGGTGTGAGGGCACAATGTAGGCCTCTGAGTGGCCAGTGCCAGCAGGTGATGTCAGATACCACTCTTGATAGGTGGTTACCTGACTAGGTGGCCAATCCTCCCCTGAGGGCTATTTAGGGTCTCTCCTGTGGGCTTTTCCTCAGATAACGGGTGCAAGAGCTCACCAGAGTTCCTCTGCATCTCCCTCTTTGACTTCTGCCAAGGATCGACCGATGACTGCTCCAGGACGCCTGCAAAACTGCAACAAAGTGGCAGGAAGACTGCCAGCGACACTGTAGCACCTAATCCTACTGGCTTTCCCGACTGTTTCCTGGTGGTGCATGCTCTGGGGGCTGACTGCCTTCACCCTGCACTGGAAGCCAAGAAGAAATCTCCTGTCGGTCTACGGAATCTTCCCCCTGCTAACGCAGGCACCAAACTTCTGCTTTACCGGTCCTCTGGGTCCCCTCTCATCGTGACGAGCGTGGTCCCTGGAACACAGGAGCTGGATCCAAGTGACCCCAACAGTCCAGTGGTCCATCTGTCCAAATTTGGCAGAGGTAAGTCATTGCCTCCCCTCGCCAGACAGTAATCCTGTGTACTGCATGAACTGCAGCTGCTAGGGCTTCTGTGCACGTTTACAAGGAATCCTTCATGCACAGCATAGCCCAGGTCACCAGCACTCCATCCTGCATTGCTCAACTCGCTGTAGTGTTGAGATGACTACCATGCTCAGTTTTCTTGAACCGTGTTCAAGTACTTCTGCGGGTGCTGCCTTCTTCTGCGTGGGCTCTCTGTGTTGTTGATAGCCCCTTATGTCTCCTCTTCCAATTGGCAACCTCCTGGGCCCGGGCAGCACCCATTTTCTTCAACCGCAACCTTTGCAGCTAGCAAGGCTTGTTTGCGGTCTTTCTGCAAGGAAACAACTCTGCATCCTCCAACATTCCGTGGGACATCTTCTGTACAAAGGAGAAGTTCCTGGCATCTTCCGTTGTTGCAGAATCTTCAGCTTCGTCCACTCTGAGGCAGCCATTTTGTACCTTCATCCGGGGTTTAGTGGGCTCTTGCCTCCCCATGGACACTTTTGGTCCCCTTCCTTTATAGGTTCTCAGGTCCAGGAATCCGTCCTCAATGCTTTGCAGTCACTTGTGGTCTTTGCAGAATCTCCTATCACGACTTTAGTGTGTTTCTGGGGAAGTAGGGTCACTTTACTCCTACTTTTCAGGGTCTTTGGGTGGGGTATCTTGGACACCCTTAGTGTTTTCTTACACTCCCAGCGACCCTCTACACACTACACTAGGCCAGGGGTCCCTAAGTGGTTCGCATTCTACTTTCTGAGTATATGGGTTGTGTTGCCCCTAGGCTATTGCATCCTATTGTAATCTTCAATGTTTGCACTACTTTTCTAACTGTTTACTTACCTGATTTTGGTTTGTGTGTATATTTTGTGTATTTTACTTACCTCCTAAGGGAGTATATCCTCTGAGATATTTTTGGCACATTGTCACTAAAATAAAGTATCTTTATTTTTAGTAACACTGAGTATTGTGATGCTTATGATATAGTGTTATATGATATAAGTGGTATAGTAGGAGCTTTGCATGTCTCCTAGTTCAGCCTAAGCTACTCTGCTATAGCTACCTCTATCAGCCTAAGCTTCTAGAACACTACCAACCTACTTATAAGGGATAACTGGACCTGGCACAAGGTGTGAGTACCATAAGGTACCCAGTATAAGCCAGGCCTGCCGCCTACAGTAACCGCGTGGAAACCCCAACTTTTGGCGTGAGCAACATTGGGAAACTCAAACAAAGAGCAGGAGGAGTGCCCCCCACCTGGCTTGTACGACCCCTAGGGTGTTGCCTACGAGGTGGGCACTCCATTTCATTTCCCTCCATCTTGGATGCAAGGAAAATAGCCAATCGGGGCTAGGGAAGTGACCCTTCAACAGCAAGTGACCACTTTAGTGGGTGTAGCCGCCCAAAGGTAGGTGACCCATTGGTCACTACCAGGTTCCCCCTAAAGCGCTCACTAAATACAGTATTTAGTGGGCATTCCTAGACCAGAAAATCAGATTCGACGGACATAAGAAGACCAGCACCAAGAAGATCCAAAGCACGAGAACTGTGGACCTGCTGCAAAAAAAAAAGGCACCAAACCCTACCTTCTGCACCCAGGACCCGGCAATCGCCGCTGCTGGACAACTGGAAAAACTCCAAAGAACCCCAGAAGGCCTCCAAGCTTTGACAATTGCCATAGAACTCTCTTCAAGAGGTACCACTCTACAACAGCAAGAAACCAGCATGCCAGTGAGGGTCACTTCACTAACCAACTGCTAACTCCAGAACCGGCCACTGGCATGCCAAAGGCAAGCCCAACTGTGCCCATCCATGCAAGGACCACCGCCCAGCGCCAGGAACCCTTGATCTTCTTAATCCAGCCCTGGCCAGCCTCCGTTACGACCCCGACACCCTCCACTGCCTTAACACAATATGTCTCAGCAACTGCTGCACTATCTCCCCCAAAGACACCCACGGACCTTTCACCTGCGGGAAATGCAGCTTCAGCGCCATCCTCAACAAGCTAAAGGTCTTCTCCACACACAGAGATACCAACACCCTACACAACCCCATCAAGTTCCTCCTCCTGAACATCTGCTCCCTCCACAAACATGCCATCGAACTCTTGGGTTTGATCTACTCCGGCCGACCGGACATCGCCTTCCTTTCCGAGACATGGACCAACCCCACCTCAGGACCAGACATCGCCATCGCTATTGCCGGCAGATACAGCATCCTAAGGAAGGACCGGCCCTCCCGCCAGGGGGGAGGACTCGCCATCATACACAAGTCCTCACTACGTGTCAAGGTCATCCCAGAAGAACAATGCGCCACAATGGAACACCTTCCCTTCCTAGTCCACTCCAACCACAACTCCTCCATCCGTGGCACTCTGGTGTACTGGCCACCCGCCCCCCGCCCAGCATTCATAGACGATGTAGTAGACTTATCTACCCCCTAGCCCTGGCGTCAGACAACTACCTCCTCCTTTGCGACTTGAATTTCCACTGCTAGGACTGCGCCGACCCAAACACCACTGCTCTACTCGACTACCTCACCACCCTCAGCCTCAGACAGCTGGTCTCCACGCCCACACACATCGCAGGACACACATTGGACCCCATCTTCACCTCAAACAACCGGATCACTATTGAGACCATATCCACCTCATACTGCACCGACCAACGCTGCATACATTTCACGATCATTGAATGCCCCGACACTGTAGCCTACCTCTGGCTGACATCAGCCAAAAGCGTACCTAAGAAAGTCCGCTGGTTCACCACCGAACTCCAAGAATCAAAGTGCACCCACAGACGCTTAGAGAAAAAATGGAGGAACAGCCAAACCAGAGAAGACCTCGCCTCATTCAGAGCTGCAACCGCCACCCACCTCCGAAACATCTAGAACGCAAGGAAGGACGCACTCCGGGATCGCATCAACTCCTCTCGACACAACTCCAAGAAACTCTTCTCAGTCCTCAACGAGTTTACAAATCCCAAAAGCCACCAGCATCCTCCGTCACAGGACCTCTGCAACAAACTTGCCACCTTTTTCCAATGCAAGATCCAGGACATCTACGATAGCTTCATCCCGGAAAAACCTGTCACAGGAACCTGCGGCCGACCCAACCCCCACAGAACCCATCCACGCTCACCATGGAGAAAACAGTCAGCATCATGAACAGCACCCACTCCGGAGCCCCCATTGACCCCTGCCCGCCCGAGCTCCAAAACACGATGAACTGCTCCATCAAAACTGGCACCTTCCCCAAGGACTGGAAACACGCCAAAGTACGCCCTCTCCTGAAGAAACCCTTGTCCAACCCATTAGAGCTAAGGAATTTCTGGCCCATCTCGCTGCTACCCTATCCCGCCAAAGTAGTGGAGAAGGCAATCAACCCACAACTACGAAATTTCATCGAGGACAACAACTCCCTGGACAGCTCCCAGTCAGGATTCCACAGCAACCACAGCATGGAGACAGCCCTCCTGGCAGCAACCGATGACATCCGATCACTCCTAGACTGCGGCCACACCACAGCGCCCATACTCCTTGATCTCTCAGCAGCCTTCAACATGGTCTCCCACAGCACTCTAAGCACCAGACTCTACGACATAGGAATCCATAGAAGACTCCTGGAATGGATCCACTCCTTCCTCTCCGGGAGGACTCAGAGGGTCAGACTCCTGCCCTACACAACCTGACCCACAGGAGTCAACTCTGGAGTCCCCCAAGGATCCTCACTGAGTCCCACATTGTTCAGCATATACATGGCCCCTCTCAGAGCCATCGTCGGAAGCCATGGAATGAACATCGTGTCATATGCTGATAACACTACTCATCATTTACCTCACTGAAGACCTGGACTTGGCCAAAAGGAACTTCCACTCAGGAATGGAAGCCGTCGCCACCTGGATGAGAGAAAGCTGCCTCGACCTCAACTCTGACAAGACTGAGCTCATCATCTTTGGAAATGCCACCTCAGCTTGGGATGACTCCTGGTGGCCCACATCCCCCAGGGCCCCATGCACCGACTGAGTACGCCCGCAACCTAGGCATCATCCTGGACTCCTCCCTCTCCATGACCCTCCAGGTAAACTCAGTCAACTCCTCCTGCTGGCACACACTCCGCAAACTTTAGAAAATCTTCAGATGGGTCACAGCAGACTGCCGCAGGACAGTCACCCACGTCTTAGTCACAAGCAAGCTCGACTACAGCAAAAACCTCCATGCTGGCACCTCGACTAGAAACATTAAAAAACTACAACTCATCCAGAACGCCACTGCCAGACTCATCCTGGACCTCCCACACCGAGAACATATCTTCCAACACCTGAGGACTTCCCACTGGCTCCGGGTCAAGAAATGAACCACCTTCAAGCTACTCACCCCCACGTACAAGGCCATGCACAGCGCAGAACCAGCCTACCAGAACCACCGCGTCTCCTTCCACACCCCACCAGATCCCTCTGCGCCGCCCAGCTGGCCCTGGCCACCATCACTCGTATTCGTAAAACCACTGCCGGTGGACGATCCTCCCCCTGCACCTCAGACAAAGTCCATTGCTCACCATCTTCAGGAAGCACCTCAAGACATGGCTCTTTGGATGAGGCCCCCTTCCTCTACCCACGCCCTGAGACCCTCACGGGTGAGTAGCCATGCTTTACAAAAACTTATTGACTGATTGAACATCGGACATCGAGAAAACCAGCTTGCTTGGGTCTGAAAAAGGACCAGGAGGAAGACCCAGTCAAGGGACTTCATGAACGCCCTGGACCTCTTGCTAGAGAACCCCTGTTGTCCTCCAAACAACCCTTAAACCAACTTACCTCCTGCTCCAGGGGGCACCGTTGCACACAGCTCCTCGTTCACCGACTAGCTCTGCATCCGGCTGCCCTGTGCCCTACACCAAAGAACCTGCTAACCTGCTGTGCCCTAAGGGTCCCCCTCACCTATGACCTTGAGACTTCAAGGGAACCCGAAGAAACCATCTTTAAACTTACCTTTGCAGTGCTTTTCCAAGTGATCCCCCAGAGTGGGCCTGCGCCAGCTCCAGACACCTTCTCCTGCTGCTCCCACTGGAACCAGGAACCACCCGAATTTCTCTAGTTGGCATAGTGTGCCCACTGAGGACCTCGACCAACATGCGAAAGAAAAACTTGGTAAACCAACTGTATGATTTTATATGGATTTTTAAAGGAGATCTTCCATTGATTCCTATAGTGCATAATTACGCACAAAATACTATTTTTATTAGACTTCAAAAATTCATACCTCAAAAAGTACTTAACCTATTTTGATCATCTGATCTAAAAATTACATAAAAATCTGAAGTATTTTTTTAAATTGGTCTTGAGTTATTCCTTTGAGTATGTGAGTTGCAAGAGTGATACTGTGAGTACAACAAATGCTTTGCACTTCTCCAAGATTGGCCTAACTGTTAGACCAAGCTAACTTAAAAATTGAGCATTAGGTGATCTAGTTTTTACCCCTGTAGACCAAGGTGTGGGTTGCCTGGACCCCCCTGCATAGTGTGCCTACTCTTGCACACTACATAGAGGGCCAGCCTCCTACGATATTCCTCTCTTTTATTGCACTCCTGATGATGCGCTACCACCAGATTTTGGCACATCAGTATTCCACCGCTGGTAATATTGTGCAAATGCACATTTGCTATGAAATGTGCCTTTACTAGTTATTTCAAGTTCAGTTATGATGACAATGTGCTAAATTTGAAAGGACTACCCCCGTTTTTTAAAGCACTTTGTGCCTTTTTATGAGAGGTATGTAAATTGCGACTCATGTGTAAACCCCTGTTTGCAGATGGATGGAATTAAGAGTTCTAAGGTATTTAACACATCCAATAATTATCAGGTGGGTAAAATAACTCAAGATTCATTCAATTATGACTGGTCAGACTTGCTGAAATTTAAAAAGGGCAAAGCTTAGGATATTTACTGGATCATGTGTATTTTGGGGCGTTAAGTACAGAAATCCACTAGGTTATTTCTCACAAACCTGTAATAAGAGTAATTTATCACACTCAACAAATAACATACCCTGAGGTATCTTATTTATCAGGAATGTTAAGATACATCTAAATTTGTAATCAGGCTATTAGTCGGAAAATCTTCTCTCCTTCAAATATACACTGGGAGCCTGATTCACTAAGGTACTTACCTGCAGTAAAGTTATAAAAGCAGAGTCTCCGTACTTGAGGTGGAATCTCCACACTGAACTGCAGTGCGGAGATTCTGGCTTAAGTGAAGAGATTCCATCCCGAGATTCCACACTCTTTACTTGACTGCACAAAGTACCTTCATGAATCGGGACATGGGTACTTGGACAACATGTTCTCTACATTTTATGCAATAAATGTAGGAGCAGAGATTTATGAAATGTTTTATAGTAAAGCAGAACACATTATGTTTATTTGTTTTTTTCTTGTTTCAGGTATGCGAAATGATGAGTACTACCTTGCTGGCCAAGCAATGGCCGTTTCCCTAGTTCACGGGGGGCCTGCTCCAAATTTTGTGTCTCCTGTGTTGTATCAATGTTTAGTTTCTGATGCAAAACATGTGCATTCCAGTTTGGGAGATGTGGTAGATCCTGAGACACAAGATATGCTGAAAGAGGTAAGCAATAGATACTGAACATTGGTGCTGAGAAATCTTTATCTAGTTTTCCTACTTTGTTTTCATTTAGTTACTGTATAGGTGAACTAGATAAAAACATGCAACTCATTTGTACTTAATTTGTTATGGTTAATATGAATTGATATGGTTATCATGGATTTATATATGTTACTATATGTACTATAAACAAAAATGAAAAAATTGCACTTATCTTTCTTATATGGATTCAGGTTAATTCAGAATGTCTATTCCAGGGGCTCCATAATTTTTTTAGACTTTCCAGGGCAGCCTGCAATTATTTGCCACTCTCTCCACCGCCATAGACAAATCCATGTTCTTGCACAAGTGATCAACCTAGGAGGCCCTCTTGTGGGACCATTTTTTATCCATATTTGTTTCAACATGTGATATCTGCTTGATATATCTGGGTCTCTACATTCCAAGAAGACAAAGCTTCAGGCACATAACTAGAGGCATATCAACAGCCACTTCCAGTTGCCCCATCGGACGTCCTCCGAATTGGTACAGTTTACAGCACTGACTTTTAATATTTTAAAAGGAGCCTTTCTGACCATGTTTCCACAAACAATATGATATAGGAGAGTACCTCAATATCTGCATCCTGGATTAATTCACTCAATGTGGATTTTTTAATTTTCTACAGTATCGTTAAGTACAGTCCCAGTTAATATTGTTTAGTCTATTGAGTGCTATACTTTTAGAAACATTGAACTTACTGAACAAGATGGTCAAGTCACTTTTTCTGCATTAATATGGTTTAGTTAATGTTTTTTACAGTATAATTGTTTTTTTTTAAATATTTAATCACAATATCACATTCTTACAATTTCCACAGATTGAGAATGCTTCTTCTCTTGAGAATCTTCAAGGACTGATTCAAAAACACAGCACAGTTCTAAGTATAGCAGGTTGCTTCCACCCATTGAAATCTCTGAATGACAAAAGAGAATTATTGGAGGATTTCATCAATTGGTACATTGTGGGGAGGACTGTTCCTTCGCTACTTAGGTACGGTGAGATTTATGTGCATATATGCTATAACACTATATCATTTTAAAAATGTAATTACCGTAAATCACTGTCCATCCTAATGGCTTCATACATAATCACATTTCCATGAAAATCCAATGATAGAATCAGAAATCAGTCACATTATTGTTATCAAATATATATTGAATTTACTTTGTTTCAGTCTTTTTATTGGCATTTTGCAGTGCAACTTATGCAGTCCTACAGCAACAGGATGTAAATATACGGCTAACAAACGGTACAGGAATCCCAACAATCCCCTTTGGTTTGACCCACCCAACACAATTCAAAATAGAGAAAAAATCCAGGAAGAATTAAAAAGAGAGTCCACGGACCACCCTTCCCCCTCTTTTCCACCTTCCACAACTAGAAAATGCACTTGAAAATATGCACTGGCTACCTTCCCTGAGCATCAGCATAAACAACTGAGTTACAGAGGCAGAAGACTTATATTCAACGCCTTGCAACCTAAAATGAGTTCTACAAAATTAACAGAATTAGGGCTCGTGTCTGTGAGACACAAAAGTAAGGGCAGCTCCAAATTGCCTTATTTGAAATGCATCCACAAGGACATTGAACTGTCTAACCATTGTCCGAATAGAGTCTGTGATGCCACATTGACACAGGTGGAGGGTCCACTTTATTCCTCTTGGCTGCCGGTGTTGTTTTATTTGCCCCCAAATAATTCCACATATTCAATTCATTAGCAATTTTTTGCTACTTAAAGAAGTTAGAGTGCAGTCTCACCAAAGGAGGTAAAGCTGGAACTGGATAGCCAAGTATCACTTCAATTTGTACAAGGATTTCATTCTGGAAAGGGGAGACATGAGGACTTTCCTACTACATATGTTTAAAGTCTCCTAATAATCCACAACCTCTCCATTAAAGAGTGTTGGCTTGTTTTCCAAACTTAACAAGATATAGGCATCAATCAAATATCACCTTATAAGGAGCGCCCCTTCCTGCTAGTGTATGCAAGATGTTTGGGAGTCATGCCATAGGGTAGTCTGGTGTGGTTCTGTCTCATCAAGGACAGAGATTGTATAGGAAAATGCTTGCAAAGGTAGAGTACGAGTTGGGACAGACATTAGTAGAGGTGATTTAGAAAGGTGGTCCTCACCTTAGTCTCTCCTGCCTCCTGCACAAACATCTCAAATGGTAGAGGATCTCAAACTCCCTAGAAGCCATTTCTTTAAGAACCCAATGATGTCATTGTGTGTATCTAAAATGCTCTCTATCATTTACATGAAATTTACTATTGCAGGCATCAACGGTTACAATATCTCTTTCCCCTGAAACATAACATATAGTAACCCCCCCTCCCCATCCACCAGCTATCAAAGAGATTCGGTTCTAGTGCAGGTGTAAATGCTCTGTGAAAGCAGTGAGTGTGTGTGTGTGTGGGGAGGGAAATGTTGCCAATGCTGATTTCTTAGTAACCGTGTGTAGCCAGTGAAAGTTGTCTTTCTGGGAGTACATAAACGTACATTTGGTGGCCAAGAAGATCCTGACTTCTATGTTAGGTCCCAAATGTAGCATATTATCAACATCCTTTCCATATGTGGCAAATGCTTCACAGTTTCTCAGAGAGACTAGTCCACCATCACCCTTATTTGGGCTGCTGTACAGTATAAGAGCATGTCCAGTAGGGCAATCCCCCCATATTGCAGTAGTCACAGATGTTTATAGGAGAGTATATTGTCCAGCTGTTTGAGGGAGGTAAACAATTCACTGCAGACCATTATAGGAAGTTCCTTGAATGATTGAGAACTAGAAAGGTCATCTTAATGGAATTAAGCATTCACAACCAAGATAGGTAAAGAGGGGACAGTCTCCGGCAGTCCTGTCATGTAGAATGTAGAAGTGGAGTAAAGTAGGCTTTGTAAAGGTTCCCAGTCTTAGGAGTCAATTTAACACCCAGGCATTTGCTTTTCTTATTGGTCCATTCATGTTTGGTGTTTTTGCTAGTTCACCAACCTTCCTCAAAGATCGTGTAAGGTTGAAAATAATGAAAGTAATGAACTTTGCTATGTTTACCTTGAAGCCTGATACTCCATTAAATCAAGCAAAAAGTTGTTGAAATCATGGGAGCAATCTTTTTGGGATCATTAAGAGATTAGAGGAGATCATCAGAAAACAAGAATGCTTTGTGAAACTCCTACCCAAAGGTTGTGCCTCCCACCTCTCTCTCCACTCTATTATGTGATGCATAGGGTTCTATGCTAAGAGCATAAAAAAGCAGGGAGGATGGCTAGCTATTCCCTGTTTCTCTACACATGTATACTCCCTCAATCTTCTGTGATTAACTAGGATGTAGGAGGTAGGATTATTATAATTTGGCAAAACTATCACTATAAATTAGTGACCAAATTCAAACCTCTCTAGAGTACTCGAGAGGAAGACCCAGGCCACCCAGTCAAAGTCTTCCTCAGTGTCTAAGGCTAACATATGACCGGGATCTTCTTGTTGACCTTTCCATCCAGCTGGACAATTCTCAAAATGTTATTTTGTGTCTTGTCTTAATTGATCAACCCTGACTGGGCAGGTTGTATTGGCTGTGGCATCAAGCTATAGTAAAGAAAAGTTTGGTATTAAGATTTAACAAGGCTGTTGGCCTGTAAGAAGCACAGAGCCTGTGAGCTTTCTTGGGTTTCAGGATTAGTTTAATTAGGGCCTCACTCATAATTGGGAATGTTTGCTGTTTTGCCCGATACCAATAACTAAGGCTGGGGTAGCAACACTGCCAAGTTTTTCTTATAGAAATCACTTGTAAAGCCGTTGACACCAGGGGCCTTGTGCATCTTAAGCACCTTAACTGCCATCTTCACTTCTTAGTCATTGAGGGGAACCTCCCTCTGTGTGAGTGACCTCTGTGGGAGGTTTTACCTCTTCAATGGGTGTTATTTTTGTTTATGGTCGAACAACAGTCTAATGGATAAGTCAAAGGATAGCAAATGTTTTCAGCACATTACATAGCTTTTAGTTTATGGTTCTAAATTGCTGCCTGTGTATTAAGGTTGCCAGTGCAATATTTGGGGATAGGAAACATGTGGCCTCTTGAAAAGGGATGGTATCCTTTTCCTGGGCCACCTAGAGGATGGCCTCCTTTGCCTTTAAACTGTAGTTTTGCAAGGATATCCTTTCATCATCTCAGGTTTGTGAGTGATTGGCAGCCAACTCTGAGTACACAATCAATTTGTAACATCTGTATGATCGTCTTCAAGAATAGATGAGAATGTGCTAGCTACAAAAGCTTCCAAATTGCTTCTCTCCACACCTTCTTCCAGTTCTCGGATGTGGATGTTTGCCCTTTGGGATCCATTTTCAGGATTTTTGCAATTGAGTATAGTGGCTTGTCAGAAGTTCTGGACTTGGCTAGCGGGTTCACCATAGTGGTCAGTCCACTATTCTAGAATCTAAATTTAGCTTTTAGCATTTATAATCCAAATCCTCACTGAGTGGACATCATGATGTAGCTCAGCTAGTTTATGTTTGAGTTCAGACTTGAGATCATTTAGTGATTGTGTTAAGTTTTA
The DNA here is from genome assembly GCF_031143425.1 of Pleurodeles waltl. Classification (NCBI taxonomy): domain Eukaryota; kingdom Metazoa; phylum Chordata; class Amphibia; order Caudata; family Salamandridae; genus Pleurodeles; species Pleurodeles waltl. Next base: position 503,731,046 of record NC_090447.1, read on the forward strand.
CTTCAGGTTCTTCACTCACTTCTTTTTTTAATTGTTGAAGGATCATTATTAAATTCTCTTTTGTAAGTGTCAATGCCTTCCTTGGGCTAGATCTCCTCTGTGGATTTATGGGTGTCCCTAGTGCTCGAGGCAGCGGTGATAAAATTGCTCGATACTTTGTTCTGCTGAATAAGCTTCTATTTAGGTGGCAATGGGATATACAGCAGGACACAGGTGTGTTAACTCTCTACTAATTAGCTATCTGTGGTTGGACTGGCAATGGCAGGCAGTTCAGTGTACAAAACAGACCAAAGTCTGTGCTTGTGTTTAAGGGGGGCCCTTGCTCCACCACCAGAAGCAGATGCCCTCCTCATCAAAATGTGTACGTTCTGTTCTAATGGGGAGCATGAGGCAAACAAGAAATTGTAGATTTAATTCAGGGAAATCACTGAGACATGCTTTCTTGCCTCATCACAAGGTCTTTGTTTAGCCAATTTGGGATTGCCAGTGATTCCAACCATGCTAAATATCTACCCCTCAATCTACCAAGCGTCTCTGAAGAGCAGTGAGCTCACAACCACAGAACACGGAGCACCTTTTACATTACTCAGCCACTAGGTGCCATCTCAGCAGGGCGGGACCTAGACATACAGCAGTTCTGATATTTTCTACTTGTCCATATACCCAAAAGGCTCAGAAACTCACACAGTTTGCCCTCTAATAATGTGCATGATCAGTCTGATTAGTTATCCTCTTCAGCTTTTTGAAGAAAAGTTGCAGGTTGTGTGCTACCTTGCTGCTAGGAAATTATCACAAGACCTCAGGAAAAAGAGAATTGACCTTTGTCAGTGGTCTCCAGCAGCTAGTTTCAAATGACCCTAATTAGACTGAACTTTTTATGAACACAGCTTGAATATAGGGCACAGAAGTACTTTTGGATGTATCATTGACATGTTCATTTTAGAATTACTTTTAAATGATAATTTGACCAGTAGTATGCCTAGTTATAGTTAAGTATTCTTTATTGCAGATTAAAGGAGGGGTTAAAAACTCTGGGCGTGTTGCAGGCCATGGAAATACATAAACATATTTTTGAAGAGGCATTCGTTTGGATGGAACAAGAAATCACCACTGATACTATTAATGGAATGTTCAACATTAAATTCAGTCCATCAGGCAGTAACTACCGGATACAGGAATAACACATCATTGGTTACTGGAGAGATTACCTACAAGATTGCGAAGGCAAGTGAAAGTGTTCCATTATAGTTCAACTTATGGCTAGACAGCCATTGAAATTACAATTCAAAACAACCTATTATAGCAAGCATCGCATGTAGTATAGAGAGAAAAAGAAGGACACACGTATTGGATTCATTTTCACAGAGTAAAATCCATTGGAAGGACAAAGGGATAAATGTGCACATAATTGGAAAGTATATGCAAACTTTATTTAATGTTCTCAACTTAATTTTGTGTGATATGACTATTGACAAGGTTGTTCCAGCTTAACTGAAGTGTCATCGCAGTAAAAGGTAGCTACCCAATTGTAATCATGCTTCATGTACTCCTATAATTAAAATGAATAAAGAAATACGGTGAAAAACAATGCTGTTCAACATTGACTTTTTGAAATTCAGGAACTAATACAACAAATAGCTCAGTATCATACAGTTTGAGTCACATGGGAAAGGATTTATTAGAACCAAATTTTAAAGATTCAAGGCACATATATTTTTTTAAAGGTATCTCATCTGAGCCCATTCTTTCGTTCATCCACTCTCTCCTTACTTCACAACAGTATTTATATTTTTCTTACATTATATGCTCCCTATTTTACACTCTTTGCTCTATCATCACCTTTCTTTTTTCATAGATTGCATCCTTTATGCTATCATTCTTTCTGTCATCGACATTTAGTTAATTCCTTCCACTACTTGTGAAGACATCCTTTGTCCTTCCATTGATATTTCCCTCCACACTGCTTTATTTTACTCTTTCTTTTCATGTTCTTCATAAATGTAGCAACACTCTCTTCCATCCATATCTTCACATTTTTAAGCCTTTTACCGTCATTTTCCTCTTTTGTCCATTCAGCTGAAATGAATACTAACCTTGCCTTCATTGTTGTCAGCACTGTTTACCTACCTTGTTCCTTTCTTTTATTCATCAGTTCTACATACATTAATCAGTGTTGGAATGTCTGGGTCTTTGGCAATGCCAGATGGTTTCCTGGAAGGGCCAGTATGTGGGCTCTTTTCTTTAACTTTTTGTTTTTGGCACGTTGCGGTCCACAGAACAAGAAAACATGGGCAAACACTGTCCGTTTCAAGATAACCAATATGGCAGTGCCTGAGCGCCTGATAAACCAGTTTAACTTTGCCTTTCATGCATTCCTACCAGCATTCCTTCCTCACTTCTCTTTTATTAAAATATTATTTCTCCCTTTCCTTTTTTTCAGTACCTTGATTTTTTTTTATCTAGTTCAATGTTCTTTTTATCCCACCAGGTCACTCCCTTGCTTATCTTACTCTGTATTTTCACAATCTCACGCCACCGCATGATTTCTTCATCATTGTTGCTTTCTTAATCTCTCACTTTCTTCATTGATCCTTACAATGTTTCACAGTTCATTTACTCTATCTTTCCATTCCTTTCATCTGTGTATGATTTGCTTGATTCAAACTAAAAATGCGTTTACACAATAGGCAGTGGTCCAGTGACAAAAGTGGTGGCAAGTTTGAAGCAGCAGAGGTATCTCCAGTTCAGCAGGAAGGTGTGCTGTCCATCGAGGAAAAGTAATGAAAACAGATATGGTGAATAAATGGGTCTGCTGTGTGTGTTTCTAACAGAGCAGAGCCTTTGCACAGCGGAGGTAGCAGTTACCTCAAGTCCCAAGTCTTTGAGATTACTTTATTGGCATGCCAGCATTATTTGGAAAAGGAGCGTGTGTTTAAAGTGGCAGAGAATGTGTCAGATTCAGGTCTAGCAACATGGACTACCCATGCCTACTACATGTTGAGCAGTAGTAAGTCTCCTATTAAGGGGAGGGGAAGGTAAGCAGGCTTGTGCGGATGGTAACATATGCTCAAGCCAGGACTAGACGTTTTCTCTGTTGTTAACAGCAAATAATCTAGAATTTATGAGTTTTTCTGAAATGATGCATAGGAAATCATGAGGGGTTTTAATTAATCATGTATCAACCGTCACTGAAGTATTAATTTAGCAGATGGAATAAAAACAATCACAATTGCTGCACTAATCCTTATTTTGCTATTTTGACTCATACTTTTTTCCTTTTTTTAGAACTCACATGTCAAGCCAAAATAAAAGACATTCTGTGTTTGGTAACTGGTGCTAACACAGTTCCACCACTTGGCTTCAACCCTCAACCATCAATAGAGTTTCTTCATGTATGCAGTGGCCAAGTCCAATTGTCCATGTTCCCAGAGGCAAACACCTGTGGAAATGTGTTGCGCCTCCCTCTTTCAATGTCCTATGAGGAATTTAAAACAAACATGGACTTTGGGATACTGAATTCACCGGGATTTGGGCGGGCCTAGTAATCATGTTTTGATGATGAGTAGATAGCTTCCATATTTGATGTAGTAGCATGTGTTTTAGATAGAGAGGATTGACCATGCTGTTGACTATGAAGGTGTGATAGTCTTGCGGAAGCTTGTAAAATTCAAGGGCCTTTTGCTTTCGTAAATTCATCTGATAGCAAGGTGCATGTCTCTGTGCCTTTAGAAAAGCACATTTCTTTCCCTTCCTGATTTGTTTATCCTGGTATATTACAAAAGACTGCTAAGGACCTTATTTTTTCTAAATCTTTGACAATGTTTGTTGTTGCAATGACCAATAAAGTATTTTCCTACAATGGTTAATAATAAATAGAAGTTCTTCATATCGACAGAGTTCTTGTTTTAATTTTTTTATTGTTTCTTGTGTCAGTGTCAGACAATGTTTGGTTGGCTACAGGGTTTCAGGGGCTACAGGGCCTGAGGCCTGCGGCCATTTGCCTCTGATGTCTGGGGGTACATCACCTTATGGCTCTGCAAACTGGGCCAAGTACAATCGCTTTAACACTTGACTCTCATGTATTGGAATGGCAAGCAGTGACAGCTTCTCAGGGATGTAGTGTAATGGGGGGTGCAAGCCATGAAATCATCAAATGGCCTGCAGCACAATAACTGATCGTCCAACCCATTGCTTTATTTTGCTTAGTAAAGATAATGATGTATATATTCATATGTAAAAATTAATGCTTCACAGAACAGGTACAATTACTCTACTGAGCTACTGTGCCTTGCATCCTAGTCCTCTTCTACCAGGTGTTTCCATCTTTCTGGGTTTTGGCTCTCTAGGGCCAGTAACAAGGCAGGTGCATATTGCCTTTTAGAATAGTTTGTGCACTAAGTTATCTCAAGCAGACCTGTGTGACAGTTCCCATCACTGTGGAATTTGTTCACCCCACCAGGAGTGGTCATCAGGGACCTACTGCACTGTTGTGAACCCTCACAAATCGTAGGTTGCACCCACAAAGATTCATATATCTCCTTGGGGATCTTGGTTATTACACAGCCATCACAGAACAGGTAAAACAATTGGTGTCTCTCACGTTTCTCTGCAATGAGTTATGCTCACCTAGATCCAGAGTTTTATGAGTTAGACAGTCCAGCCATACACAGCTATTGATGTTTTAGAATAATAGGTTAGTAATATATACAATAATCACACAATCCTTGTGTATCAGAATAAGGGAAAATATTATAAAGTCTGCAGTCATATTAGAAAGTTTTCTTTAAATTGGAAAAATCCAGGATGTTTTATATCACACATCCCTGCTATTGGTCATGAATTTTCCTAAACCATACATAACAACTACTTCTATAATAGTAGCAGTTTTGTGGGTTTTATATTAGTGAATGTTTAATATTTTCCCTAACTATTTTAGGCCAGTTCATATTTTGCCACTGAATGCATTTGAAAGCTTGCAGTTGGGCGGAAGCATCTCCCAAAAGCAACCAGTCCTCTTGTATTGCTCTCCCAAACTCCGGGCCCACATTTGTAGGTCTGTTTACAATTTTCTCACCAATAATTCTTTCGGGAAAGGGAAGGGAAAGTTGGTGGTCAGTCTCTCGAATCTGTACCACAGAACAAACAATGATTCAGTTAGATGCATCTCTAATAGGTGAGCAAATGTATTGAAACATGATTCCACATTTGTCCATCCTGGGTTGGGTGACCTTGGAGTGCTGCTCCATACACATAGCTCGCTTGATAGCTCAGTAGACCTTTCCTCCCTGCTGCACTGTGGTAATTTTGTTTGCATGAGTAATGTCAAACTGCTTCAAAAATAATGCTTTTTGAGCACACGATGAGCAGCAGGTGTGCTGATTTTGTTCTGTTTGTGTAAGGTGAAAAAAAATCTTCAAGTGCATTTGCAGTTGAGGTTGTAACTTTTAGCCTTCTATTAATCCATTTCACCAAGCCCTTTCTGTTAATGGAAGGATTTACAAATGAATAGAACCAAAAAATTGATTTAACAGATTTAAATCAGTTTTCTCCTGCTTAGTTGTATCTTAGATGAGAAATGCCACTGCCACAAAAAAAAAAAAATAGTGACAGGCCTTTTCCCAGGATTACATCTAGCATTGCAGGTACTTCTGTAAAATGTAATGAGTTGAGGACCTTCTGCTGTAGATATGCAAATTACTTTGACTTTTATGTCCTACAAGTCAATGGTGCCATGGTGTCCAGCTGATTGCCTCCAGGACTGCATTTATCATTCTTATTGTGAGCATTGGATAGAACAACTATATCTTGACCAAACAGAAAATATACAATGTTGAATAGTGGATTGGTGTTCAGTCTTCAGTGGTATCTGATTAACTAGCATATTAAAACTGTGTTGAGTAGTAGTGATACTTACCAGTTAATATGGTAAGTTAGGAAATTGTGTGTAATTACATCGGCTTTGGTGTTGTGTAATATTGCTATAGTCAAAGGCACCTTGTATGGTGTTGTACACGCCAGACGACCTGTCCTGCATGTTCTTTAGGAAACTGGGTTGCTCCAGTGGAGGAAAGCAGTAATCAGAAAGTCAAGCTTAACAGTTATAGATATAGGAATTAAATACCAGTCTATTCTCAGCCAAGATAAGACAATTAGTGAATGAGTTGCATAGAAGGAAAGAAGAAATTAGTGACTTTTTGATGATGTGGTTTTATTGGGAGGAAGGCTGTCAGATTTGAAATGACAGCAGTAGCAGATGAGAGGGGAGTTCTTCACAGTGTAAGGGAAGGATGGACTGATTCTCTATATAAGAGTGTTTGTGAAGGTGATTTAATTTTTTTTAATTAACTTTATCGAATTTTAGGCTTGCAGTCAGATGAATGGCAGCCCAACTCAACTGGTTGGATGAAGGTGATAAATCAACAGCTCATTGACACAGTTATCCGTAAAGATGTCCAAGACTTGTGAGCATTGAGTTTAGACATCAGAGGTGCATATTTATACTCAATTAACACTGAATTAGCGTAATTTCTTTTTTACTCTAATTCGGTGCAAAACTAACTCCATATTTATACTTTGGTGCTAGTGCCGTCTAGCGCCAAATTTATGGAGTTAAAGTCATTTTTTGGAAGTGGAAACCTACCATGCCTTAATGAGATGCAAGGTAGGCGTTCCGGTGCAAAAAATGCCTCTATGGCCTTAACACCATATTTATACTCCCATGCAAAAATGGTGTATGGGAGGGAGGAGGGGTCAAAAATGGTGCAAATGCCATTTTTTAACGCCTGGGTCAGGGTAGGCATTAGGGGACCTTGAGCCTGTTTCCATGGTGCCCTCCCCGGGTACCAGGGGCACCCCCACTCACACCAGAGGGACAGCGGAGGATGGGGGACCCCATCATAGGTAAGTACAGGTAAGTATTTTATTTTATTTTTTAAAGGGCCATTGGGGGCCCTGAAATGGGTCGCCCTACATGGCACTGGGTGCTTTGGCCATGCCCAGGGGACCCTGGTCCCTTGTGCTGGCCATTGGGGTGGTGGGCATGACTCCTGTCTTTTCAAACCCAGGATTCATGTGGTATGGATGGTTTTGCATCAGAAAATGACTTTAGGCAGATTAGAGTCATTTTTTTCACTATCACCTGCCTAACATCATTTTTTGGTGCAAAAACACCATCTTCCATACTGCCAGCCCAACCAAACTAAAATCATTTTCTTTGCTGCTAGCATACCCTTTGCACCGGCTTGCACGATTCTATAAATATGGTGCTCGGCTGGTGCACAGAAATGGTGCAAGTCGGTGCTAAACTTCTTGGTGCAAAATTGAGTTGGTGCAGTTTTGCACCAAAAAGTATAAATCAGTGCCAGAGTTTCTTAGACCTTGCAAGTTTGAACTCTGCATAGAAGTCTTGTTAGGTTTATATGTAAACTGATGTAATATCTAAATGTTATGTGATCAGTCCTGCAGACTTATCTCTGTAGCTTAGGCAAGGAGAGTACGGGCCCACCTGTGTAGGCTTGTTTGGCATTGAGCTACATGAGTGAAGAAACCTAGATCAAGGTGGAGAACCCACTGTTGAGCAGGGTAAATGTCATGGTGTTGTGACCCATGCAGCCAGTCTCTGAGTGTCCTTCTGGGCAGATAGGAAATATTTCACGGTTCACTGTTAATAAGATATGTTAATGATAATTTGGTGTAGTGTAATCAGGAGATAGAATGGCACATGTAAGGTGCATAGGTGGGTAGAGACAAACAACTGGGGTCACAAACGGTGGTCCAGCAGAAGGAGAAGAAATACTGAACAAATAAGGATAATTTGTGGGTAGAGTGCCTGGGTGTTCAGCTAGTACGGCAAGGGACAGAATACAGGGACAATGGAGCTCTCAAGGAAAAACAAGCAAGGGTTTTTTACAGGAAGTATCAAATAGTAGAGATTTGTCTCCAGTCCAAGCAAGGCTAAGGACATGCAAAATATATAAACCAAGTAGCACAAAGAGAATATGTAGGGATAATGGGGCTAATGACAGTAAATACAACAATGAAGATGGAGTGTTTTGAGAAGATTAGAAATTAACATAGTAAAGACTCAGTAGGGCCAGGGTGGAAGAGGTAAAAGCACATACAAGGTGTTTGGGAAGGGCACAGTCAGGGAACAGTACAAGCAACTGGAATATCTGATAGAGATTTCCATCTCCAAATTCCTTACCTTGGAATTGTCAGACTGGATCTGGATGTTTTAAAGCAACACCCCCACATGCCGGTAGGTGGTGTAATTCGGGTCCACATTGGCATTGTCAGCATCACCCACAATGGAAATTACATGCATGGTGTCTATATAGGAGCCAACCTTTACTTCACTTCTTTCCTTTCCATCCCAGATAGCGCTGATCCATGAAGAACTAACTTAGTCAACTTTTAAATGTTTATTCCTTGACTTTTTGTCAACGTTTTTTAAAGAGATTTTTCTCCTTGTCTGACAGGATGTCCCCAAAGAAAAATACTGGTTTCAAGCCATGTGGTGCCTGTCACAAGCAGATGTCCACACTTGGTTTGGCTGTGGTACTTGGAGAGAAACCATGATTCCAACACCTGTGAGGACTGTTGTGCAATGCACCCAAATGCACTAAAGGACCGTTCCCTCAAGAACATTTGCTTCTAATGTTGGATAATGCCACCACAATCAAGACCCTGGTTGTAAGGAAGGTTCGGGGATTGCTCGTAGAGCCACACCCAGCGGTCGCAGTCCTGTTCAAAGTCATCGGGTAAGTCTGACTGCAAGAAGAGATCCAAGAAGCCAAAGAGATCTTCGACTTAAACGCACCAATGCAAGGCACAGCAGAATCAGCTTGAGCAAAGCCTGAGATAGGGTCAGCTGTGTGCTTTATTGACTTTCCCTGAGCTGGAATGACCCTTACGCAGCTGCAAAAAATTGTATCCGGCCATGCACCTCATATTTGAGCGGCCCGGTCCCTCTGTAATACTTTTGGGCTCCCCAGACTCAGGAATGGCCCCCACTGGATCCTGGCTGGCAGTTTCGCCCTTGGTGCCAGTCTGGCCTATAGATCTGGTGTTGGATCTCGAGTAGAGTTGACTGTGAGACCAAGACCTTCCTAGGCACCAGCTCCAGTACCAACAGTCCCGGCGCTGACCCACGGTAGCACCATCCCTATTGTCATTCCTGACTACGATATGGAGCTGGACGGGCGTCCAACACCAGTTCCGGCACCAACTGAGTACATGCCCTCTGGGTCAGAGCTAGTACCTTTTTCATTCAACAGGCCTGGAAGGGGAGATGAATGGGAGGGGTTTGAGGAAACGTATGGATTCCAGCATACCTAAGATGATACTAAGGACTACTGGTATTGGGAACTGGCAGATGCCAGTGGGTTAGACACTTCATCAGAATCTGGCTTGGTCTCTCCCACTAGTATCTCCAGAGGAGGGTGCCTCATTTGCTTTGGCAGTGCATAGGTCAGCTAAGGTATTTGGGACCTACAGTGGCAGTCAAGACAAATGTCTTGACAGAAGTGCTTTAGCCATGAGTTTCCCATCTGAACCCTTACTTACCTTTAGCAAGCCCGTAGTGATGTCTTACTCAGGGCCTGGTCCAAGTCCTGCACAGGGACTCATGTGCATCTCTATGCGTCTCTACAATTGGCCACCACAATTGCTCCGATCCTGGAGACCCCAGTTTCCTTACTCAGCACCTCACCCCGGAGAGCTTTGTGGTGCACGCCTACACCTCTCGAGTCAAACTGGGCATGTTCCCTACCACTCCACTGGACCGGAAATCCAAAAAACTGGATACCTTTGAGAAGAGGATGTTCTCTTCTGCCAGCCTTGCACTGTGGTCTGTGAACACCATGTGGCTGTCTTAAATTTTGCAAATCATATCAGCTGCATCTTTGATGTACGAAGGGTGCTTTAAGACTAATGGTTCAAAAAAACACTCTACATACTTCCTGCGGGGTCCCTAAGGGAACTCAGACTTGAGACTATTGGTCTCATAGGGGGATCATAGATATTTTTATGAATCTTGGGTAACCCATACAGGCATTGTAATATTGGGTGTTCATTATTAAGAAAATCATATTTATCCTGACAAGATTAACTCATTGTCTTTAGCTCACCTTAGAATGCTTTTGATTCTTACTACTAGAGCCTTCCACTCCTCTCTATTGGATTTCCTATAATGTGCTGCTACATTCAACAAAGCGTACATCTTCCTCATGTAATCATCCGTATCCATAACCACTATACTTCCTCCTTTGTCCCCTGGTTTATTCCTTACACTATGACAGCTTTCAAGCGGTTTCAGGGCTTCTCTGTGTTTCTTAGAAAAGTTGTTCTTACTCCACAATTTCTTAGCAGAGGGATCTTCAACCCCTTTTTCTATTACTCTCTCAAATGTCTCTACTTCCTTTCCTAACATTTGTATAGATTGTGTCCACACAGAAGGAGGTTAAAACCCAGACTGATTATCTTTAACTATTAGTTCGTTCTCTGCAAATAATTTCCTTACCTTCATTAACAAATCCTTAATGTTATTCTCTATTGCAAATGTATTAGCTAATGTTGTAGGAGCAAATCCTAATCCCTTCTCCTTCACCCATGAAACGCCTTCACAGGGAAGAATAACGTAAAGCAGCTATTTGCACTGCATTGCGTTACTTCTGACATTTGAAGCCACTCAGAGCCACGTAAAGTGGCTTTGTGTGTCTTCAAATATCTGACTAACGGTTTCCGTCGCTCTTGCACCACTTTGCTTGGTGCATGATCGATGCAAACCTAGTCATAATTATGGCCTTTTATCTGCAGATTCCTACTGGCCTTCACATCCTCTCCGCACTATAAACTGACTACAGTGTGAGGGTCACCATTCTAAGGTCCTTAGAATTTCAGACCAGGTGTCAGTCTTCATCATGGCTCCACACTCCTGTCGTAGCAAGTCACAAATGGAAGGCACGTCCGCATGCCGGTGTGGCACCTATATAGGAACAGCACACATCATTTCCAGTGTGGAGAATGCTGACACGGGGCCAAATTACTCCAACAACATGCACGCAGGGGTACTGCTTGAAAATGTCCAGATCAAGTGTGACACCTAGGGATTATTCTAAGGTAAGGAATATGTGGCTAGATAGAGTCTCTCACAGATATGGCATTACCAAAGGTAAGTAACTTGTTGTGGAGGTACGCAACGGACTGCAATGGTGAGAGAGAACAGGTGGGCAATTGAATAAGAGGAGTTTAGCTGGGGAGACATATAGACAGAGATCAGATTTTGTTGGGACAGATGATGGAAATAGCATTTTCGTGCAAAAGGAAGGTAGGAAGCATGAGGGTATCCAGGAGTCCAGTCACAAAAACACAGCAAAGTAAGGACGAAGCATGGTATAAGGTAGAGAATGGCACAAACAAAGAATAAAGACAGAAAGGGAAAAGGGACTTCAGGGGATACACCCAGTATGGGCAAGGGAGTGGAAGAAAGAAATTACACAATATTGAGGTGAGGCCATGAAGAGAATTCTACTAGAGTTCTTACCATGTCAAGGAGGTGTGTTAAGCAAACAATACTAGGACAGGGTACAGATGTAAATGTAGAGGATCAAATGCAGGGATTGGATCCAGGTAGGAATGGGATGAAGGGAGAAAATGGTGCATGGAAGTGTACAAAGAGGTGGGGGAACGGAGAAGTCAAAGGGGTCAATGCTCTTTAAGGGAGAGGACTGAATGGATGAGATAAGTCAGCATTCCAAATACAAACCACACTAACAAGGAAGCTGACACAAAGAAAGAACATTTCAAATTGTATGCCAGAGGCTGAAACAAATTGACTCTTCCACAGGTACCTCTCAAAATAGTATGCACAAACTATTAAATAAATTGCCTTTAGCTAAGCTGTAGTCTGTGTGCCCTAGCAAATACATTGCAAAAAAATGTGATGGAGCCCAACATGGACCCATGTAGTAGGATGCACCTTCCAAACAGCATCACACCACAATCCAGAGTTGAAAAGGGGATGACGCAACTGTTCCACAAGATCAACAGGCTCAGATCTCAGATTTATGGACAGCTTTACTAAGAGTTCACGTAACATAGTGCACCAATGCAAGGGAGGTGACGAGGGCCAAATTGAAAAGATATGGCACTCTAGTAGTCTTTCAATGCTGGCAAACATGTGGCTGCCTAGCACCAATGTAGGCACCCTTGTACCATGACACAAGTGTGTATGCGTTATGGGCAAGACTGTTTTTGTGCAGGATCCTGCAAAAACAATTCAAAGAAGCATTTGCCTCTTTCTATATGTGAAAAGGTGGAAAGAGTTTGGTCCTGTTTCTGTTTGTGTTCTCATTGAAGCAGAAGAACAAGACATCTTCCCTTGTCCCTTTGACCGTTTTTGACTTAATCGTCGATGGAAAACAACCCTACCCCTGTTGAAGAGGCCTCCATCAGTGAAAACTATGCCCTTATGACTGTAGAATAAGTACAGTGCCCCAGATTCAGAACAACATTTTATTAATCATTGGCAAAGATAGCTTATGTGGTGATGGTGACTACCATCTGGAGATTGATGAACCCTACTATACTATTTACAGACACATTGCATCTAAAATGGAGGGCATTTAACAAAGAAGTTGGGTATGGAAGTACCTACAATTCTTTGTAGCTGTGTTGATGTCTATATACAAAAGGAAAATATTCAGAACTATTATTACTGAAGAAGCCTTTTCAGTTCCTTCCTGCCAGAAGCGCATAAAGGTAGACAAAGAGGGAGAAAGAGAGATTTGACAACCAGAGCCCTTCACAGGAGGGCATTGCCTCAAAAGTGAGAGGAATTTCATCAGATAAAAGAGTGTTGTATGTTTTGACAGCAGGGCCGCCTCATCCAGTTGGATACACCAAGCAGATTGGCCTTGCTAGGACATGGAAGTAGGAAAGTTAGAAACATTTTCCAAGTCCAAACTTTTACATTTTTCTGAGGAATTTCAATCTGACAGTGTGGAACTGCCAATCAAATAATTTTTGCATTCAGTCCCCTTGAAGCTCTGGAGCTAATTTCACAAACCTCTTGGGGTGCCCAAACAACCACAGGAATACACTGATTATATCCACCAGACCTCAGGTGGAGTAGTTGTAGACTATCAGGGTATCTGGCCGAGTGAAAAAGCAAATTCCAGTCCAGGTCCAGTTGCTACTGTTCAAATGGATTTCTTCACAAGAAAGTCCTCTTCAACTTGTTTATGTTCCTGGTGCTACCCAGAGGATCAGCCTCATAATCCTAGAAGACCTTTGTATCCTTGGGTTTCAAGAGGAAGTTGGTCCAAACTCCTCAGGTCCTTCTCACAGGGCAGAGAAGCCAAGTGCAGCATATTCAGTCTGCCTGGCATCCTTTAGCAAGTTTAGTATTTTTCTGATAAAGGCTGGATGAGGGCCCAGTCTTCTAAGGTCCACCAGCAAGTAGGTGGGGAACACCCTATGACACTGCTAGTTCCTCTATGATCAATAGAGTAATAGCTCCCAGGCCATGACCAACCTACTTTTGCTGTAGTTCCTGTTTGCCTTACTGTAAACAGGCCAAACATTTAATGTGTCAGGGCAAACTCATGGTGGCCAAGGTATTTGGCCACATTAAACTTGGGCTCTGAGGCTGGGTATGTGAGTGGGGGGTATACTGTGGTAACACTAAAATCCAGTTTGAAGCACTCACTGTACCACAACAAACCCAGAGACAGCTGCCTGGTAAGTCACAAACAGAGTCTTTGAGTTAAAAGGCATCAAATACACAAGAATTGTCTTGGCATCCTGTTTTCTTCCTCTCAAATGTTAGATGTGGCTCAACAGAACGAATAGGAGTCAGAACCACGAATGCTGGAACCATGCATGCCTAAACAACGCGGTCAGAACAACAACACCATTGCTATCACAAATGCCTTTACCACTAATGCCTTAACAACGATTTTTTATTGTAGAGGCATTCCTGGTAAAGGCATACGTGGAACGGCATGCGTGGTTCCCCCACCTGACCCCCACCCCTAAAACAATGGTACCCAACCCCCACCCCACCCCTAAAACAATTCTACCACTACCCCAACCCCCACACCTAAAACCTAAACTACCCCGCCCCCTACCCAGCCCGTAAAAACTAAAGATACTCCAACCCTCCACCCCATCCCTAAAACTACTGCGACCCACCAAAACCTAAACTACCTCCCACCCCTGCCCCTAAAAACTAAAAATATCCCGACACCCCCACCCGCACCCTACAGACCCCCACCCCTAAGACTACAATGACCCCACCCCTAAAACTACCACAACCCCCACCCCCTAAAACCTAAACTACCCCAGCCCCCTACCCCACCTCTAAAAACTAAAAATTCCCTGACCCACCTACCCCAAAACGACATCGACCCTACCCCTAAAAGTACCGCAATCCCACACTCCCCACCCCCTAAAACCTATACTACCCTGACCCCCAACCATAAAAACTACAAATATAACGACCCCCCACACCCCACCCCTAAAACTACAGCAACCCCATCCCCCTAAAACCTAAACTACCCGACCCCCATCCCACCCCAAAAACTAAAAATACCCCGAACCCCCCACCCCCACCCTGCCCCTACAACTACCGCTGCCCCCAACCCCCTAAAACCTAAACTACCCTGCCCCCCCAACCCCACCCCTAAAAACAAAAAATACCCTGGCCTGCCACCCCATCCTAAAATTACAACGACCCCCACCCCTGCCCCTAAAACGGTCCCAGCCCCACTCACCTGATCGTGTCCTCCGACTATGCCGACTCCCTTCCTCTGTGCCTTAACCATGCATGCGTGTGGTTCAGCACATGCATGGTTAAGGCACAGAACAACGAAGTCGTGGTTAATGAAAGCGTTGTTCCACTTTAGTTTTTCACAACTTCGTTGTTCAGGAGTCATGGTTGGGGATGTTTCCCAACAGAGCTGTTAAGCAGGACTTGACCTTACAGTGTCAAAATGATGTCCACAACCTACCCTCTGAATATTCTATGGGATTCCTAGGGGTCATCTCTGTTTATTAAGGTCAGCCTATTGTTTGCTTCTGGGAGGCCGTTTGGACATTTTTCTCACATACTCCCGGGCTTGAGCACAGGCTGGGAGTTTGCAAAGGTTAATGCTATTAAGCCTTCTGACAGCTCAGGCAATTATTTATTTTTATTAAAAATCTAAATTCAATATGTTCTTATACATATGACAGCAAGACCTTGAAAAATGAAAATAGGTTTTAGGGGGCCATTATAACCCTGGCGGTCGGTGTTATAGTAGAGGCATTACCGCCAACAGGCTTGCGGTACATACCTCCACTATTATGACACTGGCCGTTTGGCCAAAGCCAAACTGCCAAGTTAACACGCAGACTGCCATGGCGGCAACGACCGCCAGGTTGGAGACTACAGTCTCCAGCCCAGCGGCCGTCACTAGGCCGTCCATGGCATTTTGACCCCGCCCACCGCAATGGTTTCTGTGGGTTCTGTACTACCACGGAACCCATGATGGTAGGCACTATCACTGCCATGAAATTCCTTCCCTGGCTCTGATAGGGGTCTCCGCCCCCTCCTGACCCCCCACATACACACACGCATACACACATTCACCCACGCATGTGAGGGAGCGTAGATTTATACTCAAAGTTAACATGAAATGTTTATGAACTAATGTATAATAATGCCGCATAGAAAATGTATTAATGTGTTTTGCTAAACGTGCGCTTGAAATGTGCCCATGGGGAGTGGCCCCAATGTATACAATGACTAATAAAATTGACTAATGAAGAAATAACAATGCGTTAATGAATGATTCTATACTAATATTAAGAGTTATATGTTAAGGATTGGCTAGTAAATTATTAGGCCTTAGTTAGCATGAGTCGAGGCCGAGCTGCCCGGTTTCATATTAAATGTTTTTTTCGAATGTGCAGTGTGCTGACTTGCTGAAGGACATGAACTCGTATTTTTCCAAAGCTAGAGGATGTATGTAACCGTAGTGGATCCGTTCCCATGAAATTCGACTAGCTCAGAGAAACATTTTTGCTGAATGCAACAGTGTAGACTAGTTACAGGTACAAGGTCGCCTGCCATTAGGGAGATGCCATTGCGAACTTTTGATATGACCCAGACACTTTGTCACTCTGCCTAGAGACTTTGCTGTTTGGTTCTTCAAACCATCCTCGCCCTTATCTTGCCCATTCTATACTTTTCCTCCTTATGAGTGAAGTGTCCCTTCCTTACCCGTCTTGCTGAATTCCCTGGCTGATGGCGAATCAACTCATGTCCTGAGGACGAAGACTGACCCTGTATGCTGACCCAATACGGAGGGTAACTATATGATGATGAAATTGTAATTGTCTGTTTTCCATTTCATTCTAGGTACCAACTGCTTCCTTTTGACAGAGACCATAGTTAGATGTTTTCCAAATTAGTGTTACCAAATTATTTTGCATGAAGCCCAACATGCCAATGCTAATTCGAAGTTAGTTAAGAGGCTCACTAAACGGACACAAATAGACAAGTGACTGAATCAATGCTTTGCTGAACAATGCTCTAATGATACTTTGCTAAGGTTAATCCATGTTGACGTCGTGCTATGTTCTAATGTTCATGATCTTTGCTTTGATGAAATCCTATTCAAGTTGCCATATTATGACTATTTTGATGTGTTTCATGGTTTTGAGACTAATAAACTTACTGGTAGAATTGTAACCAATAGGTAATAAACATCATATAATCTTACTAAACTGGTGTGGTTATTCATGACTGAAAGGTCATGGTGGTTTCCGAGTCTTATTGATAATGTTATTGATTTGTTGATTGACATGTTGATTAGTTATCTCGTCCTAAAGTGTCTTCAATCAGGGTCAAAAGATTCATTGGCCTAAAACGAGTCCCAGAGTGAATAAATTAGCTAGATTGGGACGCTTTACCACATGCATACATTCATACACACTCAGAGCAACACTCACGGACATACATCCAGGCACACACGAAACACATGACACAATATGCACGTACACACACACCCACTCATGCACACACGCATTACACACGCATGCACGCATTCAAACACAGTCACACGCACCCCCACACACGCCCACAACAACCCCTACACCCCTCTCTAGTCAGAGAACCCAAATTACCTGCATGCAGGGGGTCCTCCGACAGGAGATGGGATGCAGCGCTGCTGCCAGCAGAAGCATCCGCCAGCAAAACACTGCCAGTCCATATCATGTAAAATGATATGGTAGGCGGTGTTTTGCTGGCGTGGTGCTGCTGCTCGCAGCAGTGCAACCTTACCTCCGTCCGCCGCCATGACCGTAGCCAGAATTCTGCTGGCATGCTGGCAGGATTCGGGCTACGGTCATAATGCCATGGATGGTCAGTAGGCACGCGATGGTATCTTGACGGCTGTCACTGTGGCAGTAGGTGGCATTTGCCGCCAATCTCATAATGAGGGCCTTAGGGACTTGTTGCTATAGTGACATTGCAATGTTAATTTTCAACATGTGTCACTTTTAAATACCATGCACTCTAATTTGTTGACAGCAGCACTTACAAAGAGGTGACTTCCTAATATTTAAAAAGGAGGATTTTATCTATTAAAAAGGGTTATTTTAATAGGAAGTTTTACACTGCAGCAGTCAGGCTACAATAGTAGCCCTGACGTCTTGTTTCCTTTGTTATAATTTGTGAAGGGTAGAATAAGTGTTTCAGTCCTGAACTAACTTTTACATTTCCATGCCATGGGCCCAGTTTCTACATCAGACACTAACTATAGCCTTAGCATGACAGCGAATGATTAGTAAAATTATAAATGTTTTAGGGTTCAGAGCACATACACTGGACAGCAGTAAATGCAGCAACAAATAGGGTGAGTATGTACAAATTATTTATTTCTAATGCCCCCTTATCATTTTAAACAAGAGTTTGTCTTGCAGCAAAAAGAGGATTTCATCACTGTATGTACAACTAAGGTGCATGTAAAAACTTTCTGAGGACATTTCCAAAAGGGTCACCTTAGTTGTTGAGCACTCCACGGAGCTTTTGAATGCTTTTTGTCAGGAAAATGTATTAACAATGTGTTCTTTCACTATTTCCGGCAGCAGATGAAAGTAAACACCTGAATGAAAACAATGCTAATAGGCGATCAGATAAATTACAGACCTTTAACAATGCGCATGGGGATAATACAGGTATATGTGTGTGGGATAGTTGCAAAAAATGTGTCTTTTAATAGGAAACATTCAATGGTGTCTTCTTGACAAGCAGGTATCGTGCAAGACATAGAATAATTTCCCATTTTGAAGAGGCCAAAACATGGGATCACCTTCGCTCAAGGAGGATAATTTCTAACAAAAAGTATCACGGAAACAACCAGCAAAAAATAATTTAAACAATAGTGAAATAGGAACACACCCTTACAAAAGCAAAGCTAAGAATCTATACTCCATTCCCGACAATTTGGAAGTATGACAATGTATCCAACTCACATAATATCTGCAGGTCACACTAGCATGCAAGGCTCTACACAACCTAGGGCCATCCTACATCAACCATCGACTGAGCTTCTATGTCCCAGCAAGACAACTATGCTCCACCTCGCGAAATCCTGCCCACACACCCCTCATTCATCTCAGCCACAACAGAGGTCGCTCCTTTTCCAACATAGCAGCCAAGTCCTGTAATAGCCTTCTCCTCGACCTCCGAACAGCTCTCTCCCTGGTGATCTTTAGAAGGGGACTCAGGACATGGCATTTCAAAGAAGAAACAGCACCCTCAGCACCCAGATACCCTTAGGGGTAATAGTGATGAGCTTTACAAATGCTATATTTGATTGATTGGTTGATTGCAGTTTAGTCTCCAAACACCAGTTCAGAAAATCACGACTGGAAAAGACAATTATTTCCTACTCTCTCTGGGCTCAAATGCCCTGTTTGTGCCTTCAATCAGTCACCCAGATTTGAATGTTTTTGTTCTAAATTCCATGGTGTGACCATTAAAAGCCCTGTCCTTTCGAGCCAATACATTAAGCCATTAAGGTTCACTATTACATTTGCATGTTTGTGTGCTTTATTTTAATTTAGAGTGCCTGGACATTGTCCTCATAGTTTTAATGAGTTATGCAGACTATAGATATTTGATTTAACTTTATTTCTGCATCAATAGAACATGTCATCAGTCATGGTACCATGAAAGGCATGTGTTTCAGTTAGATCTTCTGCTGACAATAATCTGAAACTGACTTTGCACTCAGAATATATTTACAATTACTGCATGTTTAGTGATCATTGAAACACACAATCGCAACTTGCACCAACATTGTAAAGCTTAAAGTAGTTTCCGCTTACTATCCAGCTCGCGGTTCCCACAGTTTATTATTTTGATTAATGAGACCCTCATGGACCAAGTTTAATAACAATTTCTTCATTGGTACAGTAATTCTAGGTCCACAGTGTTGAATGCAATCATTGACATCACAGATATTTAAATGTGTTATACAAAATGTATAATTTTTACATTAGTAAAGAAAATGCTATATACCTTGATCATTGATGCATAGAAACAAGAACAGTATTTTTTAAAGGAAAACAAGACATTGGAGTATATCGAAAAGCAGAACAAAAGAATTAGATTTTAATCATTGGCTACATTATAGTTTAGATTTGCAAGAAAATGACATGTGTTAATGAAAATGTCTACTGCATGATTAGAATCATTGGTGTCAGGATCTATTAAAGTCTCTAATGCCACCCTGTCTTCTTCACTTAAAATTAAAATATTTTCTGGGACCTGTACACAATTGTTTCCTTCAGCAGTAAATGTGTAACCATAGTTATCAACCCCATAATCATCTCCCTCACAGAAGGTGTCTAACATTGAGGTAGCACTGAGCATGCCAGCGGTCCATAGCTGTAAAGGAGTTAAATGCCCTGTTGTACGCATATGGTGATTATTCCATTGGTTTACAAACTCAACAACTGCTTTATTTAGTCTCTTTAGGTAAATATAGTGCATTGCAAAAAGATGGACTTCATTTTGAATATCTAGTATTCCATTTTGTTCCATCCAAAGGAACACATTTTTGAAATAATGAACAACAACTCTGTTTAACTCTGCCCACAATCGTTCAATACGTTGATTGTGAACACTTCGGCCACAAATAAAACTGCCTCTGTTTAAACCTCTTCTATGTACCATGTAACGTGCAACATCAACATTTTCAACACCCATGTCTCCCCTAACCCTCAACGGCAGTCCAAATCTGGATATTCCATCTCTGAAAAGATTAAGAACTGTGCCTGCACGATTGTTAGTGCAACATTTCACATATATAATTGCTCTGCTGTAGCCATCGATGCAGCCATGGAAAACAAACCTCCACCGTATCAGCTTGTGGTTACTGTCAACGTGCCTGATAAATGAAACAAAAATGTTTTAGATTGGTGAATAAATATTTCATACTTTTTTTTAAAAGAAAAATGGCACTATAACCTTCACTATGAATTGACTGGATTTATAGGCGAATATGGGGGGAAATCTCCTGTTGTGGCCTCTACCACTATAACTAAATCACTCATCATGTGTTTTGGTCCGTAGAAAGCAGTACTGTAAACATTGATTGCTGATTATTATATTTGCAGATGAAAAGGTGGGGTCAAATCAGACCTTCTCTTATTATCACATCATCTTCTGACTAGGAAGAAATTATCCAGAAGATAAGGAATGCCCAGAAGTTAAATCATTTTTATGGAAAAGACAAAACTGAATACGTTCTATGGTAAAATGCATCTTCATAGGTATCTTTGGTCGTCACTGGTGGGACCCAACTTAACCTTATACAATGACTCAATGACATTTGCTCATCACCCACGCATGTCAAAGTTCGACTCACAACTTCCCAATACTCAAAACTGGCTGCATATTAAGAGTCAAAACACAATTTCGATTGACGGCTTTCACCATCTCCCACTATGTTTTAACCTTCTACTTACCAAAATATATGTAATGGGTCAATAAAAAGAAACAAATGATTTGATCAAGAAACTTCAGAGACTCATGCAGATCTATCCTGAATAGAAGATCATTACCAAACTAATGAACAAATTGGGAAACATTATCTACCTTCTTCCAGGAAAAAATAGGAAAAATAGAACTCTGATACCTGACATTCATGAGATACTCTCTTTCGCACTAGTCTGCAAGTCAGCATAGATATGGTCTCCATTGTATGAGATAAATCAGACAGAATAGACAAAGACTGACACTGAACTAAGACCTTCTTCTTACTTCTGCCATTCTATACCAGCCAAGGTAATGAAGCATATAGTCCACACATAACAATCCTAGTCAATCTCCATAAGGCAGCACATAGTGGAAGAAAATGTAAAAATCAGCCAAGTCATTCTTGTGCTCAAGTGATCCAATTCAGAAAACCCACATAATTTCTGACTATTTTTCAATGTGGATGTCCTAGCCAACGCCTGGAAAGCTACATAATTAAATAATTACTGCCTTTTAACAATGAAATGCAACCAGCCCCTGGATGATCTTCAAGATTCTGTGTTGGCAGTAACACAACAACCACTGTGGTACAAATAGCAGATGATGCTGTCAAAATCCTGGTCTACGTTGAATGATATTGTCTCATTCTTCCCAGTTTGACAGAGTTACTTAATAGATTCCATCATGCTAGCCTTTTGTAAACAATTGAACGGTGGTTGAAAAACTATGCCTCAACACTGAGAAAAACAGATTTCTGAAAATAAAACTGACAAACATACTGTCAAACCACTTAGCCTCACTACCAGGGAGTAGTCAAACAGTCCAATCCTTCCATGACTCTCTTTAAAGTATACACAAAACACCTTTCATTACTTCTCAATCATTCGAACATCTCCTGTCGCCTCAATGTGAACAACAGGCAGCTCTGTTTAAAAGTCTCCTAACTACAAGACAATATGTGAAGTAGCAGAGATACTAAAATTCTTTTAATCATTAATTTGTCACTGCCACCTTAAACTAAACACTCTGAAAAGTGAATTCACCTCCTTCTCTGCGTTGACATGCACAACTCCAGGGAAAACATGGTTAAATGTAAATAACTTGCTGAACTGAAAACAATTGTAATGAGTGCTTGACACTTGGAAAAATGAACTTAAAGAATAACATCAATTCCCAAGCTAAAAATGCACACCACCAAACCAGGCTAGTAGGAGGCATTAAATGCATCATTCCACAAAATACCCTCAGATCAGTGGTACAAACCTTTGTCCTCTCTATGATTTCTTAGCATGTTTCCTTACTTTCTGAATTTTGTTAATTCTCTTTGCTCCATTAAAATCAGCCCTCTACACCGAAACTTGGTTGATGTCTGATCATACAAGATCACTCCATTGGACTCATTCAAACAGATTCTCGTAGAAAACAGAGGTATTTACAAAATAGCTCTCACTGTCCATTGCTCTTTACACAACACCTCCCCCGCAGCTATTTCACTGACAAGTTTCTCTGGTGGGCCAAGTATAGTGCAGAGTGCAGACTCTCTCCTACTGTAGACCCCACCCTTGAAGATAAACAAAAGGCTCCCAATAGCTTTCTCAGAGAGTGGTCCTAGAGTATGAGATATAGGCCCAGATTTATTCTCTGTTTGTGATGAATTAGCATCATTTATTTTACGCTAATTCAGCGCAAACTTAACTCTATATTGGTATTTTGATTCTAGAGTGGTCTAACGTCAAAATATTGGAGTTAACATAATATTTTGCAAGCGGAAAACTACCTTGCGTCAATGAAATGCAAGGTAGGCGTTCCTGGGCAAAAAAATGACTCAAAGGCTCTAGCGTCCTATTTATCCTCCCATGCAAAAATGGTGCAAATGAGGGAGGCGGGCCTAGATAATGGCGCTAAGCTTGCATGCAGAGACATGAAAGGAAAGGAAAGGCCTTTCCTTTCCTTTCATGCCTCTGCCTGCACCCTCCTCTGAAGCAGAAGAGAAATGCTGAGCATTTCTCTTCCGCATCGCGCTTGAAGCATGCTGTTGTCCTTTAATAAAAACGGGCAGTATTTCAAAAAACAAAAACTGTTTTATTTAAAAAGCAGTCATAGACATGGTGGTCTGCTGACACCAGCAGGCCACCATCCCTGTGAGTGAGGCCATTCCCAAATGGGTCGCAAATTGCAATCTGACTCATGAACATTAATAAGGCAGGTCCATTGAGCCCATTTTGGAATTGCTAACATTGTCTCAGATACTGTTTCACATTATAGATTGCAACTTGCAGATTGCTACTTGCAAAAATATGCAAATTGTGAGTCGTAATCTGTAATGGTCGTACATAGTGACCATAAAATTAATCTAAAACACCCTGGAATTCATTACAGTAACCGTGACCCCATAGTTGATGTGACAGCATTACAAATTAATTGATTATTATCACTGATTGAATACCATCTCACATTGTCAGAAATGACACTAATAAATCATAAATAATTAATCTTCTCACTATTTATTTGTTAACAGTGAAAATACAGTGTTGTCTATACGTATATTCATTCAAGACACCAGCAATTTGTGGGGTTTTATACTTCTTTTCTTGATGAATCCCAGCTTGATCACCCATTTCCCACTGTTTCAGACTTCAGTAGGCACTGGACGCATTATGTGGTTGTTAACCATACCTTGTGTCATGTTCCTTCACTGTGAAACTGCACAGACAATAAAATTTACTCTCAGAGTGAAGGTCATGAGATTCACAAAGTTAGATTTACTATGATTTAGTGTCTGGGCTATGTCACTTTTGTGGCACAGCCCCAATGGAAAATCATTTTTGGTATTTAGTAGGCCATACAAAGCCACTTTGTGTGATTTAGTAAATAGAAAGTAAAGCAAAGCAGGGCATAGTGTCAATTTCAGTCGGGCACACATTAGGTGGGTGGAGCATGTGGGGTTCCCATGCATCCACCCATGTATTATGACTCAGACACAGCATTACAAAGACTTGTAAACCTGGTGCACCTTCCAGACAAAGACGAGGAAAACTTGTATTATTTTTCCTTGTTAATTCATCCCTCCATTTGTGCTGCATTAGGCAGAAAACATAGAAAGAGGAATATTCCTGTAAGTATTATTCTTGTGCAGGAAGATATTCCTTCATGCACAAAAATAACCCCGCCCATAATGCAGGCTCCCTTGCACTTTGGTGCGAGGGTGCCAGCGTTGTTGCTAGGCTGTGCACAGTGTACCAGAGGAAGAGAAAGGAGAGAGCGGGAATGCCCCATATATTTCTAATTATGGAGCATTTCTGCTTTCTCCCTTTTGCACAACAAAGCACAGCAAGCTGTGTTTGTGCCGGCGTTGCGTGAAAGAAAAGTAGGTCTGGGCCCCAATGTACAGTCAGTCCGCAAGACCTGAGTGCTGACTGGAAATTGCATTCCACTTTGTACAGCCTCACTATGGTCTCCAAGAGCAGTCCCTGTGTCCAGACCCATTCATTTGGATAGTGTGACAATATAAACACAACTGGAACACACAAGAACACAGCAAAAACCAGCAACATTGCAGAAGATAACAAAATCAGAAAATGTATCAAAAGCACATAATAAAAGCAAAGCAGCAAACATGGCACAACAACACTACAACAAACAAAACCACACGAACACAACAGAAAATAATAATACTACAAAGGTCAATGCTTTTAAGCACTAAACACAGTCATGTTCAATATGATTGGAGGATTATAGAGATTACTATGTAAGGCTGAAGGCTACGTCAATGGATTCTATGGGGACATGGGCTTGGTGCAAAACCCCCGGACACAGGGCATTATCTAAAGCTAAGAGTTGTTGCTGTGGGCCAAAGATGTTGGTAGATTTTCATTGCTCTGGCCTAAATAATTCTCTTATAATGCATTGTTAAAGTGAACCATTCACATACTTTGGTAGAGAAGCAACCTATAAATGATAGATAGATAGATAGATAGATAGATAGATAGATAGATAGATAGATAGATAGATAGATAGATAGATAGATAATTCATCTGAAATGATTTACCATAAATGATTTGGACCCTGCACATGGTACACCCTTCGCCGAATAGCTGTACGTTGTCTAATTGCTCTACCAACAGGGTCAAGAAGATGAAGTCTAGTTCTCACTCTCCATCTTTGAATTCTTAGGGCCTGATTCCGACTTTGGCGGGCGGCGGAGGCCGCCCACCAAAGTCCCGCCGACAAATGACCGCACCGCGGTCAAAAGACCGCGGCGGCCATTCTTACATTTCCGCTGGGCCGGCGGGAGCTCTCCAAAAGAGCGCCCGCCGGCCCAGGGGAAATGCCCCTGCAACGAGGATGCCGGCTCCTAATGGAGCCGGCGGAGTTGCAGGGGTGCGACGGGTGCAGTGGCACCCGTCGCGTATTTCAGTGTCTGCATTGCAGACACTGAAATACTTTGTGGGGCCCTCTTACGGGGGCCCCGCGGCACCCCCTACCGCCATCCTGTTCCTGGCGGGAGACCCGCCAGGAACAGGATGGCGGTAGGGGGTGTCAGAATCCCCATGGCGGCGGAGCGCGCTCCGCCGCCATGGAGGATTCTGTAGGGCAGTGGTAAACCGGCGGGAGACCGCCGGTTTACCCTTTCTGGCCGCGGCTGAACCTCCGCGGTCAGAATGCCCCTGGGAGCACCGCCAACCTGTTGGCAGTGCTCCTGTGGTCGGTGACCCTGGCGGTCACCGGCCGCCAGGGTCAGAATGACCCCCTTAGTCCTTTACTTCTCAAGCTTCCACAAACATAACTTTCTCCCGAATCAGGTGTTGAACTTAGAATATTGACGATTTGTTGATCAAGTTCTGAATCACTTATATTGGTAAACCTATTTTCAGAAGATGTACACAAACCCATTTCTACCCTTCGTCGGTAAAGAGTGGAGGAACTTATGTTCAAACATGATGCAATTGATGCCGATGAAAATCCAATCTCCCATAGGTACTCAATGTTTTCTTTTGGAACAAAAAACCTGCAGAAACAGAATTAAAATAGGATATAAGGAGCTATTTGCAAAATAGTGTGAAAGAAATAATAAAACTGAACTGACCTTGGTCTTCCTACACCTTGATTTACGACGAGTGTACGGAAAGTACTTGCAGACACAGGTGACAAACTGGTGATCTTGTTTTCAATGTTTGTAATTGAAACAGAAGTGAATCTACACAACTCTTCTAAAATTAAGCTCACAGGGATGGTTGAAATTCCAGAAAGATTGTAGGCTGTTAATATGGCAATTAGAATTTCCAAATGGCTCTCCAGTTTTCTCTGCAGGTGTTCCAAATAGTTAATATCGACAGACATCAAAGCTCGTTCTAAAGCAAAAAAGCAAGATTTTAAAGAAGTGAAATAGTCCACAAGATCATCTGATAAGGCTGTACCAAAGAAACAAAGAAGCAAAATGAGCATAAAACACAATCTAGATGCACTTGTTAAAGCCATGCTCAATAAGGGCAAAAATATCAAGGACTGAGAATTTTCAGGAATTGGTTTTCCTGTTTGATTTCTACTGTGATTGATTGGGCCTCAATGTCATGTGCTTTCTAGTGTTGCTAAATCAGCCACCTCATTAATATTTATTGACCTAGGTGGTTGCTGATCCAGTGTGTTGGTCTCTTTTCTTTTATGTGCATGTCATATTTATCACAGGACTTCATAGTTAAGTATGTGAAATGCACATCAATTTCAGTGCATTCCATCATTAATTCAGTACATTTTTTATTTACTTAATTGGACTTTATTATTAGTTTAGCAGGTGCTATATCAATTCTACGATGTGTCATACAGATATCAATGTAGGTCATATTAATTTCAAAATGTTTCATACTTGTTTCAAATGATGTAATATTTATTTCATTGACTGGTATTTAATGTGTGTTGTATTCATTTTTAACAATGTGATATTCATTCCAGACTCGGTCATATTATTTTTAGATACGCAAAATGTACTTGACTGGGTGTCATTTTCTTTTTAATGTGTCATTCATTTCAAATTATGCAGAATAGCTTTCAATGCTCCACATTACCTTCAATCCATGCCATATTGGTTTCAACAAATGTCATGTTATTTTCAATGTAATAGTAGTCACATTCATCTCAATGCAAATCATATTAATCTAGATGTAGATTATATTTATTTGCAAAAGTGCCATATTAATTTTAGCATGAGTCATATTTCTTTCAATGTGTGTCACGTAGACTACTGTGTCTGCCATATTCATTTCAACATATGTCATATTCACTTATACATGGTGTCAAAGTAATTACAACACAGGCCATGTTAATTTCTATATGTAAAAGAAGCATTTCAAGCCGCACCATATTCATTTACATACATGTCATCTTCCATTATCAATATAAGCCCCATTGAAACTAATATGAAATGCCTTCAAATGAGTATGACCAAAGATGAAATTGTCATGACATTTGCCAAAATTAATATGGTGTGCATTGAAATTAGTATGAAACATATTCAAATGAATATGATATATGTTAAAATGGATATGTTGCATCTTAAAATGAATATAGCAAGTGTTAATATGAATACGACATCCATTGAAATAAAAATAACATTGATTGAAAGCAATATAGCACATGTTAAAATGAATATGACATGAGTTTAAATGAATACGGGCTACATTGAAACATTTTTGACATGTTTTATAATGAATGCGAGATATGTTAAAATGAACATGACATTTATCAAAATGAATATGGCTTGCATTGAAAGTCGTATGATACACATTGACATGATTATGATACATGTTGGAGTGGATATGATTAATGTTAAGATTAAAATGATGTGTTAATTTTAATGAGACAAATTGAAAGGAATATGACGTGCTAAGATGAATATGACATGAACTGAAATGAATATGAGCCCTACTGAAATTAGTTCAGCATGCTTTAAAATGAATATGAGCAATGCTGAAATTAAAATGAAACCTGTCAAAATTAATATGTAATGCTTTGAAATTAATATGATACACATCGAACTGCATCTTGTATATATTGAAATGAATATGACCTATGTCAAAATGGATGACCCATCTAAAAATTATTATGACAAGGGTTAAGGAGAATATAATATCCATTAAAATGAATATGATATTCATTGAAAAGAATAGGACACAGTTTAAGATGAATATCAACCACTTTGAAATGAATATGACACCTGGTGAAAAAAATATAACCCACACCAAAATGAATGACTGATTTTTGAATGAATATGAAACTATGTGAGATAAATGTAGAATGCTTTGAAATGAACAAAGCACATATTGAAATGAACACAAGCCATGTTTAACTGAATATGACCCCTGTTTAAATTAATCTGGCTTGCATTGAAATTATCTTGATTTGCTTTAAAATTATTATTACATATTGAAATTGTTATTACATAGGGCCTTATTACGAGTTTGGCGAACGGGAAAGCTCGTCTGGCAAACTCCCGACAGGGGGGCCGCTGCCTTCATGGCGATAACCCCACCAGAGCTATTAAGAGTTTCGTGCTAGGTCGGTGGGTGGAAACCTCGGTTTCCACCTTCAGACCTAGAAGGAAACAGGCTACAGCACTGTCTCCAGCTCATAATCGGGCCAGCGGCAATGCTTTTGCCTGCGGGGTGCACCAGCACCCTCTCAATGTTTACTGTCTTCAAAGCAGACAATGAACATTGCAACAGTGCAGAGCAGGGGGTTCCCATCACTGACCATTCTAAGTGCATGGGCAGTGCAGGGAGCCCCCTGCACCTGTTCTCCAACAGCCTTTCCATGACGGTGTAACCGTCATGGAAAGGCTGGCAGAGAACAGGGTCATGCATCGCTGCCCTGGCGGATTATGATCTCCGCAACCGCTGGGACTCCGGGATCATGGATCCTGGTGGTGCTGGCAGTCTTAATGTGGCCGACGGACCACTGCAACAGCAGCGGCCCTGACTGCGAGTGTGGCGGTCTGAAGACTGTCACACTCATAATGAGGCCCATATTGTGAAAGGATATGATATGGACTAAAATAAATTAACAAAAATTAATATATCACACAGTTAACAAAATATAAAACAAAGAACCAGCTTTTACAATGTATCCATAACATGCATCCATTTACAGTGCAGATAAGTATTTTTACATTTCTTACAAAGTACTTTATCATGCAGGTAAGTCTCTTTGTAAATAATAATTTGTTATGTGGCCATAGAGGTAAAGGGAGGTAAGGATGCTTTTAGAGTTTAAAGGCTAGTAGAGGTAAAGCAGCAATAAAGACTGAAGAGTAAAAACAAAAAAACAAACATGAAGGATAAAGGAAGAGGAAATAAGGAATGAGGAGAAAGGGATGAGAGTTAAAAAGTCAGAAATGGTGAGTGAAAGCTTAAGACAGAGGTGCGAATGGTGATTAAGGGACAAGGGGTAATGACTGAGGATGAAGAGTAAAAGAGTAGTATTGTAGGACAAGCAGTGAGCGAAGGGAGGTAAAGAATGAGATTTGAGAGTTAAAAGTTGGGGGATGATGACTGCGGTTTGAGGCTCGAAACCAAAGAAAGTCTGTGAAGAGTGAGGGACAAGGAATATGGCATGAGAAGTAAGGACTGAGGCGAGAGTGATGAGGGCTGATAAAGAAAAGATGAGAGGTGAGGGATGCGGGATGAAGAATGAGAAGTGAAAAATGAAAGTTTAGGGACAGGAAGCAAGGAACGAAGAACAATAAGGAAAAAAAGAATGAGAAGTAATGAATGAAAGATGAAGAATGACAGAGTGACAGCAGAAGAGTGTGGGATAAATAATTAGGGGTCAGGAATTAGGATTGATAAATAATAGCTGATGGGTGATAATGAGGGTTAAGGAGAGGTTAGATGCATGAGGGGTCATCAGTGAATTATAACAAAAGGAAGATGGAAATAGGGATGAGTGATAAGGAATGAAGGATGAAAACAGGAGCATGAGTGATTAGATTATCCTAAAATAGACAGGGGTGAGTACATTTTAGGACATCATTGTTAGTCAATTTCACTCATTACACAAAGTGAGGAGAAAGTGTGAATCACAGGATAGATAGAATGAACAATTACGGCCAAGAGGGGTGGGAAGAAGAGTGAGTGCTGAGGTCCAAGAGCTAGGGACTTACTACTGAGGGATGACGGACTGGAGGCAAGTATGTTGTGAACCCCCTGCTTTAGCAGCTAAAAGAGGGGTGGGGCTCTTAATGGGCCTCTTCCGTCCACAGCTCAGCAGACAAAGGCTCATAACCTGAAAGGGTGGGTGGGTAGATGGTTGAGTGAGTGAAAGGACTAATGGATAGGTGGGGAAATGAAAGGGTGGATGGATGAGTGAAATGGTGGATGGAAGGATGAATGTATGAGTCAAAGTATGGATAAGTAAAAGAATGAATGGATGAGTGAAAGGGATGGTGGATGCATGGACGGATAAAAGTGTGCATGATGGATAAGTGAAGGATGGATAGATGAATGAAAGAGGATGGATGTATGTTTGAAAGGGCAAGTAGATGGATGACTGAAGGTGGAGGGATGATGAGGAAGGATGCATTAGTGAAAGGATGGATGGATGGGTGAAGTGAAAGAGTGGATAGATGGATGGAATGAAAGGATGAATAGCTGAATGAGCAAAAGGATGGATGGGTAAATGGATGGAGAAATGGATGAGTGAAAGGATTATGCTGGGGCTTTGTGACCCCCCCGCCCCCAACTTTAGAAGCTACAGCAGGGTGGAGTTATTGATGGGTCTCTTCTGTGTGCAACTTGGCAGAGAACGGATGAGTGAAAAAATAGATGGGTGAGTTAAAGGGTGGATGCATGGATGGATATATGAGTAAAAATGATGAAAGAATGAAAGGTAGGGTGGATGGATGTATAAGTAAAAGGGCGATGGATGGTGAGAAAAAAGAAAGATGGATAGATGAGTGAGTGAAAGGACTGATGGCTGAGTGAAAGGGAGGGTGTGTGAATTGAAGGATGAGATGAATGAAAAGGAGGATGGACAGATGGATACAGTGAAAGGGTGGATGTATGTAATGAAAAGATGGATGGATGAGTGAAAGGATGGAAGCATAAAATAAAGGATAGATGAGAGATGATGGATAAGTTAAGAATAGTTGAGAGACTGAAATGGAGGGTGGATGAATGAATGGATGGATGAATGAAAAGGGTGATGGATGGATGAGTGAAAGGAAGGGTGGATTTAAGAAAAAGTGTGTGGGCAGAGGAATGAAAGCATGGGTGGATGAGTGAGTGGATTGATGGATGAGAGAAAGAGTCAATCGGTGGATGGATGAGTGGTTGGGACAAAGGAAGAAAGGATGGATGGATGATTAGATGGCTGAGTTAAAGATGGATAGATGAATGAGTTGAAAGGAGGAGCGATGAGAGGAATAAGGGAGGAGGTTTGAGTTGTGAGGATGAGGAGTGAAGGAGGAGAAGATGGCGAGTGACAGATGTGAGAAAGGGTGAGAGTGAGGGCTGGGGATTGAGACAGGAGGAAAAAGTGATTAAAAGTGAGGGATTAGAGATGACAAATGAGAAATTAAGGATGAGTAGTTGGAAATCAGGGCTGAACATTGTAGAATGTGGGATGGTAATGAGGAATGATGGTTGATTAAAAAAAGGATGAGATTTGAGGAAAGAGGAGTGAGGTCAAGAGGGTACAAGTGAGGAATGAAAACTGAGGCATGAGATGTAAGGGGGCAGCTTGCCCTAAAATGGACAGCGTGGTATTCATTTTAAGTTATCATCATTGTCCATTCCATGTATTTCTCAGAGGGGAAAGTATGAGCAGTAAGGGATGAGGAAAGAAGAATAGGGAGAGATGAGGAATGAAGTGTGACAAATAAGCGATGTGGAGTGAATAGAAAAGAGTGGGAGAAAAAGGGGTGGAATAAGGGGCAAAGGATGTGAAGGATCAAATGACAGGTGAAGGGATGAAACATAAAAAGTAGATTGAGTGATGCACAGTGAGGAATGTGAGGTGATTATTAGAAATCAGAAGTGAGAGCTGACTTATGTATGGGGAATTTGAGGATGGCTAATGGCTGGTGGGGGATGAGGAGTGAGGTTAGAGGAAGTAGTAGGGCATTTAGGGCCTCCTTCATATTTTGGCGGTTGGCCTGTCCTCCGCCGGGGAGATGGACAAAGTTACCACGTTGCCCAGGAGGAGGAGCCAACCCCCAAATTTTTAAATGTCTGTTGGCCCAATTGACAGTTACCACTGTTCCCTCTCCACAAAAAAATGTAAAATAGGCCCTAAACGTCATAGAAGAGAAGTAAAGAATGGGGAGTAAAGAAGAAGGGAAGGGCTGAGGGATGAAAAACCACTCCTCCCTCCACTCTAGCCCAGATGGCTCATCAGGATATGCAGGCCACACCCCAGCTCCCTTTGAGTTACTGTCTAGAGGGGATTAACAAACAGCCCAGCTGTCAGTCTGAACCAGACAGGGAATACACAAGTAGGCAGAGTCACAGAATGGTTTAAGCAAGAAAATACCAACTTCCTAAAATTGGCATTTTCAAACAGCCAATTTAAAAACCAATTTTACTAAAAGCTGTATTTTTAAATTGTGATTTCAGGGACCCCAAACTAAATTTTTCAATTTGCTCTCCAAGGGAAGCTGCACGTTAAGGATATTTAAAGGCAGCCCCCACGTAAACCTTTTATAGAGGCAGGCCTTGCAACAGTGAAAACTGAATGTGGCAGTTTTTTACTGTTAGGACATGTAAAAAACAACAGTACATGTTCCACCTTTACCATACACTGCACCCTGACCATGGGGCTAACTAGGGCCTACCGGAGAGGTGCCTTGCATGTATAAAAAGGGAAGGTTTGGGCCTGGCAAGTGTTTACACTTGCCAGGTCAAATTGGCAGTTTAAAACTGCACACATGGATACAGCTGCAGTGGCAGGTCTGAGCCATGTTTACAGGGCTACTCATGTGGGTGGCACAATCAGTGCTGGAGGCCCACTAGTAGCATTTGATATACAGGCCCTGGGCACATCTAGTGCACTTTACTAGGGACTTACTCAAATATGCCAATCATGGATAAAGCAATCACCAATACAATTTACACAGAGAGCATATGTACTTTAGAACTGGTTAGCAGTGGTAAAGTGCCCAGAGTCCTAAAGTCAACAAAAACAGGTCAGAAAAATCAGGAGGAAGGAGGCAAAACCTTTGGGGGTGACCCTGCAAAAAGGGCCAGGTCCAACAGGGCCACATTAATTTCACAAGGTGTCATATTCCTTTCAATTAATGCCATATTCTTCTCAATGGGTGTCATATTCACCTTCACACCCGACATAATAATTTTAACATGTGTCATATCCATTTCAACATAAGTCATGTTCATTTCCATAATGCCATATTCATTTTGATGTGTGTCATATTAATTTCAAAGCATTACATATTCATTTTGACACGTTTCATCTTAATTTCAGCATTGGTCATATTCCGTTTAAGGCATGTTGAATTAATTTCAAAGGGTCTCATATTAATTTCAATCCAAATCATATTCATTTTAGCATGTGTTGTATTCCAGTCGATGGATGTCTCATTCATGTTAACACATCATATTAATTTTAACATGAATTATATCCATTGCAACACATATCATAATAATGTCAACGTGTTCCTTATTACTTTCAATTCAAGCCGTATTCATTTTGATAAATGGCATGTTAATTTTAACGTCGCTCATATTCATTTTAAAACATGTCAGATTTATTTCAATGAAGCTCATATTCATTTAAACTTATGTTATATTCATTTTAATATGTGTAACATTACTTTCAATCACTGTTAGATTTATTTCAAATGAAGTTATATTCACATTAACGCTTGTCATATTCATTTTAACATGCAACTTATATATTTTAACATATATCATATTCATTTGAATATGTATCATTTTACTTTCAATGCATGCCTTATTCCTTTTGACAAATGTCATGACAATTTCAGCTGTGGTCATACTCATTTGAAGGCATGTCAAATTGAATTCAATGGGGGTTATATTAATTTCAACACAAACCATATTCATTTTAAATCATCTACTGTTCATTTCTGTATATCTCATTCATTGCAATATGGGTAATATTAATTTCAATGCAGTTCATATTCATTTCAACATGTAATGCTCATGTCACTGTATGAAATATTAGTTTTGATGTGCATTATATTCTTTACAAAATCTAATATATTCATTTCAGTACCTTATAGTCATTTCAACCTGTCACATTCATTTCAATGTATGCCATATTCCTCTTGGCATATGTCAGTCATTTTAAGAAATGTCCTATTCTTTTTATGAATATTGTGTATGTTTCAGTGATTACTTTATTGTTTACAGTGCAGGCCATATTTATTTCAGTATGATTGATATATAATTCAGTATCTCTCTTATTAAATTCGAAGTGTGTGTTATTCATATTAATCACTAAGTAGCATTTTCACTCTGGCAGGTCTCTTATTTGTTTTGGTTCAAGTCAGATTCACTCTGCCAGATATTAAATCTATGTTAACACATATTACGTTTATTATGGTGGGTGCCATATTCATTTTGCAGTAGCTATGTATTTCAGGATGTATCCTATATGGGTTTCTGTAGTTTTGACATGAACGGCTTCCCATACATGTCTGTCGTGTGGATCATGCATGAGTGCCTGAGTGTGCTAATGTCTTATTTATGTTGCTGACTACTGGTGAATATGAAGGGAAGAGAAAGAGGCATAGGGCTGCTTCCCGCAGGGACTGAATGAGCAGGGGGTCATTCAGTCCTCACCGACCTTGGTGTTCCGGTTATTTCTTCCTGTACTTCTGCCATCCCTCAGTCAAGCCATTATTTGCTCATCTGCTTTGATACTGTCACATTTTCCCTTTAAAGAGGCTGTGGTTCTTAAATTTTGGACGTACTTTTCAATGTACTTCCTGGACTGTCTGGGCATATCTAAACCTAAATCTTGATGATGATCCGATAGTCTAAGTAGATTGAAACGCCGTCGACTGAATGTACAGATCCCTCATAATATTAATCTGAAATAGGCTGGCTGTACGGATGTTTTGTATATATTATTTATGTTGAAAGTGTCGCTGAAGAAATGCAGATTAGTTCTATTCAGCCTGTTCCATTACCAATGCCACCTACGTCTATCTTCACACAGTCACAAAAACAGCACCAACACCACCACCATGTTCCCAGCATAGCCAAAGCAAAAGCAAACCCTACTTTTCACCCAAAGTTCCTCCTGCTTAGGATCTATGAGGACGATCTCTTACAGGGTTTAGGATTTCTTCACCCTGAGGCCGAAAAGAACAACTTGGCAAAGTGCACACTTTGCTGCAGGCAACTGAAACATGGCAAGCTTAGTGGACATTTTGGTTCAAGGGGCCATCTGGCCCATGAAAACCAACATCGAGTCCTGTGGGAAAAGCACCTTAAAGGATGACTTTTGCTGACAGAGAATAGTATGAACAAATACAAGGATGTTCTGCTGATGAAAATGTTGTTGTCATGATAAGAAACAGCCCTGTCACTGTACTGTGTAGTCATCACTAGCAACAACCTAAAATTAACACAAGGGTAAGGAGGATTCCATGGTCATCCCAAAGCACCAAAGAAGACCTCAGTGAAGCCACTGGGGTGCAATTGTCATAAAAAATTAACAAAATCAATTATCAAGGCTATGTTCAGCTAGGAAGCAATGTACCCCAAAAGCATCAGATAGCCTATTTATATAATGGACAACTGGCCAAAATGTTAGTCTTTGACCTCCTCCCTTGCTCTTTGGTGGAAGGAGAGGGGTTTCAGTAAATTGTGGAGGCCTTTATTCAAAATTGGAAGTTCCAAACCATACCAATTTTTTCAAATATCACTGTGCACAGCTGCATCATTGTTGGAATTGGTTGCTGGTACAAATAAGGTAAGCACCTGCCAGTCCATCTTTCCCACTACAGATATGTGGGTAAGTTGTCAAGCTATAAAATGCATGTGCATCAGTGTATGGTGGTTTGTTATCAAAAGGTTTAAGAAAAAGCTAGCACCTGGTGCCACCATTCCTTATGCTTTTGAAGATACCCATCAACATGTAACTGTTGCAATGTTCTCAATGCAGAAAGCATGCACATCTTCAAACATCATTGACAAATTCAAAACCAAAGTCTATGAATGGAGTCAAGCCAAAGTTCTCACTGAAATTGCTGTCACTACCAATGAAAGTCATATTTTCAAAGCTATGGCAGATGGAGGATATCTGATAGTGCTTCATTTAGCTTATTGAATCAACCTAATTGTGTACAACTTCCTCAAAAAAGTAGTACAAACAATTCTGGCTACTTGTCAAAGGATTTGCATGGATTTTACAGATTCTTTTGAAGTCCAGAAGTGGTTTAAGGATCATTCAGCATGGTAATACAGAGCCCATTAGAGTTTTTATACAGGAGGTTCTAACCCATAGGGACTTTATCTTCTTTATGCTACATCACTTGTTTGAGCAGCAGAGGTCTATCTATGATTATGTGTTACAAGTTAGAGGGAATGCATTGGCCAAAGCTATGACAATGCAAGTTGACAAATAAGGGCTAATAGTCTTCCTGAGCCAATGATAGAAATCTGCCTATTATCTGCGGTCATCTCTGATTTCTTGTCTTCTGCTGGACACTATTTTATTGCTAGTTTTTACA
Organism: Pleurodeles waltl; assembly: GCF_031143425.1. NCBI lineage: Eukaryota > Metazoa > Chordata > Amphibia > Caudata > Salamandridae > Pleurodeles > Pleurodeles waltl. Next base: position 503,767,789 of record NC_090447.1, read on the forward strand.
CTTTGAGCACTTGGACACTGCTGTCCAGTACCCAGTGTATATGCTCCGCCCCAAAAACATGGAGAAATCAACCAATCCCTGATAGGCATATTTAACTTTTCTCCAGAGTATATGGTGCAGAAATATTTCCAAGACATGAAAAGTTAACTGTCATCCGTGAAGTACAGCACTTATTGTTCTTTTCACTAGTGTGACAAAAGACATCTTGGTTTAAATCCCACAATTGTAGCCTGCCTGCTGCAGTGTAAAACCTGCAGGAGAACCTGTTAAAGTAACTCTTTTCGAAGGATATAATTTCCCTTTTAAATATTAGTAAATCACCCCTATGTAATCTTTGTAGCCCATAAGGTAGGGCACATGGTATTTAAAAGGCGGGCAAGAAGAAGATTCAGGTTACCACAGTCCTACAATGACAAGGCCTAAAATGCTAGGTTCACTGTGGCAGGCCTGGCTGTCCTATGCAGTCAAGTAATGTACAGCTCATAATGCTAATACTGTAGTTTGGGAGTAGGACCAGCAAGAAAAATAATAAAACAAATATTTTAATAATTAATAAAAACCAAATTCAATATTGAAATCAGAAGTAATAAATATTTCCCTTCCTGAAGTTTCCAAACGTTAATTTGCATTAGCTCTCCAGCTTATACCAGCCTGCACTTGGACTGAATAAGGCATGGATGAGTTATTAAACGGCCCCCAAGAGCAAACAATATGCAGATTGAACGGGCAGAGATGCTTTCTGAGAATGTTCAAAGCAGGGATTGTGGGCATCCTATAACATCACACTGACAAATACTGCTTGACAGGTCTGTTGAGCTACATGTAACACTAGGAGCACTCTTGAAAAAAAGAGAGCAAGATACCAAGACACTTTTTAGGTATCACCTGTCTGGTTGCTAAAGGACTCTGCTTTTGTTCGACCAGACTGCTCCCTCTGGGTTTGTTGAGGGTGCAGTGCCTACTTTGAACTGGAGTTTAGTGTTACTGGAAGAAGGATACTGATGATTTCTCTTTGACATTTCTGCAAACACCACAGCCCTTAGAACTGAAGTTTAGTGTGGCTCAAAACACTCAAGCCCATATTTATACTTTTTTAGTGCCGCATTTGTGCTGCTTTTTGACGCAAAAACGGTTCAAACGTACAAAATACAATTGTATTTTACAAGTTTGCGCTGCTTTTTCGTCACAAAATGATGCAAATGCGCCACTAAAAAAATATAAATATGGGCCCCAATATATTGGAAATGCCCTGACACACAGCATCAGTAAGGCAACCAGAAACTAGTGAAAAAGTGGATAGCGTGGGCCCTGTGAACTTTTAACCTATTGGTTAGGGGGTGTTTAGGAGTCAATCCTACCCAGTAGATAATGCCAGGCATGATTGTGGTACTTCTAGACACCCACATCAGAACAGTGTTTGTACCTGTGGAAGATCAGGTAAGTATTAGAAATTCAACTTTTCTCTGTCTGAAGTTCCTGGAAACTAATTTGCATTAGCTTTCCAGCTTGTCTTAGCCAGTACATGGCCACAATAAGGAGTGAATAAGGTGTGAAATTTGTGTGAATGCATGTTCATGGGGGAAAGGTCGGAATGGACATCTCGAAAGGAACAGAAGTAGGTTATTGACCTAAAGGGACACTGCCTGTGTCCTGTTGCCAGGGGGATTCCCCATGTCTCCCTCTCCCTGAGAAGTCAGACAGTGAGGGGTTCCATTTCCATTGCGAATAGCAAGGCGGATAAGGGGCACCCCAAGCCTAGTTCACCGTCTCACTTGGAAAGGTCATTTGATGAGTTAGCCTAAGCAGATCAGGGAGGTGGGATTTGTGTACACAAACCTTGTTTATGCTAGTATGCGCTCGCTTATCCCCATCCGGTTCAGTACTTGGAAAAGGTAATCCCAGGTAAGCAACTTAAATATGTTTTCTCGGTCTAGTATTAGACAGGCTGACCATGGGAAGCACTTCTATGTTTCATCCTGTACATGAAAGAGGCACCTAATTTTGTGAGATGTGCTGAATATGGTTTTGCCTGTTGTCACACAAAGCAGTCTCCAACCCCCAGTAGTGTGTCTGAGGCCAGGGCAGGGAAAATCAGGGTCTTGTGAACAACAAAGACTTCTCTTTGACGTTTGCCTGCTTCAAAGGCAGAAATGGGTTTAAGTACTGGACATCTGAAACTACCTAGTTGACTGAGAACATTCTGACCGGAAGAAGAGCTGGATGCTGTAGGAGGGAATGGCACTCTGTCTGTTACTTTGTTGTGCTGGCATGATGCTTGCTACTTCTGTCCTGGGAATGAAAGGACTGGACTTTGCTTTCTACATCCTGCTTCCAAGGTTCTCCAAGGGTTTGAGCTGAGCTTGCCCCCTGTTCAGAAGTCTCAGGGCTATCAAAGACTTCACCTGCCAGCACCTGGGCTCTCTTGTTGAGAGTTCTGACTTGCCAGGTGGTACCAAATCCACTCCCTGGGCCCTTGGAAGTGAGTTCTGGTGATTTGAAACAGAAAATCCCCACATCGACTCTCAGCGCCACTGTAAATTGATGCATCCCTGGAGGGACCTGACTCAACGCCTGCTTTGCTGCCGGGGATCAGCGCATCACTGTAAAGATTCGATGCAGCATCTGCACTGCTTCTGCAGAATCGATGCAGTGCCTGCACCGCCGCTGCAGAATTGATGCAATGCCTGCCTTGCTGCTGTAGACCAACACATTGTGTCTGGATTTTCAAAAGCATCGTCCCTGGGTGCCCATTTCCTCATCAACATTGCACTGCAGTAAAGACTGCATGTCTAGAAACTGACACATCAACTCCCCTGACAGTAAGGAACCAATGCTTCACCTCCTTTTGATGGTAAGGAACCAACTCAAAACCTACCCTGGCAGTGAGGAACTGATGCATCACTTGCTTTTATGGTGCCTCACCTCCCCTACACCTGTTCTCATCTTTGATTTTTGATGCATCTAAGGTTTTCTGCCCTGATACAAATCCATCTATTGATTTCTATGGGCTAAACTTGCTTACACTTTTAATAGTGACATCTTGACTCACTTGTGTTGAATTTTTGTTGTTTTGGTCTTGTTTGTTCAGATAAATATTGGCTATTTTTCTAACCTGGTGTGAACTTCTTTTGTAGTGTTTTCACTGTGTTACTAATTGTGTGTGTGCGTGTGTGTGTGTCCAAATACTTTGCACATTGGCTCTGAGATAAGCAGACTGCTTGTGGCAAGCTTCCAAGGGGGTGAGAAGGGGTTAGCTAACTGTGTGAGTCCTTTACACTGACTATAGTGAGGGTCCCTTCATGGACAGGGTGAAAACCACTGCAAACTAGAGGCCCCATTTCAAACACTAACAAAAACACAGCAATACAATTCAACAACAAATGGGAATGACTGAGACAATAAGGGTATTTTCTCACAATATGTATTTGTGTTCCTAGAAGGGATATCATATGTTAACCACAACAATATATTGTCATTCTATGTGGTTTAGATATTCCCTTCAAATAAGTCTTGATAAATGCCATGACAATACCTCTTGGCAGCCTAGGTCAACAGAATATATACTCTAGACACAAACATGGAAAACAAAAATAGTAGACATGAGCAAAACCAATTGTTTTAATCAAAAAGCACTAACTCGTTTAGAACATATGCATGTTTATATGCTCCCAGAAAATCCTAAGGGCCTGATTTAGAGCTTGGAGGACTAGTTATGTTGTAGAACTCTTACCTTGGGCTTATAAGTGTTCAGTTTTGGGTGGCAGCACCACCACATGAGGATAACAGAGTCCGTCCCTCACTGGTTGGAAGCTGTCGGCATAACCTTTCAGGCTAGATAGCACCACCCCACCAAAACCTGGAACGTAAAGGAGATTTGTGGCAGCCTAATGCATGACACTCTGACTCCTCAGGGAAGTCTTGGTTGACAGACCTTCTTCTTAAATGTTCTCATATATACGAAGACAGACAGAGAGATGCAGGACAAGCATCAATGCATTTATTGAAAGGACTGCATTCTACGATAAAAAAACATGAACTGTGATTATTGGGAGGATGTAACATGACACAGTGATGATTGAGACCACTAGGGAAAACAGATAAACAGTTGCAACCTCCTGTAATAAACATGTGTCTAAGAATTTCGACCTACACCCTATTTTCTAACATGAGAACATAGCAGTGTCAGCCTTTTCTGCCTGTCACAGGCTTATGGAGGAGCCCCAACCTCATATCTTGGTAGTCCTTCTAGTTGGCTGGAAAGACAAGGCCAAGATCAACAAAACTGCAGTGAAGTGACACACAGCATAAGATGGCTTCTCTTGCTAACAAACTTTGGTATATGTGGTGTTTTTATAATAAAATGTGGTGTATTCTGAGAACAGACCGGACATGATTATGTGTCCGTGACTTTGTACTCTTGTAGCGGAAATACTTAGTATACTATTGTGTGTAAATATAACAGCCTTATGCAGAGGGCTAAAGGAAATGCATTAAAAGTGCAAATAAATGTTGAACACAAACAAAATGTGTTTTCTAAGAAATTGCAGCCGAGAAAACGTAAATGCAACAAGTTGAAAAGCTAACTGTGTCAAAAACATAATAAAATGAATAATGGTGAATAAAATGTGTGTGTGCCTTAAAGACACAGGCGTAAAGACTAAAATATGGGTGCCAAACCTAATGTGAACCAACAACACCCTCTCCATTGTCGGTAGAAAAGTGCAGGGTCCAATACTTAGAGTGAACTTCACAAGACTACTTACTAAAAAGCGTACTAAAATGTACATAAAAAGAGATTCAAATGTCAAAGTTGACAAGCAAACCAAGCCGAAAGCTGGCTGAACTAAAAGGACAATTAAGAATTTTGAATAAAAATCAATCAATCAATCAATCAATGCATTTATAGAGCGTGCTACTCACCCGAGAGGGTCTCAAGGCGCTGGGGAGTGGGGGGGTGGGTTACTGCTGCTCGAAAAGCCATGTCTTGAGGCGCTTCCTGAAGGCGAGATGGTCCTGGGTAGTTCTTAGGTGTGCGGGGAGGGAGTTCCATGCTTTGGCTGCCAGGTAGGTGAATGATCTTCCTCCTGCGGTGGTTCTGCGGATACGTGGGACGGTGGCAATGGCGAGGCTGGCTGAGCGAAGCTGACAGGTGGGCATGTAGAACGAGAGGCGGCTGTTGAGGTATTCTGGGCCCATGTTGTGGAGTGCTTTGTGTGCCTGGGTGAGGAGCCTGAAGGTGATCCTCTTGTTGACGGGGAGCCAGTGCAGGTGTCTCAGGTGGGCGGATATGTGGCTGTGGCGAGGGATGTCGAGGATGAGGCGTGCGGAGGCGTTCTGTATGCGTTGTAGGCGTTTCTGAAGCTTTGTGGTGGTCCCTGCGTATAAAGTTTTCCGTAGTCCAGACGGCTTGTGACGAGGGCATGGGTAACTGTCTTTCTGGTTTCGGCGGGGATCCAACGGAAGATTTTTCGGAGCATGCGTAGGGTGTTGAAGCATGATGGCAAAACGGCATTGACTTGCTTGGTCATAGTGAGGAGGGGGTCCAGGATGAATCAGAGGTTGCGTGCGTGATCCGAGGGGGTAGGTGCGGTGCCCAGAGCCGTGGGCCACCAGGAGTCGTCCCAGGCGGAAGGGAATTGTCCGAGGATGAGGACCTCCGTCTTGTCTGAGTTCAGTTTTAGGCGGCTGAGCTTCATCCATTCTGCGACGTCTTTCATTCCTTCCTGTAGGTTGATTTTGGCGGTGGTTGGGTCTTTGGTGAGGGAGAGTATCAGCTGGGTGTTGTCAGCGTAGGAGATGATGTTGATGTTGTGTTTGCGTGCGATGGTGGCGAGGGGGCTCATGTAGATATTGAAGAGGGTTGGGCTGAGCAAGGAACCTTGGGGTACGCCGCAGATGATCTTGGTGGGTTCTGAGCGGAAGGGAGGGAGGTGGACTCTCAGGGTTCTGTCGGAGAGGAACGAGATGATCCAGTCAAGGGTCTGTCCTTGGATTCCAGTGGTGCGAAGGCAGGTTATTAGGGTGTGATGGCACACGGTGTCGAAGGCAGCCGAGAGGTCCAGGAGGATGAGGGCGGTTGTTTCTCCGTTGTCCATCAGAGTTCTGATGTCGTTGGTGACTGCGATGAGGGCGGTTTCTATGCTGTGGTTGGCCCGAAATCCTGATTGGGAAGGGTCGAGCGAGTTGTTAGCTTCAAGAAAATCGGTCAGCTGCTTGTTGACGGTCTTCTCGATGACCTTGGCCGGGAAGGGGAGAAGAGAGATGGGGAGGAAGTTCTTCAGGTCATTGGGGTTAGCCGTGGGTTTTTTCAGGAGGGCGTTGACTTCTGCGTGTTTCCAGCTCTCAGGGAAGGAGGCTGATGAGAACGAGCAGTTGATGATGTTCCGAGATAGGGGGCGATAACGGAGTCGGCTTTGTTGAAGATGTGATGGGGGCACAGGTCCGGGGGGAAGCCGGAGTGGATGGTGTTCATGGTGCTTCTGGTCTCTTCAGAGCTGATGGGGGTCCAGGCGTTGAGTGTAGTGGTGGGGGCTGTTCGTTCAGTGGTGGGGGGCGGGGGTCCGAATCTGTCGTGTAGGTCTGCGATATTTTGGTGGAAGAACGTAGCAAGGGAGTTGCAGAGTTCTTGTGAGGGTGTGATGACGTTGGAGCTGGCGCTGGGGTTGGAGAGCTCTTTGACGATGTTGAAGAGTTCTTTGCTGTTGTGGGTGTTGTTGTCTAGTCGCTCTTTGAATGATGTCCTTTTGGTGGAGCGAATCAGCTGGTGGTGTTCACAGGTGGCGATCTTGAGGTCTGTCATGTTTTCTGTGGTGCGTTCCCTGCAGCAGGTTTTTTCGAGGGTACAGCAGGATTTCTTGGATTCTTTGAGGTCATCCGTGAACCACGGGGGGTTCCTAATGCTGGTCCCGCTTGGGTGGCTTTTAAGTGGTGCAAGGTTTTCGGCACAGTTGGTGATCCACTGTGTGAGGCTGTGGGCTGCGTTGTTGGCGTCAGTGGTGATGGCTGGTGGGTTTTGGTTCAGTGTTGAGAGGAGCTGCTCTGTGGAGATTTTGCTCCAGCGTCTGCCGGGGAATATGTTGTGTGCGATGGTGGTGAGTCTCCCATTTGAAGGTGAAGTGGAAGCATCTGTGGTCGTTCCAGTGTAGTTCAGAGGAGTGGCTGAAGGATATGTGGTTGCTGGTGTAGAAGATGGGGTCGAGCGTGTGGCCAGAGGTGTGGGTGGGGGTGTTCACCAGTTGCTTGAGTCCGAGGTTGGTGAGGTTGTCGAGCAGGGTGGCGGTGTTGTTGTAGTTGTATTTCTCCAGGTGGAAGTTCAGGTCCCCAAGGAGGATGTAGTCTGGTGAGGCTAGGGCGTGCGGGGTGATGAAATCTGTGATGGTTTTGCTGAATTGGGCGCGTGGGCCCAGGGGTCTGTAGACAAGAGGTCCTCTGATGTTGGTTCTGGGGTCGGTGTGGATCTGGAAGTGTACATGTTCGGCGGCGTGGGGGGTGTCTTCGGTGGTGGTCGTGATGTTGATGGTGTTCCTGTAGATGATGGCGATTCCTCCTCCGGTTTGTTTGATGCAGTCCTTCCAGGCGATCTTGCAGCCGTCGGGGATGGCTATGGCGATGTCAGGAGCCGAAGAGGCGTTCATCCAGGTTTCTGTGATGAAGGCGACGTCTGGTGCTGTTGTGTCCAGGAGGTCCCATAGTTCGATGGCGTGCTTGTGGATGGGGCATGTGTTGAGGAGGATGCACTTGAGGTGTTTGTTGTTGCGAGGGCCGGTGGGTGGTCTGCAGGTTCAGTGGAATGTGTGCTTGCAGGCTTGACAGGTGAAGGGTCCATGAGTTTGTTTAGGGCTGGCTTGATAGCAGGTTGCTGTTCGTCCGAGGGTTGAGGGCGTTGAGGGAGACGGCGTTGTATCTTAGTCGGGTGTTTTGAATGCGGTGGGGGCCAGGGGTTCTGGCGCTGGGCACGGTCCAGGCGCGGATGGGCGCAGATGGGCTTGCCTTTGCCGCACCTTCGGTGCGCCAGCGGCACAGCTACACAGCGGCCGCCATAAGAGTGAAGGGGGGAGGAGGGGTCAGCTGGGAGGCAGGAGGTGGGAGGGAGGACAGCGAATGGGAGCGGGGGGCGGGCTGCATGGGTGGCAGCGGCGGGAAAAGCAGGGAAAGTGGGAAAGCGCACGGAAAAAAGGAAAATGGAAAAAACAGTGTAAAGCCAAGAGAAAAAGGAAAATGGAAAGAAAAAGTGGAAAGCCAAGAGAAAAATGAAAATGGAAAGAAACAGTGGAAAGCCAAGAGAAAAATGAAAATGGAAAGAAACAGTGGAAAGCCAAGAGATATACCTGAATAACCTGGAAAACCCTTAAAAAGGCGTGGCAGGGGCCTGGGCAGGCGGAGCTGCAGCGGCGGGGAAGCGACCTACCCGAGGGTGAAGGGTCACTGTCTCTGCCACGCAGCGGCCGCCATAAGAGGGAAGGGGGGGAGGAGGGGTCAGATGGGAGGCGGGAGGGAGGACAGTGAATGGGAGCAGGGGGGCGGGCCGCACGGGTGGCAGCGGCGGGAAAAGCGGGGAAAGCGGGAAAGCGCACGGAAAAAAGGAAAATGTTAAGAAACAGTGGAATGCCAGGAGAAAAAGGAAAGTGGAAAGAAACAGTGGAAAGCCAAGAGAAATACCTGAATAACCTGGAAAACCCTTAAAAAGGCGTGGCAGGGGCCTGGGCAGGCGGAGCTGCAGCGGCGGGGAAGCGACCTACCCGAGGGTCAAGGGTCGCTGTCTCTGCCGCGCAGTGGACGCCATAAGAGGGAAGAGGGGAGGAGGGGTCAGCCGGGAGGCGGGAGGGAGGACAGCGAATGGGAGCAGGGGGGGTGGGCCACACGGGTGGCAGCGGAGGGAAAAGCGAGAAAGCGCACGGAAAAAAGGAAAATGGAAAGAAACAGTGGTAAGCCAAGAGAAAAAGGAAAATGGAAAGAAACAGTGGAAAGCCAAGAAAAAAAGGAAAATGGAAAGAAACAGTGGAAAGCCAAGAGAAAAAGGAAAATGGAAAGAATCAGTGGAAAGCCAAGAGAAATACCTAAATAACCTGGAAAACCCTTAAAAAGGCTTGGCAGAGGGCTGGGCAGGCGGAGTTGCAGCGGCGGGGAAGCGACCTACCTGAATGCCAAATGTCAAATTTAACAGTAGTTGTGATCCTGCAGGAAATCTCCGATGTCATCAATCGAGATCAAATCCAGAAAAGACCCTCACTTCGGCAGGTGATAATTTGGCCAGGCACATAGGACATGAAATCCGAGGAGCACAATGCTCAGGTGTCTCAGTCATAGTTCCGGCTGAGAAGACAGCGTTCAATGCAGTGCCAGATGTTGGAGCCACTAAATCTCCAAGGGGCAGCTCATAGGAGGCATCCTGAAACAAAGGCAATATCAATGGGCATATCCGTCAATGAACCCTCATTAAGAACATCATACGATCTGTATGCAAAGAAGGTATATGCACAGAAGAACACACCTCTAGTGCGTATGCGAAGGGGCACCACAAACAAATGAAGACAGGCTGCGCACAATAGAGAAGTGGTCAAAATGACAGCGACCAATTCAAGTAAAGTTCTTCCATCAGTGATGCTCTAAAGTACTGCATCATTTGTTAATGACACAAGTGGGCTGGTGGAAGCCCCATCATTTCTCCTTGTGAGGGTGGGGCAGCCATTGTGAATAAAAAAAAGCAACAGCAAAATACCACCAATTAATGCCAAAGTTCTCGAAAACCACCTTAAAAAGAGGGAGTGGATGGCTGAAGGTATAACTCTGAACATGGTTGGAAAGTGTGATAAAACCAAAACCAACATCCTTAAAAAAAAGCGTCCAATTCCAGTGTGTTAGAAGCATTAAAAATGTGGCTGACCAATTGATTGATATATTTGGGGAAGTTGGTATTTAGTAGGGACTGTATCTCTGTGGACAAACTTGCTACTTGTAGGTCACACGTGTCACAGGCTGATGTGAGAGCCACATGTTGTTGAAACAAAAGGTCTTACAGTCTGCTCACCTTGTCAAGATTTACATTACAAGTAGCAATATGAGGTCATAAGTCTAATACTTTAATCTCATGTTTGAGGGGATTAACACATTACTGCAGCAAGTTACAATCTCAGAAACCAAAATCACATAAGAAATGCTGGGTCTCATTTCACAGCAACCTTGATCCCTCAGTGTTAGAAATGGGGTCTTTGGTTGGCAGTCAGGTTACTACCTGTCCTAGCAAGGACCCTCCATCTAGTCAGGGTAAAGGATAATCACCCTCAGTTAACCCACACTCACCCCCTAGGTAGCTTGGCACGAGAAGGCAGGCCTAACTTCAGAAGCAATGTGTAAAGTATTTGTACCAACCCACACAGTAATACAGTAAAAACACCACAAAATGGACACCAAACCAGTTTAGAAACATAGCTATAATTAATCTAAATCAAACAAGACCAGGATGACAAAAATCCAACATACACAAGTCAAGATATGAATTTTCAAAAGAAAAAGAGTCTTAATCCTTAAAAAACAGTGAGAATGCTGTTGTTACAGAAAGTACCTTGTTAGCGTAAAAAATATAGCTGCACAGGTGATCGCGCGTCGAAAAAGGCCAGCGATGCATCGATTTCTCACTCACCAGAGAGACTGTGCGTCGTTCCTTCTCCGGTCGGGTCGGCGTGCGTCATTTCCAATCTCCTGCAAGAGAGCTAGGCATCAATTCACAGATGGGCAACTTGAATCAGGCAGGCTTTGCATTGATTTTTCATGCCCAGAAATGTTGCGTTCAAAATCCGGTCGCACAATGTCAGGAAAACACGCTGTGTGGGGCTTGTGTCATTACCAGCAACTGCTAGCGGGTGTTGTGCATTCTTTCTCCAGCCATAATGCATCGATCTCCCAGCTGCGATGCAGATGGAGCATTGATTTTAGCTGCACGGCCGGCGGTGCATTGTTTATCAGTCGCGAAAGTTTCCCCGAACCGCGGTCTGTGCAAGGATTTCTGTTCTTTTCCACCAAATTCACCTTTCAAGGGCTCAGAGACAGTGTAGGGCACAACTTAGCAGGGCAAGAGTCTCAGAGGACAGTCCAGGTGCTGGCAGAGAGAAGTTTTTGATGTCCCTCAGACTTCAGCAATAGTAGGCAAGCTCAGTTCAAGACCTTGGAGATTCTTCACCGGTGGGAAGTCACACAAAAGTCAGTCTTTGTTCCATCTCAGGTAGAAGCAGCTACTGCAGGCCAATTCAGCAAAGCACAGACATAGGCAAAGCAGCAGTACCCCTCCTCCAGCACTTCTCCTTGGCAGAGGTTCCTCTTGTTTCCAGAAGTAATCTGATTTTCAGGTGTTTTTGGTCCAATACTTATACCCCTTTCTGCCTTTGAAGTTGGCAAACTTCAAAGGGAAGTCTCTCTTGTTTGCAAGATCCTGCCTTGCCCTGGCCAGGCCCGAGACACACACCAGGGGGTTGGAGACTGCATTGTGCGAGGGCAGGCAAAGCCCATGCAGGTGTAAGTGACCACTCCTCCCCTTCAGCCCAGATGGATCATCATGATTTGCAGGCTACTCCCCAGCTCCCTTTGTTTCACTGTCTACAGGAGATTCACAAATATCCCAGCTATCAAACTGACCCAGAAAGGCAATCCACAAACAGGCAGAGTCACAGAATAGTTTAAGCAAGATAATGCCTACTTTCTAGAAGTGACATTTTCAAACTAACAATCTAAAAACAACTTCACGAAAAGTCGTATTTTTAAATTGTGAGTTCAGAGACCCTAAAATCCATATTTCTATCTGCTCCCAAAGGGAATCTGCACTTCCCCATGTTAACCCATGAGAAAGAAATGCCTTGCAACAGTGAAAGCTGAATTCAGCAGTATTTCACTGTTAGGACATGTAAAACACATCAGTACATGTCCTACCTTTAACATGCACTCCACCCTGCCCATCAGGGCTACCTAGGGCCTACCTTAGGGGTGCCTTACATGTAGAAAAAGGGAAGGTTTAGGCCTGGCAAGTGGATTGAATTTGCAGTTTAAAACTGCACACACTGACACTGCAGTGGTAGATCTGAGCCATGTTTACAGGGCTACTCTTGTGGGTAGCACAACCAGTGCTGCAGCTACTAGTAGCATTTGATTTACAGGCCCTGGGCACCTCTAGTGCCCTTTACTAGGGACTTACTAGTAAATCAAATATGCCAATCATGGAAAGCCAATCACACATATAATGTATACAGGGAACACTAACACATTAGTACTGGTCAGCAGTGGTAAAGTGTCTAGAGCAAACAAGTTAAAGTGTCCACTGCAAACAAAACAGCAAAAACAGAGTTCAGCACACATAAACAATCTGGAAAGCTGAGGCAAAAGTTAGGGAAGACCACGCTAAGATGCCAAACCTAACACTCAGCATTACATAACTTTCATTGAGGAGCAGCTGAAACACTGGGCGAATGAAAGAAACAGGAATACCCTTCAGATAATAGGTCAAATTTGCTGCCTCCACATTACAAGTGCTGTGCAAGGACATCTGTTTACAAATCATAGATTGACACACAGAAGTCTTGCATTTGCTCCCACTAAAAAAGACCTCTGTCTTAATGTTCAGACATTGATAATTGAAAGGTAACTCCCACACTTCGTGGATGTAACTGTCTCTTAGCTCCACGAATCCGCCTGTAGGAAAATGTTTTAATTACAAAGTAAATTGAAATGTTGAAATAGGCAGATTAATCACTCGATGTATTAGCCAAACTGACAATCGAATTTTTGTCACAGTAAAAGGCAACTTTTCTCACTTTTAGATGTTAAGGATGAAGTAACTAGCTTCTTTATGAGTCATTATCTGTTGTCTTTGTGTCAAATGAAATGCGGTAAATAGCTCCTTAGAGTTAACATGCTTCCAGGGCACATGGCCATTTTTAAGAATTTGTAACGTCCAAATCAACTGCACAATGGACCTAAGCTGTCAATGGTGTAAAAGTGACACATCATTTTGAATGATGTAAACTGCAGAAGACACAATGTTTTTTGTAGTGTAAATGTGATCATACAACTCTCGATCACAGTTAGAGCTTTCTCCAAATTTTTCGTATCAATTTGCCTTAAACGATTTGCAGCTTCCATTTGTGAAAGCTTCCATATTTCATTATATATTGCATATAAGAAACGTTTTGAATGTGTCTTTCTGGGACCTAACAAGAAATCTTTTAAGTCTACATTTTCTGAAAGTAGACTTAGATGTTCTTTTACAGTTGGTAGTGGAAAAGATAGTAACCATTGCAGACAAAGTTTGCTCACGTTGCATGTTGTTACTATAGCAGGGTGCTGTTCGGTGACATAACAAGGGTCGGGTCGGCTAGCTCTAAAAACCCAATATGGAGTTTACAATATGTGGATGACCACCATTTGTATCCTCTGGCCACAATAACCACTCATTGGGACCTGGAAGTGATTGATTAAATGTACAGTTTTGAACCAAAATATTGAGCTGTCCTTTAGTGACATTTAAAATATTTTGCCAATTTTCAAATTTAGCAAAAGAGGAAATACTGGGTTCATTAATTTCTTTTATTTTTGCTATCCCAATGCAAGTTGCTTGCTGGACTATGTTGTTTAAAAATGTCATTTGTAATGAAATAAGGCATGCTCTAAATAAAACTTTGGTGCACTGTATTTTCCAATCTTTAGTTCCTCACACACTCTTTAAGTCAAATGACTTTTTCCAATAGTCATAGCCTTCTATAGCCAACTTGGAAACAAAGGAATCGGAACAAATCAATTTGGTGTTGTTAGCAATATTTTTCTCGCTTTCAAGGGAGGAAATTTGAAATTCTAATTTTTTATCATCATGGGAAGTAAAATATTCAAGTTTGTCTATCTATGTTTGTGAACCCCGTTCTGTTCTCAAAACCAATCTAAAGCAGAAAGGTAAACCGTGTCAATATTATCTACAGTTAATACAATGGACAAACTAAATAATTTTCTTTGAGCCAGTTGAAAAGCTTATTTGCTCTTGATACAGGTGCAGTGGCTGATGTTGAAGAGTTTGTAGAAAGGTTTTCAGTATCGGCAAATTAACCAGAAGCAGTCTGTGCAAAAACTGGAGCCGGGGCAGAACTGGTAGATGTAACCAAAGGTGGTTCATAGTAGACAATTCCATCCATTTGTGTTGCATTTAAATATTCGAGATCTACATTCTTGACAATTCTAGTCAATGGAGTGGTGACAGGAATGAACAGAAGTTCATTCTCCGCCCTCCCCAAGATCAGGGAATTTTTTTCAGCATTGTTCAGTGATTGAAGAGGTATATCCCATGGGGTAGTGAGAGAGGTACTGGAACTACCCAGGAGTCCTCTTTGTCTATTGTGCAGGATCGGCCACATGATGCAATTTGACGTTGTCAATTGAAACAAAGCCGTTTTCTTTAGAACCAGACAGCATTGGTAGAATGACAGTTCTGGTGCAGTGTATTGCCAAAACTGAAACCTGTGCTTAATATGATAGGCCAAACTCCTTTGTCACAGGACTCTTTTCATAGACCAGATCCCCAAGTTTAGGAATCAAGCCTGTTGATGGTGGTAAGTCCCTCATTCCCAAGGTGGTGGCATATGCGGATTAATTTTCATCACATAACTGTTGTGTTTCCTGTAAAACCGTGACACATTCCTTTATGTAAAAATGTGTTTCTGCCGCCACTGTGCCAGGGCACTCAAGATCAAGGGCATACATAGATATTCCAAACAGGACTTCATAAGGGGTCCGTCCTCCCAAAGACCTTCTAGACAGATTGTTTAGTGCTCTCTGGACTCCATACAGGTGATGAAGTCAACTACACCCTGAACCTAATACTCTTCCTGTTAAAGATTGTTTTAAGTCTCGGTTTTTCTGCTCCACCATCAGATTTCTCCCAGAATAATATGGAGAACTGTAATGTACCCCAATACCCATTGTTGCCCAGATGTCCATGAATGCTCTGGAGGAAAAGGCAGGGCCCTGGTCTGAGTGGAATTCTGTGACTGCAGATGTCTCATTGAAGACTTGCAAATATTTAATAACAGTTTGAGCATCAGCCAATCGTTGTGGCCACACCCACAGAAATCTGGAGCATGAATCAACAGTGACTAATATATATTTGTATGCACCATCTGGTTGTAAGGAACCACAGTGGTCCAGGTAAATGCACTGTTTGTTGGAAATTAAGAGGGGTGCCTGAGTTAGGCATTTGGTGGTGGACCCTTTCATTTGTTGGCAAATTTCATAAATAAGGACATACCGATTGATCTGTTTGTAAGGACTAGGCCACCAGTCAATCAATCAGGGGATTTGTACAGCGTACTATTCACCTGTGAGGGTCTCAAGGCGCTGAGGAGGGGAGTGGAGAAGGAGGGGGAGGTGCTAATACTGCTTGAACAGCCAGGTCTTGAGAAGTTTCCTGAAGGTAAGGAGGTCTTTAGTCTGGTGCAGGTGGGTGGGAAGAGTGTTCCACATTTTGGCGGCGAAGTGTGAAAATGATCTACTGCTGGTTGCCGTTCTGCAGACGCGTGGGACGGTTGCGAGGGCGAGGTCAGCGGAGAGGAGATGCTGGGTCGGGGTGCAGAAGGAGAGCCATTTGGTGAGGTATTCTGGCCCGATGTTGTGCACTGCTTTGTGAGCGTGGGTGAGGAGTTTGAAGGTGACTCTCTTGTTGACTGGGAGCCAGTGCAGGTCTTTCAGGTGGTCTGTGATGTGGCAGTAGTGGGGGATGTCCAGAATGAGGCATGCAGAGGCGTTCTGGGAGCATTGCAGCCTCTTCTGGAGTTTGGCCGTGGTTCCTGCGTAGAGGACATTGCCGTAGTCCAGTTTGCTGCTTACGAGGGTTTGGGTGAGTGTTCTTCTGGTTTCTGTGGGTATCCATTTGTGGATCTTTCAGAGCATGCGGAGGGTGTTGAAGCAGGAGGAGGAGATGGTGTTGACTTGCTGGGTCATGGATAGTGAGGAGTCCAATATGAATCCTAGGTTGCGTGCGTGGTCGGTGGGAGCCGGAGTGGCACCGAGAGAGACAGGGCTCTTGGAGTCATCCCATGCGGAAGGGGTGGAGCCGAATATAAGGATGTCCGTCTTGTCTGTATTGAGTTTGAGGCAGCTGCTCTTCATCCATTCGGCGATGGCCTTCATTCTTTTGTGGAGGTAGGTCTTGGTGAAGTCCTTGGTGAGGGAGAGGATCAGCTGGGTGTCGTCGGCATATGAGATGATGTTGAGGTTGTGGGATTGGGCGATGTTAGCGAGCGGGGCCATGTAGGCTTTGAAGAGGGTCGGGCTGAGGGACGAACCCTAGAGTACACCGTAGATGATTTTGGTGGCCTCCGAGCGGAATGGGGCAGGGCGACGGACTCTCTGGGTTCTGCCAGTGAGAAAGGAGATGACCCAGTCAAGGGCTCTGTTGCGGATTCCAGCATTGCTGAGACGTGAGCGTAGGGTGTGGTAGCAGACGGTGTTGAATGCAGCCAAGAGGTCCAGGAGGATGAGGGCCGCGGTTTCACTGCTGTCCATAATGGCTTTGATGTTGTTGGTGTCGGCGATGAGGGTGGTTTTGGTGCTGTGATTGCTGCAGAATCCGGATTGGAAAGCATCCAGGGTGCGGTTCTCCTGTGGGAAGCGGGTTAGTTGTCTGTTGATAGCCTTCTCGATGACTTTTGCCAGGAAGGGGAGCAGGAAGATAGGCCGGAAGTTCTTGAGATCCTTTGGGTCCTCCTTGGGTTTTTTGAGGAGGGCGTTGATCTCGGTGTGTTTCCAGCTCTCCAGGAAGGTGGCGGACTCGAAGGAGTTGTAGATGATCTTCTATAGTTGGGGTGCGATGACGGAGCTTGCTTTGTTGAGGATGTGGTGAAGACAGGAATCAGATGGAGAGCCGGAGTGGATGGTGTTCATGATTTCCACCACTAGTGTTTCTGTAGCAGTGCGATATTAGCTGCCACACCAGCATGGGCAGACGCAACACCCTCCTGTGCTGCTTTCATAAGATTTTGTCTCTGGTCTTGGTTGGGGATCTCACGATTTTGCACCCCTGGTATTGTTGTGAAAGCAATGTTTTGGGCACTTATGTGGTAGGAATATTTTGTAGAATATACTTTTGTTAAGGGCTTGCTGTCAGCTGAAACGTTCACGGCAGCCAATGTTTCCACATCCATTCTTGTCTGAGAACAAGTAATAACAGCGACAGAAGCTGCAGCTACTACAGATTTGGCAGCTCCATCAGCCAATGTGTTTCCTACAAAGTATATTTCTACATGTTGGTAACTCAATGTATGAACTACATGTGTCCATGGTAGCTTCTCTTTTAGATCAGCTACTTTCCTACAAAAGAATGTGGGGGGTCATTATAAGTTTGAGGGATGGAAAAGGCCGTCCGCCAAACTACCCCGGCCAGGTTGCCGCCAGTGCGGCCACCTTCCTGCAGGCCCCATTGCGAGTTCCCCACTGGGTCAGCAGGTGGAAACAGTGTTTCCACCCACTGGCCCTGAGGGGAAAAGCCTACAACATTGACACAGGCTCATAATTGAGGCAGCGGCAATGTTGCAGTATGCAGGGTGCACCAGCACCTGTCGTTCTCAGCACAACGGGCTGCCCATGGGGGCCCCTTCACTGCCCATGCCAAGTGCATGGGCAGTGCAGGGGTCCCCTGGGGCCTGCTGCACTCTGTCTCCACCAGCAATTATAAGGCGGTGCTACAACCATGTAACAGCTGGCAGAGAAGGGGGTTGTTATCCCCAGGATGACTCTTCTTGCAGCGCTGCCCTGGAGGATTAGGACCACCAGCAATGTCAGTCCCTCCTGTGGAGGTAAACTGGCGATGCTGGCAGTCTGACTGTGGCACAACCGCCACGGTTGTAATGTGGCAGTCAGACAGCCACCAAAGTTGACGGACCACTGCTCTGGCAGTGGTCAGATTGCCACTGCTACCCTGGCGGTCTAAAGACCGCCGGGTTGTAATAAGGACTTTTGTCTTTAATTGTGTCACCCTTGTAATCTCCGAACCCGTTAACCCATTGAACCAATTGAAGAACCAAACACAATAATAAGGGTCACACACAATAAAAGTTGAAACTTCAAGACCTGTGTCTGCCAGTGCCAAGATTAGAGTCTTAAACTCAGCAAGTTGTGCAGTCCCCTACGGTATGCGTGTAGGTCTGTTGAGGGTGGAATTTACCATCCCTCATTACTCCACAGACAGCTGCACAAGATGGGGAAGTATTGGTGTTTGGTACCTACAGCTGGTTGTGGTGAACCATCAATGTAAATGATGATTCCATATTGGTCAAGAGGCAAGATGTTAGTGGACTTGGGGTATTCTACTTCATGTTGCAGGAATTCTTTGATCTGTAGTTTTGGATCAAAAACATAATCAACATCAGTTGATGTTGGGGAGATTACCCATTGAATCCAGCGCAGATGTAGCTCATTTGCCTCTGGAATGCTTGCTTTTATAACAGCCTCCATGCCTGGTATTGGGGTAATGAAAGTAATGTGTTTTCCTATGGCAAGTGGCCTCTCCTTGATGATCGCCATTTTAACTGCAGTCTGTATTTTTTCTGTTGGTGCAAAACAGTGTTCTGCATTGGAGTACAAATGTGATTTGTATGCTATGGGTACCTTTTTCACCCTCATTAAATGTGACATAGTTTAACCCAGTGGCAGCAGGATTTGCCGAGATAACCAAGTTTGTTTTTTTGTAGCCTGTGTATAAGTGTTTTACTTCAAGCATGTCTGGCTGTAATGCTCTGAAGATGCATGTGCGTTCAGGTGTCTAATGTTTGCTTGAGAATTCTGGACATATTAGGTCATATACTGTTTTTATGCATTGCACATGTTCCGAAATGTAGGCTCTGCTAAAATGGAAGAAACCCAGCAATTACTATAATTTCTTGATGGTATTTGGAGGTTGTAGTTGCATGCATTTTTCTAGAGATTGAGGGTCTATGCTCTTACCCTCCCCTGATAATTTGTATCCTTAAAACAGGACATTAGGAAAATAAATCTTTGTTTTCTTGAAATTAAATTTGTAGCCCTGTGCGGCAAATCCCAATATAATGTGATCCACCCTCGAAAAATGAGTATTGAGGTTATCAACTGTGAGATGAATGTCATCCACATAGGACAATGCCCTGGAATCAATATTATATCATATTGATGTTACAAGGCCAGAGAACAATCCTGGACTGTCTTATACTCTTGAGGGAGCCTACACATTTTTTTTTTGAGAGCTGAGCACTGTGTAGGCTCGTAATCCCTGCTTTCAGAAGCTAGATTGTGGCAGAACAAAACCATTGGAAATATCCAAGGTTGTTTTGTATTTTTTGCACACAATGTTGTTCATTAGTGCTGGGATTTGTGAACTTTATATTGCAAGTGTGCATGTATGACTGTTTAAGTGTCTGTAGTCTAAGAGTATTCTGTATGAGTGTTTGTGGCAGAACAAAACCATTGGAAATATCCAAGGTTGTTTTGTATTTTTTTCACACAATGTTGTTCATTAGTGCTGGGATTTGTGAACTTTATATTGCAAGTGTGCATGTATGACTGTTTAAGTGTCTGTAGTCTAGGAGTATTCTGTATGAGTGTTCTGGTTTTGCTACGGGAAACAAAGGGTTGTTCATTGCAGAGACACAGGGGGTCATTACGACCTCGGCGGTCTTGGAAAAAGACTGCTGAGGCCGCGGGAGACAGAATACCACCATTGCCGGCGGTATTCCTGTCTCCCTATTATGACATTTCCGCTGGGCCAGCAGACGGTAACAGTGTTACCGTCCGCTGGCCCAGTGGAAATGTCACATCAACATTGCAGCCGGCTCATAATAGAGCAAGTGGCAATGCTGATGTGCAGCGGGTGCAGTAGCACCCGTCACGCATTTCACTGCCTGAAATTCGGGCAGTGAAATGCGCGACGGGGCTATGCCTGGGGGCCCCTGCACTGCCAATGCCAAGTGCATGGCCAGTGCAGGGGCCCCCAGGGGCACCCCAAGTCCCCTTACCACCAGCCTTTCAATGGCGGTGTGTACCACCACAGACAGGCTGGCGGTCGGGGACTCATAATCCCCAGGGCAGCGGTGCTTGCACCGCTGCCCTGGGGATTATGACCGCCAGGCGGAATCCTGGCGGTATATTGGAGGGGCCACCGCTGCCCTGGGGATTATGACCGCCAGGCGGAATCCTGCCGCTATATTGGAGGGGCCGGCGGTATGGCCGTGGCAATTGCGCCACAGTCATAATTGCTGGCGGAACACCGCCAGCCTGTTGGCGGTGTTACTGCCACCTTACCGCCGGCCGCCAGGGTCTTAATGACCCCCACAGTGTTTAGTTACTCCCTAGTACTCAAGTTATGTGAACATTTCTTTTACCGAGGGATATGACAAGGTCTGAGAATGTAGAAAAAACTGTTTTTATGATTATTTTTTTGTAAATATCCTTTGGAGAGTCTGACGTAACCTTGATTAGCTGGTCCACAAGGCAATCATTGTGAATGGCAGGAAAATTGGAGAGGTTCATAGGGTTTCTATATCCCGAGGGAGTAGCATTGAGAGATATATTGGAAGGTATGCTATCTTTTATCATCTTGATTTTGTCAATGAAAAAAGATTTGAGGGCGTTGCATAGATTCTGAGAAGGTAGAATGGGTAGTCTGTCTGGGTTTGATAGTTCGTAGGCAATTCCGAAGATCTCCTTGGTTTTATTCTCTAAGTTTGGTATTATATTAGAGAAAAAGGTGGATTTTTCTTGCATAGTAAGTTCCCTATATTCTTTGAGGAGATGCTTTTAGAGTACCTTTTTGCCAGTCAAGTAATTGTTTAGTCATTTAGGTTCAGCGAGGCGAAGTTCTAGTTTGGCTAGTTTCATTTCTTCAGAGAACCATTTGGAAGCATCATGGCGCCTGGCCTGTTTAGCTTTGCATAGGTGGTGCGTGTGTGTTGCTGACATCTGTTTAGCCATTTAGTGATTGCTTCCTCACATTTGTCTATACATTTGGTATGACTATATGACTAGGAAAAGTGCTGACCAATGAATCGGAGAAGGAGTTAAGTTCTGTCAGGACCAATTTCTGGACATAATGTCAGGAAAGGGCAGGGTTTAGGGTGGGCTAGGCCAATTAGTACATATTCCATAAAATGGTGCCCGGACCATGTACACAGAGAGGCCATAAGATTAGACAGGGCTAGATTAGTGGCTTTTTATGTGAATGGGTGAGAATAAATGTTGTTCAAAATTGAGACTGCTGAACAATTCAGTTAACTGTGTAGATAGTTGCCCTCCAATTTGTTCATTAGCCCAGTAGTTAAGAACACCAATTAACAATATTTTGGCACAGTCGAAAACTAGGGGGAAGATTGACTCTGCGATTAGTTGGGGGAAATGCTTTGTCTATCCTGGGGGTCTATACATAATAGCGCAAGTCAAGGGGGAGGTTCAGGAGTAAAGTTTATAAGAAAGGATATCAAGAATTGAGAGGTTGAATGAGATGTTTGGAGAAGCTAAAATGTGCCTTTATTTTTGCTGCTACACCTCCACCTTTTTTGCCCTCAGGTCTGCTACTTTAAATTATATAGTATCCTTCTGGAAGACTAACCAGGGTATGTCAACTAACTAAGTATAAGGGATTCAGCATTACGTAAATGTAATATTTTTAGCTGATGTTTGATGATGGATTGAGTTTTGAGATAAGTAACTGGAAGTTTATGATGTTAGCCTTTAGAAGGGTAGGATTAGTGTTAGACTTTTCATACTTGGCGTGGTCTCCCTTAACTTTTTGCCTCTGTTCCCCAGGTTGTTGATGTGTGCTAGACTTTGATTTTACTGTTTTTGTTACTCTGGGCACTTTACCAGTGTATCCATTCGCCAGGCCTAAACCTTCCCTTTTCTTACATGTCAGACACCCCTAAGATAGACCCTGGGTGACCCCAAGGGCAGGGTGCAGTGTATGGTTAAGGTAGGACATATAGTAATGTGTTTTATATGTCCTTACATAGAAATATGGCTAAATTTGTTCTACCACGGTTGCAATGCCTGTCCCTCTCATAGGTTAACCAGGGGGCTACCTTCAAATCTGATTAAAGTGTAGAT
Organism: Pleurodeles waltl; assembly: GCF_031143425.1. Classification (NCBI taxonomy): domain Eukaryota; kingdom Metazoa; phylum Chordata; class Amphibia; order Caudata; family Salamandridae; genus Pleurodeles; species Pleurodeles waltl. The sequence goes on from NC_090447.1 coordinate 503,789,881, forward strand.
TCCCTTTGGGAGTGGATGGACATGTGGAGTTTGGGGTCTCTGAGCTCACAATTTAAAAATACATCTTTTAGTAAAGTTGATTTTAAGATTGTGTGTTTGAAAGTGCCACTTTTAGAAAGTGAGCAATTTCTTGCTTGTACCATTTCTGTGACTCTGCCTGTTTGTGGATTCCCTGTCTGGGTCAGTTTGACAGTTGGGCTGGTTTCACCTCACACTAGACAGTGACACAACGGGAGCTGGGGTGTAGCCTCCATATCCTGATGAACCATCTGTGCTAGGAGGGAGGAGAGGAGTGGTCACTCACACCTGAAAGGGCTGTGACTGCCCTCACACAATGCAGTCTCCAACCCCCTGGGGAGTGTCCGAGGCCTTGCCTGGGCAAGGCAGGATTTCACATTCAAAAGAGACTTTACTTTGAAGTAGGCCTACTTCAAATGAGAGATTAGGTATAAGAAGGGTACCCAAAACCACAGACTTGAGAAACCCTTCTGGAAACAAGAGCAACTTCCGCCTGGAGAAGAGCTGCCCTGTTTGTGACTGCGCTTTGTGGAGCTATCCTGTAGTTGCTGCTTCAGCCATAGTAAGAGGGCAAAGACAGGACTTTGTGTGCCTTCCATCTTGAGAAGAAATCTCCAAGGGCTTGATTTAGAGCTTGCCTCCTGTTGTTTGAAGTTTCAGGAACAGCAAAGTCTTCTCACTGCCAGCACCTGGAGTCTCTGGAGAGACTCGTACTCTGCCCTGTGGTGCCCATCCAGTTCCTGGGACCCTGAAAGAAGAAGCTGTCAGCGTAAAGACAAGGAAATCCACGCACAGAGCACCGTGCGGGGAAAAAATAGATGCAATTCTGGTCTACGGCTGAAGAAACAACATGCCGCCGGCTCCACAGCTGAGAAACGATGCTCGCAGGAAACACGACCCAAGAATCGACGCACAGAGCAGGAGAAATGGCGTGCAGCATCGCCGACAGAGGCTGGGAGATCACAACCCGCGCTGCAGGATTTTTGGATCATCGTGCGGCTGGATTTCCGACTCAAGTACTGCTGGGAGTGGAAAAACAACGCAAGGCCTGCCCGGACCCAAGAGTGCTGACTGGATCGACGCATCGCTCTCCTGCAGAGAAAAGAAACGACACGCCCAGACCCAGCAAAAGGAGAAACAATGCATGGTCCAGCTCGTGAGTGGAATCAACACACCGCAATCCCTTTTTGACACACACTCGCTTGTGCAAAGTTATTTTTGATGCACCCAAGGTACTTTTTTACGCTGACAGCATTAGTGTGTGTTTGAAACTACATAAAGACTCTTTGTGATTTTTAATTGATAACTTGACTTGTGTATTGTGGATTTGTGTCATTTTGGTCTTTTTCTGTTCTGATAATTATTTTCTATTTTTCTAAATCTGTGCTGTGTCTTTTTGTAGTGTTTTCATTAAGTTACTGTGTGTGTGTGTTGGTACAAATACTTTACACCTAGCACTCTGAAGTTAAGCCTACTGCTCTGCCAAGCTACCAAGTGGGTAAGCAGGGGTTAGGTGAGGGTGATTCTCTTTTACCTTGACTAGAGTGAGGGTCCTTGCTTGACCAGGGGGTAACCTGACTGTCAACCAAAGACCCCATTTCTAACAATGAGCATTTCCAACTGGCAGTAGAGTACATGGTTTAGTAGGTTTAAACAGGTCTGAGACTGCAATGTCATTGTCATTGTTTAATATCCCTAGATTATATACTAGTGGCAGAAGAGAGGGATCTAATTTATGACTTACCGAGTGGAGGTGTCTAACGTCCTCTGATGAGTAAGCAAATTTTTGTGCATAATGGCTGGCCCCTGGCCCTAGCCGGCGATGGACGGGCGGCGACGGACTTGCCTTTGGTACCTCTTCATTGCAACCTTGACCCGAGGGTAGGTCGCTCCCCCTACCGCTGTAGCTCCACCAGCCCAGGCTCCTGACACCTCCCAGCAAGACTTGCTAAAAACAATAAGTACTCCCCCCGCCCAGCCCCTCGCCCAGCCCCGCGCTACTCACCTCTCTTCTCCTGTACCTCTGTCTTCTGCCTTCCGCTCTCTCCTCCAACCTCTCTCCCCACCTCTGCTGTCCTTTTTCCCTTCACTCTCTGCCCTCTTCTGCAGCCCTCTTGCTGCGTGTTCTGCTCTTCCTCGGCCCGCTCCTCTTCCTCACCGCATTATCTTCCTGCTTCTTTCTTCATCTGTGTTCTTCATCTGTGTTCTTCATCTGTGTTCTTCATCTGTGCTTCTTCTTTCTCCTCTGCACCCCGACCTGCATGTTCTTTCTTCTTTCTTCATCTGTGTTCTTCATCTTTGTTTCTTCTTTCTCCTCTGCACCGCGACCTGCGTGTTCTTTCTTCTTTCTTCATCTGTGTTCTTCATCTGTGTTTCTTCTTTCTCCTCTGCACCTCGTCCTGTGTGTTCTCTCTTCTTCTGTGTCCTTCTTCTGTGTTCTTCATCTGTGTTCTTCATCTGTGTTTCTTCTTTCTCCTCTTCCTCACCGCACTCTCTTCCTGCTTTAATCTTCATCTGTGTTCTTCTTTTCTCCTCTTCCTCACCGGGCTCTCTTCCCGCTTTGATATTCATCTGTGTTCTTTGTTTCTCCTCTTCCTCACCGCGCTCTCTTCCTGCTTTGATCTTCATCTGTGTTCTTCTTTCTCCTCTGCACCCCGACCTGCGTGTTCTTTCTTCTTTCTTCATCTGTGTTCTTCATCTTTGTTTCTTCTTTCTCCTCTGCACCCCGTCCTGCGTGTTCTCTCTTCTTCTGTGTCCTTCTTCTGTGTTCTTCATCTGTGTTTCTTCTTTCTCCTCTGCACCCCGTCCTGCGTGTTCTCTCTTCTTCTGTGTCCTTCTTCTGTGTTCTTCATCTGTGTTCTTCATCTGTGTTTCTTCTTTCTCCTCTTCCTCACCGCGCTCTCTTCCTGCTTTGATCTTCATCTGTGTTCTTCTTTTCTCCTCTTCCTCACCGCACTCTCTTCCTGCTTTGATCTTCATCTGTGTTCTTCTTTCTCCTCTGCACCCTGACCTGCGTGTTCTTTCTCCTCCTCTGTACTTTTCTCTGCGTTCCTTCTCTTCCTCTGTGGCCTCTCCTCATCTTCTGGACACTTCCCCTCTGCTTCTCAGGTCTCTCCTCTTCTGCCTGACTCTTCTTCTTCTCTCCGAACTCTTCTCCTCTTCTCTCTTGACTCTTCTCTCTTCTGTTCTTGACTCTTTTCTTCTTCTTTACTCTTCTTCTTGACTCTTCTCTCTTCTGTTCTTGACTCTTCTCTTCTTCTTTACTCTTCTTCTTGACTCTTCTCCTCTTCTGTTCTTGACTCTTCTCTTCTTCTTTACTCTCCTTCTTGACTCTTCTCCTCTTCTGTTCTTCCTTACTCCCCTCTACCTCTGTAACCCCCCCTCCCGTACATTTTCTCCCCTCCCCTCTACCTGACCCCCCACCCTCCGCTTTCCCGCCGCCACCTCCTGCTCGGCCCCTCCCCCCTGCTCCAATTCGTCGCCCCCCTCCTGCCACCAGCTGAACCCTCCTCCCCCCTCCTCCCTCTTATGGCGTCCGTTACTCGTCCGCGCGCAGGGGGCACGCCAAAGGCAAGCCCGTTTGTGCCCGCGCGCCTGGACCGCGCCCAGCGCCACGACCCCTGGCCCCCAGCACTCCCAAACCCCACAGCACCGCTACGACCCCAACACCCTCCACGCCCTCAACCCGGGGCACTCCAGTACCTGCTTCCAAGCCAACCCTAAACGCACCCATGGACCCTTCGCATGCCTCACCTGCAAACTCACCTTCCACGCGAAACCACCCCACCCGCCAGCCCACGCGCCAACAACCACCTCAAATGCATCCTCATCAATGCACGCTCCGTCCACAAGCACGCCGTTGAACTATGGGACCTCCTGGACTCCACCGCACCGGACGTCGCCTTCATCACTGAGACCTGGATGAACGCCTCTTCGGCCCCTGACATCGCCATAGCCATCCCCGACGGCTACAAGATCTCCAGGAAAGACCGCACCAACCAAGTAGGTGGAGGAATCGCCATCGTCTTCAAGGACTCCATCAAGGTCACCACCTCCACCGAAGACACCCCCCTCACCACCGAACACCTGCACTTCCAGATCCATACCGACCCCAGGACCACCCTCAGAGGAACTCTCATCTACAGACCCCCTGGACCACGCGCCCTCTTCAGCGACTCTATCACTGACTTCATCTCCCCGCACGCCCTTGCCTTGCCGAACTACATCCTCCTCAGTGACCTCAACTTCCGCCTGGTACAGAACAACGACCCCAACACCACCGCCCTGCTCGACAACCTTGCCAACCTCGGTCTCAAGCAACTGGTGAACACCCCCACCCACATCGCCGGACACACGGTCGACCCCATCTTCTCCGCCAGCAACCACGTATCCTTCAGCCACTCCTCCGTAATACACTGGACCGACCACAGATGTGTCCACTTCACCTTCCGACGCGTGACTCGCCACCTCCACACACAATCCATCCCACGCTGACATTGGAACAAAATCCCTGCGGAACAGCTTCTCTCCACTCTCAGCGACAACCAACCCACCTTCTCCACCGACTCCAACGACGCAGCCCTCAGCCTCACGCATTGGATCACCAACTGCGCAGACAACCTCGTTCCCCTCAGACGCCTCCCAAGACAGACCAACACCAAACAACCTCTCTGGTTCACAGACACCCTCAAGGAATCTAAAAAAAACTGCCGCACCCTCGAGAAAGCTTGGCGCAAGGACCACACCGCAGATAACAAGTCTGCCCTCAAGAACGCTACCCGCGAACACCACCAACTGATCCGCGCCACCAAAAGAAATTCCTTCACAGACAGACTGGACAAGAACACTCACAACAGCAAAGAACTCTTCAACATTGTCAAAGAGCTCTCCAACCCTAACGCCAATGCCATCACGCCCTCACAAGACCTCTGCAACTCCCTTGCCACCTTCTTCCATCATAAGATCACTGACCTACATGACAGCTTTGGACACCGGACCCAGCCAACCACCACAGAACCTACAACCCCAGCCATCACCCTCAACGCCTGGACTCACATCAACACGGAAGAGACCAAAGCCACCTTCAGCTCCATCCACTCCGGTGCCCCCTCGGACCCCTGCCCACACTTCATCTTCAACAAAGCCGATGACATCATCGTCCCGCATCTCCAGACCATCATCAACAGCTCGTTTGCTTCTGCCACCTTCCCCGAGAGCTGGAAACACGCAGAAGTCAACGCCCTACTGAAGAAACCTACGGCGGACCCCAGCGACCTGAAGAACTTCTGCCCCATCTCGCTCCTCCCCTTCCCTGCCAAAGTCATAGAGAAGACCATCAACAAGCAACTTACCAACTTCCTTGAAGACAACAACCTACTCGACCCCTCTCAGTCTGGATTCCGAGCCAATCACAGCACAGAAACCGCCCTCATCTCAGTCACAGACGACATCAGAACTCTGATGGACAACGGAGAAACAGTCGCCCTCATCCTCCTCGACCTCTCGGCTGCCTTCGACACCGTCTGGCACCGAACCCTAATATCCCGCCTCCGCTCCACCGGGATCCAAAGACAGGCCCTGGACTGGATCACCTCCTTCCTCTCCAACCGCTCCCAAAGAGTCTACCTCCCACCTTTCCGCTCAGACCCCACTGAGATCATCTGCGGCGTCCCACAAGGCTCCTCGCTCAGCCCGACTCTCTTCAATGTCTACATGAGCTCCCTCGCCGACATCGTACGCAAACACAACATCAATATCACCTCCTACGCCAACGACACTCAGCTGATACTTTCCCTCACCAAGGACCCCACCAGCGCCAAGACCAACCTGCAAGATGGAATGAAGGACGTCGCAGAAGGGATGAAACTCAGCCGTCTGAAACTGAACTCAGACAAAACGGAAGTCCTCATCCTCGGAAACACCCCGTCCGCCTGGGACGACTCCTGGTGGCCCACGGCCCTTGGCACCGCACCAACCCCCTCAGACCACGCACGCAACCTCGGATTCATCCTGGACCCACTTCTCACCATGACCAAACAAGTCAATGCTGTATCATCCTCCTGCTTCCTCACCCTCCGCATGCTCCGAAAGATCTTCCGTTGGATCCCCGCCGACACCAGAAAGACCGTGACCCACTCCCTAGTCACGAGCCGCCTGGACTACGGCAACACCCTATACGCAGGAACCACTGCTAAACTCCAGAAACGTCTGCAGCGAATTCAAAACGCCTCCACCGCCTCGTCCTCGACATACCCCGCAACAGCCACATCTCCACCCACCTGAGACACCTGCACTGGCTTCCCGTCAACAAAAGGATCACCTTCCGACTCCTCACCCACACACACAAAGCCCTCCACAACAAGGGACCCGAATACCTTAACCGTCGCCTCAGTTTCTTCACACCCACCCGTCAACTTCGCTCCGCCAACCTCGCTCTTGCTGCCGTCCCTCGCATCCGCCGCACCACGGCAGGTGGGAAATCCTTCTCCTACCTGGTGGCCAAGACATGGAATTCCCTCCCCACCAACCTCAGGACCACCCAGGACCACCTCGCATTCCGGAGCAGCAGGAACCCCATCCCCCTAGCGCCTTGAGACCCTCACGGGTGAGTAGCGCGCTTTATAAATGTTTATGATTTGATTTGATTTGATTGCACCAGTGGTGAGCCCGCTGTGCGTGCCCACACTGCTGCCTCCATTAAATGTCCAGCGAGCTCTGAGAGGCTCCTCCCTAGACAGTGCTATTTATATATTTTCTAAATTATATATATGTATATGTTTATGTATATTCTTCAAAGTGTTGGCCCGTCTGAAGGTGATCGAGGGGGGTTCAGCTATTATTCCACTCAGATCCTTGTCAATCTGAAGCACATTCCATTGTTTACACAAGGTATTAAGGGCAAGATTTGCAAGTCCCTATCCCTACAGGAGCGTCCCTTTTTGTGACGCTCCAGTGGGGCTAACCACTGCTTGCATATTTACAAGGAGGTGTAAGACCTCCTTGCAAATATGGGCTCCTCCGATGCAGTTTTCTGTCAGAGGGGTGTGCAATGGGTGTTGCGATGGGCGTTCCATTGCAACACCCATTGTTTTTGACACTGCCCCAGATTTACGAGAAATCCCCTCCCCTCAACGCAGACACCCTTGCACTATGGTGCACTGATGTCTGCATTGGCAGCTTAATTTAGCGCTGGTGAAAGGGAAATTTCAGGTCTGCGCCGTACTTTTGTGAATATGGCGCAACCCTGCATTTCATAACTGGCAAGGTGCTGCTGATTTTTCTCAGAAATTTGACCCGAAATATCATACGATTTTCTGAAAAAAAGATTGTAATAAAATCTATCTCCCCAACTTGTGGAGACAACTTGGCCCATATTTTTACTTTTTGCTGCAAAACTACGCTAACGCAGTTTTGCAGCAAAAAGTTTAGCGCCGGATTGCATCATTTCACAATGCCAGCTGAGCACCATATTTATTGAATGGCGCAAACTGGCACTAAACTTGGGTTAGCGTCTATAAAAAAGACGCTAGCCGGGTGGGGGTGGTGGTAGGGAAGGAGGGCGTTTGCATCAGAAAATTATGCTAGCCGGGTTGGAGGAAAAAAAATGCCTCTAAACAGACTAGCTTCAATTCCTGGTGCACAACCACCAAAAACATGACTCCTGTCTTAGGACAGACAGAAGTCATGCCCACCACCCCAACGACCAGCACAGGGGACACGTGTCCCCTGGGCATGGCCATTGCACCCTGTGCCAGGCAGGGGGCCCCATGTTAGGGCCCCCGATGGCAAAAAAGTATAGAAAGAAAATACTTACATGGACATACTTGGGATAGGGTCCCCCATCCTCCGGGTGTCCCTCTGTTGGGGGTGGGGGTGTTCCTGGGGCTTAGGAAGGGCTCCTGTGGACCTATTCCATTGTGTTTAACCATGGAAATGGGTCCCCAGGTCCCCTAACGCCTGGTCTGACCCAGGCATTAAATAACAGTGTTAACCATGCTTAGCACCATTATTTAGCCCCTCCTGCCAAGCATGTGTCATTTTAGCATGGGGGGATAAATATGGGGCTATGGAAATATCACCATTTTTTGGATGGGAACGCCTACCTTGCTTCTCATTGATGCAAGGTAGGTTCACTCATCCAAAAAATGGTGCAAATGCCTATATTTTGACTTTAGATGTGTCTAACGTCAAAACATCAATATGGAGTTAGGTTTGCACCGAATTTGCGTAAATAAAATGATGCAAATGCGGTGCAAAAAAGTATAATTATGGGCCTTTCTTTTCAGCTTTAGGGGGCATATTTATACTCTGTTGGACAGATAATCTTTCACATGGCCAAATGTAATTGTGCCCGGATTCTACCAGACTGCAGTAGCAGTACACAGGATCTTCTTGAGGCTTTTCGGAGTAGGCATAGATTTCCTATTATTGAGTAGCATGGCCCAGCAACAATTTTGGGTTGGGCACAATTGCTGGTACAGAGCTGGTGCTTTTGCCATCTGTGTCACTTTATAGACAAACATTTTTATAAAGTTAATGGGTCATCATGGGATCTCTGAACTTTGTGAATGCATGGTCAGAAAATATTCATTTGCATGATGTTGTGCAAGGGACCTCTGACTGCTTCCATCATACATTTAAAGTGATGAAATAGTTTGGTAGTTTACGTTTGGTACACCCCTGCTGATCTAGTACAGCACATGTACAATTGTTAACTTCTCAGTATGATGGCTATCACAGACATGGTTGTATGCTAAGATCAGCAGGCCAGCAGGCCTGTGAGTGCCGCCAATCCCAAGGTGCATACAAATAGAGACCTACGTCATCAAGATTGCTGAAGTAGGATATTTGCTAAAACCATGTTTCAATTAGGGAACAGTGTCAGTTCGGTTGTATAACCACAGATCACCCAACTTGGTAAATGTAAGATAATGAATGTGGCAAACTGTGATCTACAATACCTGATATAGGTACACCGGGCCCTGAGTTACACATTTCAGGTGCAATGACTTCACCTGTGCCCATGCATTCTGTCACGGATGATCAAATTAGACACTGTCAGCATATATCTTTGTTGTTTTGATTTAGACAAATGGCCAATCCATGTTTAGCGTAACATTGTCATCAAGTAACACACAGGATCCCTGCCATCATGGTGTCATGAGGGCATATACGGCTCTGGGTACACTGCCAATGTGGCATATGCAAACTACATACAACAGAGGCACACATATAATAGACCATAGAAAGCACAATAATTCCAGAACTAAACTCAACCCACACGAGCGTCACACAGTAACTCATTGTCCCTTGATGCACAAGCCACAATACCTGAGTGACTGGTATTGCAGTGCACTAGGAATGTGGCTTTGCGTGTCTCTCATAAAAACAAATGATGACCTGGAGTACCCTCTAGAAATAATTCTGCACAAAATTGAGTAATCCTGTTTGGCACCACCTGATTGTTAGGGCCTGTGCATGTGTGCATATGTGTGTCTATCACTCACTGGAGTGAAAGGGTCAATGCATGTTTGCAGTAGTATGTCTGTTGGGGTGTCTACATGCCTAACGTGCTGCTCTATCATATAAAATGTCACATACAGTAATTTGTTGATCCAAGTTCTGTACAGGGAGCAGACATTGATCACATTTTACCCTTCCATGTTTTACAGGTGCACCAGCCCCCTACACAATTGGTGAAGTGGCTATATTTGTGGACACAGACATATCCAGTAAGTGTTGATATGTTTGTCCTGTGTTGTGTTTGCAGCTGTTGTGTGATTGACTCCTGTGTGTTGGACTCATTACAAGGTATGATGTGTTGGCACATGATCTGATATGTGACTTGACTACAGTTTGACCTTTTGTTCCATGTCTGAGTTGGACAATCTGTGGCGGAGAGTCATATAATGGAAGTCGAGTGCTGCGCTATAGGCATGGGCAGATGAACAGGGTGATATTTGTTGCTACATGTATGCCAATGATTAATTTGGAGGTGGCAATTTTCATGATTTAGTCAGCAAGTCATACCCTGATTCACACAGACCAGTGATGCAGAAGTATTACCCACAGACTTGAGCATCCCTGTTAACTAATGAACATGTAGGACTGTATGTTTGACTTCCTAGCAGCATCTAGCTCCACATGTTATGCTCCGTTTATGTGGCACTTGAGTGGAATGTCATAGGTGTGCATGCAGCTCAAGCCCAGATGGGTGCTTGCATCTATGTGCTTGTTTTTGGAAAGGTATCAGTGAGATCAAATGATGTTGACAATTGTCCCCAAATAGGAACATAAATGTGGATGTAATTGTCCAATGTTTGAGTCAATCCTAGTTGGCAGCCCTCCTTACCTTTTAATGTCGTTCCGGCTCGGAAATGCATTGATCCGGTATGGCTGTGCGTCGAAGTTCTGGTTGCAACACAGGCGCTGCGTTGACCTCCACCCAGGAAGCTGGGCTGTGTTGTTTCAGTTCAGCAATGCAGCAATTCTTTCACCGCTGGGCAGGCTGTGTGTTGATTCCGGCAGGCTGTGTGGTAATTTTTGCCACACAAGGAGTTTTTTTTAAGAGTAGAATTCTTTTTAGCCCTGAGACTTCAGAAACAGGAGGCAAGCTCAACCCAAGCCCTTGGACAGCACTTCTCAGCAGAGCCAGAGGCCAGCAAGGCAGCAGGACAACAGCAAGGCAGCAGTACTTCACAACAAAGCAGTCCCGGTGAGTCCTTTGGGCAGCCAGGCAGCTCCTCCAGCAGGTTGCAGGATCTGGTTCAGAGTGTCCGTGCCAGGAAGTTTCTGAGTTGGTGGGGTCAGGGACCCAGTTTATATACCCAAAAGTGCCTTTGAAGTGGGGGAGACTTCATAGAGTGTTTTTAAAGTGCACAGTGTCTCCTTTTGGTATAGGTCTGTCTGCCAAGGGTCCCACTAGGGGGTTTGGCAGTCCTTTGTTGAGGGCAGGCCACCAGCCTTTGAAATGTAATTGTCAGGCCCCTCCACCCTTCCAGCTCAGGCAGACCCGTTCAGTATGCCGATGAGTGTTGGTGTGACTGAGCACCCTGTGTTTGTGATTGTCTGTGCAAAATGCACAAGGAAGCTGTCAACCAGCCCAGCCCAGATGTGGGTTGGAGACAGACTGTAAGGCACAGATGGATTTTAAGTGCAGAGAAATGCTCACTTTCTAAAAGTGGCATTTCTAAAATAGTAATATAAAATCCAACCTCATTAATGAGCAGGATTTTGTATTACCATTCTGGCCATACTACATATGACCTATTTACCCCTTTCTGATCAGAATCTACCACTCAAACAGTATATGAGGGTAGCCCTAATGTTAGCCTTTGAAAGGCGCAGGCCTTACAGCAGTGGAAAGCAAATTTAGGAGCTTTAAATTACCAGGACATGTAAAACACACAGATATATGTCCTGCCTTTTACCTACACAGCACCCTGCCCTCTGGGTTACCTATGGCCTACCTTAGGGGTGACTAGAAGTAGAAAAAGGGGAATTTAAGGCTTGGCAAGTACTTCCAAATGATAAGTCGAAGTGGCAGTGAAACTGCACCCACAGTCATTGCAATGGCAGGCCTGAGCCATGGTTAAGGGGCTACTTATGTGGGTGGCACAACCAGTGCTGCAGGCCCACTAGTATCATTCAATCTAAAGGCCCTGGGCACATTTAGTGCACTTTACTAGGGACTTACAAGTAGATCAAATATGACAAGTGGGTATGAACCAATGTCTCCATGTTTTAAGGGAACATATGTACGTTAGCACTGGTTAGCAGTGGTAAAGTGCACAGAGTCCTAAAATCAGCAAAAACAGTGTCAGAAAAGTGGAGGGAGGCAGGGAAAAAGTTGGGAGATGACCTCCCTAAGGCTGTCAGGTCTAACAATTGGTATAGATGTTGTATGGTATGCCATGTTGGGTGTGTGAATTATTTTTCCATCTCTTTGAATAAAGTTTGTCTTTAGCACTATTGTGTAGTGATTGTTATAATTTGATTTTCCATGAGACTGTGGATTTAGCATGTGAATTGAATTCACTCAAAATATTTGATCTGAAAGACTAATCAATTTATTTATATTATTGAGACTATGGTATAGCTTATATTTAAGTCTTCTGGGTTCAGACTAAGGCCTAGAATATTGTTAATTTATATTATGCTTTGCAACATGTAATATCTCTGCATGGTATATGCTGATGTTCTGGCTTTATCTTCTTTTCATATCCACAGAAAAAACAATTATTTTGGTGTCAAGAAATAGACCTTTTTTCAGTTATTGATTATCTCTGGGATAGATAGAGTTCTTTCTAGTAAATCTACATCGAATGTAATATAACATATGTATTTCTGGAACATAGTGATAGCTGTATAGCTCCACAGCTTGTGTAGTACTTCATTACCTTTCTTTTAGTGTTAGCTATCGAAAATATGTTTGTTACCCTCGTTCTGATAAACTCAAGCATATTCTGCATTTTTCCACTTCGTTACACCTTTTTGCTCGAAATGCTGCATCTGTTCATAATCTTTTTTTAGGTGTTAGGGGTCGTTTCTTTTTTGATTTCTGATGCTGATTGACAATATATCTGTGGGTCTTACAACTCTGAGTTGTCTTGTTGTTGCACTGTGTTTAACTGTCTGTGTTTCACTTATGTGAAACTGAACAAACTGTACCATCACATATTATTTTCAGTCCCGAAGAAGTGGATTGGACCTGCAAAACACGTATTGGCATCTTCAGCGTCCTTCGGTTTACAATTTTGTATTTCTGACAACTTTGCCTTCTGTGTATTCTTCATTGTAAACCAACTTTATGTAATATGAGTTTCGAACATTGTTCTTTAGATCTTGCCTGGGATTATGTTACAGGTTTGTGATGCAAATGTATACTAATGGAATCAATACAAGAATCGTATAAAAATACTTACCTTGTAGAATTGGTGATTTTTACTTTTAACGCATGTGTATTTCTTTGACTCCCCACGACTCCTATTTTTTTTGTAGTGCAAATGTTGGATGGGTAGTGACTTTGTGGGTGAAGGTGCAGGGGATTTTGTTCTTTGGATTATCCATAACTTGTTGTAGATAGATAGATAGATAGATAGATAGATAGATAGATAGATAGATAGATAGATAGATAGATAGATAGATATTTTCAAAAAGGTCAAAGGTTAAAGTAACATTATAGTTAGGTGGAATTTTCAGTAACAACATAGAGTTTAAAACAGTAAAAAACACTGAAATTCACCAGTTATAGTCATAGTTATCTCAATTATTATAACTTGTGCCTTAAGGTATATATAACTTGCGCCCCTGCCACGTACAGTTTCCTCATCAATAATTTCACTGCAAATAGAGCAGTGACATTATTGATGATGTCGTAGAAGATGCCATGCGTAATGTAATATTTGAGGTAATAAGCAGTGCATGGCGAGGGTGTGAGTTATAGTTACCTTAGGGCACAAGTCATAGTTACTTGAGATAACTATAACTGGTGAATTTCAGTGGTTTTAAGAGTTGAATACTATGTTGTTACTGAACTTTCCAAATAACTATAACATTACTTAAACCTTTTTTTAGTGAATTTCTAGTTTTTTTTTAAGGTAAAGTAATATTTAATATCCATATGTAAGTCCAACATGTGCTGTGCACAGCATTTGGCTGTGCATGGCGGGGGGGTTGGCCACAATGCCTGGCCTGAGGCCATTAAGCCAAGCCTGAGGATCACATCCCCGAGGTCCACTACTTAAAATAAAGAGGAAGGTGCTGCGTGGCCCCATCTCTCTGAGCTTTGTTACTCCCTGGGAACCCAATCCCCAGGGCCATTAAAAAATAAATAAAGGTGGACATTGTGGTCTACCTCTCTGAAACTTGTTAGGCCCTGGAGACCCCAACCCTTGGGGCTGAATATTTTAATTAAAAGGGAAAGGGGCAACATGGCCTACTTCCCAAGTCTTCTTAGGCCGTGGGGACACCATTCCCCAGGGCCATTAAGAAAAATGAAGGGGAGGGTGGCCACATGACCCACCTCTCTGAGCCTTTATGGGCCCTAGGGACCCCATCCACTGGGGTCCTCATTTCTTAAGGATAGGTGCCTTGCTGCCCACCCATGGCACCCACCATATACTCGCTGGAGGCTGCGGGGGAGCCCCAAGTCCCTCATTTTCCCAGATGGCTCACCTTATGCAGCAGGAGCCAGTGCTGCTTCCACCCCAAGGAAGCAGCTACTAATACTGCTCCCTCCAGGCAGGGGCAATATTTTGATGTGTTTGCCTGCCCACATCAGTGCGGGCATGGAAATATATCAAAAGTCATCTCCCAACTTCCAGGAGCATTTTTAAAGTTCCTGCTGGCTGGGAGCTGACTTTGTGTTGGCTCCCACATGGCAGGAATTATGAAAATGCACCAGCCAAGTGAAAGCAAATACAGGTTTTATTGCTCACACTGGTGCCTGCAAGGAAATTGCTGTGTGCCGGGGTGGGATGCCCTCAATGGCTCAGAGAGGAGGGGAGCCTTGCCACCCTCACTTTTTACAAGTTTAATGGCCCGAGTGTTGGGGTCCCTGGGACCTTTAGAGGCTTGGTGAGGGGGGCTCACACTTGTCTTAAAAAATATGTCAAGCTGAGGGGAATGGGTGTCCCTGGCACTGAAAGAGGCCCATGGAGAGAGGCGGCATGCCCCCTTCCCCTGAAAAATACACTGGGCCCCATGGGATGGGTCCCAAGGGATGAAATCAGCCTAGGAATAGAGCTGCATGCCCCATCCCCCCAAAACAGATATCAGGTCCCAAGGATAAAGTCCCCAGGGCACGAACAGGCCTTGGGAGGGTGACCTCGTGCTCCCCCTCCCCAAAAAATAAACACTGCATCCTCCTAGGGCCCTGGCCAACCCAGTTTAAAAATAAAAACAAGTAAATGAGCCTATGCTGTTTTTTTAAATGTTGCCACAAATTTGTGGACCCTCTTCAAAGTCACTACAAAGTTCTATAAAAAAAATCGTTTTGGGCCCTAGGCAGGTCCAGGGGAGACCCCTCACCAGGTCTAGGTGGGTCTGGACTTCCTTACCCTGCACCCTTGTGTCTTTATTTTTTATTTCCTTAAGGAATTGGGACCAAGAATCAGAATCCTAAGATGGCTGCCACCACCATTCTGGTTGAGGTGGTGGCAACCAATCAGACCTCAGAAGGAGATTTGTTGGATCCATGGAGGCTCCATGACCATAGATATACTTTATGTTTTTTAAAATAATTGCTAAAAAAAACCTTAATGGATTTACAGCAAAATCCAAAATGCACTCTTCTTGGGTCAAGATCCAGCTTTCTTCCAGTTTTGGTGTAAATCTGTTCAGAGGTTGAGCCTGTGTCTAGAGTGAATGGGATAAATGTTTTGGCCCCTTTTTTTCTCAATCCCTGCTTGACGGAGCACCCGTAACATTTCCATGCACAAACTAGTCAAAAAGTAGCACTTTTTGGAAAAGTTTTGTGGAAACGGCACCACGAAAAATGCATTTGTTATGGAAACTTGATCCTAACTAAGCCTACCCAGTGGCCACAGCCACTGGTATCTATCGCTCTATCTAGATAGATAAATAGATAGATAGCAACCGCCGGTGGGATATATATATATATATATATATATATATATATATATATAAATAAATATATGTATATATATATATATATATATATATATATATATATATATATATATATATATATATATGTAGCTGGTCACCAGTAGGTAATTAGAGTTAGGACCTAGTTTCCATAGAAAAAGCATTTTTTGAAGTGCCGCAATAGTTGGTATCTTCACAACATTTTTTTTAAAAGTGCCCTCTAGGGTCTTGTAGAGTATAAAAAGTTTTGGGATGATCCATCAAGTGGCGGTCTAGAAAAAGGTGGGGTCAAAAAGAGTGGGTTTCACAGGTCAATTCCTATAGATACTTTAGACACTTCTGCAGCCCAAAACGCTGGACGGAATTACACTAAAATTGGAAGAAAGGTAGCTTTTGGTCCACAGATGACCCTTTTAAGGTCGAGCTTAGACAGCATGCATGCGCTGTCTGAAAGACCTGTTGGATGGACTATAGGCATTTGCTCCCGCCTGCTGCTGCCTGACACTTACAATAGGTTAAAGGCAGAGTTGTTCTTGTTGTGCTGCCTCCTAACTTGTTTGGCAGCCCATATTCACTTCCTTTACTTGGTTGAGGAGCATGGCCAAATACAGTTTAATTACGCCTGGAATGTTTTTCTGTTGCTTGAACGGACTATTTTTCTTTGTTTCTTGCCTCTTGTGATTGTCAATAAGCACTCATGTTCACGCGTGCGGTTAATTTTCAGCATTTGTCCATCACTTAGCCCTTACTTTATATCATCAGTAACTATAAGTAGTTGTGTCGTGCGTGTGTTTTGTATTCTTTTTTTGTTGATTTATATAGCATGAAATTGACCCAGGAATTAATCCTCAACAGCGGCTGTCCTGGCACAGGGAGAGAGCTAATACTACAATATTCACTGCACTCAGGGAAACTTATCCCATAATGCTTTGCAGGCATTCCTTTTACAACACATTTTTGGCCATAACTCAGCCTGTGGTAGTCCTAGGACAATACTACCACCACCAATACATTCAGAACGATGTTCTCTTTCCATTGAGGCCATCTTGTGGGTCACACTGGGAGAGAGGAAGCCCAAAAATCATAGCCTTCAATGTATACTTACTTTTTTTTTTGTAGGTGAAACTTTTGTTTTTACAGCTTAGAGGAGTTTGTGTTATAAGGATTTTGTTTGTATTAGCATTTTGACAGTCTGGTTTGGCTTGCAAATCTGTAATGCGCTGTGATCTCTAAGGGCTGAAAGATGATAATTCTTCCAAGCCATTACTAACTCAGTTGGCTTGACAGGGATATCCAGCCACCACCAGTGATACTGTACTTTCTGCTTATGCACAAGCACAGTTTATTTCTGATAAAGGTTTCATATATGCACGGAAACTCACCCCATAATGCTTTGGAAGCATTCCTTTTACAACACATTTTTGGCCATAACTCAGCCTCTGGTGGTCCTCAGGCAATGGGACCACCACAAACACATTCCAAACAATGTGATCTTTCTGTCCTGACCATCTTGTGGGTCACAATAGATTAGATGGGGCCAGAAAATCATGACCTCTTTCACCATTTAGTGTATATTTAAACTTTCTTATAGCTGAAGCTTTTGTTTTTAGAGTTGAGAGGATTTTGTTAGAAGGGACTTGTTTGTAGTAATGCTCTAACAGCCTTACTCAATCTGTAAATGTGTAACGCATTATGCTCTCCAAGGGCTAAAAGATGATAATTGCCCCATGGCACCGTGACCTCAGTAGGTTCTTGAAGGACGTCTAGCCATGACCAGTGATATTGCACCTTCTGTTAATGTTTATTTCTGATAGTGCTTTTTTGCTCCACAGGGCCATCTATCGTTAGCCAGTGGTACTGCACCTTCTGCTGTTGACTCTACAGGGACATCTGGCCATAATCAGTGATACCATACCTTCTGTTGTTGACTCTACAGGTACATCTAGCCACAACCAGTGTTACTGTACCTTCTGCTGTTGACTCTACAGGGACATCTATAATGACCTGCAGCACTACATCCTTGTGACAATGACTTCACAGTTAAATTATATTTAAAAGGTCTTTTAGGCCTGAAAATGTGTAATACATTATGCCCTCAAGGGGCTGATTATACGATTACTCTGCAATATCCTTTATCATTCTTTTTGATGTGATTATGCCCTCTAGGGGCTGAATATATGTTTACATGACCATGTTTCTTCCAAATGCTATTTTTACTGTGGTGCTCAATAGGAGCTGTTCAGACCATTACAGTCTAATTGTATGAAATGAACAAAGACAACCACTGCACTCATAAAGCATATTGCTCCGTTACAATAAATATGCAAATTGAATGTTGTAAATCCACAAATAAGTAATGCAGAGTCCTTCGTTGAGTTCCAGTAGACCATTTAATTGAACTGTAGTCATCACTTCACAGTTACATCCAAATAGGTACAGCCAGTACAATCCAAATAGATTTTGTTTGCATTGTTCAGCACTCCGTCCATCATCCTTTTGTGTTGATAAAGTTACTCGAAGTGGGAAGGCTATGCTCAGACGTGGGTCCCTTGCCCACTGTGCCACTGGATTCAAGCTAGTCTGGCTGATGAAGGGTGAAACCCTGAAACCGGTCTCAGGATGCTTGTTTCTGGTCCAGTGAAGTCCTGGCTTGGCAGTTTGGGCTGGACTGTTCCAATGAGGAACAGGGTCAAGACTGATTTGCATTTGGCTGGGTCCAAAATGGGGTGGCATGGTGAGCAAAAGAACAATGGATTAAACTTAGATCTGTGACTGGGGGTGAGTGTTTGCACTGTTCAGCACTCCGTCCATTATCCTTTTTTGTTGCTAAAGTTGCCCTAAGTGGGAAGGGTATGCCCAGACGTGGGTCCCTTGCTCACTGTGCCACTGGATTCAAGCTAGCCTGGCTGATGAAGGGTGAAACCCTGAAACTGGTCCCAGGATGCTTGTTTCCGGTCCAGTGAGGACCTGGCTTGGCAGTTATGGCTGGACTGTTCCCATGAGGAACAGGGTCAATACTGATTTGCATTTGGCTGGGTCCAAACTGGAGTTGCATGGTGAGCAAAAAACAATGGACTAAACCCAGATCTGAGACTGGGGGTGAGTGTTTGCATTGTTCAGCACTCCGTCCTTCATCCTTTTTGTGTTGCTAAAGTTGCCCTAAGTGGGAAGGGTATGCCTAGACGTGGGTCCCTTGCTCACTGTGCCACTGGAACCAAGCTACCCTGGCCGATGAAGGGTGAATCCCTGAATCCAGTCCCAGGATGCTTGTTTCCGGTCCAGTGAGGACCTGGCTTGGCAGTTCGGTATGGACTGTTCCCATGAGGAACAGGGTCAAGACTGATTTGCATTTGGCTGGGTCCAAGCTGGGATGGCATGGTGAGCAAAAGAACAATGGATTAAACCCAGATCTGTGACTGAGGGTGAGTGTTTGCATTGTTCAGCACTCTGACCATCATCCTTTTGTGTTGCTAAAGTTGCCCTATGTGAGAAGGGTATGCCCAGACGTGGGTCACTTGCTCACTGTGCCACTAGATTAAAGCTAGCCTGGCTGATGAAGGGTGAAACCCTGAAACCGGTACCGGGATGCTTGTTTCTGGTTCAGAGAGGACCTGGCTTGGCAGTTCGGGCTGGACTGTTCCCATAAGGAACTCAAGACTAATTTGCATTTTGCTGGGTCCAAACTGGGGTGGCTTAGTGAGCAAAAGAACGATGGATTAAACCCAGATCTGTGACTGGGGGTGAGTGTTTGCATTGTTCAGCACTCCGTCCATCATCCTTTTGTGTTTTTTTTAGTGCTTTAGACACCAGTCTCCTATGTTAAGCCTAACTGCTCATCACCCAGCTTCCTAGATTTGAGCTGGGATTAATTTATTGAGACCCGACTGGACCTAGTGGAGGTTAGTGGCCTATTGCTAAGTGTAGGTACTTATCTCCCCTTACCAATATTCCACTTCCCAACATTTTGGTGTGTAGTGGTGGGATCCAGTACTTGTGTTTAATATCACATTACAGTTTTAAGTGAAGCAAGTTGGAAATCCTCTAAATTGACCTAGAGCAAAAGTATTTTTGATTTTTCAAATTTGAACGAATTATTTTAAATTACTTCATTTTTAATATTTCTAAATTGTTCTGATCAATTGGTGCCAGATTTAGTTTTTAAGTGACACAAACTAGGGAACCATGGATCTTGATCTGGCTAGCCTACCCACACTCAGTGCAGCTGAGCTAAGGGTGTTGTGTAGGAGTGGGGGATTGCCTGCTGCTAACAACCTTAGGAAGAATGTGATGATGCAGTCGCTTGAAGTCTATGCATGGCAGGTGAAGTCAGAGATAGCTTCAACATATAGGAAGGGAGGGGGAAGATGTCCTCTCCAACCTACAGGAGGAGGAGGATGATCACCTGTCTGATTTTTCTGTAGCTAGGGCCCCATCCAAAGTCAGTGGGACGGAAGGGTCTGTGGTATCAGCCCAAAAAGATGACGTCCTGGTCCTCAGTGAGAGGGAACTTGAGGCCCAGGTAACCCTCATAGCTTCGGAGGCAGAGAAGTTGGTCCTGGAAAAGACAAAGTGGGCAAGGAGTGAACAAAGAGATTGTGACAACAATATAGAAGTTGAGGTGTCCAGGGGTGGTGGGTTTTTCCACAGACTACCCAAGTCAGTTGTTCCTGCTTAACAAGAGGGGGGTGACATAGATAAGTAGCTGACAGCCTTTGAGTGGGCTCTCAGGATGAGGATGGTTAAGCCTCAGTACAGGGGTTCACTCCTATGGGAGTTGGTCCCAACATCTGGGAGGGATAGGCTCCTCACCCTAAAGGGGGAGGAAACAGAGTCCTATTCCAATATGAAGAAGTGCCTCATCCAGAAGTTTGGTCTCACCCAAGAGCAGTATAGGAGAAAGATCAGGAACACCCAGAAGAACAATACTCAGTCTTGGATTTCTTCTGTGGACACTTCAGAAAAGGCACTAGAGGGCTGGATACAAGGAAACAAAGTAGATACTTATGAGGGGCTATACAATTTGATCAGGAGGGAACACATAATGACCAATTGTATCTCAGAGAGGTTATGCCAGCATCTAGCAGACTCTAAGCTGACCAACCTCAAAAAGCGAGGGAGGCAGCTGATGAGTGGTTGAGGACCAGAGTGGTTGTCAAGTCCTGGGGGGAGAATCCAAGAAAGGGGAGTCAAGTCCCCAAAAACCTAAAGAGGGAGGAGGTAATCCCATCACAGAGACTCCCTCCGTACCCCAGAACTCTATGAAGAAGGAGAATAAATCCCACTCTGACAAGCAAGGACAGGGTGACCCAGGGTTAAAGAAGCTCTTGGGCAACAAGGCCTGCTTTGACTGTCAGCAGACAGGTCACTTCAGAAGAGAGGCAGCCTGTCCCAAGAAGGTAATTAGCACTGGGCAGTCCAATGTATCTATAGAGGAGGACTCCTATGATGATGAGGTCCTTATAGCAATGGCCTGGTAAACCAGTCCAGATGGTAAGCTAATGATCCCTGAGGGTGGGAATAGGCACCTTCACCCCATTCAGGTCAATGGGATCCCTATCACTGGTTTGAGAGACACCTGTGCCAGTCGCACCATGGTGAGTGTCGCAGTGCCCTTTCCTAGGGATCTGCACACAGTAGAACAAAAGGCCCACCTCCCGGCGTCACCAACTCAGGAAGTTATGGAGCACTGAGTATTGATGAAGCCAAGCGGGGGAAGGAAAATTAGGATAGGGAACTACGGGGAGAGAGATCTGAAAAGGAAAAATGGTTAAGCATATATGTATATACTTGTTCATAACAGCATTAACATGCAATTATACACTTATACAAAGGCGTCTCCGTGAATGCAAGTGTTGAGACCCTTATGGAATAGACAAAGGAGTCTCCGTGAATGCAAGTGCTAAGACTCTTATGGAATAGATTAAGACGTCTCCGTGGATGCAAGTGTTGAGACCCTTATGGAATAGACAAAGGCGTCTCCGTGGATGCAAGTGTTGAGACCCTTATGGAATAGGCAAAGGCGTCTCCGTGGATGCAAGTGTTGAGACCCTTATGGAAGAGACAAAGGCGTCTCCATGGATGCAAGAATTGAGACCCTTATGGAATATACAAAGGCGTCTCCGTAGATGCATGCTTTGAGACCCTTATGGAATAGACAAAGGTGTCTCTGTGGATGCAAGAGTTGAGACCCTTATGGAATAGACAAAGGCGTCTCCGTGGATGCAAGAGTCCTGACCCTTATGGAATATACAAAGGCGTCTCCGTGGATGCAAGTGTTGAGACCCTTATGGAATAGACAAAGGTATCTCCGTGGATGCAAGTGTTAAGACCCTTATGGAATATACAAAGGTGTCTCCGTGGATGGGGCGTGGCCCTCCTGTAAATCATGGGAACAAGAACAATTGGTAGAATCATGATACTTCAGAATGTCATAAACCTTAGACAAAACTGGGCGTGGTCCTTCTCTGAATCATGGAACAAGAACAATTAGTAAAATCATGATACCTCAGAATGGCATGAGCTTTAGGCAAAAAACTGGGCGTGGCCCTTCTCTGAATCATGAAACAAGAACAAACTGAGACCTTTGAACCTTGAGAAGGCAAGAGCCTTGGACTATGGACATACTCTGAGTATCAATCATGCAACTACTATACATTCATAAACATAAAACGTTTGATCTCAGTCTAGAAATTTGCAAAGACTTAAATATGTATCTCACATATTATGTTTCCAAAAACAATGAAACTATGATTTGCTTATCTTTGAAACATTTTCACATTTGCCACCTAGGGCTGAAAGTTTTACCCATGTAAACTGAAACGCTTTGAATATTTGTCCTAGGGCGCTTTACTCATGTGAACTGAAGTACTTTGATTACTGTGCCAAGGGCGTTTTCCTTCCTGTGAACTGAAACGCTTGGATTGCTGTGCCAAAGGTGCTGTACTTCCTCTGAAGCGCTTTGATTGCTGTGCCAAGGGCGCTTTAAATCCTGTGAACTGAAATGCTTTGAATGCTGTGCTAAGGGCGCTTTACTTCCTGTGAACTGAAGCACTTTGAATGCTGTGCCAAGAACGCTTTACTTCCTGTGAACTGAAGCACTTTGAATGCTGTGTCAAGGGCTCCTTACTCATGTGAACTGAAGTGCTCTGAATATCGAGCCCGGTGCACCTTACTCCTGTGAACTCTAGCGCTTTGAATTTCGAGCCAGGTGCGCTTTGCTCCTGTGAACTGAAGCGCCTGAATTGCCATGCCAAGAGCGCTTTACATCTGTGAACTTAAGCGCCTGAATTGACGTGCCAAGAGCGCTTTACATCTGTGAACTGAAGCGCCTGAATCGCTGTGCCAAGAGCGCTTTACATCTGTGAACTGATGCGCCTGAATTGCTGTGCCAAGAACGGTTTACTTTAGAAACTGAAAACTCTTCGCTCGTTATGCTAAGGGGCGCTTTTACCTTTTGGAAGTAACAACTTCCTCCAAACTTGGATTCATCAAGGCCTTACCGCTACGAGAACAACCTACTCGTTTTTTAATGCCCCATGGAAACAAGGATAGTTCGGTTGGATGACACTCTTCCATTCAGGAACTCTGCTCTGGTCCAGAGAAACCCCCACAAGGTCTGGCTGCATTGAAGTATTCAAAATAGTGAGCAACGTGCATGGGTGTGGCTGGGCTTTTTTAGGGCTGCCACACCCCAAGATGGCTGCTGCCTCTAAAAACGTGGGAATTGTAGTACCTTCATGGAATAGCACTGATAGTGCATCTTGTCCACCAACGTCCTGAACCTGCAGCTCCAAGAGCTTTGCCACAGGGCAGACGACACTGATGGCCACCTTTGGAACAAGAGGGGATGACAAGTGGTGCGCATAAAGCGCCGCAGAGTCGCACAGCGGAGTTTCAGGTGAGACCTCGACCGCAGATGGCCTTATTCCTGACAGTGAGTGACTGTTTGGTGTCCTCAGACATGTACATCACAGGGGAGAAAAGGAGAGTCAAAATAGCCACAGGTGAGGTGACCACCATATCTGTATTCATGGTGCCCTTAGAGAGGGAGGGTATCCTTGATTGGTATAGGGTGGTGGTCGGTGCTACATCTCCCTAGATTGTATCTTGGGCAATGACCTTCCAGAGGTGAGTCTGATCCCAGATGGGGCGTTCACCCAAGGCATCCCTCTACCCAATTCCTGGGAGATCAGTCTGTTCAGTTAACAGACCAGGGTCCCCAAGAAAAGGGACAAAGAAAAGGAAGGGTAGACCACTCTTAAAGAGAGTTCCAGTGTGCCTAAGGCCTTCTGCCCCAGTAGGGAGGGGAGCCCAGAGCTGGTACTGGTGAGGACTCACCTGACACCAAGGAAGTCCTGAGTGGTCAGGCAGCTGTCCAGCTGCAGGGTGTTGCCCCTCCACTGACAGAAGGGAGGGTGGAAGAAGGGTGTCTGCCACAGGACGTGGTAGCCCCCACTCTAAACAACAAGATGGGTGCCAGGACCCCGCAGTTGCCCATAACAAAGCTCACCCACCTGTCAGTGGGGAGCTTAGGGTGAGGTTCTGGGTGCTGCCAGCTGCCAGTAGCCTCTTCTGAGTGCTGGCCTTTATGGCAACAGTACACTTGGCCTGGGAGGCAGAACCCCGGGTCAAAGCAAAGTAGGCTACCTGACCCTCTTGGACATGGTGGGGTTGCTCAACTGTTGGGTGAACTCTTTGGTAAGCTAGGTATTGCCTTAGCAATGTTAGGGATAGGGGAGGTGGGCACCTCACTACCCAAGTTGGCAGAGAAAGAAGAAGAAGCCCCTCCACACCAGAAGGATGGATCAGTTGAAAAGGGGTCCTTCTGCTGTTGGGATGGGTTCAATACCCAGAGGGAGTGACCATGACAAGAGGGTGTAAGGAAACGTAGGCCCTGCAATAGGACAGTCAGTTTTTCTCACTGTCTTCCTCACATGGCAAGTCAAGAAAACTTTCCCAGGGTTGGGCTGAGTTTCCACGCTGTGTTGACTGAAGGGGGTTGTGTGAGAAAACTGAGCTGATTGCAGAAGCCCCTTAACTTTTTGCCCCCATTTTTCACATTTTCCTGGGGTTTTCCTGACTCTGATGGTGCCCGGAGCACTGCTAAACCATCCCAGGGGATGCGCTCTGCTTAAAATGTTTATGCAAATTAGGCTAAGTATAAATGGCAGTATCAACCTACCTATGAGTCCCTACTATATTGGAGGGCATGTAGGTTTAGGGACCCCCAGCATAGGTGTACTGCTGAGGTGCCATATCATTGTAAAGGCAGACATGCCCTGCTGATTGCTTTTAAATTAAAGTTACCTTCAAATTTGACTTTGGAATAAAAGTACTTCCAAAGTCTTAAACTACCATATTTTTACATAAAGGTCATCCCTAAGTTGTGCCCTAGGTACCCCCAGGGTTGAGTGCAGTGTAACTATTTGCAGGGGCTTTAAAAAAATATGTTTTAGAAGCCCTGGCGAGGGAGAAATAGCCACATTTTGTTTCCCATATTATAGTGAATGGGCTCCATAGCCTTAAATGGGGAGACTGTATTTTTATTTAATAAAGTCCCAAAGGAGCTAAATATTTCAGGTTTGCTATCAAACTGATTGTTATAATAAATCCAACAATTTTCCATTGTTGAATTTAATATAACTAGTTGAGGGAAAGTGTTTTAGATCTTTACTTGAAAGTTGCAAACTTCAGCTCAGTAGTGCCCTTCTCTGACTGGCCAGGGTGCCTTGTTGAGGTGTGAAGTGGCTTGGGCTGAGGACAAAGGAAGTACTTAGGGGAGGAGATCTGCCTCAGCAGATGTTGAAACAGGATGGGGGAAGAGAGCCAAACTAGACTTCAAAGGAGGGAGGGTAATTCGGAGCAGCTCAGGACCTGCAAACCAAGACAACCAGGTGCCCAATTGATTACATTAGGAGAAGGCAGGAAAGGGGTATGTTAAAGAATTTGAGTCACACCAGGAGGTGGACTCCACCAGACCTAAACTCCAAAATTTAATTTCTGCCATTTTGGATTTTTAGAGAATGTTGTTCCCTGGGATGGATTTTTGCCACACTTCCCAGGAAGTGGTCATCCAAGAAGGTGGTGGCCTGCCTGTAATTGGATAGTTGCCTCTCCCCCTGCTTTCTACCTCAGGAGAAAGGATAGATATGACACAGCTGCACCAACATCTCAGATCCCTGCTGGAAGAAGAAACTGAAGATGAAGGACTGCCATGTTGGACCCCTGGCCTGCACCTGGACACCACACTTACAGGGACTGCACCAACTGCACATTTTGGGCTTCAACAACAAAAGGACTTAGAAGCTACAGGTACAAAGGAGCTGCCCAGAGTCCCCTGCATCACGTCCTGCAAGAAGAGCCCAGCTGACCAGCATCCAGTGTACATTTGAAGATTCTGACCAGGTGCATTCTTTGAATTGTAGTCCCAACTCCCAAGGAGCGACTCAGAGTTTCTGGAACCTTGGATCAAGTTGTGGACACTTCAAAGAACCACAATGGACCTCTGGAAGAAGATCCAGAAGATTGGAGAAATTTGGAGCAACTGCTGTAAACAGCTCCATAAGTTGAAGAGGTGCATTGTAGGAGTTGTAGTCCTAGATCCCAAGTGGCATACCAGACCCTCTGAACTCTTGGTTTGTACTGTGGCCCACTTTCCTGTATCAAGAAACACTCTGAAAGTAAGTGTAACAGTGTTACATTGTGCTTGGCTTGACCTATGGATTTTGTCCCTGTCCACTGTGGCCTTTTTTTACCCTTTAACCGGTTCTGTGCCGAGGACGTAGTGGTTACGTCCTGCGGCACAGTGCTGCTGTGCCTAGGACGTAACCATTAAGTCCTCGGCACACAGCCCAGAGGGAGGGCTCTCACTCCATCTGTGTGCTTCCCCCCACCCCCCAAAGGCAGGGATGGAAGGGGAAGCCCTTCCCCTTCCACCCCCGACCCCCCACCCCTCTGTGACATCAGCGCGCAGTTACAGAGCCTCCCCCATCGCGCTGGAAGCTCATGCTTTGCATTTCTCTTTCGATCACGTGGGGGAGGCCCGGAGAGGCTTCAAAGGGAAGGAAATGTATTTCCTTCCCTTTGAAGTCTCTCCAAGCGTTTCTTTGAAACGCCCACTAGACCCCAGGGATTTTCTTTTTTTTTTTTAATTGTCATAAAGGGAGCGACCCCTTGGGCAAGGGTCGCTCCCGCGGGGGCATTTTTGTGGAAGCCCGTTTCTGACCCCAGGGGGGGCAGAAACCTCTAGGCACCAGGGATTTATTTTTTTATTTATTTTTTTTACTTTTTTTGTTTTAGGTGTGGGGAGCGACCCCTCAGGCAAGGGTCGCTTGCCTAGTGGGCAAATTATATTTAGGCCATTTCTGCCCCCCTTGGGGGCAGATTGGCCTATTTTGATGAGGCCAATCTGCCCCCAAGGGGGACAGAAACCACTAGACACCAGGGAGTTTTCTTTTTTACGTGAATTTCACACAAGGGGAGCGACCCCTTAGGCAAGGGTTGCTCCCCTGGGGGGGGAATTATTTTAGGCCATTTCTGCCCCCCTAGGGGGTAGATCAGCCTGTTTTGATTAGGCTGATCTGCCCACTAGGCACCAGGGATTTTTTTTGTTTTTTTGTTTTACAGATGTGGAGCAACCCCTTGGACAAGGGTCGCTCCCCTGGAGGGGAAAATTGTATTTAGGCCATGGGGCAGATCGGCTGATTTTTGCTACGCCAATCTGCCCCCAAGGGGGGCCGAAACCACTAGGCCCCAGGGATTTTTTTTTGCCACAAATGTCATGCAGGGGGAGCGACCCCGTAGGCAAGGGTCGCTCCTGGGGGAGGGGGGTTGGGGTGTCAAATTTATTTTAGGCCATTTCTACCCCCCCTGGGGGCAGATCGGCCTATTGTTATTAGGGCAATCTGCCCCCAGGGGGGGCAGTAACCTCTAGGCGCCAGGGCAAATTGTTTTTTTTGTGTTTTTTTTTGTTTGTTTTTTTTTAGAGATGAGGAGCGACCCATTAGGCAAGGATCGCTCCCCTGGGGAGCAAATTGTATTTAGACCATTTCAGATTGGCCGATTTTAGGTCAATCTGCCCCCAAGGGGACAGAAACCACTAGGCACCGTGGATTTTTTTTTTGGCGCCAATGTCACGCACGGGGAGCGACTCCGTAGGCAAGACAAATTTATTTCAGGCCATATCTGCCCCCCCTGGGGCCGGCTGAGCTAGAGGCCAAAATCCACAGGTAGGCACTGTTTTCTATGAAAAAATGTAATGTGTCCATGTTGTGTTTTGGGCCATTTCCAGTCGTGGGCGCTAGGCCTACCCACACAAGTGAGGTATCATTTTTATCGGGAGACTTGGAGGAACGCTGGGTTGAAGGAAATTTGTGGCTCCTCCCAGATTCCAGAACTTTCTGTCACCTAAATTTGAGGAAAATGTGTTTTTTTAGGCAAATTTTGAGGTTTGCAAAGGATTCTGGGTAACAGAACATGGTCAGAGCCTCACAAGTCACCCCATCTTGGATTCCCCTAGGTCTCTAGTTTTAAAAAATGCACAGGTTTGGTAGGTTTCCCTCGGTGCCGGCTGAGCTAGAGGCCAAAATCTACAGGTAGGCACTTGCAAAAAAACACCTGTTTTCTTTAAAAAAATGTGATGTGTCCACGTTGTGTTTTGGGGCATTTCCTGTCACGGGCGCTAGGCCTACCCACACAAGTGAGGTATCATTTTTAGCGGGAGACTTGGGGGAACGCTGGGTGGAAGGAAATTTGTGGCTCCTCTCAGATTCCAGAACTTTCTGTCACCGAAATGTGAGGAAAATGTGTTTTTTTTAACCAAATATTGAGGTTTGCAAAGGATTCTGGGTAACAGAACCTGGTCAGAGCCCCACAAGGCACCCCATCTTGGATTTCCCTAGGTCTCTAGTTTTAAAAAATGCACAGGTTTGGTAGGTTTCCCTAGGTGCCGGCTGAGCTAGAGGCCAAAATCTACAGGTAGGCACTTTGCAAAAAACACCTCTGTTTTCCTTAAAAAAATGTGATGTGTCCACGTTGCGTTTTGGGGCATTTCCTGTTGCGGGCGCTAGGCCTACCCACACAAGTGAGGTATAATTTTTATCAGGAGCCTTGGGGGAACGCTGGGTGGAAGGAAATTTGTGGCTCCTCTCTGATTCCAGAACTTTCTGTCATCAAAATGTGAGGAAAACGTGTTTTTTTAGCCAAATTTTGAGGTTTGCAAAGGATTCTGGGTAACAGAACCTGGTCAGAGCCCCACAAGTCACCCCATCTTGGATTCCCCTAGGTCTCTAGTTTTCCAAAATGCACAGGTTTGGTTGGTTTCCCTAGGTGCCGGCTGAGCTAGAGGCCAAAATCTACAGGTAGGCACTTTGCAAAAAACACCTCTGTTTTCTTTAAAAAAATGTGATGTGTCCACGTTGCGTTTTGGGGCATTTTGTGTAGCGGGCGCTAGGCCTACCCACACAAGTGAGGTATCATTTTTATCGGGAGACTTGGGGGAACATAGATTAGCAAAACAAGTGTTATTGCCCCTTGTCTTTCTCTACATGTTTTCCTTCCAAATATAAGAGAGTGTTTAAAAAAGACATCTATTTGGGAAATGCCCTTTAATTCACATGTGAGTATGGTCACCCCGGAATTCAGAGATGCGCAAATAACCACTGCTCCTCAACACCTTATCTTGTGCCTATTTTGGAAATACAAAGGTTTTCTTGATAGCTATTTTTCACTCTTTATATTTCAGCAAATGATTTGCTGTATACCCGGTATAGAATGAAAACGCACTGCAGGGTGCAGCTTATTTATTGGCTCTGGGTACCTAGGGTTCTTGATGAACCTACAAGCCCTATATTTCCCCGCAACCAGAGGAGTCCAGCAGACGTAATGGTATATTGCTTTTGAAAATCTGACATTGCAGGAAAAAGTTACAGAGTAAAACGTAGAGAAAAAATTATGTTTTTTTCACCTCAATTTCAATATGTTTCTTTTTCAATTGGTATTTTCTGTAGGAAACCCTTGTAGGATCTACACAAATGACCCCTTGCTGAATTCAGAATTTTGTCTACTTTTCAGAAATGGTTAGGTTTCTGGGATCTAGCATTGGTTTCATGCCCATTTCTGTCACCGACTGGAAGGAGGGTGAAAGCACAAAAATTTGTAAAAATGGGGTATGTCCCAGTAAAATGCCAAATTTGTGCTGAATAATTGGGTTTTCTGATTCAAGTCTGCCTGTTCCTGAAAGCTGGGAAGCAGGTGATTTTAGCACCGCAAACCCTTTGTTGATGCCATTTTCAGGGGAAAAAACACAAGCCTTCTTCTGCAGCCACTTTTTCCCACTTTTTTGAAAAAAACTAAATTTTCACTGTATTTTGGCTAATTTCTTGGCCCCCTTCTAGGGAACCCACAAAGACTGGGTACCTCTGGAATCCCTAGGATGTTGGAAACAAAGGACGCAAATTTGGCGTGGGTAGCTTATGTGAACAAAACGTTATTAGGGCCTAAGCGCGAACTGCCCCAAGTAGCCAAAAAAAGGCTCTGCACAGGAGGGGGAAAAGGCCTGGCAGCGAAGGGGTTAAGCGCTATTTGATTCCAAGCACTAAAATGACTTTTAATATTTTCAAATGTACTTCTCCAGTTCCCCAAATTGGATGATTGTAGTTTTAATGTTATTTGAAAGATACAAATATAATCTAATTTTATAAATTGAGTTGGATTTTTATTGTGTTTTGCGTTTTACCTATTTGTTGTTTTGTGATTTTTAAATGTTTTACACACCTGTCTCCTAAATTTAGCCTAACTGCATATCACCAAGCTACCAAAGGTTGAGCTGGGATTAACTTATTGAGACCTGACTGGGCCTAGTGGGGCTTAGTGGCCCATTGCTAAGTGTAGGTACTTATCTATCCTTACCAATAATCCACTTTCCAACATGTAGCAGAGGGCACCTCTAAATATGTCTTAAGGTTTTCCAAGGACACAGTACGGGCATATATTTGCTAATGCACACATATACCCACACATGCATGATAGTGCACCTTGCTTTAGGTCTGTAAGGCTGCCAGAGCGGTGAGGCACCTATATTGTATGCAGTGCTAGTGGACGTGGCACTCTTGGTGAGTACAATGTTGATTTTGCAACTTTTAAATACACCTCATCATGCACTTGCAATTGCAGTGTGCATGATGCTGGTTTGGGACCTCTTGCAGTGACATAATTGGTGTTGCAGCTCTGGGGCCCCTCTTCAGTCCTATGCCTGAGGTACCCACTGAGACACTGACACACCCACTCACAGACCCACTCACACACTCATGCACCCACTCAAAGACCCACTGAGACACTCAGGCACCCAATCGTAGGCACAGTGACACTCATATACCTGCTCAAATAACCACTCAGATAATCACACAGCCACTCACATACCCATTCAGACACTCATGCACCCAATCACAGACACACTCAGTCACATACCCACTCACAGACCCACTCAGTCACACATCCACTCATAGACCCACTCAGACACTCATGTTGCCACTCAGAGATCCACTCATGCACCCACTCACAAATACAGTCTGAAACTCCCACTCCTACTCAAAGACCCACTCAGACACTCATGCACCCACTCACAGACCCAGTCAGACATTCATACACCTACTCAGAAACCCACTCAGACACTCACACACCACGCAGAGACCCACTCACACATTCATGCACCAACTCACAAACCCTGTTGGACACTCACTCAGAGTCACACACCCACTCAGGGACCCACTCAAGCACCCATGCACCCACTCACAGACCCACTCAGACACTCATGTACCCACTGAGTTAAAGAACCACTCAGATACACACTGACTCAGAGATCCACTCGTACAGGCATGCACACATTCACAGACCTATTCAGATACTCATACACCCACTCAAAGACCCACACATACACTCATGCACCCACTCAGACACCAACTCAGATGTTCATATACCCACTTACAAAGCAGTTGGACACTTACAGATCCCAGCCAGACACTCGTACATCTACTCAAAGACCCACTCAGAGACTCACTCATTCACCCACCAAGAAACCCAGTCAAATACTCACACACCCACTCACAGAACCACTCACAAACTATGTACCCACTCACAGACCTAGTGACACTCATACACCCACTCAAGACCCACTCAGACACTCATACACCCACTCACAGAACCACTGACACTGCCACACACACTGAACAAAGCACTAAGACACTCACACACCCACTCAGATACACACTGACAATCAAAGATACAGTCAGACACTCACACACCCACTCCCAAACCCACTCAGACACTCATGTACCTGCTCACTCACCCACTCATAGACCCACTTACCCACTCAAGCACCCATTGACAGACCCCATTAGACTTTCACTGAGGTATTGACAAATGTGTTGAGAGAGTGAAAAAAAAATATGAACAATATGTTGGGTGTTGTGCATTAAATGTGTGCTTTTGGTTTGAGGATCCATGACTCCAAAATGTTTGATAAAAAAATAATCAGATTTTTTGTTAAATTCAAATACTGATTATGATGTAGGGTGGTTCCAAGAAGATCCTTTGTGCTTATTGTGTGTACATCATCACTACACATAAGAGGGGATGCAGAGTTTCAAATTGTTCAGAAACACTATGTTGCCTTCATGTGTGAAGTGAACACCATCTTCTTTATATATCCCATGCATGTCAAAGTGCAGGGTATTATTGTAGATAGAGCCCATGTTCTGGTCTCTGAGGAATGCTGGAACTGTGTTATTAACATGTTTTCTGGCTTTGTCTATCTGTGGGCAGACGATTGCTGACCACTTCTATTTCTGTCTTTGAAATATGTTAGGGAACACAAAGGCAGAGTGTGGGAACAATTTCATTAATTGAACAAAGGTATCCTTCATTAGGTTTTCCAGTTCTACCCTAGGCAGTGTGACCAGGTTATTACTACCACAGTGCAAAATCAAGAGGTGAGGGGGTTGGCAAACTCTAATGCTTTCAACCAATGGAAGTAAGTGATGCCACTTTAACCCTCTCTAGGTTGTTCAATTAATATCCAGATTAGTAAAACCCAGGTCCCATTCAATATCACTCTTTCTAGCAGCCTCCCTAGCCCAAAAAAGATGGCTATGACCTACAATTTACACTCTAACCATTTTGAAGGGAAGGAGCAGTAACACATAGGATAATGCTGCAACTAAATGAAGCAGTTGTCAAAATGTGAAGTGCTTAAAATTGAGGGTGCACCTGCTTTAAAAAATACACAAATTTGATTGCACGTTGTAAATACATTGTTAGAAAAAGATAGGTTGTGAATAAAAAATATAAAAACAGTATACTTGTGATTGGCTCTAATTGTTTCACAAAAAAAGTAAAGGTATTTTGGATATGCTTATGTTCTGCACCAGTCAACCACTCCTGCTACTGAAATAAACTAGTATGTTGCTGACAGACAGATGGTACTGTGAACTTTTGAACTACTGGTACAGTAGAGTGTTCCAAAAATGGTTGCTATGGCAGATGAGGTGAAGGACTGTGGGGGGATGGGCAGTTATTAAAGCAGACTCATAATCTTAAAGTAACAGTAGATTTTGATATATCAGCACTTGGTGAAAAAATATTTTTCCAAATTACTATTCCTATTGCATTGTAAGTGTACAGGAAAAATAAGCTAAAAACAATGATAAATATATTTTCAACCCCCCATCTGGATTTGTGACTCTGTTGCAATGTTACATGGGGAGGCAACGCAGGGTGCTGTAACAGAGTTGCGACTCCACCTGCACACAGTAGCAAATTGGGCTTCTTTGTAAAACTACAAGTAAGGGTTAACAGTCACTGATCATTCAGATACTGGATAAGGAAATTTAAATCTGAAAAACTGTTTTTGATTTGTTGACTAACAGTTTATGTCTCAGATCACAGTTGAATAGATAACTAACAATGGTTTGTTTCAGTGAGAGTGGTGTACCGTTCTTATGCTGAGAGTTATTGGTTATAAAAAACAAATATTTCAAGGGATATCGTGGCATCATTTTATCTATCAAATAAAGCACTATAACAAGTATGTGAATAACACATTATGTTTACAAGAGATATTTATTCTTAGATGTGGCTAGAAATAAGTGGGTTAAAAGTGTATATGACATAGAGAAAAGTATAGTGTCTCAGAGAAACCAGAGAGATATTTATACTTTTATGGATATGTGCAGTGAGATATTTTTTATTTTCAGAAAATTATTAGCACTAGTTTATTTCAAAGTACACTTTTTGTGAGCTATGGTAGACTTTACATGCTGAGTTCCAGTTCTGAGTTGACTTGCCATTTAAAAATACTCTATAAGCCTTGGATTATGTTTTTACTAGCTATAAATGATATGTAAAGTAGGGTATATGTAGTTTATAGGGAGGGTAAATGCCTTGTCAACTACAGCCTCAACATGTTATTTTTGTTTGACTACTTCTCTTCTCCTTTTGTACTGCTTCATAGTTTTATTAAGATTCTGTTTTACCCTGGCACAAAACATTCTTACTCTAATTTCTTTGAACTATTGCTGTCTTCTGCTTAAGGCATCTGCTTTCTTCAATGATTTATCACTCTTCATCTGACGTGATTGATGCCCTTTGTTGGCTGATTTCAAACTTTTCTTTTTATCTAGCTAGTTTTGCAGAGTTTGCGATTTTCACATATACAGCTTTAAGAGATGTTTTGTTTCTCTTACCAGCAGCTTTTTTCTCATAAGGCACATTGCCACATATTGTTCTTTTTTCATTTCTGTGTTGCAAGAAGATAGTATATTTTCCTCAAATGATTTTGTGTTTGAGCTTTTTGGCATTTTAGAAGTCTCTTGTATGCAGATAGATCTCGGAAATAAAAAATAGCAACATGTTTACATTTTCATTACATACTATTCATTTATATATTATAAGCATTTACATCTTCTAATACAAACAATTCCATCACTATGTTGTCTGCAGTCAACGTCTGTTAGTTGAAAGAAGACTAGGACTCTCACTATTATCATAGGTATCAGTGTCTGACAATGTTTCACTATATACATCAGTGTGTACTTGTGTGCGTTATTGTATATATCAGTGTTTGGGTATCTCATCACATGCACTAGTGTATCTGTCAGTATATTACTGTATGCATAAGTGTGAACCAGAATGTTTCAGCATAAGTGTCCATCTATCTCTAAGTGTGTAACAATATATATAAGTGTGTGACTGGCTTTAGTAGTGTATGCATTACTGTGTGTTTAGGTGTACCAGTCTATGTATAAGAGTGTCATGTGTTCTAGTGCATAGATAAATCTGTTCTTTGTGTGTAACTTTATCCATAAATGATTGTATGTGTGACTGTGTGCCTAAGTGGGTCAGTGTATTCATGAGTGTTTGCCTGGATGTGTCACTGTATCCATTAGTGTTTACCTGGGTCTGTCACTGTAATGGGATTTTATGAAGCCTGTGACAGGCTGAGTTTGGCAAGTTTGTTCCCAAAATCAGAAGGCTTTGTCTGGGTAAGTCTTGGTCTCACCAATACAGAAAACAGAGTGTTAAAGTCTTTCCTAGAAATTCTGTACCTAGCAGAGTTTGAACCATACAGTACAGACATTCTGAAACCAAATATGTTGGATAAATACTATCCAAAAAGAAGTCCATATTTAGAAGACAAGTGCCTTTATGAAATTCTTCAAAACTATAAATATTGAGTGAAAACATAGAAGGGAAATATGCAGTATGTGAATGTGATGGTTAGATAGTCAAACATGCAAAAGATAATGTAATTAACTACTGAAAAACATGGTTGCCAAACTCCTGAGAAAAGAGAGTTTTTCTATTTAGTTCTTCTTCAACTGTTCAAGTCTTGAATAGTGAATTGAAATTACTTGGAGAGTATGACCGCTATAAAGATTCTTTTAATGCTGTCAAATATGCTATTTAGTGTTGAATTTTTACAAACTATTCACAAATGTTAAATGATGTGCTACAAGAAGAAGAAATGATTGCTGCTGAAGTAGCTAATGATAGTTCTCAAAGCAGCCAACGTTCAGCACCACTAAGTCAAGATCATCGTGGAAAACCTATTATGGAAAATGACGCTGCAATAGCTATGAATGAAGTGTGAATTACAATGGTACAAGTGAGACAGGAATCTGTGGATCTAGAATAGTAAATTGCACTATTAAAAAATTAACAAAAAAGGGCATTTATATTGAATAAAAAGACACAATAGAACATAAATTTCTTCATAAGAAGAAAGAATGCAATTGTTCATCTTTCAAGCCAATACTTTACATATCAGTGGCTGAGCTGGTGCTGGAAAAAGCTTTTTAATGAAAGTTCTCTCCACTTAGCTACACAAGACTACAGAATCAAATTTATCATGAGTAGTAACAGCACCAACTGGATTTGCTGCACACAATATCAAAGGAATAACCTTGCATAGATTGCTTATGCTACCGGTAGAGCCTGATAATAAACTTGAATGGCTTAAGTTATCTGGTGAAACTTCTAATGAGGTGGCAAGGGTTTTGAAGAAATTGAAGTATTTATATATTGATGAAGTAAGAATGGTTTCAAATCTAATGCTTGTCTTTGTTCACCTCAGAATGTAACAGATTTTAAAAACTGAACACGATGTCTTGTTTGTAGAAAAACCATTGTTTTTGGTGACCTTCTACAATTTACTGCTGCTAACCCCTTCGCTGCCAGGCCTTTCTCCCCTCAGATGGCAGGCCTATTTTTGGCTATTTGGGGCAGTTTGCGCTTAGGCCCTCATAGCTTTTTGTTCACATGAGCTACCCATGCCAAATTTGTGTCCTTTTTTTCAACATCCTAAGGATTCTAGAGGTACCCAGAGTTTGTGGGTGCTCCTGAAGGAGACCAAGAAATTAGCCAAAATACAGCAAAAAAAAAAGAATTTTCAGAAAATATTGGAAAAAAGTGCTGCAGAAGACGGTTTGTGTTTTTTTCCCTGATAGTGGAATCAACAAAGTGTTTGTGGTGCTATAATCACCATCTTCCATGCTTTCAGGAACAGGCAGATGTGAATCAGAAAACCACATTTCTCAACACAATTTTGGGATTTTACTGGTACATTCCCCATTTTTAAAAAATTTTGTGCTTTCAGCCTCATTCCACTTAGTGACAGAAATGGGCATGAAACCAATGCTGGATCCCAGAAAGCTAAACATTTCTGAAAAGTAGACAAAATTCTGAATGCAGAAAGGGGTAATTTGTGTAGATACTACAAGGTTTTCCTACAGAAAATAACAGCTGAAATAAAAACATATTGAAATAGAGGTGAAAAAACAGACATTTTTCTCCATGTTTTACTTTGTAACTTTTTCCTGCGATGTCAGATTTTTTAAAGCAATATATCATTACGTCTGCAGGACTCTTGTGGTTGTGGGGTTATAGAGGGCTTGTAGGTTCATCAAGAACCCTTGGTACCCAGAGGCAATAAATGAGCTGACCCTTGCAATGGGTTTTCATTGTATACCGTGTATCCAGCAATTCATTTTCTGAAATATAAAGAGAGAAAAATAGGTATCAAGGAAACCTTTGTAATTCCAAAATGGGCACAAGATAAGGTGTTGAGAAGCAGTGGTTATTTACATGTCTCTGAATTCCAGGGTGCCCATACTAGCATGTGAATTACAGGGCATTACTCAAATAGATGTCTTTTTTACACACAGTCTTACATATGGAAGGAAAAAATGTAGAGAATGGCAAGGGGCAATAACACTGTTTAACTAATCTGTGTTTCCCCAAGTCTACCGATAAAAATGGTACCTCACTTGCATGGGTAGGCCTAATACCCGCGACAGGAAATGCAACATGGATACATCACATTCTTACATTGAAAACTGACGTGTTTTTTGGAAAGTACCTAGCTGTGGATTTTGGCCTCTAGCTCAGCCGCCACCTAGGGAAACCTACCTAACCTGTGCATTTTTTAAAGCTAGACACCTAGAGGAATCCAGGATGGGGTAACTTGTGGGGCTCTCACCAAGTTCTGTTATCCAGAATCCTTTGCAAACCTCAACATTTGGCCAACAAATGTTTTTTCCTCAAATTTCAGTGACAGAAAGTTCTGGAATCTGAAAGGATCCACAAATTTCCTTCCACCCAGCGTTCCCCCAAGTATCCCGATAAAAATGGTACCTCACTTGTGTGGGTAGGCCTAGTGCTCGCAACAGGAAATGCCTCAAACCACAACGTGGACACATCACATTTCCCAAAGAAAACAGAGCTTTTGCAAAATGCCTAGCTGTGGATTTTGGCCTCTAGCTTTGTCGCCACCTAGGGAAACCTACCAAACCTGTGCATTTTTTAAAACCAGACAACTAGGGGAATCCAGGATGGGGTGACTTGTGGGCCTCTCACCAGGTTCTGTTACCCAGACTCCTTTGAAAACACTTTTTCCTCACATTTCAGAGACAGGAAGTTCTAGAATCGGAGTGGAGCCACAAATATCCTTCCACCCAGCATTCACTCAAGTCTCCTGATAAAACGAATACCTTATTTGGGTAGGACCAGTGACCGCAACAGGAAATGCCCCAAAACACAACTTGGGCACGTCACATTTACCCAAAGAAAACAGAACTGTTTTTTGCAAAGTGCCTAGCTGTGGATTTTGGCCTCTAACTCAGCCGGCACCGAGGGAAACCTACCATACCTATGCATTTTTTAAAACTAGCCACCTAGGGGAATCTAGGATAGGGTGACTTGTGGGGCTCTCGCCAGGTTCTGTTACCCAGAATCCTTTGCAAACCTCAAAATGTGGCCAAAAAAACACTTTTTCCTCAAATTTCGGTGACAGAAAGTTCTGGAATCTGAGAGGAGCCACAAATTTCCTTCTACCCAGCATTCCCCTACGTCTCCCGATAACAACGGTACCTCACTTGTGTGGGTAGGCCTAGTGCCCGCAACAGGAAATCCCCCAAAACACAATGTGGACACATCACATTTTCCCAAAGAAAACAGCTGTTTTTTGCAAAGTGCCTGGCTGTGGATTTTGGTCTCCAGCCCTGCCGGCATCTAGGGAAACCTACCAAACCTGTGCATTTTCGAAAACTAGACACCTAGGTGAATCCAAGATGGGGTGACTTGTGGGGCTCGCACAAGGTTTTGTTACCCAGAACCCTTTGCAAACCTCAAAATATGGTAAAAAAAATGCTTTTGCCTCACATTTCGGTGACAGAAAGTTCTGGAATCTGAGAGGAGCCACACATTTCCATCCACCCAGAGTTCCCCCAAGCCTCCCAATAAAAATGGTACCTCACTTGTGTGGGTAGGCCTAGTGCCCATGAAAGGAAATGCCTCAAAACTCTATTTGGACACATCAAAATTATCAAATACAGAACTACCTGTTTTTGCGGGGGGCACCTGCGTTTTTGGTCCTGAGCTCAGCAGCCATAAAGGGGAACCTACCAAACCCATACATTTCTGAAAACTAGGTGCCTGAGGGAGTCCAGGGCGGTGTGACTTGCGTGGATCCCCCAGTGTTTTCTTACCGAGAATCCTCAGCAAAGCTCAAATTTAGCAAAAAAAATCAAACTTTTCCCACACTTCTGTGTGGGATCACTGCAAATTTCCTACCACCCAACGTTCCCCTTAGTCTTCCTGTAAAAATGATACCTCACTTGTGTAGGTGGGCCAAGTGCCTGTGACATGGAAGAGCCAAAAATATGTCAAAAATGAGGGGGAACCAAAGCGGATCTAAATGGGCAGTTTAAAAAAATATATTTTTAGGCTGACAAGAGGGGCAGAATTTATATCGTTATAGATGCCACAATGCTGGGTGGTAGGACTTTTGTGGATTCCTGCAGATTCTGAAAGGTTCCATCACACAAATGTGGGAAAAATGTGTGATTTCCAGCAAAATTGGAGGTTGGCAGGGCATTGTGGGTAAGAAAATGGTGCAGGGTGCATGTGAAGCACACCACCCTGGACTCACCAAGATGTTTAGTTTCCAGATGTGTCTAGGTCTTGTGGAATTTTCTACATGGCAGCGCCCCAAATTCCAAAAAGTGCAGCCCTCACCATTCCAAGTGGGACGATTTTAAGAGTTAGCCAAGCTCTCATGGCCCAAATGTAAAACCAAAACCCAAAATAATCTAATGTCCTCTTGCTTGCTGAGGGATAACATGTTTTAGTGTGCTGGGGAGAGCTGAAAGACTGTTACCCCCTTCAGTTTGGGTGGGGGCATAACCATGCCCATACTGGTTGGTAGCCACCCGGGCCACTATTTTGTTTTAAATTCCCTGGCATCTAGTATGCGTTCTGGCCTCCCGGGGAGTGGATCGGGGGTAATTGCCCAATCTGACCACCAGTGGGCAGAACAACTTTGTCCCCATTTATTTGGTGTGGTGTTATGGACATATCCCCACCCTCTTTTTTTGAACAAATATCTTCCCAGGTGTCTGGTGGGGTTCCTGCCTCCCTGGGGGGCAGATGAACCTTACAATAATAGGCCAATCTATAATGGCCTAAAATAAATTTGCCCCCCAGGGGAGCGACCCCTGCCTAAGGGCTCTCCTTCCCTAGCGTGAAATTGGCACAAAAAACAATCCCTGGTGTCTAGTGGTTTCTGCAAACCCTTGGGGGCAGATCGGCCTAATTAAAGTAGGCTGATCTGCCCCCAAGGGCGACAGAAATGGCCTAACATAAATTTGCCCCCCCAGGGGAGTGACCCTTGCCTAAGGGGTTGCTACCCTTGTTTGAAACTGACCTAAAAATAAATCCCTGGTGTCTAGTGGTTTCTGACCCCTTTTGGGGGAGATTGGCCTAATAACACTAGGCCGATCTGCCCCCAAGGGGGGCAGAAATGACCTAAAAAAAATTGCTCCCCCCCCCCCCCAGGGGAGCGACCTTTGCCTAAGGGTTTGCTCCCCTTATCAATGTAAACATGTAAAAACACATCCATGATGTCTAGTGGCTTCTGCACCCCCAGGGGAAGAAAAGGCCAAATGAACAAAAGTCCCCCTGGGGAGCGACACTTGCCTAAGGGGTCACTCCCCTTATGCCAATTACATTAAAACAAATACCTGGTATCTAGTGGCTTCAGCCCCTCCGGGGGCAGATCGGCCTAATCAATATAGGCCAATCTGCCCCCGGGGGGCAGAATAGGCCTAATAAAATGATTTCCCCCTGAGGAGCAACCGTTGCCTAAGGGGTCCCTCCCCTTATGATACAACACACACACAAAAAAAAAACAATCCCTGGTGTCTAGTGGATTCCTCCCCCCCCCGGGGGCAGATAGGCCTAATAAATATAGGGAGATCTGAAAGGCCTAAAAATAATTTCCCCCCTCTGAGGTGCAGCCCTTGCCCAAGGGGCCGCTCTCCTTATACTCAAACACAACAACAACAACAAAATCCCTGGTGCCTAGTGGGCAATTCTGCAGCCCGGTCGCATTGTGATTGGGCTGCTGAGATGCTCAGAATGATGTCAGAAGAAAGGAAAAGGCTTTCCTTTCTTTTGATGTCTCTTCCTGCTCCCTCCTCCCTGAGCGCTGTGCCACCGGATGTAACCACCTCGTCCTCGGCACCCAAGGGGTTAAAGGACAGCCTGTTTTCAAAACTCTTACACATGAAGAAACTCAGAACTCTTTGGGAAGTATTGGCAATGCAAACATTTGGCAGTATTTCATTGTGAGAAAAGGCCTCTTTTGACACAGTAGCCCCCTACTTTTTGCCTGGAAAATGATGTGGTTTCAAACAATGTTCCCTCTAATTATTCTTCCTGATGTGTGGCAATGGAATGTTTAGTGCACTCTTTGCTTGCTTGTGTGCACAACCAAGTGATGAAATGTGCACCAAGGCAAATTGACCAGCAACCACTTCAAGGTAGCTAATAAGTAATGGCATTCCAATTGGCCTGGCTTTAAAATTAAAGTTACTCCTTAGTCACTGATTGGTTTAGGCACTGAATAATTCATCATACATACACTCTGCCATTCATCCTTGCACTTATGCATGCAATAATAACGTATTAATTCTTGCATTCATCCACTTAAACAACCACAATACAATGTTTACACAAATTCAGACACACATGCAAGATAAATTAAAGCACTAAACGTAGAAAAAAGAAAACATGCTACTGGTTAAAGATTGCAGATGTATGCTTGCAATAACACAATTAAACAAAGGAGGTGGAAATCTTGCTCATTATTGTACATAGTGGTGTATAGTTCCAACTGACTCCATGTTAGAACTGTGCTGGACATCCTGCAATACTAAAAACAATGACACAGTACAAATAATATGATTCCATGATGGTCAGCTAATTTAAATGCACCTGCTGTGTAGGTTTCAGTACACTGCAGACGAAGTAAGCATCAAGCAAGTAGCCAGTTAGCACTGTGTTATATGTTGTAGCAAGCTTTAAAAATGAAAATAAAAAGAGATGAAGGAAAGAAATAGAAAGGCACCTACAGGCAAAAAATGGAAAACTAAAAGACCGTACTAACAGCTTTGGCATTGAAGCGCACTTATTTTCAGATGGACGAGCATATGTGATCAGACAAATTCCATCACTTAAGGGGCAAGAGAGACAATGACTGAAGTGAGCTTACATATTGCTCATGTTTTAAGATGTCAAGCATCGAAGGAGAGTGTAAATTATACCCATACAGGCCAGTGGGAGAAGAGACCTGGCCAAATGCCCCTTTATTTTGTAGGCGTAAATTTATATGTACTTACTTCTTTAATTATTATTCTTTATAGGAGCCTGGGAGACAATGTAACCTGTCTGCATTTTGAAGAGATTCTAGCAGGATGTATTGCAGTTTAAATCTTGAACCCTTCATGATTTTTAAAAAGGGTAATAGGTACCAAATTCCTTACCTAAAAACTGTAGGCTTTAACAGGGTGCAATAACAATCCATCTGAAAAGGCCTATTGACGTTAACAGGTGTTTCATAATAAAAAAATCATGTCACTGTCTTTGTCAGACCTTTTCATATAAGAGACAGGTCAGACCTATGACACCTGAATAACTCTTCCCAATGAACCAATCAGGTCCCTAACATTTGTCTTTGACTCGTCACCATAATCAACTTAGACCAACTATATTAAGTATAAGCTTTCCTGCAAGGCAACCATCAGGTATACTGCACTAAAAATACAAATATGTACAAAATTATAGTTGCCTACATAAATGACAAATTTGCATTTTGTGTAATTCTGCATTCATTCTGCAAACGTTTCCCCAAAATTTGAGTAGGTATGTGAATTTTGTACACCCCTAAGTTTTATTGCATTATGTTTTACTTTAACATGTTGTTGTATTCCATTTTCAGTGTGGCTAGGGAGTTTTCTGCAGAACATATCAACCAAATGTTCCCAATGCAAAGATGATGTCAAATAATTACTAATGGGGTGACATTTCTAGATAATTATTTGTTATTCTTCTCTGAAGAAAATGCTTAGTCTTATTTCGTGGTTGAGATAGAGGCAGTCTGGATAAGCGATTCACTTGGTTACACTGCTTTGACACTCTTTTGTGGAATGCGTTAATGTAACTCACTGATTTTATGAATCATTCAAACACTTCCACACTAACGTACCAACCTTTTCATGCTCTCATTTGCTCACCTATAAGCTCATTTTCTGCCACCGCTTTCAGATACCTAGTCCATGGGCATGTATTTTCAGTCACCAGATAAAGTACACTCTGTTACTATCATTTGACGCACCTGCTCGGGAGAGGCTAATCATCAACCTTTAACATGATGCACAAGCATCACACACACATACAATGACTGTTCTGCCTCCTCAAATTAAGAAACTTGTGT
The DNA here is from genome assembly GCF_031143425.1 of Pleurodeles waltl. NCBI lineage: Eukaryota > Metazoa > Chordata > Amphibia > Caudata > Salamandridae > Pleurodeles > Pleurodeles waltl. The sequence goes on from NC_090447.1 coordinate 503,833,331, forward strand.
GTCTGAGTCTATTGTGGCACAAGGAAGAATGTGTAAACTCACATACAGGTAGCGTGTAATGCTAGTCGTGTCCTCCCTAAACTGGTGCACAATGAACTCACACCTTACACACCCTACAGTGCAAAACGAAAACAAACATGATGCCCAGACAGACACTACCAAAAAAATGAGTGGGTGATAAAATCACCACATTTCGTCTTGTTGTTCTCTGGGGTGAGCAGAGGGACATGGAAGACTGGCTTGAGGCTCCAGAGAAAGCTTTGGTAATTATTTCCTGCTCCTTCATAACTAGCCTCTGTTAGCATTTGAAAAAAGACAAACACGCTGTCTTTAAAAATGCATTTAGTTGTGTAGCTTTAACATCAGCGGCACTTCAAAAGATCAAATAAAATATTAATTGAATCCTTTGTAGTGCACGCTCATCGTAGGCATGTGTGCGGAAGGAAACCTATGTGTGTGCGTGCCCACTCAGGCGCACAGTTTAGAGGGGACTATGGTTTCAAACTGTAAGTGCCTTGGGATTCTGCTAAACAAGTTCCCAGGGCCAGAGCTCCCTATGTTTGGCACTTGAGCCACCTTTGTAGTAAATAGGTACTGAAGAGGGCCCATCAGAACTGCAGCACCAATTGTGCCACTCTGAGAGACCCCACACTAGCCTCATACATACTGCCACTGCAAGTGCATGAAAAAGTGAATCTGCAGTTGCAAACTCAACATGGCACTCACCCAGAGTGGCAGGCCCACAAACTCTACATGCAATATAGGTAAGTCCTAAAACAGGGTGCACTAAAATGCATGTGAGGGCATATGTGGGCATGAGCAAATTTGCCCCTACTGTGTCTTTGCTAAACCTCAAGACTTAGTAAGTGCACAGGGGAGCTCTTTAAAACCTAACAGCCTCCACATGGTTGCTGACTGGTCCTAGACAGACATGCACCACCAGACATGGTTCTGGCTTCCTGGCTGGAGGTGTTACAGCTCATCCCCCGGGTAGGCACACTGGACCAGCGGTCAGCTTCAAAGGCATAACCACCTTTGAAATCTGAACTCTGCTGCTAGAAGCAGATGTCTGCCAATTGGTTTTACCCCACTTTGGGCAGAAAAAAACGGTGGGAAAACTAGCAAAGACAAGAGGAGTGGCCATCCTTAGCATGCATCACCCCTCAGGAGCAGCAGGCAGGGTGATTACTCCATTTCATTTTCCACCATCTTGGATGGCAGGAAAATAACTAATCAGGGTTATGGATGTTATTCTGAAAATTGCAAAGAACCTCCCTCAGAGTAAAGGTAACACTGCCCTGCACCCTGCAGACACAAAACCAATGAAGTCTAGTTCACTGACCGGCTATTGACCAACAAACCGGACCTGGCAGCCCAACCAAAGTCCACATGACAGACCCAAAGGACAAAACGTACCAGTGTGCCATGTTTGGTGGCACTGGGACTTTCAGGGCCTGAGCACCAATCAAGAGAATTCAGGACACCCAGGAACCACCCCCAGAGTGACCCTGCTGACCTGTAATCTATCATCCAAGTAACCTGATCCTGGCTCAAAGCACTCCATGACACATGACTCCTGGCTGACCTATCTGCACTATACCCGGCCTCCATGGCCCCTGCTGTGACAAACCAGCTGTGCTATAGGGGTCCCTAGCCTCTTGAGACCACCACCCTCCAAGGAGACCCAATCCGTCTATGCAGTGTGTTTCCCAATAGTCCCCCTCTCCATTGTGCAACAGCTCTAAGACTTTCAGCCGCTGCTCCCACTTGAACCGGGAATTTCCTGAATTTCTCCAGCTGTCCCTCAGGACATCTCAACAACCTCAACCTAAAAATAGAAGGTGACAGTTGTGAAAGCATTTCCTGATTTTATATGCATTTTTTTATATTTTCCAATGTATTCCTATGGTGCACAATTACGCACAAAAACAGAACATTTCCTAAACTTTGAAAAATCATAACTTAAAAAGTACTTATCATAAACCGATGATCTTGGTTTCAAAAAAGTTATAAAAATCTAAAGCATTTTTGTAAATTGATCTTGAAATATTCTTCTGAGTGTGTGTCCACATTTATTGATATTGTGAGCACAACAAATGCTTAGCTCATCTCCAAGATAAGCCTAACTGCTCACCCACACTACCACAAAAACAGAGCATTAATTGGTCTTCTTTTTTACTTCTGGATACCAATGTGGGGTTGTTTGGACTGTCTGCACAGTGCACGTCATGTCCATCCCCTATATAAAGAGCCAGCCTCCTACATTCAAATACAAGGAATTTGTGAAAAAAATGTGTCAAGCCTCTGACACTGAATATGGAAACATTCTAAAGGACAATAGAGTGGGATTTCTGACAGAGGAAGGAAAACATGTGTTGGAAAGTCGACTTATTGAGAAACTGTTTTCCTGTAAGAAGACAGCAGCAGAGCTAATGTACAACTTTTGTGAATGGGAATCCATAGACTTTAATGGCTGCACTTCAGGAGTGTGATGAATTTAATGACGAATTACTAAAACTAGAGAAGGAGGAAATTTGGGAAATTACTGCTATCGACAAAATGGAACACCAAGGAGAAACTGTGCTATTCAGTGAAAAATTACAAGATAAATTGAACTCTTTGGAGAAATCTGTATCCAGGACCGCTGGACTGGAGAAGTGTTTACATGTCTGAAACAACTGTAGAGTAATTTTCTGATGTAATTTAAGCGTTGAAGAAGGAGTAGTAAATGGTGCGGTGGGTAAAGTTAGAGATTTAATTAAATACCTTAACTGTAATGAGGATGAATTCTTAGCTATAAAGTTTGATCAGGTTGATGGTGTTAAGCAATTTGGAGGATGTGTTGTACGTTTTGTGCTTGTAAAAGACTTATATGTATGGTGAAAACAGTTTCCAATCTGCCTTGCATATGTTGTAACTATCTATAAGTCTCATGGTTTAAGTGTTGATGCTGCATTTATTAATATTGGAAGTATGGTATTTAAAGAAGGGAAGGCATGTTGTATGTAGCATTGTCATGAGTTTAAACATTGTCTGGTTTGTTTCTAGTTGATTTTGATGAGAAGAAGCTTGGTGCAGATGCAGATTGTTTGAGAGAATACATCTGTCCAGGTTGCAAGTCAAATGTATTGTCTACATTGCTTATACAGAGAAGTGTAAATATACTAAAGCAATGTTTCAATGATGCAGAGCAGATGGAACAAAATTGGACTCCGAGATTACAAACTTAAAGCTAGACAGATTTCAATTTCTGGTAGAACATACTGTATTTTAACTATCATCTTTCATAAAGGCCTTAATATTACATCTGGACATTATACTGTATATTTAAAGACTCAAACCGAATGGACGGAGTGGAATGACAGCAGTCTACAATTCAAACAAAAACTACCTTTCATACTTCCTAATTCCCACATGTTATTTCTTCAGCCAAAGTTCGAAGATGGATTTGTGGGAAAGAAAATATGAAATACAGGGGCATATTTATATTTTTCATGCAAAACTACACTAATGCAGTTTTGTATCAAAACGTTGAGCACCGGATTGCGCCATTCCTGAGTGCCAGCCGGGTGCCATATTTATTGAATAGTGCAAGCCAGTGCAAAGGGTGGGCTAGTCTAAAAAATAATGATGTTAGCCAGGTGGGGTGACGGTATGGGAGAAGAGGGTTTTGCACTAAAAAATGACGTTAGGCTGGTTAGAGGCAAAAGAATGCCTCTAACCAGCCTAGCAGCATTTTCTGATGCAAAACCATCCATACCACATGACTCTTGTCTTAGATAAGACAGGAGTCATGCTCACCACCCCAATAGCCAGCCCAGGGGACCTGTGTATGGCCATCGCACCTTGTGCAATGCAGGGGGCTCCGAGTTGGGCCCCAATGGCAATTTAAGTAGAAAATAAATAATACTTACCTATACTTACCCTACTTAACGGGAATTGGGTCCCCCATCCTCCAGTGTCCCTCTGGTGTGGGTGTTCCTGGGGCTTGGGGAGGGCATCTGTGGACCTATTTCATGGTGTTTTACCATGGAAATGGGTCCACAGGTCCCCTAACTCCTGGTCTCACCCAGGTGTTAAACAATGGTGCAAAGCAAGCTTTGCACCATTATTTAGCCCCTCCTCCCACCCGTGTGTCATTTTAGCATGGGGATAAATATGGGGTTCTGGGGTTAGCACCATTTTTTAGATGGGAATGCCTACCTTGCATCTCATTGATACAAGGTAGGTTCACGCATCTAAAAAATAGTGCAAACTCCAATATTTTGACGTTAGAAATGTCTAATGTCAGAATATAAATATGGAGTGAGTTTTGCGCCAAATTTGCATAAAAAACAATTTGGTAAATTTGGCGCAAATGGAGGATTTCTGGAAGAAAATGAATACATGGTCTTCTCACTATGTGAATTATCATTGTTGAGGACATCATTCGGCCTATCAGGGGTGATGTCTACAAAACAATGTGAAAAATCAAGTGTGGATTATATTTCTTTGTAGTTTTATACCAGGCATAATAATCAGCAAAATGTGTTTAAAATACGGTCTTTTGGTTACTGTAGTAAGTGTGGCTTGATTAAATAATTTACAAAGTGTAGTGAGTGCAATTCACAGTGTCACTTATTTGTAGTGAAATACTATTGAGTTTTGTTTTTTTTCCCCACAATCCATAAGATTGTTTTTTTCCCCACTGTTCAATGATGATTATACAGTGCTCTTTATATATGAACCAGTATGAAGGTTGAGAACAGGAAGTAGGGAGAATAAAATGTTTTACTAAAATGTGATACACTGCTACAGCATAGGTAATGCATACTGTTTTGTTTTAGATCTCTTCTAGGCATAATACTGACCTTTATTTTGTTATTTTTTTCAGCAGTGTTTGTAGACACATGCCATCAAATCTGTGATGATAGTAGTAGTGGCAGAGGAATATTTTTTCAGTTAATCATGAAGACAGTCCTCATCCATAGATAGTATTTCATATGTGTTGCTACCAGTTTGTTTTTTGTTATTGACCTGTACAGTATCTGACACACACACACTCAGTCACTCTCCCATGTAACCACTCACAGAACTGTACATACACCACTTATACATTCACTCAGTCACTCATTCACACAGATATGCTGTCACTCACTCACCCATAGAGCACACATACAGTCATTAACTCATCCGTACATCACTGGTACACTCACTCACCCATATATCACCGATACACCACCCATACACCACTCATGCACTCACTCACTCGCTCACCCATACAACCACTCAAACAGCTTTTCAATCACCCATAAAATCACTCATACAGCCTCTCACTCACCTATACAGCCACTCTTATACCAACTCAATCACCCATACAGTCACTCATGCAATCACTCACCCATACAGCCACTCACACTCACTCACCATACACCCACTTATGTACCCACTGACTCACCCATACTACTACTCACACATCATTTAATTCACCCACACACCCACTCATGCACACACTCACTCATACATTTACTCACACACTCCCTCACATGTACACTCATGCACATGCCAAATCACTTACCCATACAGCCACTCATACAGTAAGTCACCATACAGCCACTAACATAATCATGCACCCATATTCCCACTGACTCACCCAGACAACCACTCATGCACCCTCTCACTCAACCACACACCCACTCATGTTCCCACTCACTCACCCAGTCAGTCACACACAAAATCACTCACTCATACAGCCACTCATACATCCAGTCACTCCACCCAAACAGCCACTCACACTACCAGTAACTCACCCACACAACCACTCATGCACCCGTTCACTCACCCATACAACTATTTAAGTGTGCAGTCACTCATCCATACAACCACTCATGCACCCACTCACTCACACAGAAAACCACACACATACCATCTCATTCACCTTTATGCCCACTCATGCACTCAGTCATCCATACATTCACTTATGCACCCACTAACTCACCCATCAAAGGCTTCATGCAGCCTCTCACTCACCTATACAACCACTGATGCACTCACTCACTCAATCATGCATATAACCACTTATGCACCCTTTTACTCACACACAGAGCTACTCATGCAGCCATTCACTCGCTTATCCAGCTACCTACGCACTCTCTCACTCACCCATACATCCAGTCATGCAATCACTGAGTCACACATACAACTACTCGTGCCCCCATACACTAACCTATATAGCCAGTCATGCACTCACTTTCTCACCATGCAATTGCTCATCTATTCACACATCCATATAGAAACTCATGTGTGTACCTAAAAACCCATTCAACAACTCATGCAGCCCCTCATTCACATGAACAGGCACTTGTGCACCCTGCCACCCACCCATACATCCACTAATACATGCAGACACTCACCTTTACAGCTACCCCCGCACCGTAACACTAACCCATGCACCTATCCATCACTGTCACTCATCCATACCCTCACTCATCTACTCAGTCACCCATGCACCCTTTCATGCACTAACTCACTCATACACCCACTTACACAACCACTCACTCACAAATACAACCACTCACACACCCTCTCATTCACCTATACAATCACTAATGTACCCACTCACTCACACACGCAACCAGTCACGCACCCTGTCACTCATCCATACAGCCACTGATGTACCCACTCACTCTCTCATGCAATGACTCACCCTCTCCCTAACTTACTTATAGCTACTCACTCACTAACTCACTCACTCACTCACTCGCTCACTCACCCACACAGCAACTCAAGCACTCAGTGACTCACTCAGACAGCCACTCATGTGCGCAGTAAGTCACCAGTTCAGTCACCCATACACTCAGTTACCCATACACCCACTTGCGCACCCGCTCACACCCATTGAAAAACTCATGTACCCTCTCACTCACCTATATATCCACTCATGAACATATTTTCTTAATCATGCATGCAACCACTCATGTACACTCTCATCCACACATACAGCCATTCATTCACCCACTCACTGATCCATGTAACCACTCACACACTCCCTCACTCATCCATATAGCTACTCATACACCCACTTACTCACTCATAGTGCAACTCAAACATCTTATGATTCACTCAGTTAGACACTCATGCACCCAGTCAGTCGCCATTTCAGCCACACATGTACTGGGTAATCCATACTCCCACTTATGCACCCATCAAAGGACTCATGCACCTTCTCACTCACCTATACACTCACTCACTCACTCACTCAGTTATGCAAACAGCCACTTATGCACGCTTTCACTCACACACAGCTACTCACACATCCATTGGTCCACTCATCCAACTACCTACGCACTCTCCCAGTCACCCATACACCCAATCATGCAACTACTGAGTCACCCACACACTCACTCATGCACCAATTCACTCATGTGTACTCTATCAATTCTCTCAGTCACTCAATCACTGATTCACTACTGATATACATACTCACTCAACAATACACCACTCATGCACTTATTAAATCACCTATTCACAACATTGACACTATTACAAACACAAACAGAACAATTTTTTCCTCACTTTATTTTTTTCATCTAGTTTGAATTTGTGTTTGGATTCTTTTGCTTGTTTACAGATAAAAGGCAATGTCCTTTTAAAGAACAAGCTAGAAAAACAGGAAACTCGGCTTGTACCTGAACAAAATGTAACAATGGCATGCATTAATTATCTGCACAAGTGTTCCTTGCTCTCCTACACTCACAGTAGCAGTACACTCAGGGCAAAATATTCCAAACTTGGCAAACGTAGGAATAACAGGTGGCACGTTAGAAACACGAGCTGTGGTGAAGATGTTCCTTGCTGATTATTAGAAGATATCATCCTTTGCTATTCAGTCTCTAGCTTCTTCATTTCTGCACTAGCCATGCTCGATGTACCAGACAAGTATTTCTTTTCACTCCCCCGCGAAAGCACTTTCTGCCACAAAGTGTAGGTCATCTTTCTAGCATTCACCTTCTTCTTGCCCTAAGGAATGCTAAAAGAACTCCGATAATATGCTTTCTTTTTTTTTCTTCAGGAGCTTTTCTTCTCCCAGCAAAATGTTCTCCGCTTCCACCTGGCTTTCTTGTGGTGCACGTTCCATTTTTTTTCAACAAAGAAAACACCAAAAAATACCAGCCAAAATGCAATTTACCAATCTCCTATTAAAGATGAGCACAGGTACAGCCACACCCAAAATGATAGGGAAAGGAGTGGGGACTTCTTCTATTTAAGCTAGAGTGGTGTTCCACCTTTCAGAACAATTTTTTACTGTGTCACATTGGAGGCACAACCCATGCACGCCTATGTCGGACATGGGTCGCAACTCCATCAAACATATCAAAACAACTTTGAAATTAAATGGTCTCGCTACCTACATTATTTTACAGTTACTATTTCAAAACGTATTACCTTAAAGTAAACTTTAGAAATGTTTGTCATGGTATTTTGATATTAAAAAAAAAACATCAGAATTGCGTACCCATCGCGATTCTGTAAATATGTGGCAGCAAGATGTGCGACGAGATCGCAACTCCCCAAATCCACTAAAACTGCCAGAAAACTAATTCTAGTTTGGTTTCCCAACATTTAATTAGCGTGTTAGTAAACCTCTTACCTAAAACCGATAATTTAAACTCTCTATATATGTATTTTGGTGCTACTAAAACTATGCCGGAGTCGTGTACCCTCCAGAGCGATTCGGGATGGGTGCGCCACCCCTAATATTTTTGAAAAACATTTTTTAAAAACCTACATTTAACTGCAATATAGGTATATACTGCTCACAATCAGGTTTCTAGATGGGATGGGTCTTGCCAGTGTTCAGGACAAGCACTTGTAAAAAGCAGATGTACAAATTGCTGTCTATTACTGTCTCCATTTTTGCTCTCACTTTAAAACAGATGACAAAATCTTGTCTTGTTAGTAGTACCACCCTCTACCGACAAATCATTACAAAAAATACTTAGGGGCATATTTATACTCCGTTTGCGCCGAATGTGCGTCAAAATTTTTGACGCACATTCAGCGCAAACGTTGCCCCATATTTAAACCCTGACGCCCGAGCCGGCGCAAAAGGAAAATGGCGCTATGTGCGTAGGTTTCTGGAAGCGGCACCCCGCCCTGCGTTAATGACATGCAGGGTAGGCGTTCCCGTCCAAAAAACCACGCACACAGCGGTGCGTCGTATTTATGCTTCCGGGCAAAAATGACTCCCGGGCGGTAGGCGGAGCTAAAAAATGACGCAAAGCACGAATAGCGTCAAATTTTAACGCCTGGGTCAGGGCAGGCGTTAAAATGGGGCAAACACACCTGAACTTAATCAGAACACACAGAACAAACAACAGAGCAGCAGAGCAGCAGAGCAGCAACAGGGAGACATGGAGGTGATTTTTCTTCAGCGTGCACGTAGACGCAGAGCCCTGCAGCAACAACAGCAGCTACAACAACAACAGCAGGGACCCCAAAGACAGCGCAGAAGGCAGGAGAGGATATTCCGCCCAAGAACAACCCTGCATGGCCTCAGGGAACGGGACATCATCCAGAGGTACCGGTTGAACTGGCAGGCCATTCAGCAGCTGCTGAGAAATATTGAACAGCAGTTGGCCCCCACTTTAGTGACTCCCCGCACTATCCCAACAGAAACAAAGCTGCTTGCCGTACTTCACCTGCGGGCAAGTGGCTCGTTTCAGACAACTGGTGCCCTGGTTGGTGGAATATCACAACCATCATTCTCCGCATTCCTGCCTAAAGTACTGGATGCCATCATTCGCCTGACACCCCGCCACATCTGCTTCCCTAACACACTGCAGAAGCAGCAGGAAACTAAACAGGGGTTCTACGCCATCAGTGGCTTCCCGCACGTCCTTGGTGCAATCGACTGCACACACGTACGCCTTGTGCCACCTGCTGCAACAGAACACCTCTACCGCAACAGGAAGCACACACATTCAATCAACCTGCAGGCCATAGTCGATCACCAAGGACTGATCAGCAACATTGTGGCTAAATATCCTGGGAGTGTACATGACGCATTCATCTTCCGTCACTCCACCATCAACCAACACTTCCAGGATGGACGGTATGGAAATGGACTACTCGTTGGTAAGGACAAAAACCAAACTGATATACACACTGCACAGAAACCCTCTAGGACAAACAACACATACACCACAATAGCAACACCTAACCAGGAACACACTGAGGTACTCACATCACTAGCCATGTTTCAGAAGTCACCATTGAACCTGTCACACATTGGAATTTACTCTACAGCTTAATGTGAAGACATTAATGACTGTGATTGCCTAAATGTCACCTTGCAAATTGGAAGTCTCACAATAACCTGTACACTAATACATTGCATAAGTTTTAAGGTATGGGATGGCCTGGGTACTTTCACATGAACGTTTCAACCACACTTTCATGTTTCAACTCTGCATGGAACTATCATCTCACCCCCAGTGAGGACACACGGACACCTGTTTCACAAGTCACAATGCTAGGGAGGGCACACTGTACTGGAAAAACAAATACATCCTGCTGACAAACGGTTAGCCAACAAACACTTGCTCAGCCAAGGAAAAAAACTCAATGCAAAAGTTTTCACCAACAACCATAGGTTGTCACATTAGTACACAAAAGAGTCACAGACAACACAAGACAACTACTGCCATCAAAGATCTGTACAACAGTGCCTCCTACATCTAATTGATCCCATTCTGTGTTTTTCTTTCAGCTGATCAGGGGTATGGCATCCAGCCTTGGATAATGACACCATTTGGGAACCCAAATACTGCTGCTGAGCGGGCATACAATGACGCACACAAGAGGACACACAGCATTGTGGAGCGGACCTTTGGGATCCTAAAGTCAAGGTTCCGCTGCCTTGACATCACTGGCGGTAGCCTACTCTATTCCCCAGAGATGGTCTGTAAGATCATACTCACTTGTGCCATATTGCACAATATATGTGTAAAAAGGAACATTCCCCTCCTTGAACTGGACCCAGACATGCCTGAGGATGACGAAGAGGAGGATGCTGGCCTGCAACAGGAGGGGGAACAACCTAACACGGCAGCAGGAGTGCGTAGGCGCCAACAGCTTGTCAATAATTTTTTTTCTTAATGTATCATAATAACTTTTATTCCACAATTGTAAATAAACACAGATAACAAACACCACATCATGCTTTGGCCTATGCATTTCTGACCACCTTTAGTTTGAAATTGCTGAAGAAGAATGTCGTCTCATTGAGCAAGAATGCTATAACAATCATCACAACAAAAATAAACATCACAAATGTATGCACAGAGGGTAGGATGTGACATGATACATTACCATACACAGAAGCCAACAGGAGTACAAATGTGGCAATTACACATGCTTGATCCAAACACCTGAGACAGTCTCTCACCCAGCCCAAAAATGTAGATCATTTGAAAGTCTCATCACACGTGTTCAGAGACAGGGTGGGACCATCCATGTGTACGTGACCATGTCATCAATGGCTTCTCTCAAGTGTGTGATATGAGCAATACCCAATTGGAACAACATTAGCTGCCACTAACTCAGGAGGAGACCTTGAAGTCACAGTGACAACATACACCCAGACAGGTGATAGTGGATCCACATTCCCACACACATGTACACATATGTCATACAATCAACCTAATATTTGAAAGTAGACCATCACAGTTGTGTCCGAGTTTGAACCTAGAGGAAGAATGTAACATGCCACTAAACCAGGTAATGCAGAAAGGGACACAGACAACAACTAAATAATTTTCATCAGCACATGAGGAACGCTGAGAGTCTTGCAAACATAGTCATTGGAAAATGGTATGCAAGTTTGCTCCAAATCATCAATACTGCAAACGTCAAATGGGCTAATGAGATGAATGAATGGTCAACAGTCATTCATACCATATGGCCTTACATTAGCCTGCTGCTGCAGGTTTGCCATAATATAATAAATAAAAGCCATGGATACAGTAGCTATTCTGGCTGGGCAAATCCTAGGGTGCTGGGGGCCTAAGTCCACCTTTACCACCCCCCAAACATACACAAATCTTGTACTTGTGAACTAAACACATGCATAAGGCACATGTGTGGGCTACATGTCAAAAGTCAAACACAAATCAGAAACACAAATTCATAATGGGACATGGTTAGCCCCATAAAAACTGTAAGTGACTATTGCACTCCCTGTTAGGACTATAGATAAAAGCATCACCATCATAATTGTGGACACATTTTGGAGAAGGAATACATCATGGTATCCCATCCATCATTTCAAATTAGCCATCAGCAATTACCCAAAATATGTGGCCAAATATGGTTAATACATTATTTAACGTATCCTAAATATTACAGTGTGAATGCCTTCTATACATACAACAACGGACATGTGTCATATCCAACCACAAATGTGTATCACATAGCACCGTTTGACCATGACAAATCACCTTAAACATAAAGACATAATAAAAAAAATTGCTCAAAATTCTACGCATACAGCATGGGCGTCATAATTTGTTCACGTACATGAGTGCACAGAATGCAGAGTCAAATATAAATGTATCCAAAAGTTTCGCATATTTAGCCATCATAATTTACATCATATATTTTTTTGACTCAGCATCATGTGCACTCCTGTACGTGGAAAAAATATGACACCCCTGATGTATGCGTGGTAAATTTGACGCAACATGGACAATATGTTGGACATCTCATGTACATTAAAAAATTATTAATATTCATATCATATTTTTTGACTCAGCATCATGTGCACTCCTGTACGTGGAAAAAATATGACTACCATGATGTATGCGTGGTAAATTTGACGCAACATGGACAATATGTTGGACATCTCATGTACATTAAAAAATTATTAATATTCATATCATATTTTTTGACTCAGCATCATGTGCAATGTTATGCGTAAAAAAAAAATGACGCACAATTGTGTATGCGTGAAAATATGACGCATAACGGGAAAATAAAAACGGCGGCCATTTTCTGCAGGAAGTGATGTAATAGGATATCCTGTTTACTAAATCTGTACTGGGAGTTAACTTTCACTTTCACTTTGCAGTCTCAGATTTATCTAGACTGTGTGGTTGTGTGAAAGGTGTTGTCCTGTGTTTTACTGCTTTTGTGTCCTGTGTACCTTGTATTTTGTCTTTTTGTGATTCTATTCTTGTTGCATAACATTGTCTCAGTCTGTTTAGTCTAGTTTTGTCTATTCCTGTTTTTGTTTGTATTGTCTGTGGGAGTCTGTTGTGGGTAGCATAGTTTTTGGGGTTAGTTGGGCTATTTTTCTCCTTTTTCTTTTTCCTTCACACCTCTACCTTTCCCCATTTCCCACTTTTACTTTCTTATTTCATTTGTCAATTTTTCTTGCTGTCAATATGTCAGGTAGGCCTCGCCTGTCCAGGATGGGTGAGGATGAATTGGGGGGATTCATATGGCTAGTTTGCCATTTCCTCCCACTGATGCTGGAGGCTGGGGGCCGTGTGATACAGGGATATCACACGGAGGCAAGGAAAATCCGGTGGGGGAAGGTGCCCCATCACCTGGTCCGGGTCTACGGGAGCATGCGCAATGTCCATCAATTGAAGCACCGCTGGGCAGATCTGATAACCAGGGAACAGGACCTGCTGGACCACCTGGGAATCAGGATTGGTGGCCATGTTGGTGAGTACAAATCAATTACATGGGAATAATAGAAATCTGTGTGGGAACATGTGATGATTGTTACCCAATCTGCTAGATAAGTAGCTGACTGTGTGTAATGCTAGGGAAACCTAGGCCCATGTTTATACATTTATATCCCCATTTTTGCACCACATTTTCACGCAAAAACAGCAGCAACTTACAACATATATCTGTATTTTGCAAGTTTACCCCGTCTATGCGTGACAAAATGATGCAAATGCTGCGCTACAAAGGTATACATATGTGCCCTAATGTGTATTTGTTGCACAATGTGTATGACGACCAATGCTAGCAGTCAGATGGCTCATTTTTTCTACACATAACAGATGCCTATAGCTGTATGTAATGTAGTGTTGCATTTGTGTCAGACAAGCAACAAGTTAACGGCTCTATTTGTACTCTACAGGTCATATTGGCCAGTGAGTAAGTGATGTAGAAACAACATACCTACATACTGTATGTAGACGCCATAGCTAGACAGAAAATTAGAAACCCATGATGATGCTATACATGTGTGTTGCCTTCATGTCACATGAAGTTAGATATGTTGTCCACAGATATGTCACATGTGTGTGTGGTTGCTGTGTGTTGAACATGTCCACCTAGCCTGTTTGATTGTGAGTGGTCATGCAGTTCTCATGGAACCAGTTTTTGGATGTCTCTCTGGGATGCACATGCTGAGATGTATGGATAACATTATTGTTGGGGCATACTATTGGAGGGTTAACTTGGACGACACCTGACTGTCCTGGCCACTGCATGTGTGTAGTAGAGTGTATAACTGCAGCAGGAGACTCATCCAATGTTAATGTTGAATACAAAGTCATCCATGCGATATGAGCATGTGGGAAAGTGTATCATTACCATGTCATATTCACACAGTGTCATTGTAACTGAAATTATTTGTCAGTTCACCCAGTCTGAGTATATTCTTCCTTTCATGCTTTACAGGTGGACCAGCCCCGTACACCGTGGGAGAGGTGGCACATTTTGAGGACCCCGATACCTACAGTGAGTGTCGCCTGAGTGCTATTTTCATTGTTTGGTAATGATGCATGATGGACTACTGTGTGTTCAACAGAATTCATGATTTGATGCGCTGGCCGTTCATTGGCATTGTTGTTTTAGTGTGATATCAAATAGGACTTCTGTTTTTGTAAACCAATACCTAGCCATCTCTCAGATTTAGGGGCTGTAGGTCATTCCAGTTGGGCCGCAATGGGGAATGGGATGAGTCATTTGGAATACACTGGTCAATGTAAGACTTGGTCGGGGACTTGGCATGAACTGAGTCTGCATATCAGACTGACAGTCTCCCATATAGCTTAGGCAAATGGCTTTGATGACAAGTGCTTCTTCCTAGTTGAGGATGCACTGTGTACACTGTAGGTTGGATCTTCCGGGGGCATGTACTTCCACAAGGTGAACTAGAAGTGTGTGTGACTTGAGTGCAATGGCCTAGGTGTTCTGTCGAATCATGAGAATGGGTGTTCTAGCTCCTCTGTGTGTGTTGTAAAACATGCCTCACTGATAGTATGTCATGTTGGCCTAAGTCATATCATTTTGACATGTGTGGACCTTGGATGTGACAATGTTTGGCTGACTCCAACGTGTTGCTAGCCATTCATAGGTGTTGTGTGTGAAGGCACATACTTGTTGAACTTTCTATACACTCCTGGGTGTGCATTGAACATGGGATTGTTGTTTGTTCTTCCCACACCACCCTCAAAGACTGGCATGTTAATGTGAAACAGGGTACCTAGGACTGTAGCAACCAGTATGTTACACGTACTTGACACCTTTTGTGACTTGAGTTAGTACCTAGGGCCAGATGTAGCAAACTGTTAACAAGTTGCAAATGTCATAAATTTCTGTTTGTGAGTTGCAAACGTCTGTTTCCTATTACGAAATGTATTTGGTGAATATGAACATAGTTGCAAAATGCTTTTCCAAATCCAAAATAGGAAGGGGTTTTCCCGTCCTATTTGCAACTCACAGTGGTATGCAATTCCATTTGCAACCGAGTACGTGGTTGCAAAGTGAGTCGCAGTTATCATCCACTTGAAGTGGATGGTAACCCACTTGCTAACTGGAAGGGGTCCCCATAGGAACCCTTCACCTTTGTGAGTGGACCTAAATAATCCTGTACAAAACAGCCAGTGGTCCAAGGGACCACTAACTGCCCTGAAATAATCCAAGATTGAAGTTGTTGTAATTTACTTCTAAGTGCAGCTCATTTTCCTTTCAGGTAAACGGCCTACACTTGGGGAAAAATAACCTGCTTTATTTAAAAGCAGTCACGGCCATGGAGGTCTGCTGTTCCCAGCAGGCCTCCATCCCCGTGAGTGCCCATAGTCGCTAAGGTGGCGCTACTTGGAACCCCCCTCATTGATGTTAATGAGGTGGGTCTTAGCGACCCCATAGCGACTCGCAGACGGTGTCAGAGACACCGTTCTGCATTGCAAATTGCTAATCGCAATTTTCCATCTTCCTACATCTGGCCCCTAGTGTAGACATCTGGTTATGGCCCATGGGTTCAATCTTAGCACACAACTAATTACAAATGGCATTGAGTGAGGAGTGTGATTGTTATCACATAGAGTGACATATGTAGTGAAGTCAGTATGCGGAAGAGGTGCAGACATGATGTCAGATGCCTTAGGTATGATTTGGATGAGTAGTTTAGGGTGATGTCATCCATCATGTAGAGACATGGATATGCTAGGTGTGATGTGCCCTTATGTATGCATGCTTCACATGTACTTCCTCTGAGCCTTTCCGTGAACTATGTTGTGACAATTGCTGCAACCAATACATTTCTAGTAATGTACAAATAACCCATTGTGCTATTCCACCCAATCCAAATCCAAAGGTAAATATTTGCCTTTTCTCTTCACAGCTGCAAACATGAGTGCCGCAGATCGCCACCATTTTGAGCGGAGTGCCATGAGATACAGGCACATCCTGCAGGTGCAGTGTGGGTACCGGAGGATGGCCCGCAAGTACCATTCTGATCGGGCCTCCGGGGCGTGGTGGGCCACACCACAGGCTCCCCCTACATTGCCACCAACAACCACCAACACCACATCCACCAGGTCTGCCCAAGTGGCCCCAGCAACGTCTGCAGCAATGGACCCTGCATCTTCCTCTAGACCTGGACCCAGCCGTATTGTGTTAGCAGGACTGTCCCGTGGCCAACCAACTCCTGCCACAACATCAACCTCCGCCGGCTCACAAACCAGCACAGACCCTCCTGTGGACCCAGCTGCCTTCCTGGCATTGACCCGAAAAATGGACAAGTTGGTCAAGAAGGTGGACAACCTGAGGGAGGACATGAGCTACATTAAAAAGAGGGTGCGCTCCATCAGGCGCACACTACGGAGGGCGAACCTGTAGCACTTTTGCCCTCTAGAACTTTTACCCCTCCCCTCTCACCTCTTTCCTATTTTCTACTGTTAGTTGGGTTTTGGGGATTAGTATTAGGATAAGTATAGGTAAATAGCTTAGTTAGTGTTAGGGAAGAGGTTGGGGGGTCCTTATTCTTTCTATCTTATTTTTTTGTGTGGGTGGGTGGGTGGGAGGCAATGTTGGGATTCCTGTTTAAAAACAAAAGAAAAAAAAAATTAAAAAAAAATATATGTTTGTTTAGGATAGTATAGTATGTGTGTAGGTTAGTAAGTGTTGTCCTGCATGTGTCCTGTCTCATAATGGTGGGTGTGGGGTTGATGTTTAGATCGTTTTGTTACATGTGTAGAGTAAGTTTAGCTTTGGTTAGTTAGGGACAGTTGTGGGTTAGTAGTAGTCAGGTTAGATTAGTGTAGGTTTACCTTTCCCTTAGTTACCTCTTGTATTACTCGATTGAAATAAATATATAGTTAACCCTTTACATGATGCGTTAGGTGCTACTTTATCATGGCCTTGACATCAGTGTAGCAGAATGTTTTAGTATGACATTTGTGTCCTATGCTCGCCATCCCCAGGAAATTGAGGTTTAACATCCCAGCTACCCGTGTGCTAACTTGTTAAGTATCCACCATTTGGGAGACCCACCATTGGTAGTGTGCATTGATCACCAAGGTTTTGTTTTGGTATGTATCCTACTTCACAAAGAGCGCTTCCAGACTTGTTATTGTGGGTAAATTGATAGGTCGGACAGCAGTGTGAAGTTCAGGGAGATCTTTGTAGATGAGGAGTTGTTCACACTCTTGTATTGTTGCTTTCATTGCTGACCTACATCATGTGTGTACTGATTCAGCATGACTTTCCTTCATGGAAGTATACTCCGTAAGGGTGATTGATGCAGTGTAATTTGTTCATGATTCCCTACATTATGCGGCATTAATTCTTATTTAAGTATTGCATGGTGCCTACATTTCTCAGCCACCATTAGTTGTCTAGAATAGCGATAGATGGTGCATCATTCTGTCCAACACAGCATGATTGTGTGTGGTTAGTCCCTTCATCAGTTATTTTCCTCAGTATGGTAAGGCTATGATGCAATCCTGCCCACTGCACAGATGTTTCAGTATACATGAAATCAGGACAGTAGTATAGAGAATCTACATGGTTGCCACACAGCCACTTTGGAGTTAGGTACTGCACAGTTGAAGTGTGAAATTACACAGAGACACAATAGGTGTGCAAGTGTTATTTATTTATAGGTGGTGTAGTGCAAAATGTCCATTCACCATGTTTGCTGAGTCCGTTCTGGTGCATTCTTACATGGTGATTCTACAGAAGGGGTGTGGATGATGCTCCTGACATGCTGGGGTGATGTCACAGACAGTGCAGAGGGACAGGAATTGGCAAATAGTAGGAGAGAGACATTCACTGGCAATGGGGACAAGTCATACAGTGGATTGCCGAACAGTCATTGAGTGTAGTTGTAGTGAGACTGGCATTTGACAAAACGTAGGACCTTGGTCAAAGTAGGCCATGGTGCAGGGACTAGTGCTTCCGGGTACTCTTTCGTGTGAATGTTATCTGTTCCATGTCTTTTTCTTCTGATGTGTGTGTTGCCTGATGTGTTCTTGGTGGTGGTGGTTGTGAAGGGGCAACACACACCTCAGTGTTAGAAGACATGGAGGCAGACATCCCGGGGGCTGCTCCCTGTGGAGTTATGAAGGGCAGTACTGCAGCAAGGAGGGCCTGCTGGTTTTTGAGAATGGCCGCCACATCACGATGGTAGGCAGCCAGGTCTGCCCTGAGGGGTTCTATGTTGCATTCGTGCACACGTTGACTGGATTGCAGTTGTAGTTGTTGTGTCAACTGGATGACAGCTGTGCAGATTTCCTTCTGTGTTTTGACAAGTTCCTGCAAGAGCGATGTTCGGCCTTGCATAGCAGCTGCCTGATCAGCAGTAGACATCATGCACAAACGCACCCCCTCAAGGCAGGCTGCCATCGTTTGCATCCCCACCCGCACCTCCTTGGCCAGCTCCCGCTGTACCCCAACGACGGTTCTTTCGAAGCTGGTGCCAGTGTCGTCAGAGTCCTCAGCTGTGTTGGAGCTGGCAGGTCTTACAATTGGGGTGGCGGGTGGTTCTCCTGTGGTGGCTGCTTCTTCTGTGCTCCTCCTTGTGACTGAAGGTGGGGTTTGGAGGCTTTCAAGGACCATTTGGATGGTCTCCTGTGGGATGTTTATGGGCTCGTCATCCATGTCATCAGGGAACTCAGGGACAGGCATATCAGAAGGAGATCCATGTTCCTCTGCAATGAAACAGGGTACAATTAGTGTGTCTGTGTTGTGACAATTTTGCACTAAGATACAAGCCTTTGGATGCCTTAACTTTGTGCTCTGTGTTTGTCTTGGTATCTGCTGTCCGTCAAAGGGCATTGTTGTAGGCCTATGGCCCACCTGTGTGTCACATGTATGATATGGAGCTATCAGACTTGTCTGCCTGATTGCCTCTAGCTGTTGCTTTGTAATTATTTAGGAATAGGCATGTTTTTGTCCTACTCCTCCCTCCGTGTTTAACTATTGTTATGGAGGGACATTTTATTGGGTGGGCTCTCATTATCCTACATGAGATTACTGGCTTTCTAGGCAGCAGGATAGCTAATGGTGTGGGGGACTAAGTCTGACCCACTTGTAAATAACTCTGTCACCCTGATATTTCTTTTTGCTCTGACTAACTAGCAGTGCCTCTGGTCTCCCACAGCAAAGGAATGTTTAGACATCCGAGCGCATGACATCTTTGGAACTTCTCAGGGAAGTCGTGGTCACTCAGATCATACACAATTCTCTCTTTTCCGGTATGTTCCCATACACAAATGACAAAGACAGTATTTGTTCAATATGAGATTTCATTGTACAACTGACTTGTTGATATTTAGGTGTGAGCCACAATAACCCAAACAATACAAACTGTTAGAATTGAAATAGTCCGCAGGAGAGTAAGACATTAGTACACAGCTATCATGGTGCCTAACAGTTTCTACTCTCCCTCTGCTTGTTCTATTTATAGCACAGCATGTTAAGTTTGGAGCTTCCCTGTCTGAATCACTGGGGAGACATCATCCCTCATATCAGAGGAATGGCCTGTGATATGGTTGTGCATCAGCAGCAAGGCAGGCAGCGTCTAGTTGTGATTCTCTGTTTGGAAACTCCCTCTTGCGCGTCTTGGGACAAGGAATTGATTTTATAAGTCATATGTCATCGTGATGACAAAGTTTCCCTACGCAGGAATGCCAAATCTTTACCCCTACCACATCTATCGGCAAAGTACCAGACTGTATCCTTGACTGGGGCACAGAGTGAATATGTTCTGGCAAACTCCAGTGCAGAAGTAGGCAAAACAGTGTGATTTGACTAATTAACAACACCCTAGGACTCGCTAATTGCTAATTTAACTGATAGGAAGGCCAATAAGAAGCATTTAGTGCAAAGTGCTCTGAGGATCTTAGATGTGAGCAAATGAGTAAAAGTACATTCAGGGTAAGGTGCACAAAGGCCTACCGCCTGAGACTAATGCGCAAAGTATACGTTACACTTACCACACTACACTTTGACTGACTGTGGGTGTTGTGAATGCCCTGGCAGCACACTTGCCTCTCAGGACCTGCCCCATACACTTTTTATTGACATTGCCCGAAATGTACATGTGACGTGGCATTTCCTATGCATGTCAATGTTAGGATGTGGTATGGATGTAAACATTGTTGATGTTTGAAGATGATGTTGGGTCATGTGTGTTTCATTGGATTGGCCTGTTTATCATATGAAGGTCCTATTTGGTTGTCAGACTTTGCAAGTGTGTTTCAGTGACCAGTTGCCTGTGTCCCCTCCTCAGGTGTTGTCTGAGCAGTATGACATTAGTGATGTAGCCTTGTTAGCCAGGCACGTGAGGGACCCTGACGTATGCAGCATGTGTGTGTCATTAGTGATGTGTGGCTCCTATTGCTGTTTACTTTGGCTTATGTATGTGTCAGGTATGGAAATTCGGCATTTGAGTGTACTGGTGCCTTTGTCTTATTTCTATGAATAGTTGCGGATGTCATCCACACCCCCTAATTTGGGTATGTATGTTCCATGGGGAGGTACCTGCCATTTGGTACTATAGCTGCACAGAGATGAGAGGTGTTATTGTCAACTGTTGTGGCAGTTATATTGCAATTGTTGTTTTGGCTACTGGATTACTGATAGGGACCTAGTTGATGTAGGATAGATTTTGCAAGACAAGTGCCTGGATGTGAGTTTGAGGTAGTGGCCTTCCCACCTGTCGCTGCTTTCCCTTGGCTCTATTGTTGTACTTACAGGATGTCCCCATGGGACTGTTGTTGTTGCTGTATTTTGTCGTGCCCCAGCTTCAGTCTGTGCTAGCCATGCCCCCCTGCGGTGCCCCTTCACCAATGCCAGTTCATATATGTGCAGACTTACATGCATTGTGTAGTAGGTATTTCCCCCCCTGTTACAGTCAACATTATAGCATTATAATTCCCCATGCGACTTACCCTGCATGTGCGTTGTGTCGTGATAGTCTGCGCTGTCCTATCCTTGAATCCCTGTGACGATCTCCTCCGGGATGACAGCTGCAACCATCTCCTCCATGTGGTCCAGGGCCTCCTGTTGTGCTGGACTCCCCCCTCCAGTCTGCATTGCTGCCTTCCTGTTCCTGGCCATTTTCTCTTTTGTCCTACGTTTGCAGTCATGCCAGCGTTTCTTACACTCAGTGACTGTGCGGCGTTCTTCAGCCACACTGTTGATCTTGTCCACTATTTGTTTCCATATGGCCTCTCTCCTACTGAGTGGCAATTTAGAGGTGATGAACAGTTGGTGCTGGTGTTCCGTCACCTCTTTCACCAGGATCTCCTGCTCCTCTTCACTGAAGCGACACTTTCTTTTTTTTCTAAAAATGTCCTGGTTCCTGTATGGGTCCTCCTGGCTGGTTCCTAGTCTGCTGTCATCCTCCTGGGGTCTGTAGTGGCATCTGGGATCCATTTTGGCTCTCCTCTGCTGAAAGGGCAGTTTTCGCGCTAATATTTGACGCAATAGCGTGAAAAAAAACAGCGCTTTCCGGATTGCGCTGTCGTAAATCGACCCACAGTGATGTGCGTCGCCTTAACGTTGGTTTCCTTTATGACGGAACGCCGCAGTGTGCGTCACGAAATAATGACTCCCACCTGTTGGTTGCGCCGCGTACGTCAAAGTATAAATTTGACACCCGCACGGCGCTTCAAAATGGCGTTAGCCGGCACAGATTTTTTTTACGCAAAACTGCATTAGCGCAGTTTTGCGTCAAAAAGTATAAATATGGCCCTTAATATACTTACTTCAGTCTAATTATTTTAATTGTAAAGTATTTTCAAATGTAAAATATGCAAAGCCAGTGTTTCTTATTTATTTTACAAAATGAGAAAGCCAAGAGCTATGGCTTCTTGTACGTGCAACGGTACTTCTTGTATTATATATATTTATGCATGTATACAAAGAACCCAAAAATAAATCAGTTACTTGGTAGAGGACGCCTTAAAACAAGAGTTCCTGTACTGTTGTATTTATAAAATGTATGTTAAAAAAACATACAGGGACGTTAGAGTTAGGAAATGGGATTTACAAAGACATAGAAATTCAATGAAAAAAACGTTATATATAGGAAATATAATTGAAAAAACCTTAGAAATTCACTGAAAAATTGAACAACAGGGACGATATAGTTAGCCTCACATTTTACATGTACAAAACCATAGAAATTCAGCAGTTATAGTTACCTCAGCTAACAGCTAACTATAACTTTTTCCCTGTAATGCACTGCTTATCACCTCACTTATTACATACCTCATGACATGGTCAGTGACATCACTGATGACATCTCAAATTACAAAACAATTGTACATCCACACCCACACAACTACTCACACAGTTGTTCTCACATCCATAACACTACTAACACATATACACTCAGTCAATGAAATACCCTCAAAGACAACAAATCACTCAGCCACAAAACACTAAGGCTGCTACTCATGCACTTACCTAGCTACTCCCACTCACACACCCATATAGCCACTGACACACCAACTCACACAGCCGTACAACCACTCAAATAAACCAATAAGACTCACACAGCCACTAATATACCCACTTGCTCACTCAGACAACCAGTCACACACCCACACACTCAGTCATACAGTAACTAAAACAGCCACTCAATCACTGATACAGCTACTTACTGTCCCATACACTGACTGACACAGCCTTTCACATGTATTCAGTCTTACACTCTTACACAGTCACTCATACAGTCAGCAACTCACTGACTCACTCCCCAATACAGTCACTTACACATCCACTCACTCACCCATACAAATAGTCACTCAGCTGTGCAGACGCTCACACACCCAGTGGGTAACTGATACAGCTACTCACATATTCACTCACTCTCACATAAAGTCACTGACACTTACATTCATTAAGGCAGTAATACAACCACTAACTCCCCTATACACTCACAAACTCACCCAGTCTTTCACTGATACAGTTTTAGAACCAGTCCATCACTCACCCACACAAGTACTCTCACATCCACTCACCTGTAAACTCACTCACACCAACTTACTCAACCAGCTCAACCAGTTCATCCACTTACAAACACACTAATTCACCCATACAGATACTTACACATCTACTTACTCACCCAAACAAGAACTGAGTCAGCCACTCACTCACCCGTACACCCACTGACACACACATTCACAGGAGAGTCCCATAGACCTAACTAAAAAGAAAATAGAGCCTGACTGGCCCAGAGTTTTTTTTACCCTTGGGTCATCTTGCGGGAGCAAGGCTCTGAGTGACTGCTAGCAACATGAAGAAAAATGATACTAGCAGCCATGAAAGAACTCAGGGACTTAGGCCCTCATTCTGACCCTGGCGGGCCGCGGAAGTACCGCCAACAGGCTGGCGGTGCTTCATGGGCCATTCTGACCGCGGCGGTAAAGCTGCGGTCAGAAAAGGGCAACCGGCGGTTTCCCGCCGGTTTACCCCTGGCCCAGGGAATCCTCCATGGCGGCGCTGCTTGCAGCGCCGCCATCGGGATTCCGACCCCCTTCCCGCCAGCCTGTTTCTGGCGGTTTTCACCGCCAGTACCAGGCTGGCGGGAACGGGTGTCGTGGGGCCCCTGGGGGCCCCTGCACTGCCCATGCCACTGGCATGGGCAGTGCAGGGGCTCCCTAACAGGGCCCCACAAAGATTTTCAGTGTCTGCTGTGCAGACACTGAAAATCGCGACGGGTGCCACTGCACCCGTCACACACCTGCGAATCCGCCGGCTCCATTCGGAGCCGGCTTCCTCTTCGCAGGGGCTTTCCCGCTGAGCCGGCGGGCGATCTTTTGGAGATCGCCCGCCGGCCCAGCGGGAAAGTCGGAATGACCTTCGCGGTCTTCCGACGGGGGTACTTTGGCGGGCGGCCTCCACCGCCCGTCAAAGTCGGAATGACCCCCTTAGTCTCCTGTCCTACAATGTTATTAAAAAAAATGGAAGGGGACAGGGTAGCAATACTCTGTCGACCTAGCATTTCTGGTGGGACATGGCCCATAAAAAGAAAGAAATTCAGGCTTTTTTTGCTGTGATCCTGTGGGACTCCAGCATGTTTCCTATCAAAAAAGAAAATGGCAGCCTGATTTCTTTTACTATATTTGGGGTGGGGTTGTGAGTAGGGCCTCCATCTTCAAGCGGAGTTGAGCCCCAAAGCCCCTGTCCCCCAGTGTCAACTTATAGAAAAAGGGGAAAGGGCTCACAGGCCCCATCACTGAGCATGTTGTGGTCCCAGAAACTGTACCCCCTGGGGCCAAACACATAGGGCCAGATTTATGCAAAAGTGGCGCAGCGCAGTGCTGTGCCAAAAATAGCAGCACCGCACTGCACCACTTTTGAAATACAGGGATGCACCGTATTTACAGGAATATGACCCCTGCATTTCCCCCTGCACCGGTGCTGAATTAAGCTGCCTGTCATGAACGCAGGCATCCATGCACCATGCAAGGGTGTCTGCATTGAAGGGATAGATTTTATGTGCAGGAAGGTGTCCCTGCCTGCACATAAACAATCTAAAATGGTGATTTGGCACTTCAATGTGTGCTGCATTCTGCAGCACACATAGAAAAAGCAAAAACTGAGGAGGAATAAAAGCATTCCTCCTCAATTTGCCATGCTAATGCCACCCCTGGGGTGGCGTTAGTTTTTGGCACTGCCACAGATTTACGATTTCTCGTAAATCTGGAGCATTGTCAAAAGCAATGGGTATCGCAGTGGAACGCCCACAGCAACACTCATTGCACGCCCTTCTGATGCAGAAAACTGAGTCGGAGTGGCGCATATTTACAAGGAGGCATAACGCCAAAAAAAGTGATGTTAAACCTCTTTGTAAATATGGATCAGAGGCTAACGCCATCGGAGCATCACGAAAAGTGATGCTCCGGAGGCGCTAGGGGCTTTTAAATATGGCCCTTAATTTAAAGGTTAGGGAGATGTCCGGCCCCTCTCCTTGAGCCCAAATGGGCCCCAGGGACTGAATCCCCTGAGAACAACCAATAAGTAGAGGAGGGAAGTGTGTGGTCCCTGAGATTTACAAGCTTTACAGTGCCCCAGGGATCCCATACAGCTGGCCAGCTCTTGAATAACCCAGCCCTGCACACAGTACTTTTTCCTGCCTGCAGGCTCGAGGGCAGTGAAAGAAGTGTGCTCCCACCCAGAGGGAGCTTTGACAATGAGCTGGCCGAGTGGGAGCACACATCTGTTTCCCTGCCTGCGCAGGTGGTGAAACTGTGATTGCTCTCACCTGTTGGGAGCAAGCAGAACTAGCTACTCCTGCTGGTTAGGAGCAATGTTGGCTCTAGCGAGGAAGCCATCTGGTGCCACACAGGCCCTCGATCACCCCTGTGGCCCTAATGTTATGTTTGGCCCTGGTGATGGGGTCCCCAGGGCCTTTGTGAGCTTGAGGAAGGGGCACACAGCCCTCTCCTCTAATAGAGAGGATGGGGTCCTTGAGTCCTTTTAAGCCTCAGGGAAAGGGATCTCCTGCCCCTTCCTTTTAATTAAAATATGCCCTTGTGGAAGGGGTCCACCTTTGCACATTTGGACTTGGAAAGGGGGGCTGTGCGCCCACCTGCTCTAATGGAAAGATATTTGGCCCCAGGTGAGGGTGTACTCAGGGTTCTGTTAAGGCTCAGAAAGAGGGGAGATGCACCCCAGCCCCTAAAATTAAAATATTGCTCCAGGGGATGAGGGCCCCGGGACCCATTTGGGATCATTTGGACTTGTGGGTGGGGGAAATGCACCACCCTCTACCCTCTGCTCGTAATATATTTTTTAAACCGGGGAGATGGGGTACATGAGGCCAACACTGGCTTGGGGAGTGTTGCTGGGGGGTCTCCAGGGCCAATAGTGGCTTGGTGAGGGGGGCTGTGTGACCTCCTCCCTAACCATAGCATTCCTTGCCTGCGAGGTGTTGTCCGCAGGGTCTGAAAGGAGACCAAGCCCTGCAGCTGTACCCTCCACTGTGCATGGCCAAAGACCATGCATGGCAGATGGTTGACTTTACATGCAATAATAAAATATTACTTTAGGTTAAAAAAAAAAAAAAAAAAACTTAGGAAATCACTGACAAAAATCAACATGAAATTAGGTGAAAATTTCAGTGCAGATGTAACATTAAAACTCAAAAATCCATGAAATATACCAGTTATAGTTATCTCTAGTAACCTCGAGTCATGACCTAAGATAACTATAACTCTCACCCTCACTTGCACAGCTAATTACACTACTTATTACAATACTCATGACTTTATTTTATAACATCATTGATAGCATCACTGCAACATTTGAAATTATGTAATTGATGACAAAACTGCATGGTGGGGGTGAATTTCAGTGTTTTTTTGTTTAAAACGTTACCTTGACACTCAAAAATTCACCTAACTATAACATGATTTTAACCTTTGTTTTTCAGTGAATATAAATATATAATACACTGTGTATAAAGCTGTCTGTTATACTAATTTTAAGGTGTTGCGTAAATTACAAATTAAAGGAATAAGGTATACATTTGCAACTTCTAAATTTTGTGTAGTTTTGTTTGTCTAGGAAGAATAAATAAATGTATTTAAAAGTAGTAGAATATATATTTAAGGTATAACTATACTGTAGTGAATCCTAGTTTGTTTTAATGGGATACAGGAGCTAGCTTTTACCCTACTTAGCTTGCTCTGTTTTAGTGCATTTATTTAGTTAAATCTTTTAAGATGGCTATCTTGTTTTTAGTTAGGCCAATCTTTTAGTTTGCGTTATCGGTGCCACTGTGCTAATGCGTCAATATCAAGCGACAAAGATAAACAAACTGTAGGTGTTCACATTAGGTACTTTCCTTCTTCAAGCTTTTGAGGGAATAGTTTATAAAAATTACCATCCCAAGCAAACCTACGTCAGGGGTCCAAGCAGATCTGTATAAATACTCCTTAATTAAACAGATGATTAGAGGGATTCCGACCAGATGCCATCACTGCTATTGATGCTGCACGTCGCCTTGATGCCGACCCAGTCTTCGTGTCCCTACGGAGTCTGAGCTAGAGACCTCATTACAAGGTAATGAGGGTTGGGGGGCTCTTCTCATGGACATGGCATTGGCTAAATAGCTTTAACACACCTGGCTCTTTTTTAGGTAAGAGATTAGGTTCACATTATTAGGGTATTAGGACATATATCACCTCATGTCACTTCATGTCATTGCAAAATGGTGGGGATCTTTGTATTAATGACTCTTATCTTTACCATTCTGTTTCTTGCACTGTTCATTATCCTAATCAGTGCAGCCCATGCAACTTATTGCAGATTGCAGTTTTGCTAAATAAAACATATTGAAACATTACTGCGGCTTCTTCATTGCCTGTGTTTGATTCAGACATTTTGTTTATGTGAGAAAGGGGTAATCTCCGTTTAGCCACGACACTACCTGAGATGTCACATTCTTGAGCCCATGCATAAAGGCTGCCACAAATCACATTTTACTGTTTGGGTTTTTGGTGAAGTGCTGCTTGTGAGCTGGCAGGGTTGGGATGACACCTGCGACTTGTTGAGGGACTGGCATAGTCGCCTACAAACACATGTACTGTCATCCTTAAACCCAGCAGTCTTGCATACAGCAATAGTCAAACCACCACAATACCTTTAACATTTCTAATGTAGTTTAACTTTGGTTTGTATAGAAAGTATAAATAACGTTTTTTTAATTGTAGCAAAGGTCACACCTTTGTTTTTTTAAATGAATTTTGATGTTTTTTAAACAGAAATCTATTTCAAATCATAGATTCCAGTGTTGTTGAGTGGAGTGTCATTAAGGGAGTGTTATACAGTGGAGTGGAGAAGAGTATAGTATATACAGTGCTGTTGGAGAGTGTAGTGTCATAGATTGGAGTAGAATGGAGTAGAGTAGAGTGGAGTGGCGTACAGCGAACTAAAATTTCATAGAAAACAGTGGCATGCTGTATAGTACAGTAGCGTGGAGTACTCTAAAGTATAACGGCGTACATTGGGTTGAGTTACCTGTTATAGAACTGGAGTAGCATCTTGTACAGTACAGTGGAATGGTGTGCTGTAGAATGTTGGAAAGTGCTGCAGAGTGGAGTAGAGTGTTGCACAGTGGAGTGTAGATGAATAGAGTAGAGAACCATAATAGTGTAGTGTTGGGGCATACAGTGGAGTACAGTGCAGTATGGAGGTACAGAGTGAAATAGAGTCTTGTAGAGTGGAGTGGCATACAGTGCGCTAGAATGTGGTTGAGTATAGTGGTGTAGAGTGGAGGGTTGTACTGTACCATAGAGTGGAAAAGCGTATTGTATAGTCGGATGGTGTGAAGTGGCATAGAGTGGGATGAACTAGCATAGAGTGGAGTAAAGATTTGTAGAGTGGAGTGATATATGTACAGTGGAGTAGAGAAGAATGCCACAGAGTGCATTATCATGTAGTTCAGTGAAATGGGGTAGAGTGAAGTAGAGTGTGGTACACTATGGTAGAGTTGAGTAGTATAGACCTTTGTAGATTTGAGTGCCTGTAGGAGGATAGCCTGGTTTGTAGTGGGTTCCTAAGGTACTTACACCTTATACCAGGTCCGGTTATCCCTTATTAGCGAAATGTAGTCAGTGTCTAGCAGCTTAGGCTGCATAGGGGTAGCTGTAGCAGAGCAGCCAAGGCTGAACTAGGAGACATGCAAAGTTCTTGCAATACCACAATAGTCACACTGTACAAAAATAAAGGTACTATTTTTCAGTGACACAAGGCCAAAAATATCTTAGAGGCAATACTCCTTCTGGAGGTAAGTATTATACACAATATATTCATTAGTAACCAAAATCAGGTAAGTAAACAGTCATAGAATAGTGCAAACAGTGAAAAATACAATAGAATGCAATAGGCCTAGAGGCAACAAAAACCATATATCAAAATAATAGAATTTGAATGTTGAATTTCCCCCTATGCAAATGTAGTGTGTAGATGGGCGCTGGGAGTGTAAGAGAACACCAAAGGTAAGTCAAGTACTCCACCCCAGAGCCTAGGAAAGCAGGAGTAAAGTACAGCAAGTTTCCTCAGAACACACTGCAAGTCGTGATGAAGAATTATGCAAGAACCAAGCAAGACTGCCAGCAATCAAGGATGGATTCTTGGACCTGAGGACCTCTGGAGAGAAGAGACCAAGTCCAGAAGTCCAGGAAGAGTCCAGGAAGAACAGGAGCCCCTGCCCAACTGGAAGAAGGTGCAAAAGTAGATTCTCCGTTTGGAAGAAAAGTACAGAAATGCACCAAAGGAGATAGCTGCAGGTTCCTGCTTGGTGCAAGAGATGTCCCACGTTGAGTTGTTGGATGCAGGCTGTTTGTGTCACTGGATTCCACCAACAAGCCTTGGTACTCGCAAGTACGTAGTTTGCATCAAAGAGGAGCTGCGGGACCCAGAAGGGACCTGGGGGTCTCAACTCAGATTGAGGAGACAGAGGGGGCTCTCAGTACTTTAGAGAGCAATCAGAAGACCAGGCAGTGCCCACAGGAGTCCCAGGACACAGGGACAAAGGAGTTACAAAGTGCGGTCATAGCAGCACAACACAGGAGGATCCCACTCTGCCGGAGAACAACTCAGAGAGCTGTGTGTCACAAGATGGAGTGCTGGGGACCTAGGCTACGCTGTGTATGAAGAACTTATGGAAGAAGTGCACAGTAGCCCAAGGAGCTGCAGAAGATGCAGTGCACAGGGGTTCTGTCCCTACATGGGGTCGCAAGCTCTTATCTCCACCAAATTTGGACAGCTGGACCTCTGGACAGTCAGGGTCACTTTGGTCCACCACCTGTGTTCCAGAGATGACGCTCGTGGACAGGAGAGGAGTCCCAGAGTACTGGTTGCCGTCACAGAGAGGTGCCTGCTGAAGCAGGGAAGTGACTCCATCACTCCACTGGCGATTACTTTGGTTCCTCTGGTGCAGAGTGAAGACATGCAGTCCTCAGAGTGTGCACACCTTGGAATCTGTTTCTATTGCTTGTTGGAGCTGAAGTTGAAGGTCACAGGCGTCTTCCTGAATACTTTGTTGCAGTTACAGCGGTTCCTGGAGCAGTCTGTGGTTGATCCGATGGTCAGACACTAAAGCAGAGGATGCAGAGGAGTCCTGGGGGAATCTTGAAAACCAAATCTGAAGAAACACCCAGAGGAGAGACCCTAAATAGCCCTGAGAAGGGGATTGGCTACCTACCCAGGTATGCCCCTATCAGGAGGAGTCTCTTACATCACCTGATGGCACTGGCCACTCAGGTACTACCAGAGGGTCCCCACATCTTGGAATCTAAGATGGCTAACACCAGGGACACTCTTGATGAGCTCCGGGTCCTGGGGTGGTGATTGACAGGGAAGTGGTCACTCCCCTTTCCTTTGTCCAGTTTCACGCCAGAGCAGGGGCTGGGGGTCCCTGAACCGGCGTAGACTTGATTATGCAAAGAGAGCACCATTTGAGCTCCTTCAAAGCATTTCCAGAGGCTCTGGGAAGATACCCCTCCCATGCCTGTAGCACCTATTTCCAATAGGAGAGGGCGTAACACCCCTCTCTTAAAGGAAATGGATTTCCTGCCTTCCTGGGATTGAGCTGCTCAATCCCCAGGAGGGCAGACACCTGTCTGTGAGGTGGCAGCAGCTGGGGCTGCAGTAGAAACCTCAGAGAGCTGGTTTTGCAGTACTGGGGGCCCATGGTGGAGCTCCCAGGGTGCATGGAATTGCCCCCCAATACCAGATTTAGATTGGGGGTTCAATTTCACAATCTTAGACACCTCACATGGCCATATTCAGAGTTACCATTGTGAAGCTACATATATGTATGGACATACATGTAGTGCACGCTTATAATGGTGTCCCTGCACTCATGAAGTCCGGGGGATTGGCCCTGGACAATGTGGGATCATCTTTGCTAGTGCAAGGGTGCCCTCACACACATTACCTTTGCTACTAGCCTTAGGTATATGAAAGTTAGACATATAGGTGACATAAGTTTCCTGGTGCAGTGTAAAATAGCTGTGAAATAGTGTGTCCACCATTTCACTCAAGCTGCATTGGCAGTCCCGAAGGACGGTTTGTATGAGCTCCTTATGGGTGGCAAAAGAAATGCTGCAGCCCAAAAGGATCTCCTGGAACCCAATGCCATGGGTACCTAGGTACCATATACAAGGGACTTATAAGGAGGGTCCAGTGTGCCTATCAGAATTGGAATATGGAGTCACTAAACTATAGTGACAAAGTTGGTACACAGAGAGAGCATAAGCACTGGAGTTCTGGTTAGCAGAAATCCAGTGACACAGTCAAGCATGCTTATAACACATATAGGCCACAAACTATGAGCATTGGTGTCCTGACTAGCAGGATCCCAGTCAGATAGTAAAAACACACTGACAAACAAGCATAAATTGGGGGTAACATTCCAAGAAAGATGGTACTTTCCTACAGTGCCATAGAGTAGCATACAGTGTAGCGGCATAGAGTGCAGTAGTGGACTACAGTGGAGTAGTATCTCATAGAGTAGAGTATAGAATAGTGGGGTGGAGCGGCATAGAAGACTTGCATACATTTTCATAGAGTGGAGTAGAGTGGAGTAGAGTGTTGTACAGTGGTATAAAGTAAAATAGAGTGCTGTAAACTGGCACTGACAGGAGTACATTGTTGCACACAGTAGTGCTTTAGACTGGAGTGCAGTGTGGGCGATTGTTAAGTAGAGTATAAAGTTGTTGAGTGGAGTACAGTGGAGTGGCATGGCGTAGAGTTGAGTTAGAGTGGAGTGAGATATACTTGAATAGCATAGAGTGGTGTGGCGTAGAGTGGACTAGCATACTGTGGAGTGGTGTGGAGTAGAATGGTTTACAGTGGACTAGCGTACAGGGGAGTGGCATACAGTGGAAAATGTGGCATAGAATGGAGGGCGAATAGTGAAATAACATACATTGGAGTGGTGTAGAGCGGGCGGTGTACAGTGAAATAGCATACAGTGGAGGTGTGTATAGGAAGTGGCATGCAATAAAGATGCATACAGTGGAATAGCATAAAGTAGAGTAGCATTCACTGAAGTAGAAACTGATAGAGTAATGCAAAATGGAGTGGGGTATAGTGGAGTTGTGTAGACTGGAGTAGCATACAGTGGAATGGCATAGAGTGGAGTGATGTACAGTGCAGTAGCTTACAGTTGAACAGCGTACAGTGTAGTGATGTACATTAGAGTGGGCTAGAGTGGAGTGGCATGGAGTTGAATAGCATAGTGTTGAGTGGTGTATAGTGGAATGGCTAATAGTGGAGTTGCATAGAGTGGAGTGGGGTACACTAGAGTGTTGTAGAGTTGAGTGACATTCAATGGAGTGGTGTACAGTTTAATAGCATACAGTGGAGTGTTGTAGAGTGGAGTGGGGTACAGGGGAATAGCGTACACTGGAACGGCGAAGAGTGGAGTACTGTAGAGTAGAGTGGGGTGGAGTATAATAGCATACGCTGGAGTAGCATAGAGTGGAGTGAGAAAGATGTTTGTGAACTTACACAAAATGTGTCCTCATTTTAGCTTCTGGTCCAATAACCATAATTTCCACTAGAGAAATATTGAGAAAATACCATTTTATCTCAAAAGTAATTCATTAAGCTCCAGGAGAGTATCAGCATGTATCAGAGTAAAAACACCTTAAAGCGCCACAAAATTACAAAACTTAGCATAATAAAACCAATAAAATACAGGGCTTTATCATCAAAAACAAGTAGTGGGTATGCTTCTTCGCCTTCCAACTAAAAAAGCACAATGAAAACAATTGCATCTATCAAACAATTTTGTGAATTTCGCCCCACACTTTAAAGATGAAATTAGCAATAGCAATATAATACAAAGGGAAGGGCACTCCAAGGTAGGTATTGCTCGCGTGTAGGTGGCCTCTCGGCTTCATCTTAGGCCTTCTGACTAGACTCTGTTAGATAACTACCTTGAGTGCCCTCACATTTGGATAATATTGTTTGAGCAAGCACCAGTGACATGATACACATTCATATTCAAGCAACAACAAATAGATGCGTTTTTCAGGACAGCCCCTTGACTTTGACCTGCCATCCACAGTTAAAATTGAATGTTGTCTAATTTTATTTTGATGTTTAAGGAGAGAGTTGGTTCTGCTTGCTGTCCTACGTTTAGCAATCCATTAGTTAACATGTAGCCGATCATGTTTTAATGTTACAAAACATATACATTTAATACACATCTGTATCAGAAATTCTAAAAAAAGAAAGCACCACTTTTAAATTGTTAACTTCAAAAGAGGTTGATATGCAGTTGTTCCATTTGCAGATTACATTATACAAAGGCTTTGGTGCTTTTCGCTGCTGTAAGTTGGTCTTTATCTAGATATGTTGTTCTAATTAGCACTTTAGTCAATGATGAACACCATGGATTATTTTGAATTTTATCACTTTTGTTATCAATGTTCGAAATGGCACTGTACGTGCTTTTAAAGGAGACATTATCTGCTTATTATGGTCCTATGTGCTGCAGTGCTAGATTGCACAATATAAAGCCATTACGCAAACACAAGGCAACTATTTTACAGCTCGCCGCAGATGAATCGTTCAAAGATATGTTTTTCAAGAGAAAACTCCTGTAGGGCTTGTTACCAATCTTGGACTATAATAAGATTTCAAGATAACAAATCCAAGGGCATATTTAAGAAAAGTGCCGCTGCACACAGTGCAGCACCACTTTTCTTGCGCCTCTTAGCACCCCCTAACGCCACCACGTGTGTGCCATATTTAAAATACAGAGTACCTTGGCAGTAGTTGGGGGACCAGAGTCAGAATTTTTGACGCTAGTCTGGAGCTTTGCAGGATTAGCATAAAAAATGTTTACGCTAATCCTTCAAAGCACATTTAGGCCCATTGTAATCAATGGTAAGCCTCCTTTTAAGGCTTGCTCTGAGCAGGCGTTGAAAGTACTGCAAAAAATGAAACAAAAAAATCTCTTAGATTTCTTTGCTTCATTTTTTCGGCCCCCCTAAAGGGGGAGTGCCCCCCTTGCATACATCTTACCTGGTGCAGGCATAATGTAGGGCAAAATATTTCAAAGTGGCACAATGCATGCATTGCACCACTACTTAAATATGGCACAGGGATTTTGCCCTCTTTGGGCCACATTAGCGTAACAAAAATGACAATAATGTGGCACAAAGAGGCGCTAGTGGCTCTTAAATATGCCCCTAGTCTTTTGCAAGAATATGCAATTAAATTTTATGAAATTGGTTAACATGTAAAAAGGACAGATGATGGACGGAATGCTGAATAATGCACACATTCACCCCCAGTCACAAAGATCTGGGTTTAATCCATATTTTTTTTGCTCACCACGCTACCCCAGTTTGGGCCCAGCTTTTTGCAAATCAGTCACCCTGGACCAGAAGCAAACATCCTAGGACCGGTTTCAGGGTATCAGCTTTCATCAGCTGTGCTAGCTTGATACCAGTGGCTCAGTGAGCACAGGACCCACGTCTGGGCATACCCTTCCCACTTGGGGCAACAAATGCAAAAAGAACAGTTGATGGACAGAATGCTGAACAATGCAAACATTCACCCCCAGTCAGAAAGATCTAGGTTGAATCCATCATATTTTTGCTGACCGTGCCACCCCAGTTTGGATCCAGCCATATGCAAATCAGTCTTGACCCTGTTCTTCATGGGAACAGTCCAGCCTGAACTTCTATGCCAGGTCCTCCCTGGATCAGAAACAAGCATCCTAGGACCAATTTCACGGTATCACCCTTCATCGTCTAGGCTAGCTTGAACCCAGTGGTGCAGTGAGCAGAGAACCCACATCTGGGCATACCCTTCCCACTTGGGGTGACAAATGCAATAAGAACATATGATGGACGGAATGCTGAACAATGCAAACATTCACCCCCAGTCACAAAGATCTGGGTTTAATCCATCAGTTTTTTGCTCATCATACCACCCCAGTTTGGACCTAGCCATATGCAAATCAGTCTTGACCCTTTCCTCATGGGAACAGTCCAGCCCGAACTGCCAAACCAGGTCCTCCCTGGACCAGAAACAAGCATCCTAGGATCGGTTTCAGGGTATCACCCTTCATCAGCTGGGCTAGCTTGAATCCAGTGGCTCACTTAGCACAGGACCAACATCTGGGCATACCCTTCCCACTTGGGGTGACAAATGGAAAAAGAACAGATGATGGACGGAATGCTGAACCATGCACACATTCACCCCCAGTCACAAAGACCTGGTAATCGATAGTTAATCTGTAGCACAATTGAATAAGGTAACTTTGAAATCAAATGGATTAATATATCATTGCATAAAAGTAATAATCAAAGGTCCATAAACAGGCTTCCTGTTATGCGAGTCAAGGGTCTACATTACATCTTTTGTATTTCTTAAATCACTCAGATATGCACACAGGAGCAGTTCACAATAACACTGGTGCCTATGTATACCGATTCATCAGTGATGAGTTTGATTTAGAAAACAATATCATTGATTACAGGTAAAAGTCTCCATTTTTTTTAAGGGCAAAGGCAGTACTTTCCTAAGTCAACAAATTAAAATCCGTTTTCAAATGAACTGGATAAATTAGGATGCACCATTATCGAGAGCATTTGCAGTAGGAGAGGAAGCTCATAAAAGACTAGTTCCATATCTGTGAGAATGGTGTTATCAAAGGTACGAAGAGTGATCTACTGAAGAAAACCCCACATTTACCCAAACAACCCCAAAGGCAAGAGGTTGTTAGGCAAAACATGGGAAGACAGCAAAACATTGAACGGTTGAAGGGTCTCTCAGACCCACTCTTCTGTGGAAAGGGACATTACTCATGTCTGGGAGTAGCTGATTACTAACAGAGGCAAAACAGAAGCAATTGTAGTAAACAAGATTATCAGTAAATGAGCTCAAGTAGTACCACTTACACAAGTTACTTCCAAATTGTCTATGCAGAGCAGAAGACACAAGGAGACTCAACAACAACCAAGATGGAAGTGGAAACATTAGTCAAGAAGACATTGAGTAGAGAGGTGCAGACAAGTGTGAATAAAACACAAAAAGGAGAAGCCTTCCAAAAGTACCAAAGTTGATTTTCTAAGCCTAGGGAACCAAAGAATGGAAAACAAGCAAAGTGTAAAGAACCTCAGAGGTTGGGTGAACACTAAAGCATCAGTGGGAAGGCTTAGCAAAACACAGTGTTCAGACAAAACACAATTGTAGGAATCCTGCTTTTGAAGTGGCTGTGCCATTTGCACCCTGGAAATAGTGCTAACCAACCCAGACAAATTCAGACACAATTTGCCTGAAACATTGATGTCCTAAACTTTTTGTACAGTGGAATAGCTTATAGTGGAGTGGCATAGAGTGGAGGGGGATAAAGTAGAGTGCTCTAAAGTGGAGTGACATACAATGGAGACATGTACAATGGAATACCATACAGTGGAGTGTTGAGAACTGGACTGACATACAGTAGCGAAGAGTGGAGTGCTATACAATAGAGTGTGGAAGGGTGTAGTAGTGTACAATGGAGTAGCATAGAGTGAAGTGGCATAGAGTGGAGTGCCATGCAGTGGAATGAGGTAGACTGCAGCAGCACACAGTGGAGTACCATTGAATGGAGTGTCGTAGAGTGGAATAGCGTATACTGGAGAGGTGTACAGTGTAGTGGTATAGACAGGAGTAGCGTAGAGTGGAATGGTGTAGAGTGGAGTTGCATACAGTGGAATAGCACAGAGTGGAGTAGCATAGAGTAATGTTGCTATAGTGCAGTGGGGTAGACGGAAATGGTGTAGAGTGGAGTGGCGTAGAGATTAATAATATAGAATGGAGTAGGGTAGACTGGAGTGGGGTAGAGTAGAGTTGGGTAGAGTGGAGTGGTGTACAGTGGGATGGTGAACAGTGTAACAGCATTTAGCATAGTGGCATAAAGTAGAATGGCATAGCGCAGAGTGGCATAGAGTGATAGCATAGAGTGGAGTGCGTAAAGTGTAGTTGTGAACAGTGGAGTAAGATAGACATAAATGTTGTAGGATCTAGTTGCGAACACTAGTGGATAAGAATATAGTGGAGTGGTGTACAATAGAGTGGCATAGAGTGGAATGTGGTG
This sequence comes from Pleurodeles waltl, assembly GCF_031143425.1. Lineage (NCBI taxonomy): Eukaryota > Metazoa > Chordata > Amphibia > Caudata > Salamandridae > Pleurodeles > Pleurodeles waltl. The sequence continues at coordinate 503,871,189 of NC_090447.1, forward strand.
GAGTGGAGGTGTGTACAGTGGAATAACATAAAGTGGAGTGGTGTAGAGTGGAGTGGCTTAGAGTGGAGTGGCATAAAGTGGAATAATGTACAGTAGAGTGGTTTATAGCACAGTGGTGAAGAGTGGAGTGATGTGCAGTTGGGTGGCGTACAGTGGAATAGCATAGAGTGGAATGGCATTCAATGGAGTGGCATTGAGTGAAGTGTGGTATAGTGCAGTGGCAAACAGTGGAGTGGTAGAGAGCAGAAAAGCATAGAGTGGAATGGTGTAGAGTGGAGTGGTGCAGAGTGGAATATCATAGAGTGCAGCGTTGTAGAGAGTCTCCCTATGATAGACAGATCAATTTGTGCTGGATTTTGATAAAGGGCTTTATGATGCTTTTCTGATGCATTCCTGTAGTTTTAATACCAAAGCATAACTTGGTGATATTTAGTTAGATGATTGCTATATTATGAGTCCTTTTTTGACTCACAATAGTCACTGCCTTCAAGGGGTTAGGTGATGCCTTGATTTTCTCTCCACACAGAATTATGTGTGCCTATCTTTTTCCAGTGTAAGATTAAGTGGTGTAGAGAATACACAATAAAGAGGCACCAGAAACATATGCCCTTCTTCTCTGTGTGACATATTTGAACTTGAAAGTGCCCATTGAGAATGGAATGTGAGAAACCAAAGATGCCCAGTGTACATTTTGTATAATGAAAGAACAGGAAACAAAGTTGAGCTCTCAGCAAGCAGCACATCACCAAACCCAAAGACTCTTAACTATAAAAGAGGCACCACTTTGTTCTCGTTAGTTATTGAAATGTCTATATTACTTTGGATCAAGCCAACCTATTGTATGGACGTTACAAGCCCTCTGAGGCATATGCTCCTATTAGAGACCAGATAGCCACTTACAGCACTAAAGCCTAAGAATCAGCCATCCTCGGAGGGATGTGGGGAGGGGACCTTTGGTTTCCTCACCATTATCACTTTTAAATAACTTTCATAACCAGAAGGACTTATTGACTGAAGTCTCATGCAGGATACTGAATTAATTGCTGCTTCAGCACAGTGACTCAACACAACTCTCCAGTCATTAGGTGAAATTCTACCTGGGTTTTAACTCAGTCATTGTATCTGGAGCAGGTACTGGAACATGAGCAAGTGAGTGGTCCAGAAAGTGAGGCAATTGAAGCACTGCACCACTTCCATGGCCGGGTATCTAACTAGTTTTATACATGGATGGGTTGTTGACTGGCCAGGCTTGAGGACAGGCCCTGCATCTAACTAGTGGGAAATGTGCATCGATGACTGAAGGCCAAGTACAGCATAGATATTTTGGAGTTTGGGTGTAGGATCTCAATGCATGCCAGACCTGTGTCCAGCTAGTAAAATGCACAAGTTAGGGGCAACAGTTCAAGCCAGATGCTTAACCCCCATTGCACTCATGTGCAGTGGGAGCTAGCAGTCCAAGCCCTGAATTCAACCTGTAAGATGCATTTGTGTTGGGTGCAGGGGTTGAACACATTGCAGGCTCTCAGCCCATCTGGAAACGCACACAGATAGATGGATGCAGGGTCTAGGTTTAGACTAGCCACTGCATTCAACCAACATGGTGCACAGCCAAAGGCCATAAATTGTGAGGGTGGACACTCAAGTGGTTGGGTATGGGGTCTGGCTGCAGGTCAAACCTTGTGCACAACTGGTAGAGTGAGCAACTGTTAGGCAGTTGAGGTCCCCTTTTAAACTAGCATGAGGTGCAGTCAGGTGGCAACAAACTAGCACTGTGGGGGATCAACACAAAGGCAGTTCGGTAAAGAGCATGTGACCAGGGCCTGTGTCGAACCAACAAGCCATGCACATGTGTGGCTGAAGGGTATGTGCAAGGTGGCAACATGTATGGGTGATTGGGTGCATGGCCTGGCCAGAGACCATGGCCCTCATTATGAACTTGGTGGTGTGGGCCACCATGCCAGCGATGGCAGGAAATCCTGCCATACGGTATGGCGGCCCACACTGCCACATAATGATGACAGGGAGGGCCACCATAGGCGGCCCTCACCCACTGCCAGGCTGCCTCCAACAGGCAGCCTGGCAGTGGAGGGCATCATTATCCGACAGGGCAGCGCTGTTGCCCCTCAGATAATGGTCCCAATTTTCCCAACCTTTCCCTGGCAGGTTTCCCCACCAGGGAAAGGCTGGCAGAAGGGGTGCCCCTGGGAGCCCCTGCACTGCCCATGCACTTGGCATGGGCAGTGCAGGGGCCCAGGTGCAGTATCCCATCGTGCAGGTCACTGCCCGATTTACGGACAGTGATCTGCGTGAAGGGCGCAGCTGCACACACCGCAAAGAGGCATTGTCGGCGGCTCCACGTGGAGATGCCGGCAATGTCACGGCCAGGTATTCTGCTGGGCTGGCGGATGGAACCAATGTTTCCACCTGCCGGCCCAGCAGAATGTTTGTAATGCGTCCAGCAGGGTCCCAGGGGGGCTGGCAGTCGATGGAAAGACCGCCAGACTGAACACAGCGGTGAAAACTGCTGTGTTCGTAATGAGGGCCCAAGTCCTTCATCCACCTGTTTGGATAAGCACTCAGGTTGACAAAGAGTTTAGGCACAGATCAGGCTCCCCATTCAATCCCCACTGTGCTTGGCCGAGTCGGAGCGTACAGGTAATTGGATGTAGGGCTTGACTTCTGCCCATGCCCTATGCACACTTGCCAGTGGGGTGCACAGACCAATGAATTAAGAGTCTGTCTTGTGGCCAGGCCCAGCATTCAATTAATAGAGGATATAGGCATTTGGGTCCAGGACCTGCTTTCAGTGATCTGCTCTTATTACTTGGTTGTATACTTTTTAAAAACATTATATAGTTTTACAATTGGCCTGTCACTTCATTATCCAGCCCTCAATTACTTATATTGATGCAACAATCAATTATCCCTCTGTGATGTCCTTGTTGTGGGGCTAAAGTGTCAGCAGGCCTGATAATACTGTGTATGGAGTCTACGTTTCCCGAAAACACTCCTCCTTTTTCCGTGCAGGTTGAAGCTGATTCTTTTGCTCCTAATTGTATAAGTACACACAGCCTATAATAGATTTGTCTCCCAGGAAAGAGCCATGTGCATTTTCATTTTTTTTAGGTTGAGCAAAAAACCAAACCACATCTGGCTGCTTGGTGGGGCACAGAATTGTCTGTCTGTGCTCCAAATAGAGCCATACGTTGTTTGGATTTTTTCTTACCAAATAGCACCTGGCTCTTTGCTGGCACATAATTTTGTGTCTCTACTCCAGAAAGGAGCCAGATACTGGTTTGAATTTTTCGTAGCTCAAGAAAAAAATCCAAACATTGTTTGACTGCTCACTGGACAAAGACACTTAGGGGCATATTGATACTCTGCTTGCGCCATATGTGCATTATTTAGTTTGGTGCAAAAATGGCTCAAAATTAACTCCATATTTATATTTTAACACTACATCCATCTAGCGTCAAAATATAGGAGTTTACATTTTTTTTTTTATGTGTGAACCCACCTCGGGTCAATGAGATGCAAGGTAGGCGTTCCCATATAAAAAATGACGCAATCCCCATAGAGCCATATTTATCTCCTGGTGAAAAAACAACACAAACCTATGAAGCGGACCCAATAAATGACGTTAACTCCATTTTGCATCATATTTTAATACCTGGGTCTGCCCAGACATTACAATGAGGCCCCTACACCACTACTTAAAGAAAACTCACAGAAGGAACATTTGTTACCTCCAGGACAACATGGAAATCGTACTGTTCCAGCTAGGTACAGGCCGCAGACGTCCCCAGCAACAACAGCTCCCTCCACCACCACTACAACAACCCCAAACACCACCACCACACCCACAAAGGTAACACAAAAGGGTGGAGAAGATATTTTGGCAGAGGACAACCCTCCTTGGTCTCAGGGAACAAGACCTCATCAGGACTAACCGTCTCAACCTTTAGTCGATTCTACTTCTGCTGACCCACATTGTGCCAGACATCACAGCCAGGCTGCAAACTCCCAATAACATACCACCTATCATAAAACTCCTCACTGTTCTGCACATGCTGGGGTCTGGATCCCTTCATACAACAGGGGCACTAATGGCTTGTGTCTCCCAGCCATCAATATCAGTCTTTCTGCCCAAGGTCATAGATGCCATCATCTGCCTCACACCCTGGCACATCTAGGAATGATGCCTGCACCATGAAACAGGCATTAAATGGTGTGTAAAAAAAATAGGGAGGGCAAACTTCAATCCTAAGAATCACAACATATTTTCCTAGGTATGAATTTCAAACACTCTGCAGGACTGCAGAGAGAAGGTGTGATATGTGGGCATATATGTGTATGAGAAGGGCCCCTATGTACTCAGCAGAAGTTTCTGCAACCTGTAGCATCTCCTGCTGAGTGCATCATTGACCTTCACATGAATACATGATGTTGGACTATACCGCCATCATGTTGTGAGTTATATCTGACTACGCACAGACATGGCTGAAAGTAAGGGGTACACTAAGGCCCACAAGGACAGTATAGATGCAATTGGTGCTGCACCACTGTAGTTCTATAGGTCGCTTGGTGTCATTATGCAAGGCCATGTAATGGAGATTGACCATACACTGGGTCCAGACTACTGGCAGTTCCATTTGTCCTGTGCACTGTGTATCACAGACAGCCTATATGATCTGCATGACCACACACATGTGCTGAGTCTGTTCCACTGACCTGCTGCTTCTCACTGACAGTATGGGGATGCACTGCTTCAGCTCTATCCCTGGCACATCACTCACTAACCTGCAACACCAGATACATCCTCTGGCCACTGAGCAAGTGTGTCTGAATTGAGCCATATTCCTATGCCCATGTACTTATCCCTCACTGGATTAACAATGGTATACCATGGCAACAGTAGCAAGGAACACACCGTTGGCAATACATCCATGTTTTAATTCAGTTAATGTGCAGGTAGGTACAACTCTCTTCACATGAGTCCACTGCCATTGCAATTTTTAAAGTGTGTCTGCCTTGCTATGGCACACACACTTCACTTACTTCACCGAAGGATGTATAATGTCATTCCTCAACACCTTGGAATACCCACTCAACCCAGGGTAGCAGTTTGTCAGTTAGCTATGATAATGATATAGATTTATACTACATCTGATGAAGGCTGAAATGCTCTGGTTGTGATAATGGGCCAGCCACTGCAACAACCATAGCATGTCCCTCAGGTGGAATATACAAGGTCAAGCTGTCCCATATGTCCATGGAGGTGTTGTGCTAACAGACGGCTACATGACAATGCCATGTATAAATGGTGCAGTGAAATGCACCACAGGAGTTTCATGGACAATGATGTTTTGTGGATGTGTGGGTCTACCTCATCTGAGACTATGAGGGTCATTATGACCCTGGGTGACAGTGTTAAAGTGGTGGTAAGACCGACAACAGGCCGGCGGGAAACAAAATGGAATTACGACCGTGGCGGAAACCGCCAAGAAAGACAGCCACTTTAAAACTCCGACCGCCTTGGCAGTACAAACAAACAGCATGGCGGTCACCGCCAACAGACAGGCGGAGGCGATGTACCACCCACAGTATCACAACCTACCACTCCGCCATCTTTTCCGGGGCGTATTCACAGTGAACAAAAACATGGTGGAAACAGGACTTCGAAGGGAAAACGCTCACCTCTACACAGCCCATGAGGAACCAGGACACCATGGAACCAGAGCTGCACATTTTCCCTCCCCTTATCTTCTTGCTTCTCTACCAGGAGCATGAATGCCGGCGGCGAAGACCACGGTGAGTACTGCACCTACGACACAGGGGAGGGGGAGGGAAAAAACAGGGACACATACACGCAACACGCAACACCCCCACTCCCACCCTCACCCACTACAACACACACACTAATGCAGCATAATACATTACAGTTAGACCCTGCAAGCCCCCTGGAAGAATGAAAGACAAAAGGAAATGAGTGTAACCATTGTAATATATTAAAATCCAGTAAGCAAAAATATATATACACTATTAACAAATATATACACCAAGAACAGTAGTCCAGGTATTGCTCCATTGAAGTCTGTGGAACACTGGGCCCACACGGTATGGGCGAGGCCCACACCCAATACCCGAACATGATGGAGAGAACACTGCAGGGGCATCAGATAGTAATAAAACAGGCACCTCAGGGGGAAGGGAAAGGAGGGGCACCTCAGCCGGTTGAGTGCACGACGCCAAATCCAAGAGGGGCAACATGCCCACTGTGCAATCCTGGGGAGTGCAAAGCCACAGTCTCTCAAGTTTCTACAGTGGGTGGTTTGCCCACTGTACAATCCTGGGGAGTGCAAAGCCACATTCTCTCAAGTCTCTACAGTGGGTGGTTTGCCCACTGTTCAAACCTGGGGAGTGCAAAGCCACAGTCTCTCAAGTGGATAACAGTCTCCACTGGTTCTGGAGGGGGCTTGGTGCCCAGAGTGCTTCATCCTGCGAAGGACTGAGGTAGTGGATGCCTTTCTCCACTGGTTCTGGAGGGGGATTTGTGCCCAGAGTGCTTCATCCTGCCACGGACAGAGGTAGTGGATGTAAATCTCCACTGGTTCTGGAGGGGGCTTTGTGCCCAGAGTGCTTCATCCTGCCAAGGACTGAGGTAGTGGATGTGAATCTCCACAGGTTCTGGAGGGGGCTTTGTGCCCAGAGTGCTTCATCCTTCTCATGAAGGACACAGTAGCGTCAGTGCCCTTGGCGCTCATGGGCCAGCAGTGCTTGTGGCGGCAGTGTCCTGCTCAGCAGTGCTTGTGGTGGTGGTGTCCTTGGCAGCGGTGCTTGTGGCGGCGGTGACCTGTTCAGCGGTGCTTGTTGCAGCAGGGTCCTTGGCAGTGACTCAGCTTCTGGGGGTCCTGTCTGGCCCAGCGACTCAGCTGCTGGCAGTCCTGTCTGGCCCAGCGACTAAGCTGCTGGCGGTCCTGTCTGGCTCTGCAGGGCTGGTCCTGGCGGTCCTTTCTGGCCCTGCGGGGCTGGTGCTGGCGGTCCTGTCTGGCCCTGCAGGGCTGGTGCTGGCAGTCCTTTCTGTCCCTGCGGGGCTGGTGCTGGTGGTCCTGTCTGGTCCTGCGTGGCTGGTGCTAGCGGTCCTTTCTGGCCCTGGGGTGCTGGTGCTGGCGGTCCTTTCTGGCCCTGCGGGGCTGGTGCTGGTGGTCCTTTCTGGCCCTGCGGGGCTGGCGGTCCTGTCTGGCCCAGCGGGGATGATGGCGGTAGCCTCCTGGGCAGCGGGGATGATGGCGGTGGCCTCCTGGGCAGCGGGACTGATAGTGGTCTTCTCCGCCGTACTGCTCTTTCCAGACTTGCTGAGTTTCTTGTGCCCCTTCCCCACCTTGGAAGGTGTCGCAGCTGAATCCACACTCCCACCTGTACCCCTGAGAGGGGCTTTGGTGGCTTGAGTCTTCCCCCTCTCCTGCCGGGCACTGCCCAACTTTTGATGCTTGACAGGTGGGGGACTGTCCGTGCTGTGGCTCCTTGCCACACTGGCTGCCCTGCTGCCTGATGCACTCCAGAATCCGGTGACTACTGGCACCACTGGTCCCGGGGATGTTGTGTCTGAGGTGCTAGGTTGAGACCTGGAGAGTTGGGCCCTAGGAGACTGACGGGGTGGGGAGATGAGAGAAAGAGGTCAAGGGTGGACAGGAAAAGGTTTTTGGGAACACTGGGATGGGTAGCTGGAGGGGGTTTGGGAGTGGAGGAAGAGGTTGTGGTTGTGGTTGTAGGAGGTGTTCGTTTGGTGACTTTGGGTGAAGGTGCATGCGCTGGAGGCTGTCGTGAGGTGGATGGCTGTTGGGTGGGTGTGTGCCTGAGTTTGTGTATCTTGGGAGGGGGCGTCACAGACACACTGGGAGAGGACACAAGGGACGTGTGTGAATGGTAGTGGGGGTGGTGACTGCATGTGAGCGGGGTGTGGTGGTGTGTGTGTAGTGATGGAAGTAGTGGCTGTAGATGTAGTGCATGCAGGTGTGAGTGGAGACGAGACTGGGAGGGAGGAGGTAGACGAGGAGGATGGGGACACAGTGGAGGCAGTGGATGTTGGTGTATCTGCATGTGTGTGATGCTTGCATGAGTGCCTGTGGGATGTGTGGTGCTTATGTTTGCCAGAGCTTCCCTTGTGTGTTGACGTGTGTGCATGCTGGTCTGATGGTGTGCTTGGGGTAGGCTGAGGTACAGGGGTGTGGGTCTGGGTGGAGGTAGTTGGAGGGGGGAGGCTAGAGACAGGGAAAATAACAGCCATTAGTGCTGAGGCCAGAATCTGAAAAGCTCGCTGAAGGGCTGCCTGACCAGAATGAATGCCCTCCAGGAATGCATTTGTTTGTTGCAACTGCCTCTCTACACCCTGGATGGCATTCAAAATGGTAGACTGCCCAACAGTGAGGGACCTGAGGAGGTCAATGGCCTCCTCACTGAGGGCAGCAGGGGTGACTGGGGCAGGGCCTGAGGTGCCTGGGGCGAAGGTGATGCCCACCCTCCTGGGTGAGCAGGCACTGGGCAAAGGCTGAGTTGCTGATGGGAGGCGGTGCTGGTAGGGGGGGTGGCAGCTGTACCTGTAGAAGCAGGGGGCACAGATGTGGGCACCACCACAATGGAGCACCCATCAGAGGACGAGTCCGTATCACTGGTCTCAGCTCCAGTCCCTGCCGTGGAGCTCCCCTTGCCCTCCGTCCCACTGGTGAATTCCGAGTCCGTAGTCTCACCCTCCAGGGCCATGTGCAATACAGCTCCCTCCTGCTCCGGTGCCACTGCTCCTCCGCCTGATGATGCTAATGCACACAAGAACAGGGAGACCACAAAAAGGGGGGGGTGACAGAAGAAAGACATGTTGAGTGCATGCATTACCACTACGTTGGCAGACACAACAGACACAGAAGCCCCCTGCACTACGCCATGCACTTGGGGTCCACTGTTCAATCCCTGGGACATGGCCTACAAGGCTAGGGCTGAAATCTGCACACATGGATGTCACAGGAGCCTGACTAGGTGTACTTGGCACTGTACACAGGAGGGGTGGGGTGCAACAGGGTCTGCCAGAAGAAGGGGAGCTAAATAGCACACTCGCCCTGCCCTAGGGAAACCCACAGCTCACCTTCCCCACCCAGACACCTCCACTGCGCGCTGAATCAGCTGAATGGGAGTGTACTCACCCCCTTGTGGATGCTGTGATGCCCTCAAGCGCTCATCTAACTCCGGGTACGCCACTGCCGGGATCCTGAACATCAGGGGGTTCATGGTGCGACGGGCACCCCTCCCACGTTGGGAGGCCATTCCCAGCTGGGCCTCCGCCGTCTCCTTGCTCCAGCGCCGAATGTCCTACCATCTCTACGGCAGTGGGTGCTCCGTCTGTGATAGACCCCCAGGGTCCAGACGTCCTTGGCGATGGCACGGCAAACATCCTTCTTCTGGTGGGCGCTGACCTACAGGAATTGTACAGGGAAAAAGTTATTACCAACTGCACCGTCACAGTCATTGGCCCCCATCCCTACCCTTGCCATGTGGCACATGCACTCACCGTTGTTTCATGCATGCCTCAATCTCCCCCCCATCATTCATCCTCCCCACTCCACACAGGCATAGCCCATACAGCATGCTCCCAGTGTACTAACCTGTTTGTCTGGAGGACCGTAGATTAGCGTGTACTGGGGGAGGACCACCCCATCCACAAGTTTCTCCAACTCCTCCGATGTGAATGCAGGGGCCCTTTCCCCAGATGCACAAGCCATTGTCTCTTCCAGACTGAGGTCACAGCAGCATTTGCAGTGTAGGTCCTCTCCTGTCGAAAATCACGTATAGAGTGATTGAACAGATAGAAAATGGCAGTCACGTCCGCGGCGGTGCGTACCGTCACCACCGGCGTACATCGTCATTGGCTCCTGGGATCCATAGGGTACAATGTTAACCAATGGAGAATTGCGCTGCGGTCTTCGACCGCCTACCGCGACCGTGTACAACGCCAGCACAGTTACCTCACATCCCATTGTCCCACTTTACAGGTCAGGCAGCCACCATTTCAGGGGCCCACATGGCATAATTTTTAACTGTGTCACACATACCTGGGCCTTTCCTTAGCACTCATATATGCAAATTTCGGATTATGAATCGTGTTCTGTGTAAGCTGTGTGTACGTACCTCCGAGTTGGTTTACTCTGTGTTCGCTGTTGTCCTTCATAGGCACAGTCCGCTGGGACATGTGAGGAGATGGCGGCATCCTCCGGTGTACAGACAGCTGGTGGTCCTGTCGACAATGGAGGAAAGACATGTGATCATCACCTACAGGCTTGATCGTGCCACAATCCTGGAACTGTGTGCCCAGTTGGAGCCAGACCTGATGTCAGCTATCTGCCATCCCACAGGATTCCCCCTTCTAGTGCAGGTGCTGTCAGTACTCCATTTCCTAGCAAGTGGGTCTTTTCAAACAACAGTGGCCATAGCATCAGGGATGTCCCAGCCTATGTTTTCCAACGTGTTGACCAGAGTGTTGTCTGCCCTGCTGAAACAAATGCGGAGCTACATCGTTTTCCCTCAGGTGGCGGATTTGCCTACAGTGAAAGGTGATTTCTATGCCCTGGGACATATCCCCAACATCATAGGTGTCATTGATGGGACACATGTGGCTTTGGTACCCCCCGCAGGAGTGAACAGGTGTACAGAAACCGGAAGAGTTATCATTCGATGAATGTGCAGATGGTGTGTTTGGCCGACCAGTACATCTCCCATAGGTATGTTGACATTACAATTGAAAGAGCATGTTGACACTGTAATTGCTAATACACTAATTCAAAATCACAGACAGACTCCTGATTGTTTTGTGCTTTAAGGGTGTTTATTTAAGTGCTAAATAGTGGAGGGGGTTGTAAAATGGTGAGCGGTGATGGTGGAGGAATGTCCATGGCAGAGTCCAGTCTATTAATCTCACAGGTGCATTGTCCAAAGGGGCATAGGAAGTGGAGCTGGGGCAGTTTAAGGATTGACAGGGTGATAAGGTGGGACAAAAGGATGACAATCAGGGCAGTCTCATTTCTTGGCGGGGGTCTTGGCATCGTTCTCTGTCTTTGTCCTGGATCTCGGGGACAGTTTGCAGGGTGGTTCTCCTTCTGTAGGGGGTGGGGTACTGGTGTGGTGGTCCTGTGGCGGTGCCTCCTGTCCACTAGCGCCGGCGGGGTGGTGGGCAGTTCATCGTCCAGGCTAGTGTCAGGGGCCCCTTGTTGTGCCACAGTGCCTCCTGGTGTTGAGGACTTCCTTCAACACCCCTACGATGGTGCCCAGGGTGGAATTTATGGATCTGACTTCCTCCCTGAAAGCCCAAATACTGTTCCTCCTGCAGCCGCTGGGTCTCCTGAAACTTGGCCAGTACCGTTGCCATTGTCTCCTGGGAATGATGGTAGGCTCCCATGATGTTGGTGAGGGCCTCGTGGAGAGTGGGTTCCCTGGGCCTGTCCTCCCCCTGTCACACAGCAGCCCTCCCAGTTCCCCAGTGTTCCTGGGCCTCTGTCCCCTGGACTGTGTGCCCACTGCCACTACCCCCAGGTCCCTGTTGTTGTTGGGGTGGTGGGTTAGCCTGGGTTCCATGTAGTGGTGGACACACTGCTGATTGATGTGTCCTGGGGACAGAGGTATGGGCCCACTGGGTGGGTGCTGTGGTGGTGTTTCCAGAGGGGAAGCTCTGTGGTGGCCTGTGCCAGTGTGTGGGGAACCGACTGTCCCGAGGTCCCAGATGGGCCGGGCTGGTCATCTAGATCCAGTTGGACAGAGCTGCTGTCTTCACTGTTGGCCTCTTCTGTTGGTGGTGTGGACATGTGTGGACCCTCCTGTCCGGTGACATTGGGTAGGGGTCCTGCAGGGGTATAAAAGGATGTTTATTGCATCTGTGTGTGCCATGGTGTGCAATGGGTGGGCGACTGTGTATCCCAGTGCTTGCATTCCTGTGTGGGACCTTGTGTGATGGTGGTTTAGGGGGGTGTATGGGTATGTGCAGTGGCCATGCATTGGTGATGGGTGTCCATGCTTTGGTGTTGCATGCAGGGCTTGGTGTTGGGATGTGTGGTTTGTGATATTGGGATATTTGTGAGGAGTTGGAGTGACGGGGGTGAGGGCAAGGGTGGGGGTATGTGATAGCATGCAGGTAGGGTGGGGGATGTAATAGTTAAGAATTGACTTACAAGAGTCCATTCCTCCATCTACTCCTGTGAGGCCCAGGAAGCAGAATCGCCAAGACTTGCTCCTCCCATGTTGTTAGTTGTGGGGGAGGAGGTGGGGGTCCGCCGCCAGTCCGCTGAACCGCATGGTGGTGTCTTGAGACCACGGAACGCACCTTCCCCCGTAGGTCGTTCCACCTCTTCCTGATGTCATCCCTATTTCTTGGGTGCTGTCCCACGGTGTTGACCTTGTCCACTATTCTTCGCCATAGCTCCATCTTCCTAGCTATGGAGTTGTGCTGCACCTGTGCTCCGAAAAGCTGTGGCTCTACCCGGACAATTTCCTCCACCATGGCCCTGAGCTCCTCCTCAGAGAACCTGGGGTGTCTTTGCCATGCCAGGGGGTGGTGTGGGTGATGTGTGGGATGGTGTGTGTTGTGTTAAGTGGGGTGATATTTAGTGGTGTGTTGTGTGACGTGCGTGGAATTTATGTAGGTGATGGTATTGTGTTCCTGTGGATGCTTGGTAGTAGTTTGTAATGTATCTCTCTGGCCTTCTTTCAATATTTTGGTTGTAAGGGTTTCTGGGTGATGTGGGGGGGTGTTTTATATTGTATTGTGTGTGTGGGAGTGGTGTGTGTATGTGTATCAGGTGTGTGTATTTTGATTTGTCCAATGTGGCAGTGTTTTGTATATGTGTGTGTATTTTGAGGACAGCGGTGTGTACTGCCAATGGAATACCGCGGTTGAAAGACCGCCGTGTGGATTCGTGGGTCGTGATAGTGTGGGCGTATTTCTGTTGGAGGTTTTGTTTTCACCAGTTTATCACTGACATTTGGCGTGGCGGACTTCTGTGGGTGTCTCAATTTTGGCGGATTTCGAGCAGTGGGTCGTAATTGCTGTGGCAGAATTCCATGGCCGCGGCGGTGTGTTGGCGGTCTTCTGCACGCCGGTAAGCGTCTTTTACTGCCAATGTTGTAATGAGGGCCTATGTGTGATTGAGTCATCATAGTTGTTTGTCAGTTTCACTGATCTTCCACTAGAATGACTTCTTAACTCAGCCTAACACTGAACTATGTTGTCCATTTACAGAAACTGAGAATTTACTCTAAGCAATGTTTACCATTCGTGTCTTACAGGTGCACCAGCCCCATACACCATAGGAGAGGTAGCGAGATTCGATGCATCAAGTAATTGTCATGGTGTGCATCCTGTCAGCTAATTCAGAGTTTGGTGTGAGTCAGTCAGAAGTGTGAAATGGAATGAGAGATGTTTTTGCCACACCAATGAACAGAAATCATAGGAGGATTAATGGTGACATCACAGGACATATGTGAGAGGCCCAAGCGCCACCAGAGCTTCACTTTTTGTGAGGCTTCGTGGCGCTATGCCCTGCACCGTGTATACAAGGTGGGGTTAAGACCCATTTTGTGGCTTCACTTTACCTTGTCAATGCGGCCCCTTCACACACAGGACTTTGCGTGGAAGGAGTGTGTAACTGGTGTTACTGCAAAACAGCAACACCCATAGCAATTAGATGCTGCCCCAGATTAACACATTTTCTTACACCAGAGGCAGTGCCAAACTCTGAAAACACACCAAGGGGTAGCGTTAGCAGGGCACAACAAGCTAAAATATATGTTTTTGTACCCTCTGTTTTTGCACTGTCGATGGGTGCTGCATTTGGCAGCACACATTGAAAGTGCAATGACCCTTTGAAGATTATAGGGCATACTTATACTCTGTTTGCACCAAATTAGCATCACTTTTTTTACTCTAATTCAGTGCAAAACTAAATCCATATTTATACTTTGGTGCTAGACCCGTCTAGTGCAAAATTTATGAAGTTAAAGTCAATTTTGGAAGAGGAAACCGACCTCGCCTTAATGAAACGCAGGGTAGGCGTTCCCGTGCAAAAAGTGACTCTATGGCCTTAATGCCATATTTATACTCCCGTGCAAAAATGGTGCACAGGAAGGAGGAGGGGTGAAAAAATGGTGCAAAACCTAGGTTAGGGCAGGCGTTAGGGGACCTGTGGATCTATTTCCATGGTGGAACACCATGAAATAAGCCCACAGGTGCCCTCCCCAGGGACACCCCCATCTACACCAGAGGGACAGAGGACTATAGGGGACCCCATCCCAGGTAAGTACAGGTAGGTACAGACAAGTTTTTTTTTTAAGTGCCACAGAGGGCCCTGAAATGGGCCCCCATACATGGCACGGGGTGCAATGGCCATGCCCAGGGGACCCTTGCCCCCTGTGCAAGCCATTGGAGTGGTGGGCATGACTCCTGTTTTTTATAAGACAGACTTCATGTGGTATGGATGGTTTTGCATCAGAAAATGCCTCTAAGCAGGTTAGATTCATTTTTTTACTGTAACCCACCTAATGTGATTCTTTGGTGCAAAACACCCTTCTTCCATACCGCCAGCCCCACCTGACTAATGCCATTTGTTTTTATGCAAGCCTACCCTTTGCACCGGCTTGCACCAATCCATAAATATGGTGCACAGAAATGGTGCAAGCCGGTGCTAAACGTTTTGGTGCAAAACTGCATTAGTGCAGTTTTTCACCAAAAAGTATAAATCAGGGCCTATGTTTGATAGGAAGGTGGCCCTTCCTGCGCAGAAACAATCTCCCCCTCAACGCAGCCAGCTATACACCATAGGGCAAAGGTTGCTGGGTTGAAGGTTGGAAGCAAAATTAGCATCAGTATAGGTGACAACACAGTGATGCGCCATATTCTATTCAATATGGCACAACCCTGAATTGTGAAAATGGCAGAGTGCTGCGCTGCCAAATGTATGTTGTGGGGTTGTGTAATCAGATTGGCTTGCATGTAGTTCTAGGGCCAACGTGTACTGGCATGGAATTGTGTGTAAAAGGGATAGTAATGGCTGACCACATATTCATGAATATCTACCATTATAGGTCACAGGCCAGCTGTATATGTACATAGCATGCCTGTTGAAAACCACCTTGTCACAGTACCATTATCAGCAATGTGTGCCATACATAGCTTACACTTGTTGACAAGATGGCACAGCTGTAGGGTTCTAACTACAATAGTCTCGAGGGGGTTTCTGTAGGAGACAGACACACACCACAGGTGCCTCAGAACCCTCCAGAGATAATGAGGTAGTAGTACAGCAAGGAACTACAGTCATCAATGTACACAATGAGTGGACAACTTCACTCCAGGGTTTTCAGGCAAAAGTGTATTAATCCCCTGACACCAGATGTCTGATGTAGGTCACATCAAAGATGCATAAGAAGGGAATGCTGTGTGTGTAGCTGGTGCTGTAAGGATGTCTGACATGCATCTGCTGATGATGTAAGATGCATCTGGATACAGTTGCAGCACCCAAAGCTGTGCCACAATAACTGTGGGCTTAAGGGCATCCATACAGCCACCATGTGTGTGCTGTTTAACACACGTAGAACTAGATAGCACAGGGTAGGGGGCTTCAGTGCTGTAATGTCCGACAACAGTGGTGTGCAGCTCAGGCTTAGCCCAACCTTTCTCATGGCAAGATAGCACCAGTTGTACATGTGGCTACAGCATGGAAAATGTTGCTGGACCCTTGTAAAGTAGGCTCAGGCCAGGTTTTACACCTGGATACATGAATGAATGTAGATGTAATAAACCATAGAATACCAGCTTTGTAGTTAGCAGCCACCCTAACAAATGGGCCACACCTTCACCCCATGATGAGCGCTAAGGCATTGGTGTATCACCAGGGGTGTTGAGCTGATGGATTGTATGCTCAACCACCTTATGTTCAGGGAGACAGGAAATCTAAACTTGTAGAGGCACATGATGCTCACTGTGTAGATGAGAGTGATGTTGAGCAGGCTATTATTAGTTCCTATCAGCTCTGGCCCATTTTGATTTGCAATGGATTGCAGTCATCCCATTGACACATTGACATGTACAAGATATTGGTGATGTATGGTTGGATGTAGACACAGCTGAGGAGCAAGTCGGTTTTTTAAGAATGTGTGTAGGACTGTATGTGTGATTAGATGTAGAAGTGTAAGTTACAAATCTGTACCTACTCCACCCAATGCTGATACTGATGGTTGCTTGTCCTCATATTACAGCTGCCAACATGACAAATGAAGAGAGGCGCCAGTTTACATGGAGGGCGGAATGGTACTGCCACCTCCTAGAAGTGGATTCAGGATACCACAACATGGCACGCCATTTTAGAGCCGAAAAAGCATCAGGGGAATGGCGGGCATTTCCAGACGAGGGACTCACACCGCCACTCAAGACCAAGCATGGAGCAAGCTCCTCAAAGATACAGAGTTCCCAGCTGCACCCACCCCATCCACATCTGCTGTACCAGTTACCACACAGGCGCCAGTCTTGCCACCACCAGCCGCTGGGCCATTCCAGTTTGAACTGGATCTGCGTATGGATTTCAACCTAATCCTCGTCGCTTGGATAAGTTGGAGGAGGAATTGGTGGAAGACTGCAAAATCTTGAAATATATTAAGAAGAAGGTGAACAAGTTAAAAAAATGAACTTGCCAAGTTATGGACTACATCCAAGTTCCTGCCCCTCCCTTTTAAAGTTGTGATATATTTTAGATTGGGTTTTATGTAGTTAGTGTTAGTTTAGTGTAGGGTAGCCATTAGTTAGAATAGGTATAGTTGGGGGTTGGGTTTAAATTCTTATGTTTTTATTGGTGGGTGGTTGGGTGGGGGGTCATGTTGGGGTATATATGTTTTAAAAAAATATATATATAAAAAAACTACAAAACAATATATATTTGTTTAGGACATAGAATAAGGCAATACATGTGTAGCTATAGTAACTGTTGTCCTGCTTGTATCTGGTTTCTTAAGGGAGGGTGGGGGGCAATGTTCAGATTGTGGTGTTTCATGTGTAAGGTAAGTTTAGCATAGGTTAGATAGATGTAGTTGTTTGATAAGTATAGTTAGCATAGGTTAGTTTAGGATAGGGTAGGTTTTAGTTGTTTTTAAGTAAATTTGTTTTAGAGAAAATATCTTGTTATAGTTGCATACATTTTGTGTATTAGACTTTTCATCCTTGGCGTGGTCTCCCTTAACTTTTTGCCTGTGTTTCCCAGGTTGTTGATGTGTGCTGGGCTCTGATTTTGCTGTTATTCTTACTCTGGGCACTTTACCACTGCTAACCAGTGCTGAAGAGCAAGTGATCCTATACAAAATCTGTGTGTAATTGGTTTATCCATGATTGGCATATTTGATTTACTAGCAAGTCCCTAGTAAAGTGCACTAGATGTGCCCAGGGCCTGTAAACCAAATGCTACTAGTGGGCCTGCAGCACTGGTTGTGCCACCCACATTAGTAGCTCTGTAGACATAGCTCAGACCTGCCACTGCAGTGTCTGTGTGTGCAGTTTTTAACTGTAAATTCAACTTGGCAAGTGTACCCACTTGCCAGGCCTAAACCTTCCCTTTTCTTACATGTAAGGCACCCCTAACGTAGGCCCTAGGTAGCCCCAAGGGAAGGGTGCAGTGTATGGTTAAGGTAGGACATATAGGGGGTCATTACGACCTCAGCAGTCTTTTTGCAAGACCGCTGAGGGACCGCCGTGCGGAAGACCGCCTGTGCAGGCGGTTTGCCGCTCGGCGTATTATGACTGTTGGCTGCTCTCTGCCGTTATTCCGACGGAGAGCCTCCAACAGCCATACTTGCGGGCGGCGTGGAAGTGGAGGTTGCTCCACCGCCACTCCAACAGAACACCGTCCAGCGAATCACGTCCTGTGATTCGCTGTGGCGGTGTTCTGTTGGCGTGGCGGTGTCGGCGGAGCTGCCCCCATGGCTCCCGTCCCCTCCCGGAGGATCGACGGACCAGGTAAGTCGATCGTCCGTTAGGGGAGGGGGGAGGGGGGTATTGTGTGTTGTGTGCGTGCATGGGGGTGTGCATCTGTGTATGTAGGGGGGGTGTGAGTGCGTGTATGCTTTCGGGGGTGTTGTGTGTATGGGAATGAGTGCGTGTATGTCTGTGGGTATATCTGTATGGATGTGGGCATGTATGTCAGAGTGTGTGCGTGTGTTGGTGGTGCCTGCATGCATGTCGGGTGTGTGTGAGTAATGTTATGTTGGGGGTCGGGGTGGGGAGGGGGGCCCTGCCACCTTTGGGGGGTGGCAGGGGTGGTGGGGGTATAGGGGAGGGAGTTGGGGTGGGGGTCAGGGGTGGGGGAGAAACCTTTCAGTGCCAGAGATGGAATTCCCTGGCACTGATAGTGCTTACCGCCATGGATTTCATGGCGGTTCAAACCGCAGGAAATCCACGGCGGCTAGCTGGGTCCAAATACCGCCGGCGGTATACTGACGGCCGCGGGGCTGGAGACCCAGGTCTCCAGCCCAGCGGTCGTTTCCGCCCTGGCAGGCGGGACGGGGAACCGGCGGATGACCACGGCGGTAACAGCCATGGTCATAATTCACCTAGGTAAGACCGCTAGCCTGTTGGCGGTCTTACCGCCGGTTCTCCGCCATCCGCCAGGGTTGTAATGACCCCCATAGTATTGTGTTTTATATGTCCTGACAGTGAAATACCACTACATTCGTTGTTCACTGTTGCAAGACCTGTCCCTAGGTTAACACGGGGCTACCTTTAAATAGGATTAAAGTGTAGATTCCCTTTGGGAGTGGATGGACATGTGGAGTTTGGGGTCTCTGAGCTCACAATTTAAAAATATCTCTTTTAGAAGTGTTGATTTTAAGATTGTGTGTTTGAAAATGCCACTTTTAGAAAGTGGGCATTTTCTTGCTTAAACCATTTCTGTGACTCTGCCTGTTTGTGGATTCCCTGTCTGGGTCAGTTTGACAGTTGAGCTGGTTGCACCTTCATCAGACAGTGACACAAAGGGAGCTGGGGTGTCGTCTGCATTTCCTGATAAACCATCTGTGCTAGTAGAGAGGGGAGGAGTTGTCACTCACATGTGAAAGGGTTGTGCCTGCCCTCATACAATGTAGGCTCCAACCCCCTGGTGTGTGTCTGGGGCCTTGCCTGGACAAGGTAGGATTTCACAAACAAGAGAGAATTTTCTATGAAGTAGGCCTACGTCAAAGAGCAAAATGGGTAAAAGAAGGGCCCCCAAAACCACAGACTTTAGAACACTTCTGGAAACCAAGAGGAACCTCTGCCTGGAGAAGACCTGAAGAGCTGAGGAACAAGAGCTGCCCTGCTTATGACTGAGATTTGTGGAGCTATCCTGCATTTGCTGCTTCTGCCTGTGCTAGAGGACAAAGACTGATCTTTGTGTTGTCTTCCTTTTTGTGAAGATCTCCAAGGGTTTGATTTAGAGCTTTCCTCCTGTTGTTTGAAGTCTCAGGGACAGCAAAGACTTCTCTATGCCAGTACCTGGAGCCTCTGGAGAGACTCCTACTCTGCCAAGTGGTGCCTATCCACTTCCTGGGACCCTGAGAATAGAAGCTGGCAGCCCAAGAGTGAGAAATCCACGCACAGACCGCCGTGCAGGGACAAGATCAATGCGACTCAGATCTGAAAAAACTGACACGCTGCTGGCTTCATGGCGGAAAATCGACACTCACCTGCATCTCGACCGGAAGATCGTTGCCCACGGCTGGAGAAACAACACGCAGCATCAGGAGGCTGGTGAGATCTCAACCCGCACCGTATGGTTTTCGGACCAGCGTGTGGCTGAATTTCTGACACAAACACCGCTGGGCGTCTAAAAATGACGCAAGGTCTGCCCTGACCCGAGAGTGCTGACTTGATCGACTCATCAGTCTCCTGCGGAGAGAAGAAACAATGCATACCTACTCGACTGAAGGAGAAAAGACGCAAGGTCTTGCTCGTGAGTGAAATCGATGCATCGCAAGCCCTTTTTGAAGCACACTCGCCCGTGCAGGGTTATTTTTGACCCACCCAAGGTACATTATCACTATAACAGCATTAGCGTTGTGTTTAAAATTACATGAAGACTCTTTTTGCATTTTCATTGATAACTTGACTTGTGTATTCTGGATTTTGTCATTTTGGTCTTGTTTTGTTTAGATACATATTTTCTATTTTTCTAAACCTGTGTTGTGTTATTTTGTAGTGTTTTCATTAAGTTACTGTGTGTGTGGGTACAAATACTTTACACCTAGCACTCTGAAATTAAGCCTACTGCTTGTGCCAAGCTACCAAAGGGGTATGCAGGGATTAACTGAGGGTGATTCTCTTTTACCCTGACTTGAGTGAAGATCCTTGCTGGACAGGGGGTAACCTGACTGCCAACCAAAAACCCTATTTCTAACATTGTGTAATTAGTTTGAGTCTTGTCTCAGAGTCTTCCCATGAGTGCATTGGGGGAATGGCCTAGGGAATAAGTCCTGCCTTCAAAACCCTCATTTACCATGTGCTTCCCCTATTGACAATGGAGTTGTGACATTGGCTGCAACATCACATCTACTAGTCCATGCATCTGCCATCCAGTGTACCCACCATTCATAATGTCTACATATACTTTGTATTGGACAGGTACATCTGGTACTTCAGCTGTCATTGTTGGGGTTCTGTAGTTACAAGGTTGGGAACTGTGACACATTTGATAACAACCACAACTGGAACTCTATTCTGCAACACTGACTGGTGGCCATTACTGATAAGGTTAGCTACCTCTGTACCACATCAATGAGTTCTTCTGGTACTCCCAGCTGACTATATTGCCCTTTACCTGCTTTTCAGTCATACCTGCCGTATATGATGAGAAAACTATATATATCCCTAATTTTTAACATAATCAGTGAATTCCGTCTATGAGATAACACCATCATACACATTTGTCATGTTAGGATCCTAGAGTGTAGCTTTGTGCCCCTACAGGCCTGCACTCATGTACTGACATTCTGTAACCATTGACATGGATTCACACAATACAATCATTTAGCTGAGTAGATGGATCACAGAAGACGTAGACATGCTAAATGTGTGCAATGTGTTTATTTACAGGTGGAAGTGTGAAAGTGAAATACTTACAATGTCCAGGTCACAGACCACATTTGTGAAATCCAGATATTTGTGACATAGTACAAGTGCAGGGTTGAGGGACTTGTCATGAGACATGCTTCGGAGTAGTGCTGATAAGTGTGGAGGAACAAAAATTGCCATTTGGTGAGTGAGACATAATGACAGTCTATAGCAGACAAGTCAACAGTGGGTGGGTGAAGAGAGCGCATATCTTACGGTGACAACACTTGCATGACCTTAAGCCCAGAACTAAGGAGAAAACTGGCCAGGTGGCACAGACTGGTGCTACCGGGGACTTTACTGAGTGAAAGTTATTTCTTCTACATCTTTATCCTCTGATGTGTGTGGTGCCTCCTGTGCCATTGGTGGTGGTGGTGGAGAGGTACAGAGGGCCACATACACTTCAGGGGATACAGATGTGGAGTACAAGCTCCCGGCAGCTGCCATTTCTAGTAAGACATAAGGCATCACTGCAGCAAGGATGAACTGCTGATTTTTCAATATGGCTGCAACATCGCGGTGGGATGGAGGGAGGCCACTTCATGCTGAATGGACTCCGGCCTGTTCTCTGTCATGATGCTACCAGTTTGGGAGTGCAGTTGTTATGGCCTCTCCCTCAAGGCAGCAGCTACGTCCGCCAGAGACTGCTGGACTCCACACAGTAGGGGAGTTTTTGCCTCAGATGGCAGCTGTGTTTTCATTAGCTGTCACAAGGCACGTGCGCACTCCGTCCCCACCTGCAACTTCTTGACCACTGTCCTCTGGAAGCTTGTCTCTGGGTCCTCGGAGTCCAGGGCTATGTTAGAACTGACAAGTGGTATATTTTGGGTGTTGGGTGGGTCATCTGGAGACCCCACAACGTTGGGTGTCATCCTTGCAACTGGAGGGATCCCAGGACATCCTGGAGAGTCTGTTGTGTGATGGTTGTCAGCTGGTCATCCAGGTCATCAGTGAAATCCAGGACCTTCAGGACGGCAGCAAAGCCATCATCCTCTACAATGAGATAGTGTAAAATCAATCTTTCTATGTTGTGGAAGTTGACATGGCACATCATTTAATTGCTAACGGAGGTTCAGTTACAACTTACAGCCCAAACATTGTACTTGTACATTATGGGTCCTATTAATCAGCCCTTTGCCCCACCTGAGTGTCACATAAAGGGAAGCTCAGGTGGTGCAATGGGCTGCATCATATTTACAAGGTAAAATTAGTCACTTATTGTGGCTCCGCACCACCTTGTAATGACGGCTCCTTGCCATGTATCAATTTGCATGGGAGGGCCTTGCAATGGCTGTTGCGGTGGTCAAGCCACACCAACGCTCATTACATTTTGCGCTGTCCCAGGTTTACGTGTTTTCTTACACCTGAGGCGGCACCAATATCTTACAGCACTCAAAGGAGGGCATTACCAAGGCACAGTGATGAAGTTTACTTTGATTTCCCCTCATGTTTAAGTTTGTGTATGTGTGCTACATTTCACAGCACACATGGGCCCAGCGGATTGCCATTTATGTTTCTAGCTGAGCTGGAAGGTGCTCTTTCCTACACAACTTCCCCCTCAAGCCAATGGTGCAAAGGATGCAGCATTGTGGCAGGGCAGCTATTTTACCAATGGCACAAGAGTGGACCCAGGGATGGCCGGCATGGGTATCATTTTGGATGTAAACAGCATTTTGTACATGACAGTGCCTGATCTCACTAAATTATGGACCTAGCCTGTCAACTTATTTTCAACTTTGATCAGGGCCTCTAGCTAATTTGATGGAGAGATTGCATCTAGTTTTACAAGTGCACACATGGGCCCTCATTACAAGTCTGGCAGTCCTATGACCACCAGACAACCCATGTCAATTTGACCACCGCCAACAGCGCCGGCGAAATAGGCCAATGGCCTGGCACTGCCAGGTTGCCACCAGCTAAAGGGCTGGCAATGCCACCTGTCTTATAACACCAACCCAGCATTGCAATCAGCGCTACCCTCCAGATTATTTTCCTGTTTTTACACCAGCTTTTGCATGGTGTTACAACTTCCATGCAAAGGTTGGTGGTAATAGGGTGTGATGTGCCCCTAGGTGACCCTGCACTGCCCTTGCACCTGGCATGGGCAGTTTAGGGGACCCCATGACCAGGCCCTTTGCACTTTCCACTGCCTGATTTGTGGTGAAAAGTGCAGTGTGTGCTGTCACACCCAATGCACTCCAAGATGAGTGCAGGCTCTATTTGATCCAGCAAAAATGTTGTGGTGACGTCCCCACAGGTCTGACTTGAGGAGACACGGTTTCCACTTGCAATCCCAGTGTTAAACTCGTAATGCCTTCCGCAGAGGGAAGATCGCACTGGCAGGCTTACCAACTCTGGACTTGCCAGTGCAGAATCCACAGCCCGTCATTGTGATAATGTGCACCATAATGTTCACAGACAAATACCGTATGTTGTACTTGTGTGATTGTTTCCCCATTCCCATGCGGCTCATATGGTTGTGTCAGAGTTGTTGCGGGTACACCCTGTATGTGTTGTGCTCTACAGATTGCAATCTTTAGTGCAGATTTTTCTCTAGTGGAACGGTTCTGATCAGCATCAATATGTGTAGCTCAACACTGCGTCACATTAGATACGCACAGAAGTGCCATGTTTACTGTGATACGGGACCACCCTGTAATTCCCCCCTGGCAGCTGGACAGATTAGTTCTCCCTTCACCGACACAGGCATTGATGCAGCATGATGAAGAAGTGGCTGCCTTGAGGGGATGTATTGTATATGTGTGGGGTGGTATCCCTTCCTGCACATGTACAAGTAATGTTAGATAAGGTGCCATTTAAATGTGTGCTGTACGATGCAGCACACATGTGTTTCAGCAATGGGACTTGGTGGTAAGGAAGAATTTCTGCAAGAGACACCACCATGAACTGACCCCAAGGAATGGTATTAACTTTCTTCCTAGTCTCTGATATCTAAGTTGCATAGGTTTAACTATATGCAAGGGGTGTTGTGATGACACTGGCACAGTAATTAGACGTGCCTTCCATCCAATGTGTTGCATATGTACATGTTGGTGTATAGCCCTGGTGATTGACTTATGTCCAGGTTGTGTATGTATTCTAGTGTATAGCACAACCAAGGCTTGTGTACATGTGTTGCTCATGTGTAGATAGTGAAACTTGATTCATGGGCAATGTGTCCCGCTGCTATCCTTTAGCATGCATTGAGTGTGTCCTATGTGCCTCCCCCTTCTGGCATTTGTAAAATTAGCAGGTATTTACCCCATGCAACTAACCCTGCATTTGTGGTGGTTGTTGGAAGTCTGCGCTGTCCTGTCCTTGTATTCCTGTGGCCAACTATTCTGGTATGGCTGCTGCAACCATCTCCTCCGTCTCATCCAGGTCCTCCTGTGGTGCTGGACTTCCACCTCCAGTCTGCATGGCTTCCTTTCTGTTCCTGGCCATTTTATCCTTAGTTCTGCACTTACAATCATGCCAGCACATCTTGGACTCAGTGAAAGTTTGCTTCACCTCTGCCACACTGATGATTTTGTCCACTATTTGCTGACATATAGCCTCTCTTACCAATTGGCAATTTGGAGTTGACGAGGAGCTGGTGTTGGTATCATCTCTCTGATAAGGTTGTAGTGCTCCTCCTCACTGAAGTAACACTTTCTCTTTTTCTTTTCCTTCCCCTGGGACTTCTGTGTATCTTCCTGGCTAGTGCCTGGGTGCATGAGATCACCCTGGGGTCTCTCCTGGCTTGCTGCTTCCGTCTTCCCTTCAAATTGCACTCTTTCATGCTCGAGTGTTTGAAGTTGGCGCTAATGCAGTATTAAAATGGGGCCAATCTATTTGCAACATGTTTACCATGTCGCAAAACAGGCTTGCGTCACTTTTGCAGCATTGACGTCATTTTGCATTACGACAGGGCGCATGGGTTAGCGTCATGGTTTTAAGATGCTAACCATTCCTTAGCACCATCGAGGGTCATGCTATAAATATGGTGCATGGATGGTGTTGGGAATGGCGCAAGCCAGCGATAACGTCTTTGACGCAAAACTTTGCGCAGTTTTGCGTCCAAAAGTATAAATATGGGCCATATTTTCCTTTCTCTTGCAATTCTTCGTATAAACAGAGAAGCAATGTGAGAGGGTGGAGCTGTGTGTCAGTATCCCAGAAAGTAACCTGTCACTCATTTGACATTTTCCTAGGCGAAGGAAAAATGAAACAACTTCTGAATCCTTTGGAGAGTACAGAATTATATCTGTGCCTTAGCAAGGAGTGCTATTGTTTGGCTTTCCCCTTAGGTAAAGAAAAAATCCAAACAGCTGCTGGCTCTATTCTGAGATGCATGTTTCTGCCTTCGAAAAGAGCCAGACACTGTTGGAGTGTCTTACTACCTACAATATATACATTTTAAACATGACATAAGGTGGCAAACAGCATTGTGCACCTCTGAAAAATCTACTTCCATGCATATAAATGGAGGACGAAAAACCTTTTACATTTACCAAAATGTTACTGTTTTAAAATTAAGGAGCATGGACCTCACCTTATAGATTTTGTCAATAAACACTTCACTTATTCACACAGTCCGGCTTTGGTGTCTTCAATCTCTTAAACACATACCTCAGGATTATGAGTCTAACCTCAGGGAGCATGTTACAAACACTACTCTGAAGAGTACCGTAACAACATCACATGTGAAGCGTAAGAGTGAACTGCCACCATCACACTCATCATGATTAGCCACATTACTTGATTGTGACAACTGAAGGACACAGTCTATGGACCCCGACATATTCATAACATCCACATTCCCATCTTGTACAACAATATCTCATCACACACAACATGTCCAAATAGGAGGTAAACAAGGGGGGCACACATGAGGCCGTCGATGTTAAAACATGGTGAGACTGTAATGTTTGAACAGGGCACTAACTCAACTCAGTGTGAGAGTTGCAATGGTTGCAAGGAGCATGTGTGACAAAGAGTGGACCTCATTGGTGACAATGCTCAACATAATTAGGTCAGGTATGAGAAGCAATGGGAGAAATTAATCCTGCACAGTACATCCATGGAAATCCCTCCTGCCACTGCCATGGGGCCCAATCCTGTCACAGGGTACACATGACCTCACACTTTGGACGGACACGTCTGTGGAATGTACATCAGAATGGATGAGAACTTATGCAGCTAGGGCTGCAGGTCCACCACAAATTACTTTTTATTGCAATGAAAATTGTTAGGAATTTCAACTGTCTATTGTGTTCAATACATTAAATGGTTGGAATGTAGGCAGAGTGTGTCAATCATAGTGTGTAACAAATGTGTACACATGTCCAACATATGGGTAGTCCACACACAAGTCATCCATATACTCAAGAAAAATATATGGAGACATATGTCGGGTAACAGTTGCCAGACTGCATTCTTCAGCCATCATCAACAATGCCTGAGCTGTGCATGTCGTCTGAAATGTGATGCTCTGTAAGACAACAACACACAGCACATAAGTTAACACAATTCACAATCACATATCATGACTCTTGCATAGTACTGACTGCCATACATATGTGGATGCACTGTTGTCATACATGCATACATATGCATGATGTGTATACATTTGCATGCTGTTGATTCTGTAACACACACATTGGTGTAACAGACCAATCACACACAAATCACAAAATGCCAAACTGAAGCCCTGCCCATTCAATTATTAAGTTCATACAGGGTGCATCCATTAACATTTGACAAAATCATGCAATCGTAAATTGAGGCAAAGAAATGACGCTAATGCTTCAAAAACATCCGCAAGAGCAAAGTACATGACCCATGAGCCCTAAGCATGATATACACCTTTGCATGCATTGCAATGCTGATTTACTATAAAATCAACACATAAAGGTAATGCCTCATTATAAAAGGCTGCATATAACTAAATATCACGCAAATATAAAATGCGTCAAAAACATTCACGCATAACAGAAAATGTGATGCAAAGGCACAGGAAGTGATGTAATAGAATATCCTGTTTGCAGGCATAGTACAGTGGCTGTACTTTCACTTTCTCTTTACAGTTTGTGCCTAGTACCTGTTACTTGGGGTGTTTGTCTGGGTTAGTTCTATAGGTGGGTTAGTTAATTTTTGGTTGTTAAGTTTCCTTTCCTTATTTCTGTATATTACTACTACATTTTACTATTTTCAACCTGTACCCCAGTGCAATGTCTGGCAGAGGGAGACAGACGAATGGGGGAGGAGGAGCTGGGAAGCTTTGTGTGGCTGGTAGCCCACTACCTCCCGTTGATGCTGGTGATGGGTGGCCGTGTGACCCAGGGCTACCGTACGGAGGTAAGGTGGCTGCGGTGGGGCAAGGTGGTCCACCACCTGAAGAAGGTGTACCACAGCAGTCGCAACGACCACCAGCTCAAGCATCGCTGGGCTGATCTGGTGGCCAGGGATCAGGATATTCTGGACCATCTTGGTGTGGTGATTGCTGGCCCTTTTGGCGAGTTGCCCATTGGCAAACTAATTACTGTTCACCGCACTTGAATAACAGTAGCAGATGTGTTGGCGTGCTGCATGCAATGCTTGTGGACAGGTTGCATGCAACCAGAATGAAGTGTCACTGTGCCAGTATAGAGATGGGCTTCACATATCCTACCATTTTACCAATGCAAGTGAGATATTAGGTGGGTCATGCACACCCATCACTAAGTCACACATTTCAGGAGCCATGGCAACATCTGTGCCCCAGCATTGTGTCATGTATGATAAGCCAAGACACCATCAGCATACCATATGTAAGTGGATTGTGATAACAAAGTACGACAATCCATGTATGGTGCAACAATGTCAGATTTTCACATACATCATCCCTGCCATTATGTTTTCAAAGGGGGCATATCCGCCTTAGGGGACTCCGGCAATGGGGCATTTGATGCCATCACCCAACTGTGACACATCAGTCATGGATTACTCAATGCATGAAAATCGCAGACAAACTATTTAGCCGCTTGCCCTCCACAAAGTGCCTCTGTGTGCCTTGCAGGACAAGCCAGAATACCTGAGTCAGTTGTCTTGTAGAGCACAAGGGTCGTATCATTTATCTGTCACCCAACTCCCCCTCATTCCATGGAGTTCCATCTTCTACAGATTGGCTACAAATGGTTGTTGTAGGGTGTAGCACTACATGAGCCTCAGGTGCAGTGTAAGAATGCAGATGTATGGTTCTCATTCACCTGAGTGTCAGTCTCATTGTAAGTTTGCAGTGGTGTGTTTGTTGCATTGTCCACAATCTGTATAGTTACCTCACTCCTCTAAAAATAGTACATACTGCCATATGTTGTCCACTAGTAGCGACAGTGATGTGATACTAACCATGCTTTTCATCCATATATTTCATTTGAACCTGCCCCATACACCATTAGACGAAGTGGCAAGATTTGAGAACCTATCTGTATCCAGTAAGTGTGATTTTGTCTGTCCTGTGTAGTGTTGAAGTGTTTTGTGTGAGTGAGTCATGAGTGTTGCGTCCGGTGCTAGAAGTGATGAGCCATAAAATTATCAGAAATCAAAGTAGGCTGGATGGTGACACTGTGTCACATTTAAGAGGTTCCCCATGCCTGTGCAGGGAGTCATATCTTGTGAAGCTTGTGGCGCTTAATGGCCAGCATTGTGTAAACAAGGCGATGCCAAGCCACATATAGCTCCAGATGTGGCTTAGATGTGCACCTTTGTGTATATAATGGCAGTGGAACACACTGTCATTCCTACAACACAGTGATGCACCATTTCATAGACAAATTGGTGCATCCCTGCATTGTAATGTACATGTAGGACTGGGTGGCCAATTGTCCCCCATGATGGTGCCACTAATTTTGTGCTCCACTTACATGACACTTATATGGAATGTAATAGGCATGCATGCAGGTCAAGTCCATCCAATCGTGTGCTGACATGGTTATGGGTGTGTGAGAAATGGTAGTGGCTGATAAGGTATTGATGGGTGTCTACACCTGGACACATGAATGTAGAAGTGACAGATTTCATTTTTGTCATCACCTGATATATGGTCCACTCCCTGTCTCCATGTATGAGTGATTATGCATTGGTGGATAACCAGGACAGTTGAGATGTTGACCTGCATGGCCATACCCCCTAAGGCACAGGGGGTGGGGACAACAAATTTATAGGTAGATGTGATGCTCACAGTGTAGGTGACAGTCATTTTGATCATGCTTGCATGTGTACCTATCAACACTGAACCCTTATGGTTACCAACAACATCCCATACTCCCAAGAACAGGTGCATGTATGTTAGAGAATTTGACACAGATGCAGAGGAAGAGTGGCCCTGATCAATGTGAATTTGACGCTGCCTTAGCATTGTCTAACATGGTACATACATGTGTACTTGAGGACAAAATGGACTCCATGCACTGGGAAATCATCTCCCTCAGGGCAGACCTGGCTGCCTACCACAAGGATGTTGCAGCTATACTTAAAAAACAGCAGTTCCTACTTGCTGCAGTGATGCCATATGTAATGCCACAGATGGCAGCTGCCAGGAATTGGGAGCCCACATCTAAAACCACTGAAATGTGTGTGGCCACCTCTACCTTCCCACTACCACCATCGAGGGTAGAGGAGGCACCACACACATCGGAAGATAAAGATGTGGAACAGATCATCTTCACCCATTGGAGTTACCGGTGATACCAGCCCATGCCACATGGGCAGTGTTTTCTTTTGTATTGTGCTTGACATCATGCCAGTGTTAGCACAGTTGCAGATATGCACTCTTCCTCAACACACTGTTGACCTTTCTGCTATGGACCACGATTGTCTCTAATTTTCAATTTTCAATTTATGTTCCCCTGCACTGAAAGACACTTTACCCATCATGTCCCATGACATGTCCCTCAACCCTGGACTTGTGTTGTGTCACAATTGGATGGATTCAACAAATGGGGTCACAGACCTGGACATTGTATATATAGCATTATTACACTTGTTAATAAACTCCACCTACACAACCAGAATGTCTATGTGTGTTGTGACACATCTACTATGCATGGGATATGTGATGTGTGAAACATGTCTTAATTCACAGAGTGTCAGAACAAAAGTGTATGAATATGTGGGCACATATCTATGCACTTGGTACCTACATCTTGTCTGTCAATGCTGGTCTAATCCCCTACAAACAATTTACTGAATATGTGAAACATGTTGAACACATGTATGCTACACACACTACATATTGCAGGAATGGGTGTAAAACAGATATCAGGCAATATCGTCAACTGGGAGTACCAGTAGAACACATTGGTGTGAAACAGGGACTCAACCTCATCATATTATTGCCACTGGTCACTTTAGCAGGATAGGAATGAAATGTAAGCTGTTGTCAAATGCCCCACATTACCCAACATTCCTAAACAAACCCATACAATTTTAGCGGAATTCCCACACCAACCTGTTCCATACATGGTCAACATAGTCACCTTGAGTGGTGGGTACACTGGATGCAGATGCACAGGTAAGTAGATATGTTGTAGCTGCCAATGTGACAGCTCAGTCATAAGGAGGTATTGAACATGTCAAGAGCGGGATTTGGATGCCGGATGGAGTCCCTAGGACAACACAATTTTCGCTGTACACCCATGGAAGACCCAGAGACCCATGCATATGACACATGAAGTAAGGGAGTACCCAATATTATTTATTATGATAATATTAGTAAAAAAATATTTATTAACACCTATCCTA
The DNA here is from genome assembly GCF_031143425.1 of Pleurodeles waltl. NCBI lineage: Eukaryota > Metazoa > Chordata > Amphibia > Caudata > Salamandridae > Pleurodeles > Pleurodeles waltl. The sequence goes on from NC_090447.1 coordinate 503,902,108, forward strand.
ACCTAACCTATCTGAACTATACATAACCCACAACAGACCCTAACTACTCTATGGTACACTTACCTAACACATTTAATGATACACTCTAAACATTTGCCCTCCACCCCCTTATATCACAGGACACATGCAGGACAACATACACTAAACTACACATTTACTAACTATGACTAAACAAATATATATTTTTTGGTATTTTTGTTTCTTACAATTCTTTTATTTTTTTATTATAAACACATAAAAGCACCAACATCAACCCCGCCCACCCACAAAATTGAACATAAAAAATAGAAATCCCACCCCACACCTACTCAAAAAACTAGTAAAAAGAGGAGGGAGGGGAGTGAACTTGGGAGGAGTGACATCATGCCATTCAGATGTTAGTCCTTTTCAGTCTCCTCTTCATGTTCTTGAGGGCCTTAATATTCTTTGCCACCGCTTTTCAATAGAGTCCAACTTTTTGAGGACCTGTTGTACATCCCTCTGTAAATCTGTGATGGAGCTCATGTCCATTGCAGCAGATGTGGTTGGCTGTGTGTTGGTAGTAGAGGGTGCAGCAACTAGAGCAATATGTATGTTGGCAGCTGTGGGCCCCTGCACAGCTGTGGTGCTTGGTCTAGCCTGTGTGGGTAGTGTGGGTCCCCCTTGGCTGAATGCCCACCACTCACCATTGGATCACCCCGAGCGATAGCGGCGTGCCATCCTCCTGAACCCAGATTCCACTGCCGATATGTGCCTATAGCGCACTGCCCTCTTCTGAAAGGCACGGAGTTGGTTGTTATTCATGTTGGCAGCTGTTAAAATGAGACAGGCAACCATCAGTGTCAGCAATGTGTGGAGTATGTACAGTAAATTAGCTTACTATCGACATCGATTTGCACATGCACTCCTACTCACATTCCAGATGATACAATGACCCTGATGGATTATACAACAATGCTGCCTTAGCACCATTTTGTTGACACCATAGCCACCCACAACAAGATTATGAAACAAATAAAATTAGATCTGCTTAGACTTTGTACCATATACTTTGGAAGTTCTCTTGGCTGATAGTTGCCATCCGGTCATCCAGGTCATCAGGGTACTCCAGGACAGGCAGATCTGCAGGAGAGCCATCATCTTCTGCAATGAGATGGTGTAAAATCAGTCTATCTGTGTTGTGGCAGTTGACAAGAGACATCACTGAGTTGATATTTGAGGCTCATTGTCATATCAGGCCCATATTTCTGTAAAAGTGGTGCAGCACAGTGCTGTGCAAAAATAATCAGCGGTGCGCTGCATCACTTTGGTAACACAAGGATGCTCCGTAATTAAGTGTATACGGGGCACCTCTGTGTTGCCCCCGCCCTGGTGCAAGATTCAGCTGCCAGCGTCAACGCAGGCATCCTTGCACCATCGTGGAAGGATGTATGCGTTGAGGGGTGTGACTGTTTATGAGCGTGAAGGTGTCCCTTCCTGCACATTAACAATCACTAATGGCACTTTGGCACTTCTGTGTGGGCTGTAGAATGCAGCACACACAGAAGAGCCAAATCGTCATTTACATATGATTGTTTATGTGCATGAAGGAACATCTTAATGCTCATAAACAATAATTTCAGGCTTTTTGCTTTTCCTATGCATGCTGCAAAATGCAGCACCCATTGGAAAAGCAGAAAAGGAAGAGGTATAAATGTATTACTCCTCCTTGCACCCTGCTAATGCTACCCCTGGGGCTGGCGTTAGAGTTTTGACCCTACCTCAAGTTGACAATATTCCATTTATCTGAGGCAGCATCAAAATTCAATAGGTGTGCTGTGGCACGCCCACAGCAACACCCATTGCACCACCTTCCAGGCCCAGTCATGATCAGGAGGGTAAGTATTTACAAGGTGACATAAAGCCACAAAAGTGGCTTAGTGCTGCATTGTCATTTCAGCGCAGTGCTTAGCACCACAGGAGCGTCACTGAAAGTGACACTCCTGTTTCGCTAGGGGACTATGATGAACCCCTTAGTTCCAAAGGATTGAACCAGTACATCATAGCTGCAGTCCACAGCCCTATTCCCCACTAGCATGTCACATGAATGGAAGCCAAGTTGGCATAATTGGCTGCATCATATCGTCCTTATTGTGGTTTGATGCCGTCTTAACATGTTCTACCCTCCCTTTGCAACCATTTGCATGGTGAGGCCTTGCAATGGGTGTTGTTGTGCTCATGCCACAGCACCACACATGGCATTTTGCACCTGTCACAGTCTTACATGTTTCACATACACCCATGCTGTGCTGAGACCTTGCACCACCCCCAGGGATGGCATTGCCGGGACACTGTGCTCTTGTTGCCATTGATGGCTCCTCATGTTGTCATTTGTGTTTGTATGCTACATTGCATAGCACTCATGAACCTGGCAGAGTTCAGTTTCAACTACTGTTTGTGTAGGTTGTTTGCCTTACTAAACACCTATTTCCTCCCTCTGAATGCAGCCCTCCTTTCTCTATGATACATGAATGCAGCATCGTGACAGTTCAGCTCATGTGACAAAAGCACAGGTTTGAACCCAGGGATGGGCAGTATGGGTATGACATTTCTGTTGTGTACATCATTCTGGATGGTACAGTGCCTGATGGTAAATGTGTATCAGTTCAAGGGGCACCTGACTGCCACTGTGTAATTGACCACCCCCAACAGCACAGGTGGTAGTGGCAACTGTTGTCAATGTGTAATGCCCCATGGGCCAATGGCCTGGACATGGCAGGTTAGCAGCAGCTTACAGACTGGCTATGGCATCTGTCCTGTGACACCAGACCAGTGATAGGTTCAACACTACTGTTAGACCTGACAGCCTTAGGGTGGTCGCCCCTAACTTTTTGCCTGCCTCCCTCCCTCTATTTTTTAGATACTGTTTTTGATGGTTTTAAGACTCTGCATACTTTACCACTGCTAACCAGTGCTAAAGTGATAATGCTCTCTCCCTTTAAGCATGGTAACATTGGATCATACCCAATTGGACTATTTAATCTACTTATAAGTCCCTAGTAGAGTGCACTATGTGTGCCCAGGGCCAGTAGATTAAATGCTACTAGTGGGCATGCAGCACCGATTGTGCCACCCACCTAAGTAGCCCCTTAACCTTGTCATAGGCCTGCCATTGCAAGGCCTGTGTGTGCAGTTTCACTGCCAATTGGACTTGGCATTTAAAAGTACTTGCCAAGCCTAAAATTCCCCTATTTCTACATATAAGACACCCCTATGGTATGCCCTAGGTAACCCACAGGTCAGGGTGCTGTGTAGGCAAAAGGCAGGACATGTACCTATGTAGTTTACATGTCCTGGTAGTGTAAAACTCCTAAATTTGTTTTTACACTGCTGTGAGCCCTGCTCCCTTCAGAGGCTAACATTGGGGCTGCCCTCATACATTGTTTGAGAGGTAGCTGCTGATCTGAAAGAAGTAGGAAGGCCATATTTAGATTGACCAGAATGGTGATATAAAATCCTGCTGACTGGTGAAGCTGGATTCAATATTACTATTTTAGAAATGCCACTTTTAGAAAGTGAGCATTTCTCTGCACTTAAATCTTTCTGTGCCTTACAATCCACGCCTGGCTGGGTTTAATTGACGGCTGCTTGTGAATTCCCTCTGACATACCCCAAACACAGGATACTCAGCCTCACTTGCATACATCTGTATTGTGAATGGGTCTTCCTGGGCTGGGAGGAAGGAGGGCCTGCTCTCAGACAAAGGACTGCCACACCCCCTACTGGGACCCTGGCAGACAGGATTGAACTGAAAGGGGACCTGGTGCACTTCTAAGCCACTCTTTGAAGTCTCCCCCACTTCAAAGGCACATTTGGGTAGATAAACAGGGCTTCTGCCCCTTTCAACTCAGACACTTCTTGGAGAAGAAACTTGTAACCAGAACCTGCACCCTGCCAAGTAGAACTGCTTGGCTGCCCAAAGGACTAACCTGACTGCTTTCTGTGAAGGACTGCTGCCTTGCTGGTGGCCTGCTGCCTTGCTGCTCTCTGGCTGAGGTGAAGAAGTGCTCTCCAAGGGCTTGGATAGAACTTGCCTCCTGTTCCCTGAAGTCTCAGGACCAAAAAGACTTCATCTCTTCAAGAAGGACACCTTGTGCAGTGAAATTCGACGCACAGCCTGCCAGAAACGATCCACAGCCTGCACCGCAGTGAAAATTTCACCGCACACCGAACCGGAACAACGCAGCCCAACTTCGCAATGATAAGATCGACGCAGCACCAGCATAGTGACCAGAAATTCAACGCACGGCCCACTGGAACGACACATAGCCGAGCTGGAACGACGCAACCCAACTTCCAGAGAGGAATTGATGCAGTGCCTGCCGTAAAGTAGAAAATTTTACGCAATGCCCAGCAGATCGACGCAGCTCCTGTGACTTCATCCTGCCAGCACAGGAAATCCACGCATCACCCCCGGGGTGTCTGAAAACCCCAGAACCTGAAGAGGATCCACGACCGAGCGCAGGAAATTGATGAACAGCCTTCCCTGCTTGGAAACTAAACAACGCATCGCCGTGTACGGCCCTAGAAATTGACGCACACCCCCTTTGTTTCCACACTTCTCCTCCTCTGAGGCCCTTTGCAGAGATTTTTCACGCAAACCAGGTACTTGCGCTTGAAAGAGACTTTGGCGGTCATTATGAACATGACAGGAAAGACCCCCGACCGCCGCGTCGGCAGTGAACAGAATCCCGCCGTTGGCGGTGAATGGAAACCCGCCATATAATGAACAAAAAGCCCAATCCCGCCAAATATTCCCAGACCACCACTCCCCGCCATGACTCTGTTGGCGGGAATCCCGGCCCACTCTACCCCGCCATCGCCAAGCACACCCACATCCCGCCCTCAAAATAAGGACGACATCTGGAAGAGATGAAACGACCTGCGGGGGAAGGTCAATTGGCATGGCATCCAGGTACCACATCGCAGTGAAGAAGACTGGGGAAGGACCGCCACTAACACCACCCGACTACACTGACTGGGAGAAAAAGGTACTGGCCATCCTGCACCCAGAGGGACTCACAGGACTCACTGGGGGAATGGACTAGGGTAAGTCATCTACAATTACCCCATACACACCACAGCTGCAATGCATGCACCACCCCACCCACACCCACCTGGACCTACATCCCACCCCACCCACACCCACCTGGACCTACATCCCACCCAGCCATCACCCACCACATCCACCCCCCAGCATGACCTCAAAGCCACTAACAGGGCCACATCACTCCCGCTGTGCACAACCACCCACCCCTGCATGTACCCACAATGGAACAATACCCCCCACCACAATGCAACCCCACACTGGCGCTAAATGCAATGTCAACCTCACAAAGGCACCTTGGAAGGCCACTGAAAGTAACACCAGCAACCCAAACCTACATGCATATGTAACAGACATGTCTATGTCCCCCAACAGGCACCACCACCCATGCAACCCTAACGGACGGGACAAGGAGTGCCACTGCCCTCCAGGGAGACAGAGGCACCTCACAAGACACTGACAAAGGATCCCTGGACACTGATGAGCAGGTAGGCCCCTCAAACAGTCCTGGATTCTCACCATGCAGCAGCCCCACCCAGGAAACCACTGTCACCCCTACCACCCACTCAAGACCAGCAGCCCAGGGCAGGCGTACCCACACCAGTGTACCCAGGGCACAGACTGGTGGAACACAGCTACAGAGGCCACAGTCTCCCACTCCCAACATGCAGGAAGGAGAGGGCCCCAGTACAAGTGGCACTGCCAGACCTGTGCAGGGGACACAGGCACAGGAGGCTAGGGCAAGTTCAAGGGTCTCAAGTGGGCCAGGGGGGGCCACAGGATGGATGCAGCAGCCCAGGACATTATTTCGGAGGTATTGGGGGCCTACTAACATACCCAAAACAGGTTGGCACAGATTGTGTCCAACCTGGAACAAAGTCAGAGGATGCAGCAGGAACAACACCAACAGGTCATGGAACAGTGGAATGAGCACAATGCCACAATGGCCACTATAGCAGGAGCACTGCTGCAGTTGGTCAAAAACCAGTCTGACACCCACACCGGACAAGAGGCCCCCACAACAGCCCTGGACAACCAGCATCAGATGATCCAAGCTGCAGAAACATCACAGGAAATACCCTCCCAGGAAACCCAAGGGCCAACCCTGTCACCCCAAAAAGCTCCACAGCAGGCACCCAAACATACTCTTAGGCCAAGATATAGCACTGGAAACCCAGCTAAGAACAAGGCCCCCTCCAACAATTGACTCTGCTACAAATGCAAAGCAACCATCCCACCCATTCCCCAACAACACTTACCTGAGGGCAATTTGAAGTACTGTTTGACAAAATGGACCCATCAATACTATCCAACAAGGCTGCCACCAAGTTGGGTTTGAGGACCCCCCACCCATACGACTACCATCACTGTATAAAGCACAATTCACTCACTTATACCAATAAAACACATTTCACACCTGTAACACTGTCCCCTGTCTTAAATTGTGAACAAAGGGGAGTATGGATGCAACTGGCAGAGAACAAATGCATTGTCAATTTTGCTCATGATAGTAGTCCTGTGTGCCCAAATGGTGGCAAGGAGGGAATGCATATATATTCAGTCAGAAGCATGCAGAAGTGGGCTATGTATCACTTATCATGACCAACCCCCCCATATGACAGAGCCCACTGACAGTATTAGTCACTAACCCCAATGACAGACTTAAGTCCCACACAGTTATTAGAAGTAGAGTTGTATCAGTTGGTTCCTGGAATTGACATCTTCCCCTTCCTCATCCTCACCATCACTCTCCTCACCTCTCTGAGGTACCTGATCAGTACCTATAGCACCCTCCACCTCCAAGAGGGGGATAGAATGTCTCACTGCCACATTGTGCAGCATTCAGCAGGCCACCACTATTCTACACACCTTATCAGGCCCATAGGTCAGGGAACCCCCAGAGATATGTAGACACCGGAATCTAGCCTTCAGAAGACATATAGTTCACTCTATTACCCTCCTAGTAAGTCCATGGACCTCATTGTAATTCCTCTCTGCATCCGTCCTGGGATTCCTCACTGGTGTCAGGAGCCAACACAAGTTTGGATAGCCAGAATAACCTAGTAAATGGTGCAATACAGAGTCGTCATTGTAATGTCCCTTAGTCAGACAGGCTGTTTTTCTCTAATGTGTCAGTTAGTGACAGGCAAACTTACCTATGATCTACCCTCTGTCCTCTTCTGTGGCAGACTACTGTTTCTCAACACAAAGGAATCATGGACTGAACCTGGAAACATGGCATTCACATGGGAAATGTACTGGTCTGCAGTGCATACCAATTGGATGTTCATGGAGTGAAAGTTCTTCCTGTTTCTGTACACCTGTTCACTTACTCTTGGGAGATGATAGCTATGTGTGTGCCATCGATGGCACCTATGACATGGGGAATGTTGGCAAAGGCATAGAAGTCAGACTTGATGGCAGGGAGGTCAGTACTTTGGGGAAACTTCACATAGGATTGCAGATGTTGTACAAATGCATTCAGAAATCTTGTCACTACCTGGCTGAACATTGACTGTGAAAAACCAGCACCCATGCCCACTGTCACTTGAAATGAGCCCGTGGGCAGGAAATGGAGTGCAGAGAGCAACTGCACTTCAGTTGGAATGGCATGCTGATTACGATTTCCCGGAGTTAGTGCAGGATCCAGTAATGCACAAAGGTCCTGAATAGTTGCACGTGTGAGTCTGTAAGTGATTATGATCTGACACTCCACCATGGTCCCCATATCCACAAGTGGTCTGTACACCGATGGTGCCCTTCCTTGCCACAAGGGTCGATACCTATGAGGGGTTACAAAAAGGAGTGATGAAAATACATACATAGGCACACTTGTCATCATATGTGCACGGCATTGTTCATTGCAGTGTCTCTACAATAATTGCTACCTGACAGATATACATGCACATCACAAGGAGGGAACAGAGTATTTCATGTTTGCTACAATACTGAATGGACAGAGGTCTAGGTGCTTCATGTGGCTGGTAGGGCCTGCATTGTGAGTATTAATTAATTGTGGATGCGTAGGTAAAGGCAAAATGTCTGCCCACTGTTGTTCTGCCCTTTCGTTGTGGAAGTGACCTCATACCGCTAGCGGTTAACGTCACAGCCTAAGGCCTCATTGGTTAACATGGATGCCAATAGGGAATCCTGGTGTATCATGATCGCTGCTGTCGGTGACAGTGCACACCGCCATGGAACGTACGCACTTTCATCATCATTTGATCGCTTGACTCCCTGATCTTGTGCGGACAGGTACTCCACTCTGTGTACTGCTGTGGACTGCCTCTGGCTATGGATATGCCATGTGTTGCAGAGGAAAGGGCCCCAGCCTTCACCCAGGAAGAACTGGAGAAGCTAGTGGACGGGGTCCTGCCCCTGTACGTGAAACTGCACGGACGGCCAGAGGTACAGGTGAGTCTGGGTTTGGAGGGCACTGTGTGTGAGTAATGGATGGTGTTGATTGGACATATGTGTGTACCTCTGAGCCTGCATGGGCCATGGTGCATGGTATGCTGCATGCAACTGTCCTGTATGTTTGAGAGTACTGTCCATCCCATAGTGAACGATTAGCCAGCTGTTCCTATTGTGCAAGTGCCTGACCTCTGTGTTCCATTTCTGTGTCGCCCTTTTAGGTCAGCGCCCACCAGAAGAGGGCACATTGGCATGCCATCACCAAGGAGGTGCGGAGCCTGGGGGTCTACAACCGGCGGAGCACCCACTGTCGAAAGAGGTGGGAGGACCTGTGGCGCTGGGCGCGAAAGATCAGTGAAGCTCAGCTGGGGAAGTCCTCCCAGGAGTGCCCGTCAGGCGCTGACCGCCTCATACAACGGATCCTGGCCGTGGTGTACCCAGACCTGGATGGGCGCTTGAAGGCTGCACAGCAGTCACAAGGGGGTGAGTACTCATTCACCATACTTCAGTCTGGAAGGATGTCTGGGTGTGCAATAGGGCTCATGCTGCTTAGAGGCAAGGAATTTGACTGGTGTCCATCTACTGTATGTTCCCCAAAGGGTGTAGGGGTGTCCGTGTCAGGTTTCACCTACTTCTGCTCCTAAGGTATTTCAGTGGATGGATGTAGAGCAGTACTCTGGTCTGTAGTCAGGGGCATGGCCATGGGCATAGTGAACAGTGCTGAATGTTGGGTGTGTTTTCTGGGTGGGTGTAAGTCTGACCATGTACCTGCATTCAGCTATTTACAAGTGTCTCTCCTGTTTTGTCTCCCCATCCCTGTTCTCTTGTGTTCGTTTGGTACATCAGGCGAGGGAGCTGAGGCACTGGCATGGGGGAGGCAGCGGCCCACGGATCCTCCGAGGCAGAGACACCCGACGCCCAGGGGACCAGGGGTGGGAGGGCGAGGGGACTTCCACGTGGGAGGCTGCTACCACAGGAGGTAGTGACTCTGAGACCTCCTTTGATGGGGGCCCCCCAGCGGTGGGGGACCCTAGTGCACATACCACTACTGTGACATCTTCTGACACCCCCCATTCCCTCACCGCCCTCCCTTCTGCTCCCCACTGTGTTGGCCGTGCCCGCCCACCCAGAAAGGTGGGCGTCTCCTTTGCACCAGGCACCTCCTCCCCTGCCCCAGTCAGCCCTGCTGCCCTCACAGAGGAGGCTACTGAACTCCTGAGAACCATCTCTGTAGGGCAAACAACCATCGTCAATGCAGACAAATGCCTATCTGGATGGCATTCACGGTGCCGTGTCTGCCCTACAGAGATCTTTTCAGGGTCTGGCCTCCTCTTGGACTGCAGCCAGTTTCCCTGCCCATTCCGTCCCTCCTTCAGGCTCCTCTACCCCTTCCAGCACCCCCACTCCCTTCACCCGTCCAAAGCACACATTCAGACATGCTGACAGGCACATCAACTCACAAGAAGCACACTTCAAAACACAAGCACCACACCTCCCACCACAAGCATCCACTTCCCCCAGTGTGCCCACCTCTTCCGCCTCTCTGTCTGTCCCCTCTACATCCACACCCTCATGCACTGAACCTTCCCTCACTGTTACTGCTCCTCTTCCTGCACTCACCACAAAAGCAGACAGCCATACATGCACCCCATACACCACACCTGCACTCACCACGTCTACTGTAGTTGACACATGCAGCACACTCACCAGACTTGCTGACACCCAAACAACATACATCAACACTAGCTGTCTATCTTCTCCCACTGTGTCCACCTCCCAAGACACATAAACACACCAAGACACCCACCCATCCACTCCCTCTGCCTCCACTCCCACGCCCTCATCCACGCCCACCCCAATTGCTCCCAAAAAACATTTCCTCTCCTGTGCTGACCTCTTCCAATCCACTGGCCCACCCTGCCTTGTCCCCAAACGTGCCCACCTCCTTGCCCTTTCCGCTCCTTCCACATCACAGTCCACCCCGGTCCACCCTTCACATTCCCGTGCCCCTTCCCCAGATAAGAAGAATGACCGGACAGAGCCTAGACCATCCAGCTCCACCCGAGCCAAACAGCCCCAACCCCCTTCAAAGAAGAGGCCCACACCCCCTCCACCCTCCAAAAGAAAGTCAAAGACCCATCCCTGTCGAAAATGCCCACCCCCACCACCCTTATGTGAGATGCCTGGATGCCCATATGGTGCCACATTATGTGGAGTACCAAGCACTTGTGGAAGTCAGGTGGGGCCCGTTGTGGCCCATGACAACTGTGAATATACGGACTGGCCATTGGCCCTGTTTGCACTGTTTGGCTCTGTGAGCTTGTGAATACAGTTTCTATGTGGCCTATGTTTGGGCTGCACACCGTTAAACCCTGGTCACTTGTTTCACTTTTTTATGGGTGTGGGGCTTTTGTATGTACATACCATTTGTATGTACTATGGTCAAGTTGCATTAGCTTTGTGTCGGGTAAGTACCTCTTGCTGTGGGGTGTATGACTTGTGCTGATGGGAAGGGTTGGGGGGGCATTGCAGGATGGGTGGAGTGGGTGGGTATGTAACTGTGCCCTTTCCTCCCTTGTGTCGTAGGTTGTGGTACTTACCGTTGTCGTCTTCGTCAGAGGTCTCGGTGGTGGAGGTGTATGGCTGGCATGATCTGCAGCTCTCTACCCATGGCTGGCGCAGCGCATTCTGTGGGACTCCGGTGCGTTGTTCCTTATATTTGGTTCATTTCTGCCTGGCTTTGTGTGATTGATGGTTCATAATTTGATGGGGGGGTTGGGCCTTTCCGACGGCCTGTGAGCGGACTCTGCCGTCGTTGGTGGCACTCCTCTCCTGGCGGTGGGCGCTTTGCGGGATGACTGTGTTTCGTTTGGATCATTATTTGGTGGTCCAGACCGCTACTCTGTTGGCAGTTTCTACCACCACCGCCGGCAGAGCGGAACGTACCGCCATGTTCATAATGAGGTCCTTTGTTTGCTTTAAAAAGACTTAAGACACTATGGGGGTCATTATGACCCTGGCGTAAGGCAGAGAAGCGGTGGTAAGACCGCCAACAGGCTGGCAGTCTTTTCTCTGTGTATCCACCGGTTCTCCGCTCCGCACGCCGGGCTGGAGACCAGGGTCTCCAGCCCGGCGGCCGTCACTATACCGCCAGCGTTATTTGGACCCGGCTGACCGCCATGGATTTCATGCGGTTTGAAACCGCCAAGAAATCCATGGCGGTAAGCACTATCAGTGCCAGGGAATTCCTTCCCTGGCACTGATAGGGGTCTCGCCCACCCCCACCCCCACTCCCTCCCCTACACCTCCCACCACCCCTGCCACCCCCCAAAGGTGGCAGGACCCCCTCCCCACCCCGACCCCCAACATCACAGCACTCATACACACACGCAGGCACCACCAACACACATACACACACACCGACATACATGCCAACATCCACACACACAGTCAGACACGCACACCCACATTCAAACATACACGCACACATCCATACAGACATACACACACTCGTTCCCATACACACAACACCCCTGCAAGCATACACACACTCACACACCCCCTCTACATACACACACACACCCATGCACGCACACAACACACAACACCCCCCCACCCCCCTCCCCTCATGGATAATCAACTTACCTGGTCCGACGATCCTCCGGGAGGGGACGGGAGCCATGGGGGCTGCTCCGCCGACACCACACCGCCAGCAGAACACCACCACACCGAATCACAGGACGTGATTCGCTGGGCGGTGTTCTGTTGGTGTGGCGGTGGAGGTGGAGCAACCTCCACTTCCCCGCCGCCCACCAGTATGGCTGTTGGCGGCTCTCCGTCGGTAAAATGACGGAGAGCTGGCAACGGTCATAATAGACCACTGGTGGTCTTCCGCACGGCGGTCCCTCGGCGGTCTTGGAAAAAGACCGCCAAGGTCAAAATGACCCCCTTTATATCACTTTTCAGTCATATCTCAACATTTACTTATTGCATCTTTGATCGTTTTGACCTGCATTTATCCATATAAATATTATATATTTTTCTAAACAATGTGTGGTGTATTTTTGTGTTGCCACATGGTGTTATTGTATGATTTATTGCACAAATACTTTACACATTGCCTTCTACGTTAAGCCTGACTGCTCAGTGCCAGGCTACCAGAGGGTGGGCACAGGATAATTTGGACTGTGTGTGACTTACCATGACTAGAGTGAGGGTCCTTGCTTGGACAGGGGATAACCTGACTGCCAACCAAAGACCCCATTTCTAACTACTACCCTCCAGGTCTGTTTCCGCATTTCCACCAGCCTTTGCATGGTGGTGTAACCCCCCTGAAATGGTAGTTGGTGATGTGGTGTAGGGTGTCCCATACCTTGGCCCTGTGCCATTTCCACTGCCTGATTTGCAGGGCTGAGTGCAGCATGTCATGTTACATCCAATGAAGGCCAAAACTGGCACTGACTCTATTTGATTCATCAATAATGTTTAGTAAGTGCCCCACAGAGCTCCCATCTGCAGACAGATTTCCAGCCACTATCCCAACGTGTGACTCAAAATGCCAAGTTCAAAAGGCACACTGCACTGGCAGTCTTACCAACACCATGCTTGCCCATGCACCATCACCCGCCCATTGATGTGGAATTATCTGCCATTATATTCACAGTTGTACCCCATTTTTTGTATGTGTGTGTTTATTTCCCCATTCCCATGTGTCTGACATGGTTGTGTCCGAATAGTTGTTGTCTCAGCCTGTGACTGTTGTGACCTACTGTTTGCTCTCTGTGGTACATATTTTTTGCAGTGGCACATTTCAGTTCAGCATCAATCTGTGTGGTTAAACACAAGTTCAGTTTAGTTGGTCTGGGTAGTGGCATGTTACCAATGACACCGGTCCAACCTGCTATTCCCCCAGCACCTGTTGAGTTAATTGTTCCATGCACCCATGGGACACCCTGACTGCACGAAGTAGGGATGGCTGCCTCATGTGCATGTGTTGTCTATGTTCGGTGTGGTGGTACTACCAGCACATGCCTGAGTACTGTTGGGACAGTTGCAATGACTTGTGTGCTGTGAGATGCAGCATACATGCGTTTGGGCAATGAGGCAAGACATTTGCAAAGTGTTACTGCAAGGGACACCATTATGAAGTAACCCCAGGAATTGTGTTGACTGACTACCTGGTCTCTGAGGTCTTGGTCGTGTTAGTGTTGTTGATGTGACTACATGCAAGGGATATTTTGATGTCACAACCAGTGGCACAGTGATTATACATGCCATCCATCCCATGTGCTGCATTTGTACATGTAGGTATTTAGGCGTGGTGTTCTAAATATGTCCAGGTTGGGTGTGTGTCAATGGTGTATGGCACTACCAAGGCGTGTAGCTTACGTTGGCATGGTGCAACTTAATGTGCATTGTATCCCTCTGCGCTCCTTTGACATGCATTGTGTGAGTCCTATCTGCCTCCCCCTTCTTGCACTTGACATTTAAGCATATATTACCCCCATGCAACTTACCATGCATTTGTGGTGTGTCCTGGTATCCTGCACTGTCCTGTTCTTGTATCTCTGTGACGATTTACTCCAGGATGACTGCTGCAACCATCTCCTCGATCTTGTTCAAGTCCTCTTGTGGTGCTGGACTCCCACCTCCAGTTTGCAGTGCTGCCTTCCTGTTCCATGCCATTTTTTGCTTTGTTTGTCTCTTGCAGTCATGCCAGCATTTCTTGCACTCAGTCACAGATCTCCTAACCTCTGCCACACTGTTGACCTTATCCACAATCTGCTGCCAGATTGCCTCTCTCCTTCCAATTGGCAATTTAGAGGTGATGAAAAGTTGATGTAGGTACTCCGTCACCTCTCTCACCAATATTTCATTCTCCTCTGCGCTGAAACAACACTTCTTCCTTCTCTTCTCCCTCCCCTGGGTCTTGTCTGTGTCTGGCTGGTTCCTGGTTGAATGGGGTCTCCCTGGGGTCTCTTCTGGCTTCCTAGATCGATTTTTGGGCTCCTTTGCACTGTTCTCTCCGTTAGCGTCTGTTTTTGATGCTATTGTGGGTAAAAATGGTGCATTTCTGTTTTGCGACGTGTTTACATGATGTAAACCAGATTAGAGTAATTTTTCCTCCGTAATGTCAAGGTGTAATGGTTAACATGGGAAAAAATTACTCTGAACATTTTTTAGCACCACCCAGCATCATAGTATAAATTTGACGCCCAAGAGGCCCTAATCAGCGCTAACCTTTTTGAGGCAAAACTGCATTAGCTCAGTTTTGTGTCAAAAAGTATAAATTTGGACCATATTTTACAACTTGCTGCAGATGAATCATTCAAAGATATGTTTTTTAAGAGAAAACTCCCACAGAGATTGCAACCAATATTTGACCATAATAAGCTTTTAAGTTAACAAATCCAGTATTTTGCAAGAATATGCAATACATTTAAATTAAATTGGTTATAATGTGGCACAATTGATTAAGGTTATTTCTAAATCAAATGGATTAATATATCATTGTATAAAAGTAATAGTCAAAGGCTCATAAACATGCTCCCTGTTTCACGAGTCAATGACCTCCATTACATCATTTGTATTTGTTAAATCACTCAAGGTCACCCAGCTATGTACACAGACTGTTCACAGTAACACTGGTGTTTCTTTTAGGCCAAAAGCAGCCATTTTCTAAGTCAACAAATTAAAATCCGTTTTGAAATGAACTGGAAGAATTAGGACGCACCATTATAGAGAGCATTTGCAGTAGGAGAGGAAGCGCACAACAGACTAGTTCTATGATATTCGTTAGAAGGGTGTTTTCAAAGGTACGAAATGGAATCTACTGAAGTAAACCCCACATTTACCCAAACAACCCAAAAGGCCAGGTGTTGATAGGCAAAAAATGAGAAGACAGCAAAACACTGCACAGATGTAGGGTCTCTGTCTGAGACCCACTCTTCTCTGGCAAGGAACATCACTGGTGTCTGGGAGGAGCTGAATACTAACAGAGACAAAACAGAAGCAACTGTTGTAAACAAGATTATCAATAATTGAGCACAAGTAGTACCACTTACACAAGTCATTTCCAAGTTTTCCAGCAGAGCAGAAGACAAGAGGAAACTCAACAACAACCAAGCTGGAAGTGGAAACATCAGTCAGGAAGACGTTGAGTGGAGAGGTGCAGACAAGTGTGAAGACAACACCAAAAGAAAAAACCTTCTAGCAAAGAAGTTGAATTCCTAAGCCCAGGGAACCGAAGAAGGGAAAACAAAGTGTTGAGAAACTGTGAGGTTGGGTGAACACTAAAGCATCAGTGGGAAGGCTTAGCAAGAGGCACAGTGTCCAGGCAAGTGCAATTGTAGGAAGCCTTCTTTAGAAGGAGCTGTGCCAGCTTTAACCTGAAACATTGATGTGCTAACCTTTTTGTAAACTTTAGTATGCTAAAAGTGCCACGGAGCATTCTCCAAGCTCTAGTTTTCCATAGTTGCCAACTACCTCCTAAATGTCTGTGGAAAGTCTGTGAAGTCCCTGTGACAACTGTTTTTAGACATCCATCTTGGGTGAAGGGTCAAACAGGGAGGAGAGTGTTTGGTCTAACTGGCAGACCGACATTATAGCTTTAAATGTGGGTGCTGCACGTCCCGGTGAGACCTATTTTCACTAGCTCCATTTTTGCCAAGTATTTTGTATGCTGTATGTGCAGTTGTGTTTTAAATATTTTTAACAATCTGTTCGATTTTGTCATATTGTGCAATTTGTGATCTCATGCATATTCTGATGTTCCCTTCTGTTTTAAAATGTTTTGACAATGGTTTAACTTTTCTTTGGTGTTTCTTTGGTGTCACAGGCAAGTAGACCGGCGGTGCTTTATACCACAGTGGTCTCTGCGTGGGGGTACAGTCCTATGTGGAGGAGCGTCTGCAGTCTAGTTGACAGACCGGCATTATAGATTTAACTGTGGGCTCTGCGTGCCTTGGTAAGACTAATTTTCACTAGCTCCATATGTTGCCAAGCTTTTTGTATGCTCTGTGTGCAGTTGTGTTTTAAATATTTTTAATAGATTATTCGACTCTGTGATCTTGTGCAAATTTGACCTTGCACATTTTATAAATATTTGATTAAATCTGGTGCTCCCTTCTGTTTTAACATTTTTCTGCAACCGTTTAATTTTTCTTTGGGGTTTCTTTGGTGTCACAGGGAAGTAGACCAGTGATGTATTGTAATTGTATCATGGTGGTCCCTGCAAGAACTGTTTTGTGACTTCCTCCATCTTGGGGGTAGGGTCAGATGGGAGGGGGAGTCTGAATCTAGCTGCAGACTCACATTATGGATGTAGATGTCTTTGTTGAGCATCAGCTCTGTTGGCACACCGAGGGTATGCCAAAGGCAAGCCCATATGCATCCATCTGCACCCAAACGCCACTTGCAGACAGGCCCCAGCCAATTTCAGGTCTGGTGAGGATACCTGTGCTATGTATTCACAGGAAGCCTTCCTTGCCTTGGCCTCAAATGATCAAAGTATTGTGAATTGCTATAAGGTGGCCCTAGGGTTATATATGGACCTTTCTCCTGTGCCAGCGGTTGATAGTTCTGTATGGACCATGCTGGGCCAGGGGTGACATTAGAGGGGTGTAAGAAAAATAATGTATTTGTAAGGGGGCAGCTTGGCAGTCATCCCTTGGAGGAGAATGCCTTGTTCTGTGGCCGAGAGCTTAGTGGTGGTCTCCCGATCCGCCGCCTTTATTTCAACTCCAGATTACTTCCTAAAGATTGTAGGAAGGTTTGGGATGCTATTTATAACCAGAGGCCAGAGTTAGTATTTATTACAGAATTTGGCTTAATAGCTACACCATGCCAGACCTGGCCACAGTGGTTGCAACCAGATACAGGGTGCTTAGTGATCATATTGGAAGGAAAGGTGGGGGTGTTGCCAACTTGCCATCTGTTAGAGGGATGTGTTTGAGCGCATTAAGACTAGCAATTCCTTGTTGGAATATTGTGCGGTCATGATTGTTCAACTCTCACTCAATAACATGTTAAAATCAAGAGGAGCTTTACTTTATAAGCCTCCTGGTTAGAATTCTCAGTTGGCAGCAAACCTATTGGTGCTGCTGTCACCATGTGTGCTGACGACTGATCACTTCCTTCTTATCAGAGCCTTTGCTCTTCATTTTGAGGATCTGTTGGATCCATTAACCAGAACCAGGAGAATGAGATGCAGATTTTAGAGCCCACTCAGTTGATAAAATATGCATAAGATGCATAAGATAGGGCATAGGCTTGATCTATTATTTACTAATCTAAACACTGTGAATACACAGTCAGTTGACCTTATCACCTGTCAGACCACTTTTTGATTACATTTTATTTCTCTCTAAAGAGTGGTTTTCCAGCTAGGTATAGACTGACTCCAGTTTTATGGAAATCTTGGAGGAAAGTGAAACTTACCAATTTCATCAAAAATGTTATTCCTCATATGGTGAGGGAGAGCAGCTTGGTGGAATGCCTGCACACATCAGAAGGAGATCAGTCATCAGTGATGTCATCAATGATGCCTTTTGAGATGTCATCAGTGATGCCATAAATTATGTCATAAAACGTGATGAGTGATATAATATGTGAGGTCACAAGCAGTGCATGGCGGGCCTAACTTATAGTTAGCTCTGTAAACTGTAAATGGTGAATTTCTGTGTTTTTCAAGTTAAAGTTTTCACTGACATATTCACC
The DNA here is from genome assembly GCF_031143425.1 of Pleurodeles waltl. Taxonomy (NCBI): domain Eukaryota; kingdom Metazoa; phylum Chordata; class Amphibia; order Caudata; family Salamandridae; genus Pleurodeles; species Pleurodeles waltl. Next base: position 503,920,304 of record NC_090447.1, read on the forward strand.
TAACTATAATGTTAATTTAACCTTTATTTTATTTTTTTCAATGAATTTCCAAGTTTTTTTTTAAACAAAACATATCTTTTTATCACACCTAATTATGACTTTATTTTTAACCATAGTTGTTTTCAATTGAATTTCTAGGGCTTTATAATAAAGTAATATTTTATTATCAAATGTAAAGCCACAGCCCCACCGTAAATGGCCTTTGGTCGTGCATGGCCACAGTGTGCAACCTGGCCCTGCAACAAAACCCACACAGGCAGCCAACTCCACGCTGCGCAAGGTCTTTCATTGCACTCACTAAAGGCAGCTACCGGGAGGCAATCAACCCCACGCCGTGCGCAGCCATTGGGCATTTGTGCATTGGGGTTAGCTACAGGGCCTGTTTTGCAGTGATGTCCTGTTTACAACTCCCCGCAGACAATCAACACTATCCTGTACACAGACTATTGGTTGTGCACAATGGCACAATGTCCACAGGGCTTGGTGTGCTGCAAAGATCTGCAAAAAAAAAAACAGCATGCTACTAACCCCACACTGCAAACAGTCTTTGGTGTGCCCAGCATAGGGCTGGCCTTTGAGCCTCCGGGACACCATCCCATTGGGCAAAACAAATATATTAAGGTCAGGGGGCATGCAGACCTCTCCCCAACCCTTAATTAGGCCCAGGGACTCCATCCCCTGTGGTCATACCAATAAAAAAAGGGAGGGGTGCCATGTGGCTCCCTCCTGAGCCTCATTAGGCCCTGAGGACTCTATCCCACAGGGCCTCATGTTATGTAAAGGGGAGGCCAAGTGTCCCCCTCCCCGGAGCCTTATTGGGCCCTGGGGAACCCATCCCATAGGACCTTGTTTTTGAAAGGGGAGAGGGAGCAAGTGTCTCCCCTCCAAAGCCTTATTAGGCCCTAGGGACCTATCAAGCTTATAGGTCTTTAGTTTAGGTGTATCTTTTGGGCCCTTCTTGTCGATAGGAAATATTTTAGCTGCCTTCCAGGAGATTGGAATATCTGCACCACCCCAAAATTACTTGAGTGAGTTTGTTCATGTACACAGCCAACTTGTCAACCTGTGCCATACAAGGATTGCCAGCAATCCCATCTGGCCCTGCAGCTTTCCCAGAAGGGATGTCCCTGATTGCAGTCTTAGTTATCTTGAGATTAATACTGAGAGCAAGGTCAGCAGTGGGCCTGTATGTCTAAATTGCTGTGTGGCTCCTCTACTATCTTGAGATTAATACTGAGAGCAAGGTCAGCAGTGGGCCTGTATGTCTAAATTGCTGTGTGGCTCCTCTATTATTATGTCAACTCCTAATATCTTTATTTCTTCTTGTTTCTTGCTCTTTCTGTATGTGCTGCATACTGCAGCACACATAGAAAGAAGGAAATGCCTCAGGGGATTGGTTTTGTGAAGGCTATGTAAAAATAATGCTCCATGCAATGGAGGCACCCTTGCACCATGGTGCAAGGGTGCCTGCATTGGCGCTAAGCAGCCCATTGTGCACCGTTTTTGGAGAAAGGACAAAAATGCCCCATCTTTTGACCAATACAGCACATTCCTACCCTTTCCCTGTGACACAGTGCAGAGCAGCAAGGTGACATCCTGCGCTGCTTGGTCATAAATATGGTCCTATGTCTCGCGATTACCACAGTGACATGGAATTTAGCATGTCTTCCATACAGCAAATCCATTCATTAATGCAACTGGGCATTGAAGGATTCAACGCCCACTTACAGTTGTCTCTTTTGATATTAGAGTAAGGTTTAAAAGGTCAAATCAGGTTGGCTACACATTTTAACACCACAGCTTTGACTACAGAATTACAAACAAGACTTCTCGTTAACCTCTTGACTGTTTGTTATTTCACTTGTGGCTGGCATAATACCAATCTGCCTCCTACTCTGGGTGTTTGAATTATAATGCTACTTGCGAGGTCTGTACACATGTGTTTACCATTTACTTACATAAATGTCAAATAAGCCAATTCGTGTTTCTAAATAAGTCTCCACGTTTTATGGAAAAACGAAGGTGTGTAGATGTGTTTAACCTGCTCATTATTCCCAGAGGTTCAAAAATGCCAGCCACCTACGTCCATAAAAAGCAAACATTCTGGGGAACATGGATATGTATTTTTAAAAAGTGCACTCAATCTCCTTGGCAGTAAAAGTGGTTAAACCACCAGATATGTGTGCCTGACTTACAAAGCTGTCAGGAAAAGGAGACTGTGGGGCAGAATTAAGAAACGTGGTGCTGCAACTAGTGCAGCGACACTTTCCTTGTGCCCCTTAGTGCCCCCTACCATCACCATCATGTGTGCACCGTATTTTAAATAGTTGCGCACCATGGCGCATGGTAGGTCATTTTTTGCCTCTATCAATGTACTCTGCAGGAGCAGCGCCAAAATTTGGGCACTATTCCTGCAGGGTACATAGGGGCCCATTAATAATAATGAAAGCCCCTTTTTTAATGCCTGCTCTGAGCAGCTGTTAAAAGTGCAGAAAAAAGTTGGCCCCCCTAATGGGGGAGCGCCCCCCCCTTGCATACTTTATGCCTGGTGCAGACATAATGTGACACAAGGGTTTACAAAGGGGTGAAATACATGCATTGTGCCACTTTATAAATATGGCGCGGGGAAAATGCCACCTTAGTTCTGCCTTAGCATTAAAAAAATGACGCTAAGACTGTGGTAAGGTGGCGCTAGGTGCTCTTAAATTTTCCCCTGTGTTTGATCTTAGTGTCAACAGGTACACATGACACAAAGAATGTAATGATGTTCATGCATGCAGATTTTGTTCTCCATTTTGCGCAGTTGATGGCTAAGTGCAGAGAAGTATTGGTGATGAGGAGGAAGTTGACAGTTTCCCAGAGTCCCTATAATTCCACTAAGGTGTAACGATCGCATTCTTTTTCCTCTTTCATAGTATAATTGCACTTCAATGGCCCCTGCACTTTCCTTTTTATTGAGTTACAGCTTTTTATCTATAAATAGTTTATATTTTCTGTTTAGAGATCATATGTGCACACATGTTTTCTTAATTGAAGTTGTTATTGAACACATTGAACATTTTTAAGTATAAGCTGTCAAGGTTTAAAAGCCTACTCTGTGCTTTTACAGACAGCAGACATCGCAAGATGCAGACCAGAGTGGTTTCACAAAAGACTGCATTCACTCCTTAATGTCACATTCAGAATAAGCCAGACTTTGCGTCATTGTGACCCCTGTCCAATAAAGAGATCGGGGTTTGAAAGCACATTGTGAATATGGAATGCAGGGTTGGAGTATTGTTGCCTCAATGTAGGACGCTATCCCAGCATTCACTGCTTTTCGTGAAAAGTCACACGCTGAATTCTATCTCACTAATTAATAAGCATGAGGTGGGTAGTGTGTGATTTCTAACAAACACACGCTTTACGGTGCGAGGGCTTCGAAATCCCTCCCCTGTTTATGGCAACGGGTGTCTATAGCCTTCGATCCTTCCATACATTTTGTTGAAGGTTATGCATATAAATGTGTATACTCCTCTCACCAATTTTCTGTACCGCAAGTTCAATGAATGAAAAAACTCTTAACAACGTCCTTTTTTGGTGTGGGGCATTACTAGCTAATTTATGCTTGGCTGGTACATTGCATTATTTTAGTTTCATCTTCTGGCTAAGTTGCTTCAGTTCTCCGAGTTCCTTCCTAAGGACTTTTTTTCTCTGTTCATCAAGTGCACGCTTAAAATTGTCATTCACTGTAAACACATGGCATAGAACAACTTCATGTAAAGAGGTTCCATCAGATTTCTGCCTATAGACAATTGACACCCTTTCAAACTACGGGCCATATTTATGAAAAAGTGGCGCAGCACCGAGTGCAGCGCCACTTTCCTTGTGCCTCTTAGCACCCTCCTACTGCTACCATGTGTGTCGTATTTAAAATATGGCACACCATGGCGCAGGGTAGGGGACAATAGTGTAATTTGTTAAGACGATATTGACATAGTCTTCAGGAGTCCTGCAGAGTCCATAGGTGCCCATTCTAAAGAATGGAAGCCCCCTTTTAACACCTGCTTTTGAGCTGGCGTTAAAAGTGCCATAATAAATGGCACAAGGAAACCTAATAGATTTCCTTGCACCATTTTACCTGCTCCTCTAACAGGGGACTACCCCCTTTGCATACATTATGCCTGGTGCAGGCAAAATGTAGCACAAAGGGTTACAAAGTGGAGGAATGCATGCATCGTGCCACTCTGTAAATGCTGCACAGGGATTTTATCCTCAATGGGCCAGATGAATGTCAAACTAAATTACGTTATTGTGGTGCAAGGTGGCACTAGGGGCCTATAAATATGCCCCTATACATATTTGACCTTGCATAATGCACTTTATCTTCTGCACTCATTCGTTCATGCATTGTTACTTCACTATCAGTCCCAGGCTTAATGTCAGCTTACTGAGGGTGCACATTATACGTAACAGGAGAATGGTCAAAGAGACTGAGCCTGCTACCAGAGTTGCCGGGTCAGAATGCACAAACAGCATCGATTGTGTCTTCTCCTTCTTAAGAAATGGTCTTGGATTCTGACAACTCAAAGTGCATGGAGGACATCAATTCAATAAGAGTATTACTAGAACAGGACACTCACAGTAGGGTCTATCGCTGGCAATAACATGAGTAACAACAGGTCAGCCATGTTTGAACTGCTGTCACAGATTATTGCTACCCAAGCGCCTCCAGATATATTTGCAGCAACTGCACTTGGATAAAAGTTTAAAACAAGTACGAGCAGATTTACATTTTGATGTCCATTGACCATTGGCATAGATAAAGTGTGGTTCTACCACAACAGCCACATGGTGGCCTGGTCACCAACATTTAAGTGAAATCCTAAGTCATATACACATTTCTATTGTTAACGAAGACTTTACTGCCCTTCGTGTTTTACAAGCGTAATATCGGTACTTAATGCAGCTTCTGAATTTATAATTTGGAGCTGAAAACTTTTTAGAAGTTTAGAAGTAGCCATGAGTACTTGGTCTACAAGCAACAGATGTCTCTAGGGCTGACAACACTCTCTACCCCATACCGATTTTGTTGTGCATCTCATCTGTAAGTTAGTCATAATGTGGCCTCCCCTAACTTTTTGCCTCTGCTTCCCAGGTTGTTGCTGTGTGCTGGACTCTGTTTTTGCTGGTTTTGTTACTATGGGTAGTTTACCACTGCTGACCAGTGCTAAAGTGCAAGTGCTCCATATGTGAAATTGTTTGTGTAATTGGCTTTTCCATAATTAGCATATCTGATTTACTAGTAAGTCCCTAGTAAAGTGCACTAGAGATGCCTAGGGCCTGTAAGTAGTAGCCTACAGCACTGATTATGCCACCCAGATGAGTAGCTCTGTAAACATGGCTCAGACCTGCCACTGCAGTGTCTGGGTGTGAAGTTTTAAACTGCCAAGTCGACCCGTTTGCCAGGCCTAAACCTTCCCTTTTTATACATGTAAGGCATCCCTAAGATAGGCCCTAGGTAGCCCTAACGGCAGGGTGCAGTGTATGTTAAAGGTGGGACATGTACTGATGCGTTTTACATGCCCTAGCTGTGAAATACTGCCAAATTTGTTTTTCACCGTTGCAAGGCCTATCTTTCTCATAGGTTAACAAGGGGGCTGCCTTTAAATAATCTTAAAGTGTAGTTTCCCTTTGAGAGCAGATAGGGATTTGGAGTTTGGGGGTCTCTGAACTCACAGTTTAAAAATTCGTCTTTTAATGAAGTTGGTTTTTAGATTGTTAGTTTGAAATGCCACTTTTAGGAAGTAGGCATTTTCTTGCTTAAACCATTTTGTGACTCCACCTGTTTGTGGATTCCCTGTCTGGGTCAGATTGACAGTTGGTCTGTTTGTGAATCTCTTCTAGACAGTGACACAAAGGGACCTGGGGTGTAGCCTGCTATCCTGATGAGCCATCTGGGCTAGCATGGATGGAGGAGCGGTCACTTACACCTGAATGGTCTGTGCCTGCCCTTACACAATGCAGTCTTCAACCCCCTGGTGTGTGTCTGGGGCCTGGCCTAGGCAAGACAGCATCCTGTAAACAACAGAGACTTTTCTTTGAAGTTGGGGAACTTCAAAGGCAAAAAGGGGTATAAGTATTGGATTCAAAACCACAAACTTTAGATTTCTTCAAGTTTGCTTCAGAAACCAAGAGGAACATCTGTCAAGGAGAAGAGCTGAAGAACTGAGGGGAAGTACTGACCCTGCCTGTGACTGTGCTTTGTTGGGATATCCTGCAGTTGCTGCTTCTGCCTGTGAAAGGGAACAAAGTCTGGACTTTGTGGTATATTGCTGCTTGAGAAGAAGGGCCAACAAAGACTTCCTCTGCCAGCACTGGACTCTCTGCTGAGACTCCTGCCCTGCCAAGTGGTACCTCATCCAGTCCCTGGCCCTTGAAAGGAAAAGCTAGTGGAAAATCAAGAAGGTCCAAAGAAACCGACTTTGTACGACTCTGGACTGACGCCGCTGCTGAATCCTATGATGCTGCTTGCAACCGAAGCAATGGTCCTCACTGGAGTGCAATGACCCTGCAGGTTCGACACCGCTGCAGCCTCGCTGAAGTCCACGACTCCATAGAAGTCGCAGTACCACGTTGTGACCGCCGGATATCGACGCAGCCAGATGTGCGTGGATACAATGTTTCACACAGCCGCCCCTCATCTCCACCACTCCACAGCAAGGACCCTATGCCTTTTCATGATGCCTCCACTCCTTTACTGCACAGCACTGGAACCGACACCATCTCAGATCCAGCGACACCACGATCTCCGACTCTGTGCCCCAGCTTGTTTCCTCATTTTCATAAGATACTGTACCTGGGGGGTCCGTGTGACTCCTTGACTGGCGTCATTGGTGTCGGATTGTTGGGAACGACTCCCTCACGATGCCGTGATATCTCCTAATCGAAGCATTTGTTTTTCTAGGTGCTATATTAAAGTTTAATCTTGAAAAAGTCATAACTTTGCCTTTGTATATTAGCTTTTTGTCATGTTGGTCTTGTTTTGTTCAGATAGATATTGGCTATTTTTCTAACCTGTTGTTGAGTCATTTTGTAGTGTTTTCACTGTTTTAATGTGTGTGGTGGTGTAAATACTTTACACATTGACTGGGTTAACCCTTTCTGCTTGTGCCAAGCTACCAAGGGGCTGAGCGGGGGTTAACTGGGTGTGTTTCTCCTTTGCCCTGCCTAGAGTGAGGGTCCTTCCTTTAGCGGGGGGCAACCTGATTGCCAACCAAAGACTCAATTTCTAACACTAGTGTATTGTTATTCTATTGGTGATAGAACAGGTGGTTGACAACAATTTCAGACTTTTCTTGTAGCCTTCAGCTCCACCCTTTACACCGCACTGATTAGTAAAATAATGTCTATGACTCAATGGGCCATACGTACGAACACATTTTCCCATTGACACAGAATGGGAAAAACCCTTTGATACATCTGGACCAATATTTCTTAGATCTTATCAAAATGCCCCTCTCTTCTTTTTTTCACCTGAACATGCTTACTCCAATCCACCTAAGTCTCTTCTATCATGAATAGGAACAATATAATGAAATTATGTATTTCCCTCCATATTCTAAAGTGTATCAGAAATAAAGTTTGTTTGCGCTGGGATAAAACTAATAAGCTCTCAATGGCTACCAAATATTTTCCAGATATTTTAATCTATCTGATCCATTGTTCTTCAGGCTTACCTAATACCTCCAGAAATGGCGATTATGTGAAAATTCCTGCAAGTATAATCTTAACAAATATTTGCACTAAAATTATTGCTCCTTCATCTTTTGGCAAAGCAGACTCCTTGTTCCAGTTGCCAACTATGTGTGGCTGTAGTAAAGCTTATTCACTGCGCATTGTCCATTTCGGGGTTACTAAAGACTCGCCAGAACTGTACACTGAGCACTTGCAGAATAATCGGTCTACAGAACAGTTGTTCACACGACCTGCTCCTAGTATTCCTTCCATTATTTTTTTAGAGTGGCCCAAGGCCATAGAAAGGGATTGCGGCTGCCAAAAATGCTTCTTTCCTGTAAGCGCAACCGACATGCTAATATGCACCATGTACGAGCTGCCTGTCTATTGATCTGTCATTTAATCAATGAGCTTCCTCAATGCAAATATAATTATGATACAGCTGCCGCTGTGCTAATTTATTTCTTTGGTGTCCTGTAATTTTTCTATGTATTTCACCCTGCACTGACACTTCTAATCAGCAGGGTAGTAGCTGGGGGTCCAAGATGGACCAGGCACCCATTTAGTCGGTAGTAGGTAGAGTTCACAGGGTGAGAGGTTATTTTCAACACACAAGCTTAGCTCAACCTAACACTTCCTTCATCTCTGACACATTTTCAGCATGAAAGTTAACAATAAAGACCTGCACTGCATTGCGAAGCAAACTTCAAGCCCTTTCATTAGTAAGTAAGTAAGTTTATTAATGCGTGGCTTATTAAAACCATTACATGTTCCATATGTATAAAGGAAACAATTGAGATATGACCATGCTTACACATGTTGAAAAAAAAGTTTTGTTTTGTTTTAAAGTTGTCCTCCTTAACAAGAAAAGCAGATCTAGGTTTAATCACAGTGACCCTATGGTTTAATAGCCTAGACTTAAACCCAGCACGTGCATGTTCTGGAGAAGGGCTAGCAGCATATCATAACTTGCCCATGTGAGGTACTACGGTTTGCTATACTTGAGTTGGTTGATTTGAGCCAGGGGCACCAACGCAATATTGTGCTTTCATAATATTTAGACTACTAAGTTAAAAGCGCCAGCTAAAACAAGGTGATAAAGTGACCGGGGCTAACTGGTCACTAAAGTGCCAAGGAAAGCTAAAACAAGATAGTCAGATGACTGGCGCTAGCCAAGGCTAGCCAGTCACTAAAGTGCCAAAGGAAGCTAAAAAATTATAGTCATTTTACCGGAGATAGACGGTCACTAAAGTGCCATGGGAAGCAAAAATCAGACATGGTTATTCAGGACAAACTCAGAAAGCTTTTAATCTGTGTGTGAAAACCCCAGTATTAACCCATTGGTGAAGAACAAAACGGGGAAGACCCACCTAGGTCTCAATCAATCGGGTGAGCAACTTTTTAACACACAGTAGAAATTTGGTAGCTCTAGCCACTAACTGGATGTTATAGCCATTTAGAAGCACCATCACTGCTGTATGACAGGGTCTAAGTCGTAGAGCTTTCAATTGTGGAAATAAGTTCTTTCTAATTTGCGTGACCACTGGACAAAAGCACAAGAAATGTAGAATGCTTTCAGTCGACAAACCGCAAAGGTTCAAGTTTGCTTCCACGATGGGACCAGATCCTTAGACGGAAAAACACCCATGGGGATTTGGAGAAAAAAATGTTGGATGGTGCCTGAAAGGTTGAGATAAGGCTGCGGATGCCTGGCAGTATATGTGTGTAAGACGTGCCAGCCATGGTGTTGTCGCACCATGTCTGCTTTATCAAATGTCCAAGAATAAAGTTTAGAGGCCTTGTTGATGATTTTTTTAAGCAAAGGGTAAGCAATAGTAGTGTCCTGTGCTACTTGTAAATTTAAATTGGTCAAAGCTTGCCTGAGTACTGATAACCAACATGATCTATTGTCAGGTTGCAGCCCCATTTCCATCCAACATAGGGCAGTCAGCGTATCCGCAGGAGCAGCTCTTATTTTCCAGTAAATTTTGATTATTGCCCGCCAAGGAAACAGAGCTTGATGGAACAACCCAAATTCCAGCCTCACACAAGCATGAGATAAATACTTTGGTAAATGGAAAATGAACTTAAACAGAACTGACTGAGGCTGGTTAAGCAGAAGGGCATCACGCCCTTTAAGTAACTCCAAACCATAGATTAGTGAAGAAAGGAATTTAGCTTCTATAACCTGCAAAAGGCAATTATGTGAAGTACTGCCTAACTTTTTTTGAAGCTGTAAGAGGACAAAGCGTAGATTGTGCACCACCCCTTGTATTTGCAATAAATGATCTTTATAAGTTAAACTTGCACCCAGCGTTACTCCAAGATATTTATATTATTTAACCTGCAACTTATTGGCAGCCACCCATTTGAACTTAGTACAACGGGTGTTTTGTTTGCCTGAGAAATAGATCACTTTGGTTTTATTGTGGTTAATCTCGAGACCCCACGAGGTTGTGTAATCCACCAATTTGGAAATTAAGTGCTGGAGACCCAGCTGCATCTGGCTGAAAAGCAAGATGTCATCTGCATATTGTAATACAAGAACTGGTTCATTCGCTAATTTTGGAGGATCACATGTCAGTTCCACTAGGCTAGAGTCAAGGTCTGCTGTATAAATGTTATCTAGAATCGGGACGAGCACACACCCCTGTTTTAACTCATTACACAAATGAATCTTCTGTGTGATTCTGTCGCCATTTCCAGTTCCAGCCAAATATCCTGTGTTAGAAATGGGGTTTCTGGTTGGCTAGGGTATGCACCTCAGCCAGGCAGAACTTACCCACTCTAGTCAGGGCAAGGGAGTTACACGTCCAAGATAACCCCTGCTCACCCCCTTGGTAGCTTGGCACGAGCAGTCAGGCTTAACCCGGAGGCAATGCGTAAAGCGTTTGCACAACACACACATACATGTGACGCAATATCCCCACCACAAAGGAAACACAACACCAGATTATATGAAAATACACTGTATTGTACACAACGTAATTATTAGACCAACATCACATAACAGTACTATCCTGCTACCTTAGCAGTTGTCAGAACGTTACACATTAGTTACTCTGCAAACTAGCAGTAGTCACACATAACACACAGGTTACTCAGTATTCTGCAACATAAGCAGTAGTCAGGAAACACGTAATTACATTAGAACACTTGTCATAAGGATATCATAAAACGCCCATAGTAGGAACATTAGAAAACCTATGGCAAGTGAGGGAAACATATTAGCAAGTCATGCCCATAAAAGGAACATGTGCACACATATGTAAAATCATCATAGTACAGGCAGGTAATATAACACAATGAATAAAGTCTGTAAAAAGGACTTTAGAGTATCGGTATATTGGTCCCTTTAGAAAGTACCTGTTTTGATGAAGAGGCACTTCCAGTGCCTAAAACGAATAATGGGGCCCCCGGCGCTCTTCTGCGCAAAACGGGGGCCTCCCTGATCATGGCAGTCCGAGAGGGGCGGCACGCACCCTCTCTGACTTCTTGACGGGCCCCTTCTGGGACCCGTGATCACTGGGGCCCCCCCTGGACCTCCACCGGCCCTCCTGAGGGGGGCCCAGGTCGCCCAATAAGTTTAAAGGGTGGAGGGGGCGATCGCGCCCCTAGGGCAGTGACCGGGGAGAAGGGAACTCCCGTTCCTCCCCGTGTCCTGCGTGCCAGGGGGCAGCCGCCCTTGTCCGCGGTGCGGCTGCCCCAAAAGGAAGTATCAGAGGCAGGGACCTCCGTTGAGGTCCCTCGCCGGCTTCCTGCGGCAGCTGCACCCGGTCTGGTGCGCGGACCGCTCCCCTGCCGTCCCTCGTCCACGAGGGAGGCAGTTTTGGAAGCTGGTGCCGGCGTGTGCCCCGGGGGCGCTCCGTAGAGCGCGCGTCCCCAGGGAGCACGACAGGAGCGGCCCTGCTCCTCTTTGTAACTCCGGCAAGTGCCCCGGGGGCACAATGAGCAGCGCGGTCCTTGCGACCGTTCTCGATGCGGCGCCCGGGCCGCGGCGGTGATTCTGCACCACACAAAAGTGCTGGAGAGGACGCAAAGGTCCTCCCCTAAGCCCGGGTTGCGGCGGTGATTTTCTTTTAACAGAGATGCCGACCAGGAAGCACAAGGGCATAATTTAAAGCCCGGGCTGCGGCAGTGATTTCCTTTAAGAAAAGAAAAGCGCTTTCAAAGCGCTATGGCACATCAACAGCCCAGCAATTGGAAGAAATGCCTGGATCCTGGATACAGCGTTCTGCGCCAAGGTTTAAAAAGAGCGTTGCAGGGGTCAGGGGCCACAGCACCCTGCCCCTGGGAACGACCAAACAAGAAAGAGCACAGGGCTGGTGGGCCCAGCTACAGGCCAGCACAAGGGGTGCAGATGGTGGCAGTTCCTCTTAGTGACCAGGCAGGTCACAGGTCAGCACAGCAGCAGCAGTCCATGGCGGTTTCCTGGTGAGTCCATTCATCAGCGTTCTGTGTCCAGTTTCAAGTTCCAAGAATGTTCAAATTGTGGGGAAAATTCCCCTGTACTTATAGTCAGTTCTTACAGTGTTTTACAGTGGTAGGGAGAGGAGGTTCCAGCCAGTTACAACTGGTTCTGGGAGTGCCCCCTCTCTCCTTTCAGCACAGGCTCCAAACATCAGTGGGGGGTTAACGACCCTATTGTGTGAGGCCAGGGCACAGCCTTTACAAATGTAGGTGTGCCCCGCCTCTCCCTTCTCTCAGCCCAGGAAGACTATTCAGTATGTAGATGCACCTCAGTGACACCTCCACCCTCCCTGTGTACAGGCTGTCTGAAAATTATGCACAAAGCCCCAACTGTCACTCTGCCCAGACGTGGATTGGAGTCAAGCTGCAAAACACCAGAATCATAAGCACAGATAAATGCGCACTTTCTAGAAGTGGCATTTCTGTGATAGTAATAAAAAATACACCCACACCAGTAAGCAGTATTTATTATCACCATCACAACCATACCAAACACGCCTACGCTAGCCCTCATAAATCAGACAATACCCCTACACATAAGGCAGGGCATTTCTAATGCAATCCTATGAGAAGGCAGCACTCACAGCAGTGAGACACCAAGTTAGGCTGTTTGTCACTACCAGGACAGGCCATGCAATATGGCACATGTCCTGCCTTTCTACATACATGGCACCCTGCCCACAGGGCGTACTTTAGGGGTGACTTACATGTAGTAAAAGGGGAGTTCTGGGCCTGGCAAGTAAATTTAGATGCCAGGTCCCTGTGGCAGAAAACTGCGCACACAGGCCCTGCGCTAGCAGGCCTGAGACAGGTTTGAAAGTCTACTTCAGTGGGTGGCGCAAGCAGCGCTGCAGGCCCACTAGTAGTATTTAATTTACAGGCCCTGGGTATAGAGATACCACTGTACAAGGGACTTATAGGTAAATTAAATATGCCAATCAGGTATAAGCCAATCATACCAACTTTAGATGGGAGAGCACCTGCACTTTAACACTGGTCAGCAGTGATAAAGTGCTCAGAGTCCTAGAGCCAACAGCGAAAGGTCAGAAAAACCAGGAGGAAGGAGGCAAAAAGACTAGGGATGACCATGCGTATGGCCAAAAGTCCAACACAACCCCCTACCAGCCAAAATCCAGGGGAGAACAATCAATACCATGATGTACTTTCCTGATTGGGGCGATAGAACAAGGACCCAGGCCCACAACAGCAGGGGCATGTTCCAGTTCTACGCCTTCCTGACTCCACTGGGATCTCTCTGTCAATGCGTCCCAGGCAGCCTAGACCAACCCACGGGGATTCTCTAGCTGCCAATGGCCAGAACCAGGCCCCAGGCCATCTAGGAGCCTCTGGTCTCTGAAACCATAATGAGTGGGGGGCGGTAGCCCCAGGTGCAAAGCAACCTGTCTCCACTCCATTTCTGATCAGTTCAGGGGCTCTACCCTGCCACTGATCCACCAACCTAGGGTCCGCACCCATAGGTTCTACAGGGGCTAGAGGCGAGGCTCTCCTCCCTCTACCCCTCCTTCTAGGATCCCGCCCTCCTCTCCTAGGAGGGGTATCACCAGAATCCACACTTGCTAGGGTGCTGGGTACAGCAGCCCTGCACAACTTTCTCGCCAGCCCAGGATCACTACCTGGCGACTGACCACCCAACCCAGGGACGGCACCCTTGGGTTGCACCGGGGTCCGGGGCGGGCTTCCCCCTCCCTGAACCCCACCTCCAGAGTCCTGCGTCTCCCCACCTCGGGAGAAGCCACCAGAAGTTTCACACGGGGAGGTGAGCGCACTAACCGCCCCCCCAACCAGGTCAGAGTTTACCCCCTGAACCTGTCTATCTAGTCCAGGGACGACACCCTTAGACTGGACCATTGCCCAGCGAACCAGGACTTCCTTGGGAGCACACCTACCCCCTACCAGATCAGAGCTTACCCCCTGAATCTGGCAATCCAACCCAGAGTCACTACCCTGCGGTTGAACCACTGCCTGGCGCACCAGGACTTCCTTGGGAGCACACGTACTCCCCATCAGGTCAGAGTTTACCCCCTGAACCTGATCATCCAACCCAGAGTCACCACCCTGCGGTTGAATCATTGCCTGGCGCACCAGGACTTCCTGGGGGGCACACCTACCCCCCACAAGGGAAACACTTTCCCCAAGGGCCACACAAGAGTCTGGCTGGCGCAGGTCTCCTGACCTCTGCCCATCTGACAGAGTCTGGATTCCCCCCAGCCCAGAAATGGTCTCACCAAGGTCATTCCTGGGGGGCTCTGCACTCAGAGCTGACCCCTGACCCTCCAGGTTCTCCACTGGGGCCCGCAGCCCCCTCTCAACCCTATGCCTGGATTTCTGCCTCCTCCGCTGTGGAGCGAGACTACCAGACACCAGGACCGGCGGAACGCTATCACCAGCCACCCGCCCAAGTCCTAATGACAAAATGGGATCCTTCTGAACAGCTGGCCCTATGGCACAGGCTAGGCTCACCTCCTGGCGTTCACTCATGGAACCCTCCAGGACCTGGGACTGGAGCTCGGGTACCCTGGGCCTCAGCCCAACCCCATTCCCTCTCCTCTGAGACTGGGCATGGGGTGCCTTACCCGCCCCAATACACTGGGACCTACCTGGGACACAAGCCTTTCCCACCACACCTGGTTGGGAAACACCTAGACCACTCTCATTAGGAACACCCCCTAATGTCACACCAGACCCTCTGGTACGCAACCAGAAGTCTGCCTCCTTTGCAAGCTCCCTGGGGTCAGAGAGCTCACACACTGACAAGTGTTGGCGTAACTCTGAAAAACAACAACGAAACAGGTGCTCTCTGAGAATCAGATTAAACAGCCCTTCAAAATTGTTTACTGTGCTACCCTTCACCCATCCATCTAGTGCAATGCAGCAAGCCTCCACAAACTCCTCCCAAGACTGGTGGGACAGTTTCTTACCACCCCTAAACCTTTTTCTGTATTCCTCAGGGGAAAAACCATACTTCACAATCAGTGCCTTCTTCACAGCGGAGTACCCCTCCCTGTCACTCTCTTCTAGAGTCAGTAGGGCATCCCTCCCCTCCTCAGGAATAAAACTCCCTAGGCCAGTTCCCCAATCCTTCTCAGGGATCCTGCGCTCTACCAGAGCCCTCTCATATTCCTTTAACCACTGACGTATGTCACCCCCCTCTTGGAACCTAGGTACCAGATCTATGGGTATGTGAGGAACATCTTTGCTACAGCACTGTACATTGCTGCCACCACTGGACTCCACCTGCAGCGCTGGTGAGTCCAGAACCTTCAGACTGCGCTCTAGAGCGAGTCTTTCTCTGGCAAAGGCCCTCTCTGCCTCTGCCATTCTCTCCTGTACTAAGGCCTTCTCTACCTCAGCCCTTCTCTCCTCAACAGCTAGGCGCGCTAACTGCAACTTCAGGTCCCTCTCTTCCCGCCTATCTCTTAGCTCATCAGGCGTCATGGAATGAGAGGTAGCCCTGCTTCTTACACTGGACCCAGCAAGGGACTCCCTATCACTGGGGCCTTCCCTGTCAACTGGCGTCCCCACCCGGTCATTCTCACCCTCCTGATCAGTCTCTCTACCACTCTCTAGGGATGAGGTCTGGGAGCCCTCCCATTGGGAACCCTCGCTACACTCAGGATCCTCTGGGTACCCCCTAAGCACACTCCCTCCCTGGGTAAATGTCACAAACCTTTCAAAGAAATTCAGAGATCTCCTGAGGTCTCCTTCTACAGGCAGCCCTCTCTCTCTACAGAACCCCTCTAATTCCCCCTGCGTATAAAACGGCAGGTCCTCTAAATCAAAGGTAAGCCCCATCTTGAAAAGGTACAAATAACTCAACTGTGACAACCACAATACCCAAGCGTGAGAACTGAAAACAGGAAAAATGACCAAAGAGAGAAAGTTAAGAGAAGCCAAACATGTGATGGTCTAAACGCAATCCTTGTAGTGAAATAATGAGTCACAATGGTATTGTGCAAGCGCAAGTCCTATCCTCACCGCTGACTTCCAATGTTAGAAATGGGGTTTCTGGTTGGCTAGGGTATGCACCTCAGCCAGGCAGAACTTACCCACTCTAGTCAGGGCAAGGGAGTTACACGTCCAAGATAACCCCTGCTCACCCCCTTGGTAGCTTGGCACGAGCAGTCAGGCTTAACCCGGAGGCAATGCGTAAAGCGTTTGCACAACACACACATACATGTGACGCAATATCCCCACCACAAAGGAAACACAACACCAGATTATATGAAAATACACTGTATTGTACACAACGTAATTATTAGACCAACATCACATAACAGTACTATCCTGCTACCTTAGCAGTTGTCAGAACGTTACACATTAGTTACTCTGCAAACTAGCAGTAGTCACACATAACACACAGGTTACTCAGTATTCTGCAACATAAGCAGTAGTCAGGAAACACGTAATTACATTAGAACACTTGTCATAAGGATATCATAAAACGCCCATAGTAGGAACATTAGAAAACCTATGGCAAGTGAGGGAAACATATTAGCAAGTCATGCCCATAAAAGGAACATGTGCACACATATGTAAAATCATCATAGTACAGGCAGGTAATATAACACAATGAATAAAGTCTGTAAAAAGGACTTTAGAGTATCGGTATATTGGTCCCTTTAGAAAGTACCTGTTTTGATGAAGAGGCACTTCCAGTGCCTAAAACGAATAATGGGGCCCCCGGCGCTCTTCTGCGCAAAACGGGGGCCTCCCTGATCATGGCAGTCCGAGAGGGGCGGCACGCACCCTCTCTGACTTCTTGTCGGGCCCCTTCTGGGACCCGTGATCACTGGGGCCCCCCCTGGACCTCCACCGGCCCTCCTGAGGGGGGCCCAGGTCGCCCAATAAGTTTAAAGGGTGGAGGGGGCGATCGCGCCCCTAGGGCAGTGACCGGGGAGAAGGGAACTCCCGTTCCTCCCCGTGTCCTGCGTGCCAGGGGGCAGCCGCCCTTGTCCGCGGTGCGGCTGCCCCAAAAGGAAGTATCAGAGGCAGGGACCTCCGTTGAGGTCCCTCGCCGGCTTCCTGCGGCAGCTGCACCCGGTCTGGTGCGCGGACCGCTCCCCTGCCGTCCCTCGTCCACGAGGGAGGCAGTTTTGGAAGCTGGTGCCGGCGTGTGCCCCGGGGGCGCTCCGTAGAGCGCGCGTCCCCAGGGAGCACGACAGGAGCGGCCCTGCTCCTCTTTGTAACTCCGGCAAGTGCCCCGGGGGCACAATGAGCAGCGCGGTCCTTGCGACCGTTCTCGATGCGGCGCCCGGGCCGCGGCGGTGATTCTGCACCACACAAAAGTGCTGGAGAGGACGCAAAGGTCCTCCCCTAAGCCCGGGTTGCGGCGGTGATTTTCTTTTAACAGAGATGCCGACCAGGAAGCACAAGGGCATAATTTAAAGCCCGGGCTGCGGCAGTGATTTCCTTTAAGAAAAGAAAAGCGCTTTCAAAGCGCTATGGCACATCAACAGCCCAGCAATTGGAAGAAATGCCTGGATCCTGGATACAGCGTTCTGCGCCAAGGTTTAAAAAGAGCGTTGCAGGGGTCAGGGGCCACAGCACCCTGCCCCTGGGAACGACCAAACAAGAAAGAGCACAGGGCTGGTGGGCCCAGCTACAGGCCAGCACAAGGGGTGCAGATGGTGGCAGTTCCTCTTAGTGACCAGGCAGGTCACAGGTCAGCACAGCAGCAGCAGTCCATGGCGGTTTCCTGGTGAGTCCATTCATCAGCGTTCTGTGTCCAGTTTCAAGTTCCAAGAATGTTCAAATTGTGGGGAAAATTCCCCTGTACTTATAGTCAGTTCTTACAGTGTTTTACAGTGGTAGGGAGAGGAGGTTCCAGCCAGTTACAACTGGTTCTGGGAGTGCCCCCTCTCTCCTTTCAGCACAGGCTCCAAACATCAGTGGGGGGTTAACGACCCTATTGTGTGAGGCCAGGGCACAGCCTTTACAAATGTAGGTGTGCCCCGCCTCTCCCTTCTCTCAGCCCAGGAAGACTATTCAGTATGTAGATGCACCTCAGTGACACCTCCACCCTCCCTGTGTACAGGCTGTCTGAAAAGTATGCACAAAGCCCCAACTGTCACTCTGCCCAGACGTGGATTGGAGTCAAGCTGCAAAACACCAGAATCATAAGCACAGATAAATGCGCACTTTCTAGAAGTGGCATTTCTGTGATAGTAATAAAAAATACACCCACACCAGTAAGCAGTATTTATTATCACCATCACAACCATACCAAACACGCCTACGCTAGCCCTCATAAATCAGACAATACCCCTACACATAAGGCAGGGCATTTCTAATGCAATCCTATGAGAAGGCAGCACTCACAGCAGTGAGACACCAAGTTAGGCTGTTTGTCACTACCAGGACAGGCCATGCAATATGGCACATGTCCTGCCTTTCTACATACATGGCACCCTGCCCACAGGGCGTACTTTAGGGGTGACTTACATGTAGTAAAAGGGGAGTTCTGGGCCTGGCAAGTAAATTTAGATGCCAGGTCCCTGTGGCAGAAAACTGCGCACACAGGCCCTGCGCTAGCAGGCCTGAGACAGGTTTGAAAGTCTACTTCAGTGGGTGGCGCAAGCAGCGCTGCAGGCCCACTAGTAGTATTTAATTTACAGGCCCTGGGTATAGAGATACCACTGTACAAGGGACTTATAGGTAAATTAAATATGCCAATCAGGTATAAGCCAATCATACCAACTTTAGATGGGAGAGCACCTGCACTTTAACACTGGTCAGCAGTGATAAAGTGCTCAGAGTCCTAGAGCCAACAGCGAAAGGTCAGAAAAACCAGGAGGAAGGAGGCAAAAAGACTAGGGATGACCATGCGTATGGCCAAAAGTCCAACATCCTGCCATCCAGCTTTTGTAAACACCAGCAAGATGGCCTCGTAGTATCAGAGAGAAGGTGTAAGATGAATGGAGTAAATTTGAGGTTACAGTGACTTCGTATGGCAGAGACCGCTGCTGAAGGCTGTGGGTTACGTGCAAAGCATGGCTGTGGGCAGCTGGGCCTGTGCTGGGTGCCTTGATCAGAGGCCATGTAATGGAACTGCCTGGGACACTTTGTACCTGAGGGAGAGCACTGGCCAGACTACTGAGCGCACAGGTGGCTGGTGCTGAATAAGTGCTGTGGAGCTGAGAGAACACTAGAGAATCTCCAGCTTTCAAATTTCCATTTGTGGCTTGTACAAGAATGGCAGGAGAGGGAAAGTGGACCTGCGCGCCGTGACTGGACAGCCTGCGCAGCCTTAAAACCAAGCAGGGGACAGTCAAGGATCATCTTACACAACTTTGAAATCCACACCAACAGAACCTGGTGAGAGGCTTGGCAAGCGCTGACTGTTTCTGGTTGGGAATCGACTTGGAATGTGCACAGGGTGTAAAAACACTCCCATTTGGGGCTAATTGCAAGAGACAGGTTGCAGAAGATGTGTGGCTGTACCTGATTGTTGGAGGAGCGGCAGCGGTAGGTGAGCTGTGGAACTCAACATTTCACTGGAAGATGTGGCTGGTTTGTTGTATTTCATTGTGGATCATGCTCAGACAGTTGGACGGGCGGGGCTTAATACCATGCTTGACATCACACAAAGGAGTGCCTCAGCACCTGGCCAATGGCTGCGGTAATTTGGCACGAAGAGGTGGCCCTGCATCTCCATATCTAGGCTGCTGCCACAGCCCAGCTGGGAACCCATGCATGAAATAAAAAACAAAATAACCTGGTCAGAGTGGTGTTCATGCTCACTGGACGAATGTGCAGAGGCACAATGTACTGGGATCCACTGTCATAATAAATATACCTTGGAAGTACCAGATGATAACCAGCAGGACTAGTGAAGTGCTGCACTTAACTCTGGGAGAGTGAGCAGATAAAGTAGGCCTCCCTATATGAACTGCAGGTGTGCCAGGCTGAATACTTACCTTCAGAGACTCTGACTTTGCCGGCTTTTTGTAAGAGAGCCATACTGATTCCCAGTGGACCCCACTGCTGCCATGAGAGAAAGCAGATGGAGACTGAGTTGCCCATAGTCCGATAGAGTATTGTGGTTGGGGGGACAAGCCTGGATGAGGGTAAAGTGACTGAGAGTACTTGGTGCAAAAGAACAGCACTGTGCAGGTAGAGTTCACAAAGATAGGAGGTGCCCCAGGAGCAAACATGGGGAAAATGAACAAAGGCCAAACTCATCTGCCCTTTGAGAACCGGAAGTCTTCAAAATCGATGCCAGAGACCCCACTGGATGGCAACTGGACCTTAGAATCTTCAGGTACACCCACCCAGAGGCTACATTATTAGTGATACATAATAGCCTTCAAGCTCTTGTTGGAAAGATTGATTCACTGAATTTACGCATGGACCATATGGCTGCTAGATTGTACAAGCAATCAACGAGAATCACAGCAGTGGAACAGATCATTTCAACCGCGGAGGATGAGCTACAATCTGTGCGATCCAGCTGCCCTCAATATGGAGATGGTCCTGTCTATCATACAAGTGAAAAATGTAGATCTAGAAGCGTGTTTGTGACAAAACTATTTGGGCATAACTGGAGTACCTGAGTCCACCAACGCAGGAAAGATGTAAACATATGTGGAGACCATGCTGACCTCAGTATTCAGTGCCAAAAACCTGTTGAATCTCACGATTGTGGAGCAAGCACATAGATCACTCATGTCTCAGCCTCCGCCTGGGGCACCTCCATGACCCATTATTGAATTACCACACCATAATTCAGTGGCTTGCGAAAAGATGAACATAAATTACAGGGGGCAACCATATTGCATTCTATCCACACAGTGACGGTGCAGGACAGCCCACCAGAAGTTTTTGCCAATCAAGAAACAACTGCAGAAATACCATGCCATGCTCTATACGGCCCGCTTCTGGGTAGACTATAAAGGGAAACAAACCATTTTTACAAACCCAAAACCTGCAAACAATTTTCTCAAATCACTCTCACTGTGAAAAAGGAGGAAAATGTAGTGGATAATGAGAATGAAACATAGAAAACCTTTCCCATGGTCCACTTCACGTAATACTAGGGAAGAGCTCTGGCATTACACATGATGTCACCTAGAAGCAACTAATTATGGCTGGCAGCTGGCTATTTTTGTTGGCAGCTATCCACTTAATTCTACTGAGATGACATAGATCCAGAATGCTACAGCCACCTCTGCACAACTGGAGGGAGTCCAGTCGACTGGCAGTCCCTCAAAGGGAGCACGCCAAATGGAAACGATAAGTAGATTGCAATGTTTTATATTGTTTTGGTTTGTTCTGTTCTTTTTTGTTGTTGCTTATTGTTAGACTTAGGAATGTCTTTAGCCCATTAACCATGCTCAAGTGTTTGTGGTCAAGATTATTTGTTCATAGTCAAAGTGTAACTCACTTAGCATATGTGGTGATGCAACACAGTCAGACAATATTGTATATTAGAATACGCCTCACAATGAACAGTCCAGGGGGGCAAATTAACTTTCTGACATAGAACTTAATAACCCACGCAAGACTAGGCTGGATCTATCATATCTCACTCGGCGTACTATTCCGATTGCTGACCTGCAGGAGACTCATCTGACGTGCACTAATGATCACGCCATTCGAACAAAATCGGTGGGGTACGGATTAGCATCCTCATACTCATCATATTCCAGAGAGGTCCTAGTTAGACAGGGCTTCCTTTTCACCTTACTCACACCAAACTCAATGATCAGGAATGCATTGCAATTGCACCAGGGATACTCTATGGTACTCCAGTCACAACTGTTATTAAATATAGACTCAATGTGGATGATCCTATTTTCTACATGATATTGGAGTCATCTACATGCCATGTCATCAAATAACATCATATCGGGGGAGAGCGGAACACTTACCCACACCCTCACATGGTTAGGTCAATGGTAACAGACCGGCAGGGTAAATGAGCAGCTGACGTCATTCGAACAGGGCTAGATGAATACGGATTGGTGGATATTTGGCACTTACGACACCTGCAGCTGAGGAAAGGCACATTTGTCTCATTGGCTCAGGGTTTATAGTCCAGGCTTGACTAATGGTTGGTGTCTAGGGAATTCTGCATGAGGGTTGAATATGTGATACATATGCCTAAGACACTTTCCAATCATGCACCAGTTCAGCTAAAATTGAGGTTACCCAATGTTGCCCCAATCCCCTTCACATTGTGATTCCATGCATCAGCATTACTAGATGCTGTATTTAAACAGGAGGTGCACTCAGCTATTACTGAATATTTTGAAAAGAAGGTGGGCACTGTGTTGGGAAAGGTTAAGCTCTGGAAGGCCTTTATGGTCACAATTTGGGGTATCTGTATCAACACCATGATGGGAGTTCTGAAACACAATACGAGACCAATTAAAAAAAACGGAGGATGTTTTACACTCAATTTAGCACCAGTATGAAAGCTGTCCCCTACAGGCAAAACTAGCAGCTGTATGTCAAATCTCACTGAATTTCCTGACCTTGCAACTTCAGAAATACAATTTCTGTCCAAATGCCATGTGGTCAGAGCATACAGGGAGGGGGTTGCCCAGGATGCGCCTGGCCGAGAAGCTCCGGGCACCTAGGGACCAGGACCACGTTGTTAAAATTTTGATTCAGGAGGCTCGGGAGTGTTATGATACACCCTACATCCTTGCAGTATTTAACCAGTTCTTCTCTCAACTATAAGGGGTGGGTTCAATGCACCTGACCTTCATCTCTACTATCTCTGTGCAAAGGCTCACTTCGCACAATATTGGTACTCACCCCAAGAATATATACCACACTTTGCTGTAGAACATGTTGATGCTCCCCAGACTCGCTCTCTGTCATTCTGTCACATAAATGGAAGGGTATAAGACGAGCAGAGATTCATACACTGTGCTCTGCTATCATAGACTGGAGAGATTGGGGGTGGGCAGGGGGTTTGTCATTTTATGCTCAGGCCCTAATGCTGCATGACCATCCTTTCATATCGATTGCTCAGGAAGGGATGGTGATGCAAATGCTTACTTGTGAGGGCCTTAACACCATGGGAGAGGAGATGTCTACCCAAATGGCACATTCATCTCCCTGGATGATGCTGCTAACACCCAGAATTATACACCACTACTCAAATTTAAATATCATCGCCTTAGGGCTGCACTGCACATCCTACTCCCTTGCTTTCTGGACGAGCCACCTATGCTCACAGCATCATATAGATTGTTTACGAGCAACACACACTGACATTTAATCATGAAGCTCTATAATGCAATGCAGACCAACAGACCAGGTACCGAGGAAAGGGCACTAGAAGGGTGGAATGAGATACTTGACAGGCCAATTATAAGTGCAGATTGGAGGTTTTGCTGTCCACATCTCCATCTCCATACATCTAATTGTAATTTACTGATAATACACTTTAGGTTCCTGCACCAAATGCATTATACATTGGTCAAATTGTACAGGTTTGGGCTGAGGGAGGATGCCCACTGTATGAGATGTGGAGCAGAACACACTGCTTTTTGCATCTGGTTGGGTACTGTAACTCTGTTAATTAGTACTGGGCACTAGTCATTAGGGCCTTGACAGATACAGTTTTGGAACACATAGACTGTGACCCAGCAGTCTGTCTGCTAGGGCTGGTCAAGGATGTAAAACTGTCTAGCCATAAATTTGTATCAGTGGCCTTGCTGCTGGTGAAGAGGAGTGAGGCCCTTCACTGGGGAACAGTGCATGACTTCCACTAAACAACAGTGGCTGGTGGACATGGTGTACTGTCAAACACAGCTTGAGTTTTACGCTGAGAAACTGCCCCTGTCCTTGAAACCACAAGACATGTGAGGCCCTCTTACTGCATGCTTACTGTTTCATCTAGAAGAGACGAGTGACCTTGTTTCCGGTGGAGGTGCAAGGGGACTGTAACTTATGTTATGATACACTGTTTTGCATATGTAATACTGTGGCTGTCACAATGTACACTTGTTTTTTGTCATTATAGGGTGGATGTAGGTGACTTCTGATTTCTATTTAAATTACAGATGATATTGGTGATCTGTTGTCAAAATGCACAATAAAAACAATATTAAAAAAAGGACTCCCACTCTTAAGAATAAAGGCAGCTGCCACAGAGTGAGGTGTTACCTACTTTCCCAAGAAGGCCACTCAGGGTATTAGCCCAAAAGGCGAACTTCAAAGGAGAAGCCACCTTTGAAGGGCAAAAGTCATTACCATTCCTGTGCAGGCTGTCTTTTGTAGACAAGTTGGAGACAGGGCCAGAGAAGGAAAACCCCATAAAAACCATGTAATCCCTAGGTAGCCACCCCTCTAGGGTGGGCTACCAAGCTCCTGATTACTGAGGAAGGGTTCAGACAGCTTGAGAGTGTCAAGAATATTGCACTCTGGGATAACCAGATGCCACATATTGCAGGAAACACTTCACCAGAAAGGAGGGGACCTGGTAGCCCATTGGCTGGTGACCTCTTGGTCCCCTCAGAGCAATCCACTGGGATAAATATGGCACCCTTCCCTTCAGATCATTTGGGATTTGGAAAAAGGGCCAAACAAAAAGACTGCCCTGCTGTCCTTGAAAGTGCACAAATAGAAGCTGCACTGTCGGAAGAAATGCACCTGCTGCACTTTGAACTAGTAAAGTTTGGACTGTGCCCATGGATCCTGATTTAGGGTTAATTTCCAGCCCCACACAAAAGCCACTTGGCTGATCCCCTGGGACCAACTCTAGGGACAAAACGAGCTGAAGAAGCCCAAACTGACAAGTTGGTAACCACTGCAGACATTTTGCCGCTACTGGCAGCAAGACGCACCAAGAGACAAATACAAGATTGCCAAAAGTTGCACCTGCATCTGCTGGAACCAAGAGTGCCATCAGATTGTGGATTTGGTGCAACAGAGGCACACTAGCCTATGCCAGATTAGATTTACTTCTGTCTGCTATACCGAAAGAACTGCAGTCCAGCCGAAGGTGGCCTTGTACTGTCAAAGAGAGGACTTTTTGGGACCGCAAACTCCAAGGTCAAAGTCACTCCACCTCACCACACAGTTTCAGGAGCATCTTCAAGCATCTTTTCACCTGAATCCTCAGCATCAGGACCACTTCATAGAAGTCTATGGCGATCGTCCTGTAAAGTTTGGAATTAGCCCTAAAAACACTCTGGTGGCTAGGTATCTAGCTAAAGTATCCTTTCTAGCCCCCTAGACCTCTGTCCTGTCCGCTTTGGCCACCCAAGAAGCCAGAGGAGTCAAACTAACTCTTTCAAGCTTTGCAAAAGTTTACAAACTTTTTGCTGAGCAATACTTGTTTGTAGTTGGATTTACATTTAAAAGTGATAAAAGCCTATACAATCTGTATCTCTAGAACTCTGCGGTGGATTTTGCTCACCACACCAAGGTCTCTGAAAATTCATAAAACTATAATATATTTTTATAAATTAGTTTCCAATTGTTTTCATGCTGTGTGACTTTCTTATTTTATTGTTTGGTGCTGTTATTTTGTTAGTACTTGGAACTCAAAGCCACAGCTACAAAGGATGAGCTTAAAGTTGTGCAAATGAGCCTGAATTGACTGATGACAGTTTTTTGCGAGTGCATTTCATATTACGACCCCACAGCCATACCATACAGTACACCCATATCCTCACACTCACACTAAGTCACCTGGGGACCAAAGATTATGATCCCAGGAGAGTGTACGTGGTACGTGGTCTTATGGTTGCATTAGGTATTTTAAAACTATAAAGAAAGACTCATTGTACATGGTAGTTTGATTGCCAATGGTTTATTCAAAAGACTTTTTTGAGCATGGTTATTCAGAAACATTGCACTGCTTATATTGATGAAGATGCATTTAAATATGTCTATTGATTTCTTTGGTATGCTGCTGACATTTAACATGTGATGAATGTTTCTTATTAACATAGTGATCTCCCCTGACAAAGCCAATAAGACTGCTTTATATGTGGACGTGGTGCGAAAGCCAATAACCCTGCTTTATTTAAAATGACACCCCTTTATGGTGTGATGTACTACTTGGTATTGGTGGGAGTACTGTGATTTCATGTATATATTGTCTGTTCACTATATTATTTATTCAAAATTTTCACTAGCACTGCATCTACACCAGGATTATCTCTAGATTGAACTCTCTCTGAAATATTTTGTAATGTGTTAGTAATACAATTTACATCCAAAGCTTGCCATTTATTGCTAGCATAAATAAAGGTCTGCACTGGTTGAAGTTCCCTATTGACTGCCAAATGACTACTGAGTGAATTTGAATGGAACATTGTACTTGCATCTATGTATCTTGTCTTCCTATTCTGCTGGCTTTTCCCTGGAGGCCCGTCTCGCAGGAGTCAGGTACAGTCAGTACAGTCCTGACTGACAGTGGGATAATATAATCTTATGCATTATGTCTCTGTACTCCTAACTGTGCCAAAGTGTGTAGATCTGCATTTAAAACCCACTTAATTGTTACTGATGGTTGTTATTAAAATAAAACCAGAAGTACACAATTTGTCATAAATATATATTCTATTCAATTTTCATTAATTGTGTGCGCAGAAGTGCTTTCAAAACACCATTTGACACACATTCTTGAACAATTCCCACTATTCCTTTCTTACTGTGTTTTAGTAGCACCATTTAATTGTCACAAATAGCTGTCAAGGTAAAATACTTTACAAACACTGCCAAATCTATTGCATTCTTTAAAAAGTCACTATCCTGTGCCTTTTTTTAAAGATAATTGTGGTAGAGCCATATCCCTGTGTACCCTGAGCCCCCTTTATGCTGTAGTTATCCTTTGGTGCCAGACCCCCCAAAAACAAAATACATCTAGCCCTGGCTATGAGCTTGTTAGCCAGGCTTGGGCATTGTTTCTCATTTTGGAGGGCCAAGTAACAGAATCAGCAGAGGCAAATATTTCATTATGAATACCCTCTCACAAACCCACCGCTTAAATTCCCATTGCATTCTATTCAATCCAGTTTATATTCCACACTTAATATAAATGATAAAATAACAAAACGAATACATCCACAATCACCACAAGTGCTATTCAGACACTCATGAATTTGACTTACAGAACTGCACTACCATTCATCCAATGCAAATGTTTTTTGTAAAGTGTCAGCCCCAGTATGCAGCATAGAACCAACAGTGCCAATAGGTCTGACTTTAAAAGAATGTTGCATGGCAATGTGAAGAACTTAATAGCATGGGAGTGGGTATGTATTTGGATATGTTTTTGTGTGGAACTAAAGAACTGTAGAATAACATAGGAGTAGGTTAAAAGGTTCAGGTGGCACTTGCACTGTCATCCCAGATCTACAATATAGATTAATGACTGCCCTCCTCTCATCTGTGATGCCTCCAGGGAAAACAATATAAATGATTTAGGGCCAGATGCATCAAGCGAATTTGCATTCACAAATGCGTGAATCGCAAAATTCGTCCGTTTGCGAATGTAAAAATACCTTTCATTATGCGTGAAAGGCATTTGCTGTGCAATTTTAAGGAATCGCTGAAATAGCGATTCCTTAAAAAAATTGCGACCTCATTTAGAGAATCGCAAATTGTGGTTCTCTAAATAAGAAAACGCAAATAAGAAATCCTTATTTGCGATTTCTTAAGTACTTGTATCAAGCTTTTCTTTAATGCGAATAGTGCATTAAGGAATCACAATTACCACCAAATTCAATGTGGTGGTAACTATGTGCAAATTTAGAAAATGCATCATAAATGCATTTTTTAAATTGACATGTAACGCACACATGCCAAAGGGGCATTTTTGGGGTGCAGCAGTGGGGGCCTTAGGCCCCCAGCACCCTGGGGATTGCACTTCCTCATTTGCGAATTCCTAACTGGAATTTGCAATTTGGGAAATGCAAAAAGTTAGCAAATAGCGCGAATGGGGTCAAAATTCCTATTTGTGATTTGGTAATAGCAGTTGCGATTTTTAAGAAATTGCTATTACCGAATCGCAAATATGATACATACCATTTTGCATTTCTTAAATAGCGATTTCTTAAAAATCGCTATTTGAGAGTCGCAAAACGGAACCTTGATACATCTGACCCTCAGTTATCTAAAACACTTTAAATGCATTGGAATGCCATGTGTGTGCACCTGAAAGTTCAAGCTCAGCAGCTGGATAAATAAACAAAATGATGACAGATGTGTGGCGGGCAAGCACTTTTGTTGTGGAAGCACACAACATCTGCCCAATCAAAACCAGAACTCCTGGCTCTCACCATGTGGGCAGCACCAAAGTCCTTCTCTAGGTGATTCTCACATAATTGTCTGAAGATAGCTGCACTGTGAAACCAGATCATAAAAAGACAGAAAAAATTTGGCCTCATTTCATTGTGAGTATCCTGTTAAATAGTTCAATCCCAGGTTCTAAGGAAGAGAACAAAGGCAATTATGTTCAATTGTGTTTCCACTCACCCATCGTTTTTCTTGATGCTCCATCACATCCTCCTATGGAGTTTCTCCCGGTATGCTCATTTCCTATTAAAAAAGACCCCTGTGTTATTCTTATTGATCCCTTGGGGTAACGCTTAAGTACTTTGCTTGCCACTGGCGATCTTAATGATAAGTATGTTACATTGAAGAACCGTCTAATGTAATTTGTTCAATTTTCTAAAAAGAGGTACATTTTTCTGAAAGTTCAATTCTATTATGCTATACTTATCTCTTGTGTGTTCATATATTTCCTGTCATATACGACTTCAATGTTCCAAATGCTTGAGAAATAGATAAGGTTCAGATAACCTTCTATAACATTTTGCATAGTTTTTACCTTTCCTATCTAGCTGCAAGTCTTTTCAACTTCTATTGCTATTCAGTCCAACAGATTTGTGTTCACTCTTGTGAATTAACAAACTGCCAACCTGATTGACTGCAGATCTGGGAGTCTTTTTCATATTCTTTTCTTTTACACTGTATTTCCTCTGGGAATCACACCTTGCCGCTAGAGAATGATTTATTTTTTTCTGTCACCTTTCAGATGTAGACAAAAAAGCACTCACACTCTCACCTCCGAATGCTTTCTCTTGCATGCTAGCACATAAAATGCCAGTTGCCTGCCCTTCGTTAGACAGTCACAAAATCGCCTGCAGAACTAGAAATGTCACCATCCAATTCACAAGAGAATCAAAAACAAGCACTGGATGCCACCTTTTCCATTAAAT
This sequence comes from Pleurodeles waltl, assembly GCF_031143425.1. Lineage (NCBI taxonomy): Eukaryota > Metazoa > Chordata > Amphibia > Caudata > Salamandridae > Pleurodeles > Pleurodeles waltl. The sequence goes on from NC_090447.1 coordinate 503,949,700, forward strand.
TTTAAGGTGTTTTTTAGCAAATATTACAATAATACAATTAAAAATAATGCATATCAATAAATATGCAATATTATTTTTTATGAAAGTCCATTTCATCTCTTTGCACTTTTAGCTTCTTTTCTAATCCTACAATTATATTATTTCTTCTAATTTTTTTATCCAAATTTATCATAATAATCATAAATTCATTAGATATTAATATACATCTCACTCCAATACAGCAGTTTTCTTCCTTTCTTTCTTCCTTTGGGTTTGTTAGGAATCAGACTTTCACCTTATGTCCTCTCTCAGCGCCCCCAAGTCAAGTATATACTCTACCTTTTCAAGAACATCTGGGTTACATAAACATCTTGCTTCCCTCCCACTGCTTTTACCAATATGAGATAAACAAAGCTCAGTGAACAGAACAAAATAAGTAACAGCCTTTCCTTTTAAGAGGCGACTGCGAGTACAGCGCAGCCTTTGCCATTATTCAACCCCTCTTGGACGAACACGAACTGCCACTAAACAGACCTTGAGGGATTCCTTCACCAGAATATCCTGTCTCGGCCATACTGAGAGAGACATCCATGCCAGAATAGAGATGGTCTCAAAGAGAGCGTTACCACTTATTCCTAATCCCCAGGTTAGTGCTTGTCAAGAAGCTGAAGAGACTTCGAGTATTCGCCACACAAATGTCGTGCTTGAGACCTTAGGACAAAATGGTGAAGGAGAGGTTATCAAGTGAGGTAAGGCTGTAGGAAAACAGTTCTCAATGTGTGGCAATAGCTGCCTATGTATTAAGTAAAATAAACATTGAAATCGCCTGTCCCTCCCATACCCCCTCACCCCTCACCCAGGCAAAGGGCTCTGAGAATTTTTGATTTCATCTAGGTGTTCCTCAGTTGATTAATGAAAGAGGATAGCATTGTATGAAGAAACCTACAACCCCTCTTGTCTATCTTGGTTTGAAAGTACAGGAAATTAAATTTGGGGAGGGGTTTTGTGCTTGGGAGAAAAAGAATCTGAGCAGGTAACGAAAGTGGCTACTTTTCAAGAGGGAGGTCATTCTTAGATTATTCCTACAGACAGCTTCAGTTGGCTGTTGGCAATGACCTATTGTTTCTGAATCATTAAGTTATAGACACGTAGCTTTGGCCAGCTCCTTGCTCATGTTTGGGTTACTTTCTTGTTTATCTAATATCAATTTTTCTTATTTCTTATTTGATGTCTTTCATATCTATGCATTGCTTGTTCCATTTCTGCAGCATTTCTTCTTTAATATTTTCTGAATGGGTGGTGACTGCTTTTCCACTGCTTGCATTTAATAAACTACATATGTTTTCTGTTTTCTTGCTCTCTTCTCCCAATCTGCTCCACTTTATGCTCTTTATATATATCTCTATATGTCTCTCTCTCTATATATATATGTATATATATATATATATATATATATATATATATCAAACCAAGGCCCTTTCAGGGTTAGAGTGACGGATAAATTATGCAGAAAACAAAGGAGAACTCTGGGAAGTTCCCAATGTTTGCATATATATATATATATATATATATATATATATATATATATATATATATATGGCACTCACCACTAGGTAATTATAGTTAGGACCTTGTTTCCATAGGAAGAGCATTTTTTGTTTTGCGTATAACTTTGGCCCCACTTGATGAACCTTTTGAAAATCTGCAAAACGTATTCTGTGCTAAGCTGAGCTTTCGTCTTGAAAGTTTCAGGGTGATCCATCAAGTGGCGGCAAAAAAAAAGCATTTTCCCCATAACTTTTTTAAGAGGACCTTTAGACACGCCTACGGGCTGAACCACTGAGCGGAATTACACTAAATGTGTCACAAAGCTAGATTCTGTTCCACAGATCACACTTTTTGTGGTTTGGTGTGAATCCATTCAGTTTTTGTGGAGTCATTCAAGTCCAGAAAATATAGATATATAGGGATGTGGATCGTATGTGGATCCAACACTTCAAAAAGGAAGCTTTGGCAGCCATCCTGTCCCTGAAAAAAAAAGACAAAAAAAAAGAAAAGGGGCCAGGGTAGATTCACCCAGACCCCTTAGCCCTGGTGCTGGAGTCCCTGGGGCCAGGGCTAAAAACATTTTTTTAAAACAAAAACAGAAAAATCCATGGGTGGATCAGCAGATTTTTTAGATATTTGATTTTTTTTTTAAATAAAAAGAAAGGCCTCTCCCCAAGTGGGTAAGGTCCAGGGGCCATTTGGTGTTAATGTAGGAGGGGGCACACAGGGCCCCCCTCCTTGGGCTTTAATAAGCCCCAGTGACCACCACCTCCCCAGGATCATTGAGCTAATGTGTGCGGGGGCAACAAGGCCATCAGGACCACCACTCCCCAGAGCAAAAATGTTTAAGTAAGTGGGGGAGACTTGATGGCCCCCCACAGCCCCACGTTCCACCACCTACCCAGAGCTACACTGATTAATGAGCTGGGCGCCCCATAGCCACTGCCCCGAGGACAACCACACCCAAAGCAAGTATTGAAAAAAAGCAAAAGGTGGTCGCTTTGGGACCCCCAAGCCCCAGGAACCACCACCTCCCAAGGGCTACACTGATTAATCAGAGGGGGTCTAATAGCCCCTGCCGGTGCTCCAGGGACCGCCCCCCAGGAGCAAATATTTAAAAAAAGAAAGAGGGTCCCTTCGGGACCCCCGAGCCATGGGGACCCCCACCTACCTGGGGCTACACTGATTTATGAGAGGGGGGCCACGCAACAACCCCGCACTTCCCCAGGGACCACCCCGGGGAAAATATTTATGAAAAGAAAGGGGGTCCATTTGGGACCTCCAACCCCTGGGGACCATCACCCCCCCAGGGCTATGTCCTTCTTGGAGGTGCTACGAGGACCACCTCATGGAGCCACAGATGGCCCTAGGCCACCACTCCCCAGGGCCAGCTCCTTCTATGGCCTGGAGTGCCAACCCTCGGGACATAGCAGTTTCCTGTGGCTTGGCTGCACCTTTGCAGCTGCAGCCAAGTCAAAGCAAACACTTCGGGTTTTAACAGTAGGACCTAAAAAGCAGGTCCTGCTATCAAAATCCAAAGCATTCATCTTTGTCCCCTGCACACGTGATTAAATGCTTCAGCAAGCACAGAGCTGCTGTGAAAGTAGCTCCATGCCTGCTGAAGCAACGGCACTGCAAGGGAAGCCCTAAGGCTTCCCATGCACTGGCAGGTAGGCCGTAAGGGCATTTTACTACAATATTAAAAGTAAACAAATAAGAAGGGACCATGGGAGAGCCCTTGAGGGATCCCTTCAGGTCCCAGATTGCCCAAAAAGGGCTAAAAAAAAGAAAACATAGCTCAGTGCACAGGCCGCAGACCTTCACACTGGACACTGGGAGTTTGAGTCAAGCTGGACTCATTTCCCTTTAAAAAAAAAATATATATATATGTTTTTATAATCAATAAAACACATTTTTGTAAATTGTAGAGAAATATCTCATTCTAAGTATATCAGACATCAAAGCCTAAATAAATTCTATCTCTCTCCCTCCCTTTCTTACTCTTTCTTCTGTCTTTCAATCAGTTTCTCCCACTCACACATCCACTCAGAGAATTATGAACCCACTCACAGACTCACTCACTCATGCATCCACTCATAGACCCCGTTAGACAATGATGCAACCACTCACAGACCCACATAGACCTTCATGCACTCACTTACCTACAGCCCCATCTTGAACCTCACACACTCAGTCACAGACACAGTCGGACACTTACGCACCCACTCACAAACCCATTCAGACTGTCACACACCCACTCACAGACCCACTGACAACCTCATGCACCCTCTCACAGACCTGCACACACACTAACGCACACACTAAAACACTGATGTACACACTCTTACACTCAGACATACAATCTGACAGATTGCCTTAAAGATACACCTTTTCACACCCAGAGTGCCTACAGACAACTCCCGCCTTGCATGGTCAAAGGGCAATGTTCATCATGGGTACGGGTGGTCAGGAAAGTTGGTTGCATGGTCTAGCTGCAGGCCAGGTCTTGTGGGCAGCCTCTGGTGCACAAGGGTGAAGGCCGTGCATGGGGTAAGATTGGGTGCTCATAGGGGGTTAGCCACTGTGGTGGCGGTGGTTGAATTAACGTATAGTAATGAAAATGACTATGTGTTAAAAAAAAACGTGGAAATTCACTGAAAAAACAAAGGGTACAGGGACATTATAGTTGGTAAATAGAATTTAAAAAAAAAACTGAAATTCACTGGAAAAAAAACAAACGTTACAGGGACGTTATAGTTAGGCTCACATTTGAAATGTACAAAACTAAAACTCACACCCCCGCAATGCACAGTTTTTTTGTCAGACATTTTACTACAAATATTACATTGAGATTTTCAATGACGTTATCAAAGATGTTATGAGTGCCTTCATTTGTGGAGTAATTAGAAGTGCATGGCGAGGGTGCAACTTATAGTAACCTTTGTTTCTTTCAGTGAAATATATATATATATATATATATATATATATATATATATATATATATATAACCTAGTGTTGGTCGCCACCAGGTAGTTATAGTTCAGACCTAGTTTATATAGATTTTTTTTATTTTTTTTTGCTAATGACTTTGGCACAGTTTGAAGAATCTTCGCAAAATTTTCCAAAAAACACGACATCTTTAATAACATCATTGATAATATCAGTGTAATATTTGAAGTAAAATGTTTGACAAAAAAACTAGTTATAGTTACCTTACTGCACTAGTTATAGTTACTTGAGGTAATTCTTACTCTAACTGGTGAATTTCTATGGTTTTATATGTTTAAAATGTTGGTCTAACTCTAACGTCTCTGTAACCTTTGGTTTTTTTTCAGTGAATTGTTATGGGTTTTTTTGTATTCTATTTCCTAACTATAAATACCTGTAATCTTATATATATATATATATATATATATATATATATATTTTTTTTTTCAATTTAAAAAACCTATGGTAACAGAGATGTCATAGTTAGTTTCTGAATTTTGTCATGCAAAAACATAGAACTTCAGCAGTTATAGTTATAGTTATTTTAAGTAACTATAACTCACTCCCTAAGGTAAATGTAACTCGTGTCCCTGCCATGCACAGTTTTTTATTCAATATTTGACTGCTGATGTTCCATTTATATTTTTAATGACACTATATAGCACTATAAAGTCTGGGGTAATTAGCAGTGCATGGAAAGGGTGCAAGTTACAGTTACCATAAGGCACAAGTTATAGCTACTTGAAATAACTCCAACAGTAAATGCTCAATTTTTATAGTTTTGTACAAGTAAATTCAGAACCTAACTATAAAGTACCTGTAACCTTTGTTTTTTTTTCAGTGAATTTCTTTGGGGTTTCTTAATGTGAAGTCATTTTAATTACTATATGTTAATTCAACGACTGCTGTGCACAGACTTTGGTCATGATGGCAGGGGTTGGCCTCCATAACCACCCAGCCCTGCACCATGCACAGCTGAATGGTCTGTCTCTCTGGGTGTGAGAATAGGTGTGATAGTGTATCTCTGGGTGTGAGAGTGTCTGTCTGGGTGTGATAGTGGGTGCATGAGGATCTGAGTCAGTTTCTGAGCGGCTCTGTGAGTGGGTGCATTAGTGTCTGAGTGTGTGTGTGTGTGTGTGTCTGAGTGGATCTGTGAGTGGATGGGTGAGGGTCTGAGTGGGTCAGTGAGTGAGTTCCTGAGTGGGTCAGGGAGTGGGTGCATGAGGGTCTGAGTAGGTCTGCGAGTGGCCCCACCATGCACAGTTTGTTCTTCATAATTTGACTGCTAATGTTTAAATTATAGTTTTAATGACATCATAGAAGTTGTCATGAGTGTTGTGATATCTGGAGTAATTAGCAATGCATGGCGAGGGCACAAATTATAGTTACCTTAGGGCATAAGTTATAGTTACTTGAAATAACTCTAACAGTAACTGCCGAATTTCTATGTTTTTGTACAAGTAAATTCAGAACCTAACTATAAAGTCCCTGTAACCTTTGTTTTTTCAGTGAATTTCTATGGTGTTTTTAATGCAAAGTGATTTTAGTTACTATACGTTAATATAAACACTGCCGCTCACAGCCTTAGGCCGTGATGTGAGGGGTTGGCCACAGGGCCTGTCCTGCAGTCAACCCCTGATAACCACCCAATTCCATGCTGCACATGGTCTTTGCCTGTGCATGGTGGGGGTTTGCCACAGGGCCTGGCCTGCAGACAGGCCCTCCATCCAGCCCCCATAACCACCCAACTCCACACCACGCACAGCCGAATGATATGTCTCTCTGGTTGTGAGAATAGATGTGAGAGGGTATCTCTGGGTGTGAGAGTGTTTGTCTGGGTGTGATAGTGGGTGCATGAAAGTCTGTGTTGTTCTGTGAATGGATGTGTGACATCTGAGTGGGTAGGTGAATGGGTGCGTCAGTGTCTGAGTGGATTGTGACTGGGTGCATCAGTATCTGAGTGGGTCTCTGTGTGGGTGGGTGTCTGAGTTGGTCAATGAGTGGGTTCTTGAGTATCTGAGTGAGTCTTTGAGTAGATGCATGAGGGTCTGATAAGGGCTATGAGTGGGTGCGTGAGTGCCTGAGTGGGTCTGTGAGTGGGTGTGTGAGTGTCTGAGTGGAACAGTGAGTGGGTGTATCAGTGTCTGAGTGGGTCTGTGAGTGGGTGCATCAGTGTCTGAGTGGGTCTCTGAGTGGGAGTGTGTCTGAGTTGGTCTGTGATTGGGTGCTTGAGTGAGTGGGTCTGTGAGTGGATGCATGAGGGTCTGATTGGGTCTGTGAGTGGGTGTGTGAGTACCTGAGTGGGTCTGTGAGTGGATATGTGAGGGGATTAGTAGGACTGTGAGTGGGTGCAGCAGTGTCTGAGTTGGTCTGTGGTTGGGGGTGTCAGTATTGGAGTGGGTCAGTAATTGGGTGCCTCAGTGTCTGGGTGGGTCTGTGAGTGGGTGCCTGAGGGTATGAGTGGGTCTGTCTGTGAGTGGGTGCCTGAGTGCCTGAGTGGGTCTGTGAGTGGGTGCTTGAGGGTCTGAGTGAGTCAGTGAGTGGGTGCATCAGTGTCTGAGTGGGTCTGTAAGTGAGCGCACCATTACCTGAGTGGGTCTGTGAGTGGGTGTGAGAGTGACACTATAAGTGAATTAATTAGTATATGACTGTCTTTGTGAATGATCTTTATTGTTGCCAATATTTGCAAATTCACTGTGATGTCACATGAGGGTCCGCACTGAGCTTCGCAATGTATTTGCAAATATCGCGCAGAGTGTACAAAAATATTTTTAAGGACATTATTTCACCCCTCACTGATCCCTATATCACAGCTCTGGGGTCAGGGTACCTCCTCCCTGACCTCTTATGCCACTTTTAATTTCCTGTTACCCAAAATGGCAGCTGCAACTTTCTGCAGGGGTCCCAAAACAGGTTTTCCCCATGCAATTTCCCATGGGGATTTTAGACACGACTACAGCCTGAACTGCTGAACAGAATCAGAGATCTTTGTCCAGAAAGCATTCTTTTTGTACTTTGGTGTAAATCCGTTCCGTAGTTTTGGAGTTATTAAAGGAAAAAGAAATATAGATATCTAGGGATCTGTGGATCACAGTGAAAACGCAGCTCTGATTGGCTGGCAGCAACCTGACAGGAAAGTTGTGGTTGCCGTTTTGTTTCTTGCTTGGGCCAGGAGAAGGGAAAAAAAAGGGGAAAATACATAAGGGGTCAGGATAAAGGTATCGCAACCCTACAAGACACATGGCGGGGTTCCTCAAGGTCCGGTAATGGCAAAACAATTGCCCAATATGTTTTTTGGGCGAAACCACGAGTTATAAGTTATGAGTTATAACTTTGGTCACAAATTATAGTTACTTGAAAGAACTTTAAGGATAACAAGTGAATTTCTATGGTTTTACACATTTAAAATGTGTGTCTGGCATAGCGTCCCTGTAACCTTTGTTTTCCTAGGTGAATTTCTATGTTTTATTTCCTAACTATAATGTCCCTGTATCCTTTATTTGTTTCTGTGAATTTCTATTTTTTTATTAACGGAAAGTATTTTTAATTATTAAGGGCCTGATTATGATCTTGGTGGATGGGATGCTCTGTCAAAAACATGAAGACTATCCCGTCCGTCATATTACAAGTTCCATTATATCCTATGGAACTTGTAATGTGGCGGACGGGATATCTGCCATGTTTGTGACAGAGTATCCCATCTGCCAAGATTGTAATCAGGCCCTGTGTGTCAATCTAACCACTGCCCATGAATGGCCTTCGGCTATGCGTGTTGGGATTTGGCCACAGGGCCCGAGCTGTTCGCATGCCCTGGGGCCAAACCCATATTACAGCCCAACCCACACCACACACAGCATGGCAGGGTTGGAAGCACAACACTCATGAAGTGCTTCTTTATTTGGTGGAGATGTGATCATATTTCTGTTCATCAAGATTGTATCTGCAAAATAGGTGGGACGTGCATTTGGGGGTCCTTTTAATGAGCTGTCCATGTTCCTTGGATATCTGGTATCAGCTGCAGATGACAAGAAAGAACCCACACATCATAGTCGCTACATGAGCTATTGTGTTAAAAAAAAAGATGCAACATCTCCTTCAAAGTTTACTCATAACTTTTCAAGGTGAAAATGCTGATGAAACACATTTGCTTTGCCTTGGCCATGTGCACAGAGTTAGGATGATTAGTACTTCACAGAAGTGGCGATTCAACCTGGGCATCTGCTGTGTTCATATATGTTAATATTTCTAGTTGAGGTTTATTTTCTGTGAAATGAGCATCATGCCAGAATGAATCCTCCCCTGCATATTTATCTAAGAAGAGGCCAGCGTTTTGAGCAGAATGTCTGCCCAACTGGAGTACCTTCGACTAAAAATAAGTGGTATCTCATTGGATAAATGTATTGTGCATCTCCTACTCTACAGCTGTAAAGGAAGCTGAGGTAGTGTCTCCAGTTTCCTTGTGTGTCTATAATTTTGCCAATTTGATTCTCTCTCGAGTGTGTCCATTAGATAACTTTACAAGGTTAAACTGCAGAGAAAACAAACTTGTATGATTTGTACTTTAGAGAAGTAAGTGCTTCATTTTTTCTATTTATCAAAGGGTCTGCGGAGGAGACTCAATCCCATGCAGTCCCAGCCATCTCCCCACCTCCTGGGGGAGCTGGCATTGCTCCAGCATGCTGAGAGCTGCTGAAAATGCAGCTTCCTGCATGCAGGAGGAATATTTTAATTTCTTTCCCTGCCCTCAAGTTCACAGGCAGTGAAAAAAAAGAAAAATCTGCTTCGCACAAACAGGAGCATTTTCACAGCTGCCGCTTGCTGGAAGCAGAGTGTTTGCATTTGCTTTGCAAGCGAAAACAAACTGCTACCTCCTGAGGTTGGGCACCTTGGGAGGTGGTGGAGCCAGCCCTGGGGCATAGTAGTCCCCAGGGCAATATATGGCTCTAGGAGAGGGGCCGTGTGGCCCCATCTTTCTTTGTAAATATGCATTTCGCCCCAGGGAGGTGGTGGTCCCTGGTGACCCCCTCATTAAATGTAATCACAGCCCTGGGGAGGTGGTGGTCACCAGGAGACCCGGGGCATCTTCGCAGACCCCCCAATAATATTTATCATTTAACTCTGGGGAGGTGGTGGTCTAAGCGGCCCCCCTATATATATTTAAAAAATAGCTCTAGGGAGTAAGTTGTCCACGGTGCCCTGGGAGGTCCACAGGGTCCCCTACATAGTTTAAAATTGTAGCACCTGGAAAGTGATGGCACTTAGGGCCTTTAACAGCCCTGGGAGGGGGGCACCATGCTCTCCCTCCTTAATACTAAAAATGTGTATGCTGCCAAGACCTGGCCAACCCAGGGGCAATATTAAAAGCAAGAGCTGGAGATAGTGCTTGCTTTTTTTCAATTCCACATCAAAATTCACAAAAAATGCTTCTTTGTTTTCAACCAAGGCTAAGGGGTTAGGGTAAGCCTACCCTGCCCCCTTTTTCCTCTGTTTTTGTTTCTTTTTGAGACTCGTCTGAAGGTGAGTCTCAAAATGTCTTCCAATGCTTCCTGGTTGAAGTATTGGCAGCCAATCAGATATCTGCACAAGATCGGGAGGATTTGCGAAGTGTTCACACCTCTAGATACACAAATTTGGTTTTCCTTTAATATATCCAAAACTACTGAATGGATTTACACCAAATACAAAAGTGTGATTCCCTAGACCAAATTCTGCCTTTCTGGCAAATTTGGTGTAATTCCGTCCGGAGGTTCGAGCTGTAGCCATGTTTATGGCTGTAGGAATTCAAATGGAAAAAACACTTTTTTTTACCCCTATTTGTTTTTCAGCCCACTTGCTAGATAACCCTGTAACTTTCATGCACAGCAAGACTCTTCGGCGCACTTAATTTGGAAAAGTTTGGGAAAATTTGTTCAATGGCACCAAAGATACAGCCAAGTAAAAAAAGCTTTCCAAATGGGAGCTAGGTTCTAATTATAACTACCTACTGGCGGCCGCAATTAGGATATATATATATATATATATATATATATATATATATATATATATTTTCAATAAACAGTGGGTATCAGATAAAGTTTTCCAGCGCTAATTCTCAGAAATGCTGGTGCCCAACCAGCGTTAGTAACGTAATTGTTAATCAAAGAGTGATCTGAGTCCATCACACGCATGTTTGTTCCAAGACTTCTTTCTTTTATTATCCAATTGTAGATATTCGAAACACAGCAGAGACAGCCAATTTAAACTGTCTCCTGAAGACAACAAAAAACAGCAGACATCTGTTTCCAGACAAAGGCCCTCATTACAACCCTGGGGGTAAATCCCGCTTACCGCCGTGCAGAAGACTACCAACATACCGCTGCGGCCGTGGAATTCCGCTACAGGTATTACGACCCACAGCTCGGAATCCGCCACAATACAGACACCCACACAAGTCAGCCCCACCAAAGGTCAGTGATAAACTAGCGATAACAAAACCGACACCGTCACGCCAACAGTAATACCCCCACACTATCACGACCCATGAATCAACGCAGCGGTCTTTCAACCGCAGTAATCTATTGGCGGTACACACTGCCGCGCTCAAAATACACACACATATAAAAAAAAAAAAACACCTTGACAATTCTAAATACACACACCTGATACACATACACACACCACACCCACACACCCAATCCAATATAAAGCACACACCCACATTACCCACAAACCCTTACCACCAGAAATTTGAAAGCAGGCCAGAGAGAGACACTACCTAAAACAACACCAGCATCTACAGACACAAAACACCATCAATTACAACAACATCCACGCACCTCAAACAACGCACACCAACACACACCCTCACACATCACAACAGACACCACCCCACACATCACCCACAACACATCATGGCACATCAATGACACCCCAGGTTTTCTGAGGAGGAGCTCAGGGTCATGGTGGAGGAAATCGTCCGGGTAGAGCCACAGCTATTCGGATGACAGGTGCAGCAGAACTCCATTGCTAAGAAGATGGAGCTATGGCGCAGAATTGTTGACAGGGTAAACGCAGTGGGACAGCATCCAAGAACACAGGATGACATCAGAAAGAGGTGGAACGACTTACGGGGGAAGGTGCGTTCTGTGGTCTCCAGACACCACATTGCTGTACAGAGGACTGGCGGTGGACCCCCACCTCCTCCCCATAACTAACAACATGGGAGAAGCAAGTCTTGGCAAAGCTGCATCCTGAGGCCTTGCAGGAGTTGCAGGAGGTCTAGACTCTGGTAAGGCAAATCTTTACTACCTTATCCCCCCACCCCACCTGCATGCCATCACATACTCTCACCCTTACCCTCACACCTATCACCCCAACAACCCACAGACACCCCACCAACACAACCCACACATCCCAAAACCAAGCCCTGCATGTAACTCCAATGCATGGACACCCATCACCCAAGCATGTCCACTACAGAGACTCACTCATGCCCCAAAATCACCAATCACACAAGGACCAAGCCAATAATGCAAGCACTGGAGTAGAGGGTCAGCCACCCATTGCACACGATGGCACACACAGATACAATAATTATGCATTTACACCCCAACAAGACCCCTACCCAACGTCACTGGACAGGAGGTGCCAGACATATCCAGTCCCCCCACAGAAGAGGCCCACGGTGATGACAGCAGCTCTGCACGCCTTGATCAAGATGACCAGTCCGGCCCATCTGGGACCTCGGGACAGTCGGTTCCACTGACACTGTCATAAGCCACCACAGAACCTCCCCCCTCAGGAAACACTAGCACAGCACCCACCCAGCGAGCCCATCACTCTGTCCCCAGGACACGTCAATCAGCAGTGTGTCCACCACTACAGGGAACCCAGGCAAACCCACCAACCCAAGAAAATCAGGGACCTGGGGGCAGTGGCACTGGGCACACGGTTCAGGGGACAGAGGCACAGGATAACAGGGAAACTGAGAGGACTGCTGTGCGACGGGGGAGGACAGGCCCAGGGAACCCACTCTCCACGAGGCACTCTTCAACATCATGGGAGCTTACCATCATTCCCAGGAGACGATGGGAACGGTACTGGTCAAGTTTCAGGAGACCCAGCGGCTGCAGGAGGAACACTACCTTGGGATCAGGGAGAACTTGAAGTCCATTAACACCACCCTGGTCACCATTGCAGCAGACCTTGTCAACACCAGGAGGGACACAGTAGCACAACAAGGGGCCCCTGACACTAGCCTGGACGATGAACAGCCCTCCACCTCCGCCGGCGCTAGTGGACAGAAGGCACTGACACAGGAACAACAGGACACCAGCAACCCACCCCGTGCAGATGGAGAACCACCCCGCAAACGTTCCCTGAGATCCAGGAACAAGACAGAGAACATACCAAGACCCCGCCAGGAAATGAGACCCCCCTGAATGTCACCCTTCTGTCCCACTATGTCACCCTGTCCATCCTTAAACTGCCATTGCTCCACTTCCTATGCCCCTTTGGACAATGCACCTGTGAAACAAATAGACTGGACTCTGCCATGGAAATTCCTCCACCACCCCCCATGCCCATTTTACAACCCCCTCCACTTATTAGCACAGGAATAAACACACTTCAATCACAAAACAATCTGGAGTCAGTCTGTGCTTTCACAAATGTGTAATTGCAATAACTATGGAATATAGCAATGTCAATTTACTTGTTCACATACCTATGTAACACAGCTGTAGGCCAGCAGTAAACATAGCTGAGGGCACAAAGTGGAACCCAGATCTGTGAAATGGAATGTCAAGTGACAAGTCAGGGTCCATACACTAAATGAAAATAACACACGTATGCTAGTTCCAACAATAGTATGAGATGTGGGAAGCAGTGACATCTTCTTACCTGTGTCTCACTGGAAGTATTGCATGATGATGTTGTTTCGGTTTTCAATATCCTCTTCTTCTGCCTCCTCTGCTTCACTGTCCACAGGCTCCACAGCTGCCATAAGACCACCAACTGGCCCATCCTCCTGCAAAAAAGTCACCTGGCGTCGCAAAGCCAGGTTGTGCAGCCTACAGCAGGCCCTGATTTTCTGGCACATCTTCTTCGGTGAGTAGTATAGGGAACTACTTGTCAGATGGAGGCACCAGAATCTGGCCTTCAGGAGGCCGAAGGTGCATTCGATCACCCTCCTAGTTCGCCCATTTGCCTTATTGTAGTGTTCCTCTGCCCTTGTCCTGGGATTCCTCACTGGTGTCAGTAGCCATGACAGGTTGGGGTAACCAGATTCACCTGCCACGGGACAACTGTTAGACACATGCTAACCCTTAGGGACAGCCCCATACTCAGACAGCAAATGAAACTGTGTGGGGACTTTAGGCTCACCTCTTAGCCACACATGGTGCCTCTGGATTTGGCCCATCACATAAGGGATGCTGCAATTCCTCAAAATGTAAGCGTCATGCACTGAGCCAGGATACTTGGCATTCACATGGGAGACGTACTGGTCTGCCAAACACACCATCTGCACATTCACAAAATGGCAGCTCTTCCGGTTTCTATGCACCTGTTCATTCGTGCGGGGGGTACAAATGCAAGATGTGTACCATCAATGGCACCAATGATGTTGGGGATATGTCCCAGGGCATAGAAGTCCCCTTTCACTGTGGGCAAATCCTCCACCTGAGGGAACACGATGTAGCTGCGCATGTGTTTCAGCAGGTCAGATAACACTCTGGAAAACACGTTAGAGAACATTGGCTGGGACATCCCTGATGCCATGCCCACTGTTGTTTGAAAAGACCCACTGGCGAGGAAATGGAGTACAGACAGGACCTGCACTAGAGGGGGGATTTCTGTGGGATGGTGGATAGCTGACATCAGGTCCGGCTCCAACTGGGCACACAGTCCCTGGATTGTTCCACTATCAAGTCTGCATGTGACTAGGATGTGTCTCTCTTCCATTGTCGACAGGGTTCTGTCCACTGGAGGATGCCACCATCTCATCACCTGCCCCAGCGGATGTGCCCTATGGAGGAGAACAGCGAGCAGAGAGTCATCCAACACTGAAGTATCACAATGTGTTATTTGCAGAAACTTTATTAATCCGCAATGTGCCGGTATCTGTCTATATTCCCGGCCTATATAGGTGTGACGCAGTTTACATCCATCCCATGTGGCCTCCTGAAATGGTGGCTGCCTGACCTGTAAGGTGGGACAAGGGGATATGAGGAAACCGCGCTGGCATTCTACACCGTTGCGGTGGGCGGTCGAAGACCGCGGCGCAATTCTGCATTGGTTAACATTGGGCCCTATGGGTCCCAGGAGCCAATGACTATGTGAGCCGGCGGTGATGGTACGCACCGCCACGGACTTGACCACCATTTTCTATCTGTTCACTCACTTGATACCTGACCTTCAACAGGAGAGGACCTACACTGCAAGTGCTGCTGTGGCCTGTGTCTGGAAGTGACGATGGCTCATGTGTCTGGGGAGAGGGCCCCTGCCTTCACTTTGGAGGAGTTGGAGAAACTAGTGGATGGGGTCCTCCCCCAGTACACGCAGCTGTATGGTCCTCCAGACAAACAGGTGAGTACACTGTGAGCATGCTGCATGGGCAATGCCTGTTTTGAGTGATGTGGATGGAAGATACATGGGGGGGCTGAGGCCTGCATGTGTGGATGGGGAGTGTATGTGCGTCAGGGCAAGGGTGGGAACTGGGGGGCAATGAGTATGACAGTCCGGATGGGTCAGTAATTTCCTTTCCCCCTGTACCATTCCTCTAGGTCAGCGCCCACCAGAAAAAGGGTATTTGGCATGCCATCGCCAAGGACGTCCGGACCCTGGGGGTCTACCACAGATGGAGCACCCACTGCCGGAAAAGATGAGAGGCCCTGCGCCGCTGGAGCAAGAAAATGGCAGAGGCCCAGTTGAGGATGGCCTCCCAACATGGGAGGGGTGCCCTTTGCACCATGACCCCTCTGATGTTGCGGATCCTGGCAGTGGCCTACCCGGAGTTGGATGGGCACTTGAGGGCATCACAGCAGCCACAAGGGGGTGAGTACACTCTCATTCAGCTGACTCTGCATGCATTATGAGGTGTCTGGGTGGGGGAGGTGGGCAGTGGGTTCCCCTAGGCCAGGGTGAACTTGGTAGGCAAGGTCCCTTGTGAGGCAGGCTAAGTGGCACCCCAACCCACCAGTGGGAGTAGCCATCTACACCTAGTCAGGCTCCTGTGACTTCCAGGCGTGCAGCAATTGGTCTTAAGCCTCGTACCCCCATAGTCAGCTGAAATTTCTAGGAACTGTGTGTTGTGCCCGCCAATGGTAGTGGTGTTGCATGCACTGAACATGTCTTTCTTCTGTCTATCCCTCCCCCTTTTTGTGGTCTCCCTGTTCTTGTGTGCAATAGCATCATCAGGAGGAGGAGCATTGGCACTGGAGCAGGAGGGAGCTGCAACCTACTTGACCCTGGAGGGCGAAACAACAGAGTCTGAAGCCACCAGTTGGATGGAGGGCGAGGGGAGCTCCATGGTGGGGACAGGAGCAGACAGCAGTGACATCGACTCCTCCTCTGATGGGAGCTCCTATGCGGTGGCGGGCACCTCTGTGCCTACCGCATCAACAGGTACACCCACCACCCCCCTACCTGCACCACCCTCCCAGCAGCCACTCAGCGTGTGTCCTGTGTCCGCTCACTCAGGAGGGTGGGCATCTCCTTCGCCCCAGGCACCTCATGTCCTGCCCCTGTCAGCCCTGCTGCCCTCAGTGAGGAGGCTATTGACCTCCTGAGATACCTCACTGTTGGGCAATCTACCATTGTGAATGCCATCCAGGGTGTAGAGAGGCATTTGCAACAAACAAATGCATACCTGGAGGGCATTCATTCTGGCGAGGCAGCCCAACAAAGACCATTTCAGGCTCTGGCCTCAGCACTGATGGCAGCCATTGTCCCTATGTCCAGCCTCCCCCTGTCCAACTTCCTCCACCCAGACCCAATTCCCTGTACCCCAGCCTATCCCAAGCACACCATCAGACCAGCATGCACACTCATCAACACACAAGAGTAGACATGGAAACATAAGCCCCACACATCCCACAGGCACTCACACAAGCACCATCCCCATGTAGACACAGCAACATCCACTGCCTCCACCGTGTCCCCCTCCTGCACATCCTCCTCCTACCTCCGTGTCTCTTCTCCACTCACACCTGAATGCCCTACATGCTCAGCCACTGCCTCCATCACCAGCATGCCAATCATCACACACCGCTCATGTGCACTCACCACCCCCACTACCATTCACACATCCCCAGTGTCCTCTCCCAGTGTGTCAGTGAGCCCTCCTTCCAAAGTACACAAACGCAGGCACACACCTACCCAACAGCCATCCACCTCACAACAACCTCAGGCCCATCACCTTCACCCAAATTCAGCAGACGTACACTTCCTACAACCACTACGTCTACCTCCACTCCCAAACCCCCTCCATCTTCCCGTCCCAGTGTGTCTAAAAAACTTTTCCTGGCAAACCTTGACCTCTTCCCTTCACCTCCCCCCCCCCCGTCCTTCCCTTCGGGCCAGGCTTTCCAGGTCCCAGCCAAGCACCTCAGCCACCAAATACCCAGGCACAGTGTTGCCAGCAACTGCGGGGTCATCGAGTGCGCCACCCATCAGGGCTGCCAGTGTGCCACATAGCGAGGGCAAGGACATTCCGCCACCTGCCAAGGTGAAAAAGGTGCTCACTTCCCGAATGGAGAAGCTGAAAGTACCAGCCACCAAGGGGTCAGCAAAAAACAAAGGGGATAGTGGAAAGACAACTGCAGCACCATCAAAGCTGGGGAAGGGCCAAAAGCTGAAGAGCAGGTCAGGAGAGGGCATGGTGGAGCTGACTGAGGGACCATTGTCACACTTTCTGTCCATGACCACGCCAACCTGTATGCCGGCAAACACCGCTAGCTGCCCCACCACCACAACGCCACCTGCACCGCCACCGCGGTGTGGGGTATATCGCTGCCTCCATGGCGTATCATGCTACCTGAACCTCGCAAATCTCGTAGCATGCACACCCAGGTGAGGGAATTGTACCGGCCACACTGCACGTGGAGCACTCTGGGCACAAAGCCCCCTCCAAAACCAGTGGAGAGATACATCCACTACTTCCGTCCTTGACAGGATGAAGCACTCTGGGCATAAAGCCCCCTCCAGAACCAGTGGAGAGATACATCCACTACCTCTGTCCTTGGCAGGATGAAGCACTCTGGGCACAAAGCCCCCTCCAGAGCCAGTGGAGAGATACATCCACTACCTCTGTCCTTGGTAGGATGAAGCACTCTGGGCACAAAGCCCCCTCCAGAACAAGTTGATAGATACATCCACTACCTCTGTCCTTGGCAGGATGAAGCCCCCTGGGCACAAAGCCCACTCCAGAACCAGTGGAGAGATACATCCACTACCTCAGTCCTTGGCAGGACGAAGCACTCTGGGCACAAAGCCCCCTCCAGAACCAGTGGAGTGTCACATCCAATACCTCAGTCCTTGGGAGGGTGAAGCACTCTGGGCACAAAGCCCGCTCCAGAACCAGTGGAGTATTGCATCCACTACCTCAGTCCTTGGCAGGATGAAGCACTCTGGGCACAAAGCCCCCTCCAGAACCAGTGGAGACTGTTATCCACTTGAGAGACTGTGGCTTTGCACTCCCCAGGATAAAGCAGTGGGCAAACCACCCACTTGAGAGACTGTGGCTTTCCACTCCGCAGGATAAAGCAGTGGGCAAACCACCCACTTGAGAGACTTGAGGGACTGTGGCTTTGCACTCCCCAGGATACATCAATGGGCATGGAGCCCCCTTGTGCAGCAGTGGTGTCGTGTGTTCATCAGGCTGAGGTGCCCCTCCTCCCCCTCCCCCTGAGGTGCCTGTATATTTTCGATCTGATGCCCCAGCAGTGTTCTCTCCGTTTCCAGTCAGGTATCATGTCGGGCCCCGCCCATGCATTTTGGGCCCAGTGGTCCACGGACAATGATTAGTACACTATCCGGACTTGTGTAGTTGCTCTACATATTTGTTTATACTGAATTTTGACTTTTGACGAATGGATTTTTAATGATTACAATTGTTGCAATCATTTCCTTTTGTCCTTGCATTCTTCCAGGGGTTGGGGCGTGTATATATAATGTTGCTGCATGTATTTGTGTGTATGTTGTTGTGTGTGAGGGTTTGGTTGGGGGTGTTGCGTTTTCCGTATGTGTGTCACTCTCTTTCCTCCCCCCTCCCCTATGTTGTAGGTACAGTACTCACCGTGGTCTCCGCTGCCGCCGTTCGTACTCCTGGTAGAAGAGGAGGTAAACCAACATGGGTAACACATGAAGTTCGGTCTCCATGGCGTCCTGGTTCCTCGTTGGGTGTCAAGAGGTGAGTGTTTTCCCTTCTGTGTACTGTTTCCGCTGTGCTTTTGATAGCGTTGGTTCCGCCCCGGAAAAGGTGGCAGATAGGCCTCTTGTAATACAGTGGGCGGTGCTTTGTCTTCCGCCTTTCTGTTGGTGGTGTCCACTGCGCTGTTTGTTTCTACCGCTGTGGCAGTCGGAGTGTTAAAGTGGCTGTTTATGTTGACAGTTTCTGCCACGGTCGTAATCCCCTTTTTTTTTGCTGGCCTGTTGGCGGTATTACCGCCGCTTTAACACCAACCGCCAGGGTTGTAATGAGGGCCGCAGTCTCTTCTGTTACACTAAGAGGGACTTCAAGTAACTATAACTCGTTCCCTAAGGTAACTTTAACTTATGCCCCCACCATGCACAGTTTTCTGATCAATAATTTTACTGCAGATGTTACAGTGACATTATCAATGATGTTATCAAAGATGTAATGAGTGCTATAATTTGTGGGGTAATTGGCAGTGCATGGCCAGGGCGCAAGTTATAATTACCATAGGGTGAGAGTTATAGCTACTTAAAATAACTAACTATAACAGGTGAATTTCTATGGTTTTGTACTTTTAACATGTGAGCCTAACTATAATGGCCCTGTAACCTTTGTTTTTTAAGTGAATTGCTAGGGTTTTAAAAAATATATTTCCTATCTATAATGTCCCTGTAACCTTTGTTTTTTTCAGTGAATTTCTATGCTTTTTATTTTGTGGGTAATTAGCAGTGCATGGCCAAGGCGCAAGTTATAATTACCATAGGGCGAGAGTTATAGCTACTTAAAATAACTAACTATAACAGGTGAATTTCTATGGTTTTGTACGTTTAACATGTGAGCCTAACTATAATGGCCATGTAACCTTTGTTTTTTAAGTGAATTGCTAGGGTTTTTTTAAATCTATTTCCTATCTATAATGTCCGTGTACCCTTTGTTTTTTTCAGTGAATTTGTATGTTTTTTATTTTGTAAAGAAATTTGTATTACTATACTTTAATCAGAACACTGCCACACACAGCCTTCGGCTATGTGCGGTGGTGGTTGACCGCACATAGCCTGCCCCTGCACCCAACCCCTACAACAACCAAACCCTGTGCTGTGCATGGCATTCTGCTGTGCGCCGCAGGGGTTGACTGCAGGGCGTTGCCTGCAGACAGATGCTGTAGCCAATCCCCCTAACCACCCAACCCTATGCTGCTCACAGCCTTTGGCCTTGTGTGGTGGGTGTTGGCTGCGTCCTGTCTATCAGGGTTTGAGAATAGGTGTGACAAGGTGTATATGGGAATGAGAGTGGGTGTGAGAGTGTCTGTCTGGGTGTGGGAGTGGGTGTGTGAGGGTTTCAGAGGGTCTGTGAGGGGTGCGTGGGGGTCTGTGTTTGGCTGTGAGTGGCTGCATGAGAGCTTGAGTAGGTGTGAATGGGTGCATGAATGTCTAAGTGGGCCTATGAGTGGGTGCATAATGGTCTGAGTGGGTGTGTAGTGGGAGAAAGAAATTACTAGGGAAACAGAGAGTGAGAGGGTGAGAGATAGGGAGTTTTTAGGCTTTGATGAATGATATACTTAGAATGAGCTATTTCTGTTCAGATTGAAAACAAAAATGTATTTGTCAATTAAAAGGAGTAAGATCACCTTTCAGTATGAACCTGAAACTTTTGAAGTTTAAAGGAAATTAAAGAAGGAAAATTACAAAGGGCACACCTGAAGTAGAACCCTTAACTTTCAGTGTGAGAGTCTGTGCCCTTAGCCTTTAGGCCATGAGTGACTCCTTACTGTTATGCTTCTAGACATACCTATGACAAAACACTAGTAAGTAAAGAGGCACAATGCCAAGCAAAACTAGGATTTGACCCTTCAGCCTACTGAGTGACAGCACAAGTCCATGATCATTCAACCACAAGTGACTATGTTCAGCTCTGCATCCAAACTTAACTGTAACATTTGTTCCAAACATCTTGCTAGTCTAACTCTGTGAAGCCATTGCATGGAGAGACCATTGCAATGACAATCTCTCTCTCTCCCTCTCCCACCCCATTATGGGATGGAAGAGAGAAAAAGAATGACAGGACCGCAAGCAGAGTCTCAGTGCCCCTGCAGTCCTAGCCGGCTCCCCACATCCTGCAGGAGTCAGCATTGTTCCTACAAGCAGGGAGCTGCTTTAGATAGCAGCACCCTCCTTGCGGGAGCAATGTTTTAATCTCTTTCCTTGTAAACGCTTCATGGAGGTAACTGGATCTTTCATCTATTGGAGCACAATCAAACACTCACACCCACACAGACCCTTTCACACCCTCTCTCACACTCAGATAGCCACTCTCATACCCAAATACACCCTCTCACACCTATTCTCACACAAAGACAGACAGGCCTTGTGGCCAGCTCCCACTGCCCATGGCCAAAGTGTTGAATGGTTATAGGGGGTTGGCCGCAAGCCCTACGGCAAAACCACTTTGCACACAGCAGAAGGCTGTGAGCGGAAGTGATTGGATTAATGTATAGTAATGAAAATTACCTTATGTTAAAAAACATAGAAATTTGCAGAAACAAATAAAGCTTACAGGACATTATAGTTAGGAAATTAATTTAAAAAACCTTAGAAATTCACTTAAAAAAAGAAAGGTTGCAGGGACGTTATGGTTAGGCTCTGAATTTACTCACACAAAACCAGAGAAATTCAGCAGTTAGAGTTAGAGTTATTTCAAGTAACTATACCTCTTGGCCTAAGGTAACTATAACTTGCGTCCTAGCCATGCACTATTAATTACCCCAGATGTCACAACATTTATGACAACTTTTATAACATCAATACAAATATGAATGAAACATTAGAAGTCAATTAATTTAAAAAATTGGATGGTGATATTGTGATACTTTAGGCCGTGAGTTATAGTTACTTGAAATAACTCTCACTATAACTTTTGAATTTCAGAATTCAACTGTAACATCCCTGTAACCTCTGTTTTTTATGTGAATGTATATATCTCTATCTATTTATATATATATATATATATTGTAGTAGGCTGGCCTGGCTTGTAGTGATTACCAAGGGGTACTTACACTTTGTACCAGGTCCAGTTATACCTTATTGGTGTAGAAGAGGTGTTTCTAGCAGCTTAGGCTGATAGAAGGTAGCTATAGCAGAGCAGCTTAGGCTGAACTAGGAAACATGCAAAGCTCCTTCTCTACCACTGGTGTCATATGCACAATATCATAAGAAAACACAATACACAGATATCGGTACTTTATTTTTATGACGATATGGCAAAAGTATCTCAGTGAGTACCCTCAGTATGAGGATGCCAAATATACACAAAGATATATGTACACAATACCAAAAATATGCAGTAAGAGCAAAAGGAAGTAATGAAAGCAATGTAAAGTTACAGTAGATTGAAATAGGAGCACATAGGTATAGGGGCAACACAAACCATACACTCCAAAAGTGGAATGCGAACCATGAATGGACCCCAAACCTATGTGAGCTTGTAGAGGGTAGCTGGGACTGTAAGAAAACAGTGAGGGTTAGAAAAATAGCCCACCCCAAGACCCTGTAAAGTAGGTGTAAAGTGCACCTATAACCTCCAGAGAGCACAGAAGTCGTGATAGGGGGTTTCTGCAAGGAAGACCAACATCAGCAAAGCAACGACAGTGGATTTCCTGGTCTGAGTACCTGTGAAACAAGGGGACCAAGTCCGAGAGCTACGACAATGTCGAGAGTGGGCAGATGCCCAGGAAATGCCAGCTGAGGGTGCAAAGAAGCTGCCACTGGATGGAAGAAGCTTTGGTTTCTGCAAGAACGAAGAGGACTAGGAACTTCCCCTTTGGAGGATGGATGTCCCACGTCATGAAAAAGCTTGCAGAGGTGTTCCCACGCAGAAAGACTGCAAACAAGCCTTGCTAGCTGCAAGGGTTGCGGTTAGGGTTTTTGGATGCTGCTGTGGCCCAGGAGGGACCAGGATGTCGCCATTTGATTGAGGAGACAGAGGGGGCACCCAGCAAGTCAGGGAGCCCTAACAGATGCAGGCAGCACCCACAGAAGTACCGTAACAGGCACTTGGAAGAGGAGTGAACCAGAGTCCACCCGACGACACAAAAGGGAGTCCCACGATGTCAGAGGACAACTCAGAAGGTTGTGCACTTCAGGTTAGAGTGTCGGGACCCAGGCTTGGCTGTGCACAAAGGAAATCCAGGAAGAGTGCACAGGAGCTGGAGCAGCTGCAAATCACGCGGTACCCAGCAATGCAGTCTAGCATGGGGAGGCAAGGACTTACCTCCACCAAACTTGGACTGAAGAGTCACTGGACTGTGGGAGTCACTTGGACAGAGTTGCTGAGTTCCAGGGACCATGCTCGTCGTGCTGAGAGGGGACCCACAGGACCGGTGATGCAGTCTTTTGTTGCCTGCGGTTGCAGGGGGAAGATTCCGTCATCCCACAGGAGATTTCGTCAGAGCTCCTGGTGCAAGAAGGAGGCAGGCTACCCCCAGATCATGCACCACCAGGAAACAGGCAAGAAAGCCAGCAGGATGAAGTGATACAAGGTTGCAGTAGTCGTCTTTGCTACTTTGTTGCGGTTTTGCAGGCGTCCTGAGCAGTCAGCTGTCGATCCTTTGGCAGAAGGTGAGGAGAGAGATGCAGAGGAACTCTGATGAGCGCTTGCATTCGTTATCTGAAGAATTCCCCAAACCAGAGGCCCTAAATAGCCAGAAAAGAAGGTTTGGCTACCTAGGAAGGAGGATAGGCTAGTAAGAAAGGTAAGAGCCTATCAGAAGGAGTCTCTAACGTCACCTGATGGCAGTGGCCACTCAGAGCAATCCAGTGTGCCAGCAACACCTCTGTTTCCAAGATGGCAGAGGTCTGGGGCACACTGAAGGAGGTCTGGGCACCTCCCCTGGGAGGTGCAAGTCAGAGGAGTGGTCACTCCCCTTTCCTTTGTCCAGTTTTGTGCCAGAGCAGGGCTGGGGGATCCCTGAACCGGTGTAGACTGGCTTATGCAGAGATGGGCACCATCTGTGCCCATCAAAGCATTTCCAGAGGCTGGGGGAGGCTACTCCTCCCCAGCCCTGACACCTTTTTACAAAGGGAGAGGGTGTAACACCCTCTCTCTGAGGAAGTCCTTTGTTCTGCCTTCCTGGGCCAGGCCTGGCTGGACCCCAGGAGGGCAGAAAACTGTCTGGGGGGTTGGCAGCAGCTGCAGGTGCAGTGAAACCCCGGTAAAGGCAGTTTGGCAGTACCCGGGTCTGTGCTAGAGACTCGGGGAATCATGGAATTGTCTCCCCAATGCC
Source organism: Pleurodeles waltl (assembly GCF_031143425.1). Taxonomy (NCBI): domain Eukaryota; kingdom Metazoa; phylum Chordata; class Amphibia; order Caudata; family Salamandridae; genus Pleurodeles; species Pleurodeles waltl. The sequence continues at coordinate 503,973,888 of NC_090447.1, forward strand.
AGAATGGCATTGGAGTGACAATTCCATGATCTTAGACATGTTACATGGCCATGTTCGGAGTTACCATTGTGACGCTATACATAGGTAGTGACCTATGTATAGTGCACGTGTGAAATGGTGTCCCCGCACTCACAAAGTCCGGGAAATTTTCCCTGAACGATGAGGGGGTACCTTGGCTAGTGCCAGGGTGCCCACACACTAAGTAACTTAGCACCCAACCTTCACCAGGTGAAGGTTAGACATATAGGTGACTTATAAGTTACTTAAGTGCAGTGGTAAATGGCTGTGAAATAACATGGACGTTATTTCACTCAGGCTGCAGTGGCAGGCCTGTGTAAGAATTGTCAGAGCTCCCTATGGGTGACAAAAGAAATGCTGCAGCCCATAGGAATCTCCTGGAACCCCAATACCCTGGGTACCTCAGTACCATATACTAGGGAATTATAAGGGTGTTCCAGTATGCCAATGTGAATTGGTGAAATTGGTCACTAGCCTGTTAGTGACAATTTGGAAAGCAGAGAGAGCATAACCACTGAGGTTCTGATTAGCAGAGCCTCAGTGAGACAGTTAGGCATCACACAGGGAACACATACATATAGGCCACAAACTTATGAGCACTGGGGTCCTGGCTAGCAGGGTCCCAGTGACACATAACCAACATACTGAAAACATAGGGCTATATTTATACTTTTTGACGCAAAACTGCGCTAACGCAGTTTTGCGCCAAAAAAATTAGCGCCGGCTAACGCCATTCTGAAGCGCCATGCGGGCGCCATATTTATTGAATGGCGTTAGCCGGCGTTAGCCGACCGGCGCTGCCTGGTGTGCGTGAAAAAAAACCACGTACACCAGGCAGCGCCGGCGTAGGGAAAAATGGCGTTCGGGCGTCCAAAAATGGGGCAAGTCAGGCTGAGGCAAAAAAAAACGTCTTAACCCGATTTGCGCCATTTTTTTGGGGCGCCCAGACGCCATTAACATGACTCCTGTCTTAGCAAAGACAGGAGTCATGCCCCCTTGCCCAATGGCCATGCCCAGGGGACTTCTGTCCCCTGGGCATGGTCATTGGGCATAGTGGCATGTAGGGGGTCACAAATCAGGCCCCCCTATGCCAAAAAAAAATATAAAAAAAATACTTACCACAACTTACCTTTTCTTCCCTGGGGTGGGTCCCTCCATCCTTGGGTGTCCTCCTGGGGTGGGCAAGGGTGGCAGGGGGTGTCCCTGGGGACTTGGGAGGGCACCTCTGGGCTCATTCTGAGCCCACAGGTCCCTTAACGCCTGCCCTGACCCAGGCGCTAAAATCCGGCGCAAATGCGGGTTTTTTAGTCCCGCCCACTCCCGGGCGTCATTTTTGCCCGGGAGTATAAATCCGACGCAATAGCATCGGAGTCATTTTTTTAGACGGGAACGCCTACCTTGCATATCATTAACGCAAGGAAGGTGTTCACGCAAAAAAATGACGCTGACTCCATGAACTTTGGCGCTAGACGCGTCTAACGCCAAAGTATAAATATGGAGTTAGTTTTGCGTCGAATTTGCGTCGAAAAAAACGACGCAAATTCGGCGCAAACGGAGTATAAATATGCCCCATAGGGTTTTCACTATGAGCGCTGGGCCCTGGCTAGCAGGATCCCAGTGAGACAGTGAAAACACCCTGACATATACTCACAAACAGGCCAAAAGTGGGGGTAACAAGGTTAGAAAGAGGCTACTTTCTCATATATATATATATATATATATATATATATATATATATATATATATATATATATATCATTACCAACATGTATGTATATGTTCACTGAAAAGGTTACAGGAACGTTATATATAGGCCGAGATTTTATATGCACAAAACCATAGAAATTCAACGGTTATGGTTATAAGTATCTCAAGAAACTATTACAAATGCCATAAGGTATCTATAACACGCCCCCTGATACCTGGGCTGCTTTCGGGCCAAGGGATTCCATCTCTCGGGAACAGGCCACTAGTTGCTGGTGCCCTGGCCCCATCCATGGCACACTTATGCATTTTCTGGGACCGTGGGTGGATCTCCAAAGTCACTGCGGTCCCTGCTGGCTCTCCACCTCCAACAGGAGGCGGCATTGCTCCCACTTACACAGAGCACTAAGAAATGTGGGAGCAATTGTTTCAGCTGATTTCTTGCCTGCTTCACAGCAGGCAAGAAAGTAGATGTAAATTCTGCTAAAGGGTGAGTGGAGCAGTATTCTTGCTCCTGCCCACTGGCAATGGACTTACTGTTTGCTCTTGCTTGGCAGCAGCTGTCAAAGCTCCTGCCAAGTGACAGCAAACAACTATGTCCGGAGGGTGTGCACCTCAGGACATAGGGAGCTGGCCTTAGGGGGATGTAGTCCCCAGGACCATTAGTGGCTCCAGGATGGGGCACTGGCCCCCCCTCCATTCTACTTGAGGGCCTGCCCCAAGGAGGTAATGGTCCCCTGGGCCGAATACAGCCCGGGGCAGTGTGTGGCCCCTCTCTCTGTTGTAATTGTGGGTAAGCCCTTGGAAAGTGGTTGTCCCTGGGGTTGTAAATGGCCTGGCAGGGGGTGTCATGCGTCCTTACTCCCTCTATCGGAAGATCACATTGGCCCAGAGTAGATGGTGGTCCCTAGGGCTCTAATGGGCACAAGAGGAGGGCCTGCATGGCCCCCTCTTATATAGAGACCAGGTCATAAGGAGATGGCGGTTCCTTGGGCAATAAACATCCTTTGGTGAGGGGCCACACTGCCCTCTCCACCTCTATTTTCTTTGGCCAGCACAGGGGAAGTGGTGGTCCCTAGGGCGAAGATTGGCCATTGCACACATAGCTTTGCCAATGATTGTTACATTATTGGAATTTAGGTTTAATAACCATTCCTCTGTAAGTGTTTTATTGCTTATTATATCCATATGTTTTGTACCCAAATGAGTAAGTCTATGTAAGAAATAAAGAAAATCAAACAGAAAAAACACAAACAATAAGGTGCCAAACACACTCTACTAATCAAAAAACTGGTGCAGTTTATTCACTTTCCTTCACAAATCAATGTCAATGTATCTGTACAATTTCACAAAAACTTGACACCAATTCCTACAATCTGTCACCCTTCCAAAGGCAGATACATAGTTGGTGGGCCCCTAGGCAGTCATATTTATTGGGCCCAAACTGAGAATAAAATGTATTTTATTTCTGGTACATCCTTACACTGTGGTTGAAGAGTCTCCTTCTGGAACATGACTCACAGGGTGGCGGGTAGAGCAGGCCAAGTCTTACTGAGAGAGATGCTGTAGGCTTGAAACGCAAACTTCAAAGATGCAGCAAATAACACTAAAAATAATGTCAGTGCATTAATACATGCAAACCTAATACTAGGTATAAAATTACAAATTTATAACAAATGGAAAGTGGAAAAAAACAATAGGAACACCCTCTAAAATACATTGCATGCAACAGGGATGTGCAGTAAAGAAAAGTCACAGTAATCAAATAACCCCTACATAAAGAATAGACATGGTAACTCTGAGGTTCCTTTAAATGCTTTAGCCCTTGGCCTCTAAAATTATTAACCCCCCATATTTGCCTATGCTAACTAAATAATAGGTTATGCAAATATAAAATGCCAGGACTACTAGTTTTGACACAGAGGTTCACCATGGAGTCAGAATGAAATATGGAGACCAATAAACATTCCAAGATGTTACCAAAACATGAACAAACTTTAGCATTCACTATTAAAAAGCCATACTATAATGTCTGATGCATAAACAGTAATAAACGAGGCAAAACAGTGAATGTTTCAAACAGACATACATTAAAAAACATATTTCCATATTGTACTAGTTTGCTTGGTAACCTCTAAGGGGTCCTAGAGCACACAAAAACATCAACCTTTAAAAGGCCGGCCTTCTCCCAGGGTCACGAATAAAATATAACCTAATATCCACTTTGAGCAGGTGTTTTACACTGCTCTCGGAACACCCTCCAACCCAGAGGACAAGTATGACACTTTTAATGGTGTCTCTGCCTTCCTCTGCCACCACAAACCACACCAATCAAGAATGCAAGACCTGTGCAAAAGAATATGGGGTGCTGTTCTGGCCCCAACGAGCTCTTTGGTGCAGCTGCGACAAGCTATAAATCGTAAAAATCTTTTCTTTGGTTTGACAAAATTCTGATAGGCCTGCTGGTTTTCTGAGCCACATGTGATTGTTACTTTTATTTTGTTGTTGGGGGTACCCCTCACCTAGGTGGGGCACTTGCACCTTCATAGCAGGCATGGTGATGAGGTAGTTTTCCCATGCTTCCCCACTACAACCGCTCCTCTGTGAAGTGCACACGAATGCTAAAGGGGGCAGGCCAACAGTTGTGTCTACTGATCGTATCATCCACTGGCCTCTTCTGGTCATCCATCTAGTGGCAAACCCATTCAAAGTACCTCACACCTGCCCACAGATTGTGGTAAGTGTACTCCACTGAATCTCTTCCTGGGAGGGGCAGGGTATAGGATCAGGTGTCTTTTCGGGACAGTTTGGGGCCCTTAGTCATCTCAACATCTGCTCACCCACATTCAAAAGGGGGAATAATAAAAAATAATATGAATGTGTTTCTGATCCCGCTGAGATTCTCAACTCCACCTGAGCTCCCTGGGGTGAATTCTTGATCCCATTAGGGAAGCTACTGGCTTTTCAAGAATGTTTGCTTCTCACCGGAGTATCTTTGGCCACTATGGGGTGGTTTAGATGGGTTGTTTTTCTTTTGCTCTTGATGTATTGCTGCAGCTATCAAGAGTGGTCATGTTGGGCCTTCTGTCCTCCTAAATTTTAGTAGTTTATATCCCTGGGTAAAAGTTTAAGTAAACCTGCACAATGTGTAAAATACCTACATGTTGAATCTAGCAAAATTTGCAAAACTTCTTGAAATTTTCACTATGCAATTTTGCATTACTTTTTTATACAACTGCTCATCTTCCATAAAAATATGTTGCAAACCAATAGTGTAAGACTGGTTCACACAGAAAACATCTCAAAAAGTAGCATTTTCTGCTTGAACCTGTTTCTTGAGGAAAAATGAAACAGCCATGGCGTCAAAACCACTGGACAGAAAACACCAAATATTGCAGAAAGGTAACTCTTGATCCAGAAAGAACCCTTTTTGGTATTTGGTATAAATCCATTCAGTGGTTTTTGAGAAATTAAAGTAAATCCAAATTTGTATATGTAGGGACACAAAGGATTTGCAACCCCTCCCGATCTTTTGCTGAGATCTGATTGTCTGTCAACACTTCTACACAGAAGTGTTGGCAGCCCACAGCTTTATGGTGAGATTTGCCATAATTTATCGTGGGATCCTCCGTAATTAAGAAAATAAATAAAGTGTGAGCTCCTTCTTCTGCCCGCCACATCCCCGGGCTTATAAGTAATATGCGGGGGCTGCTCACCCCCCACTGCCCCTGGGACCACCACCTGCCAGGGTCTTTCATGCTATATGGAGCAGGGCAGGGGGCTGGGCGCAACCCGCTGCCCCAGGGGCCACCACCTCTCTGGGCTATAGATAAATATTATGCAGTGGCTGTGCCATCCTCCCACAGGCCCGGGGTAACCCCACTTTCCCGGAGCTGTATTTAAATATTATGTGGGGGTCCATGCAGCCCCCTCGCAGCCCCGGGGACCACCACATTCCCAGGGTAAATAGTAAAAAAAAGAAGGTCTGTTTCATACTATGTTTACATTGGAAGTTGCGGCACACGGCCACCCTCTAGGAGCAACTGATGGCCCTGGGGACCACCACCCCACATGGCCATCTTCTGCTATGTCCCAGGGTGTCCACCCCTGGAACATAGATGTTTGCTGTGGCTTTGCTTCAGCTTTGACAGTTGCAGCCAAGTCACAGCAAACACTCCGCTTTCAAAAAACAGAGTTTTCATCTCTGCTCCCTGCACGCAGATATGCGTGCAGGAAACAGAGATTAATGCATTCCTCCAACAAGCACGGAGCTGCTGTTAAAAGCAGCTGCCTGTTTGCTGGAGCAATGGGACTGCAGGGGAGGCCTTGAGTCCCCCTCCCGCACGGTCTCAGATAGCCCGTAGAGGGCATCTAATAAAATATATTTTTTTAAAATCATCAGGGACCACAGGTAGGCCTTGAGGTACCCCCTGTAGTCCTAGATAGCCAATAAAGGGCTACAAAAATAGAAACAACAAAACATTTAACAGCTAAAGTGTGAAGGTCACAGACCTTCACACTGATCCTTGAGGGTTCAAGACTAGGTGTATCCCTAGTCATTTCCCTCCTTGTTTTTCAAGTGTAATCATTTGAGGATCATACTGAAAGATAATTTTACTGTGTTTAATTGACAAATACATTTTTCCTTTCAATTTCTGCAGAAATATTTCATTCTGAGTATATCATAGATCAAAGCCTGAAAAGCTCTCTATCTCTCTCCCTTTAACTCTCTTTCTCTCTCTCTCAATTTATTTCTCCCCCTCACAGACGCACTGAGACATTCATGCATCAACTCACAGACCCACTCAGACCCTCATGCACACATACACACAGCCCCAGTCAGACCGCCATGCACCCACTCAAATCCCTGGTTAGATCCTTACACACCCACTCACAGACCCACTCAGACACTCACACACCTACTCACAGACCTCTCAGACTCTCACACATCCACTCAGACCCACTGACACCCTCATGCACCTTCTCACTGTGGCCGTCTGCTGCGGTGTTTAGATTGACGTATAGAAATGAAAATTACCATACGCTAAAAAAACTGAAATTCCTGGAATAAATCAAAGGTAACAGGGAAGTTAAAGTTAGGGAAAAGAATTAAAAAACATAGACATTCATGCTATAGTTAGGCTTACATTTTAAATGACCCAAACCATTGAAATTCAACAGTTATAGCTAGAGTTATCTCAAGTAACTATAACTCATGCCCTAAGGCAACTGTAACTCGCGCCCTTGCAATGCACTGCTAATTACCCCACAAATTATGGCTCTTGTGACATCTTTGATAATGTAATTGATAATATCAATCTAATAATTGCAATAACATTTTGATGAAAAAACTGTGCATGGTGGGGGTACAGCAAACAAAATGGCAGCTGCAACTTTTCACCCTGATTGCAGCCACCTAATCAGGGCTTTCCTTTGATGTGAGGATCTGTGGATCTGCTGCAGTGGTTCTGTGTCTCTAGACATACAATTAATTTTTTCCTTCAATTACACGTAAACAACTGTACGGATCTATACCAAATCAAAAGGTTCTCTCTGGGCCAGGAGCTAGCTTTCTGCCAAAAGTGGTGTAAATCCGTTCAGCAGTTCGGCTTGTAGTCATGTCTAAAAATTGCAAAATTCCGTAGGCATAGAGAGGGAAAAAAGTGTGTTTGAACCACCTCTGTATCTTGGCACCAGCTTGACGAGTCACTGTGAAATTTTCCAAACGGCAGCTAAAGTGAGTGGCAAACTTGTTTTGCAACTTTTGTGAAGATTTGTCAAACAATGCCAAAGTTATTAGCAAAACAAACATCGCTTTGACTATGGGAAAAGGTGGTCCTTACTATAACTACCTACTAATGACTGGCAGTAGGTAATCTATATAAATTACCCATGCCCTAAGGTAACTGTAGTCGTGCCCCATCAAACACAGTTTTTTATGAATTATTTTACAACTGAATTTTACAATGATGTTATAAAAATTTCATGAATGCTATAGTATCTGACGTAATTAGCAGTGCCTACAAGTGTGCAAATAATAGTTAAGTTAGGACATGAGTTATGGTTACTTGAAATACCTCTAACAATAACAGGTGAACTTCTATTGTTTTCTATGTTTAAGATGTGAGCCTAACTATAAAGTCCCTGTAACCTTTGGTTTTTAAATGAATTTCTATGTTGTTTTTTTATTCTAGTTCCTAACTATGACATTCCTGTAATCTTTGTTTTTTTCCAGTGAATTTCTATGTTTTTTAATGTAAAGTAATTTTAATTACAATACGCTAATCCAACCACTGCTGTGTGACCATCCCCCTATTACCACCTAATCCCCAGCAATGCAGAGCCTTTGTCTGTGCACAGCGGGAATTGGATGCCCTTGACCAATCCTCTATAACCACCAAAACCTGTGCCACGCATGGCCTTTGGCCGTGTGCAGTGGTGATTGTCCACAGGGCTTTCAGCCTTGCGCAGCAAAGGTAGTCCACAGGGCCCTGCCTGCCACCAAGCTCTGGGGCCAAACCCCTATACCCATGCCAACCCCACTCCATGCAGGGCCAAAGGGGCTTGGAACTTAAAAGGGCTACATTTTAAAAACTATATGGAAGGCCTTGTGGGTCCCCCATGGGTCGCGGGGACCACTACCTCCCTGGGACAACATATAAAACATATATGGGGGCTGCATGGAACCCCCTCATGCCCCAGAGACCACCACCTCCCCGGGCTATATTAAAAAAACTATGTGGGATGGCGTGTGGACCCTCCTGGGTCCCGGGGATCATAACCTCCCCAGGACAACATACAAAAATATATGGGAGGGCAGCACTGACCCCCCGTGTCCCAGGGAGCACCACCTCCCCGGGCTTCATTTTAAAAAACATGACGGGACTGCATGGACCCTCTGCACGTTGGGGCCACCACCTCCCCAGGGCTGTTCTAATAATTATTAAAGGGAGGACCACAAGGACCCCCGGGCCCCAGTGACCACCACCTCTTCAGGAACAAATACTTATTTCAAAAATGAAAGTGGGGCACATGGCTCACCTTCCTAGGCCAATTTCAGCTCCAGGGACTCCATACCTTGGGGCTTGGCGACATGTTACTGGGTGCCCAGGGCACCCAGTGTAAATTATGGAACCACGGGGTAGCCATAAGGCCCCCATGGTCACACCAGCGCTCGTCTTTTACGGGGGCTGGCAGTGCTCCCACACCCAGGAAGCTGCTACAAATAGCAGCTCTCTGCATGAAGGAGCAATGTTTTCATCTCTTTCCCTGCACAAATGTTAGCGTGGAGGGAAGGAGATGAAAAGTCCACTTTCAGCAAGTGGGAGCAGTTTACAGTTATGTATGCTTTTGACTGGTGGGAGCTGTCAGTTCCCACCAGGCAAAAGCAAACAGCTACCTCCCAAGGGTGGGCACCTCCAGAAGTAGCAGGAGCTGGATTTTGGGGGGTGGCCCCATCCTTTTATTTTATTTGCCTCATGGAGGTAGTGGTCCCCACATTACATGCAATGCCCCTGGGAGGTGATGGTCCCTAGGGCATGGGGGGGTTGTGTGGACCCCCCACATGCATTAATGAGTGATTCCCACAGGGATGTGCTAGTCTTCTGGATGCGTGGGGGGCCCGCAGGTCCCCATACATGTATTAAACATTGATTGCCACAGTGTGCAGGGGCGCACAGACATCCAGCATAAATTAAACATTACTTGCCTCAGGGAGGTGGTGGTCCCAGGAGTGTTGGGGGGCCACTGCACCCATGCACACTCTGTAAGATAAGCCCCGGGAGGTGGTGGTCCCCAGGGCTTCTGAACGCCCTAAGAGGGGGGCCCGTGCACCCCCCTCATTTTATGAACATGCAATGCCCCTGGGACCTGGCCCACCCAGTGGATGAAGCATTAAGAAACACCGGAGACCATGGCTTTTTCTTTCAATCATGAAGAAACCCACAGATCCAGCCACAGATTTTGTCGTTATATTTAAAAATAATGTTTTAAGCCCAGGGGACTCCCAGGGGAACCCCTACACCAAGGCTAGAGGGTAGGGAAAAAACATACCCAACTCCTTTTCTTTTTTCTTTTCCTTTTTTTGGGGACTCTGCTGAAGTTAAGTCCCAAAATGGCTGCCAAAACTTTCCTCTTTAGCTTCACTAACTCCCATCTCATCAAGTTTTCAGAGAAAAAAATGTGCAAACCATACTTTTTTAATCTTGTTAATTTAGTAAATCTCTACTCAGGTGTATTATGCTATATTATGCTGTGCTAAACCCTACAGTGCCAAGATCCCTCTGTGTATGTGTGCCACAAAAATAATCTCCAACATACTGTGCAGACACAGGTCTGCACCCATTTTTCTTTATGAATCTGAGCTGAGATGATTCTGATGGCAGACACTAATTTCAATCAATCAACCAATCAATTAATCTTTATTCTGAAAACAAAATATAAAAGCTACATGAATGGATGAAAATCAATATAAAGATTAAACATTGCAAATGGTACATAAGAACATCCACACATCAAAACATTTTTAAAAGAGAATATTTTAAAAGTGATGCCAATCAAACCAGGATTTATGTACATATGTATTTTGTCTTCATCTTACATGCATATCATTGTCTCTTTAATTCTAATACATTGAGGGATATATCGGGTAAAGAAATACATTTGAGATTGGTGCCATGTTCGTGTAGACATTAGAGATCAGATTTGTATGATCTAAAATTAGCATCACGGAACAATTGGATTAAAAACCAAATCCTAGGATGTTTACAGAGATGAAAAAATAAAACAATGTGTGTGCTGCATTGAGTCAATCGGACATCACAAGGACAAGGATGTAGCAGCTTATGCCACAACCCCTTCCCCAGAAAAGTCAAAATGATGGGTACACCGCTAAACCTAAATTGCATGAGAAGGAATCTGTGATAGACATTTAGGCCCGTATTTATACTTTTTGACGCTAAACTGCGCTAACGCAGTTTAGCGTCAAAAATTTTTGCGCCGGCTAACGTCATTCTGAAGCGCCATGCGGGCGCCGTATTTATTGAATGGCGTTAGCCGGCGCAAGCAGACCGGCGCTGCCTGGTGTGCGTGGAAAAAAAACACGTACACCAGGCAGCGCCGGCGTTGGGAAAAGTGGCGCTAGGGCGTCTTAAAAATGGTGCAAGTCAGGTTGACGCAAAAAATCGCCTCCACCCGATTTGCGCCATTTTGAACGACGCCCAGATGCCATTTACATGACTCCTGTATTAGTAAAGACAGGAGTCATGCCCCCTTGCCCAATGGCCATGCCCAGGGGACTTATGTCCCCTGGGCATGGTCATTGGGCATAGTGGCATGTAGGGGGGCACAAATAAGGCCCCCCTATGCCACCCAAAAAAAAAAAAAAATTTTTTTATACTTACCTGAACTTACCTGAATGTCCCTGGAATGGGTCCCTCCATCCTTGGGTGTCCTCCTGGGGTGGGCAAGGATGACAGGGGGGGTCCCTGGGGGCAGGGGAGGGCACCTGTGGGCTCATTTTGAGCCCACAGGCCCCTTAACGCCTACCCTGACCCAGGCGTTAAAAAGTGGCGCAAATGCGGGGTTTTTTGACCCGACCACTCCCGGGCGTGATTTTGGCCCGGGAGTATAAATACGACGCATTTGCGTCACCGTCATTTTTTTAGACGGGAACGCCTTCCTTGCATCTCATTAACGCAAGGAAGGTGTTCACGCAAAAAAATGACGCTATTTGCCCATACTTTGGCGCTAGACGCGTCTAACGCCAAAGTATAAATATGGCGTTAGTTTTGCGCCGAATTTGCGTCGAAAAAAACGACGCACATTCGGCGCAAACGGAGTATAAATATGCCCCTTAATATATTGACAAGAAATTACTATTTTGCATTGGTGAGTAAAATTGCAGCATAAGTTCCCTCGATAAGGTTTACAGAAAATTTCAAATATCCCACTTAGTTTGAAGCCTTCTTTTGCATGAATAAATCAAGATATATGATGAACATGCTCTAGAGCTATACAGTCCACTATAACCATGTGATTAAGTTTACTTTTCCCTACCATATTGAAAGCCAAAAGACAAATGGAGTGACTTGATGTAGTCCGGAAGGTAACCAATCTCTAATTTAATTAATATGACAAATAAAATTAGGTATGCTTTTTGCTACAGCGAGAAGTCTCCATAAAAAAATCTTTTGTGATCTGCTGTAAGCCAATCTGCCCTTTATGTGCCTATAATACCACTCCATGGGTTATGAGGGCAATACTTTTCCTTCTGTAAACAGTTATCATTTCATTTAAGGGTTTCAAGTCCAACTTACTCAAAAACCTGTAGATGGCTTCTATTGCCTGTTAAAATTAAAGCGCTCTTGTTTAAAATAGGAGATTCCATTTCAATCATGAATCGAAAGGATCCCCAGGAAACTGAAAGGTTTTTATCTTCTATAAGGATTACCCTGGATAAAGTAGGTCCTAGTTTGGATAATACATTGGCCACAAATCATCACATACGATTTGGCAAGATTTATCTGGAGGTCTAAATCCTCCATAGATTGGAGAAAAGAGTAAATCAATAATTTGAGCCCATTTGCAGTGCAGGTCATTAGCTCTGCATTGTCTTTATAGAAGAGTACAGGCAATGGCACAACCCTATATGGGGGATATACCGACCTTTAAGGCCTAAATAGCCATCCAATTCTTTGATGTTCAAAATAAAGAGGAAGGTGGACAGGATGCAGCCCCGCCCAACTCCTCTACCGATTTCGATATATTCTGTGCATTCAACCTTACAAGAATGACGTACAGAAGCGATGGTGTCTGTAGGTAGCTGAATCACGAAATTAAGCATAGAGGGGGTCATCACCTAGGGCCACCATTTTACCCCATAGGCTAATTCGACTGACACAACCAAATGCGTTTGAGATTTTCATGAAAGCCATTCTTAGTAATCAAGTTTTTGTATCAACATGTTTAAAGGAAGGCACTTTTCAGTAGTCCCAGAGCCCTGACACACTGATTTAAATTTGCCTACAACATCAATTCCATCCACCCACTCCAAGTATTGCTGTCCTTCCCTGTCCAATACTAACATTTATTGCCACACAATTTCCAAACATGCTGATGTACAGCTAGAATGTATTGCTATGATGTAGTGGATGGCATAGAAACCTTAGGCTTTCTTCACAAATGTATTTCAACATATATGGCTGAGTTACACATGCAAGTAGCTTTTTTACAAGTGCAAATTTTTTTTGCAATTCACTAAAGGTAGGTTTGCCCTAAAAAAGAGTTTTCTCACACACAGAATTCTGTGTTGGTACATTTCCAGTGGGTGAAGAATGTTTTTTCCAAGGTTAAATTGCTAGATGATTGTGTGGTTACAAATTTGCAGATATCCTCACGCAACTTGTTGGCACATTTCCTAACCTTAAAATGTTGAAAATGTACTCCTATCAAGTGACAGGAATAAATAACTTTGGTTGGGAATGGAACATATTCAGTGATGGCTCCTCCATTTGGGTGGAGGAGCATTGCCTCTTCCTGCCAGCAGCGGCAGCTGCAAAACCTTTTAAAGAAAACTATATAATCTATGTCTATTATCATTTTCTTTGAAAGGGGAAGGGCCACAGGGATGATGTGTACTGAGCATTCCCCCTTAACAGCACATGTGTGTTTGTCCGGCCGTCTCGGGCTGGCCAAACACACATGCGCTGTAGGCTCTAGAGCCTGCACAGACTGGGCGTTCCCAGCCAACCCTGACGCTGCTCTGAGCAGCGTCAGGATTGGTGCAGGGAAGACTGATAGCCTGTGCCAAAAGCCAGCGAGGAGCGTCGAGGGACAGAGGAGCGGGGGAGGACGTAAGTGAATTTTTTTATTAAATAAAATGTTTATTCCCTCATACCCCCGGCGCCTCCCCACCCAGCTCTTTCCGTGGCCTGCGAGCCGCTACTGAACAAATGCCAACATTGGTGGGGTGAAGAGGCAGACATTCTCAAGAGGGTTAGTGTTTTTTACCTTTCACTTGCTTAAAAAATAAAGGTGTATATAACAGCCCACTCCAGCATTAAAGGCCTGAGCCAAAGTCGAGGGCCTTTAAGAAGGAGCAGAACTTTAATGCCAGTAAAACCAGCTACGAAGGGCTATAAGGCTATTAGAACATTCTGACATTAGAGGGCAGAATGTTCTAATAAATAAAACAAAAGCCTCATGGAGCCCAAGGCCTTTGAAATTCCTCTGGCTCCGTGACACTTTTGTTAACAGCAATAGAGGTGAACAAGGATGCTCCAGGATTCTATTGGCCACTAGAAGCCTGCAGCACTCCAATGTGTTCAGTGGAGCGCCCAACATTCCAATATTCTAATTTCATATATAACCAAATTTAGAAAACTTTTTTGTCACACTTTCAAAAGGGCTTTAGGAGTGTCAAACTCTATAGAAAAAGAATGTACAATTACAGTTACAGCTATATTCCCAAGCACTGTTGAAAACTTGTGGGTGAAGATGTGTGGCTGCTTTATTTAGGAGTTCAGTCATTTGATACCATCCAGATGAGCAATGTTAGCACAACAAATTTTCCAAATGAAAGCTACATTCCGCATTTGTTGACATTTTGATCGAAATGTTCTACGTGGAGTAAACGAGCTAAAAGTGATATGTTCGAGAAATTGACGTGTCTCTTTTACTTGGCATATTGTGCAAAAGAATTGTGTATATAATTAAAGCCTATATCAACTTAATGTATACCATCCCATGTAAGGCTAGTATTTCCTGTTGCAGAGATTATAAAAACTCTAACAGAAATGTAATCATTACAATTCATTTTTGCACCACCATTTGAATGCTCAAATCAGCCATTGCCTCACAAAATATGTCACGGTGGACCACTAATTGGGAGGGAGGGGCAGATTGAAATGTAATTCCTTATCCAAAAATGGCACTTTAACAATCACAATCAGAAACAAATTAAAACGGACAGCCGCACAAAAGAAAAAAGACGCGCTTTAGAAAACACTAACTTGGATTTTAATGGAAAGTTATCAAATCCAATCAGAAGCCATTCTGATCCTATTTGGTACTATCCAGCTTGTCTCTCAAGTGAGCAGCACGTGACATGCGCCTGGGGTCTTTGGTATAAAAGGATTTAACAAGCTTCAGTTCTGCTTCAATATTGGATTTTCTTGGATTAGAACGAGACCTTCCATTTCTTTCATTTTAATTCAGACCACTACAGTTTAAATAATTACAGCACTTTTCATTTTGAAATATTGATAAAATGGAATGGAATGTGCCAACATTTTAGCAGCGGTGCTAGAGCACTTTTCAGAGTTGATGTGCTGCCATTATTGTAACATCACTGAAACTACAGAGTTTGTGAATAATGAAAGTGGTACAAGAACTGCAACAAAAGAGCTGCGCTCATTCAGCACAATGGCAGGGTTGTAGTATGTGCCTAGTGGTTTGTTCTATAGTACTGTCCCAGATTTAGGAGGATCACATGGATTGGGGGCTTGGGGCTCCGATTTATAGAGAGCACATTTCCCATTTAAATCTTCTCTATGAAATACTACTCAAATTTACATTAGATGTGCAGTTTTACTGCTCATTCTATACTGCACACTAACAACATGTGGAAACTTGGGCCCATATTTATGGGAAAATGACGGACCGCGACGCTGTGCCAAAATTTGCAGTGCTGCGCTCCGTCATTTTCACAACACAGAGATGCGCCGTATTTAACTGAATTAGGCGCACCCGTGTATTGTCCCCTGCACTGGCGCTACATTTAGCTGCCAGCGTCAACACAGGCATCCTTGCACCATTGTGCAAAAAGTGGCATTCCAACTCCTTGTAAATATGGAGCGGAGGTTAGCGCCACATAAAGTGATGCTCCAGTGGTGCTAGGGGCTCTTAAATATGCCCCTTGGTTTCTATACATATTAAACTCCCAAGCAAAGTGTCTTGGTTTGTTTTGACTCTAATAAAATATTTGTTTTCATCAGACGTCTGAATTAGAAAAACACATCACTCGTTTGCAACTGCATATTTTTCCAATATTTCACTTGACCTATCTCCAGTAGTCATTTACTCTTTATTTGCTGCTGGTATATTATGAAATATTTGTAGAGGTTGTTCACAAGTATTACAATTTTATTGTTTTAAAAACATTTGACATACTAAAGCCTTCTCCTTTAATACTCTCTATACCCCAGTAGGGTTGCCACTTAAATGTAATATTAATTCTTTTCTCCAGTAAAGGGAAGAGAAATATAAACATCAGTCTCAATGTTAAAAACATATTAAGCAGCAGTTTATTAAAAGGCATTGCCCTACATTTGACCTCTGTCTTTGAATGCACAGCAAATGCTGGATGATTAAAACAAAATGAAAGGCCTGTTTGTTGCTTTATTGCTCATTCTCTTTTTGAACTCCTGCAAGGTTATTCTAATGATGCTGCAGCACCTTTAGTGCCCGCGCCTCTGCATGCAAAAATCACAAAAACATTAGTTAAAGATATCTTCCAGAGCAATCTGGCTGGAAGGAGAATTAACATAAGGAGTGGAGTCCTTCCCATGTTCCAGGCTGATATATGCTGTGCTAGAATCTCCAACTCAATCGAAGCATTCACTGGCATGCTAGAGAGCTCTGAACTGGGGCCATGAAACATCATGGTGCTTTATATGCAGTGTACTAGATCATAGATACAAAATCTTAAGTTGCACAGCACTGGGGGCCATAGGTAAATGCAGGAACCCAACTGGTGTGAAGAAGAAATTCTGACATAATGGGATGAATTAGATAGGGTACTCAAAAGAGTCAGTTGCAGTACTTACTGCCCTGTGCACCAATGGAAACCATCACATTCACCATTATGCTAGCCCAGAAATTTCCAGACCAACATTATTTACTATACAAATACAGACACACATATACATGTGCACCCACACACACTAACACATACACCCTACCATCACACTAGCACACACACTATCATACAGCAGTATCTTGAACAATCATATGAATTGGCTCTTTCAACATTCCTAGTCTTGTTGTACTCACTGTTCTGATCCCCATTTCTGTGGCATCAGTTTGCACCTCATAAGTGTAATTAATGCAATAACTAATTAATTAATTCATTCTTTCAATACAGAAAGAGTTTCACATCAAATCTTTGAGTAAATACGTTCATAAGTTTTTGCCAAATAAAAAGATGCATGATCATTTTTGAAAATTTGAAAACTTAGCTCCACCTTTAACCCCTTAGGAGCCCAGGACGTAACGGTTATGTAACCCGACTCACCTCTTGGGTGTTGAGAACATAACCGTTCCGTCCTGCTATGGGCCCTCGGGGGAAGTGCTGCTGCTCCCCCCGAAGGCCTTGCACCCTCCTCCCATGGGCGGGGATGGAAGGGGAATCACTTCCCCTTCTACTCCAAACCCCCACCCCCCCAGTGATGTCTGATAACGTCAGCGCAAGTGCTGGCCTCATCATAGGCCGTCCCCATTATGCTGGAAAGGCATTTCTCTTCCAATCACAGGCTGGGGGCGGGAGTGGCATCAAAGGAAAGGAACGGCCTTTCCTTTTCTTTGATGTCTTTCTGAGCATTTCTGCAGTCTGATCGTGGCGCGATCTGGCTGCAGAAATGCCCACTAGACACCAGGGATTTTGTGTTTTGTTTTGTTTTTGAATAAAGGGAGCGGCCCCTTTGGCAAAGGCCGCTTTCCAGGGGGGCAATTAATTTTTGGGCCTTTTCTGCCCCTTCGGGACAGACCAATATATTTAAACTAGGCCAATCTTCCCCCGAGGGGGCCCAACCCACTAGACACCAGTGATCGTTGTTTTGTTTTTGTGCATGTGGTGAGTGACCCCTTAGGCAAGGGTCACTCCCCAGGGGAGCAATTAATTTTTAGGCCATTTCTGCCCCCCTTGAGGCAGATCAGCCTACTTGTTTTAGGCCAATCTCCCCCCGGGGCTGGGGACACCAGTTATTTTTTTTTTCAAGTCAGTTTTACGCAAGGGGAGCGACTCCTTAGACAATTGTTTTTGTCCATTTCTACCCCCTTGGGGGCAGATTGGCCTATTTTAATTAGGCCGGTCGGCCCCCACAGAGGGGCAGAAACCACTAGGCACCAGGGATTTGTATTTGTTTTATTTTTTTACAGATGGGGAGCAACCCCTTAGGCAACGGTTGCTCTCTGGGGGCAATTTTATGTTAGGCCATTTCTGTCCCGCTTGTGGGCAGATCAGCCTATTTTCCTTAGGCCAATCTGCTCCCAAGAGGGGCAGAAACCACTAGTCACCTGGGATTTGTATTTTTTTGAATTTTTTTACAGATGGGGAGTGACCCCTTAGGTAAGGGTAGCTCCCCTGGGGGGCAAATTCTTTTAGCCCATTTCTGCCCCCGTTGGAGGCAGATCGGCCTATTTTCTATTTGGCCGATCTGCCCCCGGAGGGAGCAGATACAACTTAGGCACTGGGGATCGATGTGTGTGTGTGTTTTATTTTGGGAGAAGCCCCTTGGGCAAGGGTCGCTCTCCATGGGGGCACATTACTGTTGGCCATTTCTGCCCCCCTTGGTGGCAGATCGGCCTATGCCTATTTTTGTAAGACCCATCTTCTCCATAGAGGAAAAGAAATCCCACTAGAGACCAGGGAAGATTTTTTTTTTTTTAAAGAGGGTGGGGTTATGGCCCTATCCCCACCTCAAAGAAATGAGGACAAAGTTGTTCTGCCCACTGGTGGACAGATGGGGCAATTACTCCCTATCCACTCCTCGGTGGCACAGAAAGCCAACAAGATGCCAGGGAATTAAACAAAATATTGTGTGGTGATAGCTACAAACCAGTATGGACCAGGGTATGCCGCCACCCCAACTGAAGGGGGAAACAGTATTTCAGGTTTCCTTCCGCACACTAAAAGATCTTATCCCAATGGCAAGCAGGAGGACATTTGATTATTTTGGGTTTTGGTTTTACATTTGGGCCATGAGAGCAGCTCTAACTTTCAAAATCGTCCCACTTGGAATGGTGAGGGCTGCACTTTTTGGACTTTGGAACGCTGCCATGTACAAAAATCTACGAGACCTAGACACATCTGAAACTAAACACCCAGGTGAGTCCACGGTGGTGTGCTTCACATGCACCTCGCACCATTTTCTTACCCACAATGCCCTGCAAACCTCCAACTTTGATTGAAATAATACATTTTCCCATATTTTTGTGATGGAACCTTCCGGAATCTGCAGAAATCCACAAAATTCCTACCACCCAGCATTGTTCCATCTATACCAATAAAAATTCTGCCCCACTTGTTAGCCTAAAAACTTTTTTTTCCAAACTGCCCTTTTGGACCCACTTTGGTTCCCGCTCATTTTCAACATGTTTTTGCCTCTTCCCTGTCACAGGCACTTGGCCTACCTACACATGTGAGGTATCATTTTTACTGGAAGACTGAGCGGAACATTGGGTGGTAGGAAATTTGTCCCAGTGCGGTGATCCCACACAGAAATGTGGGAAAATCTGATTTTTTTAGCTAAATTTGAGGTTTGCTGAGTATTCTGGGTAAGAAAACACTGGGGGATCCACACAAGTCCCACCTCCCTGGACTCCCTCGGGTGTCTAGTTTTCAGAAATGTTTGGTTTTGGTAGGTTTCCCTAGATGGCTACTGAGCCCAGGGCCAAAAACGCAGGTCCCCCCGCAAAAACAGGTAGTTTTGTATTTGATGTGTCCACAAAGACCCGTATTTATACTTTTTTTAGCGCCGCATTTGCGCCGCTTTTTGACGCAAAACGGCGCAAACCTACAAAATACAATGGCATTTTGCAAGTTTGCGCCGTTTTTGCGTCAAAAAACGACGCAAATGCGGCGCAAAAAAAGTATAAATACGGGCCATAGTGTTTTGGTGCATTTCCTGTCACTGGCACTAGGTCTACCCATACAAGTGAGGTACTGTTTTTATTGGGAGACCTGGAGGAACGCTAGGTAGATGGAAGTTTCTGGCTCCCCTCAGATTCCAGAACTTTGCAGCACCGAAATATGCGGAAAAGGTATTTTTTTTGCCAAATTTTGAGGTTTGCAAAAGATTCTGGGGAACAGAAGCTGGTGAGAGTCCCACAAGTCACCCCATTCTGAATTAACCTAGGTGTATAGTTTTTAAAAATATATAGGTTTGCTAGGCTTCCCCAAATGCCGGCAGAGCTAGAGGCCAAAACCCACAGCTAGACACTTTGCAAAAAAACTTTCAGTTTTCTTTGGGAAAATGTGATGTATACACGTTGTGTTTTGGGGTATTTCCTGTCACAGACACTAGGCCTCCCCAAGCAAGTGAGGTACGATTTTTATCAGGAGACTTGGAGGAATGCTGGGTGGAAGTAAATTTGCGGCTCCTCTCATATTCCAGAACTTTCTATCAGCGAAATTTGAGGAAAATGTGTTTTTTTGGTCACATTTTGAGGTTTGCAAAGGATTCTGGGTAATATAACTTGGTGAGAGCCCCACAAGTCACCCTATCCTGGATTCCTCTAGGTGTCTAGTTTTGAAAAATGAACAGGTTTGGTAGATTTCCCTAGGGGCCGGCTGAGCTAGAGGCCTAAATCCACAGCTAAAAAACAAGTCAGATTTCAATGTAAAAATGTGATGTGTCCATGTCGTGTTTCCAGTCCAGGCATTAGGCCTACCCACGCACGTTGAGTACTATTTTTATCTGGAGACTTGGGGGAACACAGAAGAGCAGAACAAGTGTTATTGCCCCTTGTCTTTCTCTACATTTTTTCCTTCCAAATGTAAGATAGTGTGTTAAAAAGACATCTATTTGAGAAATGCCCTGTAATTCACAAGCTAGTATGGGGACCCCGTAATTCAGAGATGTGCAAATAACCACTGCTTATCTTGTGCCCATTTTGTAAATACAAAGGTTTCCTTGATACCTATTTTTCACTCTTTATATTTCACCAAATGAATTGCTGTATACACGCCATAGAATGAAAACCCATTGCAAGGTGCAGCTCCTTAATTGGCTCTGGGTACCTAGGGATCTTGATGAACCTACAAGCCCTATATATCCCCCAACTAGAAGAGTCCAGCAGACATAACGGTATATTACTTTTGAAAATATGACATTGCAGGAAAAGATTACAGAGTAAAACGTGGAGAAAACTGGAAATTTATTTCACCTCAATTTCAATATTTTTTCATTTCATCTGTTATTTTCTGTAGGAAAACCTTTTGGGACCTACGCAAATGACCACTTGCTGAATTCAGAATTGTGTCTACTTTTCTGAAATGTTTAGCTGTCTGGAATCCAGTACTGATTGGTTTCACACCCATTTCTGCACTACCTGGAAAGAGGATAAAAGCACAATAAAAAGCAAAAAATTGGATATGTCCCGAGTAAAATGCCAAAATTGTTTTGAAAAATGTGTTTTTATGATTCAAGTTTTCCTCTTCCTGAAAGCTAGGGAGATGGTGATTTCATCACTGCAATCCCTTTCCTGATGCCATTTTCAGGGGAAAAAACCACAAGCTTTCTTCTGCAGCCCTTTTTCCAATAAAAAAAAAAAATTATATATATATTTCTTTTGGCTAATTTCTTGGTCTCTTCCAGAGGAAGCCACAAACTCTGGGTACTTCTAGAGTTCCTATAATGTTGGGAAAAAAGGACACAAATTTGGCATGGATAGCTTATGTAGAGAAAACGTTATGAGGGCCTGAGCGTGAACTGCCCCAAATATAACAAAAAAGGCCTAGCACCTGAGGGGGAAAACACCTGCCTGCGAAGGGGTTACTTTTTTTTTTTAGATTGGAGGAGAGCAATTCTTTGTGCTTTTTAATTTACAAAATATTTGAACAACTTGATTCAAGTTGTTTAAAAGCAAAATCAGGTATCTTGAAGGAGAGCATGGAAATAATGCAAAAATATTTGAATGTAACTTTATGTAAGTTGTACCCTCTAGGAAAAATAAAGTGAAGACCATGGATCACTAAGGGCCTCATTAAGAGTTTGGCACTTTAGGGCAGAAGACCGCAAGTCCAGTCTTTCACCCACTGGCCCTATAAATAGTTTCCCGCTGGGCCAGCGGGCAGAAACAGCATTTCAACCCAATGGCTCAGCGGGAAACTCACCACAACATTGATGCCAGCAATTAATTGAGGCGGCGGCAATGTTGCAGTGCGTCGGGTGAGACAGCACTGGTTGTGCGTATCACTGCCTGCTTTGCAGGCAGTGAAAAGCGGGACGGGCTGTCCATAGGACCCCCTGCACTGCCCATGGGTCCCCGGCACTGCCCATGCATGGGACCCCTGCACTGCCCCATGGGGCTCCCAGCACCTGTCTCCAGCAGCCATTGCATGACGATGGAACTGCCATGCAAAGGCTGGTGGACACAGGGTTGTAATCCCCTGGCACCACCAGGCTGACAGTCAGCAGCAACCTGGCAGTGGCGGCGGTCGAACCATGGCGCTTTTGCCACTGTCACAATGTGGAGGCCAGACCGCTGCTTTGGCGGCTGTCCAACCACCACCACCGCCGTAATAATGGCCTAAATGTCCTACTATTCCTTTTGTAATACATGGGATTCTGTAATCCCTGTATAAATGGCAGTCACTTATTTCTTTATAATTGCCGATTTGTGATTTACCCAGTCACTGATTATAAAGAAAAGACACTGGAGCCCAACTATTATAAGCTATTACAGTCAAGTTCTGACCTCACAATTCCTACTGCCAGAGCCAGCCGCTGAGGTGAAAGGCATGTCAGGTCACAGAGCATAACAGAAGCAGCTGTTTGAAGCAACAAAAATGGAACATTGCTTTTCTTTCTTCTGCTCTATTTTAATAGCTTACAATGACAAGCAGAGAGAATATTTTTTCACTCAGACAGAAAAAAGCTAGAAGCCTACTGCATATTTCTACACATTCTGAGCCACAACAGCTTTTTTTTTTTAAACTGAATTTTATTGAGCTGTTTCTAATATCTGTTTGCAACAGATATCTAACAGGATTTTGATGTGTTTAAGTTTGCACTTGAGGTTTTATTTCTATTCCTGCAGCCCTTTCAAGCCCAGAGGCTTCCTGTGTGTGAGGGCACCACCTGGGCCACACATGTGATCTAGCATTTTCTTTTTCTGCTGCCCTACTCCCCTCCTTCAACTCATGGCAAAGGCGACCTTGTCAGTATTGGGCACTCTGACTGCCCAGACAAAAGCACGGGGCTGGCAATGTGCCCAGACAAGAAGTCCCGATCCCATGGAATGGGGTTCCTGGGATATTATGTAAAGTGTGCTCCCCCCTGGGGAGATAGGGTGCTGGGGGCATAACATAGGCATGTGGAGGAGGCCCCAAGTATTCCTTTTCCCCTGGGAAATAAAATTAAACATCAATATATAGACACCTGGGACCTGGCCCACCAAGGTGTAATTTTAAGGACATCAGGCAGAGAGCTACTGACTTGGTTCCTTCATTTCTTTTCCCGTTAGAAGCAACCAAACATCAAAGGCCTGTTTAGTAGGTCCAATGGGGGTGATCTTCAGGGTTTGTGGCTCATTTTGCTCTTGGTGGCCAGCCTTAGCCACCATGAGCATTCTCTTCAGGCCTCCTGACCTCTATAGAAGGTTCTTTTCATGTGAGCAAGATTTTGTGGCTCCCTGCACATTACCTTTCCTCTATCTGGCTCCTCCTGGTGCGAGCATATTGCACTGCCCTGTTGTGAGCAGCCAGCAAAACACTCTCCCTGTTGCAATTCCCAGAGCCTCTAGGCCTCCTGAAGGGCATTTGTGAGTCAGCAGAGTTCTGGACCAGTCCACAGTGCCCTCAGGAGAAATCCAGGGTACGCCAGCATCATTTTCGCAAACTCCAAATTGCTCCTCAGAGGATATAAGGGTGACAGCGTTACTGGTTGTGAAAGTCACCTGAAGTTAAAGACCTTCAATCCATCCATGCAGGGAATCAGGTAGCTTTTCCTTTCAGCTGGACATTCTTTTGCCATTGTCACTTCTAGGGCCAGGATCTTCTCATCTGCCTGTCTCTTGTGCAGGCTCTTTTATGTGGAGGTGGAATGCTCTTGTAGCCAGTCACACTTGTCCAATCTTAGGATGCCACATCATCACTACACCACTTCCCAAACCTCCTACATAGCATCCTGAGACAATTCAAGACAACATCTTTAAGTTGTCTGATGAAGCACCCCCTAAGAGCTCCAGCGCCACTCCTATCTGGCACTGATACCTGATCTCTTCCTACCAAAACATCAAAGGCGAGTCTCTCCTGTTTTGGCGTCAGAGCAGAGACCCACTTCCTTTGTTCTGGTAGTCCTGGTCTATGTAGGTGCAGTGTGACAAACATAATACCAGATGCAGACTTCTTCCTCATCTCTTCCTCTCCCAGGAACTGGATCAAGCACAATTAACTGCTCTATTTTGTGGCAAGGCCCCTGATTCTTCCACTGGGGAAATGAGTAATTCATTTGGTCCAGAAGGAGAGGGAGAGGCCTCACATCTGAATCTGAGCTAAGTCTAGGAAAATTATAATTCTTATGTGTCATAAGGTGTATATATGAGATTTTAGGGACTGTAAATTCATATTTAGGGTGCATATTTATCCCCAGATGTGTAACTCTATAGACTACGTAGGCCTAAGTAGTGTGGAATTTTACTTTAGTGCAGATTTTTTCTATATTGTATACACAGTGTATGCACCACAGACCTTCAATAAGCACCACAGACCTACATTATTAATGCTTACATTATAATTAGAGATGGGCTGAGCTCAAGAGAAGTTATTAAAAAAACGATGCCGTGTTGCATGGAGTTCTGTGGATGGGTGAAGTTTTCCATTGTGCCTGTACCGGTTGCGGTTTACGTCAAACTCAATGCAAAGTATGTTCTTGCATTTAAAATTGCACGTGAATGGCACCACATGGACCGCATGGGTGCGGCCATCTTGTTTTTCAGTCTGTTCAGGGTGCTGGGCTTGTTTTTGGAATCCTTCTATACCTCCTCAATCCTCGGCACTCCTAATGAATCGACCCCTCATTGTCATTTATTGTATTAATGTGTTTTTGTGTCTGTGTATGTTACATTTTTAAAATAAAAAATTGTCTTTTCAACACTTTTTCTACTTTTGATTATTTTTTTCCTTTACTTACTTTTTTCTTCCTTCCTTCCTGTGCTCCTTCTTTACTTTCTTCACCTGTTTCTTTTGGTTTTCTTTACCCCACCCCGCACAGCACCACAGGAGCAGTAGTGTCAGGCCCCTCCAAGCAGTAACAGCAGCAGCCACCTACCTTATGGGTGTTGGTGCCGCCAAGGGGTGTATTTTCAGCCCATCTTTTGTGAGGCAGAGGTGGCAACACTGGTTTTTCATGTGCAGCGCCACCTCACCTCCATGCTAGCAGCAAGTGGCATGCCTGGCAGCATGCAACCCCTCAGAAGCATCGGCTGCATAGGGGGAGAGTACGAAGGTGTGATGCACCATTGGGCAGATATCCTCCACCGTGAGCAGGTCCTGCTAGGCATTGATATGCCGGGGCTCAGTGAGCATTCATTATATTATTTGTTGTGTTTGTGTTCTTTTTTCCAAAGAGCAAGCTCTTCACACTCAGAGGTAAGGTATATTTAGTTTCTGCTAAGAATATTATTATGTGATCCAGGTTGAGCTAGGCAGGTGCTGAGCGCTACATAATTGTACTTGTCGGTGCTCGCTTTGGCTGATTATTTAAGAAGCCATTGCAATTCAGACTCCTCTGTCCTCCTGTCACCATAGTGAATTACTGACATCAGTGAGGTACCATTATCTATGACTTTTATCTATGTAGCTCATACAGTCCCCAGCAATTTCACACTGTGTAGTACTAGTAGTATGCATCTATGCTTTTCAAAAAAGGGATAGTAAGTTGTTCCATCAAGGGGGTTGGGAAATGAGAATAGAATCATATATTATTTATTGCAGTGCATTAGTTCCAAATGCAGTTTTTGATAAGGAGACTTGGAGTAAGGATTTTAGGATTAGTATGCTAATTCAACGATAGTCAATATTAGTACCATAGGCAATCTGATTTAAATAAGTACAATGTTACTGTGTTACCTGCCATGCTAATTTTATGGAGATTAACTGTATCACTAATCTATTTTTTATCTTCTTTATTTCTTACATCAGCAGCCAAGGCAAAAAAAGGGGTAGCGTCCAGACTGGTCTGGTAAGAGATGGGGAGGAGGAGGCGCTGACCACTGCTGAGGGCTCAGCTCATCCCAGTAAGTCCTATTATTATTATTATTATTTCCCTAACTTTTACCTCTGCCCACTAATATACTACGTTTAATCTTGCTTTGTTTCTTTTTTATACTGTCACATTTTTTTCCAACTCCCCTATCCAATGTTTAATTTCTGTTATCCCTGCATTATCTTTGTATCTGTCTTTCATTGACCATTTTTATTCCACCCATTCATTGCGCTTCAATCTTTCTGAGTCATCATCAACACAGGTTGTAGTTCTGCCCTTCCATTATAAAAAGTTTTGGGTTGACTTAACTACCTGGCTTTCCTAACATTGTGAACTTACACAATGCCCAGAATGATATTTTTGATGAAGGTCCTGCAGTGGTAACTGAACTCTAGTAATGTACTGTGGTTGTATTCTTTTGATTAAAAACGTTAAGGGGATGTGTATCTCACTTCTAGAAAATGTATAATGTTGTTTTCTAGTCACTCAGAGTGCCCCAGGCTCGTCTAGTGCTGCTGTAGGAGCAAAAGGATCAGGGGGAGAAACGCTGTCAGGGACATGTAGTGGTAAGTCACATTGCTTGCTTATTGACTATTACTATTATGCTTACAAGCTGCAAGGGTGTTGTTGTGATTGTGACCCCCTGTGTTACCAGCTACAGCAGTGGTTGTGGTATGGCTTCTTCTATCTGCAACTCACCAAAAGCTCACATAATATACACTAAAATGTTGGTTTGATGGAAATGGAAAATAATGGAAGGTTAAAAGGAAAGATGAGTGAAATGAGTGAAAGGAGAGAATGCATGGGTGGGTGAAATAGTATGTGTGAGTATTGTTAAAAGGATGGATGGGTGAAAGGATGATTGAAAGAAAGGGTGGATAATTATTGGATGGATAATGGTGGATACTGAATAGATGGATAATGGATTTGGAATTTTGGTGAAATACGGGATGAGAGAAAGTAAAGTTTAAATCATGGTCGCTGTGGGTGAATACAGTAGGAAGAATGAAAGGATGATTGAATAATTGCTTAGGTGAATAAACAAGGGTGCTCATATGGAGACAAGCATGCTGCTCACTTACTTTGTTTATGGTTATCAAAGCAATGGTTCAAAGAGGGGGGATTTTAATTTGTGTCCTAATCCTTTGACTCACTATATTTGTTAAGCGAGGCAGATATGTACCCTACCCATCATCATTCATCAACCCACTCCCTCCCCATGCCATTTTACCATCCATGACCAAAGAAGGGCAGTGTGGTTTACTTTGCGACTGCACTGTTGGCTTTGCAATGTGCGTCTGCTTCAGTTAATTCAGCATTTACAAAGTGTTCAATGCACTGCAAACCAAACACGCAAGGTGTGTTTCCATTCACCTACTCAGTCATCTCATAGTACTTCACTCCTTTATCCTTTATTTATTCTTTCCTAAGTTCTTCCATCCCAGCCTGCCAAATACATTGAAAATTCCATTCTTCCCATGTGTCACACTTTTATGACCATGTGAAGTGTTTCCAAAATATATTTCAGAGTTTCCCAGAAGAGATTTATTTAACACCTGTTCAGATTTTGACCTTTTGACTTTCATCTAAACAGTGGCTGAATAAGCCAAAGTTTAGGCAAATGATGAAATGATGATCAGTGACACCCCTCTATTCTAGAGCAAAAGCTCTACCTACCCACCCAATCCAGCTGCCCTACCCAGCCGTCGAGTAAGTCATGTTTCCTTTCCATATTGCCCGGCGAATTAATTTGTTGTGTATATTTTGTGGTGCTAGGCAAGGTCAGTGAGTAAAGTGGAACTACTGAGTGCCTGATTGGACTTCAAGTTTGGCGTAGAAGATACTCTGTGATGAGTATGCAAATACAATCTATATAGCCCATTCCTTTCCCTGTAGTGCAGTGTATCATTCCCCCCCATCTACTGCAGACAGGATAACATATCTGCATTTTATACGTGACGTGTGTGACATATCCTATTTATTGTTCATCTACCTCTTTGAATTCAAGGTAGAAACTAAGTGACAGGTATTTGGAGACGAGCAGAGCCACTTGAATTAAAGATAGATAATTGTCAACTATAGCTGGCCCAGCTGCAGACAGCAGCAAAGTACCTGAAATGCTGGCTAGGATGCCTCTATTAATTTGGCACAACAACTTGCACTCCATAGTGCATATTGTCTTACTCATAAATAAGAGGTAATTGATTTTTATTTTTCTACTAAAAATATCTGTGTAGTTACTAGAAAAGCCTTGAAAAGAAAAAAAAAGAAAATCACTGTTTTTTTTAATCAGGTGTTATCCTGCCTTAATTATTTTCTACCAGACAGTCATTGCTTTTTATGTGAGGCATGTGTGGGTAAACAAATACAATTAGCCCTGTGAATCTCCTAATCATAATCACATCAAATTCCAAAGTCCCTAGAGGACCAACAATGTACTGCTAATGTGCCACCCACAACTTACTTTGTACTTTGTTTACAATTTGTCTTTTTTTTTTTTTCTTGGTTTTAGCTGCTCCTGCTGGTCAACCAGCACCACCCACCACGCAGGAGATAGTGGTCTGTCTGTGACAGCAGAGGCTGTAGACTATACAGGCCAAATACCGGAAGCTGATGGTCCTGGAAGATGAAGAAGTGGAAATAGCTGCCTTTGACCCAGGACCTATATCAGCAGCACACCGGCCCCAGCTTCCCAGGCATTACATCACTGGTGCCAGTGCCAGCTGTTAGGGGCTCAGACCGCAATTGCTACTGCCCCCTCCTGCTCTAACAGGGCATTACTCCAGCACATCCTACTGCAGATGGACTGTACGGAAAGCCAGCTCACCAGGATTGAACAGATCCTTCACCAGCTGTAGACCAAAATAGACAATGCCCTCTTCTAATCCCTTTTTTATTTTTTTGTGTTGGATTAAGGGACCAGTTGTGGGTGGAGACTGTGGGAGAGAGTTGGGCCTGGCTTTCACTTTGGTCTTTCATTGGAATTTTTGGGGACGGGGATATTTGTTTGGGGAAGAGGGATGGGCCTATTGTGGGTAGAAAAAGGGGTTTTCTACTTGTTAAAAATGTGAAGGGGCTATTTTACTTAATTTATGCCTCAAATGTTTATTCGGGTGTTTTAGTTTTCACTGCTGTCTTTTAGTGTAGTCTGTTTTTTAAATCTGCTAAAAAAGTGTAGGTCATTTATTTATAACTTTGCTCTACTTCCCTCTGTAACTATATTAACCACTAGCGGATGATTGACAATGCCTATTTTGCTTGGAAAAACCTAGATACACACAAACAACTTCTTCAGTAGAAGTTAGTCACTAACTAAACAACTTCACTTCAATCCATTGTTCTTCTCTTATCTCAATAGATGAAGCAAGGGCTAATAGCAATTCCTCAGTCTTCTTACCTTAGGGTTTTTCCTAAGGTAGTAATAACAGGCTGGTGTGCTAAAATGGAAGTCACAAGGTGCCACGCACACCTATGCAAACTCCAACTGTAGGATTAATCAAAGGGTTATCTATCATTGTCAACTAAATTGAAATAAAGCATAGAGTTAGTGGGTCATATAATATATCATATCTTTAGGAGGACTGAGACCAGATTACCACAATGACAGTATTTGAAAGATAACAAAGAAGATCTGATATTTTAATTAAAAACTTGCAAGATCAACTTCTTCTGGTCAAAGGAGAACTAGAATTTAAAAACTAAATGAAATCTTTGAGTCAGAAGAAGTGGGCTCAAGTCAGAAGTGGTTGGATAAGGTTAAGCGTTTACGCAACACTCAACACAAGGGCTTAATTATGATTATGTTGATGGGGTCGGTGTGGAATATTGCTCAGGGAATACAAGTTCATGCAGTGAACTGCTGTTGTTGTCACCATAACCACCCCAGTAAGTGTGTGATCCATTTAGGGTGGAAATTTAGGTCACACCTCAATAAATCACACAGCCTGGTGGAAGATGGTTAGTGCCTCGATGAACTGTTAGGAAAAGGGATTTGGAGAAAGGTGTGACAAAGAAACACTACGCAAAAGAAACCACAACAAGATTCAGTGGGGTGCTAAGTAGCACACCATTATCAATCTGTTGTGGAAGAAAATGATGAAGGGATAATTATGACACAGTTCAGTTACAGTCATTGAAAACAGTCCTTCTGCCACAGAGAGCCCCAATATATTATATACATCTATATGTTATGTCTTCTAAGTTGGCAAAATACAAATTATGGAGATTTGAAGTTAACCAACCCAGTTCTAAAAATTATAATTGTTAAAGGAAAATGGGACTATATGGCTAAATTGGGCGGTGCATATGATTCTTCTCGGACTGTCTGTCACTCTTGGGTCCCTGGAGGAACCTGTCCGGTAGGTAAGTTAGAATGTTGAGCTTTTACCACGTTTTGTTGGTGCAGGAAAGGGCTAGGAGAAGGCCTGTGTATTGAAAAACAGTAACTGTATTTTAGAGTAAAGGAGCAGGACAAAAGGAAGCAAGGTAAGCTTCACGAGGAGTCAGGAGTATACCAAGAAGACTCATAGGCTGGGCAAGAACATAAAGAGGATTTTCACATTTGAGTCAGCAATGCAGCAAACATATGCTCAGCAGCATATCCCAAATCAACGCACTTCTCTCCAGTCCACAGAGCTGAGTGAGTGCTAGGCCTCAGAGTCTTCGCCATCATCATGGTTTCTCTTTGATGCGAATAACATTTTCCTTCTAGCTGTTGAGGTAGTCCTGCCTTGGGGCCTTCTATCCTCCTCCTCCTCCTCCCAATTCTGAATAACCCTGTTCCAATTCCAAACCAAGAGAGGTATACCTGTGTAGTGCACTGCTGCTGAAGAACAAATAGAGAAACTGAATTGGAGTATTTTGCATAGATGTGTGTTTGGTAACTAAAGTGACTGGTCTGGTCTCTCAGGGACCAGATAAAGGAGTGGATCCTGCAGATAATTTTGTCATTTTTGAAAGGCCAATCACTTTCAGGAAAAAAAGATCACCCATCAGCCCCCAAACTTTGAAAATCATTGAAATCACGTTTAAAAATGTGTTGAATTCCCTCACTCACTGTAAGCCACCACATATATCATCAATCATCACTTACAATCATTTAATATTTCACCACTCATGGGTGAACTAGTTAGTAGTTACCTCTTCCAATCTAAACTTGATAGTTAAAAGAAAATATTACCTCCTCTTTGATGGTAGCAACACATTGGAATTTGACATTGGCACGGGCAGACTTTTAATAATTGATCTTCTGGGGCACCCCTGGTAGGTGATGTAAAAAAAGGATAGGCAGTAGCAGGTGAGGGAGGCAGGCATCGTTTCCAATGTCCTGGAAGGAATGTGGGGGCTTCTTCACTGCACATGGGTCCAACTGCAATCCTGCCATATATGTGACTATACAATGGTGGGGCAGCATAGATCTGACTCAAGCATAATGTTTCACTAGCTAAGAAAGAAAGGAAGAAGTTCAAAGAGAAACAATTAAAATAGTTCTATGGTGGCACTGGCATACTCAGTACAGGAAGTAGAAATGGTCCACATACTCAGGTGGTTCACCCAGTAGTAGGTCAGCTAACCTACTTGACTCTGACTAGTCATCTTCTTCTTCCTCATGTGGTGTTTTGGGAATGGTGTAATCAGGTGGTATAAAATGCTGGTTCATTTTGATGATGGTTAAACACGTCACCAAACACACTTTATTCTGTCTATTCATCCTCTTCCTCCTCCTGTGGTGTTTCAGCAACAATGTAATCAGGTGGTATAAATTGCTGGTTCATTTTGATCCTGGTTAAGCTCTCCACATTTTGAGGTGGGAGATTGGTTCTTCTCACTGTAACAACTGCGCAAGCTGCACTGAACGCAAGTTCAGCAGACACGCTGGCTACAGCCAGATGCTTTATTGCCAACATGCTGAGGTCTGGCTATTGGCACATTTTCCCATTCCAATACACCAATGGGTTTTGATCCACA
Source organism: Pleurodeles waltl (assembly GCF_031143425.1). Lineage (NCBI taxonomy): Eukaryota > Metazoa > Chordata > Amphibia > Caudata > Salamandridae > Pleurodeles > Pleurodeles waltl. Next base: position 504,005,783 of record NC_090447.1, read on the forward strand.
TACATTTCTTTTAGGCCATCCAGATACTCCTGGAACACCCTCTGAAGTGCCATTGGTGTTGCTACTTGCTCAACCTTTTGCCTTTGCCTCTGCACTGGACTTAAGACCTGCCACTTGAATAAATGCCAAAGAAGAGGTTAGGCCGATTGTTCTGATGCTGTTCTTGTCAGTGTTCTTGTTGCTGGTGTTGGCTGCCATGAGACCAGACTGCCCTCTCTGAAAGTTGAAGGTGCCCCCCCAGAACTGCAGAGTGGGATTCTAGGTTCCAGCCATTCTTCTTCCAGTTCTCTGGCTTGCTCAACAATCCACCTCTTATATTTTGAAACATCCCTTTTATAAAAGGAATGAAAGTGGTAAGAATTTTGTTTGCAGTGTGGATCAAATAGAGTGGCACAGATGTACTTTTCAGACCTGATAATGTCATTTTGCAGCATTGCATTACAAGTCAAGCGATAGCTTAGGCTTTCAACCAAGGTATGCACTTCTGAGTGCAAACCTTTCAGACACATTTTTTTAGCTGCTCCTGTAGCAGATATAACAACAGGATAGCTTGTCCCATTGTACTGTCATTTCTGCTATCTTCCTCCAAAGGGGAGCAGCATCTGTGTCAGGCATTTGATTAGGTCCCATTTGTCCACATCCATAGTCATAGCTTTCCCAATTGCATCCAGGTTTTGCAACATATAATAGCTTGAGTTCCAACATGTTGGCACCTTCTATATCAGGGATTTAATTGTTAATCTGTTACCATGCTGAATAATCTGCAACTGCTTCTGGGCTTTAAAAGAATGGCTTTGAAATAAATGCAGATTCGTCTGCAGGTGATCAGTATATTGCTCAATATGTCTTCTTCTTTTAGAAAGTCTTGCACACCAAGGTTGATGCAGTGGGTGAAAGACAGGACCCTGAAATAGCTACCGTCTGCCATGGCCTTGACTATGTCACTGCCATTGTCTGTAGAAACAAATCCAGTTCGGAGACTTCGGGGTCACAGCCATTCAGATACTTTGCTATTAAATTCAACCAAGATGTTTGCAGCTGTATGTGATTTCTCCATGGTGAACATGGCTACTGTTGCATGCTGCCAAAGGCTCTTAAAAATGCCTTCAGGTCCAAGACCTGTAGATAGCTTTTGCTTAACCCTGCCAAAGAGATGCAGTGTGCACTTATGCACATGTAATCAGTAGACTGACAACTGATCCATATGCCTGTTGTCAGATAGATAGTGTGGAGAACACTGTGCTGCAAAGCTTGTCCAACCAATTGCAGCACATCATGATGTAGCGCTGTAACAGCAACTTTGGCAAAATAGGTCTGACTTGAAACCTTCCATTTCAGACAGATGGCTGCCACAGACTCTAAGAATCCCACTCCTTGCACAAAAGAAAAAAGGAGTAGGTCCAGCGTTAACATTTTTACCCGCTTCCCAATGTACCAATGTGTCATTGGGTAGTTGCGGTCATAGTGGTCCTCCTGCCTAAACATGCCTGTAACAGTAGCCTAGATTTTCTTCTTTTTTGGGGCTACTGACACATGTGGCTTTTGAGATGTAGGTGGTGGTATACTCAATGTTCATGCTGTTCTTGTCAGTGTTCTTGTTGCTGGTGTTGGCTGCCATGAGACCAGACTGCCCTCTCTGAAAGTTGAAGGTGCCCCCCCAGAACTGCAGAGTGGGATTCTAGGTTCCAGCCATTCTTCTTCCAGTTCTCTGGCTTGCTCAACAATCCACCTCTTATATTTTGAAACATCCCTTTTATAAAAGGAATGAAAGTGGTAAGAATTTTGTTTGCAGTGTGGATCAAATAGAGTGGCACAGATGTACTTTTCAGACCTGATAATGTCATTTTGCAGCATTGCATTACAAGTCAAGCGATAGCTTAGGCTTTCAACCAAGGTATGCACTTCTGAGTGCAAACCTTTCAGACACATTTTTTTAGCTGCTCCTGTAGCAGATATAACAACAGGATAGCTTGTCCCATTGTACTGTCATTTCTGCTATCTTCCTCCAAAGGGGAGCAGCATCTGTGTCAGGCATTTGATTAGGTCCCATTTGTCCACATCCATAGTCATAGCTTTCCCAATTGCATCCAGGTTTTGCAACATATAATAGCTTGAGTTCCAACATGTTGGCACCTTCTATATCAGGGATTTAATTGTTAATCTGTTACCATGCTGAATAATCTGCAACTGCTTCTGGGCTTTAAAAGAATGGCTTTGAAATAAATGCAGATTCGTCTGCAGGTGATCAGTATATTGCTCAATATGTCTTCTTCTTTTAGAAAGTCTTGCACACCAAGGTTGATGCAGTGGGTGAAAGACAGGACCCTGAAATAGCTACCGTCTGCCATGGCCTTGACTATGTCACTGCCATTGTCTGTAGAAACAAATCCAGTTCGGAGACTTCGGGGTCACAGCCATTCAGATACTTTGCTATTAAATTCAACCAAGATGTTTGCAGCTGTATGTGATTTCTCCATGGTGAACATGGCTACTGTTGCATGCTGCCAAAGGCTCTTAAAAATGCCTTCAGGTCCAAGACCTGTAGATAGCTTTTGCTTAACCCTGCCAAAGAGATGCAGTGTGCACTTATGCACATGTAATCAGTAGACTGACAACTGATCCATATGCCTGTTGTCAGATAGATAGTGTGGAGAACACTGTGCTGCAAAGCTTGTCCAACCAATTGCAGCACATCATGATGTAGCGCTGTAACAGCAACTTTGGCAAAATAGGTCTGACTTGAAACCTTCCATTTCAGACAGATGGCTGCCACAGACTCTAAGAATCCCACTCCTTGCACAAAAGAAAAAAGGAGTAGGTCCAGCGTTAACATTTTTACCCGCTTCCCAATGTACCAATGTGTCATTGGGTAGTTGCGGTCATAGTGGTCCTCCTGCCTAAACATGCCTGTAACAGTAGCCTAGATTTTCTTCTTTTTTGGGGCTACTGACACATGTGGCTTTTGAGATGTAGGTGGTGGTATACTCAATGTTCATGCTGTTCTTGTCAGTGTTCTTGTTGCTGGTGTTGGCTGCCATGAGACCAGACTGCCCTCTCTGAAAGTTGAAGGTGCCCCCCCAGAACTGCAGAGTGGGATTCTAGGTTCCAGCCATTCTTCTTCCAGTTCTCTGGCTTGCTCAACAATCCACCTCTTATATTTTGAAACATCCCTTTTATAAAAGGAATGAAAGTGGTAAGAATTTTGTTTGCAGTGTGGATCAAATAGAGTGGCACAGATGTACTTTTCAGACCTGATAATGTCATTTTGCAGCATTGCATTACAAGTCAAGCGATAGCTTAGGCTTTCAACCAAGGTATGCACTTCTGAGTGCAAACCTTTCAGACACATTTTTTTAGCTGCTCCTGTAGCAGATATAACAACAGGATAGCTTGTCCCATTGTACTGTCATTTCTGCTATCTTCCTCCAAAGGGGAGCAGCATCTGTGTCAGGCATTTGATTAGGTCCCATTTGTCCACATCCATAGTCATAGCTTTCCCAATTGTATCCAGGTTTTGCAACATATAATAGCTTGAGTTCCAACATGTTGGCACCTTCTATATCAGGGATTTAATTGTTAATCTGTTACCATGCTGAATAATCTGCAACTGCTTCTGGGCTTTAAAAGAATGGCTTTGAAATAAATGCAGATTCGTCTGCAGGTGATCAGTATGTTACTCAATATGTCTTCTTCTTTTAGAAAGTCTTGCACACCAAGGTTGATGCAGTGGGTGAAAGACAGGACCCTGAAATAGCTACCGTCTGCCATGGCCTTGACTATGTCACTGCCATTGTCTGTAGAAACAAATCCAGTTCGGAGACTTCGGGGTCACAGCCATTCAGATACTTTGCTATTAAATTCAACCAAGATGTTTGCAGCTGTATGTGATTTCTCCATGGTGAACATGGCTACTGTTGCATGCTGCCAAAGGCTCTTAAAAATGCCTTCAGGTCCAAGACCTGTAGATAGCTTTTGCTTAACCCTGCCAAAGAGATGCAGTGTGCACTTATGCACATGTAATCAGTAGACTGACAACTGATCCATATGCCTGTTGTCAGATAGATAGTGTGGAGAACACTGTGCTGCAAAGCTTGTCCAACCAATTGCAGCACATCATGATGTAGCGCTGTAACAGCAACTTTGGCAAAATAGGTCTGACTTGAAACCTTCCATTTCAGACAGATGGCTGCCACAGACTCTAAGAATCCCACTCCTTGCACAAAAGAAAAAAGGAGTAGGTCCAGCGTTAACATTTTTACCCGCTTCCCAATGTACCAATGTGTCATTGGGTAGTTGCGGTCATAGTGGTCCTCCTGCCTAAACATGCCTGTAACAGTAGCCTAGATTTTCTTCTTTTTTGGGGCTACTGACACATGTGGCTTTTGAGATGTAGGTGGTGGTATACTCAATGTTCATTGTTGTGCAGTCACTGTATGCCGTGGTGTCTCCATCTGACACTAAGGGGGTTATTCTAACTTTGGAGGAGTGTTAATCCGTCCCAAAAGTGACGGTAAAGTGACGGATATACCACCAGCCGTATTACGAGTTCCATAGGATATAATGGACTCGTAATACGGCTGGTGGTAAATCCGTCACTTTTCCGTCACTTTTGGGACGGATTAACACCTCCTCCAAAGTTAGAATAACCCCCTAAGTCTTCCTGTGTCATTGTGAGGCTACTGAGACAGATGATTGTAGCGCACTGCTGGGGAAAGGGCTGCTTTGTGTGAGGATGTACCCCCTTCTTCTTCACCTTCCACCGTGATTTGACCAGTTACAGCTGATGTTTCCTGGCTCTCCTCAACTTCACCACTGAAACCACATTCAGCCACTTTTTAATGTTCTCCTCCCACCGGATTGCATGATGTTTTTTTCTTATTGGTCTTCTGGCTACCAGAACCATAATATGAACCAGAATAACCTTGATGAACAGTCTAGTAGCAAATGGAGCACATTTAAATTTATTCCTCCTAGATGCTAAATTTAAAAAAGTCCTAAACTGGGTAGAAGTACTTTCTTACTGAACTACTGCCAATGCCTGAAGGAGAACTGGAGGTAGGTGGGTGTGTTGATTGCCTCTCTGCAGTACATATTTCTACTGAGGTATGGGTTGGTGCAGGTCTCTGCTGGGGCCTTATCAATATGAGAGCTGACAGTGCTGCCTATGCCACATCCCTACTAGAAGGTTGGTTAGTAATGTCAGACTCCTCTGTTCCTGCTTCCACAATGACTGGCTCATCATCATCATACTCCTCCCCATCATCCCATTCCATTATTCTAAGGTTTCCTGGAACTTTTCTTTTCCCTTGACTCTCCTGGTGTCTCCCAGACTCTGCCTGGGTCCACTCCACGTCCCTACCATTGTTCATCAGAAGTGGTGCTTAGAGAAGATGGTAGAGTAGTACCCTTCCTTTTTCTTCCTGGAGATCTTGGTGCCATTGATTGTAAAAGAGGAGGTTCTTGCTTGACGGGAAGCTCAACCTTCTGTTCTGCTCCAACTTCAGGAAGTTCTACTATTGTTGGATGCGCTACTGTCTGCTTTGTTCTGTTTCCTGAAATGATTGGGTACTACTTTGTGAAAGGGAAAAATCCAATTCAACATCAATGCTGGTCAGCACTGCCATGATTGCAGTGTCTCCCTCACTGGCAGACATAGTCTTGGACTTAGGTTGGAATGGTGCTGTAGATGGGGGAGTGCTGCTCCTACGTTACTCCCTGAAGGCATGTGTGGAAGGCACACATCTCCAGGAAAATGTTGCAGTAGCCACACCACTGGTGGAAAACTGCTTCTTCTCACTGACTATTTTATTGGGAGCAATTGTCTTTGGGGCCATTTTAAAGTTCTCAGTTGGCAGTGGCACTAAGCTGCAGAAGCGTAAGAGATTTGAAGGCTTAACTGTACAGACCTTCTCTTTGGCAGTACTGCAGGTAATGTAACATCTCTTCTCTTGTGCACCTAAAAGCAACCAGGCAAGAAAAACATGTAGTTAGTGAAATGTGGTATTGCTGCAGGTTGAAATAGTACGGACAAATGCAATATTAGTGCAGTTGCTTACTTATTTAATAAATACCAATTTAATAAAACATTGCAATGTCAAACCACACCACAACACCAGAAAATGTCATTTCAAATCAGACAGCACAACATGCAGATATAGTTCTTTGCATTATCTCCTTTTGTTTTAAAGGAGGCACCTATGGTAGTTAGAGAGAGGTGCATGGGTAAATGGAATAATTGTTAAAAAGCCAATGTTGGCCAGATCGTCCAGAGGAAATTGAATAATCATTGAAAAATTAATTATGCTGTTGATTTGTCTGCAGTGCACTGTGGAATTATTGTACACCTCATTAAACCAAATGTTATAGTGCGGATGTGTGCCTTTTCTGGATGGATGGAGTGGGGAATGGATGTGGATGGATGGATGGATGGATCAAGGCAAAATGCAGAATTAAATAAAATAAACAAATGTTTTTTAGAAAAATTGAAAAAGTTGAAAAACTACATTTAAAATTAAAAAAATATAAGAAATTAAAAAAATAAATTAAAAATCAAAATATTAAAATACAAAAATAAGACTAAAATTAAATAAAAATGAAGTACAAATTGAATTAAAAATAGTATAAAAATGAAAATTTAAAATAAAATTGAAAATTGAAATAAAAAAATAAATATATAAACTTTAAATAAACAAATGATTAATAATTAGCGATGTTTGTATGTAAGCCTACTGCAAAGACACAGTGGCTAGATGCACAAAATGGCTGTCAGCCACATGGTAAAACGACAACAGGGAGCAAGGAGGCATGGCAACCAAAGATATATGCAAGCATATGGCAAAGGGACACTGGCTGGATGCAGAAAATGGCTGCCAGCCAAATGTCAAACAACAACTTTGAACAAGGAGGCATGGATAAGAAAGAACACATGCAAGCCTATGAACATAGACTACAAAAAAATCGGCCCTGGATACACAGCATGGAGCTCAAAGACACATGGTGGATGAAGACAAACACACACACACTGCCGATAAGGAGGCATGGTGGTAACATCAACATTAATTCAGCAATGCAAAACATTTAAATTAACTGAGCTATACAAATTTCACAACAAAAGTACACATCCTCCTATGCCATCAAATATTACCACAGAACATATACACTTTTTGCAAAAAAGCGAAATGCAAACAATAGCCAACATGTTTTATTTCAGCCAATGTCATCCCTGCCCTAAATGAAGTTTTGAAAACATACAAATCAATGAAATACAAAGTAAATAACTAGGCCCATACTTAAACTCCAGGCCACCCACCACTATTGGAGCCAGATTTCTGGAGCCCTTGCACCGTTCCAATGGCACATTAGCATACTTTTTTCACGCTAAGATGGCATTGGAAGGGGAAAAATGCTGTGTCATATTTACAAAGTGGGTGCACTTTGTAACCACTTGTGCCACATTATGCCTGCGCCAGGCATAATGTATGCAAGGGAGGTACTATAGTACTAGGAGTGCCGAAAAAGTGGCACAAGGAGTCTTTGAGATTCCTTTGCGCCATTTTTATCGGCATTTTTTATCGCCTGCTAAGTGCACATGTTAAAAAGAGGCTCCCATTGATTACAACGGGCCTTAGGGTGCTTTGTCGGATTAGCGTCATTATATTTGACGTTCCTCCTGCATAGCACAAAAAATTATGATGCTAGTCACCCTAACGCCATGGTGCGCTGTATTATAAATACAACACTACCATGGTGGAATTGGGGCAGTGCTAAGGGACGCAAGAAAAGTGGTGCTGCACTAAGTGCAGATCCACTTTTCATAAATAAGCCCCTATGTTTTTAAAATCAAAACAAGAAAATACTGGTGCATGCCCAAGGAAAAAGCAACACTCTTATTCAATAGTTTTGGAACTTACTTGTGTGATTTCATAAAAACAAAGGGCCTCATTATGATTTTGGCAGTCCTAAAAGTGGAATGCCAAAGCCATGGGGAGGACACCACCATCACACCAGTGGTGTCCCCGACCATATTACATCCCGGCGGAAACATTGTAATACTGTTCCTGCGGGGCTCATGACCGGAATAGTGCTCCTTTAAGGGAGCCGAGGTCAATACCCTAGCACACGGCACCCTCGGAATGAGCACAGTCTGAAAAGCAGACCATGTGCATTCTGATAACACTGGACAGATGGGCCCCTACACCACCCAAGCGCTGGGCATGGGCAGTGCAGGGGGCCCCCTGCGGCCCCCAGTACACCTTTACCACCAGCTTTTCCATGGTGATCAGACCACCATGGAAAGACTGGTGGTAAGGTGAGTTGCAATCAGCCAGCTGACCCTGAATTCAGCACAGCCCTGGCTGAGTTCAACTCAGACTGCCATCACCGCATTGGGACCATGTTCATGGCGGGACGGCGTTCTCCTGCCAGTGCGGTTCGGCTGCCAGTGTTGTAATGTGGTGGTTGGACCTCCACAGTTTTGGTGGTCCGACTGTCACCGCAAGGCTGGTGGTCCTAGGACTGCCAGCCTCAAAATTAGGCCCATAGTACTAAACTCCTACGGTATATCCAGGAGATAAAGAGAGTGATCCTTACACCTTGAAATCCAAGTGAATAGTGACCAGGAGAAAGACATAACACTGGGAGGTACCTGCTGGGCAGGAAAAGGAAGTTGGAGTCTCTGGGGTACTTACTTCCTGTTTGAAAAAAAAGCTTCTCAATCTAAAAAAGAACTTGAAGGGTCCACTGGGGAAGAAAATCCACCCTAAAAACATTTTTTGACTAGATTTAGATGTATTGTGAATAGAAAATCTACTCCAGGTGCATTCGCGCTCCCAAATGGGAATGTTTTGGCTGTTTTGTGGCCAGAAGCTGTGCAGGTAAATGTGAAGTCTCATGCTTGTGGCTGAAAATAACGCGAGTGAATGCAAAATCTTGCACATTCTCGCTAGGGGCCCTAGAGTATGGTGGTGATCACAAGAGGGCACCAAATCCCAACCTTGTGCATGCAAACGAACTCTGCCCCACACTGGAGTGCGGAATTAAGGAACTCCACGCTACTCCGCATAGTGTGAAGTGCCCGAATTCTGCAAACTCTGCCAGCGGAGAGAACTTCTACGCCCTGGCCTAATTACAATGCCTACCCCAAACAGGCTACCTGCGCCCAGATACTGGGTTGGGCAACAAGGTAATTTAGCGCAAGCAGCCCAATGTGTTCAGGTGCATCCAGCCCAGAGACTCTTACACTAGCCATAGACTCTTACACTAGCCTTGCAGTGCTGCCTTATCTTACAAGGCAGACACTGGCAGTTAACACGCTCAGTCCAATCACTGTGAATATATCATGGGTAAGACTTAGGTAGTGAAACTCACACAAAGCAAAAGTTCAAAAGTTTGAGATGTATTTTTCTAATTAATCAAAATACAAGCCTTAGTAGCCTTTTATGAATATCAGCAAAAATTGGAATTGAATTGAATTGTATCAACATTTTGTAGGGTGGGGTTAACTTCTTCAGCAAGAAGATGTCTGTAACGTTTTTCAGAGGATTCCAAAATCCCACCTTCTGACACACAAACATAATTCTTGTCCTCCTTAATAATATCGAATATAATTTTTTTATATGATAATTCAAATACCTAGGTAGCATTTCCTCAGCATTATTCATTCCATCATGTAATTTAAATTTACTTCTCATACAATAATGGTGGTCATTTTATTTAATTACATTTTCTTTTTTGTGAGATCTGAAAAAGCCTGCAATAGTTAAATAGCATAAAATAAATGCTCAATAGTTTTAACTTTTCTTTGGGGGTTGAGAAAAACAGCCTGTCTGTTTTTTTAATTAATGAACAGAAGATATAGCAAAGCTTAAAACTGCCGTGAAAGAGTTACACTTCTAAAAAACTAACAATCAGAAGACATAGTTATATTTAAGATTTTTAAAGCAATTTTAATGAAATAAAATGCTTCTTTCAAGAAACCTTAATTTGGTTGTTAAAACATTATAAGATCTCAATTTACCACCACATTTAACTGTCTGAAAAGATTCTAGAGAGATAGCAACCAAGTCATGATACAAGATAAAAAATGGTAACCATCCCCTCTACTGTGACATATTCAAACAGGATTTAGTTATAAAAATGTAGCAAATCCCGGTAATGAGCCATGTACCATAATTAAAAATGAAAAATTATGAGTATGCTCTGTTTTCCCTGAAGATCTCTTGTTGCAAAAACTTTCTTCATCCGAGCAGTCATTATCTTTGAAAGATTTTTCAGGGTGTAGATATTGTGATCTGACCATGTCAATGGATTCTTTCTCATTGGAAGTGTTAATGAGGATAATAAGATTAGTATATTATAAAATAACATAATGATCTCTATTAGATGACTATTCAGTATATAGAACAGACTGAGAACATTTTCTTAAAAGATGTAAATGTACTATCACTTCCTGCACCTATTCATATTTTCTGGATCTTCTGTGTATTTTTGAAGCAAGGTAAATTCATTTCCATTTTAACTACTTTAGTGGACAAGTTTGAATGTTGATAACTCATTTCTTAACTTCAATATTTTAGTATAACCCACCTGTCATTAGATATTATTTACCTATTTATTTGTTTATTTCATGAAAGGCTGTAAAGCTCGCTCTTTATCTAACATTTTAACCACAATAGAATTCAATGAAGTGGCTCTGGGCAAGGTGGGCCATTGTGGTTTGGCTCAATTAATTATTTAATCATCATTCATATTAAAAGTAGTTGCCAGCTTTGTGTTATAACCTTATGTGTTCTGGGCATTCCCAACAAATGAAGGAAGGAGATGACGATGTTGACGGCATTATCTCAGACAGACATTCAGACTTTCCCATTAACTAAAGTAATAAGGAAGTGGCTAGTACTAACAATCCACAAGTGGCCTTGGTGTGTACAGCACTATAGTAGAATAGCTGAGCAAAACAGGATCCATTAGCTAACTAATACATCCTGTAGCCTGCAAGAAGAATAAGTTCACTTTAAACAATAATGCAAGATTGTTAATTATCTAATTTAGCCCATAGTATAGTGTTGGACTTTTACCTATGCAGGGTCATCCCCAGTCTTTTTGCCTCCTGCCCCCTATTTTTTTCTGACCTGTTGCTGTTGGCTTTTCAACTCTGAGCACTTTACCACTGCTAACCAGTGCTAAAGTGCCTATGCTCTCCGTGTAAAATGTGTACGTAATTGGTTCTCCATGATTGGCATATTTGTTTTACTGTTAAGTCCCTAGTAAAGTGCACTAGAGGTGCCCAGGGCCTGTAAATCAAATGTTACTAGTGGGCCTGCAGCACTGGTTGTGCCACCCACACAAGTAACCCTGTAATCATGTCTCAGACCTGCCACTGCAGTGTCTGTAAGTGTATTTTTACACTGTAAATTCGACTTGGCAAGTGTACCCACTTGCCAGGACTAAAACTTCCCTTTTCTTACATGTAAGGCGCCCCTAAGGTGCAGGGTGCAGTGTATGGATAAGGTGGGACATATAGTAATGTGGTTTATATGTCCTGACAGTGAAATACTGCCAATTTCGTTTTTCACTGTTGCAAGGCCTGTCTCTCTCATAGGATAACATGGGGGCTACCTTTCAATATGATTAAAGTGTAGATTCCCCTAGAGAGTAGATGGACATGTGGCGTTTGGGGTCCCTGAACTCACCATTTAAAAATACATCTTTTAGTAAAGTTGATTTTAAGATTGTGCGTTTCAAAATGCCACTTTTAGAAAGTGAGCATTTTCTTGCTTAAACCATTCTGTGACTCTGCCTTGTTTGTGGATTCCCTGTCTGGGTCAGTTTGACAATTGGTGTGTGTCTGATGCCTTGCCTGGGCAAGGCAGGATTTCACAATTAGGTGTGAGTCCCCTTTGAAGAACGGTGACTTCAAAGACTAAAATGGGTATAAGAAGGGCACCCAAATCTACAGACTTTAGAAACACTTCTGGAACCAAGGGGAACCTCTGCCTGGAGAAGAGCTGATAGCTGAAGAAGAAGTGCTGCCCTGCCTGTGACTGTGCTTTGTGGAGCTTTCCTGCAGTGCTGCTTCTGCCAGAGTAAGAGGGCAAAGACTGGACTTTGTGTGCCTTCCATCTTGTGAAGAAATCTCCAAGGGCTTGATTTTAGAGCTTGCCTCCTGTTGTTTGAAGTCTCAGGGACAGCAAAGACTTCTCTCTGCCAGCACCTGGCGTCTCTGGAGAGACTCCTGCCCCGACAAGTGGTGCCCTACCCAGTCCCTGGGCCCTTGAAAGGAAAGCTGGTGGAAATCCAAAGAAATCGACTTCGGACGACTCCGGACCGACGCCGCTGCTGAATCCGGTAACGCCGCCTGCACCTGACGACGTGACTTTCGCTGGAACGCGACGCTCTTCGCAGACCCGACGCCGCAGCAGCCCCGCTGAAGTCCGCGACTCCGTGGAAGTCGCCGCACCACGTCATGACCGACGCCGCTCGAAGTGCACGGATTCAACGTTTCGCACAGACGCCGCGATTCCCGACTTCGCGCATCGGCTTGTTTTCACTCTTCACCAAAGGTACTGTACTTGGGGGTCTACACGACTCTGTGTCCGGCGCCGCTGGTGTTGGCTTGTTGGGAACGACTCCGTCACGACACCGTGGTAACATCTCATCGAAGCATTTTTTGTTTCTAAGCGCTATTTTTTAGTTTAATCTCTAAAAATTAATAACTTGACTTGTGTATGTCGGATTTTTGTCGTTTTGGTCTTGTTTTGTTTAGATAAATATTTCCTATTCTTCTAAACTGGTGTTGTGTCATTTTGTAGTGTTTTCCTTAAGTTACTGTGTGTGTTGGTACAAATACTTTACACCTAGCACTCTGAGGTTAAGCCTACTGCTCTGCCAAGCTACCAAGGGGGTAAGCAGGGGTTAGCTGAGGGTGATTCTCTTTTACCCTGACTAGAGTGAGGGTCCTTGCTTGAACAGGGGGTAACCTGACTGTCAACCAAAGACCCCATTTCCAACATATAGTAATACTAAAACGTGTTAACTTGCTATGTTCTTTTAAAGTGCTCAAATCTCCAAATAAATTAAGAAAGGCTCATAATCTATCTGAGAGACTGCATTGTTACTTCTGTAGATAATATTAGGTCAACCCCTCCTCGGGTAAAATGGTGTTGACTGATCAAAAAAGAAAATGGCACCTTCAGAGGAGAAAGAAGCAGTAATTTCCAAAGTAACAGAGAATTATTGTTTAGATTTCAGGAGGCAAGCGGATACAAGACTCAACTGTAATCTCCAAATCTTCAGCTAAATCTAAAATGTGAAGACAGTATATCTCAAAGGATTCACTTAACAGGAAAAAGAAAATGTGCTTACAAATTGATGGTCATGAAGGCCGCTATTCTTAGGAAGATCTCGCTCATAAACCAAAGAAGACTAAACAAGAGTCTAAGGCCCGTATTTATACTTTTTTTAGCGCCGCATTTGCGCCGCTTTTTGACGCAAAACGGCTCAAACCTACAAAATACAATGGCATTTTGCAAGTTTGCGCCGTTTTTGCGTCAAAAAACGACGCAAATGTGGCACAAAAAAAGTATAAATACGGGCCTAAGGACCTTAAAGTGTTTTTTTTTTCTGTCATTAAACAATCGAACAGGCATCCTTCTTCATTCCATAAGAAGAAAAAGAGCTTCTTAGGCTCCCACCTTCTTTAACACGGGTCACCCATTGCCCCTCCTATGTGTCTCACAAGAAGCTGTCAGGTGCAGATGCTTGGGTGTGTGAGCAGAAATAGGCTTGTAATTCGGTTATGCATGTGCACCCCGGTGCTCAGCCATACTCCCTTGATGCTACCAACATTTTTCTTAATTGTCAAGCAGAAATGCAGCATGTTCCTTGCATATAGTGCCTTTTGACTACCCAGACCTGATTCAACCTCTTGGATTCTCCTTGGCAATTATACATGAACCGCCAGTCCAACACAGCACAGGCCTCTACAAAGCCACACTTGCTTGCACTTGCCTAATACTAACACTATGCCTAGGACTGAATGTGAAGGCCGTCTTTGAAGGGTAATATACGTATTCTATCACATTACTGTTTAATCTGGCCCTCACGTTCAGGACCAGATACCTCATTCGGCTTTGAAAGTTAACATGCAAAACACTAAAACCTCGGCAAGTACGGCATCGTGAAACTCTGTACGTTACGAGGGATTCCGATAGTATAGAAGCAAAATATCACACATCACTTTGATGATCTACTCTGTCTTGTATATTGCCATATTACAGAAGCAAAATATCACACATCACTAACTGACACTTCCAATACAAATTACTACAAAGTGGTCTGTTCCCAAAAAGGGAATGAGTCTTCCAATAGGCAATAAGATGATGACCCATTGCCCTTCTCTGTGTTTTCATCCTCTGGATGGCATTAGCCCTGGCAGACATCTAAAATTGTCGTTTCTCTAGCCGGACCTGCTGCATAGAACGTTTTAGACAAGGAAAGTGAGAGTTTTAGAAAAACAAAGTGTGGGAATGCGTTTTCCGCATTGACTTCTATTGAGGGAGAGATAATTTCAGGAGGGAGCATGGACGTCATTTAGAGGTCGGCAGGGGTCGCTCCTGTGACCCCTGGGTCGCCCCTTGCGACCTCTAGCACTGTCTTTGCGACCTCTGTCCACAAGCCTCAGAGGTGCCAAAATCAGTGCCGGGGAAAAAAAGTGGCTACTCGTCCGCCGGTTAGGCTTCCACTCCATTTGATTTCTCTCAATTTTTTTATTAGACTAATAGTGAATAATCAAACATTATTCACTATTAGTGAATTAAAATAAGAGTGAAAACAAAGAGAGTGGATACCTAAACGATGTTAATTTTGTATTACACCAATAACGAATAAGGCTTCATTTTTCACTATTAATGTAATTAGAAAATGAAGTACAATTAGCTGGGATATAACCTTTCTTGGTTTCGAGGTAAGCAAAAAAATGTGTTTAAATGTATGATGTGTGCTTGCTTTGGTGTGATTGTGTGTTTAGATGAGAGAGAGAGAGAGAGAGAGAGAGAGAGAGTCGATGTGGTTATGTGTAAGCATATGTGTATGAGTGAAGCTGAAGGTCAAAGGGCAGTGATGTTACTTCCGCTACCCTTAATAATTCGGTGAATTGAGGTTCATGGGAGGGTGACAGCTAAAAGAAAGCCGTTTTTTTTTGCTTAAAAAATCGGGGGCATCCCGCATGAAACGGGTCTGCTGCATATGCTACTGAATTAGAGCTGTGTGTTGTTTCTCCTGTCTCAGCAGCTCTAAATGCCATCACTACTGGCTCTCAATAAACAATCAAACCAGGCCCTGAAGCAAGCAAAAGTCGTCCAACAGAACAATGAAAACCTACTCTGAGAGCATCCCCTTCACTCAGCTGAAAACTGCTTTATGGAAACCACCCACCCTAGCCACACTTTCCCAAATGTAAAGCTCATATTTTTCCGAAGGATCCATTTAAGGCAATGAAAATTCGTCCACCAGGGATTTAAGGTACAATAGGCTATTTTTAACATTTGTGTATATTGTAACCTGGATTTCTCACATTTAGAAGGTACTGGTAGCTGTGCCAGAACAATGCAGTTTATATCCCTCCCTCCTATCCCTCGAGACATCCCCACTGAACCGGCCCACCTCCACCTGTAGCGTTACAGTAGGCTTGACTAGTGTAGTGGTAGCCTGTGAGAGTTTACCAATGAGCTTGGTCATGGTATCCATGCACACAGCACTGCTCCTCTCCCTGCACCTATGAGTGCTATTGTACTCTGACATCTCAGTGCAGAGTTTCTCTAGGGCACCTGTAAGTTGGTCCATTTTCATTTCCATGAGGGCCTGATTGTCAACGAATTGGCCACTGTGCTGAACTCCACCGTTATGGAGTGTTGCATTCCCTGCAATTTGCATTTTGCCATTCTCATCTGTTTGTGCTGCAGGTGCTGGACCTGCAACATTGATGCCTCAAGCCCACCAAACACCTCCTGTTGCTCAGGAGTCGCATGAGACCCAGAAACCTGTGATGAGGGACGCTGTCTACGGGCATGCAGAATGGGCCACTGCTGTTGTGACCTAACAACTTGCTGCTGGATTAGAGTAGGTAGCTGTAAGGCATTCTCACCCTCTACTGATGGTGGCTGTGGGAGATGGATGCACTGCTGGAGTGGCCACGAGATGTAGTGGGCACACTCTCAAGCAATACTGTTTCTTCTTCCTCCATCTATCACTATTCTTCACCCTCATTTGTTGCGCCTGCATTGTCATCCCCAAGTGCATCTAATTGGATAATGGAAATACCATGAAACATCCTACATGTGAAACACATTCTCATTGGTTGT
Source organism: Pleurodeles waltl (assembly GCF_031143425.1). Taxonomy (NCBI): domain Eukaryota; kingdom Metazoa; phylum Chordata; class Amphibia; order Caudata; family Salamandridae; genus Pleurodeles; species Pleurodeles waltl. The sequence goes on from NC_090447.1 coordinate 504,022,141, forward strand.
ACACATTCCCACATTGATTCTACACATTTCTGACACAGACTCCACTCTTTCTGTCTAGGACTATGTTCCCCATAATGCACCATGTGGGATATTTTGACATGGAATTATCCCTGCCTGATATGTGTGTTTAAGTGTGTTGTACTTGCATGTGGACATCATGAACATGAAATGTTGCCATAGTTAAAGTTTAGCACTCACTGCAATAATACAGTAGTAGAAGTGTCTAGGTTTGCAAATCCATCAAAAGCCTCTGGCATGCTATCAACGATTGTCTTCAGTGTCATGGTTGGGGATAGAGTAGAGGGTCTGGCTCCTGCAACATGGGACCTGTTCAGGCATGCTGCAACCTTTTTCTTTGTGCAGGAACAGAGGTCGTACAACCACTTTTAAATCTCTTTGACAGAGTGCTGTACCACACCCCCAACATTTATCTTCTGCTGCATCCCCTTTCACATCTTGCACTTCCTTGTCTCTAAAACATTCATTGAGAATCTCCAGTTCCTGCTTTGAGAACTTCAGTTCTCTCTTCCTCCCCCTGTCTCATTCCCCTGCTCTTGGCTGGCCATTCAGGTGTTGGGTGACAGCTGTTTGTGTACCTCAGATTACTGCCGGTGCGCTGCAGCTCTCCAGCCTCTCTCTGCCCTCCTTTCTGGTTGCTGGGATCATGAACTTCCTGGTTCAGGGGTCACCTTCCTGAACCAGGAAACAGAATTACTATTTATTGATGGAGTCACTTTTTGTTGCTGCTTTCCCAATTTGCAACCAAATAGGTAATCGCAAATTGTGCTTTCTTTTTTTTGTTAAGCAACTCATTTCCAAGTCACAATTTTTTAGTGGCCAGCTACCGCACTTGCCATTTTGCAATTTCCTAACTGTGATTCACAAAAAATTGCAATTAGGAAATCACAAAATGGCTTTTTCACACCTCTGGCCCAAGTATCTTAATGGCTCTTAAGTGTTCCATCACTGTTTTTTTGACTGGATGGATAGTGCTCACAATGTACATTCGATCACAAAGACAAAAGAGATCATACACACAGTAATCAGAAATACACGTTAACCCTTCAGAAATGTTAAAATCTTTGTTGGAATTAGGAATAAATAATTTGGGCATACTTTTACTATATTTACATGCCACACAGACCGCTATTTGGAAAAACGTGAGTTACTTGACGTCCCCAATTGTTTAGCTGGGGAATGCACCTCATTTGTGCTTAACAAGTCTTTTAAAGATTTGTTCTTCCTGAACATGATCCTGGGATACTCACTGATATGTTGGGCCAGTATCATCACATGTAGGAATATGCCAGCATTTTTTTAGGTTTTTTTCTAAATCAGGACGCTCCCTTACTATATGGAGGTATCAATTTTTTATCTCCCCCTTCATCTGTTTACTGTTTTTGCTGTTAAACAGTAGATTTGGTCTTTGAACCTGATTAACTTTTTCTACTGCTGACTTCTTGATTTATTTACTGGATACAAAGTCACCACTTTGTAGTTGCAGTTGGGACTACCTTCACATGGGAAATGCCTTTTTTGTTTGCGAATAACTTTGCCACCATTTCATGAATCGTCACAAAACTTTACAAAAAGTTGTTGTTTTTTGCTCAGCTCCTTCTTCAAACGTTTTGGGGTGATCCAGCAAGTGTGTGCTGAGAAATGGGGGGCCCAAAGAACAATTGCCCATGCAATTCCCAGGCAGATCTTTGGAAAGTGCCACAACTCAAGCTGTGCTTTTCCAATAGAGTATAAATCTGTTCAGTAGTTTTTGAGAAATTAAGGTTAACATTTTTTTGTATGTCTCGACTGTTGGATAGGCTGGACTCTTGAGAAAGTTTGCAAGCAAGCAACTTTAAAAATGGAGTGTTCTGATTGGTCGAGGGGGCTTTTATCCTGTGCGAAGGATTGCCCTGATTAGCTCTAGGCAACATGATAAGAAATATTGGGAGAGCCATTACAGGACTCAGGTACTTAGTCCCCTGCCCTGAAAAAGTTTAAAAGAAAAGAATATAAGGGTGCAGGGAAGTCATAGCCTGACCCTCTAGCCCTTGTGGAAGGGTCACAGACTCTCCGGGCAAAAACATAAAAAAAAATGCTGAAATTCTGCAGTTTTCGTGTAGGATAATTGTAGAAGAAAATAGAGCCATGTTTTTTTCTTAATTTAAATGACCCCTGAGTGGGACCAGGTCCCAGGAGTCAAACAATGTTTTTTCAAATATGGGATGGTATGTGCGTTTGGCAACCCTCTCTGAGTTGATTGTGCCTTCTCAGATCCCATTTACCAGGGCTCAGCTCATTTCTATAAGGTGACGGGGGCCGCCTCCTCAAGCCAATTTTGGGCCTGGACATCATATCCCCAGGGATCAGCAAACCTTTGAGGGAGGGGGCCATGTCCCCCTCCCTGAGCTAATTATGACCCCAGGAAACCCATTCCCTGTGACCCGGAAAACTTTTTTGGAGAGGAGGACACGGGCCTCCTTCCACAAGCAGATTATGTCCCTGGGGAGTCCATCCTATAGGGCCTGGCAAACTTTTTTCTAAGGTAGGGGAGCAGGCTGCTTCCCTTTCCGAGCCTCTAAGAGTCCCTGGGAACCCAATCCACAAGGGATGTTTCTAATTTAAGGGAAGGGCCAAGTAGTTCCCCTCCTCATTCTGCATCTAGGCCCCGGGGACCCCATCTCACAGGGCTATATCTAAACAGTGTTTCGGGGGCACCATTCCTAGGAACACTGCTGTTTTTTGCCCATAAAAGAGGGGGCATACCAGTTATAATTATATATTGGGTGTGTGTTATAGTTACATTAGCAAACAAGTTACAGTTACTTAAGATCATTATAAATGGTTAATTTCAGTAGGTTTGTTTGTTTAAAATGGTTTGTTTTAACTGACATTTTCACCTAACTATAACTTTCCCTTAACCTTTATTTTTATCAGTGAATTTCTAATGTTTTTTTAATGCATATTATTACAAACATAACTATCATGTCATTTTAAATTTGTATTTTTCAGTGAAAAAAATACATATATATTTATAGATATAGGTATGCACATATACATCTATCTCATACGTGAGCAAGGCTTCGGCTGAAACGCGTTGCATTGAGAGGAGGCAATTTTGATTTAAAGTGACTATTTGACCTCTACTTGTTGTCCGGGCATTCGTCTACATGTTTTGAGGAATTGCGTATATATATTTATATATATAGGTATGCACATCTACATCTATTTCTCTATATATATATTCACTGAAAAAAACAAATGTTACAGGGAAGTTATAGTTAGACCCACATTTTAAATGTACGAAACCATAGAAATTCACCAGTTATAATTATAGTTACCTCAAGTAACTATAACTTGTGCCCTAAGATAACTATAACTTGTGCCATTAATTTCCCCAAAACTTCTCAACAGATTTACACCAAAACAAAGAAGGTCACTTTCTGGACCACCTTTCTGCCAAATTTGGTGTAATTCCATCTAGTAGAGTATCACTACTCAAAGTCCTCATAGAAAAATGAATGGCAAAAGGTATTTTGAGACCCTCCCTTTTTTCTCACCCCCCCCTGATGGATCACTTGAAACTTTCCAGAAAGCAGCGTATGTCACTGGCAACTTTTTTGGGAAAGTTTTGTGACGGTTCGTCAAGAGTGGCCCCAAAGATATTGGCAAGTAAAAAAACACTTTTTATATAGAAACTAAATCCTAACTATAACTACCTACTGGAGATCGCCACTAAGCCACTAAGTAATATATATATATAGGAAAATGGCTCCCTGTTGCAGTTACCCCCCACTTTCTGCCTGATATTGATGCTGACTTGACTAAGAAGTGTGCTGGGACCCTGCTAACCAGGCCCCATCAGCAGTGTTTTTTCACAAGAAATGTTCCATTGTTTCCACAATTGGCACACCCCTGGCACACAGATAAATCCCTTGTAAAAGGTACCAGTGTTACCAAGGGCCCTGTGACCAGGGAAGGTCCCTAAGGGCTGCAGCATGTGTTGTGCCATCCTGAGCAACCCCTCACCTAACACAGGCTCTCTGCCATTGCAGATTGTGTGTGTTGGTGGGGAGAAAAAGGCAAAGTCGATATGGCATCCCCCTCAGGATGCCATGCGCACAAAATACTGACTGTGGCATAGGTAAGTCACCCCTCTAGTAGGCCTTAAAGCCCTAAGGCAGGGTGCACTATATCACAGGTGAGGGCATAGTTGCATGAGCAACATGCCCCTACAGTTTCTAAGTCTATTCTTAGACATTGTAAGTACAATGTGGCCATATTAAGTATATGGTCTGGGAGTTTGTCAAAACGAACTCCACAGTACCATAATGGCTACACTGAACACTGGGAAGCTTGGTATCAAACTTCTCTGAATAATTAATCCACACTGATGCCAGTGCACCATTTATTAAAAAATGCACACAGAAGGAATCTTAGAGATGCCCTCTGTATTTTACCCAATCCTTCAGTGCAGGACTGACTGGTCTGTGCCAGCCTGCCACTGAGACAAGTTTCTGGCCTCCTGGGAGGAGAGCCTTTGTGCTCTCTGGAGCCAGAAACAAAGCCTGCACTGGGTGGAGGTGCTTCACATCTCCCCCCCTGCAAGAACTGTAACACCTAGCAGTGAGCCTCAAAGGCTCAGGCTTTCTATCACAATGCCCCAGGGCACTCCAGCTAGTGGAGATGCCCGCCCCCGGACATAGCCCCCACTTTTGGCGGCAAGTCTGGAGGAGATAATGAGAAAAACAAGGAGGAGTCACCCTTCAGCAAGGACAGCCCCTAACGTGTCCTGAGCTGAGGTGACCCCTGCCTTAGGAAATCCTCCATCTTGTTTTGGAGGACTCCCCCAATAGGATTAGGGATGCGCTCCCCTCCCCTCCCCTTAAGGAGGAGGCACAAGGAGGGTGTAGTCATTATTCATGACTAATGAAAATCCAATTATTCCAACAATATACTTTCTTCCTAAGATTCCCAAAACCCTAGAGAAACCACCAGGTGGACCGATAATCTCAAGGGGTGGATCATTATATCAGGGTGTGTCGAATTATGTTGATCATTATCTGTCCCCCATAGTCAAAGATTTGAGTTCATATATACAGGACTCAGGTGATTTTTTAAGACTATTGGATGGAATTATATGGCAATCGGACTACCTGTTAGTGACTATAGATGTAGTATCACTATATACTTCAATCTCGCATGAATTAGGCATAAATGCAGTAAGATTTTTCTTGAGACAAAAGAGCGTTCATTTTTTGAGACACTCTGAGATGCTAGTAGAAATGATAGAACTATGTCTCAAGAATAACATATTCATGTTCAATCATCAAATCTATAAACAAATCTGTGGGACAGCCATGGGAGTGTCCTTTTCTCCAAGTTATGCAAATCTCATGATGGGGTGGTGGGAGAAATGCGTAGCTTGGGATCAAGAGAATGAACACTATATGGATAAGGTGGTGATCTGGTTGCGATACATAGATGATTTATTTGTAATTTGGCATGGAACTGAGGAAACATTTGGTGAATTTATTACTCGGTTGAATGGCAATGATGTTGGATTGCAATTTACGTACAAAACAAGTAAGATCTCTATTGAGTTCTTAGATGTACTAATATATGTTGAAGCAGGCGAGTTACAAACGACTTTACATAGAAAACCTACTGCAACCAACAGTATACTACATGGTACAAGCTTTCACCCAAGATCACTAATTAAAAGTATCCCGTATGGTGAATTTATTCGTATTAAAAGGAATTGTTCCAATGAACGAGACATGGACAAAAAATTTGGAGAGACAAAACAGAGATTCATAGATAGAGGTTACAAAGTGAAGGCAATAGAACAGGGTGAAACAAAAGTAAGAGCAATGACACGAGCACAGGTATTGGTGAAGAATAAAAGTACGTTGGAAAGAGCTATGATAGAGAATGATGAGTTAAGACTTATCATGGATTATAGTAAGGAAAATCAACAGATAATCAAAATATTGAAAAAATATTGGCATTTGATTTAAAGAGATAATGGCATTGGACAGCGAGTAGGTACCCATCCTTCAATCACATACAGGAAAGTGCCATCACTTAAAGGTATGCTAGTGAGGAGTCATTTTGAAGCCATAAATAGGGCAAACTTGTTAGTTGATGTAAATAAGGGTTTCTTCTGCTGCAGAAAGTGAAAAGCGTGCAAAATTGGTTGCAATAAAAAAGTGATATCAGACTTTCAAGGCAAAGAAATTGTAATTAGAGACAGAATCACATGTGAAACAACATTTGTGGTCTATGTCATAGAGTGTTGGTGTGGTCTTAGGTATGTTGGCAGTACCATATGTCCTTTGAAAAAGCGTATTCTTGAACAAATTAGAGCGGTACAAAATGATGACAATACCTATGCCATGACCAAACACCTAAAGACTCACACAGAATCAAATCGGTTAAATTTGAAATATTATGGCATTGCGACAATAGCAAAACATGAACGAGGAGGTGACAGAGTCCAAAAACGGAGGCGTTTGGAGTCCAGGTATATCATTAGATCAAAAAATAAGATCCCATTGGGGATCAACTGTGACGAGGAATTATATTGCCATTTATAAATATAAAATGAGCTTAGATTGTAAACCAGGTAATAAATAAATAAGGAAATATGAGTACTAAATGTAAAGAATTGAGAATTGAACAAATAGAAGATTGGGAAATGAGTCCTTTTAGGCATTACACAAAGATATATAAGTTGTTATCATACATGTGGACTGAAAAACTGACAAAGATGTAACAATAAGAGATATCGATACTGGTGATATCTAAACGCAGCTGGACAATATTGGCAAGTGCATACTATTTGAGAAATATATGGAATGGTCAGTGTTTTTAAGTTGTGTAATATATATGTTTGTGTTTTTGATGGTTGATATTTTAAGGGGTAATAGACTTATGGGGTTTGGAAAGAAAATTTTGATTTATTATAATTAAATGTTGGATTCACTTTTATAAAAAAAACTACATATCCCAGAATGCCACATAAAGGCTTAAATGAGATGGAGAGTATAAATAGAGCACTTAATGGATTGAATAATTACCATGATCAAGACCGTGAAGGTCGAAACGCGTTGGTATTTGTCTGGTATCATTTGTTTATATTAAATGAAGATTTTGTGAAAATCCTGGGAGTGCCGTGTCGTTGATGGAAGTGTCAAGCTGGTGTGCAGACAAATTGAGGAAAAAGGTCCTTCCCTGGCGCGGGCACCGACACTAAGAAGCACGCATTAATTGGACCCCTTTGGGACGAATATATATACATATATATATATATATATATATATATATATATATATATATATATATACACCACCACTTAACTCGGTATCAGGAGCTTCAATCCACACAGGGCGGTCAGCGCGCAAGGACGGAGCACCCTCGCAAACAGATTTCAACAATATCTCCACACACAGTGAAGCGCCGTACTCAGGTTCACAGGGAAAAGAGACACTTTATTTTAATTTTCCATCACAGAGGCAAGAGTTATTTCATTCCTCAGGAGCAAATTATTTCATTTTATTTCAAAGTATCTCACATTTTCCTGACACATTTCGGCTGCTGATGTCAGCCTTAATGATAGGTCTCTCCTGATAAGAAAAACTTATCAGCTGTGAAACTTCTAAAAGCATGAAGAGAGACTCTGTGGCTTTAAAGCCATGATATAAATGGAAGGCTGAACACGTGGTTGTTTTTATTATCAGGAGAGACCTATGATTAAGGCTGACATCAGCAGCCGAAACGTGTCAGGAAAATGTGAGATACTTTGAAAGAAAGTGAAATAATTTGCTCCTGAGGAATGAAATAACTCTTGCGTCTGTGATGGAAAATGAAAATAAAGTGCCTCTTTTCCCTGTGAACCTGAGTATGGCGCTTCACTGTGTGTGGAGATATTGTTGGAATCTGTTTGCGAGGGTGCTCCGTCCCTGTGCGCCGACCGCCCTGTGTGGATTGAAGCTCCTGATACCGAGTTAAGTGGTGGTGTTTATGATTATAGGAGCCGGATCCGCCCGATTTCAACACAGGAACAAAAAGGTACGTGGATAAAAGACCGACCATGGAAATAATTATAACATTGTAGTATTTATGAAATCGGGCAAGGGAAGTGAATGTTTCACTGGTTCACTGTGATTTATGAGGCACTGAAGGCACAGCACAGAAACTCAAAAGTATTCACAAGATATTTCAGACATGGTCAACTGCAATGCAAATGAAAGGAAAGGATATTCAAAGACACGTTTTGTAAAGAGGAAGATGTGTATTGCTTAAAGCACTCAAAAAATGGATATAAACATTGCGTATGAAAACACAGTGATGATTAAGAGAAGCTAATATTAAAAGCAATATCTCGAGTATAATATTGTGTATAAGTGTTCTTTGACCTAAGTAATCAATTAATGCACAGCAGCTGTGAAACTTTTAAAAGCGTGAAGAGAGACTCTGTGGCTTTAAAGCCATGATATAAATGGAAGGCTGAACACGTGGTTGTTTTTCTTATCAGGAGAGACCTATGATTAAGGCTGACATCAGCAGCCGAAACGCGTCAGGAAAATGTGAGATACTTTGAAAGAAAATGAAATAATTTGCTCCTGAGGAATGAAATAACTCTTGCCTCTGTGATGGAAAATGAAAATAAAGTGCCTCTTTTCCCTGTGAACCTGAGTACGGCGCATCGCTGTGTGTGGAGATATTGTTGAAATATATATATATATATATATATATATATATATACACATATATATATATGTATATATATATATATATATATATATATATATATGTATTCTTATTCTTTGAAAAAACAAAGGTTACAGGGATGTTATAGGAAATACAATTGAAAAAAACTTACAATCTTACAAACTCACTAAAAAATAAAAGGTTACGAGGACGTTATGGTTAGGCTCAGATTTTACACACACAAAACCATGGAATTTCAGCTGATATAGTTAAAGTTATTTCAAGCAACTATAACTTGCGCCCTAAGGTAACTATAATTTGCACACTTGCCCTGCACAGTTTTCTCATCAATATTTTTACTGCAAATGTTACAGTTATATTATCACTGATGTTATAGGAGATTAGGCCTGGGAGGAAAACTACACTCTGCTCTTTGAGTTTTCGGAATTTGGGCACTTTGCTATTGTGGAGTAGTGCAGAGTTCCTGAATACTGTCATCCAGCACATAGCGGAGTTCGTTTGCATGCACAAGATTTGTTTTTGGCACACATGAGTGAGCATCACAATACTCTGCAGCCACTAGTGAGCACACTCAAGACTTTGTGTTTGATTGTGCTATTCCAGTCACACGAGAAAGACTTCACATTTGATTATGCTGCTTTCGGACACACACATGAGACTTTGTGTCCACTTGCACTGCTTCAGGCCGCAAAGGTGGCCAAAACAGACCCGCTTGTGGACACAAACACACCTGGAGTAGATTTTCTACTCGAGATGCATTTAAAGTACTCAAAAAGAGGTTTTTGAGTGAGTTTTCTTCTCCAATGGACCCTTCAATTTGTTTTTTAAGTGTGAGAACGATTTTTTTCCAAAACAGGAAGAAAGTGCCCCAGGGGCTCCAACTTCCTGTTCCTGTCCAGCAGGTTCCTCCCAGTGCTTTGTCCATTTCCTGATCACTTTTCACTTTGCTTGGGCAGGCATAGGTATTTCTTTGTACTTTATTTGAATTTTAAAATTTTATAGTGGTGCATGGCCTGGAGTTTAAGTATGGGCCTAGTTATTAATTATTTTGCCTTTTATTGATGTTTCATCTTTTGTAAAGGAAAATTGTAGGACAACTCAGTACCTTTTCTACATGTTTGTAACATTTTCAATATTATTTTACTATATCGCCTACATTTCCAAAGGGTCATCAAGCCAATAGGCCCTGTACTAGTAGTCATCAGTGTATGAAATAAATGTTTCAGTGGTATATGTTTTCAAAATTTCATTTAGGGCAGGGACTACATTGAATTAAATTAAAATGTTGGCTATTTTTTTCATTTCATTTTTTTGCAAAAAGTGAATATTTAGAGGGGTAATATTTGATGGCATAGGAGGATGTGTGTTGTGAAATTTTTATAGCTCAGTTAATTTTCGTGTTTTGCATTGTTGAATTAATAGTAGTGTTTCCTTCAGTGTTGCCACCATGCTTCTTTATGACCAGTGTATGTGTGTCTGGGTTTGTGTTTGTCATCGTCCACCATTTGTCTTTGTTCTCCATGCCTTGTGGCCAGGGGCCATTTTGTGTATTCTATTTCCAAAGGCTTGCATGAGTTCTTTGTGCTCTATGTCACCTAGTTCACTGTAGTTGTTTGACCAAGTGGCTTGGGGGCATTTTGTGCATCCAGCCAGTGTGCCTTTCTCATAGGCTTTCATGTGTTCTTTGTTCCCCATGCCTCCATATTCCTTGATGTTTGACCATGTGACCTGCGACAATTATTGCATCCAGCGCCAGTGTGTCTTTGCCATAGACTTGCATGTGTTCTTTCTTCTCCTTGTTGTTGTTGTTTGACCATGTTGCTGGCATCCATTTTGTACATCTATCCAGTGTGTATTGGCATAGGCTTGCATGTGTTCTCTGTTCCCCATGCCTCCTTGCTGCTGTTTAACCATTTGTCAGGCAGCCATTTTGTGCATCCAGCCAGTGTGTCTTTACCACAGACTTGCATGTGTTCTTTGTTCCCCATGCCTCTTTGTTGTTGTTGTTTGACAATGTGGCTCGCTGACATTTTGTACATCCAGTCAGGATATCTTTGCCATAGGTTTGCATGTGCTCTTTGTTCTCCTTGCTCCTTGTTCTTGTTGTTTGACCATGTGGCTGGCAGTCATTTTGTGAAGCCAGCCAGTGTGTCTTTGCCATAGACTTGCATGTGTTCTTTGTTCTCTGTGTTCCTTGTTCTTGTTGTTAGACCATGTGACTGGCAGCCGTTTTGTGCATCCAGCCAGTGTGTCTTTGCCATGGGTTTACATGTGTTCTTTGTTTGCCATACCTCCTTGCTCCTTTTTGTTGTTGTTTGACCATGTGGCTAGCAGCCATTTTGTACATGCAGCCAGTGTGTCCTTGCTACAGGCCTTATACAAACATCAGCAATTATTAATCATTTGTTTAAGTATATATTTTATTTTTTTTATTTTATTTTAATTTCTAATTTTATGATTCTTATTTTTTATTCAATTTCTTTAGTTTAAAAAAATATATTGTAATTTTTTTAATTTTTGATTTTGATTTTGTTAAATTGTAAATTTTTTATTATTTCAATTTATTTAATTCTACATTTTGCCTTGCTCCATCCGTCCATCTATCCATCCTTTCCTCTATCCATCCATCCATCCACCATAGGCGTACAGCAGTACTACAGCCTACATTTTCTTTAGGTGTATAGTAATTCCATTTCCTCCTGGACACTCAGGCTGCAGTGCACTACAGACACATCAGCAGCATAATTATTTTTTTAATGATTATTTCATTTTCTCAGACCACCTGGTAGTCATAGGTTTTTAAAGTATTATTCCATTTGCTCAGGCACCTCCCTCTGACTGTCACAGGTGTCTCATTTGAAACAGATGGAGATAAAGCAAAGAGCTATATCTGCATGTTGTGTTGTTTGATTTGAAATTAAATGTTATGGTGTGGTGCTGTGGTTTGACTTTACAATTATTGATTAAATTGATATTTATTACATAAATAACCAACCACTCTAATATTACATTTGTTTGTACTATTTCAACCTGCAACAATGCCACATTTCACTAACTGCATGTTTTTCATGCTTGGTTGCTTTTAGGTGCATGTGAGAAGAGATGTGACATCACCCTCAATAGTGCCAAAGAGAAGGCCTGTACATTTATTTCAGTACTCACATTCTTTTCAGCGTGTGCAGCTTAGTTCCACTGCTAACTGAGAATTTTAAAATGGCCCCAAAGAAAGTTGCTCCCATGAAAGTGATCAGTGAGAAGAAGCAGCTTTCCACAATTGATGTGTTGACTGCAATCTTTATTGGGAGGTGTTTGCCTACATTACCAAGCAGGCCTGCCCTCAGAAGATCATTGATTAAGAGGCTACCTGTGCCAATACCAAATCCCAATGTGTTGCTACCATCAAAGAGGAGTTATTGTTTTGTATCAGCCATGTGCTTGCAGTGAAAGAGGTAGCTAGTACTGTACCAATGAGTGGTGAATGTAAGCGATAATTGATAATGTTTGTGGTGGCGGACAGTGAACCTGGAATTTTAATAATTTGTAAACTTGATTTTGATAATTTGCAATGTATGGGGGTGATGGGTGTTCATGTTTTCATGAAAGTGATTGGCTTTTCAAACTTAGTGAAATTTACCTGTGGGGTCAACTCCTGTTTCTGGTTCCTCAGAGACCAGACTAATCAATATAGTTACACATCTACACAAAATACTCCAATTATGTAGTTCTATTTGTTCTTCAACAGCAGTGCACTACACATGTCTACCTGGCTCAGTTTGGGACTGGAACAGAGTTACTCAGGAGGAGAAAGATGGAAGGACTAAGGGTGGGTCAACCTCAACAGCTAGAAGGAGGAAGTTATCCTCTTCAAAAAGAAACCATAATGATGGCGATAACTATGATGCCTAGTACACACTTAGCTCTGTGGAATGGAGAGAGGTGTGTTGATTAAGGAAATGCTGCTGTCTGTGTTTGCTGTATTGCTGGCTCAAATGTGAAAATCCTCTTTATGTTCCTGCTCTGCCTCTGAGTGTTCTTGGTACACTCGTGACTCCTCATGAAGCTTACCTTGCTCCATTTTGTTCTTCTCCTTTTCTCTACAATACAGTTACTGTTTTTCAACACGCAGGCCTTCTCCTAGGACTCTTCTGCACAAACAAAGCTTGTTGGAAGCTCAACACTCCAGCTTACCTACCAGACAGGTTTAGCCAGGGTCCCAAGAGTGATGGACAATCCATGAAAAAGGGAGATGCACCTCCCAGTTGACAATACAGCATCATTTTCCTTTGAACAATCATATTTTTTTAGAACTGGGTGGGTTAACTTCAATTCTCCATAATCTGTGGTTTAGAAACCTAGAAGACATAACATTTAAAGATATTCCTGTCTTGGGTCTCTCTGTGGCAGAAGGACTGTTTGCAATGCATTTAACTGAGCTGTGTCATACTTATATCTTCATTGTTTCCTTCCACAACAGATTGATGATGGTGTGCTGCTCAGCCCCCCCTAAATATTGTCAGTTTCTCTTTTGTAGTGTTTGTCTTTGTCACATCTTACCCCAAATCCCCTTTTCTATCCATTAAACGAGCCTCAAACCCTTTCCCCCCAGGCTGTATGATTTAGTGAGGTGTGATTTAATCATTCACAATAGATGGATCACATGCTTGCTGGGGCAGATGTGGTAAAAGCGACACGAACTTACTGCATGAACTTCTATTACCTGAGTAATATTCCACACCAGCCCCATCAACATCATCAATAAGGCCTTGTGTTGTGTGTTCCATAAACACTTCACCTTGGCCAACCACTCCTGACTCTGAGCGCACTTCTCCTGACTCGAGGATTTAATTCCCTAAGTTTAGTTTTCTTTAAAGCTACCTCCCCATTGTTCAGAAGTTGATATTGCTAGTTTTTAGTATCCTCTCAATTCTTCTTTGACGTATCTCAAATACTGTCATTGTGGTAGTCTGGTCTCAGTCTTCCTAATGTTATGATAAAAAATACGACCCACTAACTCTCTGTTTTCTTTTAATTTAGTTGACAGTTTTGGATAACCCTTTGATTAATCCTGCAGTTGGAGTTCACATGGATGGGTGTGGCCCCTTGTGTCTTCCCTGTTAGCATGCTAGCCTGCTACTATTACTACTCTCCACTTAAGTAAGATGCCACCTTGGGAAATGCCTGTAGTAAGAAGACTGACGTATCATCTATTTAGGTGAGAGAAGAAATAGAGATTGAAGTGGACTGTTTAGTTAGTAATTAACTTCTACTGAAGAAGATGTTGTTTGTATGTATCTAGGTTTTTTTGTAAACAAATTAGGCAATTGCAATCATCCCCTAGTGGTCAATATAGTTACAGAGGGTAGTAGAGCAAGGGTTTAAGTAAATGATATACAGTTCTTTTTTAGAAGGTTTAAAAAACAAGCTATACTAAAAGACAGCAGTGCAAACTAAAACACCAAAACAAACAATGGAGGAATAAATTAAGTAAAATAAATTATCCCCTCTTATATTTTTGCAAATAGAAAACCCACCATTTCCAACCCTCTCCTCAAAGAAATAGTTCCATCCCAAAAGGTCCAAAATGAAGGAAACAAAAGTCCACAACAAAAGTCCCATGAAAAAGTCTAAAGTGCAAAAAAACCCGGTTCCAATTTTGTTCCCATCCTCTCCACCCACAACAAGTCCCTCCCACCAAAACAAAAAATTAAAAAAGAGCTAAAATGGAACATTGTTCATTTGGGTCTGAGCTGGATCAGGCTTCGCTCTATCCTGTCTTGCTGGCTCTCCACTTGCCTCTCAGTGCAGTTCAGCCACTGCAGGATGGGCTGCAGCAATGTCATTTGAGTGTCAGAGTGGGAGGGGGCAGCAGCACTTCCAGTCTGGGCCCCTGACAGCTGATGCCGGAGCCGGAGCCGGTTATGTAATGGACGGGATACTGGGTACTGGCTTGCTGAACTTGGACCTGGGTCAGAAGCAGCTACTTCCGCCTCTTGATCCTACGGGCCACCAGCTGCTGGTATTCAGACTCAATGGTCTCCAGCCTCTGCTGCTGCAGATAGGCTGCTATCTCCTTCCTGGTGGGTAGTGCTGGTGGACCAGCAGGTGTAGCTATATCGAGAAAAACAAAAAGGAAAAAGACAAATTGTAAACAATGCTCTGTGCAAACATGTGTTTAAAAATTTGATAGTGGGTGGGAGAGTAGCAGTGTATTGCTGGTCCTCTAGGGCCATTGGAATTTGATGTGATTATGATTAGGAGAGTCACAGGGCCAATTCAATTTTTTACCCACACACACCTCATATAAAAAGCACTAACTGTCTGGCAGAAAAGAATTAATGCAGAATAACACCAGATTAAAAGAACAGTGTTTTTTCTTTTCTTTTAAGGGCTTTTCTAGTAACCTAACAGACACTTTGAGTGGAAAAAAAAAATGACCTCTCATTTATTTGTAAGGTGCTAAATTAATGGAGGCAAGCTAGCCAGCATTTTCATACTTTGCTACTGTCTGCACCTGGGGCAGCTGTAGCTAACAGTTATCTACCTTTAATTCCAATGACCCTGCTCTTCTCCAAATAACTTTCACTTTCTACCCTGACTCCAAAGAGGCAGATGAATAATAAATAAAATACTATGTCACACGTGTCACGTATAAAATGTGGATATTATTATCCTGTCTGCCATAAGTAGACAGTAGGGTAAATGATGCACTACAGATAATGGAATGGGCTATATAGATTGTATTTGGCATGTTCGTCACAGAGTATCCTTTACATCAAATGAGGCACTTAATTCCATGTTACTCATTGACCATCACAAATTATTTCCAACAAATTAATTTTCTAAGCAGTAAGGAAAGAACCTTGACTTACTCTACTGCAGAGTAAGCTAGAGGGATTAGTTTGGTAGGTAGAGCTTTGGCTAAAGAATAGAGCAGTGTCACTGGTCATCAATTCATTATGTGCCTAAGCTTTGGTGTATTCAGTCACTCTAATAGACGAAAATCTGAAAGGACAAATCTGAACAGGCGTACAATATATCTGTTATGGAGAACATTAAATATATTTTGGAATCACTTTACATGGCCATACAAATGTGGCACATGCTAAGATTGGAACTGAGTTGGTGAAAGGAAACACATGTTGTATGTTCGCTTTGCAGTGCATCGAAAGCTTTGTAAATGCTTCACTAACTGAAGCAGACGCACATTGCACAGGTAACACTGCAGTCATGAATTGAACCATACTGCACTTGGATCGTGGATGGCAAACATACATGGCGAATATTATTTATAATACTAGCGTACTTGGACTGCAATCTTCACAGTAGACAGTAGAGTACCAAACATTGGTTCTTTGTCTTACAATACAGACATATAGGGGAGAGAGAAAGATTACCAACAGAGCAAAAGAAATCTACAGACTAGTACAGATCGGAAAAAGTGAGCTATAAAAAACATGAAATAAGGAAAAAAAGATAATGCAGGTATAATAGGAACTAAACCAAAACTGGATAGGGGAGTTGAAAAAAAGAGACAAGATAAAAAAAAACAAGGCAAAATTAAAAGTAGTATAATGGTGGTCAGAGATAAAAAAAAAAATAGGGAAATATTAATAATAAGTAATTAGACTTACTGGTATGAGCAGAGCCCTCAGCAGCGGCGCCATCAATTGGTGCCTCCTCCCCAGCTCTTCGGAGACTCACCTCTGCGCTGCCCCTCTTCTTGACCTCGGGTGCTGATGTAAGAAATGAAGAAGATAAAAAAAAAGATTGGTAGTACAGTTAATCTCCACACAAACAGGCAAAGGCAGTAGCTTATCCAAATCAGATATAAATCGCCTACAGTAGTAGTATCAACTATCTTTCAATTGGCCATACTTATCTAATTATCTGTATATCCCTATTCAAAATTTCCTCAACAAAAACTACATTTCGAACTAATGCATTGTAATTCATGATCTTTGATTCTATTCTCATTTCTCAACCCCCTTGAAGGACCACACGAGTCTCCCTTTTTCGCAATGCACAGATGCAAACTAGTACAATGCATCACTGTGAAATTGCTTGGGACTGTACGAGCTACTTACTGATGTCACTAATTCACTATGGTGACAGGAGGACAGAGGAGTCTGCAATGGATTCATAAATAATCAGCTAAAGTGCGCTCTTATGAGTACAATGAGGAAGCATCAAGCACCTGTCTAGCTCAAACTGGATCACTAAATAATATTCTTAACGTAAACTAAACATAACAGCGTGTGTGTGAGCAGCATGCTATTCGAAAAAAAATTGCATTCTAGAACACAAACACAACAAAAATACTCACCGAGCCTCAGAATCTTGATGCCTAGAAAGTTGAGAAGCCCCTGCTCCTGGTGCGTCAGCTGCTGGGTGGTGTGCTAGACTTGGCTGGTGCACTGCTCACACCTGTGCACCCTCCCCCAATGCAGTCAATGCTCCGGCAGGGGGTATCCACTGCCAGGCCTGCTGCCAGAATGAAAGGGAGGTGGCGTTGCACAAGAAAAAAAACAGTGCTGCCAACGCCACCTCACAAAAGATTGTCTGGGCTGTACTTCATGGCAGTGCTGCTGCTGTCCACAAAGTAGGCGGCTGCTGCTGCTAGCTGTTCAGGTGGGCCTGGCGCCGCCCCTCCCCTGGTCATGCTACTGTGCCATGGCGCTGGGTGGGTTAAAGAAACGAAACAGGAAAATGAAGGAAGGAAGGAACGAAAGAAGAAAGAAAGGAAGGAAGGAAGGAAGGAAGGAAGAAAGGAAGGAAGGATGGAAGGAAGGAAGGAAGGAAGGAAAGAAGGAAGGAAGGAATAAGGAGGTAAAGGGAAAAACAAAAATACAAAGTCACGAAAATACACAAAAAAACATAAAATACAAGGACTCAAAAGCACACACTTATACACTATATAAATATGAGGGATAGATTCATTAGTGGGGTGGAGTATCGAGAGGATTAAGAAGGGATTCAAAAACAGGCAACATGAATAGAGTCAGAAAGCAAGATGACAGCCCCGATGCGAACTGCGTGGTTGCATTCGCATGTGACTTTAAACATGAAGGCATACTCTGCATTGTGTTTGATGTAAAACTCAATGTGAATGGGCATGCTGGGGAACTCCACCTCCCTACTCGACTCCGCATATCGCAGTGGAGTTTTTGAACCACTTTACGGAGTAGCATGACTCCGCGAGCTCTGCCCAGACATATAGAAGATGTCATGAGTGATGTAATATTTGGTGTAATTTGCAGTGGATGGCAAGGGCTTGAGTTAAAGGCAACTTAAGGCACAAGTTATAGTTACTTGAAATACCTCTAGCTATAACAGCTGAATTTCTATGGGTGTAAAATCTGAACCTCACTATAACATCCCGGCAACCTTTGTTTTTATAGTGAATTTGTACATTTAAAAAAAAAATATTTCCTGACTATAAGGTCCCTGTAACCTTTGTGTTATTTCAGTGGATTTCTAGGGTTTTGTTTAACATTAACTAAGATGCCCATTGCTTGTGGAAGGTAGAATTGGATGCAGGGCCTGGTGTGGAATTGCGCTGACCCCACGCAAACTTGCTGCTCCTGCCCCCTCCTTCTTGCCATCCATTGTCCAAATCCAGTCCCCTGCTCCATCATTACAACCTTGTGTGGCCATTGTTCTGCCATTGCCCTCCCTGCCTGAATGGAACAGTTAGCTTGCTGTCACACCCACCTCCTCCCTACCCTCTGTAGGCTGATGTGCTTCCACTGACCCTTCTCTCCTGCATTTCATGGACAGTTATGCTGCAACTTTCCCCCCTATCTGTCCAGTATGGTCCGCTTGTTGCCCTTGCCTCTTCTCCCTCTGCTCTCTGTTGTCATTGTGCATTGCCCTGTCCTCTTCCTACTGCTTTCCATGGTCAATTGTGCTGCACATCCATCCCGCTTACCCCGCGTGGTGTATTGTGCTGCTGCAACCCCTGACGCTTGCCCTGTAAGGTCAATCTGATGACCCTGGACATGTCCCTCCTGCCTTCTGTTATCGGGCTCCATGTCCTTACCTCAGTCCTCCTGCCCTCAGTGATCTAATATATCATACTTGCCCACACTTTGAACCTGGTTAGAGGAAGATTGTTAAATAAAACCTGGGGAAATGATTTTCCCTTTTGACTTACATTGAAAATGAGGATATTTTAGGAGGAACCGAATAAAATAAATCCATTTTGGGCTTAAAAACATTGTGAGTCTCCTGCCTGAATTGGGTCTGTTGGCTTGTATGGTTTTACTGCCACTGCCTCTTCTTCTGCCCTCAATGGTATGTTACATTGCCAAAGCATCTCTTGCCTGTCCAACATTGTTGGTTTGCTGCTCCTGCCCCCTTTTCTCCTGCCCTCAGTGGTCCATTGTGCTGCCACTTCCCTTCCTGCCTGCACAGCATGGTCAACTTGTTGCCTCTGCACCTTACTCCCTGCCCTCAGTTTTCCAGGTCTGTGGCCCTGACCTCTGCCTCCCCGCAGTATTCTAATGAACAACTAGATTGCAAACATTCTATTTTTATTACTAAAGTGTGGCACGCCTGATGTCATCTTGATATAACCAAAATTGTAATAACTAAAGCATTCCCTAAAAATGAGAGAGTATTACACCCATAGAAATTATGGTTAGTGCTGTAAAAAACAAAAATGGGGACATATTTTCTGAGCTCTCAAATGGCGACAAAGCACTTTTCAATGATCTGTTATCTCTATGCTTTTTTATCCAGTTTATCCCTTGATTATTTGTTGCATTTAAGGGAGAGGATGTGGCATTATGGCCAGAGCTGAAGGCTGTGCTATTGGGGAACCAGGTTTGAGTTTCAGTGTCAGCTCGAAATACTTTGATTTTTGGCAAATTACTTAGGGGGTCATTAGGACCCTGGCGGTGAGTGCTAATGTGGTGGCAGTACTGCCAACAGGCTGGCGGTACATACCGCCACATTATGAGAATGGCGGGATGGCTGCAACCAACCTGCCACTTCTCTACTCAGACCGCCATGGAGGTATCAGCCACCAGGCTGGAGATGTCAATCTCCTGCCTGGCTGCTGGCATAGTGCCACCAGCAGCATTTTGTGCCTACCTACCACCACGGTTTTCGTGGTGTTAGCAACGCCTCGAAAACCATGGCTGTAGGCCCTACCGGTAACAGGGAATTCCTTCCCTGTCACCGGTAGGCAGCTCCTCACCCACCTGACACCCCCACGCCCCTCCATCCAAACTCCCTCCTTCCGATCCTCTCCCCCTTTCCAATTCTCTCACTCCCCCATACACGTACACATTTACAGACACGCACCACGCATAAACCCACTCACTCACACTGGCATACACGCATTCATACACGAATACATCCAGTCATGCTCGCACACATTCTTACACACATTCACACTGACATGCACTCACTTTACCATTCTTACACGCATTCACACACATGCATACACCCACGCAAACAACACTACACACAAAGACGCATTCACACACACACTCACACATACATGCACACAACCAGACACACACATACACAACACCCCTCACCCCATTCCCTTGTCGGACGCCCAACTTATCTTCTTCTAGGTGGTCTCCTGGCAGGGAACAGGAAGGGGCTCTGCTCCCGCCAGCAGTGCTCACCAGCAGAACACTGCCGGGCCGTATCACAGGTCATGATACGGCTGGCGGCGTTCAACTGGCGTGGTGGTGCTGGTGATAGCAGCACTGTCTTACCACCATCCGGCAGTATGATCACTGCAAGATTTCTGCCCTTCTTGTGGCGGAAGTCCAGCAGTGATCATAATATGGTGGATGGATGGTAGCCACGGTGACGGTATTTTGATGGCCGTCACTGTGGCGGTAGGTGGTTGTTACCACCAATTACATGATAAGGGCCTTTTAAGGCCTGATTCTAACTCTGGCGGGTGGCGGAGGCCGCCCGCCAGAGTTCCCCCCTCCAGAATACCGCACCGCGGTCGTAAGACCGCTGCAGTGATTCTGGGTTTTCCACTGGGCTGGCGGGCGACCGCCAAAAGGCCGCCCGCCAGCCCAGTGGAAAACAACCTTCCCACGAGGACGCCGGCTCCGAATGGAGCCGGCGGAGTGGGAAGGTGCGACGGGTGCAGTTGCACCCGTCGCGAATTTCAGTGTCTGCTGAGCAGACACTGAAATTCTTTGTGGGGCCCTCTTACGGGGGCCCCTGCAGTGCCCATGCCATTGGCATGGGCACTGCAGGGGCCCCCAGGGGCCCCATGACACCCCATACCGCCATCCTGTTCCTGGCGGCTCTGGATGGCGGTATGGGGTGTCAGAATCCCCATGGCGGCGCAGCTCGAGGATTCTTTTGGGCAGCGGAAAACCGGCGGGAGACCGCCGGTTTTCCTCTTCTGACCGCGGCCAAACCGCCGCGGTCAGAATGCCCTGCGGGGCACCGCCAGCCTGTTGGCGGTGCTCCCGCCAACCCTGGCCCCGGCGGTCCATGACCGCCGGGGTCAGAATGACCCCCTTAATCTCCTAATGCCTAAAACCAAAATGAATGTGTACTTGTGTAATGTAACTGATGCTCATGTATAGTACTTCAATACCTTCAGGTCAAGTCTGTGCTATATAAAACTGCAAAAAACATGAGGGGCATATTTAAACTTTTTGCCACAAAACTCCACTAGTGCAGTTTTGTGGCAACAATATTAGCGCCTACTTGCGTTATTCCACCGCACCAACCAGGCTCCATATGTAAGGAATGGCACAAGCAGAGGTTGTGCGCTAAAAATGACGTTAGGCTGGTTAGCGGCAAAAAAAATATGCTAATCAGCCTTGCGTCATTTCCAGGCACACAACCATCCTAAAACATTATTCCGGTCTTTGAAAAAACAGGAGTCATGCCCACCGTCTCAATGGCCAGCACAGGGGATCAGTGTCCCCTGGGCATGACCATTGTCCCAGTGCCATGTAGGGTCCCCTTCATAGGGCCCCTAACAGGACCTTTAAAAGAAATCCCCTATACTTATCTATACTTACGCTACTTATATGGGATGGGGTTCCCCATCCTGTGGTGTCCCTCTGGTGTGGTGAGGGTGTTCCTGGGGCTTGGGGTGGGCGCCTGTGGCCCCATTCCATGGTGTTTGACCATGGAAATGGGTCCACGGGTCCCCTAACACCTGGTCTGACCCAGGGTGTTAAATAATGGCACTAAGCAAGCTTAGCGCCATTATTTGGGGCCTTATCCCACCCGATCGTCATTTTTGCATGGGGGATAAATATGGCGCTATGGGCATCTCATTGACACAAGGTAGGTTCTCGCATCCAAAAAATGGTGCAAACTCCTGTATAAAATATGAATATGGAGTTAAGTTTGCACCAAATTTGCATACAAAAGGACGCAAATTCAGCGCAAACAGAGTCTAAATATGCCCCTAAGTGTTTTGTACACTTCTGTCATTGGACACTTGGTCTACATTTGGCTGATATTTGTGCTACATTTGGGCTCTTTTTTCTCTGGTGGCCATCTTGGGAGAATTATTTGTTCTGAGGCTCTCAAATGTTCTCAATTACTGCATTATCTCCAGTAGAAAACGCTCTCAGTTTTCCACTTTGATTCCATCAAGATGGCTGTCATACGTGCCACACTTTTAGCATAAATTCAGAATGTTAGCCCTCTATTTGCACATTAGAACTCTGTAGAGAAGCTGCTGAACACAAGGAAGTTAACTGACAGTCTGCAGCTGGTGTTAAAAGTGCATGTTTCAAAACTCATGACAGAATGTTCTAATGAAATAGAAGATGATATTTGAGAGCTCACTTAAAACATGTACTAATTTTTCTTTCTACAGCACTAACCATAATTTCTATGACAAAATGAACCCTTTCTAAATTAAGGCCCTCATTACAACCCTGGCAGTCGGTGTTAAAGCGGTGGTAACACCGGCAACAGGCCGGCGGTAAAACAAATGAGATCACGACCACAGCTGAAACCGCCAACATAGACAGCCACTTTAACACTCCGACCACCACGGTGGTAGCAATAAACACCGCAGCGGTTACCCCAACAGACAGGCGGAAGACAATGTACCGCCCACACTATTATGAGAGGCCAATCCGCCAGCTTTTCCGATGTGGTACCCACAACATCAAAAGCACTGCGGAAACTGTACCACGAAAGGGAACCACTCACCTTTCGACACTCCACGAAGAACCAGGACACCATGGAACCCGAATTGCAGATCCTCCCCATGTTGGTGTATCTACTAATACACCAGGAAGTAGAAAGAAGGTGGCGGTGATGTCGATGGTGAGTACTGAACCTAGCACACAGGGGAGGGGCGGGGAGGAGGGAAAAGAGAGTGACACACAAACACACACACAGCACGCAAAACCCCCACTCCCCACCCTCACCCAGAACAACATGCACACAAACACATTCAACAACAATACAGATACACCCCGTCACCCCCTGGAAGAATGCAAGGACAAAAGGAAATGAGTCTAACCAGTGTGATATTGGAACATTCAGGTATAGCAAGAGAAAATCAAATAATCAGTATAAACAAAAGTTCACATAATACACACAAGGCCGTACACTTTCCCTTGTAAATGTCCATAGACCAGTGGTCCCAAAAAGCATGGGCGACGCCCACACATGACACCTGCCTCAAAATGGAGAGAACACTGCAGGGGCATCAGATAAAAAAAAACACAGGCACCTCAGGGGGAAGGGGAGGGTGGTACCTCAGCCAGAAGATGGTACGACTGCCCCTTGAGGGGGCTTCATGCCCACTGCTTGGTCCTGGGGAGTGCAAAGCCACAGTCTCTCAAGTGGGTGGTTTGCCCACTGCTTTGTCCTGGGGCGTGCAAAGCCACAGTCTCTCAAGTCTCCCAAGTGGGTGGTTTGCCCACTGCCTGGTCCTGGGGAGTGCAAAGCCACAGTCTCGCAAATCTCCGAAGTGGGTGGTTTACCCACTGGCTGGTCCTGGGGAGTGTAAAGCCACAGTCTCTCAAGTCTCCCAAGTGGGTGGTTTTGCCCACTGCCTGGTCCTGGGGAGTGCAAAGCCACAGTCTCTCAAGTCTCCCAAGTGGGTGGTTTGCCCACTGGCTGGTCCTGGGGAGTGCAAAGCCACAGTCTCTCAAGTCTCCCAACTGGGTGGTTTGCCCACTGCTTGGTCCTGGGGAGTGCAAAGCCACAGTCTCTCAAGTGGGTGGTTTGCCCACTGCTTGGTCCTGGGGAGTGCAAAGCCACAGTCTCTCAAGTCTCCCAAGTGGGTGGTTTGCCCACTGCCTGGGGAGTGCAAAGCCACAGTCTCTCAAGTCTCCCAAGTGGGTGGTTGGCCCGCTGCCTGGTCCTGGGGAGTGCAAAGCCACAGTCTCTCAAGTCGGTGACATGGTCCACTGGTTTTGGAGGGGGGCTTGTGCCCAGAGTGCTCGATCCTGCCAAGGATAGCGGGAGTGGATGCATCTCTCCACTGGTTCTGGAGGGGGCCTTTTGCCCAGAGTGCTTGAGCCTGCTAAGGATAGGGGGAGTGGATGCATCTCTCCACTGGTTCTAGAGGGGGCCTTGTACCCAGAGTGTTTAATCCTGCCAAGGATAGGGGGAGTGGATGCATCTCTCCACTGGTTCTGGAGAGGGTGTTGTGCCCAGAGTGCTTGATCCTGCCAAGGATAGGGGAAGTGGATGCATCTCTCCACTGGTTCTGGAGGGGACATTGTGCCCAGTGATGCTGCACCTGGGGTGTGGCAGTTAACATCCTCTCACCTGGGTATCTGAGCCACTAGATGTACAAGGAACAGGTAGCATGATACTCCATTGAGGCAGAGCCACACTGCATCCTGCGGGGACTTAGGCTGCCAACTGCTGGTCATGCCAGTGCTGGTGGTGGTGCCTCAAGTGGCATGTCCAGGATCCAGGATATCACCTTCAACCTTGGACGGCTGCCCCCTGGTAATGCTGCTGATGCCAGATATAGTGGCACCGGCTGGGCATGTGGCGGTGCAGATGGTGGTGCAGGTGGCGGTGGCTGCCGCGGAGATGCTGCCGGTGCTGGCTGTGGTGCAAGTGTCTGTTGTGGTGCAGCCGTCTCCGGCAGCCTCGGATGGCTGATCCTTGGGGAGGATGCTGCAGACTGACATTGTGGCAGTGGCGGTGCAGGTGGCGGTGCAGGTGGTGGTCGTTGTGGCAGTGGTGACTGTGGTACAGGTTGCTGGCATCCTTGAGGAAATGGTGGTCAGCAGCCCCTCACCAGGAGCCATCGTGCCCTGAGGTGACTTGCCTTTTGTCTTGTGTCCCTTCCCCACCTTGCCAGTTGCTGCTGGGACCTTGGCACTGGTCTCTCTGTGTTTGGGTGAGGCCTTGCTGGGTGGGTGGTGTGACTTTCCCCTGATGGAAGCCGGACCCTTTTTGACCAGGTGGTGGAATCGGGTGGTCCTTCACATCTGTAGGTGGCACACTGGCAGATGCAGATGTGGTAGCTGAGGTGCTGGGCTGGGATCTAGACATCCTGGCCCTAGGGGGGAGGTGTAGGGAAGAGGTTCAAGTTAGTTAGGAAAAGTTTTTTAGACACACTGGGACGGAAAGATGGAGGGGGTGTGGGAGTGGAGGAAAAGATAGTGGTTGTAGGAGGTGTACGTCTGCTGAGTATGGGTGAAGGTGCATGGGCTGGAGGCTGTTGTGAGGTGGATGGCTGTTGAGTGGGTGTGTGCCTGCATTTGTGTACTTTGGGAGGAGGGCTCACAGACACTCTGGGAGAGGACACAGGGGAAGTGTGAATGGTGGTGGGGGTTGTGATTGCACATGAGCGCTGTGTTGTGATGGGCGTGCTGGTGATGGAGGCAGTGGCTGATGATGTAGTGCATGCAGGTGTGAGTGGAGACGAGACTGGGAGGGAAGTGGAGGGCATGGAGGAGGGGGACACAGTGGAGGAAGTGGATGTTGGTATGTGTGCATGGGTATGCTGCTTGTGTGAGTGCCTGTGTGATGTGTGGTTCTTATGTTTTCCTGAGCCACTTATGTGTGTTGATGTGTGTGCATGCTGGTCTGAAGGTGTGCTCGGGACAGGCTGAGGTAGAGGGGATTGGGTCTGGGTAGTGGAAGTTGGAGGGGGGAGCCTGGACACAGGGACAACGGCTGCCATCAATGCTGAGGCCAGAGCCTGAAATGTTCTCTGTTGGGCCGCCACACCAGAGTGAATGCCCTCCAGGTATGCATTTGTTTGTTGCAAATGCCTCTCGACACCCTGGATGGCATTCAGAATGGTAGACTGCCCATCAGTGAGGGATCTCAGGAGGTCAATTGCCTCCTCACTCAGGGCAGCAGGGCTGACTGGGGCAGGGCCTGAGGTGCCTGGGGCACAGGAGATGCCCACCCTCCTGGGTGAGGGGGCACGGGAAACACGCTGAGGGGCTGCTGGGAGGGCGGTGCTGGTGGGGGGGTGGCGGCTTTACCTGTAGTTGGGGTGGGCACAGAGGTGTCTGCCACGGAGCTTCAATCAGATGAGGAGTCGCTGTCGCTGGTATCCCTTCATGTTCCCATCGTGGAGCTCCCCTCGCCCTCTGATCCACTGGTGCCTTCACCCTCTGTGGATTCACCCTCATGGGCCATGTGGGATGCAGCTCCCTCCGTCGCCGGTGCCTCTGCTCCTTCCCCAGATGATGCTAATGCACACAAGGACAGGGTGACAAAACAAGAAGGGGTGGAAGACAGAGGACACAAATGGTCAATGCCAGCAACACCACTACCGTTGGCGGACACAACACACACTGAGCTGCCCTGTTTACTAGGCCTTGCCCAACCAGTCACTATGGTAGTCACCACCCCATGGGGTACAATGTCTAACGCCAACATATGCACACCTGACACTCACAGGACCCTGCACACTTGTAGCTGCCCAATTGTACCATTGGGGAAGGGGTGCTTCTGAGCTTGCAAACAAGGGACCTACCCTGGCATGACCGCCCTGGCCTAGGGACACCCACAGCCCACACCCCCACCCAGATCCCTCCTAAACCACACAGAGTCAGCTTTATGACACTGTACTCACCCCCTTGTGGCTGCTTTGATGCCCTCAAGCGCCCATCCAACTCCGGATAGGCCACCACCAGGATGCGGAACATCAGGAGGGTCATGGTGTGACGGGCACCCCTTCCACATTGGGAGGCCAGCCCCAGCTGGGCCTCCGCCGTCTTCTTGCTCCAGAGTCGCAGGTCCTCCCATCTCTTGCGGCAGTGGGTGCTCCGTCTGTGAAAGACCCATACTCATTGCCCACCAGTTACCATCATGCCCTGGCGCGCATACACTGACCATCCTCACATGCAGCACTCAGCCCCACCCGAACATGTGGCTTCCATCCACACCACTCCAAACAGGCATTGTCCATGCATCATACTCACAGTGTACTCACCTGTTTGTCTGGAGGACCGTAGAGTAGCGTGTACTGGGGAGGACCCCATCCATCAGTTTGTCCAACTCCTCCGCAGTGAAGACAGGGGCGCTTTCCCCAGACACTGTAGCCATTTTCACTTCCAGACTCAGGTCACAGCAGCACTTGCAGTGTAGGTCCTCTCCTGTTGATGGTCAGGTATCAAGTGAGTGAACAGATAGAAAATGGCAGTCACGTCCACGGCGGTGCGTACCATCACTGCCGGGGTACATAGCCATTAGCTCCTGGAACCCATAGGGCCCAATGATAACCAATGCTGAGTTGTGCGGCGGTCTTCGACCGCCTACCATGATGCTGCACAACGCCTTCGCAGTTACCTCATTTCCCCTTGTCCCTCCTCACAAGTCAGGCAGCTGCCATTTCAGGGGTGCACATGGCATGGCACCTAACTGCGTCACAGAACATATTGGCACATAGACGGACTAACGATTTCACACACGGGTTCTCCAACATTACTTCAGACACAGTTGTGCTACCGTTGTGGTGAATGACCCTTTGCTCACCGTTCTTCTCCATAGGCTACAACCGCTGGGGCAGATGATGAGATGGCGGCATCCTCCATTGTACAGACCCCTGGTGGACCTGTCGACAATGGAAGACAGACACATCATAATCACATACAGACTTGATCATGCCACAGTCCAAGAACTGTGTGCCCAATTGAAGCCAGACCTGATGTCATCTATCCGGCAGCACAGAGATATGCCCCCTCTAGTGCAGGTCCTGTCCGTGCTCCACTTTCTGGCAAGTGGCTCCTTCCAAGCTACAGTGGCCATGGCATCTGGGATGTCTCAGCTCAGCCAATGTTTTCTAACTTGTTGACCAGAGTGTTGTCTGCCCTGCTGAAACACATGCATAGCTACATTGTGTTCCCCCAGATCGAGGATTTGGCCACAGTGAAAGCTGACTTCTATGCCCTGGGACACATCCCCAACATCATTGGTGCAATTGATTGTACACATGTGGCATTTGTCCCCCCACTCCCCCCCCCCACAGAAATGAACAAGTGTACAGAAATAGAGAAAGCTACCATTCGATAAATGTGTAAATGGTGTGTTTGGCAGACCAGTACATCTCCCATGTGAATGCCAACTATCCTGGCTCTGTGCATGATGCCTATGTCTTGCAGAATAGCAGTATCCTATATGTGATGGGCCAACTCCAGAGGCACCGGGTGTGGATAATAGGTGAGCCCAAGGTCCCCACACAGTATGAGTAGGTGTCTGGGTATTGGGTAGTCCCAAAAGGTTAGAGTGTGTCTAACAGGCATCCCTCGAAATTTGCAGGTGACTCTGGTTACCCCAACCTCTCATGGCTCCTGACCCCAGTGAAGAATGCCACGACAATGGTAGAGGAATGCAACCATGAGGCACATGGCCGAACTAGGGGTATTATTGAGAGGAAGTTCGGCCTCCTGAAGGCCAAATTCCAGTGCTTCCATCTAACAGGTGGCTACTTACCGAAGAAGGTGTGCCAGATAATCGTGGCATGCTGTATGTTGCACAACCTGGTATTGAGATGCCAGGTGTCTTTTCTGCTGGAGGATGAGCCTGGTTATGGTCTTGTGGCAGCGGTGGAGCCTGTGGACAGTGAGGAAGTAGAGGCAGAGGAAGAAGATATTGACAACAGAACGAACATCATTATGCAGTACTTCCAGTGACACACAGGTAAGAGACCGTAACTCCTCCTCACATTTCAGTATACTTTAGGACATTGTACATGTCAGTCTCTTAACCTCTGTCTATGTTCCCTTTGGATTTCTTTTTTGCAGATCTGGGTACCCCATTCTGCCTTCTGCTATGTGTACTGCTACCAAACAACTGTCATACATTGGTATGAGTAAATGAATATTTACATTGCTATTTGTTGCTAATGTTGTAATAATACATTTGTGAAAGATCAGACTGACTCCAGATTGTTTTTTGATTAAAGGGTGTTTATTTAGGTGCGAATGGGTATAAGGGTATGTGCAAGGGGCTGGGGTGATGGTGGAGTAAGGTCCAAGGTAGAGTCCAGTCTATTTGTATCACAGGTGCATTGTCCAATAGGGCATAGGAAGGGGAGTAATGGCAGTTCAATTCGGTCAGGGTGACATAGTGGGACAGAAGGGTGACAATCAGGAGAGTCTTATTTCCTGGCGGGGGTCTTTGCAATGTTCTTTGTATTCTGCCTGGATCGCAGGGACCGTTTTCCGGGTGGTTCTCCTTCTGCAGGGGGTGGGGTGGAGGTGCCTCCTGTCCACTAGCAACAGCCGAGGTGGAAGGCTGTTCCTCAGTTTGGCTAGTATCAGGGGCCCTTTGTTGAGCCACTGCCCCCCTCATGGTCTTGTCCTTGGCATGGCTGCTATGGTGACCGGGATGGTGTATATTTTGTTGAGGTTATCCCTGATCCCCATGTACTGTCCCTCCTGCAGCCACTGGGTCTCCTGAATCTTGGCCAGTACCGTGCCCATGGTCTCCTGGGAATGGTGGTATGCTCCCATGATGTTGGAGAGTGCCTCGTGGAGAGTGGATTTCCTGGGCCTGTCCTCCCCCTGTCTCACAGCAGTCCTCCCAGCTTCCCTGTTGTCGTGTGCCTCTGTCCCCTGAACTGTGTGCCCACTGCCACTGACCCCAGGTCCCTGATCGTCCTGGATTAGTGGAGTTGCCTGGGGTCCCTGTAGTGGTGGACACACTAATGATTGACCTGTCCTGGGGACAGTGGCATCGGCCCGCTGGGCGGATGCTGTGCTGGTTTTTCCTGAGGGGGGAGGTTCTGTGATGGTTTGGGACTGTGGCAGGGGAACTGACTGTTCAGAGGTCCCAGATGGGCCAGGCTGGTCATCCTGATCCAGGCGTGTAGAGCTGCTGTCATCACTGTGGGCCTCTTCCGTGGGGGGACTGGATATGGCTGGCATCTCCTGTCCGGTGACGTTGGGTAGGGGTCCTGTTGGGATACAAATGCATTGTTATTGTATCTGTGTGTGCCATCTTGTGCAATGGGTGTGTTTCTCTGTATAAATGTGCTTGCACTGCCGCCTTGGCCTTGTGTGATTGGTGATTATGTGGGATGGGTAGAGCCTATTGAGTGTGCATGCTGAGGTGATGGGTGTCCATGCAGGTCTGTGATGGGTATCCATGCATTGGTGTTGCATGCAGGGCTTGGTATTGGGATGGGTGGGTTGTGATAGTGGGGTATATGTGAGGTTTTGGACTGATGGGGTGAGGGTAGGGGTTGTTGTTTGTGACGGCATGCAGGTAGGGTGGGGGTGATAAAGTAGTACAGATTTGCCTTACCAGAGTCCGGTCCTCCTGCTACTCCTGTGAGGCCCTCAGGATGCATGATCGCCAAGACTTGCTCCTCCCACATTGTTAGTTGTGGGGGAGGAGGTGGGGGTCCACCGCTAGTCCTCTGTACAGCAATCTGGTGTCTTGAAACCATGGAACGTACCTTCCCCCGTAGGTCGTTCCACCTCTTCCTGATGTCATCCCTGGTTCTTAGATGCTGTCCCACGGCGTTGACCCTGTCGATGATTCTCCGCCATAGCTCCATCTTGCTTGCAATGAAGGTCTGCTGCACCAGTGATCCGAATATCTTTGGCTCTACCCAGATGATTTCCTCAAACATGACCCTAGCTCCTCCTCAGAAAAACTGAGGTGTCTTTGAGGTGCCATGATGTGCTGTGAGTGATGTGTGTGGTGCTGTGTTGTGATCTATTATGTGATGTGTGTGGATGGTGTATCTGTGATGGTGTTCTGTGCCTCTGGGTGATGGTGTGGTCTTTGCTTTTCTCTCTCTCTGCTTGTTCAAATTTGTTTGTTGAAAGGGTTGTGTGTCATGTGGGTGTGTGTTTTATAGTGGTGAGGGTGTGGTGTGTGTATGTGTGTCAGGTGTGTGTAGTTTGAATTATCCAATGTGGTTGTGTTTTCTACAGTATATGTATGTGTATTTTAAGCGCGGCGATGTGTACCGCCGATGGTTTACTGCGGTTGTAAGACCACCTCAGTGATTTGTGGGTTGTAATACTGTGGGCGTATTCCTGTTGGCGTGATGGTGTGGGTTTTGCTTTCCCCAGTTTATCATTGACCTTTGGTGTGGCGGGCTTGTGTTGGTGTCTGTATAGTGGTGGATTTCTCTGTGTGGGTTATAATACCCGTAGCGGAATACAGCCGTGGTAACGGTATTTTGGTGGCCGTCGGCACGGCAGTAGGCAGGATTTACCACCAGGGTTGTAATGAGGGCATAAATGTTTCACGTTTTACCAGTTTGATTCAATCAAGATGGTGTTGTGTGCCACACATTTCTCATAAGTAAGACTGTGAGTAAGACTGTTAGCGCTCTAGGGCCCATATTTATACTTTTTGACGCTAAACTGCGCTAACGCAGTTTAGCGTCACAAAATTTAGCGCTGTCTAACGCCATTCTGAAGCGCCATGCGGGCGCCGTATTTATGGAATGGCGTTAGCCGGCGCAAGCGGACCGGCGCTGCCTGGTGTGCGTGGAAAAAAACCAAGTAGACCAGGCAGCGCCGGCGTAGGGGGAAAATGGCGTTAGGGCGTCTTAAAATGGAGGCAAGTCAGGTTGAGGCAAAAAAATCGCCTCAACCCGATTTGCGCCATTTTTTTGCGACGCCCAGACGCCATTTAAATGACTCCTGTCTTAGTAAAGACAGGAGTCATGCCCCCTTGCCCAATGGCCATGCCCAGGGGACTTGTGTCCCCTGGGCATGGTCATTGGGCATAGTGGCATGTAGGGGGGCACAAATAAGGCCCCCCTATGCCACCAAAAAAAATTAAAAAAAAAAAAAAATTATACTTACCTGAACTTACCTGTACTTCACTGGGATGGGTCCCTCCATCCTTGGGGGTCCTCCTGGGGTGGGCAAGGGTGGCAGGGGGGGTCCCTGGGGGCAGGGGAGGGCACCTGTGGGCTCATTTTGAGCCCACAGGCCCCTCAATGCCTACCCTGACCCAGGCGTTAAAAAGTGGCGCAAATGCGGGGTGATTTTTGCCCGGGAGTATAAATACGACGCATTTGCGTCGCCGTCATTTTTTTAGACGGGAACGCCTTCCTTGCATCTCATTAACGCAAGGAAGGCGTTCACGCAAAAAAATGACGCTATTTGCCCATACTTTGGCGCTAGACGCGTCTAACGCCAAAGTATAAATATGGCGTTAGTTTTGCGCCGAATTTGCGTCGAAAAAAACGACGCAAATTCGGCGCAAACGAAGTATAAATACGGGCCTAGATGTTCTTTGGAACACTCTGGGAATACAAGGGAACCAAATAACAGGCTGTTCTTTATGGAAATACATTTTTTATTAAGACTGTAAAACTTCATTATCAGATGGCTGAGCAAGATAGTGTGAATTTACAGAAAATACGCTTTTATTTTAGTTTCTGGAGCACCTTCCATAAACTTTATCGGAAAATTATGAGAATATCAAACATGGTTCATGAATTCCCAGCTGAAGGCTTTTTCAAAGGATGAAATCACCTTAGAACACACCACAATCCATACAATTAGTAATGCACCATCAATAAATTATCTATATTGTAACTAAAATCTGTAATCACCCTTCATACATTCTCCTTATTGTGACCCACATAACCTGCCTTTCATTTCAATGCATTTCAATTGGGTACTATCATGTATATCGGTCCCAGGATGGCTGCCAGCACTTCCTGGTTTAAGTGCTGAGAGCCAATCAGATCTCACCATGAGATCTGTGCTGAGGCTCTCCCCAGATATCTATATTTCTTTTTCCTTTCAGTGGTTTGAACTATAGTCGTGTCGAAAAACCCTATGGGATAATGGATGGGGAAAATGGGATTTGGGATCCATTTTTTCTCTGCCCCTGCTTGATGAATCACTCCGAAACATTCAACACAGCAGCAGAACCGTTTTAAAAACTTTAGACACAGATATGTATAGTCCAAATGCCTGAATGAATTTGCACCAAATGTTGCAGAAAGCTAGAACTTGGTCGAGAAAGAGTGTTTTTCATGAGTTGGGAGCAAACATGCATTCCGTTCCTACAGGAACACAGGCAGATAATTCATGTCTGCTCTCACTCAGTGGGAGCTTTAAAAATGCTCTTGCTGGGTAGGTGCGAACTTTTTTTCCCCTGCTGACTCTCTTGTGGGCAAGAAACACATAATGCTCCCTCCAAGCAGGAACAAACAAAAACAGCTACTCACATAGGGCTGGAGCAATGTTGTGTTCTAAAGCAACCAGGATGGGTGCATGCAGGGAGCAGGCTGGAGTCCTGGACCCTTGGGCTCCCCCTGCTATGCCAAACCCACTATTTGATGGGTGCCCCGAGTAGGCACTGGGGCACCCATCCAGAAGGTCCACATCCCCAGGGAATGCGGTCCCCATTGCCATTATAGGTTCTGGGAGGGAGGACCATGGCGTCTTCCATTTGAAAAGGAATTTGGCCCCAGAGAATGGAGTCCCGAATTAAGGGTTGGGGAGGGTGGCTGTGTGTCCCCTCCCCTTAAAATATATGCTTTGGCCACAGGGGATGGGGTCCTTGGGCCACTATTGGCTCAGAAAGGGGTCTGTATGTCACCTTAAAGGCCCTGAGGTATGAGGGTCCCAGGGACACTTTTGGATCAGGCCCGGGTCCCATACCCCCTACCCTTTACTAATATTGTCTGGCCCCAGCAGATGGGTCCCTGGTGTCATTATTTACATGGGAAGAGGTGTCATGCATCCTCTCCCATAACTAAAAATAGCCCCAGGGTCCCTTAGTGGCTGTGGGAGAGTAGCCATGTGCCCCGTTCCCTTAATTAAAAAAAGTAGACTTTGATGGAATTTACAGAGTTTTGCTCCATGGAATTACATGGATAGCAAACAAAATTCCACAAGATTCCACAGAACTTCGCGAGCTGGCAAAAGTGCTTGTCTGCCCGTTTACATAGCTTTTCTACTGGCAAGTAGCATCAGTTGCACTTTTGCGCTGAAAAATCAGCATGAACGGCAGCATGTGGTACGCATGGGGGTATCTATTATGCTTTACCTGCTTTATGTTCTATGCATGGTGCTGGGGCTGATTTTTTAAACAATTCAATCATCCCCCTATCCTAGTCATCCAACCCTCATTTACCTTTTGTTTTTCAGTGTGTGTCTCTGTGCTAGTATGTTTAGGGCTATATTTATACTTTTTGACGCAGAACTGCGCTAACGCAGTTTTGCGGAAAAAAAATTCGCGCGATGCTAACACCATTCTGAAGCGCCGTGCGGGCGCCGTATTTATTCAATGACGTTAGCCGGCGTTAGCCGGCGGCCCTGCCTGGTGTGCGTGAAAAAAAACGACGTACACCAGGCAGCGCCGGCGTAGGGGGATATGGAGCTTGGGCGCCAAAAAATGGGGCAAGTCAGGCTGAGGCAAATTTTTCACCTCAACCCGATTTGCGCCATTTTTTCCGACTCCCAACCCCCATAGAAATGACTCCTGTCTTAGCAAAGACAGGAGTCATGGCCCCTTGCCCAATGGCAATGCCCAGGGGACTTCTGTCCCCTGGGCATGGTCATTGGGCATAGTGGCATGTAGGGGGGCACAAATCAGGCCCCCCTATGCCACAAAAAAATAAATAAAAAAAACACTTACCTGAACTTACCTTAATGTCCCTGGGATGGGTCCCTCCATCCTTAGACGTCCTCCTGGGGTGGGCAAGGGTGACAGGGGGGGTCCCTGGGGGCATGGGAGGACACCTCTGAGCTCCTTCCGAGCCCACAGGTCCCTTAACGCCTGCCCTGACCAGGCGCTAAAAAACGGCGCAAAAGCAGCCGTACGTCATTTTTTTTTACCCGCCCACTCCCGGGCGTGAATTTTGCCCGGGAGTGTAAATACGGCGCACATGCCTCGGAGTAAATTTTTTAGACGGGAACACCTACCTTGCATATCATTAACGCAAAGTAGGTGTCCACGCTAAAAAATGACACAAACTCCATGGATTTTGGCGCTAGACGCGTCTAACACCAAAGTATAAATATGAAGTTAGTTTTGCTTCGGAATTGCGTCAAAAAAAACGACGCAATTCCGGCGCAAACAGAGTTTTCCCCCCTTAGTTTTTCTCTTTTGTTTTCCATGCCTTTTTATACCTGTTTGTTTTCCCTTTATTTCCTTTCTGCTTCTCTGTCTTCTATTACCTCCTTCCTACTTTTTTCCCTATTCCTTTCTTACCCAGCGCCATATCAGAGGAACAGCAACAAGCAGGAAGGTACAGTTCCAGTGTGGCAGCTTGCTGCACACCTTGCGGTCGCTGGCACTACCAAGGGTTGGAACCCCGCCCCATTTTTTCTGAGGGAGATGTGGCGGCACTTATTTCTTATGTGCAGCACCACCTCCCATCCATGCTGGCAGGAGGTAGCCAGCCTGGGCAGGGGTAGGCACACTGCTGGAGAATCAGCTGCTGTTGGGGAGAGTATGCTGGTTTGTGTGCCAGAGCACTGGTGTCCAGCACACTCAGCAGCAGCTGATGCACGGCTGGGCCAGCATACACGATTGGAAAAAAAACCTGCTCGACCTGCTGGGCATTAAGGTTGCAAAGCTCAATGAGTAGTTATCTATTGTTTGTTTTCTAAAATACTAAGATTGATTTCAAATAGCATGCTGCTCACACTCAGAGGTAAGCTACGTTTATGTAAGATAATAAATATTATATGATGCAGCTTGAACTAGCCAGGTGCTTGGCACAACCTATCGTACTTGTCAGCGCTCTCTTGTGCTGATAATGTAAGAAGTCATGCAGACTCTTCTGTCCTCCTGTCACTAAGATAGTGGTGGCAAGTCATATCAGTACGTTTGTGTTCTCTGTGCCTTTTGTTTATGTCGCTCATACAGTCCCAATCTACTAAGTGATGTGTAGTACGCATTGAAAAGGGAGACAGAGTTGGCCCATCAGAGGAGATGAGATGAAAAGATCATTTGTTGCAATGCATTAGTAGTTCCAAATATAGTTTAGATTTAGGAAATTAGAAATAGGGCTTATGTGTAGGGAATTAGGGGAATAAGTCAACTCAATAATATTACTGTAGGGAATCTGATTTTAAAAAGTACAATGTCACTGCGTTTGCCTGTCAAAATATTTTTGGGGAGATTAACTGTGCCACTAATATTTTTTTTTTAATCTTCTTTGTTTCTTACATCAACACCAAGGATAGGAAGAGGGCACCATTGAGAACAGGTTAGGGTAAAAGGGCTTCCGTCACCAGTGCTCCGGCGTGTAGAAGTTCCACCACTACAATTAGTACTGTGGCCCTTGGATCTACTTGCCGCAGTATCTTGTGTTATTATTTATTTCCAGTATGTCCTGTTATTATGTATTTCCCTGAGTTTTACCTCTCCCTATTAAGAATAATTTTACATTGTTTATTTTTTATACAGTCTACTTTTTTCAACTCTTCTTCTATCTAACGTTTGTTAAATTCTTGTTATCCCTGCATTATCCTTTTTTCTATATTTCAGTAGCTGGCCTCTAGCTGTCTCTATTAGTCTTCAACTTTCTTCTGCTTTGTTACTAAGCTTTCCCTCTCTCTCTCTACTTATATATCTTGTGCACTGTTACTGTAAGACTAAGACAACAGCTTTTAGGTGGTCAACTGTGAAGACTGAAGGGCCAAGTCAGCTCCCTTTCTATATGCATATTTGTTTAAAAAGCTTTATTTTTCTTGCTCATGCTCAAATAGTAAAACAAGACAGTGGGCATTGTCATGGTGGAACCACCCCCAATGTTGTGCTGTGTTATTGTTCATTTTATGTCAGCGATTTCCATGACAGTGCAGCATGGCAGAGAAGTACTGTGAGGTTACTATACATTTTCCAAACAGGGTCACAAGTCCTTCATTGACCAATTTATTTCACCCCTTTATTGCACTTCAAAAACTCAGAGTCCTCAGCTCTGCCCATCCATTGTAAAAAGTTATTTGTTGGCTTGACTACCTGGCTTTTCTAACATTGTCAACCTTCAAAATGCCCAAAGTGATATCTTTGATAGAAGATACTTCTAACCGAACTGTAGTGATTGCAGTTGTATTTTGTTAAAAAAATAATAAGGGAAGGCTTAGCTGGCATAAAAAATGTGTAATGTTTTTCTAGCCGCACAGACCACCAGTGCCCGGGCCACCAAGAATGCCAGTGTGCCAGACACAGCAGAGGAGGTGGGCAGAGGAGGTGTTTGAAGTTTGAGTACTAGCAGTGGCAGGGTTGAGCAGCAGTAAGTCAAATTGATTGCTTATTGACAAAAATGATTAGTATATACTCAATGTATTTGTTAAGCAAGTCGGATAAGTATCCCACCCATCATCATTCATCACCTCCCTGCCCATGGCATTTTACCACCCATGATGTAACTGCAGCATGGGTCAATTCAACACTGCAGTGTTGGCTGTGCAATATGCATCTGTTTCCCTTAATGCAGCTTTTACATAGTTTTCAATTCATTGCAAACTGAAAACAAGGCGTGTTTCCCTCCCAGTGTTACTCAGTCCCCTCCTAGTTCTTCACTCCTTTATTCTTTCCTAAGTTCCTTACCACACTATGAAAAACATTTAAAAATCCATTCATGGCATGTGCCACATTTTTCTTGCCAAGTCATTTAAGTGCATATGTTTTATGGCTTCCATAACGGATTTACGCCAGTTTAACTTTTTCCCTTTTTGGGCTTCGACATTTGTCAACCACAATGACTTACTAAGCCAAAGCTTAACACATGGTGATCAGTGACACCTGTGGGTATGTGACATCCTAAATTAGGCTTTGGTGACATGTAAGAAGGTATTGATATCAATTACCCTCTGAGGTCAAACTCAAATCTTTTGACTCAGACAGGAGTAATAAGATCATCAAGTTCAACAATAGGAACCAATAGGCATAAATAAAAACACTATGCAATAGGGAGTCAATAATTTGCACTCACCATGACCTATGTAGTCAATAATTACCACACCAATTTAGTAAATACATTTCAAACATTAATTGCTATTATTAACAATTCCAAAGTCACGTAAATAATATGCAAAACCAGATGATAACAATACAGAAATAACACAGGCTAGTCAAAAATGTGTAACAATCTTAGTCTAATAAGAGCAATCACCATTAAACACTCCAAAGGAATTATACAAAATTTCCACATAATTATTTGTGAAATAGCAACTGATTTCATTAGTTGTGCAGTTGAATCAGTCATAATCAAGTAATAAACAAACATTTAAATTATTGGGCAAGACATCATTCTAACAAATTCTAATTCAAAAAGCATGTGTGGGACTGGGCTTTGTCACATGCAAAAATCAAAATAAGACAAAAATGAATTTGGAAAACATCTAAACTATGGCGCTTAAATGCGATTGGATTTCTAAGGGGAAAACCTGCAAGAGACAAACAAATGCACATTGGTTATATCTCTCCTAAGAGTGCCAGCAGTTAGCAGAGTCTTTGTCAGCAGAGCCCAGGAACAGCAAGTCTTCAGCAATCAGGAACATGGAAAGGGCAACAGTTCAGGGCAACAGTTCAGTAAACGTAGACGGAGACTATGATGTGTGACAGTGATCAGCCAATTGAATTACACTTCTTCTTCAGTTTGTAATTTTCCTCATTGTTTCTTCAAGATAGGCCCATGTTGATAAATCTCTCCAGTCAGCAGTTTCCTCAGAATAATAGCATTGTAGAAAACAGCACAGAACATGATACTTCCTACCAGAAACCATGGCCCATTGTAAAAATTGTCATTAGTTATCACAAGGTAGCACAGAATGAACAGAGAGAAAAAACAGATTTCCACTGTGAGCTTTCAATGGAACATCTAATAAACTATGGGGTATATTTATACTCTGTTTGCACCGAATTAGCGTAATTATTTTACTCAAAGTCGGTGTAAAACTAACTCCATATTTATACTTTGGTGCTAGACCCATCTAGCGGCAAATTTATGGAGTTAAAGTCATTTTCTGGAAGTGGAGACCTACCTTGCCTTAATGAGATGCAAGGTAGGCATTCCCGTGACATATTGGCCCTCATTACAACATTGGCGGTAAATCCCGCTTCCACCGCGCAGAAGACCGCCAACAAACCACCACGGCCGCAGAAATCTGCTACAGCTATTACGACCCACAGCTCAGAATCCGCCAAAATCTAGACAACCACACAAGTCCGCCACACCAAAGGTCAGTGATAAACTGGCGATAACCAAACCTCCACCGTCACGCCAACAGGAATACGCTCACACTATCACGACCCACGAATCCACGCGGCGGTCTTTCAACCACTGTATTCCATTGGCGGTACACCCCGCCACGCTCTAAATACACACAAATTTACAAAAGGCAACCACATTGGACAATTCCAAATACACACATCTGATGCACATACACACACCATTCCCACACACCCAATACAATATAAAACACACACTCACTTTACCCACAAACCCTTACAACCAAATATTTGGCAGAAGCAGAGAGACAGCAAAGCAAAGACCACACCAGCATACAGAGGCAGACAACACCATCACTCACACAACATCCACACACAAAACACTACAAACCCCTAAACATCACCCCACACATCACAACACACATAACCTCACACACCACCCACACCACCCCATGGCACCACAAAGACACCCCAGGTTTTCTGAGGAGGAGCTCAGGGTCATGGTGGAGGAAATCATCTGGGTAGAGCCACACCTATTCGGATCACAGGTGCAGCACACCACCATAGCTAGGAAGATGGAGCTATGGCGCAGAATCGTGGACAGGGTCAATGCAGTAGGACAGCACCAAAGAACACAGGATGACATCAGGAAGAGGTGGAACGACCTACGGGGAAGGTGCGTTCCGTGGTCTCAAGACACCACATTGCGGTTCAGAGGACTGGCGGCGGACCCCCACCTCCTCCCCTACAACTAACAACATGGGAGGAGCAGGTCTTGGCTATACTGCATCCTGAGGGCCTTGCAGAAGTATCTGGAGGAATCAACTCTGGTAAGTCAAATCTTTCACTACTTCATCCCCCACCCTACCTGCATGCTATCACATACCCCCACCCTCGCCCTCACCCCCATCACTCCAACTCCTCACATATGTCCCACTATCACAAACCACACATCCCAACACCAAGCCCTGCATGCAACAACAAAGCATGGACACCCATCACCAATGCATGTCCACTACACATACCCACACAGACCCCTAAACAATTATCACACAAGGTCCTACACAAGAATGTAAGCACTGGGGTACAGGGTTACCCACCCATTGCACACCATGGCACACACAGATGCAATAATCATGCCTTTACACCCATGCAGGACCCATACCCAACGTCACCGAACAGGAGGTTCCAGACATGTCCACTCCACCCACAGAAGAGGCCCACAGTGATGACAGC
Source organism: Pleurodeles waltl (assembly GCF_031143425.1). Lineage (NCBI taxonomy): Eukaryota > Metazoa > Chordata > Amphibia > Caudata > Salamandridae > Pleurodeles > Pleurodeles waltl. The sequence goes on from NC_090447.1 coordinate 504,062,677, forward strand.
AGCTCTGTCCAATTGGATCTAGATGACCAGCCTGGCCCCTCTAGGACCTCGGGACAGTCGGTTCCCCTCACACAGTCACAGGCCACCACAGAGCCTCCCCCCTCAGGAAATACCAGCAGAGCACCCACCCGGTAGCCCCATACCTCTGTCCCCAGGACACGTCAAGCAGCAGTGTGTTCACCACCACAGGGTTCAGGGAGGAACTCAAATCCATCAATACCACCCTGGGCACCATTGTAGGGGTGCTGAAGGACCTCGTGAACACCAGGAAGGACACTGTGGCACAACAAGGGGCCCCTGACACTAGCCTGGACGATGAACTGCTTACCACCTCTGCCGGCACTAGTGGACTGGGGGCATCGCCACAGGACCACAACATCAGCACCCCACCCCCTAAAGATGGAGAACCACCCCACAAGCGGTCCCTGAGATCCAGGACAAAGACAGAGAACAATGCCAAGACCCCCGCCAAGAAATGAGACCGCCCTGAATGTCATCCTTCTGTCCCACTTTGTCACCCTGTCCATCCTTAAACTGCCCTAGCTCCACTTTCTCTGCCCCTTTGGGCAATGCACCTGTGAGACCAATAGACTGGACTCTGCCATGGAAATTCCTCCACCATCACCCCTGACCATTTTACAACCCCCTCCACTATTTAGCACTTAAATAAACACCCTTGAATCACAAAAAAATCTGTAGTCAGTCTTTGCTTTCACAAATGTGTGTTTGCAATAACTGCGGGAAACAGCAATGTCCATACTATGGTCAACCTATGTCACACAGCTCTAGTCCATGAGGTAACATAGCAGAGGTCACACAGTGGGACCCACATCTGTGAAATCGAAAGGGAAAGTGACAAATTAGGGTCCATACACTGGGTGAAAGTGACAGACAGATGAGAGGTCGAACAATTTTATCAGATATAGGAGGCAGTGATGTCTTCTTACCTGTGTCTCACTGGAAGTATTGTTGGATCACAGTGTTTCTGTTGTCTATGTCCTGTTCTTCTGCCTCATCTTCTTCACTGTCCACAGGCTCCACAGCTGCCACAACACCTCCTTCAGGACCATCCTCCTGCAGAAAAGGCACCTGTCATCGGAAAGGCAATTTGTGCAGCATACAGCAGGCCACGATGATTTGGCACACCTTCTTTGGTGAGTAGTAAAGGGAACCACCTCTCATATGGAGGCACCGGAACCTGGCCATCAGGTGGCCGAAGGTCCTCTCTATAACCCTCTGAGTTCGCCCTTGTGCCTTATTGTAGCGTTCCTCTGTCCTTTTCCTGGGATCCTCACTGGGGTCAGTGGCCATGACAGGTTGGGGTAGCCAGAGTCACCTGCAAATGTCGAGGGACAACTGTTAGACACACACTAACCCTTTAGGACAAACCCAGACAACTATTCACAGGGTATAGGGTCCTTGTCCTCACCTAATAGCCACACACGGTGCCTGTGGAGTTGCCCCATCACATAAGGGATGCTGCTATTCCTCAGAATGTAAGCGTCATGCCCTGAGCCAGGAAACTTGGCGTTCACATGGGAGATGTACTGGTCAGCCAAACACACCATCTGCACATTCATAGAATGGTAGCTCTTCCGGTTTCTGTACACCTGTTCACTCCTGCGGGGGGTACCAAGGCCACATGTGTCCCATCAAGGGCACCTATGATGTTGGGGATATGTCCCAGGGCATAGAAGTCACCTTTCACTGTAGGCAAATCCTCCACCTGAGGGAAAACGATGTAGCTGCGTATGTGTTTCAGCAGTGCAGACAACACTTTGGACAACACGTTGGAGAACATAGGCTGGGACATCCCTGATGCTATGGCCACTGTTGTTTGAAAAGACCCACTTGCCAGGAAATGGAGTACTGACAGGACCTGCACTAGAGGGGGGATTCCTGTGGGATGGCGGATAGCTGATATCAGGTCTGGCTCCAACTGGGCACACAGTTCCTGGATTGTGGCACAATCAAGTCTGTAGGTGACTATTACATGTCTCTCTTCCATTGTCGACAGGTCCACCAACGGTCTGTACACCGGAGGATACCGCCATCTCCTCACCTGCCCCAGCGGACGTGCTCTATGGATGAGAACAGCGATCAGAGGGTCAGCCAGCACTGAGGTACCAAAAAACAACTTTATTGCACACAATTGTCACTCCACTATGTGCCTGTCTTAGTGTGTATGCAAGGCCTAGATAGGTGTGACGCATTTAAAATTAATGCCATGTGGCCCCCTGAAATGGCGGCTGCCTGACCTGTAAGGTGGGACAAGGGGATATGAGGTAACTGCGCTGGCGTTGTACACCGTTGTGGTAGGCGGTTGAAGACCGTGGCGCAAACCTGCATTGGTTAACATTAGACTCAATGGGTCCCAGGAGCCAATGACGATGTACGTCGGCAGTGACGGTACGCACCGCCGCGGACGTGACCGCCATTTTCTCTCTGTTCAATCACTTGATACCTGATCTTCGACAGGAGAGGACCTACACTGCAAGTGCTGCTGTGACCTCAGTCTGGAAGCGACAATGGCTCAAGTGTCTGGGGAAAGGGCCCCTGCCTTCACATAGGAGTTGGAGAAACTAGTGGATGGGGTCCTCCCCCAGTACACGCTACTCTAGGGTCCTCCAGACAAACAGGTGGGTACACTGTGAGCATGCTGTATGGGCAATGCCTGTTTGGAGTGGTGTGGATGGGAGATGGGGGGACGGATGAGGCAGCCATGATACGACCGTGAGTGTATGTGTGTCAGGGCAAGGGTGGGAACGTGGGCCAATGACTGTGACGGTCCGGACAGTTAAAGTTTTTCCTTTTCCCCTGTACTATCCCTGTAGGTCAAAGCCCACCAGAAGAAGAATTTGGTGTGCCATCGCCAAGGACATCCGGTCCCTGGGGGTCCACCACAGATGGAGCACCCACTGCCGTAAAAGATGGGAGGACATTCGCCGCTGGAGCAAGAAGATGGCAAATTCCCAGCTGGGGATGGCCTCCCAACGTGGGAGGGGTGCCCATCGCACCATGACCCCCCTGATGTTCCGGATCTTGGCGGTGGCGTATCTGGAGTTGGATGGGTGCTTGAGGGCATCACAGCAGCCACAAGGTGGTGAGTATCGTCACATCCATCTGACTCTGTGTGCATTGGAAGTGTCTGGGTGGGGGAGGTGGGCAGTGGTTTCCCCTAGGCTAGGGCGAGCTTTGTAGGCAAGGACCCATTTGTAAGGCAGGCTAAGTGGCACCCCAACCCCACCAGTAGTAAGAGCTATCTACACATACAAAAAAGGTCAGAAACCTTTAATGGTCGCCCATCCCGTCTTTTCGGGAGAGCACGTCAGGGTAGGTTCCCCTGCAGACTGCCGTCATCCACAAATATTGACCGCTTTCGGCATGCTACTTCCCAAGGGGCCCCCATGTACCAAGGGATGGGCGACCATTAAAGGTTTCTGACAATTAGTGAACTTCAATGTAAGTGACTATGGGGGTGATTCTGACCTTGGCGGTCTTTTCGCAAGACCGCCGAGTTACCGCCGCGGTAAAGACCGCCGACCGCGGCGGTATGCCGCGGCGCGTATTCCGACCGCTGGGAGCGTTCCGCCGGAAAACCGCCAGTGTGGCGGTCGGCGGGAAAGTGGAGACTGGTCAACCTCCACCGCCACGCCAGCAGAACACCGCCCACAGAATTACGACCCACATTTCTGTGTGGCGGTCTTCTGTTGGCGGTCTTCTGTTGGCGGTCACGTCCCTATGGCTCCCGTCGCCTCCCGGAGGACCAACGCAAGGTAAGTTGATCGTCCGTGAGGGGAGGGGGGGGGTGTTGTGTGATGTGTGCGTGCATGGGGGTGTGTAGAGGGGATGTGTGAGTGCGTGCATGCGGGCGGGGGGTGCTGCTGTGCCTATGGGCAATGTGTGTAGTTCGGCGGGTGCGCATGTTGGCATGTATGTGTGCGGGTATGTGCCCCCGTTGTGTATGTGTGTGTGTAGGGGGTGTGCATATGTGCATGTTGGGGGTGCGTGCATGTCGGGGTGCGTGTATGTGCATGTCGGGGTGGGGGGGCAGGGGGTTTGTAACATCTCTGGGGGGTGGCAGGGGGTGGAGGGTGTGGGGGGGGACTCGTGGGGAGTAGTGGGGGGTGGGGGAGACCCCTATCAGTGCCAGGGATGGAATTCCCTGGCCCTGATAGTGCCTACCGCCATGGTTCGCATGGCGGTTCCCAACCGCCAAAAACCGCGGCGGTAAGCAGGGTCATGATGCGGTTGGCGGTCTTGGGTCGACCGCCGGGCCGGAGTGCGCAAACTCCAGCCCGTCGGTCATGACCGCCGTGGCGGTCGGAGTGGGAAAGTGGCGGTCGATCGCGGCGGTGACCGCCGCGGTCAGAATGCCATTTTTTGGACCGCCGGTCTGTTCGCGGTCCGACCGCCGCCTCTCCGCCGACCGCCGGGGTTAGAATCACCCCCTATATGATTTGTTTGACATTTTTGCAAACTTTCGGTAATATAGACAGGAGCAGAAGCGTCATAGGATCTTGTTAGACCACTGTACGCGAAACATGTTGACCATGTCCTAGGAGCCCGACGATAATCTCCTTAAGCTCCAGCACCATGCAGAAAGTGGTTGAGCATTATTCCTCACTTTACACTTTCCTTCTATTTTTAATCTTGGTCCCGGTCTTATTCCATTGATTAATTAAATTGACTCGCTCCTATTAAGACTGGGAACCAATTTTAGCTTTCACTCTCCTGCCAGGATTAGCGCCTGACCGCAACACCAGGTCTTGTAGTGTCCGCTACCACGGCTGCTACCTAAAAGATCTCCGGCAAAGATCCCCCTTACGGGGAGCCCGTCAGACATTGCAGCGCCGGTCTGACGAGGAGCTACCCGATGATGAAGCATGACATCCTCTCGGATGTGTGAGGGCTCTTGCTCCTGAACTTTAATGTTCCCCTAGTGATTATATTTTTCCATTTGGAACAGTGTACACATTTTTTGTATGTTCAGTTAATTGGGAAACCGTACACTGGACCAACTAATCTCCCAGTCCCTCCCTTTGTTGGTAAGAGCTATCTACACCTAGTCAGGCTCCTGTGACTTCCATGTGTGCAGCAATCGGGCATAGGCCATGTACCCCATGTCCCTGTGATAAATTAGGGAACTCTAAGTGCATGGCGTAGTGCAGAGGGCTGCTGTGTCGGTAGTGTCCGCCAACGGTAGCGGTGTTGCGTGCACTGAACATGTCTTTTTACTTTCCTTCCCCTACCCTTTTTGTGGTCTCCCTGTTCTTGCGTGCATTAGCATTATCAGGCGGAGGAGCTGTGCCACCGGAGCAGGAGGGAGCTGCATCCCACTTGGCCCTGGAAGGCGAGAGAACGGAGTCAGAAGCCACCACTGGGAGGGAGGGCGAGGGGAGCTCCACGGTGGGGACTGGAGCAGAGACCAGTGACACCGAATCCTCCTCTGATGGGAGCTCCCTTGCGGTGGTGGGCCCCTCTGTGCCCTCCGCATCTCAGGTACAGCCGCCACACCCGCTACCAGCACCGCACTCCCAGCAGCCCCTCAGCGTGTGCCCCGTGGCCGCTCACACAGGAGGGTGGGCATCTCCTTCGCCCCAGGCACCTCAGGCCCTGCCCCAGTCAGCCCTGCTGCCCTCAGTGAGGAGCCCATTAACCTCCTCAGATCCCTCACTGTTGGGCAGTCTACCATTCTGAATGCCATCCAGGGTGTAGAGAGGAAGTTGCAACAGACAAATGCATACCTGGAGGGCATTCATTCTGGCCAGGCAGCCCAACAGCGAGCATTTCAGACTCTGGCCTCAACACTGATGGCAGCCAATGTCCCTGTGTCCAGCCTCCCCCCTCCAACTTCCTCCACCCAGACCCAATCCCAGTACCTCAGCCTATCCCAAGAACACCATCAGACCAGCATGCACACACCTCAACACACAAGGGTAGCTCTGGCAAACATAAGCACCACGCATCCCACAGGCACTCACACAAGCATCATACCAATGCACACATACCAACATCCACTGCCTCCACTGTGTCCCCCTCCTCCACGTCTCCCTCCTCCCTCCCTGTCACATCTCCACTCACACCTGCATGCACTACATCTTCAGCCACTACCTCCATCACCTACACACCGCTCACGTGCAGTCACCACCCCACTACCATTCACACATCCCTTCTGTCCTCTCCCAGTGTGTCTGTGAGCCCTCCTCCCAAAGTACCCAAACGCAGTCACACAACCACCCAACAGCCATCCACCTCACGACAGCCTTCAGCCCATGCACCTTCAACCAAAGTCAGCAAACGGACACCTCCTACAACCACTACCTCTTCCTCCACTCCCAAACCCCCTCCATCTACCCATCCCAGTGTGTCTAAGAAACTTTTCCTGTCAAACCTTGACCTCTTCCCTTCACCTCCCCCACCCCTTCTGTCCCCTAGGGCCCACCTTTCCAGGTCCCAAACCAGCACCTCAGCCACCACATCACCGGGCACAGTGGTGCCAACAGTAACTAGCTTCTGGAGTGCGCCAAGCAGCAGGGCTGCCAGTGTCCCAAGGAGCGAGTCCAAGGACATTCCCCCACCTCCAAAACAGAAGAAGTTGCCCACATCCTGGAGGGAGAAGGCCAAAACACCTGCCACCAAGGGCTCAGCCGAGACAACAATTAGGAGTGGCAAGACAGCTGCACCACCATCCAAGGTGGGGAAGGGCCTGAAAAAGAAAAGCAAGTCCCCGCCAATCAGCATGGTGGACAAGACCGCCACTGGCACCGCCACATGCACTGCCGCCACTGCCACCGCCACCAGCACCCATGATACTGAGCCCTTCATCAGCACCGCATACACTGTGCTCTTCTGCAGCACCGAGGTCAGTGAGCCCGCCACCAGCACTGCCGCTCATGACACCGCCGCCAGCACCGAGGTCAGTGAGCCCCCCCCACCAGCACCGCTGCTCATGACACCGCTGCCAGCACCGAGGTCAGTGAGCCCACCACTAGCACCGCCGCTCATGATACCGTTGCCAGCACCGAGGTCAGTGAGCGCCCCACCAGCACTGCCGCTCATGACACTGCCGCAAGCACCGAGGTCAGTGAGCCCCCCACCAGCACTGCTGCCCAATGACCGCCGCAAACACCGCAGCTACTGAGCCCGCCGCCAGCACTGCCAGCGGCCACGTGACATCCTGAGCCAGTGGCACCACCGCAGACATGGCTGTCATCCCCAGTGGTCATTCGTACGAGGCTGGTGGTCAGTTCCAGGGACCTGGGCAACTTCCATGTTGCACCATCGTCAGTGGAGTATCACATCCACTACCTCAGTCCTTGGCAGGATGAAGCACTCTGGGCACAAAGCCCCCTCCAGAACCAGTGGATTATCACATCCACTACGTCTGTCCTTGGCAGGATGAAGCACTCTGAGCACAAATCCCCCTCCAGAACCAATGGAGAAAGGCATCCACTACCTCAGTCCTTGGCAGGATGAAGCACTCTGGGCACAAAGCCCCCTCCAGACCAGTGGAGTATCACATCCAATACCTCAGTCCTTGGCAGGATGAAGCACTCTGGGCACAAAGCCCTCTCCAGAACTAGTGGAGAAAGGCATCCACTACCTCAGTCCTTGGCAGGATGAAGCACTCTGGGCACCAAGCCCCCTCCAGAACCAGTGGAGTATCACATCCAACCTCAGTCCTTGGCAGGATGTAGCACTCTGGGCACAAAGCCCCCTCCAGAACCAGTGGAGTATCACACCCACTACCTCTGTCCTTGGCAGGATGAAGCACTCTGGGCACAAAGCCCCCTCCAGAACCAGTGGAGAAAGACATCCACTACCTTAGTCCTTGGCAGGATGAAGCACTCTGGGCGGAAAGCCCCCTCCGGAACCAGTGGAGACTGTTATCCACTTGAGAGACTGTGGCTTTGCACTCCCCAGGATAAAGCAGTGGGCAAACCACCCACTGAAAAGACTTGGGAGACTGTGGCTTAGCACTCCCCAGGATAAAGCAGTGGGCAAACCACCCACTGAAAAGACTTGAGAGACTGTGGCTTTGCACTCCCCAGGATGCAGCAGTGGGCAACCCACCCACTGAAAAGACTTGAGAGACTGTGGCTTTGCACGCCCAGGATAAAACAGTGGGCAAACCACCCACTAGAGAGTCTTGAGAGACTGTGGCTTTGCACTCCCCAGGATAAAGCAATGGGCAAACCACCCACTGAAAAGACTTGAGAGACTGTGGCTTTGCACTCCCCAGGATGCAGCAGTGGGCAACCCACCCACTGAAAAGACTTGAGAGACTGTGGCTTAGCACTCCCCAGGATACATCAATGGGTATGGAGCCCCCTCTTGGAGCTGGCGTCGTGCACTCATCCGTCTGAGGTGCCCCCCCTTCCCTTCCCTCTGAGGTGCCTGTTTTAATTCGATCAGACGCCCCTGCAGTGTTCTCTTTGTTTGGATCAGGTATCTTGTGTGGGACTCGCCCATGCATTTTGGGCCCAGTGGTCCACGGACTATATAGGTGCAGTACCTGGACTTGAATTCTTGCTGTACATATTTGTTAATAGTGTATATACATTTTTGAGTAATGGATTTTTCTTGATTACATCCGTTCAAATAATTTCCTTTTGTCCTTGCGTTGTTCCAGGGGAGTTGGGGGGAATGTAACGTTTCAGCATGTATTTGTGTGTATTGTTGTGGGTGAGGGTGGGGGTGGGGGTGGGGGTGTTGTGTGTTGCATGTTTGTGTCACTCTCTTTTCCCTCCCCCCTCCCCTGTGTCGTAGGTGCAGTGCTCACCGTGGTCGTCGCCGCCGTCGGTCGTGCTCCTGGTAGAGGAGCAGGAAGACAATTGCAGGGAGGATTTGAAGTTCCGGCTCCATGGTGTCCTGGTTCCTCGTGGGTTGTGTAGAGGTGAGAGTTTTCCCTTCCAAGTCCTGCCTCCGCCGTGTTTTTGTTCATGTTGAATCCGCCCCAGAAAAGGTGGCGATTGGCCTCTCACAATAGTGTGGGCGGTACATTGTCTCCCGCCTGTCTGTTGGCGGTGACCGCCATGCTGTTTGTTTGTACCGCCGTGGCGGTCGGAGTGTTAAAGTGGCTGTCTATGTTGGCGGTTTCCGCCACAGTCATAATTCCTTTTTTTTTACCGCTGGCCTGTTGGTGGTTTTACCGCCGCTTTACCACCAACCGCCAGGGTTGTAATGAGGGCCATTGTCTTTTACAAATGATTATCCCAAATTGAGGGAGAAGCCAGGTGAATGGTATCAACCGACTGAGAGGTTTGTGAAACTCTCCAAGTGTTTGTGGGAAGACTTGAACACCTTGTTTGAGATAGTTGTGCCAGCTGATTTATGGGTCGAATATAAGAGGGCAATAGACTGGCCATCGAGTGAACCTGAAAGGAATACCTTTACAGGCGCACCATCACCTGAGGTAATGAAAAATTATTATAAGGTGATTGAGTTTCTGAAAACTATAATTTCTCTGAAAAACATTGATTGGCAGAGAATTGACAGGACAGTCCAGGAAACTAAGGAGTTGATACATACTTATTTTGAGAGATTGTTAAAGGCTTTCAAGGAGTACAGTGGCAAGGAAGCAGTTGAACCTAAAGACATGCTGCATTTTGTGTGCAGATTTGTTGAAGGGCTGAGACCTGAAGTAAGGCAGATGATTAAGAATCATTTGATATGTTGGCCTGCAAAGCCAATTGATGAGGTGCTGCAGTATGCTAAATATTGTAGCGATAAGATTGAATTGAAACAAAAGAAGTTGAAGGAAAAGGCAAAGGTGATGCAGATTAAGGCAGCACAATCAGGAGTACAAGGAGCTTTAGTGCCGCCGATGCGGCCGCAACAGAGAGCCATCGCGTTTCAGCCTCAAGTGAGGGGGTAGAGGACGTGGCATGGATGTGATGCGTGGTCCGGATCTAAGTACTGTAGTTATTCAAAATGCCATGCAGGGCATGAAAAGGATGTTGCCATGTCACCTGTGTGGAAAAACGTGGGACACTGGAAGTGGGAGTGCCCATTGATGGTGCAGGAAGGAATGGTTCAGCAAAGCGATGTTGGTACAGTTCAAACTGTTTGAGTCCCCACAATGAGGGGCCCAGTCCTGAATGCTCAAAACCGAGGTCAGAATTTCTTGCCTGTACAACAGATACAGGTGCCTCGGGCACAATTTTCTTCTTTAACCCCAGTACAGCAGCAGATTCCTATGGTGCCTAGACTGCAAATGAACATACCCCAAGCCCCGGTAGAGCAGCAACAGTTATGCTTACTCAGCAGGTCACAGGTCAGAGACCAGTTAACAGTAACAATACAGTACACCAGTTCCCATTTCACAGAGAGGATGAAATAAACAATGAATGGATGAGTGACAGTTCGGATGAAGGAGCTTGCATTCTTGCTGCGTCCCTAGAAGTAGATCAGAGAGGGCCTTTTGTAAAGGAAAAGGTAATGGGACATAAGGTCTCGTTACTGGTTGATACTGGAGTTCCACGCTCCACAGTGAGGAGTGTGGAAGTACCAGATTTACCCTTTTCCAGAAGGACAGTTCAGGTCATGGGAGTGGAGAATAGGCAGTAATGAACCCTATCACAGAACCGGTGCAAATTGAAATTGGAAATTATATGGGATTGCATAGATTTGTGGTATGCGATTCAAGTCCCTTATCTTTGTTAGGCAGAGACTTACTGTGCAAGACCAAATGTTCCATAAATTGTACAGATGCAGGGATTGAAGTCCAGACAAACAGTGATGATGAGGAGGAGCAGGCGCCAGCCATGGTTCTTAATGATGCATTCGAAGAGTACCCTTTGATTGATATTTTTGCAATGTTCAGACTCAAGGAATTGCACGCAGACTTGCAGGGAACAGTAAAGGAGAAAGTCTGGGATTTGACAGGGAAAGAAGTGGGACTGATCAAAGGAGTGGAACCTATTGAAACCGAATGTTGAGTTCCCAAAACTTTCACAGTATAACATGGCAAAGGATGTGATGATGAAAGTGGCACAAATAATTGGAGATTTCCTGAGGCAGGTAATTCTAAGGGAAGTGTTGAGAAACCCATGTCATTCACTGATAATAGGATTGAAAAAACCTTGTGGGAAAGTGCGGGTTGTGTAGGATTTGTGAAAAGTGAATGACATGGTGGTTGAGTGTTGTCCGATTGTGCCCAATCCAGCAGTGATACTGTTTCAGATTCCATGCGAGGCAGAGTGGTTCATGGTGGTTTATTTGTCACAACCTTTATTTTCAGTACCACTTCATGAGGATAGTCAGTTTCTTTTCAGTTTCAAATTCTTAGATAAAGTCTGCAGCTGGTGCAGGCTTCCACAGGGGTATATGGAGTCACAATCCCTGTTGAATCAGATCCTATAAAATAATTTGGAGTCATTGGAATTACCCTGTCAATCAACTCTTGTGCAGTACATTGGTGACTTATTGATTGCATCTAGAACAAGGGACGAGTGTAAGCACGACTCGATTGCCCTGTTGAATCATGTGGGAGACTTTGGTCACAAGGTTTCACCTGCAAAGTTGCAATACTGTCAGAAGTCTGTCAAATATTTGGGTCATCAAATTGAGAAAGGGCTGCGAAGAATTTCCCGAGAAAGGATTACAATGATTTAGCAAAGAAATTCCCCAACTTCCCAGAAGGATGTGCGCATGTATCTGGGAATGGTAGGATACTGCAGACAATGGATTCCGAATTTTGCTGAGATTGCAAAACCTCTACAGCAGTTAACACATAAGGGAGTTACAGACCCCATTACCCTAGATGAAGATCAGATGAGGGCTTTCACTGAATTGAGGGAAAGTGCAGAGCTCAAGCGTTGGGAATGCCTGATTACACAAAGCCTTTCACATTGTTTTGTCATGAACATGATGCTTGTTCTTTTTCTGTTTTTACACAGGTCCATGGAGGTGCTTATCGCCCAGTAGCCTATTTTTCAGCCACCTTGGACCCAGTTGCAGCAGCTTTACCAGGTTGTCTGCGAGCAGTAGCAGCAGTTGGTCAAAGTCTTTCCCAATGTGAAGGGGTGGTCATGTGATACCCAGTGACGGTAATGGTACCACATTCTGTTGAAATTTTACTGACGAGAACAAAAACACAACATCTGACAGGGGCCAGACTTACAAGGTATGAGATGAGTATATTGGGAGCACCAAATGTCACTTTAAAAAGATGTACAGTGTTGAATCCAGCAACGTTATTACCAAGTGATACTGTTGAAGTTGAAAAAGAGGATGACATAGAACATGATTGTCTTGTAGTGACAGAATTATGAACAAAACCTAAACCTGATATAAGAGATACACGATTAGAAGAAAATTATCAAATTGTTTTTGTTGATGGTTCATGCCTTAGAGATGGAAAAGGCACCTTGAGAGCAGGATATGCTGTGTGTACTATTCCAGAAACGCTAGAAACATCTTGGCTTCCTGGTGTATATTCAGCACAAGTAGCAGAATTGGTGACTCTTACTAGAGCATGTTATGTTTCTACCAGGCTGCGAGTGACAATATACACTGATAGACAATATGGATTTGGAATTGTTCATGATTTTGGTCAATTGTGGTCGCAAAGAGGGTTCATGACCTCAAGTGGAACCCCAGTATGAAATGGTGACAGGATAAAAGAACTCCTGTATGCAATACAAGTACCTGAACAGATCGCTGTAGTGAAATGCAGTGCACACCAGAAAACACCAGACTACATTTCTCCGGGAAATGGGTATGCAGATCAGGTTGCAAGGTTTTGTGCCCTGAGTTGTATATCATTTAATGACAAGTGGGAATTGATGCCAGAAGAGGAGACCAGTTGTGCAAATTTTGCATTGAAAATAATTGATACTCTATAAGAATTGAAAACATTGCAAGAAAATGCAGAGAAGAAAGAGAAAAGGTTGTGGGCAAAGCTGAAGTGTGTACAGAGACCAGATGAGATCTGGGTATCTGAGGAGGGTCAGATGGTATTGCCGAATTGTCTGTTGTCTCAGATGGCTCTGTATTACCATGGTCAGGCACACATTGGAATAGATGCCATGATTAGACTGTTCAAAGTTGATTGGCTCAATCTGAAATTTAGGCAAGCAGCTGAGGTAGTATGTCACAGATGTGTGATTTGTCAGCAATTAACGTGGGAAAAGGGACAGTGGTAAATTTGAGCCACATTGGAAGAGCAGGAGGACCATTCATCAGAATGCAATTGGATTTCATTGAGATGCCTGCATGCAGTGACTAAAGTACGTGTTGATGATTGTGTGTGTGTTTAGTCATTAGATTGAGGCATACCCCACACGTAGAAATGATAGTCTCACAGTTGCAAAACTACTCCTTAGAGAATTAATACCAAGGTTCAGATTTCCGTTCTCTTTAGAATCAGATAGGGAAACGCACTTCAATAACTAAGTGATTTAGGGCCAGATGTAGCAAAAATAAAAATTGCGACTCGCATTTTGCGAGTTGATGCGACTCGCAAAATGCGACTCGCAAATTGGAATGTCAGAAAAAAAAGCGATCCGATTTTGCGACTCGCAGCCGGACTCGCAACGCTGTGTGCGAGTCCGCAGTTTGCGAGGTCGCTGTTTGCGAGTGTGCAAAAAACGAACTCGCAATTAGCGAGTGGGTGTCGCAAATTGCGATTACCTTCAAAATTGCTTGCAGGTGCAGCAGAACACTCCAGAAAGCATACCAGAACACTCTGGAAACACTTCCTGGCACATGATGATGACATCACAGCCAGGAAGTTAACAAATACACCTGGGAGGAGGCAGGACCACACCCTTTTATAACTGCCAGTCTTCACACTGAACAAGCAGCAGCAGCCATGGAGGGAACCCCACGAAAAAGAAAAATCTAATTTTCTGAGAGGGAGCTGGAGGTGCTGACTGAGGAATGCTGTCAGCACCATGATGAGCTCTTTGGGAGAGCAGCCCTCACTGTTCCAGAGGCAACCAAAAAGAAACTCTGGCAGGACATGCAAGAAAAAATGTATTCCCTGGGTGTGAGCCACAGTACAATTGAGGACATAAAGAAGAGGTGGTATGACCTCCGCTCCCGGACCAAGGAGAGGGTGGCAGAAAGGCTCCGGGAGATGAGAGGCACTGGAGGGGGACCATCATCTGTGCCACCACCCACACCCCTGGAAGAAAGAGTTGAGGAAACATTTGAGCAGGAGGCAGTGTGTGGATTTGGGGACCTGGACACCTCAGAGCCCAGCACATCAACCGGTGAGTACCATGTGATAAGCCTGTACCCCTATCAATGTCATACCCCACCCACCATGTACACAGGTGCATGCACAACCAAATTAGCTCCATTTCAGGGTAGAAAAGGCCAGAATGATGCATTATGGGAAATGTAGTCAAAGAGGCAGTTCAAAGGCAAATGTTTATTAGGAATTGTGCAATAGATACTAGACACTGACAGTGTGTTCCCCATGTCCCACAGGTCTTCAGCAAGACACCCCCAACACCCCAACCACCCAGGCCCAGGAGGACACCCCAGGACCCGCCAGCACCCCCACCTGCACAGTCAGCAGCATTCCTGCAGTGGTAACGCCTGCTTCAACAATCACGCCAGGAGCTGCCCCAGCAACAGGCAGGGAGGATACAGGTGTGAGCACAGGGCAGCCACCGCTGCGCAGGCGGCGCAGGGCAAGACCATCTGGATCCGGGATACTTCCTCCAACCAGCAGTGAGGCACATCTGCTGCGGGGTCAGTGCCTGCAGAACAGGACATTGGGCAGGATTAGTGGTGTGCTGCACCGCTTTGTTAGACACAACCATGCAAGCATGCAGCACCTCAACAGACGCATGGACCAGATGTGCCAGAACACTGGGGACATTGCCCTTGCCATCAGGGAACTGGCGGCCGGACTGCTGGGCCAGGCAGAGGCTGGGCGGCGCAGAGATCGCCAGATAATCCTAAAACTGGACAGAATGGCCACATCGATCGGCAGGCTAGCCATCAATACAACAGGCCTGTCGAGGAGGACAGTTGGCCTGCAAATAGAGATGGGCCATTTTGCTGGGGATGTTGTCAGGGGCCTGGGACGTCTCACCCACATAGTTGAACTTATGGAGACACGGGAGATGTCGAGGGCCACCAGGGAAACACCCCAAGACAGTGAGGAGGGCTCAACAGTGAGCAGTGTCTCTGCCACTGACAGTAGGGTGCTGAGGAGTGGTAGGCACAGCACCATGGACGCAGCAGGGACCAGCCAGGCTGGCAGGAGGGGCAGGAGATCATAGATAACAGCCAGGACAGATTAATGTGGCACATGGCGTTAATGTGCCACATGACTGGTTGGCATTTTCCTGCCCATGGACAATTTCAACTTGTATATAGTTTCTTCATGACATTAATAAAACAGTTATTTGTGTTCCACTTAACAAATGGAGTTTTTGGTTAATAGGTGAATATGGTGGGAGTTGACACGTACCGTCTAAAATATTGCTTTGCAATGTGGTCCCGTCTCAGTCTGCCTTGATTAGCTAGACTCCTATCCCCATGATGGCGATGTGGTTGTTCTTGCTCTTCATCATCAGGATCTGGGTCTGTAGGGGTGAGAGGTAGCCCACGTCGGGTGGCTATGTTGTGGGGGATGGCGCATGCGACCACAATTTTGAAAGCGGTAATGGGGGTGTATTGGAGGGCGCCTCCACTGCGGTGGAGGCATCTGAATCTTGCCTTCAGCAGTCCGAAGGTGCGCTCGATCAGGTTCCTGGTCCTCTTATGCGCACTGTTGTATTGCCTCTCTGATTCAGTTCTGGGTGTTAAAAACTGAGTCATGATCCAAGGCCTGAGAGCATAGGCACTATCACCTGTTGGGCACAAAAGTACACTGTTAGGAAGTCCAGATAGTCGTGCACAGTGACCTGTGTGTATGTCTGCAAGTGTCTGTGGCTCTACCTAGGAGGTAACCGTCTCCATATTCCCCACGTTCCAGGCGTTGATGTATCCCACTATGCCTAAAAATGTATGAGTCATGGGTACTGCCAGGAAACTTAGCTACGATGTCCGTGATGACATAATGGGCATCACAAACAACCTGTATGTTGAGTGAGTGGGTACACTTCCTGTTGCGGAAAATGTGTTCCAGATTAGCAGGGGGGCATATTTGAATGTGTGTCCCATCTACACACCCTATGACATGAGGAAAGTGGGAAATGCGGTAAAAGTCCAGCTTGGTGCTGTTAATTTCTGCCTCATTCCTTGGTAAGTATATGAAGTGAGACATGTGCGTGACTAAGGCATCTAGGAATGCCCTGAGGAACCTTGTCACTGCACTTTGGGATACCCCACCTGCCACGGCAATGACACCCTGATAGCTCCCTGAGGCCAAGAGGTGCAGTGCGCATAGTACTTGCACATGCATAGGGATGGCGCAGCCACGCAGAGTCTTGTGTTCTAGCTGTGGTTTCAGTAAATCTATTAATTCTAGAATGGCTGCGCTGCTAAGGCGGTATTTGTCATAGATCTCCTCTTCAGTTTGCTGAAAAAGAGTCTGCCTGGTTCTATATATCTTCTCCTGTCTGTGGCCCCTCCTCCTCCTCTGCTGGGCTGCGTAGACTCTCCTCCTCACTGCTATCAGGTATATCTCCGCCATCTTGAGTAACCCAGATGCCTTCTGGGTCCCCTTTTATACTTTGGTAATGGTTACCACCTGCTCTGAGTTAGTGGTAAATGGGACATGTAAACTGGGCTTTTTGCGACTAGTCGCAATTTGCGAGTTGCAATTGCATATGGGTTGCGACTCGCAAATTGCGACTTGCAATTTGCGGGTCGCAAAATGGGGTCGCACCGGATGTGACTCGCAAACGGGTCCCATCGCTTTTTGCGAGTCGGAAATGGGCTTTTTGCATCCCATTTCCGATTTTGCACTGTCGCAAATTGTGATTCGGCCCGTTTGCGAATCGCAATCGTTTGCTACATCTGGCCCCAAGCTCTTATGTACAGCACTAAATTTTGAACAGAAGCTCCATTGCAGCTATCATCCAGAAGCGTCAGGACTGGTAGAGCAAATGAATGGTACTCTGAAATCAAGAATTGCCAAAAGGTGCGCTGCCACAAATCTGAAATGGTCAAATGCATTGCCTTTAGTATTGATGTCGGTGAGAAATGTACCTGATAGGAAGACAGGATTGTCCCCACACGAGATGTTTGTGGGGAGAGCAATGAAACTGCCAGCAGTACCAGCCAATGCTCTTGTCAATATTACAGATGATATGGTTTTGGACTACTGTAAGGGTCTAGCTGATGTGGTTCGATCTTTTTCTCAGCAGGTACAAGCCGTTACCCTACCACCTATCCATGATCAGGTCATAATTTGAGAGCCGGAGAATTGGTCAAGATCAAAAAGCATGGGCGAAAAACTTGCCTAGAGCCACGTTGGAGAGGTCCATACCAGGTGGTGCTGACAACTACTACAGCTTTGAAGTGTGCAAGATTTCCTAACTGGATACATGCAAGCCATACAAAGAAGGTGGTGAGTCCTCAGGACGCTGAAGAAGTGTTATTGAAAACACCAGCAGCAGCGAAATGAATAGTTCTACCTGAACCAGAGCCAGAACAGGTTGAGCCAGAAGTGGATCCAGAGCTGGTGGAAGAAGGCTCAATAACCCCAGTCAAAGATGAGGGTGTGGAAAATCCAGGAGATACATGCACAGGAGAGGTTCTCACAAAAACAAAAAGGACTGAAACGCAAGAAGATCAAGTGCCAGAGCCTGAAGGGGAAAGAGTTGAGGCAGGTCAAAGCAAAAGTGATCTGACTCCTCCCAAACCAGTTGCAGGTCCATCAAGAGAAGGCACGTCAGACAAAGTAAAAGAGAAAAGTCTGATCTTGAAGAGATTGTTGACAGAAGGAGTAAGGAAAGGAGATCACTGGCCTGAATCTCAAATAGGCAAGAAAAAGGACTTGGTAATAAATGAGACAATAGAGGAAGAATTAGACACCACAAAGAAGGATGAATTGAGTGATGGAGAATTAATAGGAAAAAGGAGGTGGAAAAGAGAGTGGCAAGTCGAAAAGTCTAAAATACAGGGTACCAGAGTGGGCATCCACCACAACAAGTGATTGGCAAAACAAATTCATGTCCTTTTGTTTTGATAGAGAAGTTCCAAATCAGTATTTTGATGCAACCTGTAGGAGAAAATCAAATAGACTGAACAAAGAAAAGAAATTGAGATTGAGAAACCTGTAGGAGAAAATCAAATAGACTGAACAAAGAAAAGAAATTGAGATTGATCCTGATATGACATTTAAAACCTAAAGATGACCAGTTGCTCACTGATTTTGACAAAGGAAGTAAAGGGGTCCTGTTGTGTGAAGTTGAAGCGTGAAGAAAGAAGTATTTCTTCTTATTTTTTTTTTTTTTTCTGTGTTGCATATTAATTAAGAGTTAAAATCTGCTTTCTAATTCTTTACAGATCATGGCTAGACTAGATAATAACGTCAGGCATATTAGGTATTGTAGATATGTGAGTGTAGGAATGGCAATTGTGTGTTGAATATTGTTTATAATAATGATTGTGGGAATGTCAATTCATGAGATGAAAGAAGCAAAGGTTACTTCTGTTCATGAAACCACTACACTAACAGCTACAGAGAAGTGTAAATTAGATGAGCAATATTTGCATGATTATACTAATGCAAGGGGAGAGCTGTCATCTATCGTCTTTTATCATTTATTGAGTGAATATGTGGAGACAATGGATGCAAGGGATTGTCTTGTGTGTACGCAAATACCTTCCTCTGTGGAAGAAGGGGTTATTTATCATAGTCTACCTCTGACTTACGGTATAACTTGTAGTTTGATACTAACTCGATTCTATAACCAAGGGTATATTCAGTATTTCTATTCTAACTATGACCTAGTGTTTTCCTTTGCTCCTATAATTAGATATTTGAGTAAGATAGCTAAGGATCATGATATAGTATTAGTTAGAGGATTCTTTGAGCCTACACTAACCTTTGGCACGGCTTATGCGCATCGTACAATTTAACTTGCTTATTAATACCTATGGAAAAGAGCTTTATTGGGCATACTGACGATAGGAGAAAAACATTCAAAGAAAAGCTAGAAAAGGATAAGGGAAAAGGACTTACAAAAATGATTATGCTTACACTGCCATTAAAACACAAGGGAAATTAGCTTTAGATGCACTACATGTAGGGAAGCTTTGTATATATAGGCCAAAATCACGCACTGACACTTTATTTCTGGGAGTGAGTGAATGCAGGCATGTGTTTTTGTTTCAGAGTAAATGGACATTCATGTTGAATGGTGCAGACCCTGCGATTCCCAGGATCTATTATATTTCTGGACTTAATGCTTATTACCATCACCCTAGGGGATGGTATGGGACATATTATTTGGGGATAGTGTTTCCTAAGATTTATCAAGTAGATGATTATAGAAAATACCGAAAATGACCGAGTTACACTGAATAAGACAAAGGAGAGAAACAGCCTCTGCAATAGTGGGAGATATTTTTGGAGTAGTAATTCCTTCTGTAGGAGTTATATTAAATGCAAACAAGATTCGAAAGGTGTCAACTATACTACATAATATGTTAGCTAATTTTGCAGGAGCTATACTACACTGAATTAGCCGCGGATAGAGCTATGACACTTCAAAATAGGATTGCTTTAGACATAATATTGGCGAAAGATGGAGGAGTCTGCAAAATGATTAATGAGAGGCACTGTTGCTCGTATATATACCTGAAAGTGAGAAAGAAGTAAATGGCTTGCTTACTAATTTAACTAATGCAAGTAAGGATCTGAAGGAACTGAAAGAACCAGGTGTTTGGGAAAAGGTTGGAAACGGATTTGTCACAATAGGTAATTGGTTTAGTTAAATTTGGGGTGGGATATTGTGGAAAGTTGTTCAAGGAATATTGATTATGATCATTGCTATAGTAGGATTATGGGGGTCATGTCAATTATAGCACAAAGTTCAACTAAAAAGAGTTAAAAATAATCAGAGGAGGGAAGAACCACCAACAAGAAGAATCTATAGGGCAAATAGAAACAGAAGACATCAAAATGCAGCAGAGAGTAATTTGTAATGATTGACAAAAGAAAGGTGTGATGACATATTTAGTCATCAGAGGAGAGACTGTTGCAGCAGATATGCTAATATGGGAATGTTCTAATGATTTGCGTATACATACTAATGAGAAGTAATGACCATTGAATTTAATAACTGAAAAGAACGTGTATTGTGCAATATGTGCCCATGGGTAGTGGTCACCATCTATGTTAACAGTACTAAAATAATATGAAATTATTAATATTATGTATTAAAATGTCATAAGTGATGGTATAACCGATGTTTTATGATGCTTCATATTCTTAACTTAGCCAAACTAGAGGCCTGGTCGGCGCTGGGCCTTGCTTGCTTAACCGGGGAGACGTGATGAGCTGCTGAGGACTGGAACTGGAGAAAAGGACCTTCAACTGTACAGAGTTCAAAATGAGCTCTGCTAGAAAATTCTGCAAACTCACCAGCGGACAGGAGACGATCAGAACAAACTGATACAATTATGTGTAGAGTAGGCTAAATGTACTTTCCCAGGACTTGAACAATGAAACCACTGACTAAGAGCTGTGGACAACAATTTTGTTACCTAAAGAGCCGGATGATGTTCTCATCGACAGGAGGACCAATCATATTAATGGAACTTGGTGCTTGAAATAATGCAAACAAGCGGTAAACAAAAACTATAGGTTACAGTCATAACCCCTAATAAGGTTGACCAATTAGCAATTAGTGGGACAGACTGAGAGACCCTAATAAAAAGTCATGACACGAGAAAGGAAATCAGAGTGAAGAGGCAAAAGTTGATGACGTCAGGATACGCTATCCGATGTGATGAAATTTGGGCTTGTCCCTGTGAACCCGAGCCTTGCTGATGACAGATGACCTAGAGACAAAGACTGACTCGTTGCTGATCTACCTTGGATAGGTAGCTATAAATGTTGACTGTTTAATGTGCTGCTTAAAATGTTTTCTCTCTTAGTTAAATGTTTTTTCCAAATTAATGATTTTTGACTAAATTGTTTTTCGCATGAAGACCCACATGCTGATGCTACCCTGAGATAGGTAGACTGACAAAGGGCGAGACAATGGTGACTTTGACTTTTGACTGACTCGCATTGCTGAATTAATCAATGTTTATGAATTTGCCATTCTAGATTGATGTTGTTTTTGCTTATTAATAAAATCTTGATTGAATCATTGCCCATAATGCTAAGAAAGTCTGATTAATCATGGATTCATTGAATAAAGGTTTTGATTAGAATTGTAATTAATAGGGAATAAAACAAACTTACCTTCTTGCGAGTGATGGTATTTCCTATTAGACTAGTTTTTGGTATTATACGTTTGGCTGGAATTGTTGTTGATGTTTTCACTAGTCACCACCTGGCTAGGATACTCTATGCGATCCAAAAGATTCATCGACCTATATGTGTCCCCTTGTAAGTTTACTTATTAAGGATAAGGCGCGCTAGCAAGCTCGAAGGGCAGTCAAAAAGTCCATCGGCCTATTCGTGTCTCCCTTGTAAGTTTTCTTAAGAAGGTCTGACGTGCTAACATCCCTGCTGAACAAGGTTCACTCCGAAATACCATATACATACAAGGTCTTCCAGTCTATTGTCATTGTTTTTGTGCTTTATCAGTGAGGTGCAATTTGAGTCCTGTGGCTCAATTAGCTCCTATTCAGACAAAAACACTTAGTAAATCTTAGTTAAAAATAGGGTCGGACTGGCTTGGAGGGCAATGTCTGACAGTTCAGGATGTGGGCCGTTTTGTGTTGCTTGTGGGTCTGTTTTATGGACTGCTGGGCCTGTTTTTATTCTTCCTTTTCATGATATTAAAACCTACATTTTCTGCAGCAAGCGCAAATCCATGTCGTCACATGTACCTTGCAAAACACTTGAAAAGTGTGTCTTTATCGATTCAAAACTGCCCCAATTTGCAGATGCAGGTCAAGTTTTTAGCTATCTCACTATTTGGGGCTATTTTTGTTTCGGTGCCCGGATCTATTTTCTGTCCCAGTCTGCCCCTGGTTTAAAAAATATATTGAATATCTCTGCCACTACAGACAGGGGCCAATCATATGGAAATTGGATTTTATCAGGCTACTCGAAAGGAAAAATCATGATTTTCCTGTGATTGTTCCGTCCCAGAAAGGGTACTGCAATAGTGAGCCCCTTAGAAATAGTTCTACAATGTAGTAAAATTAATTTAAATAAAGGTGTAATGTGTGCATCTATGCTCTTGGATGATAAATCCTCGAAATAGGTATATTTTAATTACTACGGTGGGCAATACAATGGACTGTGTCCTGAGCACTAATGTATACCTTTAATTGAACATTGTTTGACTGGCCCAGCAATTAACATATCCTAATGTACTTCTATTAACAATATAATTTGTGTCTGTATTTCTCCTTGAAGCGGAATAACTAGACACCACATAAAAATAGGATGTGATAATGGCAACGTAAAAGCTTTCTATGCTATGTGCAAACGGTTTCTGTACAGGGCGTTCAAGAAAAGGAAGAAGTCATAGCAACCAAGAAAACCCAAGGTAGAACTCATTATTCATATTGTTCAGGTGCCAATTCATCCTTAATAGCTATTTAGGGTTTTATCCTTTAGCAGCCTGAAGACAGTTAAAAGAGAAATAATATAAAAGTAGAAAATACAACATAACATTTCCGTTTATGCTGTTGGTTCAGAGGGTGCATAATTTTCTAAAGCAGAAGAGCTTTTGCAGGTTCTTGTTTCTCACAGCAGCTGATTAATTAACTTATAGTATTGTTTGTGAGCAATTCTTGATGAGGTTATTATCAAATTAGCGAGCTAGCTTCTAGCTTATACAGTGGGTGTTTCAGTCCTCCACAAATTCAATGAGGTAAAACCGCTCTCACTCTTTGAGATCGTGCATAGTGCAGTTAGGGGCATATTTATACTCTGTTTGTGCCGGAATTGCGTCATTTTTTTTTACGCAAATCCGACGCAAAGCTAATTTCATATTTATACTTTGGCGTTAGACCCGTCTAGCGCCAAAGATCTTGGAGTTTGCGTAATTTTTTAGCGTGGACACGTACCTTGCGTTAATTATATGCAAGGTAGGCGTTCCCGTCTAAAAAATGACTCCAAGGCATGTGCGCCTTATTTAAACTCCCGTGCAAAAATGGCGCACGGGAGTGGGCAGGTCAAAAAAAATGACGTCCAGCCGCTTTTGCGTCATTTCTTAACGCCTGGTAGGGGCAGGCGTTAAGGGACCTGTGGGCTCGAAAGGAGCCCAGAGGTGCCCTCCCATGCCCCCAGGGACATCCCCTGCCACCCTTGCCCACCCCAGGAGGATGCCCAAGGATGGAGGGACCCATCCCAGCGAATTTAAGGAAAGTTCAGGTAAGTATTTTTTTAAAAATGTTATTGTGGCA
Organism: Pleurodeles waltl; assembly: GCF_031143425.1. Taxonomy (NCBI): domain Eukaryota; kingdom Metazoa; phylum Chordata; class Amphibia; order Caudata; family Salamandridae; genus Pleurodeles; species Pleurodeles waltl. Next base: position 504,086,134 of record NC_090447.1, read on the forward strand.
TAGGGGGGCCTGATTTGTGCCCCCCTACATGCCACTATGCCCAATGACCATGCCCAGGGGACAGAAGTCCCCTGGGCATGGCCATTGGGCAAGGGGGCATGACTCCTGTCTTTGCTAAGACAGGAGTCATGTCAATGGAGGGTGGGAGTAAAAAAAAATGGCGCAAATCGGGTTGAGGCAGATTTTTTGCCTCAGACCGACTTGCCCCACTTGTTGACGCCCAAGCTCCATTTTCCCCTACGCCGGCGCTGCCTGGTGTGGGTCATTTTTTTTTACGCACACCAGTCAGCTCCGCCGGCTAACGTCATTCCATAAATAAGGCGCCCGCATGGCGCTTTGGAATGGCGTTAGCCGGCGTTAACATTTTTGACGCACAACTGCATTGGCGCAGTTGTGCGTCAAAAAGTATAAATATGGGCCTTAATGTTTTGGACATCGCAACAGGGCATATCACAATAATGCCCTCCTTACGAGCTGCCTGCTTTCCTGTGAAATAAGTATTAGGCACCATAAAATCTGACACTGAGATGTTTGGAATTTATCAGGTGGCATAAATATCGCCTACATGTTTTCCAGCAAAATAGGGCATAGCACGCAGATTTTCGTGTTTTTATTATAAAAAATCTGGACATCTGGGTATTTTGTGTGTATTTTACCCAGGCAAATACTTCACCTTTGATTTACCAAATGTATATGGAGATAGGGTTTTATAGTACCCATTATTCACCAGGGGTGATAAAATATGCACAACTCATATTTCCGATATGTGTGATAATAGGGTTCCAGGTGCCTCGTAATGAGTGTCTAGTTAGTTATTTATGTTTTCCACATTCCAAGGTGCTGAAATGCAAAATGTGTGCTATTCAACAGCGTGATTAGCGATGGGATTTACGTGGCGCAAATCTTGCAGACATGCCCTCCAGAGGAGGAATTATCACTCCAGTCATCCGAACAATCCGGAGAAAAATTGAGTTTGCACGTGAGCCAGGATTTGTTGCCCACTTGGAGGGAGGGCAGTAAAATGGAAGGGGCAGAGGGCTAACGATTTAATGCGCACTACCTTATTACAAGAATTTCATGTAGCCAAGTCGAACTGTTGATCGACCTTGTCCTTCAACCAAAATTAAATACAATAATCCGGAATAGTTGGAGGCCACCACCTGTACAGTATGTTATGTATCGACCACTAGATGTATAACAATTGAAAGGTGGTCGCTATTATTTATACCTGTTCTATTTCACAAGATGTGTCCAGGGGTGATTCTTTCAGAGCCCTAAGTATTGACATTTATTACCCACCCTTGTTTATGCTTTGATCTTAAAATCGAAGGTAGTAAGAGAGTACATTTAGATCGTAATAAAACTAACTGTTTATGCTCAGAATTACCCTGCAGTTCAATTTTGGCATTATGGCCCTCATTTTGACCTCGGCAGTCTTTTTTAAAGACCTCCGAGGTACCGCCATGCTGAAGACTGCCAGTGCAGGTGGTTTTCCGCGCAGCATATTATGACTGCTGGCATCCCTCCGTCCTTTTTCGGATGGAGAGCCGCCAGCAACCATACTAGCGGTTGGCAGGGAAGTGGAGGCTGCTTCACCTCCACCGCCATGTCATCAGAACACCGCCCACCAAATCATGTCCCATGATTCGGTGTGGCGGTGTTCTGGTGACGGGGTGCTGGCGGCTGAGCAGCCCCCATGGATCACGTTTCCTCCCAGAGGATCACCGGACAAGGTAAGGTGATTGTCCATTAGGGGAGGAGGGTAGCGGGGTGTTGTGTGTTGTGTACGTGCATGGGGGTGTGAGTGTGAGTGTGTAGAGGTGGTGTGTGAGTGCGTGTATGCATGCGGGGGATGTTATGTGTTTGGAAATGTGTGCATGTTTGTATGTATGTCTGTGAGTATGTGTGTGTGTATGTCTGTATGTATGTGTGTGTGTCTGTTGGAATGTTTGGTAGTAAGTGTGCAGGTATGTGTTGTGGTAGTGTCTGTGTGCGTGACGGGGAGTGTGTCGATGTTGGGGGGGTGAGGAGGGGGTTCTGCCACCTTTGGGGGCTGGTAGGGGGGTTGTGGATGTGGGGGGAGGACTCTGGGGAGGGGGGGTGTGGGAGACCCCTATCAGTGCCAGGGAATGAATTCCCTGGCACTGATAGTGCCTACTGCCATGGATTTTGTGGCGGTTCCAAACCCCACGAAATCCATGGCGGTGTGCAGGGTCCTGGTACCACCGGTGGTTTGGTGACGGCCGCCGGGCAGCGGTCGTTACCACCCTGGCGGTCGGAGTGGAGAAGTGGCGGTTGTCCATGGCGGAAACCACCATGGACATAATTAAAAAAAAATCTGCCGGCCTGTTGGTGGTATTACCGCCACTTCTCCACCAACCGCCAGGGTCGTATTGAGGCCCTATATGTTTTACTGTGCTATTGACAAAATTTGATGCAGGGCTCTTTCTGATACTGAACGCTAATCCAAAAGCATAGATGGCAGCAGAGAAGAAGCTATAGGTATCAAGTGAGTGCATGTAGCAGTGAGGTGCCAGCAAACATTGAGCACAAGGCCGGATGCGTATTTTTTTCAGTACGAAAACCACACTTGCATATGCAAAACATACTCACATACGCACGTGTGACTTGTATATAAGGCCCACTGGAATTATGCAGCAAGGCAGGACAAAATTAGACAGCAGGGTTGAATAAATTATGCGGTTAAAAAGGCAAATTATTCAACGTGATCGGTACACATTTTCTGATATATTTATTGCTTCATTATTTTGTCACTTGTACACGTTTAGGCTGTCTTTTCACATCATTAGCAAAGGGCTTTCTACTGTGCGGCAACACGTGTTGCTTCAATTTTAGTTACTTTTGATCCGTCTGATCTAGAATTTTTTTTTTTTTAAATGTGCAGATTATTCGGCAGATGATGGATTATGTAGCAGCTACAGCAAATTCTGAATTATGCAAAAAACGGTGTGGCACCGAAAAGCTTTATTCCGGAGGGCCTATGTGAATCTCTACATATAGATCTGGGTGTATGTGTCTTTATTGCAACCCTCTTGAGTGCATAAATGCTTCAAATGTACTTAACCTAATCAAGGCTAATCTTCTACAAACCTAAACCTATACATTTGTGTAACAGCTGCATGTTTAAAAACGTTTGATGGTATATACATTACAGAAGCAGTCAGCAGTACAATAAGAGCAGCAGAGCATGCAGGAGCAGTGCAGCCCAAAAAAATAGTCCAAATGTAAGGAAGAAAGAGGGTGAAAGTTGAAGAGGAGGAGAGGTAGTGGTTGGACAGGAAGATTGTAAACGAGTGCTTCAGGCAGGTCGCTCCCCTGCACCGCGTGCCAGTGCTGCCTCTGTTTCCAGGTGCCAGTGCTTTTTTTACTGTTTTGCCTTTCCCCTCGACCCCTGCCACTGAGTCCCCACGGCCCTGTCCCCCTCCCTCCACTTCAGTTTCCCTTTCCAGGAGCCCGTGCTTTTTTTGTTGATTTTGCATTTCCCCTCGACCCCTGCTGCCGGGTCCCCGCGGCCCCACCCCCTCCTTCCACTTCAGTTTCCCTTTTCCCGCTGCTGCGTCCCTGCGGCTCCACCCCCTGCTCTTCCATTTACTGTTCCCCTCCCTCCTCCCTGCTGCCACTCCCTCCCACCTCCCCTCATATGGCAGCCCATCCGCGGCCAGGCTGCGCCCAGGGCCAGGACCCCTGGTCCCCAAGACCAGCACGGCCAGCAATGCCGTTACACTGCCAGCACCCTCTGCGCACTTAACACCGGACGAGCACACGCCTCCTTCCTAGCCTCCCCTAAGCACACCCAGGAACCCTTCACCTGCTGGAACTGCAGCCTCACCAGCCTCCAACTCACCAAACCTCCTGCCGAGCCTGACCGCAACTACCTCCGATGCATCCTACTTAACACCTGCTCCGCACGCAAACACGCCGTTGCACACTGGGACCTGGTCGACACCTCCACCCCCGACGTTGCCTTCCTGACGGAGACCTGGATGAACACCTCCTCGGCCCCAGACATCACCATAGCCATTCCAGATGGCTACGAGATCACCCACAGGGATCGCACCAACGGAGTTGAGGAGGAATTGCCATCGTCCACAAGAACACCACCGGGTCACGAACTATACCGACGACACCCCCAGTGCCGCCGAACACCTGCACTTCCAGATCCACACCAGCCCAACACCACCCTCAGAGGAACCCTCATCTACAGACCCCCCGGACCTCGGCCGCAGTTCTGAGACACCATCGCCGACCTTGTCAGCAGGCACGCCCTGGCCTCCGCCTACTTCATCCTCCTCAGCGACAGCAACTTTCACCTGGAGAATAACAACGATCCCAACACCACTACCTTAATCGACAACCTCACCACCCTCGGACTCAGACTGCTCGTCACTACCTCAACACACTCCACTGGCCACATGCTGGACCCCGTCTTCTCCGCTAGCCCCCATGTTACCTTCAGCCACACCACTGAACTCCCATGGACCGACCACCGCTGCATCCATTTCACCTTCCAGAAACCCACCACGCACCACCGCACCCAACAGATCCCCCACCGCAACTGGAGCAAAATCTGCCAAAACCAGCTGAACACCAGCCTCGTCCGAAAACCACCCACGAACCCACCAATCCTGACCTCGCAGCCTGCAACCTCTGGCACTGGATATACGATTATGCCAACACCCTCGCCCCGCTCAATAAACCTTCCAACAGAGGTGCAAACAAGAGAGCCAGCTGGTTCACCTCTGGCCTTCAAGTCTCCAAGCAAACCTGTCGGAAACTGGAGAGAAAGTGGCTCCTCAAACAGACTCCGGACAACCATGCCGCCTTCAAGAACGCCATCCTCAATCACAATCACCTCATCAGATCTGCCAAGAAAACCTCCTTCAAAGACCACCTGGACAACAACGCACACAACAGCAGGGAGCTCTTCAACATCGTGAATGAACTCTCCAACCCCAGCTCCAGCACAAACGACATCCCACCTTCACAAGACCTGTGCAACTCCCTCACCACCTTCTTCCCCCACAAGATCACAGACATCCATGACAGCTTCAACAGCCAGACCACCCCGCCAATCACTGACTCCTCGGACTCTCCTCCCACTTTCAACTACGACCCCCTGCTCATCTGGGCCAACGTGAACAAAGATGACACAATCAAAACCATGGGCTCCATCCACTCTGGATCTCCGTCAGACCCATGCCCGCACCACATCTTTAACAAAGCAAGCATCACCGTTGCACCCTACCTTCGCAAAGTCATCAACATCCTTTGAGACCGCGACCTACCCTGAGAGCTGGAAGCATGCTGAGATCAAACCCCTAGTCAAGAAACCCAAGGCAGACCAGAGAGACCTCGAAAACCTCCGCCCCTTCTCCCTGCTCCCATTCCCAGCCAAGGTCATTGAGAAGATTGTCAACAAACAACTGACCCACTACCTCGAAGAAAACAACATTCTGGACCCATCCCAGACAGGGTTCCGCAGCAACCACACTACGGAAACTGCCCTCATCGCCGCCACCGACGACATCAGGGCCCTTCTTGACAATGGCGAAACTGCGGCCCTCATCCTCCTGGACGTCCCGGCCGCCTTCAACACCGTCTGCCACCGCATACTACGCTCACGCCTTCACAACGCAGGGATCCGGGACAAGGCTCTGGAGTGGACCACCTCCTTCCTCTCTGGCAGAACCCAGAGCGTCCACCTCCCACCTTTCCGCTCCGAAGCCTCCAAGATCATCTGCAGCGTTCCCCAAGGTTCGTCCCTCAGCCCTACACTTTTCAACATCTACATGGCCCCGCTCGCCTGCGTCGCCCGGCTGCACAACCTCAACATCATCTCCTACGCCCACGACACACAACTGATCCTCTCCCTCACCAAGAACACCCTCACCGCAAAATCCAACCTCCACGAAGGAATGAAGGTCGTCGTCGAATGGATGAGGAACAGCAAACTGAAGTTGAACTCAGATAAGACGGAGGTCCTCATCTTTAGTGCCAACCCCTGAGCCTGGGACGACTCGTGGTGGTCGACTGCTCTCGGAGCAGCCCCAACACCCACCAACCACGCACGCAATGTGGGCATCAACCTCGACTCAACACTCCCCGTGACCAAGCAAGTCAGCGCTGTCTCCTCAACCTGCTTCAACACCCTCTGCATGCTCCGCAAGATCTACAGATGGGTTCCCACAGATACAAGAAGAACAGTCACCCAAGCCTTCGTCAGCAGCAAACCTGACTTCGGAAACACCCTCTATGCAGGAGCCCCGGCCAAACTCCTCAAAAGACTGCAACGCATTCAAAACGCCTCCGCACGCCTGATCCTCGATGCCCACCACCACAGCCACATCATCCCCCTTCTGAGAGACCAACACTGGCTCCCCGTCAACAAAAGGATAACCTTCAAGCTCCTCACCCATGCACACAAGGCGCTCCACAACACTGGTCCAGCCTACCTCAACAGACGACTTACCTTCCACACCCCGTCCTGCCAACTCCGCTCAGCTGACCTCGCCCTCGCCACCGCCCCGCATCCGAAGAGCGACTACCGGAGGCAGATCCTTCTCCCACCTCGCCGTCATGACCTGGAACACCCTTCCCTTGCCCCTACGACAGATCTAAGACCTGCTGACTTTCAGAAAGCGGCTCAAAACCTGGCTATTTGAGCAGTAGCAGCGCCCTCAGCGCCTTGAGACCCTCATGAGTGGTAGTGCGCTCTACAAATACACTGATTGATTGATTGATTGATGGTTTGGCAACCTGGTTTATCAAGGAGCATTTAGAACGTTGATGTACTGAAAAAAGGTTTGATCTTTGTTCTGCTCAAACCACATCTGCAGTACTTATCCATCAAAATAAAGCTTCAGTTTCACAGTTATAGGTCTTCTTCTTCCTTGGCTTTTACCAGGGTGATGCATGAGTTATCTCTTACTCCGTGGCCTTGGAGCCCAGAGCATGGTGTGGCTGTTCCTGCATCATTTACCAACTCCTTCCCTAGTGTCTAGTCCTGTAGCAACTCAGGGAAACAGCAGGTAAGTAATATTAGAGAAGAACAATAAACCCAAAGGATATACTTTCTAGGGTAATTCCTACCCAGAGCCCGCTAGTTTGCCTTTCGGAAAGGAATCAGTTCTTGCAATCACTGTCTGTCTTAACCTCCTAGTAGAAGAAATACATTCCAAATACTTTGATATTCTTTACTTTTCTGCATCCAGTGCTTGCCTGGTAAAGGTCCTATGTACATACTTCACCTTTTATCACCCATCCTCCTTGCTGCTCCTTTAGAGCCTCAAAACATCCCACATTGAGCCCTGCCCGGACCACCACCTGGAGTGGCCACAACCAATCCTTAGACTGTGGTGGTACCTGCGCTTGACTGAGGTGGCTAGGCAGAGGTATGGAATTTAACAAAATATCTACTTGTTCATGGGACAGGTTGCTTCATAAATCTACTTGTCCTGTAAAACAAAAATCTACTTGTCCCTTTGGTGCCATGTAATGTGGCGACAAGTTATGGCAGCAATTTCATATCAGTGCTCTGATAATAGCCTCTCTGATTATGCCACGGCTCATACAATAGTAGGACTTGAATACTAGCAATTTCTTGTGAACTATCAACAGGTTTTCGCATGAGCAAATCTACACCTGAATATTTGATCATGCTAAAACACACTTCACAAATATTTACTAGGAATATGATTTCCTGGTGTACTTCTGTAAGTTCTTGTGAATTAATGAAATACCCAAATCTGCTCTAATGCAAAGACATATACTATGGGTGCACTTTTGTGACTTTCTTTAACAATTGGGCCCCTAATTAGAACTGGTGTTAACCAAGACCTTTTGTTTTTATTAAAATTATATCTCTCTCTACCCATCTATCGGCATGCTTCACTGTGACTGCTCCTACTTGCAGAACCCACCTCTACTAAGCACCTGGATACATTCACACCGGACAAGTTCCATGTGCTATAAATTTATGTTACATTAGGTTACAATGATCGCAATCTGCCCTTTTACTGGGAGCATACTGGCACACAAGTAGCTTTGTTCGGTGCCAGGAGCTACAGTAGCAATGTGTGCTTATTAAGACCCCAAAAATATTTTTGCTTTCTGCTAATATTTACTACAGTAGTGAGGGTCCAGCAGTTCCCACCACAATAAAGTTTAACAAAAGCCATTTCAAAACAGACACTCATTGATAAACCCAAAAGACTGACCGCCAATGTTGGATCTATTGGCTTTGCCAATGTTTGTTTAAATTCACGTTTCCCATTGACATGTTGAAACTGGTTACAGAGACTTTCCATTATGAATATTTTTGCATGCATAAACACATTTTACTGAATGATGCTTCTAAAAAATGGTACCTAAATTTCACAGTAGTTTGTCAAAATGTTTTTCCCCCGACACAGACAGTATTGCAGTTCGAGCCTACAACAGTTATTTAGAACCCTCAAAATAAAGGCTTTACTGAGACTTAAATACAATTTTGAATAGCATTAACTCAAGGACACATTATCTCAACTGCAAACAATTCCTTTCCTTGCTCTTTAATGTGGTACTGTAACTTTGCAGCCAAAGCGTTTGTGCTGCAGGGGGTTGAACACACTTGTCCCAAGGACAAAATAAACTTGAAAATTTGTTGTCCTGGACCTCAAACAATATGTTCTGGGTGTCAGGCTATAGAGATTCCACAAACATGCTAGGAAACCATGACTTCTCGTTTGAATCCTCCCCCTCTCATTCTCTAGACCCGCCTTGAGTCCTCCTCCTTGTCAGGTGACTGTCCACTTTTCTGCAGTCTCCTGCTGGTCCTGGTGTTGTTGAGGCAGTGTCCTCCCTACTTCTGTGCTGCTGATGGAACTGGATTCTCCATGTCTCCTCCTCCTCTGACATGCTGTTCAAAATTCCCCAAATGTGTCTGTTTTTTCCAATGTCCCAGCCTCCAAGCTTTTTCTCTCTCTTACTCCAATCCCCCTCTTCTTCTCTGTCTAGTGTTCTCTCCACTAATCTGTCTTTTTTTCTTCTGCCATGTGGCACCTGTCTTGAAGGTTCCCAGGTAAGTGACTAACCAGCTCCTCCTCACAAAGAGTTTGTTTAGGTCTTCCATGAAGTGTATGAAGCTGGATTATTAGTTGGGGAACTTGTTAGTCCTTTCCCCATAAAAAATGCCAGGTCCAACGTACAAGCTCAGTAAATACACCTGGTCTCATCCCCTGGTTGCTATTGTTCACAGTAGACAGGCATAACTTCAGGAAAAGTTTGTAACGCATTTAGCAGTACCAAAACAATTAAAAAGTCAAAACATTACACATTGAAAATCCCACAAACAATTTCTAAATATAGGGAAACAAATAACATGAAAAATTTCACCAAAAGCTATAAAATTCAACAAAGAGAACGAGAGACAAGAATTTGAAAATATTTAGAGTAAACAGCACTAAGAAAAAGTAAACAGCCAATCATCAGTCACTGTTTGCTGCTGACAAGTATCTAGGTGCCATTTCAAGCCAACCACGATGGTGCAAAGGTCGAAACACCAAAGTGGGTCTTCCTGGTCAAAGTTTTAACCTTTTAAATCAGACCCTAATTTATTTATCGGCCATTTGGCCAACCTCCACAAGGGTGATGGAGTTTTTTACTCCGTGACCTTGGCTGAGGTCCTGACTGCCAACTTCATAAACGTCCATTGGACCTGTGGATTTTTACAGAAAAGTTACACGTTTTTTTTTATTGTGTCTTACTAACTGTGTTTTCCTGGTAGTGACTGGCAGTGAAAACCGACCTGCATCTATGCCCATCTAAATTAGATTGGAGGAGATACAGGTCAGCCTTTGACAGCCCTTTCTCCATTAGGCATTTGGAGGAGGTCTTACCATGAAGATGGAGTATTCTCTGCCGTTGTTAAACCATAGGTCCAACCGCTTTTAAATCTGGAGGACGGAGCACTATGTTGGCGAGAAGGGTACTCCACCTGTGTTGCAATGGCCCTTTGTCTTTTTATGAAAGTCGAAGTTCTTCAGCGGGCAAGTTTGCTGGATGTATCTTCTTGCAGTGAGACAGCTGATGGACCAACACCTGCTAAAGCTGTTGATTTTGGTGGGAAAAGATGAGAGTGAGAAACTTCAAATTTATAGGCTGCCAAATTCCTCTCATTGGAAAGATATTTTTGTGCCTTTGTCTGGTCAAGATTTTTACCTTCTGCCTTACTCTCCTTTCTTCAGCTGAAAATCCTCCTGTGGGGCAAGCGTACCAGCTGCTCCCTCAAAACTGAACACCTTTGCTGCGAGGTCCACTTATGATCCGGAGGTCTTCTGAGTCCAAAAGTGTAATAAATGCCAACATTTCAGACTTTCGTGAACATTTACTCTTCATCTCTTCTAAAGCCCCCATGGGATAAAGGACAAAACGTAGAGACCAGGACTCAATGCAGAAGAGCCACTAGCAGTATTCAGTCTGGTCATCTGTGAACTTAAGGAAAATACCTCTTGTTGCTTGTAGATTCCCAGTAACCACAGGGGAGGTCAGCCAACTGACCTTTAGAGTCAACTTCAAAGTCTAGTCTCCGCGGAGGGGAAGACCCAGATTCTCAGGTCCCCACATATGTCACAGACTGTAGGCCCAGTCCTCTTCCATTCTTCCACTGACACAGAACGTGCCCTCATGAGCTGTGGTTGAGGTTCCCCTTTTGAATGATTCACTACACATTGGGTGGAAGTAACTCCTGGACACTCCCTAAACAATGACAAAAAGGTTCCAAGGGACAATCTTTCCCACTTTTGCAGCACATCCTGTTTACCTACTGTGTACTATACCCATATTGCACTTTTCTAAGGTAAATCCAATATGGCAGCACCAGTCTGCTCACCCTTGGAGGTTTGCCAGATAGGTATGTCATTAGAGAAATGAATAGTCCTTTCCCACTCTACTATACCAACCTGGTTTTGGGACTAGCTGTGCTACCCACTGGGCTAGTGCCAAGCTGTCTTCAGATGGCCCAGGGAATAAAGCCTTCACTTCCTAGGTCTTTCCTTACACTTAACTATAAATAGGCAATTCCTATTCTGATTCCTTTCAAGTTAATGAAGCTCCTGAACCCTCCCAAGCTGCCTTTCCTGAGCTGAGAGCAGACACTTACCTCATACCCAGGTCTTCCTGTCAAAATAAGCCATTGTTTTTGCTCTGGGATAAGTTTCTATGCCTCATTAATTATAGCATTGATAGGAGTTTGCGGCTGGCACACCAATGCTAATTAGCCTACCGGACAGCAAGGGAGACACAGTAATACATATAAAAATGTGCTTTTTCTAAACATTTATAAAAAATCCACATTCACCAGTAAATGTATTTTTTTAGTAATCAATACAAATAGCAATTGGATCATCTCTGCTGCTTATCACAATCCCAAACTAGAACAATTATATTTTTTTCTGAACTTTAGTTTTACTCACAGCCCTATACAGTGAAAATGTTTTTTTTGGGGGAGGGTGGTCAAGTTACTGTAGATACATGCCAACACTATGGGCCTCATTATTACATTGGTGGTGACTGTTAAAGTGGCGGTAATACCGCCAAGAGGCTGGCGGTAATTACTGCCAAATTATGACCATGGCAACAAATCCTCCCATGAACAGCCAATGTACCACACCAACCACCAGGGTGTTAACACCACTGACCACTGCGGTAGCCAACAACAGTCAGGCAGAAGAAAAGGTACTGCCCACCATATTATGAAACAGCAAACTGGCACGATTTGTGGGGCAGAACCAACGCCATCAAAAGCCTGGCGGAAACAGAAAATGAAAGACTCGCCAACAGGTACACAGAGGACTCCACCACTGCCATGGAACCAGAACTTCATGTCTCCCTGATGCTCCTCCATGCCATGGTCCATGTGGAACACTAACACCAACGAAGACAGTGAGTACAGCAGCTAGCACACAAGGGAGGGAGAGAGGAAAAGGAGAGTGGCACACATACGCACAACACTCACCATTCTCACACACATCATACACACAACCAGCTGCAGAGTTAAACCAATGTCACAGGACACATGTTAAAATAAAACAACGACAACAATGAGAATCTGCAAACACTGTAATTTGATGCCAATAGCCACCATATTGTCCATGCAAAAACAAGAGCATCTGTCAATGTTCAGAACGGGCCAATGGCCAATCCAAAGTACAAAAGGCACACATAGCCACAGGGCACAGCCCAAGGCCCAACTTGACTCCTGACTAGCCATACTCTACTATGCAGGGGAATCATGTTGGACATTGGTAGGTACCTCAGGGGGAAGGGGAGTGGGGGTGGGGGTACCTCAGCTTAAGTGGGGAACATGCCCAGTGGTTCTGGCAGGTGCTCCATGCCCAATTGTCCCAGGTGGGGAGTGCAAGGCCACAGTCTCTGAAATGGGGAACTTGCCCACAGTTCTGTCCTTGGTGGGTGGCCTATATGCCCTCTTCTGGAGGTGAGAGCTCCTTACTCACTGCTGGTGGAGGTGTTACCCTGACTGCCTCTGCTGGAGGTGAGGGCTCCTTGCTCACTGCTGGTGGGGGTGTTATCCTGGCTACCTCTGCTGGATGTGAGGGGTCCTTGCCCACTGCTGGTGGAGGGGTCCTCCTATCTCTCTTTGCTTGTGAAGTGGGAACCTTCACTTTCTTGGGTGGTGGAGTTGGTACCTTCCCTTTCTTAGGTGGTGGAAGGGGTACCTTCTCTTTCTTGCCTCTAGGAATAGGAGGTGCCTCCACTGTGCCCGTCTCCTGTCCCTTGGTTTTTACTACCCTAGTCCTCTCTTTCTGAGGCAGAGGTGTGCTCACAGAAGGAGTGGCAGCCATGACACTCGGTGCCCCTTTGTGCCAGCAGCTGAGGATTTGGTGGGAGCAGTGGCAGACTGTTTGGCTGAGGTGTTGTGCTGGGTCGTTGGGACCCCGCTCTTACAGACAGGATGGGGGTGGAGGGGGAGGGAAGAGGTCAAGTTGGGCAGGGAAAAGCTTCTTAGTACGTTGGGGTGGGATGTGGAAGGGGAGATGGGAGTGGAGGTTGAGGGAGTGGTTGTCGGAGGTGTATGTCTGCTGGACTTCGGTGCAGGTGCATGGACAGTGTGCGTGTGTGAGGTGGATGGCTGTTGGAAGTCTGAGTACGTGCATTTGTGTCTCTTAGGAGGGGACAGACAGGGTGGGAGAGGACAAAGGGGACGCTTGGATGGATATTGTGGAGGTGTCTGCAGGTGAGGTGTGTGTGCTGCATGATGTGGAGATGGTGGTGGTGATTGTTGATGCAGAGCATGCAGGTGTGAGTGCAGATGTGACTGTGGGGGAGGAGGAGGGGGAGGGGGAGACAGTGGAGGCAGTGGATATGGTTAACTGTCTGTTGTTTGTGTGAGTGCTTGTGACCTGAAGTGTGCTGCCTGTGTTTGACTGTGCTACTCTTGTCTAATGGTTTGTTGTCATGCTTTTCTGTGTGTACATGGGATGGGTTGGGGATGAGGAGACTGGGGCTGGAAAGTGGTAGTTGGGGAGAATGGTAGGAATAGGGACACTGGCTGCCGTCAGAGAGGAGGCCAGAGCCTGAAACAATCTCTGTAGGGCTGCCAACCCACCGTGGATGCCCTTCAGGTACTCCTTGCACTGCTGCATCTGGGATGCCAGCCCCTGGATGGCATTCACTATGGTTGACTGCCCTACAGAGATTGATCTCAGGAGGTCAATAGCCTCCTAACTGAGGGTAGCAGGCCTCACTGGGTCAGGGCCTGAGGTTCCTAGGGCAAAGGAGATGCCCACCCTCCTGGGTGAGGGGCGCGGGCAATTCAGTGGGGGCTACCGGGAGGGCAGTGCTTGTACGGGGTGGCGGCTGCACCTGTAGCTGGGGTGGTTCCAGAGGTCCACCACGACCAGCGCGCTTCCATCGGAGGAGGTATCAGAGTCAGTATTGTCACCTCCTGTCTCTGCCGTGGTGCTCCCCTCACCCTCCGTCCCACTAGTCTCCTCGGCGTCGGTGGACTCTGCCTCCTGGGTCCTGTGGGATGCAGCTCCCTTAGTAGCTGATGCCCCTGCTCCTATGCCAGATGATGCTAATGCACACATGGACAGGATGACAGAAGAAAATAGGGGGAAGAGAGAAAGAGAGAACTGGGTCAATTACAGCACCAACACCACATATGGCATACCCATTATCACCACTGCAATGTCTGAGCTGGCATTAAGGGGCACCCACTTACTGAAACCCACCACCTGGATCCCATGCCATCCATAAACAATGGTTGTGACGATCACTGCACTCACCCCCTTGTTGCTGCTGTGCTGCCCTCAAGGGCCCATCCAGCTCTGGGTAGGTCACAGCCATACCCCACACCTTGTCGCATGCATCATCCCCATGGTGTACTCACCTGTTGGTCTGGAGGCCCATACAGCTGTCCATACAGGGGTAGGACCCCAGTCACCAGATGCTCTAATCCTCTGAAGTGAAGGCAGGGGCCATTTACCTGGGCACACGGACCATGGCAGGATCCAGACACAGGTCACAACAGCTCACACAGTGTAGGTGTTGTCCTGTGGAAAGTCAGGAATGAAGTGAGGTTATAGATAGAAAATGGCTGTCACGTCCGTGGAGGACTACAACGTCACTGCTGCCGGTGATCCTCATTGGATGCTGTACTCCATAGAGCTCCATGTTAGCCAATGAGGAATAGCATGGCAGTGCAAGACCGCCTTCCGCCATGACGCCAAACGCCGGCGGAGTTACATCACTTCCACCTGTCGATACTTACAGGACAGGCGGTTGGTGGTGGACAAAAATCAGAAATTTGAAACAGCGTCATTGCTGTAAATTGTAGATACATTGCCATTAACATAGTCTGATTACATACATGCGCATTAGCTCTGGGATGGTGGTTCTATTGTTCAGTTTGTGACACCCTTCACACTCTTGTGTCCCTTAGGTACCTACCACGGCAGAGGAATACGAGGAGGAGGCAAGCCACTGTGTAGAGACCCCTTGTGGACTTAGCTACACTGGAGGAGAGGCATATAATACTGACCTATTGTTGGAAATGGCCTTTCTGCAGGGTCACCCCCAAACTTTTTGCCTTCCTCCTTCTCTTTTTCTGACATAATTTTTGCTGGCTTTGGGAGTTTGTGCACTTTACCACTGCTAATCAGTGCTAAAGTGCATATGCTCTCTCCTTAAAACATGATGACATTGGATCATACCCAACTGACTTATTTAATTTACTTATAAGTCCCTAGTAAAGTGCACTATAAGTGCCCAAGGGCTTGTTGATTAAATGCTACTAGTGGGCCTGCAGCACTGATTGTTCCACCCATGTAAGGAGCCCCTTAACCATGTCTCAGACCTGCCATTGCAAGGCCTGTGTTTAAAGTTTCACTGCCAATTTGACTTGGCATTTAAAAGTACTTGCCAAGCCTGAAACTCCACTTTTTCTACATATGTCACCCCTCAGGTAGGCCCTAGGTAACCCATAGGGCAGGGAGCTGTGCAGTCAAAAGGCAGGACATGTACCTGTGTAGTTTAAATGTCCTGGTAGTGTAAAACTCCTAAATTCGTTTTACACTTCTGTGAGGCCTGATCCTTTTCATAGGGTAACATTACGGCTACCCTCATATCCTGTTTGAATGGTAGCTTCTGATCTAAACGGAGTAACAAGGTCATATTTAGTATGGCCAGAATGGTGATACAAAATCCTGCTTAATGGTGAAGTTGGATTTTATTTTACAATTTTAGAAATGCTACTTTCAGAAAGTGAGCATTTCTCTACACTTAAATCCATCTGTGCCTTTCAATCCACGTCCCGCTAGGTTTAGTTGACAGCTCCCTTGTGCATTCACTCAGACAACCCCAAACACAGGATGCTCAGTCACACTTGCATACATCTGCATATTAAATGGTTCTTCCTGGGCTGGGAGGGTGGAGGGCCTGACACTTACCTGTCAAAGGATAGTAGCCTACCCTCACACAAAAGACTGCCACCCCCCCATAGTGGAACCCTGGCAGATAGGATGTAACTGAAAGGGGACCTTGTGCACTTCTAAGCCACTCTTTGAAGTCTCCCCACTTCAAAGGAACATTTGGGTATTTAAGCAGGGTCTCTGACCCTACCAACTTAGACACTTCTGAGGTAGATACTCTACTTCATCTAGATACTTCCTGGAGAAGAAGCCTGAACCAGAACCTGCAACCTGCCAAGAAGAACTGCCTGGCTGCCCAAAGGACTCACCTGACTGCTTTCTGAGAAGGACTGCTGCTTTGCTGTTGCCTTGCTGCCTTGCTGCTCTCTGGCTGTGCTGAGAAGTGCTCTCCAAGGGCTTGGATAAAGCGTGCATTCTGTTCCCTTAAGTCTCAGGACCAAAAAGCCTTCATTCCTGCAAGAACTCCCTGTGAGTGAAAATCGACGCACAGCCTGCAAGAAACGACGCGCAGCCTGCATCGCGGTGAGAAAATCACCACATTTTGTGAACCGGAACAAGGCAGCACGACTTCGCAAGGAGAAGATTGACTCAGCGCCAGCAAAGAGACTGGAAATTAGTCGCACGGCCCACTGGATAGACGCAAAGCTGAGCTGGAACGACGGAGCCCGACTTCCTGGGATGAATCGACGCAGCGCCTGCCATGTGGTAGAAATTTCCACGTAACTCCCATCGGATGAACGCAGCCCCTGTGACTTCGTCCCAGAAGCACTGATTTCAACGCATCATCCCCGGGGCATCCGAAAACCCCACAACCTGAAGAGGATCCCAGTCTACATGCCAGAAAACGACGCAAAGCCTGCCCTGCGTGAAAACACGACAACACATCACCTGTGTCTGCTGGAGAACTTTACGCACACCTCCCCGTTTTCCACGGACCCCCTCCTCTGCAGTCCCTTGCGGAGAATTTGAATGCAAAACAGGTACTTTGTGCTTGCAAGACACATTTGTTGCTTTTC
This sequence comes from Pleurodeles waltl, assembly GCF_031143425.1. NCBI lineage: Eukaryota > Metazoa > Chordata > Amphibia > Caudata > Salamandridae > Pleurodeles > Pleurodeles waltl. The sequence goes on from NC_090447.1 coordinate 504,103,100, forward strand.
AGAGACCAAAGACATTTTGTATAATTTTTACAGTGATATCTCAGCATATAGTTATTGCATCTTAATTGTTTTGACCTGCATCTCACCAGATAAATATTATATATTTTCCTAAACACTGTGTGGTGTATTTTTGGGGTGTTATTGCTTGATTTATTGCATAAATACTTTACACATTGCCTTCTAAATTGAGCCTGACTGCTCAGTGCCAAGCTACCAGAGGGTGGGCAGAGGATAATTTAGATTGTGTGTGACTTACTCTGACTAGAGTGAGGGTCCTTGCTTGGACAGGGGTAACCTGACTGCCAACCAAAGACCCCATTTCTAACACCTATAGACTGGACAGGGCCACATTCACAGAGCTCTGTACTCAATTGGAGCCTGATCTGCTATCAGCTATCCGTCATCCCACTGGGATCCCCCCTCTTATGCAAGTTCTATCAGTGCTCCATTTCCTGGCAACTGGTTCTTTCCAAGTAACAGTGGGCTTGGCAGCAGGAATGTCACACTCAATGTTCTCAATCGTGCTAGCAAGGGTTTTGTCTGCCTTGCTCAAACACATGTGCAGCTACATCGCATTCCCCCAAGTGGAGGATTTCGCCACTGTGAAGCCTGGATTCTATGCAATGTTACATAGTCCCAATATTATTGGGGCGATTGATGGAACACATATTGCATTTGGCCCCCTCCCAGCACAATGAACAGGTGTTCAGGAATCAGAAGTGTTTCCACTCAATGTGCAAATGGTGTGCATGGCTAACCAGTACATCTCCCACGTCACTGCCAAGTATCCTTGGTCAGTGCATGATGCCTTCGTCCTGAGGAATAGCAGCATCCCAAATGTGATGGCACAGTTACAGAGGCGCAGGATGTGGTTAATGGGTGAGCCTGAGTCCCCACCCAAGACATGTCAGTGTGTGCCTTCTGGAGTAATCCCCCATACCATGTGTAAGGCTGATGTTTTTCCCTCAGTTCTTGCAGGTGACTCTGGTTACCCAAACCTGTCTTGGCTCCTGACCCCTGTGAGGAATGCCAGGATAGTGGCTAAAAATCAGGATAATGATGCACATGGGCAAACCAGGCGAATCATAGAACGCACCTTGTGCCTCCTGAAGGCCAGATTCAGGTGCCTCCCTCTGACAGGTGGATCTCTGTGCTATTCCCCTGAGAAGGTCTGCCAGATAGTTGTAGTATGCTGCATGTTGCACAACCTGGCCCTCAGACAACATGTGCCTTATCTGCAGGAGGAGGAGATGGGAAATACCCTGTGGCAGCAGTGGACCCTGAGGACAGTGAGGATGAGCAGGCAGAGGATGAGGATGTGGACAACAGAACATCAGTATTACGGCAGTACTTCCAATGACATACAGGTGAGACAGTGAAACTGAGCGTTCCTATAATTATATATGTTTTCAGTGTGGCTGTAGCTGGATGGCAGTCACTTCCTTTGCATCTCAACTGACTATCACCTATGCCTTCTCAATTTGCAGACGGCAATGTTATTCCAACTGTGTACTGATGTGATGACTACAGACGGCTACAGTTCATAATTTGTTTGCTATCACAAAGTTCAGGTCAATTACATAAGATGTAACTGTGAACATAATTGCACATTTTAGTCCGATAAAGCACTATCACTCAAGTTGTGTTAAAGGGTGTTTATTGTGGTGAAATATATAGAAGGAATAGTGCAATGGAATGGGGTGATGGTAGAGGAAAGTCTAGGGTATTGGTCCAGTCTGTTTGTAGCACAGGTCCAGTGTCCAAAGGGCCATAGGAAGGGGAACAATGTCAGTTCAAAGTGGACAAGGTGACAGAATGGAACACAAGGGGGACATTCAGGAGGGTCTCATTTCCTGGTGGTGGTCTTGGTCTTGGCAAGTGTCTCCGGCACCTGTCTGGGTCACAGGGACAGTTTGTGGGGTGGTTCACCTTATGCAGAGGGAGGTGTGCTGGTGGCCTTTGGGTCCTGTGGCATTGCCTCCTTTCCACTAGCTGCAGCAGATGTGGTGGGCTGTTCAGTTGACTGGCTAGTGGAAGGAGCCCACTGGTGTGCTGTATATTGCCTCATGATGTTGGCCATATCAGCCAGCACCCTTGCTATGGAGACCATGGTGGTGTTGAGGGCCTGCAAATCTTTCCTGATCTCCTGAAGGTGTACCTCCTGCAGCTGCTGGTTCTCCTGCATGTTGTTCAGAATCTGGCCCATCTTGTACTGGTATTGTTGGTAAGCCCCAGAACATTAGTGAGTGCCTCCTGGAGAGTCGGTTCCCTGGGCCTGTCATCCCCCGGCACACAGCTGTCCTCCGAGTGTCCCTGGCCCCCTGTGCCTGTGTCCCCTAAATGGTGTGCCCACTGCCACCGACCCCAGGACCTTGATTGTCTTGGCTATGAGGTGTGGACTGGGGTCCATGTAGAGGTGAGCATACTGCTGATTGACGTGTCCTGGGGACAGAGATATGGTGACATTGGGTGGGTGCTGTGGTGTTGGATACTGAGGGGGGAGGCTCTGTGGTGGACTGGGAGTGGGCTGGGGGTGGCCGACTGACCAGTGGTTCCTGATAGGCGAGCTAGGTCATCCAAATCCAGAAGTCCAGAGTTTCTGTCATCACTGGGGGCATCTTCTGTTGGGGGACTAGATAGTCGTGGCACCTCCTCGCCACTGGGATTGGCTGGGGCACCTGTGGGGGTGTAAGTGATGTAGAATGCTTCATGTCTGTGACATATTGTACATCCCCGCTTCCCCTATATCATTGCTGTTGCCCTGCCACCTTTGTTTGTGTATGGTGATATAATGTGGGGTTGTTAGTTCTCCATGCTGTGCATGCACTGGTGGTGGGTGTATATGCAGGGCTGGGAGGCACTGTACATGCTTTGGTATGGCATGCAGGGCTTGGGACTGGGGTTAGTCACATGTGTAGGTGCACTGTGTGGCATGGGGTGTAGTGATGGGAGTCAGGTGGTGAGATGGCATGCAGGAATGGTGGTGATAAGTAGCAAATTTTGACTCACCAGTGTCGAGGCCTCCGGCTACTCCAGTGAGTCCCTAAGAATGCAGGACTGCCATGACTTGCTCCTCCCATGCTGTCAGCTGTGGGAGAGGAGGTGGGGGTCGACCGCCAGTCCTCTGGATGGCGAGCTGGTGCCTTGCTGCCATGGAATGGATCTTCCCCGTAGGTCATTCCACCTCTTCCTGATGTCGTCCCTTGTTTTTGGTTGCTGTCCCAGGGAGTTCACCCGGTCCACGATTCTCAGCCAAAGCTCCATCTTCCTTGCAATGAATATTTGCTATACCTGTGCTCCGAAGAGCTGTGGCTCTACCCTATTTCCTCCACTATGACCCGCAACTCCTCATCTGTGAAACGGGAGTGCCTTAGTGGGGACATGGGAATTGTATGGTGTGTGTTGTGCAGAGGGTGTTGAGTAATGTGGTGGGGTGTGAGATGTGGAGTGCATGACAGATGTATCAGTGTTTATGGTGTGTGTGTGTATTTGCCTCTGTGATTTGCATGGCTAGCTATTGCAGTCTTTTTGTGTTGACAAAGGGTTGTGTGTAATGTGGTTGTGTGTTTTGTAGTGCTGTGGGTCGGTGGATGTTGAGTGTGTATGAGTGTCAGGTGTGTGATTTTAGTTTTCGCCAAAGTTGTGTTGTTTTGTATTTGGGTGGCTATTCTGACCACACCAGTGTGTACCCCCAATGGTTTACCGCCGTTGAATGCCTGCCGTGGTGATTCGAGGGTCATAATGTGATGGGCGTTGTTTTGTTGGCGTAAGGGTATGGGTGTTTGTACTGACACTTTACCACTGATCTTTGGTCTGACGGATTTGTGTTTATGGCAGTATTCTGTCGGTTTTGTGTGTGTGTGTCATAATATGGCAAATGGATGTTCGCATCCGTGACAGTATGTTGGCGGGCGTCACCACAGTGGTATGTGGTATTTACCTATATCATAATGACCACCTATATTCTTGTATGCACCACTTTCAAATACTAGGCACCCCACCTTGTGGGCTACAGGCCTACTTAAGTGTAACATTCAATATTTAAAGTAGGACTTTTCTGTCAAAAAAGGGTATTTTGACAGGTTGTACTGCATGTTTAAAAGCTGCAGCAGTCAGGCTACATTGGTAGGCCTGAAACCATGTTTATATTGTCTGTCTGGTGGAAGTCACAAAAGTCCACAGGTGAATTTTAGCTTCCCATGGCACTGATGTATTTTCCTGCACCATATATTTTAGATTTACTGGAAAGATAAATGTTCCAATTGGGGATTACCAAATTTCTCCATGTTTTAGGGGTGAGAGCACATACACTGGGGACTGGACAGCAGTGCCCCAGCGTGCAGAGTAAAAAAATCAGTGACACCATGTCATCAATAAATGGGGGTGATTGCACAAAAAGAGGGACTTTCTCACAGGAATTGGCGAGAATTGAGCTTTTACAGGTGGGCTGTGGAGAGGGATAAACTGGTAGGACAAAATCTGTCTTCTGCTCCTCTCTTACTTTTAGTTTCTAAGGGCCATATTTATACTTTTTGACGCAAAACTGTGCTAACGCAGTTTTGCGTCAAAAAAATTAGCGCCGGCTAACGCCATTCTGAAGCGCCATGCGGACGCCGTATTTATTCAATGACATTAGCCGGCGTTAGCCGCCGGCGCTGCCTGGTGTGTGTGAAAAAAAACGACGTACACCAGGCAGCACCGGCGTAGGGGGATATGGAGCTTGGGCGCCAAAAAATGGGGCAAGTCAGGCTGAGACAAATTTTCCGCCTCAACCCGATTTGCGCCATTTTTTTCGACTCCCAACCCCCATAGAAATGACTCCTGTCTTAGCAAAGACAGGAGTCATGCCCCCTTGCCCAATGGCCATGCCCAGGGGACTTCTGTCCCCTGGGCATGGTCATTGGGCATAGTGGCATGTAGGGGGGCACAAATCAGGCCCCCCTATGCCACAAAAAAATAAAAAATAAAACATTTACCTGAACTTACCTTAATGTCCCTGGGATGGGTCCCTCCATCCTTAGGCGTCCTCCTGGGGTGGGCAAGGATGACAGGGGGTGCCCCTGGGGGCATGGGAGGGCACCTCTGGGCTCCTTCTGAGCCCACAGGTCCCTTAACGCCTGCCCTGACCAGGCGCTAAAAAACGGCGCAAAAGCGGCCGTACGTCATTTTTTTGACCCGCCCACTCCCGGGTGTGAATTTTGCCCGGGAAGGTAAATACAGCGCACATGCCTTGGAGTCAATTTTTTAGACGGGAACGCCTACCTTGCATATCATTAACGCAAAGTAGGTGTCCACACAAAAAAATTACGCAAACTCCATGGACTTTGGCGCTAGACGCGTCTAACGCCAAAGTATAAATATGGAGTTAGTTTTGCGTCGGAATTGCGTCAAAAAAAACGACGCAATTCCGGCGCAAACATAGTATAAATATGCCCCTAAGTGTCAGTTTATACATGTTTTGTTTGCTGCTCCATGTGTTGGCAACTTGTAACCAAGAGTTATTTAACTTTTGTAAAATTTAAATTAAGAACGCCTTTCTTTATGACTTCAACTGTGTTTTCAATGTGCTCTTTTAATTTATAGGTTGAGCTTTAATTCTAGATTTACATGTTCATACATATTCTGACTGTGAGCTTTTCACAAGTTCCTTGTCCCTGGGTTCTTATGGTTTTCTAATTTGAGTATAATACACCACTGTGGTCTTTTTGCTTCAACTAAGATAGAGACTGAACGGTAGGTTTCAATATTCTCTCCTAGAGCAGTACTAGGTTAACCTCTAAATATATTTTGGTGACAATCAAATCCATTTTCAGCCAATACGCAGGTGGAACAAGCCAACATCTCTACCTCCCTGAACTATAGTGCCCCGATATTTTTGTGGTCTTACACAGACAGTAGATTTACAGAACACAGAAAGGAAATTTTTATCACTTCAGAGAAAAGGAAACCTGGCATTTGCTGTTATGCCTCCATTTGAGTCATCCTCTTATGGAGAGAGGGCATTAGGAATACGACAGACCTGTTGGAGAATATCCTATATTTGCATGTTACAGTGCAGAGTACCATCTTGAACTTCAAAAATATTTCACACACAAATCAATCAATCAGGAATTTGTAAAGCACACTACTCACCTGTGAGGGTCTCAAGGTGCTGATGAGGGGAAAGGTGAGAAGAGGTGGGGGGGTGGTGCTACTGCTTGAGCAGCCATGTCTTGAGAAGTTTCCTGAAGGTAAGGAGGTCTTTGGTCTGGCACAGGTGGGTGTGAAGAGTGTTCCACGTTTTGGTGGCGAGGTGCGAGAATTATATACTGCTGGTTGTAGTTCTGCGTACACGTGGGATGGTTGCGAGGGCAAAGTCAGCGGAGCCGAGATGCCGGGTTGGGGTGTAGAAGGAGAGTTGTCTGTTGAGGCATTCTGGTCCGGTGTTGTGCAGTGCATTGTGAGCGTGGGTGAGGAGTTTGAAGGTGATTCTCTTGTTGACTGGGAGCCAGAGCAGGTTTTTCAGGTGGTCTGTGATGTGGCAGTGGTAGGGGATTCCAGGATGAGGCGTGTGGAGGCGTTCTGGATGGGTTGCAGCCTCTTCTGGACTTTGGCTGCGGTTCCTGCATAGAGGGCATTACCGTAGTCCAGCTTGCTGCTTACGAGGGCTTGGGTGACTGTTCATCTGGTTTCGGTGGGTATCCATTTCTAGATCTTTTGGAGCATGCAAAGGGTGTTCAAGCAGAAGGAGGAGATGACGTTGACTTGATGGGTCATGGATAGTGAGGGTTCCAAGATGAATCCGAGGTTGCATGCGTGGTCGGTGGGAGTCGGAGTGGTTCCGAGAGTGGCAGGTCACCAGGAGTCATCCCATGCAGGAGGGTGGAACCGAAGATGAGGACTACAGTCTTGTCAGAATTGAGTTTGAGGCAGCTGCTCTTCATCCATTCGGCGATGGCCTTCATTCCTTCGTGGAGGTAGGTCTTGGCGGAGTCTTTGGTGAGGGAGAGGATCAGCTGGGTGTCATTAGCATATGAGATGATGTTGCGGGATCGGGCGATGTTCCTAGGTCTTTCCATACACTTAACTATAAATAGGCAATTCCTATTATGATTCCTTTCAAGTTAATGAAGCTCCTGAACCCTCCCCAGCTGCCTTTCCTGAGCTGAGAGCAGTCACTTACCTCATACCCAGGTCTTCCTGTCAAAATAAGCCATTGTTTTTGCTCTGGGATAAGTTTCTATGCTTCATTAAATATAGCATTGATAGGAGTTTGCGGCTGGCACACCAATGCTAATTAGCCAACCGGACAGCAAGGGAGACACAGTAATACACATAAAAATGTGCTTTTTCTAAACATTTATAAAAAATCCACATTCACCAGTAAATGTATTTTTTTAGTAATCAATACAAATAGCAATTGGATCATCTCTGCTGCTTATCACAATCCCAAACTAGAACAATTATATTTTTTTCTGAACTTTAGTTTTACTCACAGCCCTATACAGTGAAAATAGTGTTTTTGGGGGGAGGGTGGTCAAGTTACTGTAGATACATGCCAACACTATGGGCCTCATTATTACATTGGTGGTGACTGTTAAAGTGGCGGTAATACCGCCAAGAGGCTGGCGGTAATTACTGCCCAATTATGACCATGGCAGCGAATCCTCCCATGAACAGCCAATGTACCACACCAACCACCAGGGTGTTAACACCACTGACCACGGCGGTATCCAACAACAGTCAGGCAGAAGACATGGTACTGCCCACCATATTATGAAACAGCAAACTGGCACGATTTGTGGGGCAGTACCAACTCCATCAAAAGCCTGGCGGAAACAGAGAATGAAAGACTCGCCAACAGGTACACAGAGGACTGCACCGCTGCCATGGAACCAGAACTTCATGTCTCCCTGATTCTCCTCCATGCCATGGTCCATCTGGAACACTAACACCAACGAAGACGGAGAGTACAGCCAGCTAGCACACAAGGGAGGGAGGGAGGAAAAGGAGAGTGGCACACATACGCACAACACACACCATTCTCACACACATCATACACACAACCAGCTGCAGAGTTAAACCAATGTCACAGGACACGTTAAAATAAAACAAGGACAACAATGAGAATCAACAAACACTGTAATTTGATGCCAATAGCCACCATATTGTCCATGCGAAAACAAGAGCATCTGTCAATGTTCAGAACGGGCCAATGGCCAATCCAAAGTACAAAGGCACACATAGCCACAGGGCACAGCCCAAGGCCCAACTTGACTCCTGACTAGCCGTATTCCACTATGCAGGGGTATCATGTTGGACATTGGTGGGGACCTCAGGGGGAAGGGGAGTGGGGGTGGGTGGCACCTCAGCTTAAGTGGGGAACATGCCCAGTGGTTCTGGCGGGTGCTCCATGCCCAATTGTCCCTGGTGGGGAGTGCAAGGCCACATTCTCTGGAATGGGGAACTTGCCCACAGTTCTGTCCCTGGTGGGTGGCCTATATGCCCTCTTCTGGAGGTGAGAGCTCCTTACTCACTGCTGGTGGAGGTGTTACCCTGACTGCCTCTGCTGGAGTTGAGGGCTCCTTGCTCACTGATGGTGGAGGTGTTATCCTGGCTACCTCTGCTGGAGGTGAGGGGTCCTTGCCCACTGCTGGTGGAGGGGTCCTCCTATCTCTCTTTGCTGGTGTAGTGGGAACCTTCACTTTCTTGGGTGGTGGAGTTGGTATCTTCCCTTTCTTAGGTGGTGGAAGGGGTACCTTCTCTTTCTTGCCTCTAGGAATAGGATGTGCCTCCACTGTGCCCTTCTCCAGTCCCTTGGTTTTTACCACCCTAGTCCTCTCTTTCTGAGGCAGAGGTGTGCTCACAGAAGGAGTGGCAGCCATGACACTCTGTGCCCCTTTATGCCAGCAGCTGAGAATTTGGTGGAAGCAGTGGCAGACTGTTTGGCTGAGGTGTTGTGCTGGGTCGTTGGGACCCCGCTCTTACAGACAGGACGGGGGTGGAGGGGGAGGAAGAGGTCAAGTTGGGCAGGGAAAAGCTTCTTAGTACGTTGGGGTGGGATGTGGAAGGGGAGATGGGAGTGGAGGTTGAGGGAGTGGTTGGCGGAGGTGTATGTCTGCTGGACTTGGGTGCAGGTGTATGGACAGTGTGCGTGTGTGAGGTGGATGGCTGTTGGAAGTCTGAGTACGTGCATTTGTGTCTCTTAGGAGGGGACAGACAGGGTGGGAGAGGACAAAGGGGACACTTGGATGGATATTGTGGAGGTGTCTGCAGGTGAGGTGTGTGTGCTGCATGATGTGGAGATGGTGGTGGTGACTGTTGATGCAGAGCATGCAGGTGTGAGTGCAGATGTGACTGTGAGGGAGGAGGAGGGGGAGGGGGAGACGGTGGAGGCAGTGGATATGGTTATGTGTGTAACTGTCTGTTGTTTGTGTGAGTGCTTGTGACCTGAAGTGTGCTGCCTGTGTTTGACTGTCCTACTCTTGTCTAATGGTTTGTTGTCATGCTTTTCTGTGTGTGCATGGGATGGGTTGGGGATGAGGAGACTGGGACTGGAAAGTGGTAGTTGAGGAGAATGGTAGGAATAGGGACACTGGCTGCCATCAGAGAGGAGGCCAGACCTGAAACAATCTCTGTAGGGCTGTCAACACACCGTGGATGCCCTTCAGGTACTCCTTGCACTGCTGCATCTGGGATGCCAGCCCTTGGATGGCATTCACTATGGTTGACTGCCCTACAGAGATTGATCTCAGGAGGTCAATAGCCTCCTAACTGAGGGTAGCAAGGCTCACTGGGTCAGGGCCTGAGGTTCCTAGGGCGAAGGAGATGCCCACCCTCCTGGGTGAGGGGCACGGGCAATTCAGTGGGGGCTACCGGTAGGGCAGTGCTTGTACGGGGTGGCGGCTGTACCTGTAGCTGGGGTGGTTCCAGAGGTCCACCATGACCAGCGCGCTTCCATCGGAGGAGGTATCAGAGTCAGTAATGTCACCTCCTGTCTCTGCCGTGGTGCTCCCCTCACCCGCCGTCCCACTAGTCTCCTCGGCGTCGGTGGACTCTGCCTCCTGGGTCCTGTGGGATGCAGCTCCCTTAGTAGCTGATGCCCCTGCTCCTATGCCAGATGATGCTAATGCACACATGGACAGGATGACAGAAGAAAATAGGGGGAAGAGAGAAAGGGAGAACTGGGTCAATTACAGCACCAACACCACATATGGCATACCCATTATCACCACACACAGGGACCAAGATTGGGCACTATGCATCGCACTGGCATTCCATTGGCTATGTACCACAGCAAGATGAGAGCCAACATCACCAACTGCATCCCTCCTGGGATCCACTAAGGCCTCTCTGACCTGGATTGCCACCTATCTGGACTACAAGATGTTGCTATTCACCCATTTAGCTTGTGCTGGATCATGCAGCAATGTCTGAGCTGGCAGTAAGGGGCACCCACTTACTGAAACCCACCACCTGGATCCCATGCCACCCATAAACAATTGTTGTGACGCTCACTGCACTCACCCCCTTGTGGCTGCTGTGCTGCCCTTAAGGGCCCATCCAGCTCTGGGTAGGCCACAGCCATACCCCACTCCTTGTCGCATGCATCGTCCCCATGGTGTATTCACCTGTTGGTCTGGAGGCCCATACAGCTGTCCATACAGGGGTAGGACCCCAGTCACCAGATGCTCTAACTCCTCTGAAGTGAAGGCAGGGTCCCTTTACCTGGGCACACGGACCATGGCAGGATCCAGACACAGGTCACAACAGCTCACACAGTGTAGGTGTTGTTCTGTGGAAAGTCAGGAATGAAGTGAGGTTATAGATAGAAAATGGCAGTCACGTCCTTGGAGGACTACAACGTCACCGCTGCCGGTGATCCTCATTGGATGCTGTACTCCATAGAGCTCCATGTTAGCCAATGAGGAATAGCATGGCGGTGCAAGACCGCCTTCCGCCATGGCGCCAAACGCCAGCGGAGTTATATCACTTCCACCTTTTGATACTTACAGGACAGGCGGTTGGTGGTGGACAAAAATCTGAAATTTAAAACAGCGTCATTGCTGTAAATTGTACATACATTGCCATTCACATAGTCTGATTACATACATGCGCATTAGCTCTGGGATGGTGGTTCTATTGTTCAGTTTGTGACACCCTTCACACTCTTGTGTCCCTTAGGTACCTACCACGGCAGAGGAATGAGAGGAGGAGGCAAGCCACTGTGTAGAGACCCCTTGTAGACTTAGCTACACTGGAGGAGAGGCATATAATACTGACCTATTGTTGGAAATGGCCTTTCTGCAGGGTCACCCCCAAACTTTTTGCCTTCCTCCTTCTCTTTTTCTGACATAATTTTTGCTGGCTTTGGGAGTCTGTGCACTTTACCACTGCTAATCAGTGCTAAAGTGCATATGCTCTCTCCTTAAAACATGATGACATTGGATCATACCCAATTGACTTATTTAATTTACTTATAAGTCCCTAGTAAAGTGCACTATAAGTGCCCAAGGGTTTGTAGATTAGATGCTACTAGTGGGCCTGCAGAACTGATTGTTCCACCCACGTAAGTAGCCCCTTAACCATGTCTCAGACCTGCCATTGCAAGGCCTGTGTGTAAATTTCACTGCCAATTTGACTTGGCATTTAAAAGTACTTGCCAAGCCTGAAAATCCCCTTTTTCTACATATGTCACCCCTCAGGTAGGCCCTAGGTAACCCATAGGGCAGGGAGCTGTGCAGTCAAAAGGCAGGACATGTACCTGTGTAATTGACATGTCCTGGTAGTGTAAAACTCCTAAATTCGTTTTACACTTCTGTGAGGCCTGATCCTTTCATAGGCTAACATTATGGCTACCCTCATATCCTGTTTGAATGGTAGCTTCTGATCTAGACGGAGTAACAAGGTCATATTTAGTATGGCCAGAATGGTGATACAAAATCCTGCTTAGTGGTGAAGTTGGATTTTATTTTACAATTTTAGAAATACTACTTTTAGAAAGTGAGCATTTCTCTACACTTAAATCCATCTGTGCCTTCCAATCCACGTCCCGCTAGGTTTAGTTGACAGCTCCCTTGTGCATTTACTCAGACAACCCCAAACACAGGATGCTCAGTCACACTTGCATACATCTGCATATTAAATGGTTCTTCCTGGACTGGGAGGGTGGAGGGCCTGACACTTACCTGTCAAAGGATAGTAGCCTACCCTCACACAAAAGACTGCCACACCCCCATACTGGAACCCTGGTAGATAGGATGTAACTGAAAGGGGACCTTGTGCACTTCTAAGCCACTCTTTGAAGTCTCCCCACTTCAAAGGCACATTTGGGTATTTAAGCAGGGTCTCTGACCCTACCAACTTAGACACTTCTGAGGTAGATACTCTACTTCATCAAGATACTTCCTGGAGAAGAAGCCTGAACCAGAACCTGCAACCTGCCAAGAAGAACTGCCTGGCTGCCCAAAGGACTCACCTGACTGCTTTCTGAGAAGGACTGCTGCTTTGCTGTTGCCCTGCTGCCTTGCTGCTCTCTGGCTGTGCTGAGAAGTGCTCTCCAAAGGCTTGGATAAAGCGTGCATTCTGTTCCCTTAAGTCTCAGGACCAAAAAGCCTTCATTCCTGCAAGAACTCCCTGTGAGTGAAAATCGACGCACAGCCTGCAAGAAACGACGCACAGCCTGCATCGCGGTGAGAAAATCACCATATGTTGTGAACCGGAACAAGGCAGCACGACTTCGCAAGGAGAAGATTGACTCAGCGCCAGCAAAGAGACTGGAAATTAGTCGCACGGCCAACTGGATAGACGCAAAGCTGAGCAGGAACAACGCAGCCCGACTTCCTGGGAGGAATCGACGCAGCGCCTGCCATGTGGTAGAAATTTCCACGCAACTCCCATCGGATGGACGCAGCCCCTGTGACTTTGTCCCAGAAGCACCGATTTCAACGCATCATCCCCGGGGCATCTGGAAACCCCACAACCTGAAGAGGATCCCAGTCTACGTGCCAGAAATTGACGCAAAGCCTGCCCTGCGTGAAAACACTACAACACATCACCTGTGTCTGCTGGAAAAATTTACGCACACCTCCCCGTTTTCCACGGACCCCCTCCTCTGCAGTCCCTTGTGGAGAATGTGAATGCAAAACAGGTAATTTGTGCTTGCAAGACACATTTGTTGCTTTTAAGAGACCAAAGACACTTTGTATCATTTTTACAGTGATATCTCAACATATAGTTATTGCATCTTAATCGTTTTGACCTGCATCTTACCAGATACATATTATATATTTTCCTAAACACTGTGTGGTGTATTTGTGGGGTGTTCTACTATGTTATTGCATGATTTATTGTATAAATACTTTACACATTGCCTTCTAAATTGAGCCTGACTGCTCAGTGCCAAGCTACCAGAGGGTGGGCAGAGGATAATTTAGATTGTGTGTGACTTACTCTGACAAGAGTGAGGGTCCTTGCTTGGACAGGGGTAACCTGACTTCCAACCAAAGACCCCATTTCTAACACCTATAGGCTGGACAGGGCCACATTCACAGAGCTTTGTACTCAATTGGAGCCTGATCTGCTATCAGCTATCCGTCATCCCACTGGGATCCCCCCTCTTATGCAAGTTCTATCAGTGCTCCATTTCCTGGCAACTGGTTCTTTCCAAGTGACAGTGGGCTTGGCAGCAGGAATGTCACACTCAATGTTCTCAATCGTGCTAGCAAGGGTTTTGTCTGCCTTGCTCAAACACATGTGCAGCCACATCGCATTCCCCCAAGTGGAGGATTTCACCACTGTGAAGCCTGGATTCTATTCAATGGTACATAGTCCCAATATTATTGGGGCGATTGATGGAACACATATTGCATTTGTCCCCCTCCCAGCACAATGAACAGGTGTTCAGGAATCGGAAGTGTTTCCACTCAATGTGCAAATGGTGTGCTTGGCTAACCAGTACATCTCCCACGTCACTGCCAAGTATCCTTGGTCAGTGCATGATGCCTTCGTCCTGAGGAATAGCAGCATCCCAAATGTGATGGCACAGTTACAGAGGCGCAGGATGTGGTTAATGGGTGAGCCTGAGTCCCCACCCAAGACATGTCAGTGTGTGCCTTCTGGATTAATCCCCCATACCATGTGTGAGGCTGATGTTTTTCCCTCAGTTCTTGCAGGTGACTCTGGCTACCCAAACCTGTCTTGGCTCCTGACCCCTGTGAGGAATGCCAGGATAGTGGCTAAGAATCAGCAAAATTATGCACATGGGCAAACCAGGCGAATCATAGAACGCACCTTCTGCCTCCTGAAGGCCAGATTCAGGTGCCTCCCTCTGACAGGTGGATCTCTGTGGTATTCCCCTGAGAAGGTCTGCAAGATAGTTGTAGTATGCTGCATGTTGCACAACCTGGCCCTCAGACAACATGTGCCGTATCTGCAGGAGGAGGAGATGGGAAATACCCCGCGGCAGCAGTGGACCCTGAGGACAGTGAGGATGAGGCGGCAGAGGATGAGGATGTGGACAACAGAACATCAGTATTACGGCAGTACTTCCAATGACACACAGGTGAGACAGTGAAACTGAGCGTTCCTCTAATTATATATGTTTTCAGTGTGGCTGTAGCTGGATGGTAGTCACTTCTTTTGCATCTCAACTGACTATCATCTATGCCTTCTCAATTTGCTGATGTCAATGTTATTCCAACTGTGTACTGATGTGATGACTACAGACGGCTACAGTTCATAATTTGTTTGCTACCACAAAGTTCAGGTCAATTACATAAGATGTAACTGTGAACATAATTGCACATTTTAGTCCAATAAAGCACTATCACTCAAGTTGTGTTAAAGGGTGTTTATTGTGGTGAAATATATAGAAGGAATAGTGCAATGGAATGGGGTGATGGTAGAGGAAAGTCTAGGGTATTGGTCCAGTCTGTTTGTAGCACTGGTCCAGTGTCCAAGGGACCAAAGGAAGGGGAACAATGTCAGTTCAAAGTGGACAAGGTGACAGAATGGAACACAAGGGGGACATTCAGGAGGGTCTCATTTCCTGGCGGTGGTCTTGGTCTTGGCAAGTGTCTCCGGCACCTGTCTGGGTCGCAGGGACAGTTTGTGGGGTGGTTCACCTTCTGCAGAGGGAGGTGTGCTGGTGGCCTTTGGGTCCTGTGGCATTGCCTCCTTTCCACTAGCTGCAGCAGATGTGGTGGGCTGTTCAGTTGACTGGCTAGTGGAAGGAGCCCACTGGTGTGCTGTATATTGCCTCATGATGTTGGCCATATCAGCCAGCACCCTTGCTATGGAGACCATGGTGGTGTTGAGGGCCTGCAAATCTTTCCTGATCTCCTGAAGGTGTACCTACTGCAGCTGCTGGTTCTCCTGCATGTTGTTCAGAATCTGGCCCATCTTGTCCTGGTATTGTTGGTAAGCCCCAGAACATTAGTGAGTGCCTCCTGGAGAGTCGGTTCCCTGGGCCTGTCATCCCACGGCACACAGCTGTCCTCCGAGTGTCCCTGGCCCCCTGTGCCTGTGTCCCCTAAATGGTGTGCCCACTGCCACTGACCCCAGGACCTTGATTGTCTTGGCTATGAGGTGTGGACTGGGGTCCCTGTAGAGGTGAGCATACTGCTGATTGACGTGTCCTGGGGCCAGAGATATGGTGACATTGGGTGGGTGCTGTGGTGTTGGATACTGAAGGGGGAGGCTCTGTGGTGGACTGGGAGTGGGCTGGGGGTGACCGACTGACCAGTGGTTCCTGATAGGCGAGGTAGGTCATCCAAATCCAGAAGTCCAGAGTTTCTGTCATCACTGGTGGCATCTTCTGTTGGGGGACTAGATAGTCGTGGCACCTCCTCGCCACTGGGATTGGCTGGGGCACCTGTGGGGGTGTAAGTGATGTAGAATGCTTCATGTCTGTGACATATTGTACATCCCCGCTTCCCCTATATCATTGCTGTTGCCCTGCCACCTTTGTTTGTGTATGGTGATATAATGTGGGGTTGTTAGTTCTCCATGCTGTGCATGCACTGGTGGTGGGTGTACATGCAGGGCTGGGAGGCACTGTACATGCTTTGGTACGGCATGCATGGCTTGGGACTGGGGTTAGTCACATGTGTAGGTGCACTGTGTGGCATGGGGTGTAGTGATGGGAGTCAGGTGGTAAGATGGCATGCAGGAATGGTGGTGATAAGTAGCAAATTTTGACTCACCAGTGTCGAGGCCTCCGGCTACTCCAATGAGTCCCTAAGGATGCAGGACTCCCATGACTTGCTCCTCCCATGCTGTCAGCGGTGGGAGAGGAGGTGGGGGTCGACCGCCAGTCCTCTGGATGGCGAGCTGGTGCCTTGCTGCCATGGAATGGTTCTTCCCCGTAGGTCATTCCACCTCTTCCTGATGTCATCCCTTGTTTTTGGATGCTGTCCCATGGCGTTCACCCGGTCCACGATTCTCCGCCAAAGCTCCATCTTCCTTGCAGTGAATATTTGCTATACCTGTGCTCCGAATTGCTGTGGCTCTACCCTATTTCCTCCACTATGACCCGCAACTCCTCATCTGTGAAATGGGAGTGCCTTAGTGGGGACATGGGTATTGTATGGTGTTTGTTGTGCAGAGGGTGTTGAGTAATGTGGTGGGGTTTGGGATGTGGAGTGCATGACAGATGTATCAGTGTTTATGGTGTGTGTGTAGTTGCCTCTGTGATTTGCATGGCTAGCTATTGCAGTCTTTTTTGTGTTGACAAAGGGTTGTGTGTAATGTGGGTGTGTGTTTTGTAGTGCTGTGGGTGGGTGGATGTTGAGTGTGTATGAGTGTCAGGTGTGTGATTTTAGTTTTGGCCAAAGTTGTGTTGTTTTGTATTTGGGTGGCTATTCTGACCACACCAGTGTGTACCGCCAATGGTTTACCGCAGTTGAATGTCTGCCGTGGAGATTCGTGGGTCATAATGTGATGGGCGTTGTTTTGTTGGTGTAAGGGTATGGGTGTTTGTACTGACACTTTACCACTGACATTTGGTCTGACGGATTTGTGTTTATGGCAGTATTCTGTCGGTTTTGTGTGTGTGTGTCATAATATGGCGAATGGATGATCGCGGGCGTCACCACGGCGGTATGTGGTATTTACCTATATCATAATGACCACCTATTTTCTTGTATGCACCACTTTCAAATACTAGGCACCCCACCTTGTGGGCTACAGGCCTACTTAAGTGTAACATTCAATATTTAAAGTAGGACTTTTCTGTCAAAAAAGGGTATTTTGACAGGTTTTACTGCATGTTTAAAAGCTGCAGCAGTCAGGGTACACTGGTAGGCCTGAAACCATGTTTATATTGTCTGTCTGGTGGAAGTCACAAAAGTCCACAGGTGAATTTTAGCTTCCCATGGCACTGATGTATTTTCCTGCACCATATATTTTAGATTTACTGGAAAGATAAATGTTCCAATTGGGGATTACCAAATTTCTCCATGTTTTAGGGGTGAGAGCACATACACTGGGGACTGGACAGCAGTGCCCCAGCGTGCAGAGTAAAAAAATCAGCGACACCATGTCATCAATAAATGGGGGTGATTGCACATAAAGAGGGACTTTCTCACAGGAATTGGAGAGAATTGAGATTTTACAGGTGGACTGTGGAGAGGGATAAACTGGTAGGACAAAATCTGTCTTCTGCTCCTCTCTTACTTTTTAGTTTCTAAGTGTCAATTTATACATGTTTTGTTGGCTGCTCCATGTGTTGGCAACTTGTAACCAAGAGTTATTTAACTTTTGTGAAATTTAAATTAAGAACGCCTTTCTTTATGACTTCAACTGTGTTCTCAATGTGCTCTTTTAATTTATACAGTAGGTTGAGCTTTAATTCTAGATTTACTTGTTCGTACATATTCTGACTGTGAGCTTTTCACAAGTTCCTTGGCCCTGGGTTCTTATGGTTATCTAATTTGAGTATAATACACCACTGTGGTCTTTTTGCTTCAACTAAGATAGAGACTGAACGGTAGGTTTCAATATTCTCTCCTAGAGCAGGACTAGGTTAACCTCTAAATATATTTTGGTGACAATCAAATCCATTTTCAGCCAATACGCAGGTGGAACAAGCCAACATCTCTACCTCCCTGAACTATAGTGCCCCGATATTTTTGTGGTCTCACACAGACAGCAGATTTACAGAACACAGAAAGGAAATTTTGATCACTTCAGAGTAATGGAAACCTGGTATTTGCTGTTATGCCTCCATTTGAGTCATCCTCTTATGGAGAGAGGGCATTAGGAATAAGACAGACCTGTCAGAGAATCTCCTATATTTGCATGTTACAGTGCAGAGTTCCATCTTGAACTTCAAAAATATTTCACACACAAATCAATCAATCAATCAGGAATTTGTAAAGCACACTACTCACCTGTGAGGATCTCAAGGCGCTGAGGAGGGGAGAGGTGAGCAGAGGTTGGGGGGTGCTGCTACTGCTCGAGCAGCCAGGTCTTGAGAAGTTTCCTGAAGGTAAGGAGGTCTTTGGTCTGGCGCAGGTGGGTGGGAAGAGTGTTCCACATTTTGGTGGCGAGGTGCGAGAATTATCTACTGCTGGTTGTAGTTCTGCGGACACGTGGGATGGTTGCGAGGGCAAAGTCAGCGGAGCCGAGATGCCGGGTTGGGGTGTAGAAGGAGAGTTGTCTGTTGAGGCATTCTGGTCCGGTGTTGTGCAGTGCTTTGTGAGCGTGGGTGAGGAGTTTGAAGGTGATTCTCTTGTTGACTGGGAGCCAGAGCAGGTTTTTCAGGGGGTCTGTGATGTGGCAGTGGTGGGGGATTCCAGGATGAGGCGTGTGGAGGCGGTCTGGATGTGTTGCAGCCTCTTCTGGACTTTGGCTGCGGTTCCTGCATAGAGGGCATTGCCGTAGTCCAGCTT
The DNA here is from genome assembly GCF_031143425.1 of Pleurodeles waltl. Classification (NCBI taxonomy): domain Eukaryota; kingdom Metazoa; phylum Chordata; class Amphibia; order Caudata; family Salamandridae; genus Pleurodeles; species Pleurodeles waltl. Next base: position 504,121,972 of record NC_090447.1, read on the forward strand.
GCTGCTTACGAGGGCTTGGGTGACTGTTCATCTGGTTTCGGTGGGTATCCATTTCTAGATCTTTTGGAGCATGCAGAGAGTGTTGAAGCAGAAGGAGGAGATGACGTTGACTTGATGGGTCATGGATAGTGAGGGGTCCAAGATGAATCCGAGGTTGCATGCGTGGTCGGTGGGTGTCGGAATGGTTCCGAGAGTGGCAGGTCACCAGGAGTCATCCCATGCAGGAGGGTGGAACCAAAGATGAGGACTTCCGTCTTGTCAGAATTGAGTTTGAGGCAGCTGCTCTTCATCCATTCGGCGATGGCCTTCATTCCTTCGTGGAGGTAGGTCTTGCCGGAGTCTTTGGTGAGGGAGAGGATCAGCTGGGTGTCATTGGCATATGAGATGATGTTGGGGTTGCGGAATCGGGCGATGTTAGAGAGCGTGGCCATGTAGACGTTGAAGAGGATAGGGCTCAAATAGTCATTTAACCATGTATTGTAATATTTTGCTGATCACATATGTCAGGTGAATAACAATTATCATCTTAATATCTTAAAGTCTCACCAATCATAAATTATAAGGGGGTGAAAGACTAGATTAACCAAAAATATTTCAATTTGACATCCCTAACCGATTATTATTATGTCTAATTATATTATATTTAGTTGAGATAAAATTTAAAATATGTCATATGTTTTTATCATATTAGCAGCAGTCATATGACTGCCCTGCATACCTATATGCAAGTAGGCCTTACATTTAGCTCAGATTCTCAGCATCTTTCACCAGCAACTAACAAGCCTGCTTTCCACACACCTAAATGCTAAGGTCTGTTTTAATCTTTTTCAGGTATTGAGGTCTGTGAAGCAAGTGAGGGCTCCCTCACTCTCAGATACTGCCCTTGGGTTTTTGAGATAAAAATCCTGGTTTGTTGCAATGAATGGCCTTGTATACCAGGCCAGGTGACCTGAGCTTCATGTATGCTGGAATGGGAGAGCCCCTGAAGGTCTTTAAGAGTTTTGGGTACCTGCTTGTATTTGTGTCAGATGAGCAACTGCATAAAGGAAGAGGGATGAGGGTGAAGCCATGGAGCGAGGTCACTGGTCACCATGTTGTTGGTACATCAGTGTGCAAATGAATGAGAAATTGTGCCATGTTGTAGCATTTGAGAGCTGTGAAAAGGTGCTTTCTTCTATGAAGGAAGCTCACCTGGTATCTTTCTGTTCAGAATTTTAACACGCAAGTCGAAGGATGGGCATGGATGATTTTACAAATAAAGAGGTTTGCTTTGGCAGTAAGGGAGTGGGGGATACTGTCAAGCTACATCTTTCTCTGGAACTGTGGCTTTTCTCTCTTAACGATAATTAAATCTGTGCTGGCTAGATTAATTTAAGGTGGGTTGTATTGGACCAGGATTGGGTCTAAGCATTGCCTGAAAATGATGAAGATGGCTGCAGAAAACACTTTGTGAAGCAAATGTTTGGCTTTGCCATATTGGTAAAAGATGGTTTATATTTTAGACAGTATGACTCCCTCAAGGCTACATCGTCAGACTGAATATTATTGGGCACAAATATAGCTATGGGGGAATCCTGAATTGATGGAGATGTTGCATTTCAATGAGAGATGCCCATGTGAGGGTTGAAGTTTACAAGAAGGATCAACTTGATGAGTGCTGGTGTTAAATAGTGCTGATTGATTGAGGAAAGAAGCATGTATGGATCACCTTTTTGATTTGCTGGTCATCATAAACAATTTACAGTGCCACTGTCTCAGTACATCACTGCAAACGGAATCCTTGTCAGCATGCTGGTAGAAGACTGTGATAATAATTTAAAAATGCAGAATATATGAAAGGATATTCACTTCCACATCAATCAATTTTATGTCTAGTGTGACCAGATTGTGAAACCCAAAAACTGGGACATTCCAAAAACATCAAATAAGGGCTACAACATGGCACTGACCAAGGGGCACAAAAGGGAAACAACCTTACCACTTAGCCTTTACCATGTAATGTCTTTACCACACAACACTTAGCAGGCATGCTTTTATCATATTAACAGTACATTTAGGGTGGGTATTGGTAAAGGATGGTAAGGGTAATTTTAAGGTTGGGTTGCAGGGTGGGTAGTGATAAAGGGCAGTAAGAGTAATTCTAGGGTTAGGGTGGGTAGTGGTAAATGGCTGTAAGTGTAAATGGTAAGAGTAAATATAAGGTTTAGGGGTGGGTAGTGGTAAAGAGTGGTAAGGGTTATTTTTGGGTTTGGGCTGGGCAGTGGTAAATGGTGGTAATGGTAATTTTAGGATTTAGGGGTGGGTAGTGACATAGGGTAGAAAGAGCAATTTTAGGGTTTAGGGGTGGGTTGAAGTGTAGAGTAGTAAGGGTAATTTTATGGTTTGTAGGTGGGTGCAGGTGGTGGTATAGAGTAAAATGGGTGAATGTAGGGTTTAGGGGTGAGTGGAGGTAAGTGGTGGTAAGAATAATGTTAGGGTTTGGGGTGGATAATAGTAAAATGTGTTAAAGGTAATTTAAAAAGAAGACGTTCCCTCCACAAAATAAAAAAATACATTCAAAATTAATTGAAGATAAGATTATGGACATCATTGATGTCATTTGAACAAAAACACATCTTTTTAAATGTTTTACCACACCCAGCTATACAATTACCTGAACCTTTGTTTTTTTTCAGTGACACAAAACATATATGTGAATATATGTGTGTCTATTTATGTGTGTGTGTATGTCAACGTGTATGTATATATTACCTACTGACGGTCACCAGTAGGTAGTTATAGTTAGGACCTAGTCTCCGTAGAAAAAAACATTTTTTGACTTGCCTATATCGGGGGCACCATTTGACTAATTTTCACAATATTTTCTTAAAAAGTGGCCCTCTGGGGTCATGTTGTGTATGTAAATTTTTTAGATGATCCATCAAGTGGGGACTGAGACAAGTGTGTTTCACATGTTAATTCCCATAGAGTCTTTAGACACGCCTGCAGCCCAAACCACTGGACGGAATTGCGCCAAAGTTGGCAGAAGGATAGCCTTTGGTCAAGAGATCGCCCTTTTTGGCACTTGGTGTAAATCTGTTCAGTAGTTTTCGAGAACTTAAAGGAAAACTTAATTTGTATATCTGGGTGAAGTCTAAGCACAGATCTTATGGCAAGATCCGATGGGCTGTCAGCACTTCAACCAGAAAGTGATGGCAGCCATCGTGGGACCAATATGCATGATAGTACCCCATTGAAATGCATTATAGTGAATGGCAGGTTTTGAGGGACACAAAAAGAAAAACGTATAAAGCGTATTAACACATTTTAGTTACAATATAAATCATTTGTTGATGGTATCACACTAAATTTAGGAATAGTGGTGTGTTGTAAAATGATTTTAACCCTGCGGGGGTTTCATGAATCATGTTTGAGAGAAAACTGTTTTCTCATGATTTTTCCATGGAGGTTATGGAAGGTGCTCCAGAAGCTAAAATGAGAGCATACTTTCTGTAAATTTGCACTGTCTTTCTCAGCCATATGAAAATGAAGTCTGACATTCTCAGTAAAAGATGAACTTCCAACAGGAGCAGTCTGTAAGTTGATTCCCTTGTGTTTCACTGCAGCCTCCCAAAGTGTCCTAAAGAACAGCTAGAGCGCTAACAGTCTTTTTTTTTTGCTCTGATTTTTTTTAATTAACTTTGCATGATGATACAGAGCAGAAGGGGACCTGGGTCCCTGTACATTTGGGAAATGACATAGATTGCATCACATGAAGGGTGGAGTAGGCTAAGTACAGTCAGCAACAAATCTAAACATTATAAAAGGGCAACAACAGTGAAGATTAATAAAGGGGAAGGTGTCTAGGGTGAGGGGGGGAGGGCAAAATTGAGATGTAGGCGGCCTAGTGGTGCGGCATCTGGGGTGACATGTCCCGCTGTGATGAGGTGTGGCTCGAATCGAGCTCGCCCCATGTAACTCTTCTGGTACGCCCTTGCAGATTACTCCCCCTCGCGTCAAAGATCAGGATATCTGGGGCCGTATTCGCGAATCCATGCACGATGAATAGGTAGAGATTAGCGCCTTGTGTGACAACCATGGCTCAGTAAGATTCAGAATTGAGGAGATCCAGTATGAGAGGGAGTGAGGAGCTAGTGCTGGTCACCCTAATCAGAGGATGTTTGCGGAGTCTACTAAGGTCTTCACGGCGTACAATGCAAAGCAGCCCGTCATATGGGGAGAGAGATGATAGAAAAGAAGAGAGAGAGAGAAGAAAAGGTAGAGAAGAAAGAAGGAGAGAAAGAGGAACAGCTGGAGGTACTATATAAACAAGGGGGGAGGGGGAAGGTAAAGACAGGGTAGGGATGCTACATGAACGTTAAGGAAGTCCCAAGGGGGACAGAAACCACTAGACACCAGGGAGTTTTTTTTTTTTGTCAATTTCACACAAGGGGATTGACCCCTTAGGCAAGGGTCGTTCCCCTGGGGGCAAATTAATTTTAGGCCATTTCTGCCCCCCTGGGGGGCAGATCAGCCTATTTTAATTAGGCACTGGGGATTTTTGTTGTTGTTTTACAGATGGGGAGCGACCCCTTAGGCAAGGGTCGCTCCCCTGGAGGGGCAAATTGTATTTAGGTCATTTCTGCCCCCTTGGGGGCAGATCAGCCGATTTTAGGTCAATCTGCCCCCAAGGGGGGCAGAAACCCCAGGCACCGGGGATCTTTTTTTTTGTGCCAATGTCACGCAAGGGGAGTGACCCCGTAGGCAAGTGTCGCTCCCCGGAGGGGTTGAGGGGGCAGATGGGCCTATTTATGGAAGGCCCATCTGCACCCAAGGGTGGGCAGAAAGCCCACCAGAGGCCAGGGATTTTTTTTTTTCAAAAATAAAACGGTGGGTGTATGGCCATACCCCCACCCCAAATAAATGGGGCCAAAGTTATTCTGCCCACCAGTGGGCAGGTGGGGCAATTACCCCTGATCCACACCCCGGGGGGGGGGGCAGAAAGTCTACTAGATGCCAGGGAATTAAAAATATATATATATTGGGGTGGTGGCTACCAACCAGTATGGGTCTGGTTATGCCCCCACCTCAACTGAAGGGGGTAACAGTCTTTCAGCTCTCCCCTGCACTCTATCCCACAGCAAGCAAGAAGACTTTGATTATTTTGTGTTTTAGTTTTACATTTGGGCCATGAGAGCTTGGCTTACTCTCAAAATCGTCCCACTTGGAATGGTGAGGGCTGCACTTTATGGACTTTGGGACACTGCCATGTAGAAAAATCCACAAGACCTAGACACATCTGAAAACTAAACATTAGGGTGATTCCAGGGTGGTGTTTTTCACATGCACCCCGCATCATTTTTGTACCCAGAATCCCCTGCAAACCTCTATCTTTGCTGGAAATCACACATTTTTCCCACGTTTTTGTGATGGAACCTTCTGGAATCTGTAGGAATCCACAAAATTCCTACCACCCAGCATTGTCTCATCTATACTGATAAAAATTCTGCTGCACTTGTCAGCCTAAAAATGTTTTTTTGCAAACTGCCCTTTGGACCCCCTTTGTTCCCCCTCAATATCAACATGTTTTTGTCTCTTCCCTTTCTCAAGCACTTGGCCCACCTACACAAATGAGGTATTATTCACACCGGGAGAGTGAGGGGAACATTGGGTGGTATGAAATGTGTCCCAATGCGGTGATCCCACACAGAAATGTTGGAAAAATTTGATTTTTTAGCTAAATTTGAGGTTTGCTGAGGATTCTGGGTAAGAAAACATTGGGGGATCCACGCAAGTCACACCTCACTGCACTCCCTCTGGTGTCTAGTTTTCAGAAATTTCCGGGTTGGGTAGGTTTCCCTAGAAGGCTGCTGAGCCCAGGACCAAAAACGCAGGTGCCCCCTGCAAAAACAGGTAGTTTTGTATTTGAGAATTTTGATGTGTCCAGATAGTGTTTTGGGGCATTTCCTTTCGCGGGCAGTAGGCCCACCCACAAAAGTGAGGTACCATTTTTATTGGGAGACTTGGTGAAACGCTTGGTGGAAGGAAATTTGTGGCTCCTTTCTAATTCCAAAACTTTCTGTCACCGAAATGAGAGGAAAAATTGTTTTTGGGCCAAATTTTGAGGTTTGCAAAGGATTCTGGGTGACAGAACCTGGTCAGAGGCCCACAAGTCACCCCATTTTGGATTCCCCTAGGTGTCTAGTTTTCAAAAATGCGCTGGTTTGCTAGGTTTCCCTAGGTGCCGGCTGAGCTAGAGTCCAGAATCCACAGCTAGGCTTTTTTTTTAAAACAGCTCTGTTTTCTTTGAGAAAATGTGATGTGTCCACGTTGTGTTTTGGGGCATTTCGTGTCATGGGTGCTAGGCCTATCCATGAAAGTGAGATACCATTTTTATCGGGAGACGTGCGGGAACACAGAATAGCAAAAAAAATGTTATTGCCCCTTGTCTTTCTCTAAATTTTTTCCTTCCAAATGTAAGACTGTGTGTAAAAAAGATGTCTATTTAAGAAATGCCCTGTAATTCACATGCTGGTATGGGCACCTCGGAATTCAGAGATGTGCAAAGAACCACTGCTTTTCAACACCTTATCTTGTGGCCATTTTGGAAATACAAAGGTTTTCTTGATACCTATTTTTCACTTTTTTATATTTCAGCAAATGAATTGCTGTATACCCGGTATAGAATAAAAACCCATTGCAAGGTGCAGCTCATGGAAGGGGGCTGAAAGCACAAAAAATAGTAAAAATGGGGTATAACCCAGTAAAATGTCAAAATTGTATTTAAAAATTATTGGGTTTTCTAATTCAAGTCTGCCTGTTCCTGAAAGCTGGGAAGAGGGTAACCTTGTCACTGCAAACCCTTTGTTGATGCCATTTTCAGGGAAAAAACCACAAGCCGCCTTCTGCAGCCCTTTTTTCCCATTGTTTTTAAAAAAACTAAATTTTCACTGTATTTTGGCTAATTTCTTGGTCTCCTTCAGGGAAACCCACAATGTCTGGGTACGGCTAGAATCCCTAGGATGTTGGAAAAAAAGGACGCAAATTTGGCATGGGTAGCTTATGTGAACAAAAAGTTATGAGGGCCTAAGCACAAACTGTCCCAAATAGCCAAAAAAAGGCTCGGCACAGGAGGGGAAAGGCCTGGCAGCGAAGGGGTTAAGGGCCAGTGAGGTCAAGATCGAGGATGGGCGTGGGACAGAAGTGTCTGACGGCTGGCAATTTTAGGCGGTGTCACTGCAAGGATGGGGTTCACACCTGATTGAATACAGTAGTCTGATCCTGTAGATTATAGATGACTCTTTCGTGTGTGGCTATGCGGGTCATTGCCACAATCCATTCCTCCGGGGTTGGATAAACTACTGATCGCCAGTGGCGGGGGATACATATTTTTGCAGTTGCTAGTGCCGGATGCAACAGTCGTCGTTGCGGTCTGGACAGGGCCAGGAAGGAAGCCATATTGTGCATTATGATAAGGGAGGGGGAGAGCGGTATCTGAAGTGGTACGGATTCAGCCAGAGTGAGTCCCACAGCTTTCCATAAAGTCTGGACCTTCGGGCAGTCAATTAGAATATGAAGAAAATCGCAGTGTGACTCTGGGCAACTCCACCACTTCATGTCCGGAAGAATCCCTGTTCTGTATAATTTCGCTGGGGTCCAGTACAAATCATGAATTACCTTGAAGAGACGAATTTTAGCCGAGCTTCTCGAATACCCCTGTCCAGAGCCTCCAAAATGTCCGTCCAGTACTCTGTGTCAAATGTTCGCTGCAGGCGGGCTTGGCATTGTAGGCGTAGTTTTTTCAGAAGAGGTTGCGAGTACAGATGACGCGTGATGACCTTATAGAGGCCTGCCATAATACCTTTGTGCTTTCCCCATGTCTTTAACTAAGTTACCACAGGCAAAGTATGGAGTCCCCAGCGAATGGTGTCAGCACTCTGTTGTAAACAGTGTTTGAGTTGAAGGTATCGCCATTCCTGCCATGGGTGGAGGTTAAATTCCTCCTGCAGCTTAGCGAAGGATTTGGGTGCTCCCTTCTCCAAGACTTGAGCAAGGTTAATCATACCAGCTCTGCTCCACTGCGGCCAGTTAAGCACCTCTTTCCCTATCTGTAAGCTGTTGTTGTTCCATAAGGGGGACTGGGCGTGCAGGAGAGGATCTACCCCAAACAGGCGGTGGACACTACACCAGGCCGCTCGGGTCACATTTAAGATCGGATTCGCTGTACTGGAAGACGGAAGATCATCACTGTAAAGTCTGCCGAGTCCCCTGTCATAGGAAAGCAGCATCCTCTCCAGAGCTACCCACTGCGGTGGCGACAGCAATCCAGGCGTTGTATGGTACAGTTGTGAGAGGAGCAGAGCTAGGGCGTAATGTTCCACCGAGGGAAGTCCCATTCCCCCATGAGAGCGGCACGCCAGCAGCTTAGCTGATGGCAGACGTGGTCGCATAGAGCCCCACACAAAGGGTCAGGGTATTGTTAATGTCCCTCTGTACCCCTGTTTGGGAGGCCATGTTGGTACTGTGTGCCTTCCACTGTTCATGGATATCCCTATGTATGTCACACTGCAGCTGTTTGATCTCCCGGAGTTCTGCAAGTACCTGGCCCATCGCGTCTTGCACCTCCTGATAGACCCCCCCAGGACATGGCTGATGGTGTCCTAGTTAGGATCATCCCCAGTGGCCTAACCCCACTGGCCCACATCATCCCACACCTACACCCTACCCCCACGGCCCGGTGCCCTTGCCCCTCCCACTGGTTTCAGGACCATCATTGTCAGAGGTGTTGTGCTGCAACTCAGGATCCCTGACTGGGGCACAAGATGATAGACTCTGTCCTAGAGAGACAGGTTGGGGGGGGGGCGAATGGCTGCCTGTGATGTCAAGGCAACCTGACCGGTAGGTGGGGTAGTGGCCACAGTGAGATTCACTTTTGGGGTCTGGCCAGTGTGTCCAGATGGGCCAGAACCATCTTCCACATCCAGATGTCCAGGAGTGTCTTCTTCACTGAGGGCTTGATCCATTGGGGTAGTGGCATCCTCTTCCGTGGTCTCTATATGGTCAGTGGCAGCTCAAACTTTTGATGTGAAACATACAATGTTACTGGTTATATTGTGACATCTACCTCCAAAAGTTTACAGTGACATTTTGCAAAAACTTTGTACATAGTCGATTTGTAGGTTATCCAATTGCGACAGGTACCTATGCTATTGGTTGTATTAACCTGACATTTGTGAAGCATACCAATTCCATTTAAGTCAAGCAGGTACTGAAATGTGCAGGTCATTAGCATTTGAGTGGATGGGCTGAGAATGACATCTTACCACTAGTGCAGGCAAAACACTGGCTAGGTAAGATATGACTTTGACCATTTTGAGGCCTAGTTGTTTGTTAACCTGGCTGATTCAGGACTTGTTGTATATGTGATTGGAGGCATCATGTGGTCATTGCTTTGTGAACGCATCTGCTGCCAATACCATTCTGGTGATTCATCTTGAGGCCTTTGGGATCATTGTTTTTCATACTGGGTAAGGTGTCCTACCTGTACTCAATATTTTCATGTTGGGTCAGCAGGTCAAGATGGAGCTAGGTAGCAAGACACATAGCAGAGTTGAGTATTATCTGTATCTTGGTCCCTCCCAGCTAAGTAAACTTCATTAGGGAATTGACAAACAGTGGGCTTTGGAGAAGAGAACACTGTTCTGGTGTTTGGAGTTACAGATGCAGGACCTGCTGGGAGTTGCAGTCAGGTCACTCTAACTACACCCCAAAACTTGACAAATCTTATCCCCCCAGGTGAATAAACTTCATTTGGGAATTGCCAAACAGTGGTTTTTGGAGAAGAGAGCACTGTGTGGTGTTTGGAGTTATAGATACAGGGCCTTCTGGGAGTAGCAGTAAGGTCCCTCTCTCTAGTGTACATGCTTGACTAATGCTTTCCTCCTGGTGAGTACACTTCAATTGAGAGTTCACCGAAAGATGTATTTGGGCAAGTGAACACTGTGCTGGTGGTTGGCTTGGGAGAAACAGTGCCTGCTGAGAGTTGCAGTCAGGTCACTCCCTCTACTTCCCAACACATGATAAATGGTATCATCCCAGGTGAGTACACTTCATGTGTGAGTTCACAAACAGTGGTCTTTAGAGAAGAGGACACAGAGCTGGCTAAGTGAAGTAACATTAACAGTGCCTCCTGACCTTAGCAGTTATGTCAGTCCCTGTCCTACACACACTATTCGTAAGTTATCCTCCCAGGTGAGTATACTTCGATTAGGAGTTTGCAAACAAGGATATTTGGAGAAGGAAACAGTGTGCTGATGTTTGAAGTTACAGATATCGGCCCTGCTGTGAGTTGTAGTCATGTAACTCCCTGTACTACACACACGACAAATGTTATCCTCCCAGGTGAGTACACTTCACTGGGAGTTAACAAACAAGGGTATTTGGAGAAGGAAACACTGGTCTGGTATTTTTAGTTGTAGAAAAGTGCCTGCTCAAATTTGTAGTAATGTAACTTCCTGTAATACACACGCTATACACAAATGTTCTCACCTCAGGTTAGTACACTTCAATTGTGACATGCCAAACAGGGGTCTTTGAACTGGTGGATGCTGGGCTGGTGAATGGAGTGACAATAAGGGTGGTAAAATGTGAGCAGTAAGCATGCATGACATGGGTATTTGGTGTCATTTTTTGTATTGTGACTTAATGGGGCACTGGGAGGGTCACTGCCAGTCTTCCTGACCTGCAGCTGGTGCCTGGAGACCAGGGAACAGACCTTGCCCCTGGGTTGGTCCACCTCTGCCTGATGTCCTCCTTTGTGCCCAGGGTGGTGCCTACGGCATTCACTCTGTCGATTTTCCTGTCCCACATTTCCATTTTCCAACTGAGAGAAGTGTTCTCGACTTGGGCTCCAAACAATTGTGGCTCTAGTCTTATGATTTCATCGACCATGACTCTTAACTCATCTTCTGAAAAACAGGGATTTTTGGAACAACATGGTGAAAAAAAACGGGTGACAGTGACAAATTAAAGAGGGGTAGTAAGAAAGGGTGTGACTGGACAAAAGTGTGTGCAGGGTGCTGTATGGGAGGGTGAAAAAAGTGGTGCCTAGTATCTGTGTAGAGTGGAAAAAAGTCACTCTGTCTTGCTGGGTCTTACAGTGAAAATGCAGAGGATTGTGGTGAGTGAAGGGGTGTGTTTCATAGTGTCCTTTACAGGTGTGTCCTGTGCGGCAATGTGTGTCAGCTGTGTTGTTTTCAAATCTATCCAATGTGCTGCTGTGTATAATTTTGGTGACTGTGAACTGCTGTGGCTTAGACCGCCATTGGGTGACCGCAATGGGTGCCCTCCACTTTGGATTTGTAATAAGATCAGTGGTTGGTCTCTGTGCTGTTGAGGCTGGAGGTTGGACCACCTATGTCCAGGCCTCCGCGCCACTGTCGGCCAGCCTTTTTTGGTTGGCAGTCAGTGGTCCTGCCTGTATGACTCTTAAAATGGCAGTCTGTGAGACCACAACCATGGTGGTCTTTTTAGGACTGCCAACATGGCGGTCTGATAATCCTACCGCCAAACTCGTAATGAGTCCCTAAGTCCTTTTCCACTTTAGGATCCTTAAAATAAAAACGTTACATTCTGACACCCCCTATCCACTCAACACTAGAATATATTTTTCAGACTTGGCACAGAATTACGAGGGAAAGAGACTGCTACACTTAGGTGTCTGGTCATCTATGTTTTGCTGCACTGACACTAGTGTCAAGCTTTCCCCTGGGCCTACACAGTACTTTCTGAAACATGGACACAGAATCACAATTGTAAGTTGATCTCTGGCTGGAGTGTGAAGTCCTAAAGGTTACAAGTGTTAGTCACAATAAAATATATTAGTGAGTTGATTTACAAAAGCAAGACCTGCACTGTGAAAATGTATTTTATTTATTCTTCTTCTGTTCACATTCGTTTTCTTTCTCAGGTTACATGGTTAGAGCCACACCAAATTGTGATTTGTATGTGGCTGGATCTGATCTTAGGTGGCATGATGGGACAAAAAAAGATAACTTGGGATGTGGCCTGAATATTTAACTATGGCTCGAATCAATTCAAGCATTCCATCCATTTATATTTTTAGTTTTCATTGTCACTTCAAAATACGGTGGGTATGCGCAGATGAGAGTCCTGTTCTCACTGTGCCATTTGGAATCGAAAGGTATCCCACTGAAGAGGCTCAAAAAGGTCGAAACAGATCTTCAGTTGCTTGTGTTCCAGTTCAGGGAGAATCTGTCGTGGTGGTTTGAGCCGGAATGATGCTGCTGGACCAGAAACAAGGCTGATTTGCAAATGACTGGGTCTAATATGAGGTAGCAAGGTGGACAAAAAACATTGGACTGGGATGGGGCCCAACTTATTACTATGACTGAAATAGTATTCTTGTAACTAGAAGTTAGAACGCTTTTTTGATTGGTACCTTTTTCTAAGTGCATTATTCTTCAGTTGGACAATTCAGATAAGACCATGTCCTTTTTATCAATATGTCTCACTTTTTTCCCTTCTCTAGCCATGCAATTTTCAATGAGAGGTTTCACATTTTTATCTTTGTGTAGGGATAGGTATTTCAATCTAGTACAAAGTCACTGTTACACTTTTTTTTAGCACTTTGTTACAAACAAGTATTAGAATTGAAGCTGAGTTGTTTTGTCAGTGGATGTGTATTTTCTGATGCACTAAAGGTCCTTGTCCGAAGTACATTTCAATAGACGTTTGAAACTACTTTATTTAATTAAATATGTCCCACTTTACTCAATTCATAGTGACGCATTGAATTGGTCGAGCACTATATCTTATAACATAAATTGAAAAACCAATAACATAAACTAACTCAAAACAACTTCTGTTGATAGAAGTGTATTCTAGTAATGAAGCAGATAAAATGAGTTTTAAACATGCAAAACACTTTTGACTTTAAAATACAATTACACGAAGTACTCAACACTTAGTCCCCCAGAGAGAATATCAGTAAAATGAATGCTCATTTCAATCAGGCATGCAATATTGGGAATAAAAGGGCAGCTTTGAGACACATACATTAAATAGCAGGCACATTATCAGCATTTCTTGTATGGTGACAACATAAGGAAATTGGTTGTTCTGAAATTGGGTTAGATTGTTAAGGATTTTCTTTCACAGAAAGTAAACTGCAAATTAGTCTGAAAGGCAATTTGAACAATCAGGACCGCACAAAATACAAATTCTAAAATACTTCCCTTACTGTATTTAATTATTTTAAAGTACAGGCGTCAGTAAAGCTATACTTACATTGTCAAAGTGGCAAATCTAAAGGTAGCAATCTTTTTCTCGTTTGGGAAAATAAATGACATTCGATGTGTTTTCCCTTAGTATATAGAAACAAAAGCTTTATACAGTAACACATGCTGCAGGCCTAATCCATTATATGATCAATTCATGTAGATTAATAGCCAATTGAAAAATAAATAAATAAAACATCGTACCTCTGACTCGGGTGCAAAATGTTTCAATTTACACCCAGCTCCAGGTCACCACTTGGGAGTGTGCCTTTCAAAGGATGTTGGTTTTAATGTTTTACATGAGATAAGTTGTTTGAGGTGTTTGACATTCTCCTCTTTTTTTCTTCCTCTATCCATTTTTCTTCTCTTTTTGCTTAAAACCTTCTTTCTTTCTCCATTTCTTTCTCTATCCTTACAAACATGGGCTGGCGTGCGTCTCTATCTACGTTTTTTGCCTCGTCCTTTAAAATGTAACCTACCACCTAGAGAAGCCAATGTTAGTATTAATTGACTTAATAATAAAATATACTAATGAAAATATACCAAGAAGTTCAAAAAAATCGCGTGACCTTGTAATTAAATCAAACTGCTTTATGTGCATGGGCTGTTCTGAATTTGTATCACGTCTCCCTGTTATTTGGGGTGTTTCTAGAAAAACGTACAGTAAGTGGGTCACCGGTAATTAAGCATAAGCTACTAGGTGTTACCGTTATATATAAAGGCACGACCATCATTATTCTTCCCCCTCAAATATTAGATTTCCATTAAGTTCGATCTTATGTAAGCTATTGCAGTGCTTCATGTATTTTAGTTGTGTACTTCTTGATCTAATTTTTTCAAAGTCGAGCTCATAGAACGTCATAAAGGGCATCTAACTTATAATTATGTGCTGCTCTCTCTAAGGCTTTCCATCTTGTATGAGTATAAGTTTGGGTGTGTGTACCTTTCCTTTATTGTTGTCAGCCTGTCCGGCCACAACAATTACAAATTACGATATGGTAACTTAAAATTGGTGATAAGATATACAACATATCAAATAATAATATTTATGATTAAACATAGATCACTTATATTCAGACAGTCCTTGCGACACCATGAACAAATCAAGCTATTGCAGAGTATGCTCTAATACTCATAACCTTCCCTTTTCACTCATTAGACTATTAAGCTAGTGGCTCTAATTATCCTATGCTTACATTCTGCATACACTTCATCTATCTAATCTACAATGCCCCAGTCTACAAGATTCACTGCATTAATAATTAGCAGAGGTGACCCCAACCATCACATCTCTATGGAACGCCTACCCAACTGTTCTCATAATCTGTGATCTTAATAAACTAAAAATGATAAAAACTGCACAAAATGTACGGCTCTTATTTTCCATGCTTCATAAATATATGCTGAAACAGCCCGCACAATATCTTTTTCAACACTGCCCATAAACAGGGCTTCAGGTTCCTTACAAGTCCTAACACCATGCTTTCTAAAAAATGGATGTAAAAACAGACGGTGTGAAGAAATTGTAAAATGGCATAGTAGAAGAAAACGGACAAGTGTTTCTTGGCCCCCCAAATGGCAGGGACAGCGGGCCAACCTCCCTATTTCACCAATGTGCCATTTGTTAGTTACTGATAAAGCACCCATGCAAAACTTGAGGTAGAGAGATCTTTTGTCCACCGGGTACATTGTGTCGATAAAGGCAGCTGGTTTACATTCTGAATTAAACGATATGTAACGTCTTAACAAGGGGCCAGATTAATTGAAGAGCCTCTGTGTTTTGTGGACCCAATAGGTCCTTATTACTGCAGGAAGACTGTCCGTCCTAATTTTATCTGGATGTATTCAAATGTCTTTTAGGTCCAGGGCCACCAGTGTCGTTTTGACATGGTTAAACCAAGATAACTTTTGAAAGTTTTGAAGTTTCATGATGTCTATCAGCGCGTCTTTATATGGTGTTACATCCTCCTTGGACCAAAATCGGAACCAGTATTTTATTGGTGCCAGGGCCGCAAGATCTTCAATTTTCACCATTTGTAAGTCTATTCTTATGGCATCCATTGGGGTGCCACAGCCTTGGCGAAGTAGGCGACAAATAAAATGGTTTTCAGTTATTTGTATGTCAGGGATCTTTTTAAAGCCCCAGATTTCCATGCCATACAATGCTGCAGCCCTTGCTTTCATTTGATATGCTAGTATTACGTGTGTTACAGAATGGTTACCCACGGCTTTGGCAAATCTTTATACAGCTCCAGCTTGTTGTATTAGGGTGACTTTGTTTTTATGTGCCTGGGGGTTCCAGTTCATTTTATCGTCTACCCGACAGCCCAAATAATCATAGGTTGTAACATGATCCAGCGGCCTGTTCTTAACCTTGAAAGTCACCCACAGTTTCCGTTTTTGGTTAAGAATCATGTACTTTGTTTTGTGTATGTTTATTGTCAGATTCTTTGAAGCACAGAAGTCCTCTAAGCCCTATATTAAATGATGCATTGCTACCTCATTCATGCTAATAGCAAAGCATCATCCGCAAAGAGCAATATTGGTATACTATCATTTGCAAGTTTAGGCACATCTAAGTTTAAATTCTTCAATTTGTGGGCAACCTCATTAATGTAACAATTAATTAAAAGTGGGGCGAGAAGGCACCCTTGTTTGACCCCTCGTTGGATTGGTATCTCCACTGTGAACTCGTTTTGTGAGCTATATCTAACACTTGTGGAATTTCCAGTATGTAATAGAATTAGCAGCCTTAAGATTTTTCTTGGGATGCCCATCTCTGCCAAGAGGTGCCATAGCTCCGGGCGGTCCACACTGTCAAATTCAGTCTGAAGGTTGATGAATACCAAATACAATGGTGTATTCTTTAGGGAGACATATTTGGAACAAATTAAGGTCATTATAAAAAGTTGGTCCACCGTGCTTTGGCCTCTCCTGAACCCCGTTTGGTATGATGATAGTAAATCTCCTTCTTCTAGCCAAAGCGCTATATGCGATTGCAGCAGCTTGCCAAAACAATTTCCCGCGCTGTTGAGAAGAGAAATAGGCCTAAAATTGCACAGGTTGTCTCATGGACCCTTTTTGTGAATTGGAACTATTATTGATTTTGTCCACAATGATGGAATTTCCTTGAGACGCCAGACAATATTACATAGTCAAGTTAAAACAGGTAGCCATAATCTGAGGTGGCTGCGATAAGTGTCTGAAGATATTATGTCTGGACCAGCTGCCTTACGTGGTTTTTGTGAGAGAATGGCTTGCTCGACTTCCTTTTCGTTAAATTCGGACTCTAGTATGTTGACACAAGACATGGCATAGGTCAAATGTACAAGCATGGTCTGTGAGTTAGTAATACAAACTGGCTTATTGAATAAATGACTTGTGGAAACTTTAGGCCACTGGGGCTTTGTCTCATAGTTCTTTGGCAGCTTCATTGTCTTGTGAATTCTTGTTCTACTTACTGCCAGCCTTTGTTTATGCCCTATTGGGTCCATTATAATTTCTGATGATAAGTTATTGTCTCCTTGATGTTGGCCTATGGAGTGATCTTTTGGATCCTTAAAGGCTTCCGTTGATACTATGTCATCACCTTGATACAAAGCTGTAAAATGGTCAACCCATTGCTGTGGGTTGATATTCAGTTCCAGGTTTTTTGGTGGCCCGTCACATCCCTTCCTAATTATTTCCCAGAAGGTTTTCAAGTTTCCTGCCGAGATTGCATCTAAAAGTTCTCCCCAGAGCTCATGAGGAAAGATGTTCTTTTAATATTTTAATATCTTCTTGTATTGAGAACTATAGACTAAGAATTGTTGATAATTTCTCTTGCTCGTGTGCCGATTCTGCAAAGCCTGTGAAAGGGACTTTTTTAATTTTAGGCACTCGACATCGAACTACCCTTCATTTGCCAACAGGATGTTTCTATCTATCTTAACTCTTTCCTTTGATGTCTTTGATGTTTGTTCCTGAAGATCATTGAAATTTTGCAGCCAGAGAGACGCATCATCGCCTGCCATGACTAAGATTGTGGGGTACAACACGTACCAGGTTTCACTTGGTGGGAAGTTGTGGAGGTCCCCCTCAGCTACTGAATGAATATTTTTCCTATTAGACCTCAAAGCGATTCTTGGCGATTTCTATAAGGCGCTGAAACGGCTTTCAGGTGATCTGTACCTGAGTGCATTATCTCCAATAATAATGGGTCGTAATCACTTTCAATCCTGGCCTCAACTTTCATGTCCCTGATATGATGCCAGGCTTCGATGTTAATCGCTATGTAATCAATGGTACTTTGCCTCCTACCAGCTTGAAGCGTGAAATTCACAACTTTGTCTGAGTTAGTTCTTCCATTTAGAGTGCGCATCCCGCATTCAATTAAGGCCTTGAAAATGAGCTCTCCCTTTTTTGAGCTTCGGCATCGCTCTATGGAGGGAAATAGAATATTCCAAGCATTATCTTATTCGACGGCCAGCTCGTCCCCAATTATGGGTTGTGGATTGGTGTTGAGGTCATCACATATTAAGAGAACGTTACTGCTAGCCTGAAATGAGCGCCCGGCTTTAGTTCCAAAAGGTTGTTCTACCTGGGCTTCTGCTCTTCTCCTTAGGATGTAATCTTTTAACAGTTGCACTCCTGGCTTAACTTGGGCCCAGCTGGATGGAGGAAAGTAAACGTTGACTAGTTCAAGTGACCATGACCTATTTGCCATTGATAGAGCATGCATATTGTTACTTAAAACGGTATGAGTTCCAGCAAAGTTTTCTAGTAGTGATGTTTTAACCCAGATTTCCGGGTCTCTTTCAGGGAAGAGCAATAACCATCTAGATCAATGACGTTTACAGACCACGTTTTCTGGAAACAACTGACATCTTGTTGTTTAATAGATTCTGACTAGTCCTTGTCCTCCATTTTAGATTTTAGACCCACGATATTCCAACGTATACTTTTTAATGACTGTCTCATGTTTCCTTTCATTATCGCAGGGCCCATTATTTGCTACCCACTATGTTGCTGTTGTTCAACCAGTGAGATTTGGGCTTGTGACTCATAGTTTGGCGAGCACTCTTTTTTGGCGTAGTTGCTAACAGGCAAAACCTCATCTTGCTCAAGTCTGGCCGTTGAGGGATTGGACGGAAGGAGCTAATTGTCCCCTGCAAAACTAAGCCAGGTGGTTCCTTGATCAGTTTATTGATGTACAAGTTTTGAGTTTGTCCACTTTTAAGGTATATGGGAGGATATGTTTCATTTTGTGGGGTACATGTTGTTATTCCCCATGTCTTCATCGTGATAGAATGATCTAGGATCTCATTTACTATCCATACAGAGCTCCAGACGGTTTCAGTAGATTCTCCATAGATGGACCCTTTCCTTTGAATGAATCTAACTGATAGTAGATTGCTGGTTGATACGTTATGCAGACCTGGCAGTGGGTTTACAAGATGTATGATGTTACTCCTGTTTAGAATGTTGTGGCTCCCTTTCGAAGAGTACTCCGGACAGAACATAATCGTTGCTTCCTGTTCGTTACTTCTGCCAGAGTTCATTACTACACTCTTTCGCCTTTCTTGAAACTGGCTTCTTTGGGGCCTAGGTTCATCTTAAGGTTTGTTTTTGCTGTCCAATGCAGACCTTGATGACACCGGCCATATCCTCTCGTCCACCTGCTGGGTTGATCTTGCCTAGCTAGTATGTTCATCGCGCAACTCCTTGTGAAGATGGTTTATTAAGGCAGGAGCCATAGGTGTTAAATTGTTTTTGACATTTTCCCCATGAATAATTGTGTTTACACCTGGCTCTCTATTCACAAGTTGAATGTACTTTAATTTTAGGTCCCCCAAGTTAGTTTTAGAGTTGCGAAACGATGTAACTCAAGGCAGGTAAGCACTTTTTGCTGTTGCAATTTGCTGCCCTTCCATCTCTCACAAGCTTCATGTACTTGGGCTAACTGAGCTGTTTTAGGGTTGATCTCCTCTTCCAGGGATATAGCTCTTACATAGCATAATGTCTGGTTTGGCATCTCTGATTCCTGTGTGGTATTTCCTATTCCGCTAAACGGTTCCTCAATTACCCTGTTTACCACTTTTTCTGTAAGCTGGCCATTTTCCATCCTCTTTCTTATTAAGTTCTCATGGTTGTGTTTGAGTCCTCTCCTGTATCCAGTGGGAACATGGTTAATGTAGGAATGGAGGGTGCAACCTTTATCACACAATAGACCTGGGTTTTTGTTCAAGAAATCACCGTTCTTGTCAGGAATTGGTCCTGGAGATTCTATCAGTATACAATGCCCCTCGTTCATCTGGCAGGCGACATTTTTCTTTTGGGGTTGTGTTGTTTCTTGGTTGTGCACTTCTGACTGTCCAGTTTCAGATTTTTGATCTTTTATAATCTGCCTTGTTTTGTTTTTCTTAGCGTTTTTCCCCTTGTTTTTGACCTTCCCCTTTGGTTGCCACATTGTTACCTGGGACTTACTCCATGCAACCATAGTAGTATCAGATACCACAGAAGGTATTCCACTTGATTCTTCTGCAATGCCCTCTGAGTATCCTCCAGTTTCCAAACTGTCTGCGGGGTCCATGAATTGTGTGGCTCTGGTGGGCGTTAGTCTTCTTGGTGATTTTGTAAGCTCAGAGCCTACGATGGGAAGGTTTTTAAGACTGTTTCTGCAGTCCTCAATGATGTCATTGATGACCTTTGGGACTTCCATTAATTTCTCTATCAATGGACCGCATAATCTTTTTCTTCCGATTCAGCCGTCGTTTGTTGTCTTAAATTTTCCCTTACAACACCTTCTACCAAGTCCATTCTTTGATCTATGGCCTTTATAGAGGCTGTAAATTGCCTTATCAGTTCGAGTTGCACTTCGAGTTTTTCAGACTGGGTCATGAGTGCTGCTGCTATTGAATCTGGTGTTATACACTTGGTCTTCATTATGCTAAGTATGGGTTGGTGCAGTGGAGGATCTTTTTCGTGCTCCATTGAGCTTTGAACCTGGGCGATCAGGAATTGCGTGTCTTGACCGTCAGATTCTCTCCCGCCTTTAGCCATGTCACCCCTTAGTGTGATTACATCCAGGAAGTTTAAGTCATCCGATAAAATGCTATCCAGATCAGGGTTGATGTTACAAATTGAGTTACCAAAGGAGAAATTATCGAGTGAGGAGAAGTCCTGGCTGGGTGATCCTGGGTCCAATCTGAACAGCTTCTCCTGTCTGTCCGAAACAAAGTTATCCATTCCAATCTAAATGAAAGAGAAGCATGGATCTGGGTTGGTCTCATAATTTGAGTAATTGGTGAGTGAGCTGACTTGGATCCCTTCCCAGCTACGTTATGGGAACGTACCATTTCTGGGTGGATACTTTTTGATTTTGTTTGAGTCATCTGGACAATCTGAGGTAAAGTCTCAGGACCATGTGGACCTCGTGGATCTTGTGGCCCCATGTATTTGTGAAGAGACTCTTGGATCTGCCCCTGGTTCTTCTTTGCTTCTTCAGATGTACTCCCCTCAAAAGGCTGCTTACGCTGTAATGGCAAGGAAAGACATTCTCTGTCAGGGAGACGGCCCTTACTTAGGTAACTGTACTTTGGTTTAAGTAATGGAGATGAATCTGGCTGCCAGGCTACTGTTTCAGCCTTCTCTATTTTGTCAACTCCACTGTCACCCTGCGCTTGCTCAGAGTCGACATGTGGCGTGTACTGCAAAGTCTGTTTCTGTTCAGCGATCTCGTTCAAATAGTTGTAGTAATTAGTTATGGCCCGGAGTATCTGTACCGGTTGTACCATTTTTTACCCATATATATCTCCCTGTTTCACTTATGAAGTCGCCCGGACTTATATCTCTTCCTTCTATATCACTCCTCAGTGCTTTTGTGCTCCTAGTGCTGTCTGTTTTGCCCTGCTTCTTCGGTGAGCAGGGTCCTGTCAATACCCTGGGGGCTGGTGGTTGGAACTCCTAGGGACCTGGAAGTCAGACCAATCTCCCAAGTCACGCCCTTGTCCATTTTATGCTGTCTTCCGGTTGTGAAGCCCCTCACATGGGACTCTATTCTCTCTACTGGCCCTGGGATTGTTATCGTGTTTCCACCGTCCAGGTCCAGCCCCTCCACTGCCTCCGGACCCCCGGAAACCTGGTCCCTTTGCATCTGTCCTGTAGCGTGTTCCTGTTCTTGTACTTGCATCTCCTTGATCTCCCACTGGTTTCGTACATGCTGAGGGGTCGAGTTTATTACTTTGGGTAGGTAGCCCTGGGTATCACCTAGCTATATCTCTGATGCAGGTTGGCAGTGGCAGAACACCGAGACACAGCAAGCCGCACCAAGCTAACGAAGGCCGCTTCCGCTGTGTCCCACAGCCTGAGGCTCTAAGCCTACCTGCCAGCAGTCGACCCTTGGCCCTACCTGCTCCAATGTAATGTATCAGTGGCCTCACCGGTGGCTGGTGGTCTCTCAGCATTCAGCGTTCAGTTAATTGTCTGATTATCAGGGCAACCATGCTCTGCCCTGCACCTCCCAGTGTGTTCTCCTCTGGGCCTCTAGACCTTTTGAGCCCCAGGGTAGGGCAGGTGCCTGTCCCACACCAATGAGAGGCCCAAAACCAACTGCAGAGGGGCTGAAGGGGTATGCAGCACTATGGGGGAGGGGGGACAGGGCGGCCTGAGTGAACAAGGCTGGGGGCAGAGCAGAGCAGAGCAGGCAAAGCAGGGCAGCTTGCCCGCAGCTTACCCGCTCTCAGCTGCCCTTCCTCCCCCGTCAGCTGGCCCGTCAGCTGGCTCGCTTGCATGGCAATTGCACGCCCTCCATCTCCTCTTCCAATAGTCGGATCAGGTCGGGTCAGGTCAAATCAGGTTGGGTTTCAGGTTGCTTTTCGGGTTATGAATCGTAGTCGCACTGGTCAAGGCACCAACACAGCACAACAGAGACCGGCAGCGGTACAAGCCGGCACCAAAAGAACAGGGTGGCGCTGCCGCCGCTGGTGTGGTACAGTGGCCTTGCACCTTGCTTCTTCTCCTCTCCCTCCTGCTTCTCCTCCTGCGTCAGTGCTACGTTGCAGCGTCATGAGCCAGGAGTCAACGCAGGTGTGTGTAATTGTTCTGCAAAAACAGTTCATCCCTTGCTGCCCTCTTCAACAGATGCTCTCCACTGAGTACTGCCCTAATTAGTTTGACTGCTACAGATCAAGGCCGTTATCAGGTAACATTTAAATATGATTGGCATATTTGTAGGAGACACATAGACTCATCTATTTCCCAGACTGTGTGAGAGAGAGTGTGTGTGTATGCGGGGGTGAGTGTATGTGTTGTGTGAGTGTCCAGTGTAACATCTTCAAGTCGATCAGTTAGGGTGAGACTTTTGGCAGCTGGTGGTGTGTGTGTGTGTGTGAGTTACAGTAGCTGCTACTGTGAGGGAGATCAAGGTAGTGATTTGCTGGCCATGGTGAGGCAGTAACGGCACAGGTTATTATG
The DNA here is from genome assembly GCF_031143425.1 of Pleurodeles waltl. Lineage (NCBI taxonomy): Eukaryota > Metazoa > Chordata > Amphibia > Caudata > Salamandridae > Pleurodeles > Pleurodeles waltl. The sequence goes on from NC_090447.1 coordinate 504,144,702, forward strand.
CTCTGTTAAACCAGACGCACAGAGGCAGGTGGATGTTACACAACAGAAAATGAAAGTGTGTAGGGTATCTTCTGCTCCTAAAGAGCATAGAAGACTATAAACAGTCAGATGTGCCATATGTGCCACCTCAAAATGCCCCATAGCCATCAGACACACTTTAAACCTCTCAGCGCTAAGAGACAGCCAGACTGATGGGCAAATGCCGAACTACAGGCAGGTCAAGTGAAGAGAAGCAAGTAGCTATGCAGAACGTTGAACAGATATATGAGGAGAGAAACACCTACAGAAGCAGGTAATATCAGGCCTCACGGCACACACTGTACAGAAGACATATCTAGCGAAAGTGTTATAAAGGATTAGTTTTGCAAAATGGGATTCTGATATTATCCCAAGGCATGCACGAAAAACAGAGGTTTCTTTACTAGCATTCTGGCATGGGTTTTTTCAACCCGCAGCATGAAAAGTTGGATGTTTATCAGAGAGTGGTAGTGGGGCTCAAGGAAATAGTACCTATTAGTTGACTGCACCTACTCAAGATGTGTAGATGAGTATTCAACATAAGGACAGAGAGTTTGAAAAAGTAAGACAAGAAAGGGAAGCTATAGTGTTGTCAGTCAAAATATAATAGGATTATGCAGATGGTGAGGGGAAGACGTGGAAATAAAATGTAAATGGAATATTTCTGGTAGGCAAAAATGGAGTCAGGGTGAACCACAAGTAAGATACAGCACAGGCGGCATACATGTAAGGTGACGTATGTAATGATATTGATGGTGTTGGGAATGCAGTTGCAACCGAGAAGAGTAGACAACATACAATGACAAGTTCAGCAAGAACCTTTTGTGCAAAGTTGGTTAGAAGGGCAGAGAAATTGCAAGCATATTCTCGCCATAGATTCTGGAGTACCTTGTTTCAACCAGAAGCTTTCCTCTTTAGCCCACCACGGCAATCCACAGACACACCCATTGATGGTCCTTCAGCTGAGCAAAGAGGGACAATGCACATAAACTTTTTGAAACTGCGTAGAGAGATGCCAGTATTGTGCTTTGGGAATCTTATTACAAACAGAAAGATTACATTAGATAAAGAGGCATGTGGGTACTGCAATCAACCAACTGCCTCATGTTTTCAAACAATGCCATACAAAATTACATCCATACATACATGGAGGATTTGAATCAATACACTTTCACTACTGGTCTGTACAAATGTCGCTCCTACCACACAACAAAGTATAGGATAATGGACAAGCCCACTTCAACCATTGGATACGTTCCCTTTGATGGACCACATCTTGCCCTTGCGCATGTATTAATACATAGAGCTAAAAAATAGACTCCTCAAAATAGAACTTTTTAGAAACTTGTACACACAGTTTTTACCCCAATAAGTTAAAGAGGGGTAAATATGGGGAAAACTTACAGGTAAGGAGAAACGGTAGTGAAGTTGATCAAGTGAAAGGTATTTGTCTACGCAAGGATTAAGGCAAACGTATATGAACAAGAGAATCTGTTGTTAGCTGGAAGGAAAAACAAGAAACATGAATTGAGCCGAATCACCACAAACAACAGTGAGGGAGAATTAATCAGGAAGATTATGAAAAAAAATTGGTATTTATTTAGAAATGACCCCTTAATAGGGAATAAGGTTCTAAGCAAGCCAGGGATCTCCTTTAGATGGTCTAAGTACATAAACTGTGATTTAGTCAGAAAAAGGTCAGAAATGGTACAGAGAACCAATTTGTTTGGAGCGCAGTCATGGATTTAGGAAATGCAGCAGCTGCAAATTGTGTCTGTATGATATAAACAAAAGTGAGTTGGGGTCTCCATCTCATAGATTTCTGCAAAATAAAAGAGCTATTCCACTGAATAAGTGAATATATGAGAGGATACCTGTTGGACCTGACCCTTTCTGCAGGGTCATCCGCATCCTTTTGAATTACTACTTCCTGTTTTGCTGAATTTGTTTTTGTTTGCTTTAGGACTCTGGGCACTTTACCACTGCTAACCAGTGCTAAAGTGCATGTACTCTCTCCCCTAAACATGGTTTGATTGGTACATTCTAAATTGACATAGTTAATTTGCTTATAAGTCCCTAGTTAAGTGCACTACAGGTACCCAAGGACTGTAAATTAAAGGCTACTAGTGGGACTGCAGCACTGATTGCGCCACTCAGTCAAGTAGTCCTTAAACATGTATCAGACCTGCCATTGCAGAACCTGTATGTGCAGTTACACTGTCATGTCGACATGGCCTTAAAGAAACACTTGCACACCTTTAATTCCCCTTTTATAGGTGTGTCACCTCTGAGGTACGTTTAAGTTTTACATGTCCAGGTAGTCAAAAATTCATTTTCACTACTTTGAGGCCCACCCCTCTCATAAGCTAACATTGGGAATTTCTTATTATATTTAAAAAGCTGTAGTTCCTAATTGAGAAGAAGTAGACAGGTCATGCTTAGTATCCATGGAGCTGTAATGAGAAATCATCCGTAATCGTAATGTCAGATTTATTGTTATGATTTTGAAAATGCCACTTTCACAAAGTTGACATTTTCATGCTCTTATCTTGATGTGACTGCAGCCTATCTTCAATACACATATGGGCTGGGTGACAGCTGAACTTTGTGTATTCCCATCAGACAGACACACACGAAGGGAGTGTAGGTGTGACTGATGGGCCATCAACACTGGAACTGTGTAATTTTTAGCTGCACCTCTACACGTTAGAGAAGTAACCTAAAAATGTATTCGACATCTTATACATTGTGTGCCTTAATTTTATTAATGTAAAGTTCAGTACCAAAATGTATTATTTAAGGTGCATTCACTGTAGAAGACTAGAGATGCATATATGCATGTGTATTAATGTTTAATTTTAACATGTACATGTGTAGTTCTCATTTACATGTATACCTAAACATTTTGGATTTTATTGTTTTATTTAAGTTTTCATATATGTATATTCATGTATCCATATATAATTGTTGCATTCATTCTGTAATCATGAGATCCATTTATAATCATATATTCTGAATGTGCATTGAAAGCTTTATTAAGTTAGCATAACTAAAGGCCTTAAGCATTTGGGCCCATATTTATACTTTTTGACGCAAAACTGCGCAAATGCAGTTTGTGTCAAAAAGATTATCGCCGGCATGCACCATTCCTGAGCGCAAGCTGGGCACCATGTTCATTGAATGACAGAATCTGGCAGTAAGGATTGGCTAGTATCAAAAGAAAAGACGCCAGCTGGGGGGTGGCGGGGAATGGTAGGGGGAAATGCTGTTAGGGAACCAGAAATGACGCAAGGCTGGTTAACACCAATATATATGGCGTTAACCATCTTAGCATCATTTCTTGACACAATAGCAACCAAAAATGACTCCTGTCTTACTAAAGACAGGAGTCATGCCAACCATCCCAATGGCCATGCCCAAACTGCCAGTGTCCCTGGGCATGTCCATTAGACTCAGTGCCATTCATGTGGGCCCATGTTGTAAGGGGCCGCCAAGGGCATAGGCAAAACAAAATTGTATACTTACCTATACTTACCCATACTTACCCAGGAGGGGTCCCCCAACCTCTGGTGTCGCTCTAGTGTAGGTGGGGGTGTTGCTGGGACATGGGGTGGGCATCTGTGGACCCATTCCATGGTGTTTAGCCATGTAAATCAGTCCACAGCTACCCTAACGTCTGGTCTGACCCAGGCATTTAATAATGGCGTTAAGCAGGCTTAACGCCATTATTTAGGTCCGCCTCCCACCCATGTGCTATCTTTGCACAGGGGATAAATATGACGCTACGGGCTTAGAGTTATTTTTGGGACAAGAACGCCTACCTTGCATCTCACTGACGCAAGGTGGGTTCACACATCCCATAAATGGTACTAACTCCAATAGTTTGACACTAGATGTGTCTAGCATCAAAATATATATCTGGAGTTAAGTTTGCACCATTTTAGCTTCAAAATAAATGTCGCTATTGGTTTCTTTTGTTTAACCTCCAACTTGATGTTTTGCTTGCACTACAGTGTTCTTTCCTTGCAGATGCATTCAGGTACCGGGAGCATCGAGGAAGTGTAGGTGGTGCTGCAAGACGTGGACACTCCTAAAACCCTATTGGACCACGCAAGCTTGGTGCTTTCCCCAATGGGGCCCATCCTCTAATATGCAGAGGGTTCCTGCTAATCAGACATTCCCTACTACGGGCTATATACACTATTACTTAAGGATTAGGTAGGTGTATTGGTCCTGAAGAATCGCACTAGATAATTTTGACTAATTAGCGAGAAACATGTTGACCATGAATGAGGAGTAGTACAGGGGATCCTGTACCTACGTTCACTATACTCCGAATTTAGAGATTTAGTGACAACTATCAACACTTTTTGTTTTCTGGGGAGTTTATACCTTATTTTATTTTCTCCCCAAACTCTTGTTTTTAATCATGACAGAGGTCAGATATCTCAATAAATTATGTTTTATCTCTAGTCATTTTTAACAGCTTTTCTTTTTCATACCAATCCTATACCAGCACACTTTTTGAACGGCTGGTGCTAGGAGCTAAGATAAAAAGACTCATGTCCGTGTGCCAGGGAGTCGGTAGACACTCAAGGTCATCTTGATGTTTAAAGCTTGGGATGGGAAATTAGAGTGGAGTTGCCAAACTTCAACCATGAGAAGATGGAAAACTACTGGTGTGGATGACATAAACTTCTAGAAGGTTCTGTAGGTTTAAATGGTATTCACATTGTTAGTAGAGAGCAGATTCCTTTTAGACCCTTAGGGGTACAGATTTCTCTAATGTTTCTTCTATGCTGACACTTTCCTATTTTCCCAGAACTAATTAGGTTTTCCTAACTTTATTTTAGCTTAGGCTTAATTTAGATCAACCTAGATTCATCAATTCTTAGAAAGGAGAAGCAAAACGTATATACCAATCCTAAAATTCTATTTCTTATCTTTTGCTTTGCTTCAACTGAAATTCTTGTATGCTTCATGCCAGTGTGAAGTAAGCTTATTCAACCATTTGATTCACGTTTGGGGATTCTGTATTCATACAGCATGTTTTTAAGATTTTAAGATTGAACCCCGGGACCAGGGTTCAATTCCCGCCTCGGCGGGTCTTGGACTCAATTTCCTTGGACCTGATAATTCTCGCATCGGTGCCTGATCTAATTCATGGGTCCCACTCTGTAACTCTGGGCAATAGCTTGCTTAATCTCCCCAACGGCCCCAACAGTGCTGGGATGCCTTGCTTCACCTTAGAGGTTGCCCAGGAGTGGGCACCTCACAGGGAAAAGCCAGGAGGGGTTCCACAGCGGTATGTGTACAGCGCCTTGAGACCCTAACGGGTGAGTAGTGCGCTATACAAGTACGAAGTTTACAGTTTACAGTTTAAGATTAATTTACATTGGTTTGGCTCTAAATTTGTAATAAACATATTCATCCTATTGATTGTTTCTTGGTCCTAAGTGTGTGGCCAAATGGGTTGCACCGGTAATTGGATTGCACAACTCAACTAACTCCTCTTTACCTCTCAAGCATCCTAAAAAAGTTCATTGGAAGATGAATGGTAAGAAAAAGGGCCCAGAGCTTCAGCAATATCCTAATGGGCCATCTTGCACACAATGGGAGGGAGGAGTTGACACCTCTGAATGGGCAGTGGCCTGCTCCAACAAAAAGGGCTGCAGATCTCCCCGGTAGTGAGTCTGGGGCCACGACAGGAAGAAAGGACCTCTCTGCACTTCAAAGACCCTTCTTTGAAGTCGCCCCCACTTCGAAGGCACAACTGGGTATAACTATTGGACATTTGACCCTACCAACTCAATAAACCGCTGGCCCTGTGGAAGAACTCTGTCAGGAAGAAGGCCTTGTGCTGCTACAAGGACTGACACTCTGGACTGTTGTTCTGGAAGTACTGCTTTTCTGCTCTGCTTCCCTCTGCCCTGCTGAGGAAGGACTGAACCCATCTGACTTGAACTCAGAATGAATAAAGGGCTTGCTGGCCTGCCTCTTATTTTCTGCCGTTTCACGGACACAAAAGGCTTCCAACACACTTGCTAGAGCTCCTGGACCAATCTTCAACTGGCTCCTGCCCCCAGAGAGGCGCCTCTCCAGTCCTGAACCCTTGAAATTGTTTTTTTGAGCTCCTAAAATCAAGTTCTTGGGCTGTTTGTGATGGTGAGCAGGCCTGCTCCCACTGAAACCTTACTGCTCAACTGAGAACTGCTGAAAGTTCATCTCTTCACCCAACAAACATTGCCGATCACAACAATGAGGATACAGTCAGCATGTCTGAAACACCCAGCTGGCTCTTTGCGCCTGCAGGCTATTGCCAGTGACGCTCTACTTGTTCCAGATTAACTTCTTCCTCATGAATGTGACTCTTGACTCGAATCTCGAGAAAGGACTTACTAGTGAACCAAATATTCCAATCATGGATAAACCAATTACAGGGGTCACAAAAGCCAGGGGGTGCAGCGAAATGACATTCATGCGTATACAAAACATGAAGCGTAACACAATACAAAATGTTTAACATTAGGTACATTACTTTTGTTGATATATTTCATTTAGATCATTCCCACAAAGAATGTATTATATCAAAATTGATAATGAGAATGTGTACTTGTACTGTGATAATGATGAACTTATTTTTAATTTCCAATGATAATAGATAATGTTTAACATAAAATATCCCAAACAAGCAAATTTCATGTCAGTACAATATTGGATTCATACATTTGATATTTCTAATTATTTGCAGTATGAAAATATGCCTATAAATGTTTCAGTTTGAGTGATTTGCAATCATGTGCAATACTATGTTTTTATGTTGATGAATCAGTATGTATGTGTGCACTTTATAGGATTCATCCATTGTGGAACTCCGCTATGTGAACAAAGCTGTGATAGTGGTCAAAACATGTCATGGTTGAAGCTAAGGACAAAAGACAGCACCGAAGGCTCCAGTTGTTTTATTGCGGTGAGAAGGAGTGATTGTACCTATCAACCGTTTTAAACTCTAAAACCCAGAGAAATTCAACAGTTGTAGTTAAAGTTACCTCAAGTAATTATAACTCGTGCCCTATGGTAACTATAACTCACGCCCATCAAACATACAGAGCTTTCTCATCAATAATTTCATTTCAAATGTTGCTGTGATATTATCAATGATGTCATAGAAGATGTCATGAGCAGTGTAATATGTGGGGTAAACAGCAGTGCATGGTAAGGGTGTGAGTTATAGTTACCTTAGGGAACAAATTATAATTATAGTTAGAGTTATACCACACATAAAGCCAACCCCTGAAAGCTAAGCGCAGCCAGGCCCTGTTGCCAACCCCGCAGGAAGCCAATCCAACACTACACAGGGGGATTGGGAACTATAACTTGCGCCCATGCCATGCACAGTTTTCTTATCAATAATGTTATTGCAAACGTTGCAGTGACATCAAAGATGCCATACAAGATGTCATTAATGTCATAATATGTGATTAGCTGTGCACGGCGAAGGCGTGAATTATAGTTACCTTAGGGTGCGCGTTATAGTTACTTGAAAGAACTCTAACTTTAACTGCTGAATTTCTATGGTTTTGTACGACCTAATTATAATGCCCCTGTAACCATTGTTTTTTTTCATTGAATTTCTATGTTTTTTTAACGTACAGTAATTTTAATTATGATATGTTATTCCAACCCCACCATGCATGGCTTTAGGCCATGAATGGTGATGGTTGGTCTCAAGGCCTGGCCTTGCAGCCAGGCCCTTATAACCACCAAAACCCATGCCACACAGGGCCTGTGGGTATGCGCAGGCTGGCAACAGGGCCTATCTCTATCAGTGGATGTGTGAGTGGGTGTGTGAGTGTCTGAGTGGGTCTGAAAGTGGATGTGTGAGTCTATGAGTGTGTGTGATTCGGTGCCTGAGCCTCTGAGTGCATCTATGAGTGAATGAATTAGTGTATGAATGAGTCTGTGGTTTTTCTTTCAAATTGTTCCATAATCACAAATATTTTGTGAATAATTTGTGGTAATTTGTGGAAATTTGTGGAAATTTGTGAATTTTCATGAATATCGTGCACCATGATGTAAAATGATATTAAAACTATAATTTGCTACAAAACACAACCCTGGGCTCAGGGTACCTTCACCCTGACCCCTTATGCCACTTTCAATCTGAATTTTCACACCTGGGGAAAGTGTCCCATGAAATAAAATGGCAGTTGCAACTTTCTATTCAGGTTGCGGTCAGCTAATTTCAACGCTTCTTTTTTTCACATGAGTGTTCGTGAAAATTCATGAATTTCACGATTATTCGCGGCCAGAGATATAGAAATGTATTTGCTCTTAATTATCTCCTAAACTACTGAGCGGATTTACACCAAATAACAAAAGTCACAATCTGTATATCGTCAGCTAGCTTTCTGCTAAATTTAGTGTCATTCCGTCCAATGGTTCAGGCTGTATGCGTGTATCAGTTCCTATGGTAAATATCATGGGAAATGCAACGTTTTTTTTGCATCTTTTTTCTCGACCCCCGCTTGACGGATCGCCCTGAAACATCCTGCCCGCAACAAGAACTTAGTGGTGACCACCAGTAGGTTTTATATATATATATATATATATATATATATATATATATATTTATAGAGAGAGAGAGAGAGAGAGAGAAAGAAAGATATACATAGATAGATATATCTATATATACACATTGATATATATACACACACACACACATATATATATATATATATAGTTATGTGGGCAAGACTAGACTTAAAGAAAACAGATACTGTAGTTGCCAGTAAGGAGAATGTCTTAAGGATATTTTTGGAGTACAATCAAGCCCATTAGTAGGATCAGTAGGCTCTTGAATAAGAACTGTCATATTTTCAAGCATTATCAGCATCTAAAGAGTATCATTGAAGCCCAACAGAGAATTGTAAATCAATTAAATACATCCTTAGGCAAAATTCTAACACATAGCTTTTTTGATCCTAATGTAAATGCCTAATTGAAAGTGGAAAAGGCTTTACAAAATATAACATGTGCAAAGCTTGTAAATATGAAAAAAATTGAAAGGAGTACAAGACCATTGAGCGACAAACAATCACCATTCATAACAGAAGAACTTGCAACACCGAGTTTGTGATGTATATTTTGGAATGTGTTTGTGGCAAATCATATGAGGGAAGCACAATGAAGAAATTAAGACCCAGGTTTAAGAGGGCCTAGCGCCATCTAATAACACATTAGCGTAATGTTTTTGCACTAATGTGGCGTTAGAGGGCCAAAAAAGCAGCATCAGATTTACAAAGTGCAGTAATGCATACATTGATCCACTTGTAACCCCTTGTGACACATTATTTCTGTGCCAGGCAAAATGTATGCAAGGCGGGCATTCACCTGTTAGGGGAGGCTGGAAAATGGCACAAAGAAATCTAAAAGATTTCTTTGCACAATTTTTTTCAGCATTTTGAACACCTGCTCCGGGCAGGCTTTAAAAGGGGCACACCATTATTTTTAACGGACCCCTATGTACTATTGAGGGTTAGCACCAAAATTGAACAGTACATCAATAGCGACTGAAATTCTGATGTTATTGCCCCCTATCCTGCGCCCTGGTGCATCGTATTTTAAATACGGCACACACATGGTGGAGGTAGTGGGGTGCTAAGAAGTGCAGGGAAAGTGGTGCTGCACTCTTTCTTAAATATGCCCTTAAAAGTGAGAAACCTACAACACACATGAGCGATTAGGAAGGATGATAAGAGTTATCTAGTGGCCCAGCGCTCCACGGAATGCCACCAGGGCTCACTAATAGGACTAAAGAACTATGACATAAAAACAAAAAATCTAATCTGAGGGGGTGATAGAGAAAAGAATTAAGAAAACAAGAATCTAAATTGATCCTAGCACTGGGGCTAAAATGCCACGGGGCCATAATACTGATGCAAAAGTTCATGTGCATCTGTAGGCTATAGATATAACTGTGGATCATCAGTACTGTTTATGTTCTGGAATGGAGTGTATACTCTAATGTCTTGAGTTAATTTGTTCACATAGCTTGTGCATAGTTGATATCAATTATTTGAATATTATTAATTTATTTCGTTCGTAAATGGAGCCCTGGAAATAATGTTGTACAGAAAGCCAGAAATTTCCATAACTCTGTAAAGGAAATGGTGATCTTAATATTGAAAGGCACAATGGCACTTTTCATTTAATTCTTGCACTTTAATATGATGCACCTCATGTTGGTTGATAATGAATGTTTCTAGACGTTCGTTCCATATAGCACCTTATGAGTATGGTGAACTTGAGTCCCAGTTTTAAATACAACATTTTGAACTTGCGGATTGAGAGTGGAATAACCTAAAATCACATTATACGTTTGCAATTTATATTGAAGCACTAGGGTCCATATTTATACTTTTTGACGCAAAACTGCGCTAACGCAGTTTTGCGTCAAAAAAATTAGCACCGGCTAACGCCATTCTGAAGCACCATGCGGGCGCCGTATTTATTGAATGACGTTAGCCGGCGTTAGCCGCCGGCGCTGCCTGGTGTGCGTTAAAAAAAATGACGTACACCAGGCAGCGCCGGAGTAGGGGGATATGGGGCTTGGGCGTGAAGAAATGGGGCAAGTCAGGTTGAGGCAATTTTTTCGCCTCAACCCGATTTGCGCCATTTGTTTTCACTCCCAACCCCCATAGAAATGACTCCTGTCTTAGCAAAGACAGGAGTCATGCCCCCTTGCCCAATGGCCATGCCCAGGGGACTTCTGTCCCCTGGGCATGGCCATTGGGCATAGTGGCATGTAGGGGGGCACAAGTCAGGCCCCCCTATGCCACAATTTTTTTTAAAAAAAAATCTTACCTGAACTTACCTTAATGTCCCTGGGATGGGTCCCTCCAGCCTTGGGTGTCCTCCTGGGGTGGGCAAGGGTGACAGGGGGTGTCCCTGGGGGCATGGGAGGGCACCTCTGGGCTCCTTCAGAGCCCACAGATCCCTTAACGCCTGCCTTTTGCAGGCGCTAAAAAATGGCGCAAAAGCGGCCGTATGTCTTTTTTTTTGACCCGCCCACTCCCGGGCGTGAATTTTGACCGGGAGTATAAATCCGACGCACATGCCTCGGAGTCGATTTTTTAGATGGGAACGGCTACCTTGCATATAATTAACGCAAAGTAGGTGTCCACTCTAAAAAATGACGCTAACTCCATGGACTTTGGCGCTAGACGCGTCTAACGCCAAAGTATAAATATGGAGTTAGTTTTGCGTCGAAATTGCGTAAAAAAAAACGACGCAATTCCGGCGCAAACGGAGTATAAATATGCCCCTAGGCACTTTCTTTGATGGAGAGTACATTGAACTGGAAAATGGCAACAGGCGATTGAGTTAGCTCTGGTCACCCTGGGGCTAGAAGTGAAATAAACTAAAAATCATTTATGTTAAAAAAAAACACAGAACACTTTCTTACATGTGGAGTGCATTGAATTGAAAGATGATAATGGGGTGATTGTGTTATGCACTGGTCAGTTTTAGGGGGACATAGGCTAAAAATGGAGTACTCCCCAGATATAAATATGTGGGGAGTTAGATAGGTTATAATGAGAGTATCACTGGGATACTGCATAATTTGTGCACACGTAACTTCGGTGTTTGTGTGGTAAACAAGAAATAGGAGTGACATGATTACAGGGGGAGTCGCACATGTTACATTGTAAACAGGTGACTGTTTCTACTGGGACATTGTGGATAATTTGTAAATGCAAACCTAAGGTGTCACTATGGTTAGAATAACTATAGCATGATATGTTTATGAGCTGATAAGTAGGATTTAACCATGAAAAGTTCAATATAATTATTAAATGCAGGAATTGAATTTAAATGTGCTGTTTATATGGAGTGCTTACCCTGTTAGATTAGTTTAATCATAAATATGTACATATAAATAATAGTGAAATGAACTTTAAGTTTATGAAACATCTAGCTCATTGTATGGGCTATACTGGAAAATGGATGCCAAAAGTTTCCAATGTTGTGTTGTAGTTAAAGTCCTAGCTGTTGTTGGATCATGAAAAATAAAGAGGGGCATGGGTCTATATAAAGTAATAGTCACTGTTTCAGAAGATTCGGCCCAGTTGAAGGCATCAGCCATGATGTGTCTTTTAATGTACCTTTGATGAGTTTTAAATTAAAATAAATGGATGGCTAATGTACCTGACCTCAAGAAATACAATTATGTGTGCCAAAATCTGTGCCAAGCAGGAACCTGGAAAAAAGAGGAGTCCCAAGACACAAAACCCTCATACATTTTCAAGGATGCGGAATTCCTATCACCTGACACCCAGGACATATTGTTTGGGATCAAGGGCAACACGTTTTCATATTTATTGTGTCCTTGGGACAAGTAGGCCCAACCCCCAGCAGCAGAAACCATTTGGCTGTTATTTTACAAAGAAGGGAGCTGTGTGCAGTTGAGGTAATATATGTGCACATTTGTTAATGTGGTTCGAACTTGTATTTATGGTTCATTAATAAAAAGCTTTATTAATTAGGGTGAGCACTGCAAATAAACGTTTTAAAGGTCAAACTGCACTACTGGCAGTGATTCCAGTGGAAAACAAAAGTGGACACATGTTTGAAAAGTTAAAAAATATGAGGCTAAATATAATGCTCCCAGAATGCTCTCTGATTAGATGCAGAAGCTTGTAAGCAAGAGTTATGATTCTTTGCTATCAAAATAAAAAGTTCATCCAAAAATATACAAGTAGGACATTTTAGGTGTTATGTCTTTGAAGCGTCACCTAGTTAAATGTGTTGATGCATGCTAGTAATTCCAAAAAATATTCCTAATGGAAAAAAGTATAAAAATGTTCAACAAGATTATGGGAAGCATGAAAATAAATAATCACTGGCAAAGCCAACCGATTCAACATTTGTTTGTGAGTCCTTTGGTTTTGTCAATGCGTTTTTTGTTTTGACATGACTTTTATAAGACTTTAGTGTGTTGGGAGCTGCCAGGCCCTCACAATTGTAAAAAACACTGGCAAAAAGAAAAACAAGTTTTTGGTCTCAAAAAGCTCACATTGCCACCAGTGGCGTAATAAAGTCCTTGCAGCCTCCCTAGAAGGGGCCCCCTCAGCACAGCACCTGCCCTGTGTGAGTTCCGAGGGAAAGCCCTGCATGTTCTTTGCAGGGGGGGCCCCTCCAGTTTTGTTAGGCCACTGATTGCCACAGTAGTTCCTGGCACTGAACAAAACTACTTTGTGTGCCAATATGCTCCTTGTGGAAGGACGAATGCAATCACTCACAGTAAAGTCAGACGATAAATAGAGAAATGGAAGTTTAATAAAAACAAAATGTCTTTGTTAACGCCAGACCTAATTAGGGACCCTATTCTTAAAGAAAGTCAGAAAAGTGTCTTTGAATTAGTGGCTTTCATGAATTCACAAGAACTTACAGAATTAGACCAGGAAATCGGACTCCTAGAAAATATTTGTGTACTGTATTTAAGCACCAGCAAATATCCATGTGTAGATTTGCTCATGTGAAAATCTATTGAGCGTTCACAAGTTCACTTTCCCTACAATCACTTTTTTCCCAGCCCTGAAAGAACTTCTACTTCTGCCTTTGCCAGGAGTAAATTTCCGACCTTTCTCATTAAGAGAAAAGATTAGAGAAGAGCTGGTGAAAATCCTTAAAACATGCAAGTTAGTAGGTTTGCAGACTTAAAGGCATTCCAGCCCTGGAACTATTGCTTACTGCTCCCTCCAGCCCCAGTATGTAGATCAGCGGAATGGTGGCAAAATAAACAAATTGCTAAAGTATGGGTAAAAATTGCGAGTATTCAAGCCCTACTATAGTAGTAGCCCTGGCATAATCAAAGAATCTATTATCAGGCTCTTACATAAAGAGGTTGCTGTCGTAATTTGTCGCCGCACCAAAGGGACAAGTAGATTTTTTTTACAAGACAAGTAGATTTAAGAAGCAACCTGTCCCATGGACAATTAGATATTTTATTAAATTCCACACCCCTGCATTTTCCGTAGACTTTTTTAGACAGAACTACCTCAAAAACTGCCTTTTGTGATTTGACATAAATCTGTTCAGTAGTTTTTGAGTAATTGAGAGTCAAAAATATTTGTATAGCAGGATAGTTGGGTTTGAGGATCTCTCGCTAGTGTCTCTTGATTTAAAAATATTTAAAAATAGAGCATCCTGATTGTCCCAGGGAGCTTTGTTTCTCTAGGGCCACTTCACTCCCACAGGAGACGGACTCCCACAGGAGCAATCACTCTGATTGGCTGCCAGCAACATGAGAAAAATGTTAATGGAAGTCATTTGACTTGGGGGCTTAGTTCCCTGTCCTGAAGTTAAAATAAAATAACACAAGGGGCCATATTAAAAAATAAAGTGGTGGGGGGGTCGCACTGCCTCCCTCCTCGAAACTTAAAAGGTCTTGTGGACACCATCCCAAAGGCTGTCACTCTAAACAAAAGTGAGGGAGGTCACATGGCCCCTGTCCCTTAGTCTTTAATGTTCCTTGGGGACCCAATCTTCTGGGGCCTGTGAACTTATGGTGCCCTGGGTGCCCCATGTCCTCGATCCAGTAGTTTCCTTGCCTGCACTACCCCAGATAGGGAAACATATGTTTGCTCTTATGTGGTGGGAGCATTTTGAAATCTCTTGCCAAATGGGAGCAAACACTAAGGGTCTGATTCACAAAGGGCCACCAGACTTGTAGCACAGGGCCAGCAGTCGTGAAGGAGTCTCTGCATTGGGGGGCGGAATCTCTGCAATGAGACTTCTCATTGCAGAGATTCTGCCCCCATTGTGGAGACTTTCTCATGACTGCGGGCCCTTCCCCACAAGTGCTAAGGCTCCTTGTGATTCAGGCCGCCGATCTACTGGGCAGCTGGGAGCAGACTTGTGTTCTTTTTCCCTGCCCGAACTGATTATTAAATTCACTATAATGCAGGTACAGAAAGAGAATGTATATTGCTACCTTTGAGTGGGAGCAATTCTGACTACTGCACAATATGGGGAGATGCCAGGAGCTGTAGGGGCCAATGTGTGCTTAGTAGGTATGCTGGGTGGGCACCCAGACACCCACAAAGATATGATGCAGACCCGGGGATGGGGCCTTTTTAATTAAAATTTGCCCTGGAAATGGTGTCACCGGGTCCTATTAATGCTCAGGAGGCGGGCTGCATGCTCCCCTGCTTCTAGATTTTGGTCTGGAGGGATGGGATCCTCATGGCTTTTTAATGCTTAGGGAGGGGGGATTACATGCCACCTCCCCTTAATATATACATTTTGGTCCTTGGGGATGGGTCCCTGGGACACAAAGGCCATCCCAAAGGCTGTGCACTGCTTGGGATTGGCTGCCTGTGGGGGAGTTGGAGTGCCAGGCCCTGAGGCTAACCTCATGCCATACATGACCAGAGTCTGTGCATGGCATGGGGTCGGTTGCCTGTAGGGGGTTGGCTATCTCCCCTTGGTTTGGCAACAGGGCCTGGTTACAGGCCAGGCCCTGTTGCTAACCACCTGCTATGCACAGCTTAAGGCTGTGCACAGAGTGGGTTGGCTGCCTGTACATCTGCCAGGCCTTTCAGCTGATTCCCTGGCATGCCCAATGGGTTCACTTTAAGTATGGGGATACATTATTACTTTTTGTTTTTAAAAAAACCTAGAAATTCACTAAAACGATGAAAGACTAAAGTAACATTATAGTTAGGTGTGATGAAAAGGTCTGTTTTTGTTTTTAATTTTTTTTTTTGAAATTCACCAAAAAGCAAAGGTTAAATTGATATTATTGGTAGGTGAATATCTCAGTAATAACATTAATGTTTTGAACTAAAAAAAACACAGAAATGCACCAGGTATATTTAGCCGGACTAACTATTGCTTGGCCCCTACCATGCACTGCTTATGACCTTACATATTACAGCACTCATGACATGTTATTTGACATCATTTATGACACCACTGAAATACATTTTTAATTAATGAGATATAGTAAATCAAAAAAAAAATCGAAAGTTTAAATTAAAACATACATTTCCACCTAAAAACAAAAATGTTATACATTAAATTATTATAATTATTAAAAGTTTTGTATAGAATTAATTAAAATGAATGTTGCTATATTTTTCAAAAATATTGTTACATTCATTTTTAAATTCAAAATAGTAAATTTAAATGTTATGTTTAAATAATAAGCGTGTAGTATATATATATATATATATATTTTAACATGAAATTGTATTTGTTCATATTTTGAATCTATTTAATGTAATTTAGCTAAATTAAAACGTATTTACTACAGGGTTTTATTTTAATTCTCCACTTCCATTATGTACTAAGGCCCACATTTATACTCTGTTTGCGCCGGATTCGCATATTTTTTTTTTACGCAAATTTGCCGCAAACTTAACTCCATATTTATACTTTGGCACTAGACCTGTCCAGCGCCAAAGGTATGGAGTTTGAGTAATTTTTTGGATGTGAAAACCTACCTTGCGCTAATGACATGCAAGGTAGGCATTCCCGGGCAAAAAATGACTCTAAGGCATGTGCGCCTTATTTATCCTTCCGGGTCATTTTGACAAACAGGAGGAGGCGGGCCTTAAAAAATGGCGCCCAGACAGATTTGCGCCGTTTTTTAACACCTGGGTCAGGGCAGGCATGAAGAGACTTCTGGGCTCATTACCATGGTCTCCGACCTTGGAAGCAGTCTACAGGTGCCCTTCCCTGCCTCCAGGGACACCCCCTGCCACCCTCGCTCACCCCTGGGGGACACCCATGGATGGGGGGGACCCATCTACGTTAAGTAGAGGTAAGTATATGTAAGTCATTTTTTTTTAGGTGGCATGGGGGGGGCTACCTTGGGCCCCCCTACATGCCACTGTGCCCAATGGCCATGCCCAGGAGACAGAAGTCCCCTGGGCATGGCCATTGGGGAGGGGGGCATGACTCCTGTCTTTGCTAAGACAGGTGTCATTTCCATGAGGGTTACGCTAGTCAGGTTAGAGTCATTTTTTTTACTCTAAACTGACTTGCACCATTCTTTGACGCACAATCCCCAGTCTTCCCTACGCCTCCACTGTCCGGTTAGAGTCATTTATCTTGGACATCACCATTCATTAGAAATCTCAAAACTAAAATGAGATAACTTCTACGCAAGTACAACAAAATAGGAAAACCACAAACCTGCATCTTAAAGAACAGGTCCTGTGCTCACTGTTTCACACGCTGAAAAATATAAAACCCTAATACTTTCAAAATGTTAGCACCTCACTCCAGCCGTATAGAAATGATTTAGGCCCTCATTACAACCCTGGCGGTCGGTGTTAAAGCGGCGGTAATGCCGCAAACAGGCCAGTGGAAAAAAAATGGGATTCCGACCGTGGCGGAAACCACCAGCATAGACAGCCACTTTAACACTCCGACCGCCACGGCGGTAGAAACAAACAGCGTGATGGATATCGCCAATAGACAGGCGGAAGACAAAGTACCGCCCACTGTATTACAAGAGGCCTATCCACCACCTTTTCTGGGGCGGAAACAACGCTATCAAACGGCAGAAACAGTACACAGAAGGGAAAACACTCACCTCTCGACACCCAACGAGGCACCAGGACTTCATGGAGCCCAAACTTCAGGTGTTACCCATGTTGGTTTACCTCCTCTTCTACCAGGAGTACGAACAGTAGCAGCGGTGACCACGGTGAGTACTGCATCTACAATACAGGGGAGGGGGGTGGGAAAGACAGTGACACACACATGCAACACACATAACACCCACAACAACATACACACAAATACATGCAGCAGCATTACATATACACCCCTCTACCCCCTGGAAGAACACAAGGACAAAAATAAATGATTGTAACGATTGTAATCCTTAAAAATCCATTAGTCAAAACTCCAAATTCAGTATGTACACCAACTACACAATCCGGATAGTGTACTAATCATTGTCCGTGGACCACTGGGCCCAAAATGCATGGGCGAGGCCCACACATGATGCCTGACTGGAAACGGAGAGAACACTGCTGGGGCATCAGATCAAAAACACACGGGCACCTCAGGGGGAGGGGGGCACCTCAGCCTGATGAACGCATGACGCCACTGCTGCACAAGGGGGCTCCATGCCCATTGCTGTATCCTGGGGAGTGCAAAGCCACTGTCTCTTAAGTCTCTCCAGTGGGTGGTTTGCCCACTGCTTTATCCTGGGAATTTCAAAGCCACAGTCTCTCAAGTCTCTCAGTGGGTGGTTTGCCCACTGCTTTCTCCTGGGGAGTGCAAAGCCACATTCTCTCAAGTCTCTCCAGTGGGTGGTTTGCCCACTGCTTTATCCTGGGGAGTGCAAAGCCTCAGTCTCTCAAGTGGATAACAGTCTCCACTGGTTCTGGAGGGGGCCTGGTGCCCAGAGTGCTTCATCCTGCCAAAGACTAAGGAAGTGGATGTATCTCTCCACTGGTTCTGGAGGGGGCCTGGTGCCCACAGTGCTTCATCCTGCCAAGGACTGAGGTAGTGGATGTATCCCTCCACTGGTTCTGGAGGGGGCCTGGTGCCCAGAGTGCTTCATCCTGCCAAGGACTGAGGTAGTGGATGTGATACTCCACTGGTTCTGGAGGGGGCCTGGTACCCAGAGTGCTTCATCCTGCCAAAGACTGAGGTAGTGGATGTGATACTCCACTGGTTCTGGAGGGAGCCTGGTGCCCAGAGTGCTTCATCCTGCCAAGGACTGAGGTAGTGGATGTATCTCTCCACTGGTTCTGGACAGGGCATGGTGCCCAGAGTGCTCCATGTGCAGTGTGGCCGGTACAATTCCCTCACCTGGGTGTGCGTGCCACACGATTTGTGAGGTTTAAGTAGCATGATACGCCATGGAGGCAGCGACATACCCCACACTGCTGCGGCTGCCCATTCCACCTGCAGGTGCAAACAGTGATGGAAGAAATGCCTCATGGAAGCTTCCCAGGGTCCAGGAACTCTCCTCCAGCCTCAGATGACTGACCACTGGGGATGGTAGCCATGTCAGCGGTGGTGCCTGTGTCCGAGGACGCCGCGGGCCGGTGGCGGTGCTTGCGGCGGTGTCTGTCGCGGCGGTGCTTGTGGCAGTGTCTGTTGCAGCAGTGCTGGCGGTGGTGCATGGGTCAGCACCTGCTGAGGGACACAGCAGGACGTCTCCTGCAGCCTCGGATGGCTGCCCACTGGGAAAGAGGCTGGAGACTGTCGCTGAAGCAGTACACTTGCCGGGGGCGGTAGAGGTGGTGGTGCTTGCGGTGGTGTCTGTCGCGGCGGTGCTTGCGGCGGTGTCTGTTGCGGCGGTGCTGGCGGCGGTGCATGGGTCAGCACCTGCTGAGGGACACAGCAGGACGTCTCCTGCAGCCTCGGACGGCTGCCCACTGGTTGTTGAGGCTGTAGACGTGCTGGGGGAGGTGCAGGTGGCGGTGCAGATGGCAGTTGTGGTGGCCGGGCAGCTAACGGTGTTCGCCGCAGTACAGGCATGGTCGTGGACAGAAATTGTGACATTGGTCCCTCAGTCGCTGCCACCATGCCCTCTACTGACCTGCTCTTCAGCTTTTGGCCCTTCCCCAGCTTTGATGGTGCCGCAGTTGTCTTGCTACTATCCCCTTTGGTTTTTGCTGAGCCCTTGGTGGCTGGTACTTTTGGCTTCTCCCTCCGGAATCTGGGCACCTTTTTCACCTTAGCAGGTGGCGGAATGTCCTTGCCCTCGCTACGTGGCACACTGGCAGCCCTGATGGGTGGCTCACTCCATGACCCCGCAGTTGCTGGCACCACTGTGCCTGGGGATGTGGTGGCTGAGGTGCTGGGCTGGGACCTGGAAAGCCTGGCCCTAGGGGAAGGAAAGGGGGGAGGTGTAGGGAAGAGGTCAAAGTTAGCCAGGAAGAGTTTATTAGACACACTGGGACGGGAAGATGAAGGGGGTTTGGGAGTGGAGGTAGAGGTAGTGGTTGCGGGAGGTGTACGTCTGCTGAATTTGGGTGAAGGTGCATGGGCCGGAGGCTGTTGTGAGGTGGATGGCTGTTGGGTGGGTGTGTGCCTGCGGTTGTGTACTTTGGGAGGAGGGCTCACTGACACACTAGGAGAGGACTCTGGGAATGTGCGAATGGTAGTGGGGGTAGTGAGTGCACGTGAGCGGTGTGTGGTGATGGGTGTACTGGTGATGGAGGCAGTGGCTGAGGATGAAGTGCATGCAGGTGTGCGTGGAGACAAGACAGGGAGGAGGAGGATGTGCAGGAGGGGGACACAGTGGAGGCAGTGGATGTTGCTGTGTCTGCATGGGGATGGTGCTTGTGTGAGTGCCTGTGGGATGTGTGGTGCTTATGTTTGCCTGAGACCCTCTTGTGTGTTGATGAGTGTGCATGCTGGTCTGATGGTGTGTTTGGGATAGGCTGATGTACAGAGGATTGGGTCTGGGTGGAGGAAGTTGGAGAGGGGAGGCTGGACACAGGGACAATGGCTGCCATCAGTGCTGAGGCCAGAGCCTGAAATGCTCTCTGTTGGGCTGCCTGCCCAGAATGAATGCCTTCGTTCGTTCATTTGTTGCATTTGTTTGTTGCAAATGCCTCTCTACACCCAGGATGGCATTCACAATGGTAGATTGCCCAACAGTGAGGGGTCTCAGGAGGTCAATAGCCTCACTGAGGGCAGCTGGGCTGACTGGGGCAGGGCCTGAGGTGCCTGGGGTGAAGGAGATGCCCACCCTCCTGGGTGAGCAGGCACAGGACACATGCTGAGGGGCTGCTGGGAGGGCGGTGCTGGTGGGGGGGGTGGCTGCTGTACCTATTGATGCGGTGGGCACAGAGGTGCCAGCCACCGCAAGGGAGCTCCCATCAGAGGAAGAGTCGCTGTCACTGCTGTCTGCTCCTGTCCCCGCCGTGGAGCTCCCCTCGCCCTCCGTCCCACTGGTGGCTTCAGACTCCGTTGTTTCTCCCTCAGGGCCAAGTGTGTTGCAGCTCCCTCCTGCACTGGTGCCAAAGCTCCTACGCCTGATGATGCTATTGCACACAAGTACAGGGAGACCACAAAAAGGGGGGAAGACAGAAAAAAGACATGTTCAGTGCATGCAACACCACTACCATTGGCGGACACAACACACAGGGAGCAGCACTCTGCACTACACCATGTACTGACAGTTCCTAGAAATTTCAGCTGACCATGGGGTACGAGGCCTAAGACCAATTGCTGCACACCTGGACTCACAGGAGTCTTACCACTGGTGGGCTTCGGGTGCCACATGGCCTGCCTCACAAGGGACCTTGCCTACCAAGCTTTTCCTAGCCTAGGAGAACCCACTGCCCACCTCCCCCACCCAGACACCTCGTAATGCACGCAGAGTCAGCTGAATGAGTGTGTACTCACCCCCTTGTGGCTGCTGTGATGCCCTCAACCGCCCATCCAACTCCAGATAGGCCACCGCCAGGATCCGGAACATCAGGGGGGTCATGGTGCGACAGGCACCCCTCCCACGTTGGGAGGCCATCCCCAGCTGGGCCTCTGCTGTCTTCTTGCTCCAGCGGCTCATACCCTTCTTCTGGTGGGCGCTGACCTAGAGGAATGGTACGGGGGAAAGGAAATTACTTACCAGTCCGGACCGTCATACTCATTGCCCCCAGTTCCCACCCTTACCCTGACGCACATACACTCCCCATCTGCACATGCAGGCCTCAGCCCCCCCATGTATCTTCCATCCACACCACTCAAAACAGGCATTGCCCATGCAGCATGCTCACAGTCTACTCACCTGATTGTCTGGAGGACCGTACAGTTGCGTGTACTGGGGGAGGACCCCATCCACTAGTTTCTCCAACTCCTCCGAAGTGAAGGCAGGGGCCCTTTCCCAAGACACATGAGCCATCGTCACTTCCAGACACAGGTCACAGCAGCACTTGCAGTGTAGGTCCTCTCCTGTTGAAGGTCAGGTATCAAGTGAGTGAACAGACAGAAAATGGCGGTCACGTCTGCAGCGGTGCGTACCGTCACCGCCGGTGTACATCGTCATTGGCTCCTGGGAACCATAGGGCCCAATGTTAACCAATGCAGAATTGCGACGCGGTCTTTGACCGCCCACCGCGACGGTGTAGAACGCCAGCGCGATTACCTCATATCCCCTTGTCCCACCTTACAGGTCAGGCAGCCGCCATTTCAGGAGGCCACATGGGATGGATGTTAACTGAGTCACACCTATCTAGGCCGGGAATATAGACAGATACCGGCACATTGCAGATTAATAACGTTTCTGCAAATAACACATTGTGATACCTCAGTGTTGGATGACTCTCTGCTCGCTGTTCTCCTCCATAGGGCACGTCCGCTAGAGCACGTGATGAGATGGCGCCATCCTCCGGTGTACAGACCCCTAGTGGACCTGTCGACAATGGAAGAGAGACACATCCTAGTCACATACAGACTTGATCGTGCAACAATCCAGGAACTGTGCCCAGTTGGAGCAGGACCTGATGTCAGCTATCCGCCATCCCACAGGAATCCCCCCTCTAGTGCAGGTCCTGTCTGTACTCTATTTCCTGGCCAGTGGGTCTTTTCAAACAACAGTGGCCATGGCATCAGGGATGTCCCAGCCAATGTTCTCTAACGTGTTGTCCAGAGTGTTGTCTGCCCTGCTGAAACACATGCGCAGCTACAACGTGTTCTCTCAGGTGGAGGATTTACCCACAGTGAAAGGTGACTTTTGTGCCCTGGGACATATCCCCAACATCATTGGTGCCATTGATAGTACACATGTGGCATTTGTCCCCCCCCCCCCCAGGAATGAACAGGTGTACAAAAACCAGAAGAGCTACCATTCTATGAATGTGCAGATGGTGTGTTTGGCAGACCAATACATCTCCCATGTGAATGCCAGGTATCCTGGCTCAGTCCATGACGCTTACATTTTGAGGAATAGCAGCATCCCTTATGTGATGGGGCAGCTCCAGAGGCACCGTGTGTGGTTAATAGGTGAGCCTAAAGTCCCCACACAGTTTAATTTGCTGCCTGGATATGGGGCTGTCCCTAAGGGTTAGTGTGTGTCTAACAGTTGTCCCTTGACATTTGCAGGTGACTCTGGTTACCCCAACCTGTCATGGCTACTGACCCCATTGAGGAATCCCAGGACAAGGGCAGAGGAACGCTATAATGAGGCACATGGGCGAACTAGGAGGGTGATCGAACGCACCTTCGGCCTCCTGAAGGCCAGATTCCGGTGCCTCCATCTGACAGGTGGCTCCCTATACTACTCACCGAAGCAGCTGTGCCAGATAATCGTGGCCTGCTGTAGGCTGCACAACCTGGCTTTGCAATGCCAGATGCCTTTTCTGCAGGAGGATGGGCCAGATGGTGGTCTTGTGGCAGCTGTGGAGCATGGGGACAGTGAAGAAGAGGAGGCAGAGGAAGAGGATATCGACAACTGAAACAACATCATCATGCAATACTTCAAGTGAGACACAGGTAAGGAGATGGCACTGCTTCCCACATCTCATACTATTGTTGGAACTAGCATAAGTCTGTCATTTTCATTTAGTGTATGGACCCTGACTTTGTCACTTTGACTTTCCATTTCACAGGTCTGGGTCCCACTTTGTGCCCTCTGCTATGTTTACTGCTGGCCTACAGCTGTTTTACATTGGTATGTGAATAAGTAAATTGACATTGCTATATTCCATAGTTATTGCAATTACACATTTGTGAAAGCACATACTGACTCCAGATTGTTTTGTGATTGATGTGTGTTTATTCCTGTGCTAATAAATGGAGGGGGTTGTAAAATGGGCTAGGGGGATGGTGTAGGAATGTCCATGACAGAGTCCAGTCTATTTGTTTCACAGGTGCATTGTCCAAAGGGGCATAGGAAGTGGAGCAATGGCAGATTAAGGATGGACAGGGTGACATAGTGGGACAGAAGGGTGACATTCAGGGGGGTCTCATTTCCTGGAGGGGGTCTTGGTAATGTTCTCTGTCTTGTTCCTGGATCTCAGGGAACGTTTGCGGGGTGGTTTTCCATCTGCAGGGGGCAGTGCCTCCTGTCCACTAGCGCCGGCGGAGGTGGAGGGCTGTTCATCATCCAGGCTAGTGTCAGGGGCCCCTTGTTGTGCCACTGTGTACCTCCTGGTGTTGACAAGGTCTGCCAGCACCCCTGCAATGGTGACCAGGGTGTTGTTAATGGACTCCAAGTCCTCCCTGATCCCAAGGTAGTGTTCCTCCTGCAGCCGCTGGGTCTCCTGAAACTTGGTCAGTACCGTTGCCATCGTCTCCTGGGAATGATGGTAAGCTCCCATGATGTTGTAGAGTGCCTTGTGGAGTGTTGGCTCCCTGGACCTATCCTCCCCCTGTCGCACAACAGTCCTCCCAGTTTCCCTGGTATTCTGTGACTCTGTCCCCTGAACAGTGTGCCCACTGCCACTGCCCCCAGGCTCCTGATTTTCTTGGGTTGGTGAGTTTGCCTGGGTTCCCTGTAGTGGTGGACACACTGCTGATTGACGTGTCCTGGGGACAGAGGGATGGGCCCGCTGAGTGGGTGCTGTGCTGGTGTTTCCTGAGGGGGGAGGCTTTGTGGTGGCTTGTGACAGTGTCAGGGGAACTGACTGTCCCGAGGTCCCAGGGGCTGGACTGGTCATCTTGATCCAGGCGTGCAGAGCTGCTGTCATCGTTGTGGGCCTCTTCTGGGGGGGACTGGATATGTCTGGCACCTCCTGTCCGGTGACGATGGGTAGGGGTCCTCTTGGGGTGTAAATGCATAATTATTGTATCTGTGGGTGCCATTGTGTGAAATGGGTGGTTGACCCTCTACTCCAGTGCTTGCATTATTGGCTTGGTCCTTGTGTGATTAGTGATTTTGGGGCATGATTGAGTCTCCTTAGTGGACATGCTTGGGCAATGGGTGTCCATACATTGGTGTTACATGCAGGACTTGCTTTTGGGATGTGTGGGTTGTGTTGGTGGGGTATCTGTGGATTGTTGGGGTGATGGGGGTGAGGGTAAGGGAGTATGTGATGGCATGCAGGTGGGGTGGGGGGCATAAGGTAGTAAAGATTTGACTTACCAGAGTCCAGTCCTCCACCTACTCCTGCAAGGCCCTCAGGATGCAGTATTTCCAAGACTTGCTTCTCCCATGTTGTTAGTTGTGGGGGAGGAGGTGGGGATCCACCGCCATTCCTCTGTACAACAATCTGGTGTCTGGAGACAACGGAACACACCTTCCCCCCATAGGTCATTCTACCTCTTCCTGATGTCATCCCGTGTTCTTGGATGCTGTCCCACTGCGTTTACCCTGTCGACAGTTCTGCGTCATAGCTCCATCTTCCGTGCAATGGACGTCTGCTGCACCTGTGATCCGAATAGCTGTGACTTACCTGGACGATTTCCTCCACCATGATCCTGAGCTCCTCCTCAGAAAACCTCGGGTGTCATTGAGGTGCCATGATGTGGTGCCATGATGTGGTATTGGTTATGTGTGAGGTGGTGTCTGTTGTGATGTGTGAGGGTGTGTGTTGGTGTGTGTTGTTTGAGGTGCGTGGATGTTGTGTAAGTGATGGTGTTGTGTGTCTGTGGAAGCTGGTGTTGTTTTAGGTAGTGTCTCTCTCTGGCCTGCTTTCAAATTTCTGGTAGTAAGGGTTTCTGGGTAATGTGTGTCTGTGTTTTATAGTGTTGTGGGTGTGTGGGTGTGTTGTGTGTATGTGTATCAGGTGTGTGTATTTCAAATTGGCCAATGTGGTTGTGTTTTGTATTTGTGTGTATATTTTGAACGTGGCGGTGTGTACCGCCAATAGATTACCGCAGTTGAAAGACTGCCGCGTTGATTCGTGGGTCATGATAGTGTGGGCGTATTCTTGTTGGCGTGACGGTGTCGGTTTTGTTATCGCCAGTTAATCACTGACCTTTGGTGTGGCAGACTTGTGTGGGTTTCTGTATTGTGGCGGATTCCGGGCTGTGGGTCTTAATACCTGTAGAGGAATTCCGTGGCCACAGCGGTATGTTGGCGGTCTTCTGCACGGCGGTAAGCGGGATTTACCGCCAGGGTTGTAATGAGGGCCTTAGTCTCTCCTCTACCCTCATTTATCAGTCACCTATATTACTGTGTTACTTACTTTGCTCACAAATCACCACTACAAGAGACAACACTACTCTCTGTTTTACCCCAGACATATAGGCGGTCATTACAACATTGGCGGTAAAAGCTGCATACCGCCATGCAGAAGACCTCCAACACACCGCCGCGGCCGCGGTAAACCGCCACAGTCATTATAACCCACAGCACGGAATCTGCCAAAATTCAGACACCCACACAAGTCCGCCACACCAAAGGTCAGTGATAAACTGGCGAAAACAAAACCTCCACCATCACGCCAACAGAAATACGCCCACTCTATCATGACACACGAATCCACGCGGCGGTCTTTCAACCGTGGTATTCCATTGGTGGTACACACCGCCGCGCTCAAAATACACACAGGGGGTCATTCCGACCCTGGCGGTCCATGACCGCCAGGGTGGAGGGCAGCGGAAGCACCGCCAACAGGCTGGCGGTGCTTCCTGGGTGATTCTGACCACGGCGGTAAAGCCGCTGTCAGAAAAGGGGAGCCGGCGGTTTCCCGCCGGTTTCCCGCTGGCCCAGGGAATCCGCCATGGCGGCGCTGCTTGCAGCGCCACCATGGGGATTCCGACCCCCTTCCCGCCATCCTGTTCCTGGCGGTAATTACCGCCAGGAACAGGATGGCGGGAACGGGTGTCGTGGGGCCCTGGGGGCCCCTGCACTGCCCATGCCACTGGCATGGGCACTGCCCTAACAGGGCCCCATAAAGATTTTCAGTGTCTGCTTTGCAGACACTGAAAATCGCGAGGGTGCCACTGCACCCGTCGCACCCCTTCAACTCCGCCGGCTCCATTCGGAGCCGGCTTCATTGTTGAAGGGGCTTTCCCGCTGGGCCGGCCGGCGGTCTTCTGGCGGTCGCCCGCCGGCCCAGCGGGAAAGCCGGAATGGCCGCCGCGGTCTTTTGACCGCGGAGCGGTCTTTCGGCGGGAACCGCTTGGCGGGCGCCGACCACCGCAGTCAGAATGACCGCCACAGTCTTACAAAACACTACCACATTGGACAATTCGAAATACACACACCTGATACACATACACACACCACTCCCACACCCCCAATACAATATATAACACACACCTACATCACCCACAAACCCTTCTGACCAAAAATCGCGAACGAAGGCCAGAGAGACACACCACCATCAACAATACTAGCATCCACAGGCACACAACTCCATCACCCACATAACTTCCACGCACCTCACACCACTACATATCAGCATACTTATCACCCCACACTCCACCCCACACATCACCTACACCACCCCATGGCAGGGCAAAGACACCCCAGGTTCTCGGAGGAGGAGCTCAGGGTCATGGTGGAGGAAATCATCCAGGTAGAGTTACAGCTATTCGGAGCACAGGTGCAGCACACCTCAATTGCAAGGAAGATGGAGCTATGGTGAAGAATAGTGGACAGGGTAAACGCAGTGGGACGGCACCCAAGAAATCGGGAGGACATCAGGAAGAGGTGGAAAGACCTATGGGGGAAGGTGCGTTCCATGGTCTCAAGACACCACCTGGTGGTTCAGTGGACTGGCGGCAGACCCCCACCTCCCTCCCCACAACTAACAACATGGGAGGACCAGGTCTTGGCGATTCTGCATCCTGAGGGCCTCGCAGGAGTAGGTGGAGGAATAGACTCTGGTAAGAAAAATCTTTACTATTACATCCCCCACCTTACCTGCATGCCAGCACATACCCCCACCCTCACCCCCATCACTCTAACTCCTCACAAATGTCCCAACATCACAAACCACACATCCTAACACCAAGCCCTGCATGCAACAACAAAGCATGGAAACCCATCACTAATGCATGCCCACTGCACATACCCATACACCCCCCTAAACCATCATCACACAAGGTCCCACACAGGAATGCAAGCACTGGGGTACACGGACACCCACCCATTGCACACCATGGCACACACAGATGTAATAAACATCCTTTTATACCCCTACAGGACCCCTACCCAACGTCACCGGACAGGAGGGTCCACACCTGTCCACACCACCAACAGAAGAGGCCCACAGTGATGACAGCACCTCTGTCCAACTGGATCTAGATGACCAGCCCGGCCCATCGGGGACCTCGGGACAGTCAGTTCCCCACACCCAGTCACAGGCCACCACAGATCTTCCCCCTCTGGAAACACCGGCACAGCACCCACCCAGCGGGCCCATACCCCCGTCCCCAGGACATGTCACTCAGCAGTGTGTCCACCACTACAGGGAACCCAGGCTAACCCACCACCCCAACAACAATAGGGACCCGGGGGCAGTGGTAGTGGGCACACGGTCCAGGGGACGGAGGCCCAGGAACACAGGGGAACTGGGAGGGCTGCTGTGCGACTGGGGGCGGACAGGCCCAGGGAACCCACTCTTCACGAGGCCCTCTCCTCCATCATGGGAGCCTACCACCACTCCCAGGAGACGATGGCAACGGTACTGGCCAAGTTTCAGGAGACCCAGCGCCTGCAGGAGGAACAGTATATGGGCTTCAGGGAGGAACTCAGAACCATCAATTCCACCCTGGGCACCATCGTAGGGGTGCTGAAGGAAGTACTCAACACCAGGAGGGACACTGTGGCACTACAAGGGGCCCCTGACACTAGCCTGGACGATGAACTGCCCACCACCTCCGCTGGCGCTAGTGGACAGGAGGCACCGCCACAGGACCACCACACCAGCACTCCACCCCCTGCAGAGAACCACCTCGCAAACGGTCCCTGAGATTCAGGACAAAGACAGAGAACGATGCCAAGACCCCCGCCAAGAAATGAGACCATCCTGATTGTCATCCTACTGTCCCACTTTGTCACCCTGTCCATCCTCAAACTGCCCCAGCTCCAATTCCTATGCCCATTTGGGCAATGCACCTGTGAGACTAATTGACTGGACTCTGTCAAGGACATTCCTCCACCATCACCCCTCACCATTTTACAACCCCCTCCAATTTTGAGCACTAAAATAAACACCCTTAAAGCACAAAACAATCTGGAGTCAGTCTGTGATTTCGGAATACTGTATTAGCAATTACTGTGGCAAACATCTCTTTCATTTGTAATGTCAACATACCTATGTCACACAGCTCTAGTCCATGAGGAATCAAAGCAGATGTCACACTGTGGGACCCAGATCTGTGAAATCGTAAGGGAAAGTGACAACTCAGTGACCATACACTGGGTGAAAACGACAGACAATAGAGAGTTTAAGAGAGTAGTGTTTAAGTACATGTAGTAGGCAGGTTTGTATTCTTACCTGTGTTTCACTGGAAATATTGCTGATCACTGAGTCTCTGTTGTCCATGTCTTCTTCCTCTGCTTCCTCGTCTTCACTTTCCACAGGCTCCAGAGCTGCAACAACACCGTCATCTGGACCATCCTCCTGCAGAAAAGGCACCTGTCGTCGCCAAGCCAACTTGTGAAGCATAGAGCAGGCCACGATGATCTGGCACACCTTCTTTGGTGAGTAGAATAGGGATCCACCTGTCATATGGAGGCACCTGAACCTGGCCTTCAGGAGGTCGAAGGTCCGCTCGATCACCCTCCTAGTTCGCCCATGGGCCTCATTGTAGCGTTCCTCTGCCCTTGTCCTGGGATTGCTCACTGGGGTCAGTAGCCATGACAGGTTGGGGTAACCAGAGTCACCTGCAAATGGCAAGAGACAACTGTTAGACACACACTAACCTGGAGGGATATCCTCAGACCCCGACAACCATTCCCACTAACTAGCTTCCAGGTGCTCACCTAATAGCCACACACGGTGCCTCTGGAGTTGACACATCACATAAGGGATGCTGCTATTCTGCAGGATGTAGGCGTCAATCACTGAGCCAGGTAACTTGGCATTCACATGGGAGATGTACTGGTCAGCCAAACATACCATCTGTACATTCATCGAATGATAACTCTTCCGGTTTCTGTACACCTGTTCATTCCTGTGGGGGGGGTACCAAAGCCACATGGGTCCCATCAATGGCACCTATGATGTTGGGGATATGTCCCAAAAATCACCTTTCACTGTAGGCAAATCCTCCACCTGAGGGTAAACGATGTAGCTCCACATGTGTTTCAGCAGGGCAGACAACACTCTGGACAACACGTTGGAAAACATGGGCTGGGATATCCCTGATGCTATGGCCACTGTTGTTTGAAATGACCCACTTGCAAGGAAATGGAGCACTGACAGCACCTGTACTTGAGGGGGGATTCCTGTGGGATGGTGGATTGCTGTCATCAGGTCTGGTTCCAACTGGGTACACAGTTCCTGGATTGTGGCACGGTCAAGCCTGTATGTGATTATCACATGTCTTTCCTCCATTGTCGACAGGTCCACCAACGGTCGGTACACCGGAGGATGCCGCCATCTCCTCACATGTCCCAGCGGACGGTGCCTTTGAAGGACAACAGCGAGCACAGAGTCAAACAACTCAGAGGTACGTACCCACAGCTTACACAGAACACCAATCATAATCTAAAAAGTGGCCTGTATGTGTGTTGAGTCTAGGCCTAGGTATGTGTGAGGCAGTTGAAAATGAAGCCATGTGGGCCCCTGAAATGGCAGCTGCCTGACCTGTAAAGTGGGACAATGGGATGTAAGGTAACTGCGCTGGCGTTGTACACCGTCGCGGTAGGCGGTCGAAGACCGCGGCGCAGTGCTGCATTGGTTAACATTGGACCCTACGGGTCCCAGGAGCCAATGATGATGTACGCCGGCGGTGACGGTACGCACCGCCGCGGACGTGACCGCCATTTTCTATCACTTCAATCACTCGATACCTGATCTTCGACAGGAGAAGACCTACACTGCAAGTGCTGCTGTGACCTCGGTCTGGAAGAGACAATGGCTCGAGTGTCTGGGGAAAGGGCCCCTGCCTTCACATCGAAGGAGTTGGAGAAACTCATGGATGGGGTCCTCCCCCAGTACACGCTACTCTACGGTCCTCCAGACAAACAGGTAAGTACACTGGGAGCATGCTGTATGGGCTATGCCTGTGTGGAGAGGGGTGGATGTAAGAAGGAAGGGGTGAGAGTGCGGCGTGCATGAAACAACGGTGAGTGCATGTGCCACATGGGAAGGGTAGAAATGGGGGCCAATCACTTTGACGGTGCAGTTGCTAATAAGTTTCTCTTCCCCCTGTACAAATCATGTAGGTCAGCGCCCACCAGAAAAAATATATTTGGCGTGCCATCACCAAGGACGTCCGGACCCTGGGGGTCTACCACAGACGGAGCACCCACTGCCGGAAAAGATGGGAAGACATTCGCCGCTGGAGCAAGAAGATGGCGGAGGCTCAGCTGGGGATGGCCTCCCAACGTGGGAGGGGTGCCCGTCCTGACCCTCCGATGTTCAGGATCCTGGCGGTGGCGTACCCGGATTTGAATGGGCGCTTGAGGGCATGACAGCAGCCACTAGACGGTGAGTACACTCTCATTCTGCTGAATTTCCGCGCAGTGGAGGGGTCTGGGTGGGGGAGGTGGGCTGTGGGTTTCCCTAGGCCAGGGCGAGTTCCGTAGGCAAGGTCCCTCCGTAAGGCAGGCCATGTGGCACCCCACCGCACCTCTGTAGAGTCCCAACTACACCTAGTCATTCCCCTGTGTCATCCATGTGTGCAGATGTCGTCCATAGCCTACTAGGCCATTTCCCAGGAATTGAACAGTGGAGCCCAAGAGTGCGGCGTAGTGCAGGGGGCTTCTGTGTCTGTTGTGTCCGCCAACGGTAGCGGTAATGCATGCACTCAACATGTCTTTCTTCTGTCGTCCCCCCCCCCTTTTTGTGTGCATTAGCATCATCAGGCGGAGGAGCAGTGGCACAGGAGCACAAGGGGGCTGCATCCCACATGGCCTTGGAGGGCCACACTACTGAATTGGACTTCACCAGTGGGACGGAGGGCGAGGGGAGCTCCACGGCGGGGACAGGAGCTGAGACCAGTGACACAGACTCGTCCTCTGATGGGAGCTCCGTTGTGGTGGCCGCAACATCTTTGCCCCCCCCATCTACAGGTACAGCCGCCACCCCCCCTTCCAGCACTGCCCTCCCACCAGCCACTCAGCCTTTGCCCCGTGCCCGCTCACCCGGGAGGGTGGGCATCACCTTCGCCCCAGGCACCTCAGCCCCTGCCCCAGTCACCCCTGCTACCCTCAGTGAGGAGGCCATTGACCTCCTCAGGTCCCTCACTTTTGGGCAGTCTACGATTTTGAATGCCATCCAGGGTGTAGAAAGGCAGTTGCAACAAACAAATGCATTCCTGGATGGCATTCATTCTGGTCAGGCGGCCCTTCAGCGAGCTTTTCAGACTCTGGCCTCAGCACTGATGGCAGCCATTGTCCCTGTCTCTAGCCTCCCCCCTCCAACTTCCTCCACCCAGACCGCATCCCCTGTACCCCAGCCTATCCCAAGCACACCTCTAGACCAGCATGCACACACATGAACTCACAAGGGAAGCTCAAGCAAACATAAGCACCACACATCCCACAGGCACTCACGCAAGCATCACACACATGCAGACACACCAACATCCGCTGCCTCCACTGTGTCCCCCTCCTCCTCGTCTCCTTCCTCCCTCCCAGTCTCGTCTACATTCACACCTGCATGCACTACCTCTACAGCCACTACTATCATTACCAGCACATCCACCACCACACCCCGCTCACGTGCATTCACCACCCCCACTACCATTCACACATCCCCTGTGTCCTCTCCCAGTGTGTCTGTGACGCCACCTCCCAAGATACACAAACGCAGGCACACACCCACCCAACAGCCATCCACCTCACGACAGCCTCCAGCGCATGCACCTTCACCCAAAGTCAGAAAACGAACACCTCCTAAAACCACAACCTCTTCCTCCACTCCCAAACCCCCTCCAGCTACCCATCCCAGTGTCTCCAAAAAACTTTTCCTGTCCAATCTTGACCTCTTTCCCACACCTTCCCCACCCTGTCCGTCTCCTAGGTCCCAAAGTAGCACCTCAGCCACAACATCTGCGGGACCAGTGGTGCCTGTAGTCACCGGAATCTGGAGTGCACCGGCCACCAGGGCAGCCAGTGTGGCACGGAGCCACAGCACAGACAGTCCTCCATGTGTCAAGCGTCAGAAGTTGGCCAGTGCCCGGCGGGAGAGGGGGAAAACTCCAGCCACCAAAGCCGCTCCCAGGGGTACAGGTGGGAGTGTGGAGTCAGCTGCAACACCTTCCAATGTGGGGAAGGGGCACAAGAAACTCAGCAAGTCTGGGAAGAGCAGCACGGCGGAGAAGACTGCCATCATCCCCGCTGCCCAGGAGGCCACCGCCACCAGCCCAGCTGCCCAGGAGGCCACCGCCAGCACCAGCCCAGCTGCCCAGGAGGCCACCGCCACCACCAGCCCAGCTGCCCAGGAGGCCACCGCCAGGACCATCCCAGCTGCCCAGGAGGCCACTGCCAGCACCATCCCTGCTGCCCAGGAGGCCACAGCCAGCACCAGCCCAGCTGCCCAGGAGGCCACCGCCACCAGCCCAGCTGCCCAGGAGGCCACCGCCAGCACCAGCCCTGCTGCCCAGGAGGCCACTGCCACCAGCCCTGCTGCCCAGGAGGCCACAGCCGTCATCCCCGCTGAGACAGAGAGTACTGCCAGCACAAGCCCTGCTGGGCTAGAGAGGACCGCCAGCACAAGCCCCGCTGGGCCATGAAGGACCGCCAGCACAAGCCCCGCTGGGACAGAGAGGACCGCCAGCACAAGCCCCGCTGGGCCATGAAGGACTGCCAGCACAAGCCCCACTGGGACAGACAGGACCGCCAGCACAAGCCCCGCTGGGACAGAGAGGACCGCCAGCACAAGCCCCGCTGGGCCATGAAGGACCGCCAGCACAAGCCCCGCTGGGACAGAAAGGACCGCCAGCCCCGCTTGGCCATGAAGGACCGCCAGCAGCTGAGTCATTGCAAAGGAGCCCGCCGCTCCAAGCACCGCTGAACAGGGCACCGCCATCTCAAGCACCGCAGAACAGGGCACCGCCGTCTCAAGCACTGCAGAACAGAGCAATGCCGTCTCAAGCACAGCTGAACTGGGCACCGCCGTCTCCGGCACCGCTGAACAGGGCACCGCCGTCTCAAGCAACGCTGGCACATGAGCGCCAAGAGCACTGACGCTACTGAGTCCGTCACGGGCAGAATGAAGCACTCTGGGCATCATGCCCCCTCCAGAACCAGTAGAGAGATCCATCCACTACCTCTGTCCTTAGCAGGATGAAGCACTCTGGGCACCATGCCCCCTCCAGAACCAGTGGAGAGATCCATCCACTTCCTCTGTCCTTAGCAGGATAAAGCACTCTGGGAACAATGCCCCCTCCAGAACCAGTGGAGACTGTTATCCACATGAGAGACTGTGGCTTTGCACTCCCCAGGATGGAACAGTGGGCAACCCACCCCCTGTTTAGATTTGAGAGACTGTGGCTTTGCACTCCCCAGGATGGAACAGTGGGCAACTCACCCACTGTAGAGACTTGAGTGACTGTGGCTTTGCACTCCCCAGGATATGGCAGTGGGCAACCCACCAACTGTAGAGACCTGAGAGACTGTGGCTTTGCACTCCCCAGGATTGAACAGTGGGCATGTGTCCCTCTCGTGGATTTGGCGTTGTGCACTCAACCGGCTGAGGTGCCCCCCCTTTCCCTCCCCCTGAGGTGACTGTTTTCTTGCTCTCTGATGCCCCTGCAGTGTTCTCTCCGTCATGGTCGGGGATCTTGTGTGGGCCTCACCCATACTGTGTGGGCCCAGTGTTCCACAGACTTAATTGGAGCACTACCTGGACTACTATGTTTGGTGTATATTTTGTTAATGGTGTATATGTATATTTTTGCATACTTGATTTTAATATATTACAATGGTTACACTCATTTTCTATTGTCTTTGCATTCTTCCGGGGGGTTTGGGGGGTGTAACTGTGATGTATTAATATGTATTAGTGTGTGTGTTGTCGTGGGTGAGGGTGGGGGCGGGGGTGTTGCGTGTGTGTGTCACTGTTTTTTCCCTCCCCCCCCCTGTGTCGTAGGTGCAGTACTCACCGTGGTCTTCGTCGCCGGCGTTCGTGCTCCTGGTAGAGGAGCAGGAAGACTATCGCAGGGAGAATTTGGAGTTCCGGGTCCATGGTGTCCTAGTTCCTCGTGGGGTGGGTAGAGGTGAGCATTTTCCCTTCGGAATCCTGTTTCCGCCATGTTTTTATCCGCGGTGAATCCTCCCCGGAAAAGGTGGCTGATTGGTAGGTTGTGATACTGTGGGCGGTACTTTGTCCTCTGCCTGTCTGTTGGCGGTGACCGCCGCGCTGTTTGTTTGTACCGCCATGGCTGTCGGAGTGTTAAAGTGGCTGTCTTTGTTGGCGGTTTCCGCCACTGTTGTAATTGCAAAGTTTTTACCACCGGCCTGTTGGTGGTCTTACCGCCGCTTTAACACCGACCGCCAGGGTTGTAATGACCACCATAGTCTTTCACACTATGTCACAACATCTCTCAATGAATGTATTCTAATTATGAAGACTGTCCAACCTTGCTTTTACAGCCACCATCCTGTGCCTCACCTCAACAATTCCTTCACCTCTTGCTGCTAGCCTACTTGTTTCAAGCCTGCAGTGGTTCTACCTCTTGAAAAAAACAGTTAACCCTTCTTTCCCACAATTTCTCTGCTCTCATTTTCCTCCAAGGCACTCAATTATTTTTTAACTAACGCACCTTCTATTTAGATTTCAATGACTTTATTATTGTAGCTCAAATCAGTAACTGACACGCAGCCTGAATTATTAATCAATGGCATGATCCTTTAACTCTTTGAACTGAGGTTAACCACCTCACCCACACTGTTCTGAGTTCTGTCAATGTGGTTCTTCTAAAATGTTACTTGTAGAAATTGTATTGCTGCTAAATAGGTGAATAAGTACATTTATATTTCAGCCATCTTTTGCTTGAAGGGGACATTTTGAGGATCCCATCCCAGGTCAATGAAACGCACGTTATCTATAGTAACAATTGAATAGTAAAGCCATTATTGTGCTGATGTGCTTTGTCAAGAGTTATTTGGTAGATGTGTTTCAATCAGAACACATGATTTTTTGGGACTTTAACCTATTGCCACATTTATAAAATTAAGTCTCTCTCAAACTTAAACTACTTCATTGACTTTTTAGCCATGTTTAAATGGTATAGAAAAGTACATATTTTACGAAGGTTCCCTTGCTTTCTTTTTTGACTATATTTCCTGGTATATATAGGCCCTGAGCACTGGGATGTAGCTTAATGCCTTCCAGTTCAGACATTTCTGACCTCTGAAACATGGCAAATAATTGGCTCTCCCCACGTAGCATCCTATGCAAGGTCACTGTAAAGGTGTGCAGAAACTGCTCCTTTGGCATGAGTCAGGTGTCACATGAGCGCTACAGAGTGGATTTACATCTCCTGCATGGGGCACTTAAAAACAAGGCATCAGTGTTGCCCTTATAGGTTTAAACTGCTGTGGCCCACAAATGCAAACACCAAAAGAAATCTTTCGATATTTTTAGAAGACAACTTCTCGCGTTACTTAAAGGAAGGACATCGGTCCTGCAGACAAATGCTTCACACCATGCCATTGGGGCAGTACTTTCCCAGCTGAATGATGAATGGTAGGACACCCCCGAAGTCAGAAATAGATTTAGCTGGGCATTCTTCCGTACATTTGTAGGCCAGCAGTTTTTTAAATATACAGTGGATGTCATAGAGGTTTCACCAGGAATATGAAATCTCCAAACCTCCATCCCCTCTCACCACCTGAACTGTTTTGTGACAATTACTTTTATGGGCTAAAAATTGGTCTCGTATGAAAATTACAGACTGAAGAATTGCGGGACTGTAGTATTAAGATTTAGTTTAATTTTATTGGATTACAGTCATTAACCTGTTTTACTTAGGATTTATATTGTATTATTATGTTGTGACTGATCTTTGTCCTTATGGTCTTAGTTCTCTTGCTGTTGCTTACTGATGTATTGCAGACCACCAGACCAAAGGGGGAAGCATGAAGCCCTTCATTCTCTCTTAGAAAGAAGCACATCAGGGTAGAAGACAACGCGGTATCACTAGAACTGAATCGTGTTTACAAAAAACATTTGCGTCCGTGCAACCTTTCTAATGAGCATGGACACAGAAAATGAAGCTGAAAAGGAAAAGCACGAGCACCACGAGGTAGGAATGAAATTCACAGTGAGGCGTGCTACTCCCTGTAGAAACAAAGGGGCTACAGGCCGAGGAAGTCATAAACGGAAACGAGGTAAAGGCCAGGGAACCGGTCAGACATGAAGGTCCGGATGCATTTGCGGCAGTGAGAGGACACCCACAAGAGGCAAGAAGGGCAATCTTTTCCTTTTCCTAAGCTGTCAACAGACAACAGAAATGACACTCCCTGAAGCATAATGATGATGTTTAAAATGATAATGGAAACACTCAAATGTCACAATCAATGGTAATGTCACTCAACGAAAGGGTGGTAAATGTACATTTTTTTAAATGAGAAAATATGTCTGACGCAGCTCTTCAGAGTAATTTCGAATCCTTGTATAATGAGGGGCAATTGATCGTTCTATTCTACAGGCAAGGAACAGCAAGGAATGATTCGGTATGGAAACAGGAGTTAAAGAAAATGACAGAGCTAGCCAACATGAAGCATTTTTTTCCTTATAGGAAATAACGGCCTTTGTCCAGTGGGAATGATCACTATAAACACGGCTAAAACTGGAAATAAAGGGGCTTTGAAAAGAGGAACGACAAACATGAAAGGGGGCCAACTACGTTTACATCACAGGCTCCATCTCCTATATCTTAGTGTTTTCTAAAGTCCCAGAACTCATGGCGGGGCTAGAGAGAGAACTATTGGGACTTCAAATTGGCTGTGACCTACTTTGGATGAAATACATGTTAGGGGCAAAGATGTATTGAAGGCACGACACGCAATCTGGTTTGATCTGTCATTGCAGTGAGACTGTGTTTTGCTTTTAAAAATGACATTTTGGTATCTAGGTTATTGTAAGCCTTAAAACAAAGAGTTTGGGCCATACACGAATAATATTCGGGCCTGCTTGTTCAGTGGACTAATCCAGGTATTGCAGGAATCTATGTTCGACCTTGTAGAGTGCCGCCCGGCCCATATGATACATTGTAACATGCATACACTCAGAAGGCCGGGAGCGGCCCGATGGTATAAATTAAGGCAGGGTGATCGCTCTTGGTCACTTGGTGATACCAGCATCTATTGTGTCCGTGTTCATTGTATAATTCCCCAGTGTGCAGCCTAAGCACGTGGCTGGTGTTCCCACTGCATTGTAGGGTGCCTACCTCTCTGCAGAGTGTGCAGAGAGCTGTGCGGTGCTGCAATCCCCAGGGCCACGTCCAAGAGGTAGACGCCCTGTCACGTGGCGTGACGACCTGCAGGTGTAGCGGGAGTCTGTAGGGTGGCCCCATGGTCACCCCACTGCCGCCCTGGCGGTGGGCTCCACAGTGCTTGAAGGAGCAAAGAAGTGTGGTGTCTTGCACTGCCTCCCGTGGCGACTGCCGGTGTGACTGTTGTACAACTTACTTGTGGCCTGCAGTACCACTGAAAGAAAATAGGTCTGCTGCTGGACAGGAAGAGGCCTACTTTGTGAAACAACACTTGCATTGAACACAAGCTCAAGGTACCTGCACTGCGGCGGGCATGCCTGTGTCCATGTACGGTGTGGTTGTTTCTGCTTGGTGTGCCCCAGGAAGCCCAAAGTTGTCCTGGTTAGGGGCCCAGACCAAATAAGAATAAACCAGTAAAGAAAACAAAAAAACAACTAAAGAAAAGAGGAATAAGAAGCGCTGGTTATTAAGGTGAGACTCTATACATGATGATAAAGCACACAGGGGGCAAACTGGAGGAAGTGGGGCACCTCTCAGTAATCTGAACTGACAAATACACAGAAACTAGGGAAAGGAGATGCCTAGTCAGTATTTAGAACAATGGATGGTAAAAGAGGCAAAGAGTGCTGCAGAGTGTGCCAACACCTGCTTGCATTGACACAACCCATCAGAAGGCAATAGGGAAACAGGCACAGCCCGGCACAAAGTGCCTATAGCAACATGTAGTAACTGCATGCCCTGAGTGAGAAGGCACCAACACACCCAACAGAGGGGACCACTTCATCACAAGTTAGATTCTCAAAGTGATACATTTGAATAGCATGTCTACAGTAACAGTATGTCCGTGCAAGATGCAGCAGCCCCAGCGCCTCAACATTGAGTACATGTGCCAGTTACGGCACTACTGCCATTCAGTCACTTGGTGGACCCTATGATTGCTGCCTCATGATGGTGCCAGTGGCTAGGGCACCTTGAGCATTACTTTCTCACCACATGTGATACAGATGCACAGTCAAATGGTCCATCATACTTCACATGGGAGGAGCAGACGTATACAACTTATTTGCAAATCTACCTAACACAGGACGTGACAATGACTTTGATAATACAGTGGCTGCCCTGAACCGGCACTTTGATCTGCAATCGAATCCCAACGTTGAAAACTTCAAGCTGCGGCCCGCCAACAGACTTAAGGGGAATCAGTGGACTCATTCTATGCACAACAACACAAACTGGCAAGCACAGGCACGAACATCGACCGGCCAGACGAAATCAGAGCCCAGCTTTTCAAGGGGTGTCGGTATTCCAGCCTAGGGAAGCTCATCTTACACCAACCAGGCATCACACTAGACAATATTTTAATCCTGGCTTGGCCCCATGAGCTACCAGACAGCCCGGCCGGAGGCAGCCCCTACACTTAGCTCAAACACACAAGTGACACCAAAAGCCGTGAAAGTCAAGGAAGAACAAATAGACACTATACAGTGACACCCTGCATGGCCATGCATGTGCACAGCAAAACAGCGAGAAGGTCTGTTGGAACTGTGGCATGATACACTGTGCCCCAAACCTGTGCCCAGCATGAGGAAAGCCCTTTCTGAAGTGTGGTCACACAAACCACTTTGCCAAAGACTGCTGCAGCAGTAATCCAGCAACCAGCTCCAGTCACCGCAGAGGAGGGGGAACGCCTCTCTGCCAACTATACATCAAAAATAGGGAGGAAAGACAAACCACCCAATGTAGTGTAACTGTGAGTCACCCCGAGGATGATGATAATGAATAAATGCTCAAAACATAACAATTGGAAAGGAGGGGAGCATAAACGAGCAGTCACAACACCCCTGTTCTAAACCTATAACACAACAATATGACTGCTTCATGGAAGTCACCTTCCTAATTCCTTCATACATGAACATCTATCAAGGTCAGTTCATTAACTCACACGGCGTCACTAAGGTCATTTCTATTTATGGAAGTAGAAACTTCACACACCTAATAGTGCCACGCTTAATCCTTGGCTTCTACGTCTCACTCTGGTAGGATCAATACCACCAGGGCGAACTCAGCCATCTGTCTCCTCTGAGTAGAGGGGAGTTCTTGATAAATATTTAGTGGATAAAAAGACCGAGATCCAGACTCATAAAAGTACCTTGTGTTTAACCCTGGTAAATCCTTTATTAGTGGGGAACAAAAGCATATGGTGAACCCACGCTGGTAATGTTGCTTGTCACCTGTTCAAGTCACTATGTTTCTGCCAATTCTTACAAGCCCCTAAATGTCTTGGGCATTGATTAGGGCCAATGATCCCTACTCACCTAAATCCAAATCTCTAGTTCACCCTACAAGACATTGTGCATGGAGCCACCAGCAAAAAGTCCTACCTTCCATAAGATTAATGCTTCACAGGGCACCTTTAGTTATATAACACAGAAAGTCACACTAGTTCTACCCTTGGTTTCATAAAAATAACCCACTTAGAAGGCCAGTGTCCACATGTGAGAATGCACATTTCACTCCAAACAATGACACACAGTGTCTGGATTCATGCACTAGCCCCTTCCAATTTAAGAAGCCTATCATACACCACTAGGGGATATATGGGGCGGACGTTTCTATTTAGAACCCGCCCTTATGTTCTTATCCTGAATTTGAGGGCCTCTTGTTTTTTGGTCCATGATATGGGTGACACCCTTTATAGTCACACCCTAAGGAAGCACAAAACCTGCTCAAACAGAGAATTCCACATGTTGTAACCCACCTGCCAAAGGTGATACCCTTAACAAAAAGGTTAAGCCACTTATGTATAGAGGAACCATATTGATGTAGGATGAAAAAGGCAATTTACGAGGAGCCTATAAATCCTGCTACCTTCCAGTGGGGCTCGCATCCCCAAACTGATTCGCAATTAACAAGGTCAAGGAGCCACTCTTACATTCACAACATAGTTTGCATTGCCATATGGCCCTTGGGACCACAAATAAAAACTGTTCAGGGACCGAAGAAAGACGATTTTGGTGACCGAAGGAAGTGGCTGAAGGAAAAATCTCCCATGTTGTGAATCTGCCCCGTGTCAGCAGACTGGATCTTAAACATAATCATTGAAATCCCACCATATTTACTTCATTAAAAGAAGTGTCTCTCCGACACACCTATCTCATCCCCTGATCAGGCTGAACTGGGCCCATTTCCGGTTGTCAGTTTTAGGCAGAGCCGCAATCATCATCACACGCTTCAGCTGTGAGTTGCAAACGCAACTCCAGCTGTATCAGGGTTTCGCCCAAGAGGAGCCTGGGTAATGTGGTATGAAATACCAAAAATGCTTCTAGTCGCAGGGTGAAACCTATGTAATGTAGTCAGCCTTTTCTCTACTGACACTCCATATGCTTGTCATCACGAGGAAGCTAGGACATGTAGTCTCTATCAAAGCTACTCCACTAGAGTATGCCTAGACGGATGTAACCCGTCATATTTGTTAATGTTTTCGAACAACACAAGAAATTTCATCCATATTGTTACATACAATGCCGAGTAAGTCAGGCCCTGTAGTCCACCTCATTTTTCCACACCAGCAGTTTACTCTGGATATTTTATAACACTCAAGCCCTCATCATCAGACATAAGTGTAGTACTGTAGACCAAGGACTGGATTATCAAGTGAGGGGGAAATAAAGGATTCTGTTTGTTCGCTGTATCCCATAACAGGAAAAATAGGTAAATGATGTAAAGAGAGACCAATAATTTCTTAAATAATATATAGGACCTTGTGAGGGTATATATTTCCGCAGGTCCAGTCAATTTCTGAAGGTCCCCCAGGTCACCTCATTGTTAAGATGCACCACATCAGTACGGAGGTCGTAGATCCATCTCTGTTCAAATATTAACAGAGTCTTTGTCATATCTGAACGCGTCTGTACAGGTTTCTCTAGGACACACCATTCCATATCATCCTCACTGTGGCCTTTCTCTATATAGTGTCTCTTAAGTTTTGTAGCATCCGAGTTTGCACCTAATGGTACGGCGATGTTCCACTATTCATTTCTAACCTTCCTTGTTGTCATCGCTATATAAAGTAAATTGTAGGGGCATCTGATCAAGTAGACCACAATTTTAGAATTACAGTTTGTAAATGATTGCAATGTCCAAGGGGTACTTATGCCCACATGTACTTCTTTGAGTCTCTTGGTGAAGAGGCACATACTGCAGTCACGACAGGGAGCATGTCCTGCTGGAGAAAGTCTATCTCAAATGGTTCCTTGTTGCCCTAATGGTTTATATTTTCTTTGGCAGGTGTGTACCAGGATATCCTTGATATTTCTTGCACTTCTGAAGGAAAACATTGGTCTCCCCAAAACAAGGCCCCCTGATTGTAAACAACATTGGTCTTTCCAAAACAAGGCCCCCGACTGTAAAATCCTCCAGCGTCTGTTAATAACCTTTTGTAGTTTGTGGACTGAAGTTAGTTTCACAGATCAACTTCTCCTTTTCCTCCTTTTCAAAGGTCATCAACAGCTGCTCCTTGGTATTATTCAGAGCTCTCTTGTTAAATTTCCTAATCAATCTGCTGGGATATTCTTTCTCAAGGAGTTTCTCAGACAGTTTTTTTGCATGTGACTTGTACTTCCCCATGCCTGAACAATTCCGGTGTAAGCGGAGGAACTGCCCTACTGGTAAGTTTTCTCTCAGGGCGCATGAGTGGAAGCTGTCAAATCTCAGGAGACTATTGCAGTCTGTTGGTTTGTGGAATACCTCTGTTTCTAAGGTACCACCCTTCTCCCTTATAATTACATCTAAAAAAGTGACTTCATTTCCACCCATAGCAGCTGTGACCCTTAAAAAGAGATCTAGTGTGTTCAGCCACTCCAGAAAAGTCTGTGCTGCTTTACACAAACCTCTCAAAATAAATAAGACATCACTGATGTAATGTTTCCAAAGGTGGATCTTCTCTCTGAACTGGTTTGATTAATTCAAAACATTTTCTGATTCAAAATCATGTACATAGAGACAGGCCAGGCTAGGAGCAAAATTGCTTTCCATCGAGGTCCCATGCACCTGGAGAAAAATATCACTTTTCAA
Organism: Pleurodeles waltl; assembly: GCF_031143425.1. Taxonomy (NCBI): domain Eukaryota; kingdom Metazoa; phylum Chordata; class Amphibia; order Caudata; family Salamandridae; genus Pleurodeles; species Pleurodeles waltl. The sequence goes on from NC_090447.1 coordinate 504,188,286, forward strand.
TTCAAAAAAGTTTCTTGTCAGTGTTCTCTGCCTGTGAATTACATTGTGAATAAGTGTTCACAATATCATTCACAGACAGAGAAAATCATCACAAGAGGTCCCCACCCATGTGCAAAGGGTCAGTTTTGGAGTCCAGATCACTGCCCTCATTAACACTGGTGCGTCTGTAAATTTTATTGACACAACTCAATGCAAATTGGTTCCATGACCCAAAATCGCACCTATGAAGGTCAGGATCTACATTTACAGAGGCATGGGCCCAATACCCTTGAGAGGAGTAATTGAAGTGGTATTTGAAAACAGAGTCATGAAAACACAAGCCAGGTTCCAAGTAACAAAAGGAGACACCGGCACCCTGCTACACAGCAGACTGGTCTTCTTTGCCCGATACGTCAGTCTCATGCAGGCAAAATCCTGTCTGAATTCCCAGAATTTTTCAGAGGCCTTGGCTGCCTGAAAAGAGTGAAGGTCAAGCTCCACATAGACGAGACAGTACAGCTGGTAGCCAAACGACACAAAAGGGTTCCAATTCACCTCTGCCTGCTAGTTAAACAAGACCTGGAGCAGTTGGAGTGGCTTGGCGAGATTGAAAAAATAACAGGACCAATGCCATCTGTATCCGTCCTCATTATAGTCTTAAAGCACAAACAACCAGGGGCCATAAGTCTTGGTGTAGACATGGGGCTTCCTAACAAAGCCATTCACCATGAATGCCACATCACCCTAAGAACTGATGAGATAATAGCAGACTTGAAAGGATCCCAGTGATTCTCTAAAATTGATTTAAAGTCTGGATACCAAAAGCTACTGCTCGATGATGCGAGCAGGTATATCACAACCTTCTCAACCCATGTGGGCCTCTGCCACTGTCGACAGCTCAATTTCAGAATACCTTCAGCTTCCGAAGTCTTTCAGGACGCCATTCAGGAGCCGCTGTTGAAGCTGTTGGGAGTGATCAATGGAAGTGATGATATCCTAATCTTCTCGAACACCTTGGAAGAGCATCACATGACATTGAAAGCCACTCTCAAATGCCCAGCAGACTGTGGACAAACCCGACATTGAAAAAAGTGTTCTTTCTACACCAATGCCGTAGAATTCCTTGGCTATCGCTTTTCAAGTGAGGGCCTGCAAGTCAACCCTAAGAAAGTATAGGCCATCACGTCAGCAGCAGTTCCACAAAACACATTTATAGTACACATCTTCCTTGGAATGGCCAACTACTGCAAATACTTTATCCCCAACAAGGGCACCCTGTCAGGCCTGCTGATGGCTCTGACCAAGCAGAACTGGCCATGGGAATGGGACAGTAAAATAGCGCAAGCATTCAGGGAAGTGAAGAGTGCACTCCTGCATGATGCCACGTTGGCTTACTTTAGCCCAAAGCACCTAACTTAACTGGTGGTGGATGCAAGTCTTGTGGGCATAAGCATGGTCCTGCTCAAAGAAAAAAGCAAGGGGTCATGGGTCCCCATTGCATATGCAATTAGAGCTCTCATCAATGTTGAGAGCCGTTATGACCAGATTGAGTGTGAAGCCCTAGCGATCATGTGGAGTAGTTGGCATTTTCACCTTTCTTGCTATGGATAAAAGTTCCACATTGTGACCGACCACAAGTCACTCTTATCTTTGCTGGGCAGCACTACCAGGAACGGGCCACCATGGATTGAGAGATTAGAGGTCCAACTCCAACAGTACTCGTTCCCAGTAATCTACTGACCGGGGTTGAACAACCCTGCTGATTACCTCTCTGACACCCTCTCATACCTGATGTGATCCAAGACATGGAAGAGGACACAGGCACAGAAGGCTTCAAGAAGATGATCATTGAGGATGCATGTCCACGAGCACTGCTCTTGGCCAAAATCCAAGAGGTGACATCAACTGACACATGCATATCAAAAGCGAAAGTGTAATCTCCAGAGACAACAGTGCACAACTTCTTGGACGGCGCATGAGCACTCACTGACAAAGACCAGGCAGCCATGACCCAGACCTTGCGGATTTGTGATAAGCTCAGCGTGAGTGATGGAGGGCTATTGCTGCAAGGATGCCATATCGTCATCCCACAGAGTCTATGGGCCCAAATTGTCGAGCTCGCCTACCAGGAACAACAGGGCATAGCCAAAGCCAAAGCGTGCCTTAGAGACAAAGGCCCTCATTATGAACCTGGTGGTCTCATGACTGCCAGGTTCACGGTGGTGGTCGGACTGCCCCCAATGCAGAGGTCAGAGTGCTTTATTACGACCACGGCAGTGGTGCCATGGTTGGACCGCCAGCATCGCCAGGATTAGTCGCCCTGGTGGTCTGGCAGTCATGGCGGACCTAATCTGCCAGGGCAGCACTGCCCTGGGGATCACTACTTTGTTCTCCAACAGCAATTTCATGACGGTAACACCTCCATGAAAAGGTTGGCAGAGAACGGGTGCTCCCCCGGCCAGCACCATCGCAATGCTCACTGTCCTCAAAGTGCAAAGCAGACAGTGAACATTGAAAGGGTGCTGCAGCACCCTGCAACCAACAGCATTGCCTCCGGCTCACTTTCAAGCCAGACACAATGCTGTAAGCCATTTCCCTCTGGGCCAGAGGGTGGACGCTAAGTTTTCCGTCCCCTGACCCAGCATGAAACTCATAATGGGCCTGGCAGGGAGGCAGCCACAATGGCGGCAACCTCCCAATCTAGATTTCAGGGGATGGGCTTTTCCGGCCACCCAAATCATAATAAGGCCCAAAGTGTGGTTCCCTGGCATGGATGAGTGGGTCAAGGAGAAAGTGAGAGACTATTACTCATGTGAGATCATGAGTGAAGGCTCACTCGATGCCCCGGTGATTACTGAGGAGGCAAGTCTAAACCCCTGGTCATCTGTCAGTATGGATCTTGAACATTTTCCGGGTGGTCGACTCACTGTCGTCATCATTGAAAGTCACACCAAATATCCCACATTGGAACTAGTGAGATCGACAGCATTTAGATGTGTCAAGCCAGCACTGAAGAAAATATTCGAGCTGCTGGGACTCCCTGATGAAATAAAAAATGATAACGGGCCACTTCCACAAAGACAGGAGTTCCAGACATACCTACACAGTCTCAAAATAAGACACTGGAAGGTTCCCCTCCCCCAGTGGCCCCAGGCCAATGGAGAAGTAGAGCAGTTTATGTGCACACTCAACCGCGCACTCTACATTGGATTTGAAAAGGGTGAGGATGCAGAGTGTTGCCTATACTTCTGAGAGCATATGGCCAGACACCCCACAGTACAACAGGGAGTACTCCAAGTGGTCTGCTAATGCAGAGGTGTGCCTGAGATATCATTCATACAGGGCCAAACTGGAAGCCGTCAGTCATCAACTTAAATGATACCCAGAGAAGATCCAAGCCACAAATGGGAAGCAAGCGAAGATCGCAGTTTGGTGGAACCTGACATCTGGGTAGGTGACAGAGTGATTATGAAGGTTCACCATACTGAACAGAAGTTTTTACACCCCATTTGAGAAGGAGATGTGGGAATTCATCAGAGTGCAAGGTACAATAGTAACTGTTCAAAAGGGAGAATCTGAAATATCTAGTCATGGTTCAAAAAAGTCAGAGCTGAGAAACCTGAATTAAATGAAAATCACAACCACATAGGCGATGATGCCATTACAGAAGAACCTGGTCCTAACACCAGCCAAGACACCTTATCAGTTGGATCACCGGTCGCCCCAAGCAAACCTGAGACAACTCAAATGAATAATAACAATGGACACTATATGAGCCAAGCCTCGAATGGTCAAAGCCAGAAGTATGAACTATGGCCCAACTTGGCACCCAGCCAGAGACTCAAAGACTTTAGCTGTTGCACATTAGTATTGCAATGCATTTATTATGCTAGCTCATTATTTTCACTTTAATAAAAGTGCCACCCGGCCTCTCCGTTACATTGTAACGTGCATGCAGGCAGAGTGCTGGGCGTGGCCCAATGATATAGAAAAAAGGCTGGATGATCTCCCAGGGACACTCGATGATACCAATATCCAGTCGATATGTGTTTATTATATTATTCCCCAGAGTCCAGCCTAAGCACATGGTTGCCCCGCCCAGTGCAAACTCTACAAACCTCATGGCAACTCATGGGCATCCAGTGGGTCCACTCCACTTTTTAGGGTCGAGCCTGCGAGACACTTATGCTAACATAAAGGAGCTTGAAGCCCGCCCATTGCTTTTTATATGTTGACTTTCCTGGCACTCTTCTCTACAGCCTCGCAATTCGCCATTTCAGACCTGGCATCATTTTCGTTCCTCCCTATGGAGCAGGTACCAAGCACAGATTTATTCAACTTAATCAATTCCCTTCCACTGCTCCTGACATTACTGAGGTACTATTTTATTCTCCTTAACTTCTAGTGCCAGCAAACAGAAGGCATGTGACAGGAAAAAACATTTCCACTAGGACAAACACATTTGCAGAGTCTTATTTTCTACAGATAGCTTTCTTTCATTTTGCCAAGTCTTTTCTCACTTTGCACTTGTGTTTTGTTTTTGCTGTAGGCACTCTTTTCAAATGATGATGATTATCTTGTTCTAAATATTACAAAGCAACAGTACTTCTTTGTTATGTGTAATTTCTTAAACAAGGGTTTAACACATAATCGTACAGTACATCCCAGTTCACCCCACTTCAATCAATACCAGTTCAGCCTCCTCACCCCACATCAATCTACCCCAGACCAATCCAATCAACCCCATTCCAGTCCACCTCACTTCATTCCAACCCACTTACCCCATCCAATCCACTCCAAGCCTGCCAACCTACCCCACTCCAATCTGCACCACTCCAGTCAAAAACACACTGCACCACTCGCAATCCAAAACAATCGGCCCCAATATAATCCCAAAAAATAAGCGCCACTCCAATGTGCCCCACTCTAATCCAAAACAATCTGCCCCTCCAGTCTACCACACTCCAATCCAAAACAATATGCAACACTACAAAAAATCTTTCCCACTCTAATTTGAACCAATCAGCCCCACTCCAGACCAATCTGCCCCAATCCAATGTAAAACAATCTTTCCCTCTCCAATCAAAAACAATCTGCCCCACTCCCATTCTAAAACATTCTTCCCCACTCTAATACAAAACAATCTGCCCCACTTCAAAGCAATCTGCCCCACTCAAATCTAAAATGATCTCCCCAAATCTAACCTGCCCCACTCCAATCCAAAATGATCTGCCCCACTTCAATCTTCCCCACTCCAATCCAGAACAGTCTGCCTCAATTCAAAACAAACTTCTCTATTCCAGTCCAAAACATTCTGCCCCATTCCAATCCAAAGCAATCTGCCCACTCTAATCTGCCCCACTCCAATCAAAAACAATATACTCCACTTGAACCCAAAACAATCTACCACACTCCAATTTGCCACACTCTAGTCCAAAGCAACCCGCCCACTCTATTCCAAAACATTCTGTGCCACTACAATCCAAAATATTCTGCCTCACTCTAATCTGCCACACTCCAATCCAAAACAATCTGCACCACTCTGATCTGCCCCACTCCAATATGCCCAACTCCAATCTAAAACAATCTGACCTTCTCCAATCCAAAACAATCTGCCTTCTCCAATTTGCCCCATTGCAATCCAAAACAATCTTCACACCCCAATCTAAAAACATCTGTCCCACTCCAATCCAAAATAATCTGCCCCATTCCAACCCAAAACAATCTGCCCCACTAAAATCTACCACACACCAATTCAAAATAATTTGCCCCACTCCAATCTTAAACACTCTGACCTACTCCAATCCAAAAAAAGCTGTCCCATTCAAATGTTCCCCACTCCAACCTGTCCCACTGTAATCCAAAATAATCTGCCCCACTTTAATCTGCCACACTCAAATTCAAAACAATCTGCCCCTCTCCAAAATGTCCCACTCCAATCCAAAACAATCTGCCCCTCTCCAATCTGCCCGCTCCAATCCAAAACAATCTGCCCACTCCAATCCAAAACAATCTACTCCACTCCAATCCAAAATAAACTGCCTCATTCCAATCCAAAACAACCTGCCCCACTCCAATCTGCCCTACTTCGATTCATAACAATCTACCCCACTCCAATTGAACACAATCTGTCCCACTCCAATCTAAAACAATCTGCCCCACTTCAATCAAAAAGAACCTGCCCCACTCAAATCCAAAACAATCTGTCCCACTCCAATTTGCCCCAATACAACCTAAAATAATCCACCACACTCCAATCTGCCCCACCCCAATCCAAAACAATCCACCCAATTCCAATCTGCCTGACTCAAATTAAAAACAATCCACTCCAATCCACCCCACTGCAGTCTACCAATCCAATCCACCCTACCCAGTCAAATCCATTCCACCCTACCCCACTTCAGTTCAATCCACTGACACCCAATCCACCCACCCCACTCCAATCCATCCAAACCACCTTAGTCCATCCCACTCCAGTCCATATCAGTCCACCTTAATCCACCTCACTCCAATCCACCCACTCCAAACTACCTTATTCCACCACATTCCACTCCAGTCAAATCCACCATAATCCATCCCACTCAACTCCAGTCCATTCCACTCCAATCCACCAAACTCCAGCCCACCCCACTCTAATCCAATCGACCCCAATCCAATCCACCCTAATTCAATCAACTCCATTCCAACAAATCCACCCCACTCCGTTCCAATCCACCCCACCCCCACTCTAATCCACTCACCCCATGTAAATCCCTCCACCCAATCCAATCCACCTCAATCCAGTCCACACCACCCAAGGCCAATGCACCCCACCACCCCACTCCAATCTATTTGAAATCTGATTTACTCCAATCCAATCAATTCAATCCATTCACCCCACTACACTCCAATCTACCCTACTTTAATCCAATCCACCCCACCCTAACCCAAACAACTCATCTACCCAACCCCAATCCAATTCTCCACCCTATTTCAATGCTCCCCACTCCAATCTAGTCGACCCCATCCAGTCCACCCCACTCCAATCCACTGTGTCAATGCAATCCATTCCACCTCAGTCTACTCCAATCCACCCACCCCGGTTCAGTCCACCCCACTCAGTCCAATCCATCCAACCCACCCCACTCCAATCCACCCACTCCATTCCGAAGCAATCCACCCCACTCTAATTCAATCCACCCCACTCGAGTCCAAGCTCCCTCACTCCAGTCCAATCCAACGGACTTCAACCCCCCTCACTCCACTCCATCCCACTCCAGTCCAATCCACACCACCTGACTTCACTCCAAATCACCCCACTCTAATCCAATTCACCCCAATATGGTCCACCCCACCCCTCCCCAGTCCTATCACTCCAATCCAATCCACCATCCCAAATAGAATCCACCCCCCCAACCAATCCACCCCAATCGAATCCAGCTCATCTCATTTCAATCCTCCCTTCTCCAAACCAATCCACCTCATCCAGTCCACCCTCTCCAATCCACCCCCTCAATCTACTGCACTCTACCCCAATCTTGTCCAACCCACTCTACTCCAGTCCAATCCATCCCACTACCTAAATCCACTCCAACCCACTCCACTCCACTGTACACCACTCCATTATATGACACTGATATCTACGACACTCTTTGCCACTGAACCACTGAACTTTACTCCTTTCACTCTACTCTATGACACTCTACTTGTCCTACTATACTCTATGATACTCTACACCAACAAATCCACTTTGTGACACTCTACTCTATGACACTCCTCACCGCCACCTTTTAGCCATACTGAACAGCAACCACACTGGTGTACAACATGGCATACACACATTGCCAAAGCCAATAGTTCTTGTATAGGCAAGACCTATTGGCTTTGCCAATGCTTGTTATCATTCTGTGGTCATTTGACTGAGTAGCATTGAATTAGGTATCAATAAACCTATATTATATCAGCGCCAAGAGGCACAAGGAGGGATGTGACCTCTACTACTATACATGTTATGTTCCTGCTGCCTGTTGACTGTTTTTATTGAATGGCTCATAATAGGTTTAATGTTCCTATCAGATAATGTTTACACAGTACCCACCCATTAGTATAACAAAAGCAAAGAGTGCATGCATCAGAATGTGAAATGTGACTATTAATCAGGTCCCAACTAAGACCAGTTATGAGGCTTCATCCTTCTTTGAGGAAAATGACTGACTGAATGCATCTTATAAGGGTGATATTGGAAACACTAGAAGGAGAGATGGGCTCCTATGGACATTGACCAAAGTGCAAGAAATGGGGAGAGCTATAGAGACAAACCCATAGTCAAACCTTGAAGCTAATCTCTTAAAACATAAACAGCTTGGTATCCAAACTGTTTCACCTAATTGGGTGAATTGTGATTGAATTACATTACAGTAAAAAAGATATTGATTATGAATCCTATTAAACCCTGCTGAGCCTATCTGTTATGGACAGTGTAAAGGGGCTTAGTGATCTGAGTGTTTTGGTAAATAAGTTGAAAAGTACAGTCCTTAACTACTAATCTCTATTAAAATGTAGTCAGTTCATTTGGCTTGGTTTTAAATCTAGTGAAATGATTGGTATTGGTTACTCACATTTAACTCTTTCACTGCAAGGACTATCCCCCCTATGTGAAGCCCTTTTTTGGGTATTTGGGATAGTTTGCGGTTAGGCCTCCATAACTTTTTATTGGGTTTGCAGATTGCCTTGGAGGAAACTGAGAGATAGGTCAAAATATAGCTACATTTTAGTTTCTTTGAGAAAAATGGGTAAAACGTGCTGCAGAAGAAAGTGTTTTTTTTTTTTTTACTGTAAATAGCTAAGCAAAAGGATTGCAGTGCTGAAACAACCATCTTCCCAGCTTTCATGAACAGCAGACTTGGTTCAGAAAACCAATTTTTTTAACACAGTTTTGGCATTTTGCTGAGAGGTAGCCCATTTTCCTTTGTTTTTGTGCTTTCAGCCTCTTTCCAGGGCCTACTGCTGCCACAGGGTCATCTCCAGTCTCCTCCTCCTGCAGAAAAGGGACATGGCATCTGAGTGCCAGGTTGTGCAACATGCAGCATGCCACTACTATCTGGCAGACCTTCTTGGGTGAGTAGCACAGGGATCAACCTGTTGGATGTTGGCACCAGAACCTGGCCTTCAGGAGGCCAAAGGTTCTCTCAATAATCCTTCTGGCTCGCCCATGTGCCTCATTATAACGTTCTTCTGCCCTTGTCCTGGCATTCCTCACAGGGGTCAGCAGTCATGATAGGTTTGGGTAACCAGACTCACCTGCACATATTGAGGGACAACATTTAGCCACACACTATCCCATATGGCCCACACCATACCCATTCACCAACATATACTTGGTGTGAACCAGGGCTCAGCTATTAGCCACACCCTGTGCCTCTGTAGTTGGGCCATCCCATTTGGGATGCTGCTATTCTTCAGGACAAAGGCATCATGCACGGACCCAGGATACTTAGCATTGACGTGGGAGATGTACTGGTCAGCCAAGCACACCATCTGACCATTCATGAAGTGGAAACTCTTACGATTCCTGAACACCTGTTCATTCTGCTGGGAGGTGGGGGGGGCAAATGCAATTTGTGTACAATCAGTCGCCCCAATTATGTTGGGGATATTTCCCATTGCATAAAACTCGGCCTTCACAATGGCCACATCCTCAATTTGGGGGAGAACAATGTAGCTGCACATGTGTTTTACCAGGGCAGACAACACTCTTGTCAGCACTACCGGGAACATTGGCTGTGACATTCCTGCTGCCAAGCCCACTGTCACTTGGAAACAACCAGTTGCCAGTAAATAGAGTACAGATAGCACTTGCACAAGAGGGGGATCCCAGTGGGGTGACGGATAGCAGATATCAGGTCAGGCTCCAATTGGGCACACAGCTCTGTGATTGTGGTCGTGTCAAGTCTATAGGTTAGGATACTGTGCCTGTCCTTCAGTGTAGCCAACTCCACCAGGGGTCTGTACACAGGAGTATGTTTCCATCTCCTATTCATCCACAGCAGTAGGTATCTAAGGGACAAAAGAGTGAGGAAGCCGTCACAAACTGAACATTGGGGCTACAACAGGAGTTTGCAATCTGTAAACTTGTAATAGGTCAGTGTGATTTGTCCAGGATGTGCCTATTTCTCCTGTGACACAGCATTATTCCATAGGGCTGCCCCCGCCCATGAAATGGAATCCACCTGCCCTGTGTGGAGGGACAGGTGAAAGTAAGGTAATTCCGCTGACGTTGTGCGCCATGGGAGGCAGTCGGTAACTGCCATGAAACTCCTCATTGGTTAATATTTGGGCCCTATGGGTTACAGTGGCCAATGGTGATTTACATCGGCGGTGACGGTATGCACCACCTCAGACGTGACCCCCATTTTCTATCTGATTCCTCACTTGCTACTTGACCTTCCATAGGAGAGGACCTACACTGCATGTGCTGCTGTGACCTCTGTCTGGAACCTACCATGGCCCGTGTGACCGGGGAAAGGGCCCCAGCCTTCACTTTGGAGAAGTTGGAGAGACTGGTGGATGGGGTCCTGCCCCAGTACAGACTGCTGCATGGGCCTCCAGACCAACAGGTGAGCACACTGTGGGCACGATGCATGTGGCATGAATGCATGGAGTTGTGTGTATGAAGACCTCCTGAAAGGGGGGGTGGATGTCCTCTTTGCTGTGTACACGCTGTGTGCTGGGCTATGTGTGTGCCAATGGTGATGCAAACGGGTATGGTGGGCCATATGTGTAACAAGTTGGACTGTTTGTCTAATGGTTTTACCCATGTGTATTGCCTCTGCAGGTCAGCACCCATCAAAAGAAGGGTTTATGGTATACCATCCCCAAGGAGGTGTGGACCCTGGGGGTCTATGGCAGGCGGCGCACCCACTGTTCCAAACGGTGGCAGGACCTGATACGCTAGCCGTGGAAGATGGCGGAGGCCCTGCTGAGGATGGCCTCCCAATGAGGTAGGGGTGCCTGTCGAACCCTGACCCCCCCTGATGGACCGCACACTGGCGGTGGTCTATCTAGAGCTGAATTGGCACTCGAGGGCATCTCAGCAGCCATAAGGCGGTGAGTACAGTGCCTCTCATTACAACTTATGGCTGGTGAGGTGGTATCCGATTGGTGGATGTGTGTCAGTGGATGTCCCTAGGCCAGGCCTAAAATAGCAGCGAATGTCCTCTGGTGGGTAGGGTTCTGAAGGGATAATCCTGCTACCTAGGCCCGTAATCATCCACCACTGGTCAGGGCTGCGTGGGTCCCAGGTGTGCTGCAGTTGGCGGTGTGTGCCCCTCCTCATGCCTTGGTGGCTAGCAATATCAGTGGTGGTGCGATGCAGAGTGCGTAGGCCTGTTCCCTGCGTGTGAGGGTGCTGTGTACGCCAACGGTGGTGGTGCAGTCATTGACCCAGTGTATCCTTTGACTCTCTCCCCCCTTTCTTGTTTTGTCATCCTGTCCTTATGTGCATTAGCATCATCTGGCAGAGGAACAGGGACACCAGCGATGGAGGGAGCTGCATCCCACAGGACCCAGGAGGCAGAGTCCACCGATGCTGAGGGCACCAGTGGGACGGAGGGCGAGGGGAGCACCACGGCGGAGACTGGAGGGGACAATTCAGACACAGATACATCCTCCGATGGAAGCTCCCTGGTGGTGGCAGACACTTCTGTGACCACCCCAGCTACAGCCGCCACCACTTGTATCAGCACGCTCATCAAGTTGCCCGTGCCCGCTCACCCAGTAGGGTGGGCATATCCTTTGCACAAGACACCTCAGGCCCTGCCCCAGTGAGCCCTGCTGCCCTGAGTGCGGAGGCTATTGACCTTCTGAGGTCCATCTCTGTAGGGCAGCCAACCATTGTGAATGCCATCCAAGTCTGGCAGACCAGATGCAGCAATCTAATGCATTACTGGAGGGCATTAACACTGGTTTGGTGGCCCAACAGAGATCGATCCAGGCTCTGGCCTCCTCTCTGATGGCAGCCATTGTCCCAGTTTCTACTGTCCCCCCTCAAACTACTACTTCCCAGTCCCAATCTTCTCTACCCCAACCCATGCCAAGCATACAGCCAGATGAGCATGCACACAGAACAATATCCAAGAGTGTCACAGGCAAACACAAGCATCACACTTCATCCCACAAGCACTCACACAAACACCATACAGCTGCAGACACTACAACATCCACTGCCTCCACTCTCTCCCCTCCTCCCCCTCCACCATCTACCTCCCAGTCATGTCCACACTCAGAACTGCATGAACTACATCAGCATCCACTACCAGCATCACCACACCAAGCAGAACACACACCTCACTGGCAGACACCACCACAACGTCCATGCACACATCCCCTGTGTCCTCTCCCACTGTGTCTGTCCCCCCTAAAGTACACAAACGCAAGCACTCAGACACCCAACAGCCATCCACCTCACCACAGCATACAGCCATGCACCTGCACCCAAAACCAGCAGACAGGCACCTCCAACAACCACTCCCTCATCCTTCACTCCCATTCCTTTTCTCTCTTCCCACCCCACTGTCCCTAAGATACTTTTCCTGTCCACCATTGATCTCTTCCCTATCCCTCCCCCCCTGTCCTGCACATAAGCCCAGGCTATCATGAACCCAGCCAAGCATCTCAGCCACACAGTCCATGGGCCCAGTTCCATTCACACCTATTCCTGATGGAAAGGATTCCAGGCCACATATACTGAAGGGGAAGGATCCTTCACCAGCAGGCAAGAAGGGCAAGGAGCCTGCACCTGCCACCCAAAAGGGGAAGGAGACTGCCCCAGCAGGCAAGAAGGGCAAGGAGCCTGCACCTGCCACCCAGAAGGTGAAGGAGCCTGCACCAGCAGGCAAGAAGGGCAGGGAGCCTCACCTGCCACACGAAAGGGGAAGGAGCCTGCCCCAGCAGGCAAGAAGGGCAAAGAGCCTGCACCTGCCACCCAAAAGGGGAAGGAGCCTGCACCAGAAGGCAAGAAGGGCCAGGAGCCTGCACCAGCAGCAGTCACGGAGCCCCCACCACTGACCATGGTTGTGCAACCATCTGAGGGTTCAGGGGATGTGGTGGAGCCTCCCACCATCACCACCACCAGCACCATCACAGTGCATCCATCCAAGGGTGCAGGGGATATGTAGGAGCCTCCTACCACTGCCACCAAAAGCACCACCACAATGCATCCATCTGAGGGTGCAGGGGATGTGCAGGAGCCTCCCACCAGCACCACCTCAGTGCAGCCGTCACCGCCGGTGGACACAATGTGATCCTGCCTCCATTGGCTGCTGTGTGGCATGTTCACTCCAGAACCAGAGGGCAAGACACCCACCTGAGAGACTGTGGACTTCCACTCCCCAGGACCAATCACAGGGCATGATGCGCCCTCCAGAACTGTGGTTCTAAAAATTCTGGACCCATGTAATTTACTTTGCCACAGCAGTACGATTTTAGTATCAAAAGACCGATAATGACTAGTACACTAAGCATGAGCATTTTCGCTCAATTCCAGCAGCATTTTCACCTCGAAATCGCCATTTTCGTCCTGCACTCTTGGCTCCCATTTTATACACGGCAGCCATTTTAAAAGTTGCCCTCACATAGGCTTATAATACAGTCAGATTTGATTCCAAGGACACGTACACCTTGATTTACTTTTCTCTGACCTGGGCAAGCTGGAACCATTGCCTCAGGCCAAACCTGTTTGGTCAGTCCCTCTCCCAGTGGCCGAATCAGATAGCATCAAGGCACACCAGGCCATAAAACCCTTATTATCGCTCACACACCCTGCCTAACTTGCTCACACCTGCACCTGCTCTTTTCTTCTTCTTACTTTACGAGGGGGAGGTGCCCGTTTTTATTAGGGGTCCACACTTATCTGATGTAAAATACTAGGCCTTGCCGGGTAATTTATTATGGGTTGGATGACATGAAATATGAGGTTTCATCATGACACTGTTTTTTCCTTTGTAGTGAAAAACATGTGAATGACCAACCAAAATGTCAAGAATGTTTGCCTGAAGCTTAAAAAACTGTATATAAGGAAACCTGACTTTGCATTGAAACACAGTCTCCTGAGAACATACAAATCGTGCTGTTGTACTTCTAGGACACTTGTCAATTGGTTGCAGCCAATAAATTCGATCTTTGACTTCACCTAGAAGACTCTGAGTTTCTGTAGTCTGAATCAGGAAAGTACCCGAGGTCTTTGGGTGTACCCTGGCACCGCTGGGTTACCGGATCAGTACCGGTTCTGAAAAACCCAGTACCTCAGAACCAGTGGGCAAGACAACCACCTGAGAGACTGTGGCCTTGCACTCCCCAGGAACAAGCACAGGGCATGTTGCCCCCTCCAGAACCAGTGGTATTCTTTCCGCTTCAGGCTGAGGAGGCCCCCTCCCCATGAGGTGCCTGCCTATTTGCCAACTGATGTCCCTGCAGTGTTCTCTCCGTATTGACGCAGGTGAAAAGTGGGGCCTTGGACTTTGCCCTGTCCAAGGCCCCACGCAAAATGAGGACTGAGCAGTGTCCTTTTTCTGTCCATTGGTAGATATCTGTAACATTGGCTAAGTTATTTTTCTGCTATGTTGCTATAACACTCACTTTAGTAAATTTGTTTTGTCCTTGCATTATTCAGCCGATTTAGGGGGATTAACTTATTTTCTTGTGCATTTGGTTTTGTGCATGGTGTGTGTGTACGGGGTGTGTGTGGTGCGTTTATGTGCCATTGTCGTTTTCCTCCCTCCCATGTGTGCTAGGTGGCTGTACTCACCGTCGCCGTCTTCACCAGCGTTGGTGTTCATGGTAGAGCAGAACATAGAATATCATCGGAAATACATGCAGTTCGGGTTCCATGGCGGCGTGGTTCTTCCCTGTGTCTCCAATGGTGAGTCCTTTCACTTCTGAGCTCTGTTACTGCCAGGATTTTGATGTCGTTGGTACCGCCACAGAAAAGGTGGTGGTTTGCAGGGTCTTAATATGGTGGGCAGAACTTTGACTTCTGCCTGGCTGGAGGCAGCTACTGCTGTGGTGACTGTTGTTTCTGCCCTGGCGATGGATGTGGTACATTGGCTGTCTTTCTGAGATCTTTCCTCCATGGTCAAAATTTGGCTGTAATTAGCATCACTCTTTTGGCAGTATTACTGCCACTTTATCAACAAACGCCAGGGTGGTAATGAGGGCCAAAGTTTATTTCCAAAATGGGCACAAGATATTTTAGAAGCTGTGGTTATTTTCACATCTCTGAATTATTTGTGGATACCCATGCAAGCATGTGAATTAGAGGGCATTTCTCAAAATGTCTTCTTTCTTACACACTGTCTTATATTTAGAAGACAAAAAAGAAGAGAAATACAATTGGTAATAACACTTGTTCTACTATTCTGTGTTCATCTAAGTCTTCTGATAAAAATAGAACCACACTTGTGTGGGTAGGCCTATTGCCCATGTTCAGACAAGACCCAAAATTCAACATGGACACATCACATCTTTCCAATGAAAACTGAACCTTTTTTACAATGTGCCTAGACATGGATTTTGGGCCCTAGCTCAGGCGGCACCTAAGGAAACCCAGTAAACCTGTACATTTTTAAAAACTAGATTCCCATGGAAATCCAGGTAGGGGTTACTTGTGTGGCTCTCACCAGATTGTGTTACTCAAAGACCTTTGCAAACCTCAAACTTTAACTAAAAAACATATTTTCCTCACATTTCTGCGATGGAAAGTTCTGGAGTCTGCAGGGAACCACTAAAATAAATATTTACCGAGCATTCCCCTATGTCTTCTGATAAAAATGTCTCCTCACTTGCAAGAGTAGACCTAGTACCTGCAACAGGAAACAGCCCAAAATGCAAAACGGGCACCTAGAAAATGTGCATTTTTTTTTAAATTAGACCTCCACGGGAATCCAGGATGGAGTGACTTGTATGGCTCTCACCAGGCTGTGTTAGCCAGAATCCCTTGCAAACCTTACATCTTGACTAAATATGCACATATTCCTTGCATTTCTGTCAAACAAAGTACTGGAATGAGCAGGAATCCACAAAATTCCTTCTATTCAGCATTCTTTCACATATCACAATAAAAATGCTGTCCCCTTATGTAGCTGGGCCTAGTATCTGCAACGGAACAGATCAAAACAAGGTCAATGAGTGTCTCTTTGTGAGGACTCCCATTGATGTTAGTTTGATCCGTTCCTATTGCAGGACCTAGGCGCAACCACACAAGTGGGGTGGCCTTTTTATTGGGAGTAATAGGGAAATGGTAGGAATTTTGTTGATTCTTCTCATTCTGGAAGAATGTGGCAATGAAAAGCAAGGAAAATATGTGATTTTTATCAGATGTTGAGTTTTGCAGGCAATTGTGGGTAAGAAAACTTTATGGGATCTATGAGAAGCACACTACCCTGTACTCACCTGGATATCTAGTATTCAGAAATGCCCGGGTTTAGTAAGTTTACCTGGGTGGCTGCCAAAACCAGGCCAAAAAACTGCTGCTACCCCTTTTGTAGATGTTGCCACATTGTGTCTAGCATCATGCACTTTTGCAGCCGCCAGGCCTACCCATCCAGGTAAGGTACCATTTAAATCAGGGGATATGCGGGAACTCCGGGTGGCAGGGTATTTTATACTCCCAGCAGACCACAGTACTTTCAGGGATCCACACCAGACATCCTGGTGTGCCCTTGGTGCCTAGTTTATGAAAATATCTAGAATTGGCAGATTTTCCCTAGAGACAATCTACACCCTGGCAGAGAAAGACAGAAAAGACACATATTACTGCTCAATCATCTATTTCTCAAGTATATACACACAAATACTGGTTGAATTTGGCACAAGGGTGAGTGAAAGGTTCAAAATGTAAATTTCATTAACTAGAGATTTCACAAAAATGAAATACGCTGTTGTGAGCTGTAAAGTCATGACAAGGCAGCAATGCTTTACAGGCTATTCACACACCTTTCATGCATGACGCACACAAAATCATTCACACCACCAGCCGCAGACCTAGCACATTACAACAGTCACACCAACAAACAGCACCATTCAAAGGCCAATTGCTTTCATGTTCCTAAAGGATTGACACAGCAATCACACTGCCTGGCAGCTGACCCAGTGGGTGGAGTGGAGTTTGGCTGGTGATGTGTATTGTGACAAGCAGCAAGTCACTACACACACACTGCAAGATAAGTGGCAGTCCACACAGACCACCAGCCATGTGCCAGTCCACGCACACTGCCAGCCAGGCAGCAGTACACAAATACCACCAGTCAAGCACCAGTCTACATACACTGCTGCCAAGCACCTGTCCACACACACCACCAACAAAGCGTTAGTCTGCACACACCGCCAGCCAAGTTCCAGTCCACACACACTACCAGCCAAGTGTCATTCCACAGACACCGCCATCACATTTTTTTGAACAAAAAAGAAAACACATACCAATTTGAAGGAGATGAAAAACCAACTAGGACCATAAACGCAACAGGTCTAACTAAATACATGCAACTAATGTCCAACCATGATAATGAAAAAAAAAAAAATGATATAGACGAGTCAGTTCACTTTTATGCTTATGGTTGCTCCCAATACTTCAGTTGTTTGTGGTATGATTTAAAACATGCAAACACACATAGCCCTGGATTAGGACACTTGGTGCAATACACAAGGATCTCCTTCTGCACTCCTCTTCAGACACAGAATCTACATGTCTTACAAGGAAAGTTTTTTTTTGGGTGTGAGAGGAATGTAATTATGAAAGTGGTGATCTTTTAATCTAGCCACATCCTCCACCACTCCTTCTTTAGGAACACTTGGCTGCTTCACTATAACAAGGCGTCCTAATACAGATTGCTGAAACTGATCAAAAGTCACCTTTGAATCTGGAGAACAGACCCCGAATACAACAAAAGCATTGAAGGTTGGTAAAGGAAAAAATAGGCTGCCAACTTCTCATACCAAATGTATGACATATGAACCGCAGTATAAAACTCCAACCTCTGATCTGCTCTATCTACTCCACTAACATGCTTTTTATAGTAACAAATGCACACAGGTCTGCTTACTTCAGAATGAATATTTGTCAGCATGTGGACACCTCTCCTGTCTGAAAATGTAATGGCTAGAAGCTTATCACTAAGCAAGGCACTGCACAGTCCTCTTTGCCATTTTTTACATGCAAGCTCTTTAGAGTAACCTTTATAGTTAGGATGACTTATGCCACATGCAACAGTGTCAACTTTGAACAATTCCTTGAACATCTGCAGACCAGTATAGGAGTTATCTAAGTATGAATGGTGACCTCTCTTATAAGTCCTCTACCTAATTGACACACAATTTTCTTATTGACTCTAAAAGTGGATGAAGAATCAGTGAGGTCAACAAATGATCGCCTACCAATTCAAACCCTGAAATTACAAACATATCAAGTACTACTCTCAGACAGCGTATACATCATAATGCCAATACATGCCCTCTTGCTAGGAATGTACTGCCTAAAATCAAAACAACCCTTAAACAGGACCAAAACTCACACACAGCTATTTCTTTCCCTGGAACTGAGATCTCTGAAATGCAATCTACAAAATGATCAAGGACAGGCCAAATCTTGAAGAGACGGTTACAATCATGGTGATCCTGAGGCAATACTTAAGAATTATCAACAAAATTCAGCCTTCGAAGCAGAAGCAAACACCAATTGTTAGACCTGGCATCCTGGGCATGGTCTCCCCTGTCTTTGTTTTGCCTCTGTTTCCCATGTTTTGACTGTGCGCTGGACTCTGTTTTTGCTGTTTTAGTACTCTGTGCACTTTACCACTTCTGACCAGTGCTAAAGTGCAAGTGCTCCTGTGTAAATTATATGTGTAATTGGCTTATCCCTGACTGGCAAATTTGATTTACTAGTAAGTGTCTAAGTAAAGTGCACTAGAGGGGCCCAGGGCCTGTAAATCAAATGCTACTAGTGGGTCTGCAGCACTGGTTGTGCCACCCACACGAGTAGCCCGGTAAACATGGCTCAGACCTGCTACTGCAATGTCTGTGTTTGTGTAGTTTTAAGTTGCCAATTCGACCTGGAAAGTGTGCCCACCTGTGAGGCCTAAACCTTCCATTTTTCTACATGTAAGGCACCCCTAAGGTAGGCCCTAGGTAGCCCCATGGGCAGGGTGCAATGCATGTTAAAGGTGGGATATGTACTGGTGTGTTGTACATGCCCTAACAGTGAAATACTGCTAAACTGAGCTTTCACTGTTGCCAGGCCTATTTCCCTCATAGGTTATCATGGGGGCTTCCCTTAAATGATATTAAAGCTCAGATTCCCTTTGGGAGCAGATAGAAATGTCGAGTTTGAATGTCAGTTTGAAAATGCCACTTTTAGAAAGTGGGCATTTTCTTGCTTAAACCCTTCTTTGACTCTGCCTGCTTGTAGATTACCTGTCTGGGTCAGACTGACAGTTGGGGTGATGTGAAATGCCTCTAGACAGTGATAGAAAGGGAGCTGCATATCCTGATGGGCCATCTGAGCTAGAGTGAAGGGAGGAGTGGTCACATACACCTGAATGGGCTGTGCCTGCCCTCACGCAATGCTGTCTCCAACCCCCTGGTGTGAGCCTGGAGCCTGGCCATGGCAAGGCAGAATCTTGTGAAAAACAGAGACTTTCCTTTGAAGTTTGCCATTTTCAATCGCAGAAAGGGGTATAAGTATTGGACCCAGAACCCCTGAAAATCAGATTTCTTCAAGGATTCAAGAGGAACCTCTGCCAAGGAGAAGAGCTGAAGAGATGAGGAGAAGTGCTGCCCCTGCCTGTGACTGTGCTTTGTTGGGCTATCCTGCAGTTGCTGCTTCTGCCTGTGAAAGGGGACAGAGACTGGACTTTGTTGTGCATTCCTGCTTGAGAAGAATCTCCAAGGGCTTGAGCTGAGCTTGCCTCCTGTTGTTGAAGTCGCAGGGAAATCAAAGACATCACCTGCCAGAAAATTGACTCTCTGGTGATACTCCTGCCCTGCCAAGTGGTGCCCCATCCAGTCCTTGGCCGCTTGAAAGGTGAAGCTGGTGGAAAAGGACTGAAATCCACGCAAAGGTCGCAGTGTGGGGAAATTTTTGACGCACCATCCACAACGCGGCTGATAAACAACGCGCTGCTAGCCTCATGGCTGAAATCGACCTTGTGCCTGCATCGTGGCTGGAAGATCAATGCATCGGAGCTGGAGAAACGACATGCAAAACCCACTTACGGCGGCTGATAATGACACCAACCCCACGCAGCATGGTTTCCTGACACCGTGCAACTGGATTTCAAATGCAACATCACTGGGTGTGAAAAATCCACGCAAATCCTGCCAGGACCCGAGGTGCCCGTCTAGAAATTGACACATCGCTCTCTTGCGAGGGAGAAGAACGACGCATCGCCGACCCGACATGAGATGGAAACGACGCACGGCCTTGCTTGTGAGTAAGGAATCGACGCATCAATGTCTTTTCCGACCCACGCTTGCCAGTGCGGTTTTATTCTTGAGGCAAACTAGGTACTTTTGTGTAACAACAGTATTCTTACTGTTTTCTAAGGATTAAGGGGGTCATTACAACCCTGGCGGACGGTGTTAAAGCTGCGGTAATACCGCAAACAGGCCGGCGGACAAAAAAAGGGAATCATGACCGTGGCGGAAACCGCCAACAGAGAAAGCCACTTTAGCACTCCGACCGCCACGGCGGTATAGACAAACAGTGTGGCGGTCACCACCAACAGACAGGCGGAAGACAATGTACCGCCCACAGTATCATAACCCGCCAATCCGCCACCTTTTCCGGGGCGGATTCACCGTGGATAAAAACAGGGCGGAAACAGCTTTTGCAATGGGAAAACGCTCACCTTCTACACACTCCACGAGGAAGGAGGACACCATGGAGCCAGAAATACAAATCCTACCTGACCTTGTCTTCCTGCTCATTTATGAACACCAGCAACGGCGGCGGCAAAGACAACGGTGAATACTGCACCTACGACATAGGGGAGGGGGGAGGCAAAAGTCAGGGGGACACACACAAAACACCCCCACCCTCGCACATTATAACATACACAGCTATGCATGTCAAAAAAACACAGTAACAACCCACAACGCCCCCGGAAGAATGCAAAGGCCAAAGGAAATCAGTTCAAAAATTGTAATGTATCAAAATCCAGTTACCAAATATATACAGATATATATACACATTCAAAAGTATATACATTACGAGAAGCAGTGCAGGTATGCACATATCAATGTCCGTGCACCACTGGTCCAAAAATGCATGGGCGAGGCCCACAATAGATACCTGTCCACAAACGGAGAGAACACTGCTGGGGCATCAGATAGAAATACAACAGGCACCTCAGGGGGAAGGGAAGGCGGGGCACCTCAGCCGGATTACAGCACCACGCCAGATCCACAACGGGGCTCCATGCCCATTGATGTATCCTGGGGAGTGCAAAGCCACAGTCTCTCAAGTCTCACAAGTGGGTGGGTTGCCCACTGTACCATCCTGGGGAGTGCAAAGCCACAGTCTCTCAAGTCTCACAAGTGGGCGGGTTGCCCACTGTACCATCCTGGGGAGTGCAAAGCCACAGTCTCTCAAGTCTCTACAGTGGGTGGGTTGCCCACTGAACAATCCTGGGGAGTGCAAAGCCACAGTCTCTCAAGTCTCACAAGTGGGTGGGTTGCCCACTGTACCATCCTGGGGAGTGCAAAGCCACAGTCTCTCAAGTCTCTACAGTGGGTGGCTTGCCCACTGTACCATCCTGGGGAGTGAAAAGCCACAGCCTCTCAAGTGGATAACATTCTCAACTGGTTCTGGAGGGGGAATGGTGCCCACACTGCATTTAGCTCCCCGTGACGGTTCCTGTACCGTCACAGTCCCAGCTGTACATGGGATAACGATGCTTGATGTGGCGGTGTTTCCTTGTTCATCGGTGCTTTGCCATGGCAGTCTCTGATCTGTTCAGCGGTTCTCTGCCCTGTTCAGCGGTGCTGTGCCCTGTTCAGCGGTCTTCACCATGGCGGTGAGTCCCTTGTTCAGCGGGGCTTTGCCATGGCGGTCTCTGACCTGTGCATTGGTGTGTGGCATGACGGTCCCTCATTTTCCAGCGGGGCTGTGGCAGCCGGGGCCCTCCTGGGCACTGACTCCGGCGGTGGTCTCCTGACCAGTGACGATACTCGTGCCCTCCTGGGCAATGACTCCGGCAGTGGTCTCCTGACCAGTGACGATACTCGGGCCCTCCTGGGCAATGACTCCGGCAGTGGTCTCCTGACCAGTGACAATACTTGGGCCTTCCTGGGCAATGACTCCGGCGGTGGTCTCCTGACCAGTGACGATACTCGTGCCCTCCTGGGCAATGACTCTGGCGGTGGTCTCCTGACCAGTGACGACGGTGCTGGCGGTGGTGTCCCGGCCGCCAGGGAGGATGGCGCCCTTCTCCGCAGTGCTGCTCTCACCAGACTGTGCAGACTTCCTCTGGCCCTTCACCACCTTTGAAGGAGTCACACCTGACTCTGCAATCCCCCTGGGACCCTTGTGAGCAGTTTTGCCGCCCAGAGTCTTCACCCTGTCCCGTCGGCCACTTTCCAACTTTAAATGCTTTACAGGGGGTGAACTGGCAGTGCTTTGGCTCCGTGTCACACTGCCTGCCCTGGTGGCCGGTGCACTCCACACACCTGTAACACGCACCACTGGTACTGGAGTCTTTTTGGCTGAGGCGCTACTACGGGACTTAAGAATTGGAGGGGTGGGGATGGGGGCAAAGAGGTCAACGTTGCTGAGGGAGAGTTTATGACGAACACTGGGATGGGTTGCTGGAGGGGGTCTGGGAGTGGAGGAAGAGGAGGTGGTTGTAGGAGGTGTCACTTTAGGTGTTTTGGGTGCAGGTACTGGAGGCTGTCGTGAGGTGGATGGATGCTGAGTGTGTGGGTGCCCGCGTTTGTGTACTTTGGGAGGGGGCGTCACAGACACACTGGGAGAGGACACAGGGGACGTGTAAATGGGAGTGGGGTGGTGAGTGCAGGTGAGCAGGGTGTGGTGCTGGGTGTTCTGGTGCGAGTCCTAGTGCCTTTAGATGTAGTGCATGCAAGTGAGAGTGTAGACGAGACTGGGAGGGAGGAGGGAGACGATGAGGAGGGGGACACAGTGGAAGCAGTGGATGTTGCTGTGTCTGTATGTGTCTTATGCTTGTGTGAGTGCCTGTGGGATGTGTGGTGCCTATGTTTGCCTGAGCTACTTTTGTGTGTTGAGGTGTGTGCATGTTTGTCTGTTGGTGTGCTTTGGATAGGCTGGGGTACAGGGGACTGGGTCTGGGTGGAGGAAGTTGAAGGGGGGAGGCTATACACAGGGACAATGGCTGCCATCAGTGCTGAGGCCAAAGATTGCAGGATTCGATGAAGGGCAGCCTGACCAAAATGAATGCCCTCCAGGAATGCATTACCGTGTTGCAACTCCCTTTCTACACCCTGGATGGCATTCACAATGGTAGACTGCCCAACAGTGAGTGACCTGAGGAGGTCAATGGCCTCCTCACTGAGGGCAGCAGAGGTGACAGGGGCAGGGCCTGAGGTGCCTGGGGCGAAGGTAATGCCCACCCTCCTGGGTGAGCAGGCACGGGGTGAACGCTGAGGGGCTGCTGGGAGGGCGGTGCTGGTAGGGGAGGTGGCGGCTGTACCTGTAGAAGTGTGGGGCACAGATGGTGCCGCCACCACAAGGGAGCTCCCATCGGCGGACGAGTCCGTGTCGCTGGTGTCCGACGTGAAGCTCCCCTCGCCCTCCGTCCCACTGGTGCATTCTGAGTCCATGGTGTGGCCCTCCATGGCCATGTGGGATGCAGCTCCCTCATGCTCCGGTGCCACTGTACCTCTGCCTGATGATGCTGATGCACAAAAGAATAGGGAGAGCAGAAAAAGGGGGGGACGACGACAGAAGAAAGACAGGTTGAGTGCATGGCATACCGCTACCGTTGGCGGACAATACAGACACAGCAGCCCCCTGCACTACGCTGTGCTCCTGGCCTCTACAGATTCGATTCCTGGGATATGGCTTACATGGCTATGGTGGACATCTGCACACATGGAAGCCACAGGGGCATGTATACCTGTACTTGGCACTCTACTGCGCTGGGGTGGAGTGCCACATGGCCTGCATTACGGAGGGGCCTAGCCTATGGAAGTCGCCCTGGCCTAGGGAAACCCACAGCCCTCCTCCCACACCTAGACCCCTCAACTGGGTGCGAAGTCCCCAGAATGATTGTGTATTCACCCCCTTGTGTCTGATGTGATGCCCTCAAGCGCTCATCCAACTCAGGGTAGGCCACCGCCAGGATCTGGAATATCAGGGGGGTCATGGGGCGACGGTCACCCCTCCCACGTTGGGAGGCAATCCCCAGCTGAGCCTCCACCATCTTCTTGCTCCAGTGGCGAATGTCCTCCCATCTTTTACGGCAGTGGGTGCCCCGTCTCTGGTGGACCACCAGGGTCCGGACGTCCTTGGCGATGGCACGCCAAATGTCCTTCTTCTGGTGGGCGCTGACCTACATGACATGCACAGGGGAAGAAGAGAAGTCATTAGCAAGAGCACCGTCGAAGTGAGTGGCCCCCATCCCTGCCCTTGCCATGTGGCACATGCATTCACAGTCCTTCATGTTCACTGCACTCTGCCCTCTTCCCTCTTACAACCAGCCCTCTCCACCCAGGCATAGCCCATACAACGTGCTCCCTGTGTACTTACCTGTTGGTCTGGTGGACTGTAGAGTAGCGTGTACTGGGGGAGGACCCCGTCTACGAGCTTCTCCAACTCCTGAGCAGTGAAGGCAGGGGCCTTTTCCACAGACGCAGCAGCCATTGTCTCTTCCAGACCGAGGTCGCAGCAGCACTTGCTGTGTAGGTCCTCTCCTGTCGAAGATCAGGTATCAAGTGATTGAACAGATAGAAAATGGCGGTCACGTCCGCGGCGGTGATGTCCGCGGCGGTGCGTATCATCAGCGCCGGTGCACTTCATCATTGGCTCCTGGGACCCATAGGGTCCAATGTTAACCAATGCAGCATTGCGCCGCGGTCTACGACCGCCTACCGTGACGGTGTACAATGCCAGCGCAGTTACCTCACATCCCACTGTCCCAGTTTAGAGGTCAGGCAGCCGCCATTTCAGTGGTCCACATGTCTTTATTTGCAACTGCGTCACACATACCTGGGCCTACACTCGACACACATACAAGAAGAATTTTTGTCTTTGGTGTCGTGTTCTGTGTATCTGTGGATACATACCTGGGATTTTGTTGACTCTGTGGTCGCTGTTGGCCTTCATAGGCACCGTCAGCTTGGACATTTGAGAAAATGGCGGAATCCTCTGGTGTACCGACCGCTGGTGGACCTGTTGACAATGGAGGAGCGACATTTACTCATCACCTACAGGTTTGACCGTGCCACTATCCAGGAACTATGTACCCAGTTGGAGCCAGACCTGATGTCACCAATCCGCCATCCCACAGGAATCCCCCCTCAAGTGCAGGTGCTGTCAGTGCTCCATTTCCTTGCAAGTGGGTCATTTCAGACAACAGTGGCCATGGCATCAGGGATGTCCCAGCCTATGTTTTCCAACGTGTTGTCCAGAGTGTTGTCTGCCCTGCTGAAACACGTAAGGAGCTACATAGTTTTCCCTCAGGTGGAGGATTTGCCTACAGTGAAAGGTGACTTCTATGCCCTTGGACATATCCCCAACATCATAGGTGCTATTGATGGCACTCATGTAGCTCTGGTCCCCCCCCACAGGAGTGAACAGGTGTACAGGAACAAGAAGAGTTATCATTCCATGAATGTACAGATGGTATGTTTGGCAGACCAGCACATCTCCCAGGTAAATGTTATGTTCCCTGGATCAGTGCATGACGCCTACATCCTGTGCAATAGCAGCATCCCTTATATGATGGGTCAACTCCAGAGGCACCAGGTTTGGCTTTTAAGGGACTCTGGTTACCCCAACCTGACCTGGCTATTGACCCCAGTGAGGAATCCCAGGACCAGGGCAGAGAAACACTACAATGAGGCCCATGGGCGATTTAGGAGGGTGATCGAACGCACCTTCGGCCTCCTGAAGGCCAGGTTCAGGTGCCTGCATATGACAGGTGGTTCCCTATTCTACTCACCAAGGAAGGTGTGCCAGATCATCATCTCCTGCTCGATGCTTCACAATCTTGCTTTGCGCCGCCAGGTGCCTTTTCTGCAGGAGGATGGTCCAGATGGCGGTGTTGTGGCAGCTGTGGAGCCTGTGGAGCCTGTGGACAGTGATGAGGAGGACGCTGAGGAACAAGACATAGACAACAGGGAGTCAGTCAAACGGCAATATTTCCAGTGACACACAGGTGAGAACAGTTTTCTTATTTACATTACATTCACTTTCACACTTCTACCTCTATCCTGTCTGTCAGTTCATAGCAGTATATTGTCACTGAGTTGTACCTTTCCATTACGGTTTCACAGGTGTGGTTAGCAACGTGTGTCATCTGCTTGCATCCTTCAAGGACTTGTGATGTGTGACATAGGTATGTTGTCTATAAAATTGGAAAGCATGTTGATACTGTCATTGATTATACATATTTACCAAATCACAGACTGACTCCAGATTGTTTTGTGGTTCAAGGGTGTTTATTTCAGTGTTAAAAAATGGAGGGGGGTAGTGATATGGTGATGGGGGACGGTGGAGGAATGTCCATGTCAGAGTTCAGTCCATTAGTCACACAGGTGCACTGCCCATATGGGCATAGGAAGTGGAGCTGGGGCAGTTCCAATGTGGACAGGGTAACAAAGTGGGACAGTGGGAGGACAATCTGGATGGTCTCATTTCCTAACGGGGGTCTTGCCATCTTGCTCTGTCCTGTTCCTGGATCTCAGAGACCGCTTGCGTGGTGGTTGTCCGTCTGCAGGGGGTGGGGTGCTGGTGTGGTGGTCCTGTAGTGGGGCGTCCTGTCCACTATCGCCGGCAGAGGTGGTGGGCAGTTCATCGTCCATGCTAGTGTCAGAGGCCCCTTGGAGTGCCACAGTGTCCCTCATGGTCTTTTGTATGTCCTTCAGCAACCCTACAATGGTTCCCAGGGCGGAGCTGATGGTTCTGAGCTCCTCCCTGAACCCCAAATACAGTTCGTCCTGCAGGCGCTGGGTCCCCTCAAACTTGGCCAGTACCGTGGCCATCGTCTCCTGGGAGTGGTGGTATGCTCCCATGATGGAGGATAGGGCCTCGTGGAGAGTGGGTTCCCTTGGCCTGTCTGCCCCCTGTTGCACAGCAGCCCTCCCAGTTCCCCTGTGTTCCTGTGCCTCCGTCCCCTGGACCGTGTGCCCACTACCACTGCCCCCAGGTCCCTGTTGTTGTTGGGGTGGTGGGTTATCCTGGGTTTCCTGTAGTGGTGGACACACTGCTGATTGACGTGTCCTGGGTATGGAGGTATGGGCCCGCTGGGTGGGTGCTGTGCTGGTGTTACCAGAGGGTGGAAAGTCAGTGTTGGGCTGTGCCTGTGCAAGGGGAACCGACTGTCCCGAGGCCCACGATGGTCCGGGCTGGTCATCAAGATCCAGTAGGGCAGAGCTGCTGTCGTCACTGTGGGCCTCTTCTGTGGGTGGAGTGGAAACGTCTGGACCCTCCAGTGTGGTGATGTTCCGTAGTGGTCCTGCATGGATATAAGAGCATGATTTGTGCATGTGTGTGAGTAATGGTGTGCAATGGGTGGGTGTTTGTGTCCCCCAGTGCAAGCATTCCTGTGTGTGGGTTTGTGTGATGATGGTTAGGGGGTTGTTATGGGTATGTGCAGTGAACATGCTTTGGTGAGGGCTGACCATGCTTTGTTTTTGCATGCAGGGCTTGGTGTTGGGATGGGTGGTTTGTGTTATGAGAACATTAGTGAGGAGTTGGAGTGATAGGGGAGGGTGTGAGGGTGGGGTGTGTGATGGCATGCAGGTAGGATGGGGGATATAATAGTTGAGATTTAACTTACCAGTGTCCATACCTCCACCGACTCCTCCGAGGCACTCTGGATGGATGATGGTCAAGACTTGCTCCTCCCATGTTGTTAGTTGTGGGGGAGGAGGTTGGGGTCCGCCGCCAGTCCGCTGTACCGCAATGTTGTGCCTGGATACCACAGAACGCACCTTCCCCCGCAGGTCGTTCCTTCCACCTCTTCCTGATGTCCTCCCGATTTCTTGGATGCTGTCCCACAGCGTTGACCCTGTCGATGATTTTTTGCCATAGCTCCATCTTCCTGGCTATGGATGTTTGCTTCACCTGTGAGCCAAATAGCTGTGGCTCTACCCAAAGGATTTCCTCCACCATGACCCTGAGCTCCTCCTCGGAAAACCTGGGGTGTCTTTGGAGTGACATGAGGTGGTGTGGGTGATGTGTGGGGTGGTGTAAGTGTTGATGTGTGTGTTGATGTGTAGTGGTGTGTGGTATATTGTGCGTGTAATGTTGTATGGATGATGGTGTTGTGTGCCTCTGTGTGGTAGGGTTCTCAGTTGCTGTGCTCTCTGTCTATCTGGCCTTCGTCTCTAATTTTTTGTCGTAGGGGTTTGTGGGTGATGTGGGTGTGTGTTTTATATTGTGTTGGGTGTGTGGGAGTGGTGTTTGTATGTGTATCAGGTGTGTGTATTTATAATTGTCCAATGTGGCTGTGTTTTGGAGATGTGTGTGTATTTTGAGCGCGGCGGTGTGTGCCGCCTATGGAATACCGCGGTTGAAAGACCGCCGCGTGGATTGGTGTGTCGTGATAGCATGGGCGTGTTTCTGTTGGTGTGACGGTGGAGGTTTTGTTTTCGCCAGTTTGTCACTGACCTTTGGTGCGGCGGTCTTGTGTGGGTGTCTGAGTTTTGTTGGTTTCCGAGATGTGGGTCATAATAGCTGTGGCGGAATTCCGTGGCCATGGTGGTGTTTTGGCAGTCTTCTGCACGGCGGTAAACGCCTTTTACCGCCAATGTTGTAATGAGGGCCTAAGACTCTTATTTTTTTAATTCATATCTTGACTTGTGGATGTTGGGTTTTATCGTTTTGGTCTTGTTTAATTTAGATAAATATTACCTATTTTTCTAAACTGGTGTGGTGTACATTTTGTAGTGATTTTACTGTATTACTGTGTGTGTTGGTACTAATACTTTACACATTGCTTCTGGGGGTTAAGCCTTCCTGCTCACGTCAAGCTACCAAGGGGTGAGGGGGGATTACCCAGGTGTGTTTCTCCTTTACCCTGACTAGAGTGAGGGTCCCTGCTTGGACAGAGTGCAAACTGACTGTCAACCAGAGACCCCATTTCTAGCATTGGTGATCAGCATTTGATACTGGACTTGTTTTTGTACTTGACATACAGTGATTAAGTGTACACTACTTTTTTCAGAGCAGACCATTACGGGACCACATACTACTTGTCTTGTAATTTTGCTTTTTCTCTTTTTGGACTTTTTTCCTGCATCCATATTTTTGGTGATCTTTTTGATTTTTGAACTTCTTATTGGGAACTCTTTTCTGCCTTGTAACTTTGCATCTGTGAGTAAATCGTGCCATCATGTCTCTTTCTGGGGATGCATCAACTGTGTCTGCAAAGGCTGTTTTTGAGTTGGAGAAGCTGGAAGGTTATACAGTTGCTCACCTGAAACAATTTTGCAAGGATCTTGCCTGTCCCATTAAGAGCTCCACGAGGAAGGAGGACCTGCAAAGGGCATTGAGGGCCTGGGTGACAGCGAAGGAGGCTGAGGGGCACACAGAGGTTGAGCATGAGTTTGAGAATGAGCAGGTGCAAAGTATACACAATGGTGTAGTGGGTGGACCTGTTATGCCTGGCGGGAGAGTCTCCAGGGCAGGTAGCAGTGTGTCATTCAAGGGTCTGACTCCTGAAGAGTTGCAGGACAGACGGGCAGAGAGGGCTCACCAGTTGGAGTTAGAGAATCAGAGACCGGCCATAGAGGAGAAGAAGCAACTCCTGGCTCATGAGCTTAGTTTAAGGGAACTAGATCAGAGGAGCCAGTCTAGTAGAAATGGTGGCAGAAGTACCACAGTGCAGCCTGAGAGGAGAGTGCACATTCCTAAGGCCTTAGTGAAGGATTATAAGAGGGAGGATGAGATCTACCTGTGGTTCAAGGGGTATGAGTCTACTCTCCACATGAACATGGTCCATGAACAACATTGGGGGGCAGGTCTGTGGAAGCACTTTGAGGCAGAGGGGAAGGACACTCTGACATCCGAAGGGGATCCTCAAGGGCTTATCTCCTCTATCATGAAGGATGCCATACTCACAAGATATGGTTCTACCCCTGAGTAGTACAGGGATAAGTTTAGGTCTTACAAAAAGAAGGAATCCCAAAGTTGGTTGGAGTGCGTTGACTCTTTCTGCAGGTCAATGGATGGTTGGGTGAAGGGCAGCAAGGTACCAACTTAGGAAAGGCTGTACAATTTGATTGCTTGGGAGCATTTGTCCAATCTTTGTTTTCCAGAGCTATGGCTGCACCTAATTGAGGGTCCAGAAAAGGTATGGGGGAGACCATGCCAAGGGTGGTCAGGGTCCCCATCAGAAGAGGTGGGGGAATAAGGGTACACAGGGGGAGTTCTCTAAAGGGCCCAAACCTAGTTCCCAGGGTAAGGATTCCAGGACCCAGTAGAAAAGAAACAATGAATCGCTACAGGGAAACCTGCAGAGAAGGGTCCCCGCAAGTGTTATGCATGTGATCAGGTGGGTCACATAAAAGGGGACCCCAAATGTCCCAAGGGGACACAAGCACCCACTGGGAAGAGCAAGGTGCATGGGAAACTGGCTCCAAAAGTTCCCACGGTCCAGGAGGAGGCTAAACCTGAGGGGGAGGCCCTGGAGCCTACAAGGGAACAGGTGGCTGAACTAGGGGAGGTTCCTGAGCTGACTCATTCTGAGAGGCACAGAAGACATGCCCTACTATGGAGGGTTTGTGGCAGCAGGCTGGAGACCAGGCATCTGGCAAGGAGCCTGGATCACATTTGATTTAATGGGACAATGGCCTCCTGTATAGTGCTCCTAAGGTTGCTGAGCCTGGGTCAGCCTGTTTGCTGGTGGTACCCCAGTGTTTCAGAGCTTTCCTCCTAGGTCTGGCTCATGATGTGCCTCTGGTGGGACATTTGAGGCAGGACAAGACCTTTGAGAGGCTTGTCACCCACTTTTAATGGCCCCAAATGCGCCGGCACTCAGATGCTTACTGCAGGTCTTGCCAAACCTGTGAGGTGAGTGGCAAGAGTGGAGGGAAATGTAAGACTCCCCTCCAACCTTTTCCATTTGTCAGCACTCCCTTTGAGAAGGTTGGTATTGACATTGTGTGGCCTCTGGACCCCAAGACAGCCTTAGGCAACAGGTTTATCCTGGTCTTGGTAGACCATGCCACCAAGTACCGAGAAGCCATTCTTTTACAATCAATCACTTCCCCTGTGGTGGGATGTACATTGATGTGTGTTTTTGGCCACATGGGGTTCCCCAAGGAAGTGGTATCTGATAGGAGTACCAACTTCATATCTACTTTTAGAAGTCTCTGTGGAAGGAGTGTGGGGTGACCTATAGGTTCACCACTCCTTACCACCCCCAAAGCAATAGTCTGGTTGAGAGATTCAACCGCACCTTGAATGGGATGATTATTGGCCTGTCAGAGCCCTTGAGGTGGAAGTGGGACGTCCTCTTGCCATGCCTTCTGTTTGCCTACAGGGAGGTGCCTCAAAAGGGTCTTGGATTTAGTCCATTGAGTTACTTTATGGCCGCCCTGTCAGGGGACCTTTGAGTCTGGTGAAGGAGGGCTTGGAGAAAGCCCCCATTAAAGGCCCCCAGGATGCATTCAGTTACATGCTGGCTTTTAGTAACCAGACAGCCCACTTCTGGCGGCTTGTTCAGGAGAACCTGGAGACAAGCCAGGAGACATGAATCACGGGTATGATCAGAATGCCATTCTGGTTGAGTTCCAGCATGGGCAAACATTTGGGTGATAGCGCCTGTGGAGCCTAGGGTGTGCCAGGATAAGTGGACTAGGCCTTTTGAGGTGGTGGAGCGCAAGAGTGATGTCACCTATCTGGTGAACTTGCGGACTCCCAGGAACCATTTGATGGTCTTACATTTGAACCGCCTCAAGCCTTCACTTTGAAGGGTCTGAGTTTACCATGCTACTGGCAACAGATGATGGAGTGGAGGAAGAGAGTGAGCCTCTTCCTGACCTCCTGTCTGCAAAGGAGAAAGATGGGTCTGTGGAGGGCGTGAACCGCTCCCCCTCATTGACTCCAGAGCACCAGAAGGACTGTCGCCAGGTGTTGGGACAGTTTAGCTCATTGTTTTCCTTGACCCCAGGGGTCACTTATTTGTGTACACATGATGTGGACGCTGGGGACAGTCCTCCTGTCAAACAGAAAGCTTACAGACTTACTGACAAGGTTAGAGCTAGCATCAAAGAGGAAGTATCTAAGATGTTAGCATTAGGGGTTATTGAGTTTTCCAGTAGCCCTTTGTTGTAGTTTTGCAGCGATTAGATTAAGCATTAGAAGAAGACATCTGTATTTTGTAACTATTGTGAACATTTCACAGAATCCATTTTGTATTCATGGCAGCCATTTTCTCTGCCATGTGCTCACCATGTGCTCTGTCCTACCTTTCAGTTAACTTTTCACGGAATCCATTATGTATTCATGGCAGCCATTTTCTCTGCCATGTGCTCACCATGTGCTCTGTCCTACCTTTCTGTTAACTACTCTCGAAATCTGCCTAGTGACAAGTTATATTTAGCATCTCCCACTTTCGCACCAAGGTGGCGAGGCCCAGAACAGGTGCTCCTTGCGACAAGGACAACAGTTCGAGTGACGAACCGAAATAATTGGTTCCATAGTACTCACTGCAAGAGAGTGCTACCTACCTTGGTGGAACCTGCTGTGCTGACCGATCATCGAGAGATTTTGACTACGGAGAAAGGCCGTGCTATATCACCTGACGAATCTGCAGAGGTCTTCCCGGACCATACGACTTCTGGAGTGTCGCGATATACTTTGAGACCGAGGAAAGAATAAGATTTTTTTTTTAAACAAACTGGTTGAGCTACCGCCCTGGGTTAGTGAAACGGAGAGCCAATGTGGCAAGGGGGGGGGATCAGCCATGCATTAGAATAGTGACACCCGTCTTGGCCCGTGGTGAAGAAATCAGCGGCTGCCCAGGGATAAGAGCTCCAACGATTGTTTTTCATCCATTTCTGAAAGGGTCGATTATCACTGTTGCTAAAATGAATAACAAACTGATCATTAGTACTATGGGGTTTGTTGTTGTTTTGGTGGTTACAGCAACAATCACCTGGTTTGTTGAAAAGAAGGCTCCTGCTCGTGAGTTTTTTGTTGCCACTACTCCAGAACCAGAGGATCACTATTACTTTACGCTTCCCTATCAGGAGCAGAAGCACCGTCAATCGTACTTCAATAATACTTTCATTCAAATGTTGCATCATACTCATAATGCTACAAATACTACTATCTGTTGGGTATGTGGAATGATACCTTCGCATCAAAAGAAAGGAGGAACACCTTTCATCCTCTTCCTTTTTCACACAATGGTTCTTGTCAAGCTTGGTACACGCTTTTGTTTGCATCTGGAAAACGTACAGAAGGCGGACTTCTTTTTCGCCTTAATAAAGTATGCTACCAAGACAAAGATGGGTATCCCCAAGCCAAAGGAACTAAATGGGAATGGGAAGAGTATCAACCTGACAATGTTTCAATACCATGGGGGTGATTCTAACCCTGGCGGTCGGTGTTAAAGCGGCGGCCAACCCGCCAACAGGCTGGCGGTAAAAAATATGGGATTCTGACCCTGGCGGGAACCGCAAACACAGACAGCCACTTTAACACTCCGACCGCCACGGCGGTACAAACAAACAGCGCGGCGGTCACCGCCAACAGCCAGGCGG
Organism: Pleurodeles waltl; assembly: GCF_031143425.1. NCBI lineage: Eukaryota > Metazoa > Chordata > Amphibia > Caudata > Salamandridae > Pleurodeles > Pleurodeles waltl. The sequence goes on from NC_090447.1 coordinate 504,222,204, forward strand.
CAGACAATGTACCGCCCACACTATCACAACTCACCAATCCGCCACCTTTTCCGGGGCGGGAGCACCGCCGATAAAAACACGGCGGAAACAGACTACGGACGGGAAAACGCTCACCACTACGCACTCCAGGGGGAAGGAGGACAGCATGGAACCCGAATTAAACATCCTACCTGCTCTCGTCTACCTTCTCATCTACCACGAGTACGAAGTCCGGCGCAGACGACAACGGTGAGTACTGCACCTACGACACACGGGAGGGGGGAGGACGAAAGGTTACGGGCACACACATATGCGACCCCCCCCCCCCCAACTATGTACACACCAATGCAGAGCAACAAGTCACAGTGACACCACCCAAACACCCCAGAAAAATGCTAGGACATAATCAAATTTGGAATAAATATTAATGTACCAAAAAGCTCCTGAAAATTATCGTACAACCATGAAAGATATTCACAAGAAAACTAATGACATACACATCAGTGTATAACTGAAGTAACAAGTCCTGCACATCCTACGAATTCATCATGTCCGTGGGCCAAAGTTTTGAGAAACAAGGGCAAAGCCCACACAGGAGACCTGAGTCCTTTGGAGAGAACACTGCAGGGGCATCAGATGTAAAAACTACAGGCACCTCAGGGGGAAGGGAAGGGGGGGGCACCACAGCCACATGAGTCCACGACGCCAGATCCACGAGGAGCCACCATGCCCACTGTACCATCCTGGGGAGTGCAAAGCCACAGTCTCTCAATGTCTCTACAGTGGGTGGGCTGCCCACTGTACCATCCTGGGGAGTGCAAAGCCACAGTCTCTCAATGTCTCTACAGTGGGTGGGCTGCCCACTGTACCATCCTGGGGAGTGCAAAGCCACAGTCCATCAGGTGGATGACAGTCTCCACTGGTCAAGGAGGAGGCATGGTTGGCACAGTGAACCATAAACAGTGATTGAGACGGCGGTGCACAGCGGAGCGGTGCTTGACAGGAAGGGCCCAGCGGAGAGGTGGAGAGACAGCGGGGTCCAGCGGAGCGGTGCTTGAGATGAAGGGCCCAGGGGAGCGGTGCTTGAGACGGCGGTGCCCAGCGGAGCGGTGCTTGAGAAGAAGGGCCCAGTGGAGCGGTGCTTGAGAGGAAGGGCCCAGCGGAGCGGTGCTTGAGAAGAAGGGCCCAGCGGAGCGGTGCTTGAGAGAAAGGGCCCAGCGGAGAGGTGGAGAGACAGCGGTGCCCAGCGGAGCGGTGCTTGAGATGAAGGGCCCAGCGGAGCGGTGTTTGAGACGGCGGTGCCCAGCGGAGCGGTGCTTGAGAAGAAGGGCCCAGCGGAGCTATGCTTGAGAAGAAGGGCCCAGCGGAGCGGTGCTTGAGAGGAAGGGCCCAGCGGAGCGGTGCTTGAGAAGAAGGGCCCAGCGGAGCGGTGCTTGAGAAGAAGGGCCCAGCGGAGCGGTGTTTGAGACGGCGGTGCCCAGCGGAGCGGTGCTTGAGAAGAAGGGCCCAGCGGAGCGGTGCTTGAGAAGAAGGGCCCAGCGGAGCGGTGCTTGAGAAGAAGGGCCCAGCGGAGCGGTGCTTGAGAGGAAGGGCCCAGCGGAGCGGTGCTTGAGAAGAAGGGCCCAGCGGAGCGGTGCTTGAGAGGAAGGGCCCAGCGGAGCGGTGCTTGAGAAGAAGGGCCCAGCGGAGCGGTGCTTGAGAGGAAGGGCCCAGCGGAGAGGTGGAGAGACAGCGGTGCCCAGTGGAGTGGTGCTTGAGATGAAGGGCCCAGCGGAGCGGTGTTTGAGACGGCCGTGCCCAGCGGAGCGGTGCTTGAGAAGAAGGGCCCAGCGGAGCGGTGCTTGAGACGGCGGGGCCCTGTTCAGCGGTGCTCTTCTGCACCGCGGGCCCTGTTCAGCGGCGCCTATCTTCACGGCGGGCCCTGTTCAGCGGTGCTCTTCTGCACGGCGGGGCCCTGTTCAGCGGTGCCTATCTTCACGGCGGGCCCTGTTCAGCGGTGCCTATCTTCACGGCGGGCCCTGTTCAGCGGTGCCTATCTTCACGGCGGGCCCTGTTCAGCAGTGCTCTTCTGCACGGCGGGGCCCTGTTCAGCGGTGCCTATCTTCACGGCGGGCCCTGTTCAGCGGTGCTCTTCTCCACGGCGGGCCCTGTTCAGCGGTGCTCTTCTCCACGGCGGGCCCTGTTCAGCGGTGCTCTTCTCCACGGCGGGCCCTGTTTAGCGGTGCTCTTCTCCACGGCGGGCCCTGTTCAGCGGTGCTCTTCTTCACCGCGGGCCCTGTTCAGCGGTGCTCTTCTCCACGGCGGGCCCTGTTCAGCGGTGCTCTTCTTCACCGCGGGCCCTGTTCAGCGGTGCTCTTCTCCACGGCGGGCCCTGTTCAGCGGTGCTCTTCTGCCCCGCGGGCCCTGTTCAGCGGTGCTCATCCAGCAGGTCAAGGGAGCCAGACCTGGCCTGGACTCCCTGCTCAGTCGCCCTCGGACCGTGACGTTTCTGGACCCTTCGGGGACGGACTCCTGGCCTCCTTAGTGTCCTCCTTCCCAGCTGGGATGTGGCATGTGGGGTCCACCTTCTCCGCGCTCCTGCTGCCCTTCCGCTCCTTTGATGGGGCTCTTGGGCCCTTGCCTCCCCTAGATGGTGTGGGTGGTGAAGTGGCCGCACATTGCTCCTTGGGGGCAGCCCTGTCGGTCCTCGCACGGCGGCCCTTGTTTTTGCGGGTCCTCTTGCCGGGGGGGGGGCTGGACGTGTCCTTGCTGCTGATCGATGTGTCACTGCTGGCAAAGGGTGGGCTCCAGAACCCATGCACAACAGTGACACCCGAAGCTGGGCTGGTGGTGGCTGCGGTGCTCTTGGGACTCTTTGAAGATGGATGGGGGAGCTCATCGGGGGGAAAGAGGTCAAGGTTAGCCATGAAAAGTTTTTTAGGGCCAAGGTAAAGGGTAGGAGAAGTGGAGATGGAAGTGGAGGTAGAGGAGGTGGTTGTAGGAGAGTCAGGTGTGCTGTCATTGGGTGAAGGTGCTGGTGCTGTAGGCTGTCGTGAGGTGGATGGCTGTTGGGTGGGTGGCTGCCTGCGTTTGTGTGTCTTGGAAGAGGGGGTGACAGACACAGTGGGAGAGGACACAGGGGACGTGTAAATGGCAGTGGGGGTGGTGACTGCACGAGTGTGGACTGTACTGGAGGGTGAGGTGGTGATGGAAGCACTGGCTGATGTTGGGGTGCATGCAGGTGTGAGTGTAGACGTCACAGGGAGGGAGGAGGGAGACGAGGAGGAGGAGGACACAGGGGTGGCAGTGGCTGTTGGCATGTCTGCATCTGGGTGTTGCTTGGGTGAGTTTTTGTGGGATCTGTGGTGCTTGTGTTTGGATGAGCTGCTCTTGGGTGTTGAGGTGTGTGCAGGCTGGTCTGATGGTGTGGATGGGATAGGCTGAGGAACAGGAGACAGAGAAAGGCTGGAGGCAGTAAGAAGAGGGAGGCTGGAAACAGGGACAATGGCTGCCGTCAGTGCTGAGGCCAGAGCAGTGAACGCTCGTTGATGGGCAGCCTGACCCGAATGAATGCCCTCCAGGTACGCATTGCTCTGTTGCACCTCCCTTTGCACACCCTGGATGGCATTCAAAAGGGTCGTCTGCCCAACAATGAGCGTCCTTACCAGGTCAATGAGCTCTGCACTGAGGGCAGCAGGGGCAACAGGGGCAGGGGCTGAGGTGCCTGGGGCGAAGGAGACGCGCGCCTTCCTGGGCGAACGGGCACGGAGCGAAGACTGAGGGGCTGCTGGGAGGGCGGGGCTGGTGCGCTGGGTGGCGGCTGTACCTGTAGAGGCGGGGGGCACGGATGTTGCCGCCACTGCTAGGGAGCTCCCATCCGAGGTCGTGTCGCTTTCGCTGCTCTCACCAGCGGTCCCCGTCGTGGTGCTCCCCTCGCCCTCCGGATCACTGGTGCCCTCGGTGTCTGTTCCTGGGCCCACCGGGGCCTTGTGTCCTGCAGCTCCCTCGTGCTCCGATGCCAAATCTCCTCCGCCTGATGATGCTAATGCACACATGCACAAGAAGATGAAGAGAAAGGGTGGGGGGAGAAAAAAGAAGACCAGGTTGAGTGCATGCAATGTCAACACCGTTGGCGGAGGGGACAGACACAGGAGCCTAATGCACTAAGCCGCGCATTCGGGGTACACTACTCAGTACTACTGACTAGGACACCAGGCCAAGAGACGTCAAACGCGCACATGGGAGATGCTGGACCTTTAATGGCTGTACTTGTCACCCTACCGAGGTGGGGGCCGGGGGCACAGGGCCATGCCTAAGGGAGAGGACTACACTACAGAAAGCGCCCTGGCCTAATGTCACCCACAGCCCTCCTCCCCCACCCAGACGCCTCCACTGCGCAGAAAGATAGGAGAATGTGCTGATACTCACCCCCTTGTGTCTGCTGTGATGTCTTAAAGCGCCCATCCAATTCTGGGTAGGCCACCGCCAGGATCCGGGACATCAGGGGGGTCATGGTGCGACTGGCACCCCTCCTAGGTTGGGAGGCCATCCCCAGCAGTGTTTCTGCGGTCTTCCTTGTTCCGCGGCGGATGTCCTCCCACCTCTTGCGGCAGTGGGTGCCCCGTCTGTTGTGGACCCCCAAGTTCCGGACTTCCTTGGCGATGGCACGCCAAATCTCGATCTTCTCATGGGCGCTGACCTATTTGACATGTACAGGGTGGAAAGGAGGAAATCATCAATGACCTGCATGTTAGATGTGATTGGCCCCCCCCACCAACTTTGCCATATGGCACATGCTCTCATCTGTCGGGCGTTGCACTCCTCATTCGCCCCCCACCCCACCAACTTACATCCACCCCAATCCACACAGGCATAGCCCATTCCATGTGTACCCGGTGTACTCACTTGTTGGTCTGGAGGACCGTAGATTAGCGCATACTGGGGGAGGACCCCATCCACGAGCTTCTCCAACTCTTCAGACGTGAAGGCAGGGGCCCTTTCCCCAGTCGCAGCAGCCATTGTATCTTCCAGACCGAGGTCACAGCAGCACTTGCAGTATAGGTCCTCTCCTGTGGATGATCAGGTCTCGAGTGATTAAGCAGATAGAAAATGGCGGTCACGCCCGCGGCGGTGCGTACCGCGGCGGTGCGTACCGCGACCGCCGGCGCACTTCGTCATTGGCTCCTGAAACCCATAGGCTTCAATGTTAACCAATGCGGCTTTGCGCCGCGGTCTTCGACCGCCTACCGCCACGGTGTGCCCCGCCAGCGCATTGACCTCACATCCCATTGTCCCACTTCACAGGTCAGGCAGCCGCCATTTCAAGGGCCTACATGGCTTAATTTTGACTGCGACACACAGGCCTGGGCCTTGCATTGCCACACATACACGCCTTTCAACCCATTGCCATTCTTTAACTGTGCAAGCTGTCTGTACGTACCTGTGGTTTGGCTGACTCTGTGCTCCATGTTGTCCTTCCTAGGCACCGTCCGCTGGGACTTGGGATGAGAAGGAGGAATCCTCGCGTGTACCGACCGCTGGTGGACCTGTCGACAATGGAAGAACGCCATATAATACTTCGATACAGACTTGACCGTGCCACTATCCATGAACTGTGTGCCCAGCTGGAGCCAGCCCTGATGTCCCCCATCCGCCAACCCACAGGGATTCCCCCTCTGGTGCAGGTTTTGTCAGTCCTCCATTTTTTTGCAAGTGGGTCATTCCAGACCACAGTGGCCATGTCATCTGGAATGTCTCAGCCTATGTTTTCAAAGATTTTGAGTAGAGTGTTGTCTGCCCTGATGAAACTCATGCGGAGCTACATCATTTTCCCAGAGGAGGGTGACTTGCCTACAGTGAAGGGTGATTTCTATGCCCTTGGACATATCCCCAACATCATTGGTGCCATTGATGGGACCCATGTGGCTTTGGTACCCCCAAAAGACGATGAGCAGGTGTACCGAAACAGAAAAAGTTATCATTCGATGAATGTCCAGGTGGTCTGTTTGGCTGACCAGTACATCTCCCATGTAAATGCCAAGTTCCCAGGGTCAGTGCATGACGCGTATGTGATGCGAAATAGCAGCATCCCCTATGTGATGGAGCAGCTACAGAGACAACGTGTGTGGCTAATAGGTGACTCTGGTTACTCCAACCTGCCTTGGCTACTGACCCCAGTAAGGAATCCCCGGACCAGGGCAGAGGAACGGTACAATGAGGCCCATGGGCGAACTAGGAGGATCATCGAAAGGACCTTTGGCCTCCTGAAGGCCAGGTTTAGGTGCCTGCATATGACTGGGGGATCCCTGATGTACTCACCAAAGAAGGTGTGCCACATCACCGTGGCCTGCTGTATGCTTCACAATCTGGCATTGCGACGTCAGGTTCCTTTCCTGCAGGAGGATGGTGCAGATGGTGGTGTTGAAGTAGCTGTGGAGCCTGCGGAGAGTGAAGAGGAGGAAGACTCAGAGGACGACACAGACAACAGGGACAGAGTAATAGAACAGTATTTCCAGTAGCACACAGGTAATAATCACCCATGCCATTTTACATTTCCTGAAAGCCTCCTGCATCTCCACTTTGTCGGTTTCCCCCCAGACCTATGAACATGATGTTTGATTTTCCCTTCCCTTTTCTGTGCTGTATGAGCCACTGCGTGACCTCGGCTTGGTTGGCCCATGGACTAATGCTAAGTTACCTCGGTATGTGTAATTCACAATGTTCACAATACGTAATTGATATGTAATGTGTCATACATTTGTAAATAAGACAGGCTGAGTCCTGATTGATTTCAGTGCAATGTGTGATTTATTATTAGTGCATAGATATTGGTACATGATAGTGAAACAGTGATGGGTGGGGGTGGAGTAATGTCCATGGCAGAGTACAGTTCTCAGTCTCACAGGTGCATTGTCCATATGCCTGTGGCAGGATGGAGCAGGGGCAGTTCAAGGTTTGACAGGGTGGCAATGTGGGACAGTGGGAGGACTTCAGGGGGTATGTGATGCTGGCGGGGGACTTGACATCCTACTCTGTCGTTTTTTTTTATCTCAGGCTCCTTTTGCGGGGCGGTTGTTGTTCAGCAGGAGGTGGGGTTCTGGTGGGCTGTCGTTGTGGTGGGGCCTCCTGTCCACTAGCGCCGGCGGAGGTGGTAGGCTGTTCCTGTTCCTGGCTAGTGACAGGGGCCCTGTGTGATGCCACATGGTCCCGAAACGTGTCCTCTATGCGGTTCAGGGCCTGGACTATGCTCCCCATAGCGGTTGAGATGTTGCTGAGTTGGTCGCTGAACCCCATGTAGCGTTGCTCCTGCTGTGCCTGGATCTCCTGGAACCTGGCCAGTACCGTTGCCATCGTCTCTTGTGAGTGGTGGTAGGCAGCCATGATGGTGGTGAGGGCCTCTTGGAGAGTGGGTTCCCTGGGCCTCTCCTCCCCCCCCCTGTCGCACAGCAGCCCTCCGAGTTGCCCTGTTTCCCTGGGCCTCTGTCCCCTGGACGGTGTGCCCACTCCCACTGCCCCCAGGTCCCTGTTGTTGTTGGGTTGGTGGGTTACCCTGGGGGCCCTGTAGTGGTAGACACACCGCTGCTTGACCTGTCCTAGAGACAGAGGCATGGGCCCGCTGGGTGGGAGCTGTGCTGTTGTTCCCAGAGGGGGTTGGGTCTGCAGTGGCCTGTGTCTGGGTGAGGGGAACCGACTACCCAGAGGTCCCCGATGGTCCGGGCTGGTCGTCAGGTTCCAGGTCGACAGAGCTGCTGTCATCACTAGTGGCCTGTTCCGGGGGTGGGATGGACATTTCTGGTCCCTCCTGACCGGTGTGTTGTCGTTCGGGTCCTGCATGGGGTAAGAGGGTATGGTTATTGTTTCTGTGTGTGCATTAGCTTGCGTTTTATGGGTGCCCTTGTCCCCCAGTGCTGGCATTCCCTTGGGGGAGGTGTTGTGAGGGTGTTTTGTGGGGGGGGGTGATGGGTATGTGCAGTGGTCATGCTTAGGTGATGGGTGTCCATAGTTTGGGGGTGGCATGCAGGGGTTGGTGTTGGGTGGGTTGTGCTGGGGAGACATTCTCAGGGAGGATGTGTGCTGGGGGTTGGGGGTGAGGGTGGGGGTTAGCATGCTGGGGGGGGGTGAAGTGGTTGGCCTTGTACTTACCAGAGTCCATTCCTCCGTGTACTCCAGCGAGGCCATCAGGATGCAGGATGTTGAGTACCTCTTGCTCCCATGTTGTGAATTCGGGTGGAGTGGGTGGGGGTCCCCCGCCAGTCTTCTGCACTGCGATGTTGTGTCGCGAGACCATCGAGCGCACCTTCCCCCGTAGGTCGTTCAATCGTTTGCGGATGTCTTCTCGATTTCTGGGATGCTGTCCCACCGCGTTGACCCTGTCCACGATCCGCTGCCAGAGCTCCGCCTTCCTTGCTATGGTGGTGTGCTGGACCTGTGAGCCGAAGAGCTGGGGTTCCACTCTTATGATCTCCTCCACCATGACCCGGAGTTCTTGGTCCGAAAAGCGTGGGTGCCTTTGTGGTGCCATGGGGTGGTGTGTATGAGGTGTGGGGTGGTGTATGTGATGATGTGTGTGTTGGTGTGTGGTGCTTTGTGCTTCTATGTGGTGTGTGTGATGTTGCGGTGTGCCTCTGTGTGTCTGGCTATCTATTCTCTGATGTGTCTCTCTCTCCTTCGTCTCTGGTTTTTGTTGGTAGGGGTTTGTGGGTGATGTGGGTGTGTGTTTTATATGGTATTGGATGTGTGGGAGTGGTGTGTGTATGTGTTTCAGGTGTGTGCCTTTCAAATTGTCCAATGTGGTAGGGGTTTGTAAAGGTGTGTGTATTTTGACCGCGGCGGTGTGTACCGCCAATGGAATACCGCGGTTGAATGACCGCCGCGTCGATTTGCCGGTCATAATGGGATGGGCGTATTTCTGTTGGCGTGGCGGTGGAGGTTTGGTCTTCTCCAGTTTACCGCTGGCCGCTGATGTGGCGGACTGCAGTGGAGGGCGGATTTTCGGAGGTTTTGCAGTTGTGGGTCAGAATGTCCGTGGCGGCTGGCCGCGGCGGTATTGTGGCGGCCTTCTGACCGGCGGTAAGCGGCTTTTACCGCCGAGGTCAGAATGACCCCCCATATGTCTTCACAAATATAAGAGACTCTGACAAGAAAGAACAATTTGTGATTTCTGTTACAAAAACTAAAGCAGCATTGGGCGAATTCGAGGAGGGATAAGCGATTGTACCTTGATTATAACTATTGAGGGTGTAGATAATAGTAGTTTTACAGCTTCACATAATACATATTTTGTTTGTGGTAACTATGGATATTACCAACTACCTGTTGGGTGGTCAGTTGTGTGTTATGTATCTTTTCTATTACCCCCTGTGTTTTTGGCCCCTGCATCATATCACTGAGATTTAAAACTGTTCAATGACATCATTAACAATAGATATAAAAGGGAAATAAGTACAAATGAGGTAGACCAAACGGATACTAGCCTGCAACAACATGTTGATTTTAATTTAGGATTGTTCCCCTTTGTGGGTGCTGCGTTAAACAGTAGGAAAGTGAGACGATTGACTAGGGTTGTGGAAGCTGTTACCAATCAGGCAGCTCTGGCACTTGGGAATATTACTGAGGAGCTCCAAATTGCGAGGATTGTAGCGCTCCAAAATCGTATGGTACTAGATGTGATATTAGCTGACCGAGGTGGTGCATGTCGCATCATCAGTAGTAATTGCTGTGTTTTCATTCCCGATCACTCACTTTCAGTATATGATACAATATCTAAATTGCATACTGGTACTTGGACTTTTTCTGGATGGTTTTGGGCTCTTGTTTCCGCCTGGGGCTGGAAACTACTGACTATCCTGTGTGTAATGATTGCAATATTTTTCACATGCTGTATCTGTATTCAGTATGATCCAATGTTCTGCTCCATGTGTATTACTGCTTGCATGCCTACCAAAAGAAATATTACAGAAATGAAAGCACAACATATGTTAGATAAGGAAATAGCTGAAATGATGAGCATAAATATACAAGATGAATATTTAGATTATCCCAGAAAGGCAAATGTCTTCAGCTAATGCTGAAAGTGTCATCTGTTGTAGTTTAGCAGCGATTAGATTAAGCATTAGAAGAAGACATCTGTATTTTGTAACTATTGTGAACATTTCACGGAATCCATTTTGTATTCATGGCAGCCATTTTCTCTGCCATGTGCTCACCATGTGCTCTGTCCTACCTTTCTGTTAATTACTCTCGAAATCTGCCTAGTGACAAGTTATATTTAGCATCTCTCACTTTCGCACATGCTCAGTAAGGTCTGCAGCTGTTAGTCCTTGAAAACTGTTAGCTCCTCCTACCTGTCAACTGTGCATTTTCCACATGACCTTACATGTATACAAGTCTTGCTTCTATAACTGTACCACCTCCTTTTAGCCCATGCGTGGGTATAAAAGGACCATGCTCTCTCAGTTCAGTGTGCTACTTCAGACATTACCTAAGGGTGCTGTTTGAACTGTAGTACCACCTCATGAGGTTAATAAACGTTGTCTTTTATTTCAGTTTCTGTGTCAACTTCTTCCTACATGGTCTGAGGACTTTGTGCAGAGAAAGGTGAACCCCTTGCACTAGTAGGCCTTGCTGAGGCTTAATTCAACACCTTGAGCCTGCCCTGTTGTTTTGGTCCCAAAGGCTGCTGCTCCTGGCTCATTGACTGGTTAGGGGCTGGCAAGCTTCAAAGCACCTTAGATTTGACCTCTGGGTATTGGCGGATTGCCGAAACTGAGGGGGCAAAGGAGAGAACTGCATTCTCTACAGATGGGCACTACAAGTTTAGGGTGATGCTCTTTAGGATGAAGAACGCCCCTGCCACCTTTCAGAGGTAGGTCAACCAGATGTTGGCTGGGCTAGATGATTTCACTGCAGCTTCCCTTGATGACATTGCTGTGTTCAGCACCACTTGGGAGGAGCACTTGCAGCACCTCTGTAAAGTGCTGGAGGCCCTGCAGAAGGCAGGGCTCACTATTAAGGCAAGTAAGTACCACATAGGGTAGCGTTCAGTGGTGTACTTGGGACACCAGGTGGGGAGTGGCCAAGTGGTACCACTACAGGCAAAGGTTGACACTATCCTGGCTTGGGAGCCTCCCAAGATCCAGATATGGGTGAGAGCCTTTTCAGGTCTCACAGGTTACCACAGGAGGTTTGTCAATGGGTATGGCACTATTGTTGCTCCCTTGACTGAGTTAACCTCCAAGTAGCAGCCCAGAAATGTGATCTGGACTGAAGCTTGTCAGGCAGCTTTTGATGCCCTAAAGGCAGCCATGTGCATGGCACCCGTGCTGAAGGCACCTGACTTCTTTAAGGAATTTGTTGTGCAGACTGATGCTTCAGAGCATGGTATAGGAGTAGTATTAGCACAGCTAACTGAAAAGGGCCTAGACCATCCTGGAGCCTTCATTAGTAGGAGGTTACTTCCTAGAGAATGCAGGTGGAGTGAAATTGAGCATGAAGCTTTTGCTGTGGTCTGGGTGATGAAGAAGCTAAGACCCTACTTGTTTGGGTCTCACTTCCGAGTTCAGACACCAATCATGAGTCATGGTTGTAGGAAATATTACAGTTGTAATCAAGGGACTAGTAGACCATTATGAATACAGTGATGGCTTCCTTATCAAACCCATCAAAAAGGTTAAACCCAAGAATTTCTTCTACTCATTTAGATTTGTGGGAGCCCATTGGCTAGCTCTAGAGTGGGGCTTAAGTCTAGCACTGTTGTCTCTCAAATACTGTTCAGCATACAAATTAGTCTGGTTAACAGTCATCCAAAAATATATTGTCCATAAACAACTGAAACATAAGGTATAGGCAAAATGTTTTCAGAATTGACTCTACACCCTTCAACACCACTAAGGGCAGGCAACACAGGCTGCACCATGTTTGGGGCACACAGAGTTCAGAACTTCCAATGAAAAGTCTTTCAGCCTCAGTCTGCAATCCAGATTCCTCTTGCTGCATTATTGGCATATCAGTGGCCTTCTCTAAAAGAGATATTTCCTCTGCACTGAGAGTGGCTTCATCATCAGATGATTCCCCTCGGACAGAAAATTCACTGCCAGAATATTGCACGTCCTCCACTGCCCCAGATGCATAGTCAGTCTCACAACCATGGTCAGAGAAACATTCAAAAAGCAAATCAACAACCTGCTGAGAGGTAATCCTGCAGTTAGCTATAATCCTTACTAATAAAAGTAACAGAATAAATAAGTCAGCAATAACCAACACTATGTAAAATAAGTACTAGTGTGTTCTCCCTTCACCCTTCGTGGGGTTCGAAAAACACTTCCTTTCCCTTAGGTCGAATGATCTTTTCACTCAGTGAAGAGTGTGGTGTGTTATCCATTTACAAACACATCAACCCAATCAACAATTTAAACACCATAACCCATGTGGCCATGGAAGAATACTCTAAAGCTTTATTTTACAAAGCTAAATGGACACCATAGGCTGACCTAACCTACCAAACAAGTTTATTCTAGTCAACATCAACACCATTATACACTCAAGAAGAACAACACATGTTAATAAAACAATTACTTGTGAGACAAAAACATGTCTTAGTTCAGACAGAGAATTCATTAGTATGGACAATTTGCAAACATTCTGAATTCAAGGATTGGGATATAGGAACTCCCTACTACTAACCAAATCAGGACAAGCATGTGTGGAAGCAGGCTACACATGCAGGCACATGTAAAAAAAAAAGTATCTATCTCAGGCTAAGTTAAACTAGCAAAAAAATAAAAGACAGGTATCAGCACACTAATTCTACTCAGAAAAGCAGGTCAAGGGAAAATAGCATTTGCATAAAAAAATACCTTTCCTAGGTTTAGCATTCAATTCAGTATAGTCAGCAAAGCATGTAGATCATCAGCAAAGTCCATTAGAAGCACCATAGGAGGAAAGTGCAGAACATGGCTGCACATGGAAATCAGGAAATGGCAAAAGGTACAAGTGAACAGAACAAGATTCAAGAGGGAATTGCCTCAAACTTAGAAGGTCCGTCCCTACTTGGGAATACTCAAAAATCGCTCTATTGATCAGTTTAATAAGTGCACATTTTGCAAAAGGGGCAATAGCCAATCAGTGCCTTGGCAAACATCAAGTTTGCAGCATCACAGCAGTTTCACACTTTTGGGCTGGTGTCATCTCCTGCTTCCGTGTGACTCCAATAAATGTTATCAATTGGTACATCCTCCCATGGAATAAGACTTTTTTCCTTTCTCATGGGAACAGTCCTCTTAAACAATGGCATTCCTCTTCTTCCAGTCATCATGTTCCAATGTAATGCAAAACATACACACAATGCAATAAGACTCTTTACTAATCATGTGAAACAATCTAATAAAGAAATTCATGTTAGAGAAAAATAAATGACATTTTATACTGCTGCAAAGATGAAGATTTCAGGACTAGAAATGCTAACACAAAAAATATAATGAAAAAAATATTGTCATTAATAAAACACACATATAATGCAAACTTATGTATTCAGCATTCTTAATATATTATTAATATATACAAAAACATTTCATTAAACATGGCAATCTTTGTTAAACATCACATTAAGTATGACAAAGATGTTCATTTATTTGTCTGCATACATATAACTTCAAACCAATTAATTGTAAAACATTATAAATCATTTTCAGTTCTAATCATAATAATTCTTCTAGTGATTAAAATATATTTTAACACTGTTAAATCATATTAGCACTTTTCCTATTCTGGTAGACACAACGTCTGCCGTGATATGCACAATGTCTGCCATAAAATATAAACATGAACACTTTTAAAATATGTTTCAATGCAGCTCTCTAGGTTAGGCTATTAAACATGAATCAAATGCTCAATTCTGGTGCACTAAAAGCATTACTAAAATGTACGCTCCAACAGCCCCTCCTCTGACGGCAAACTATGACATCACTAAAAGGGCACTCTTATTTCAATAAGGCAACTCAAAGCCTTGTGCTATGATGACATAGTGGCCTTGGTCTACTGAAACCCTCAATTAGCTTCATGTTATTGTAATAACTGCTCCTCTTTTTCTCAATTTCTGTCTGTTCCCTCCTCTGTTTACTCTTAGCTCTTTGTACTTTCCAAAATAAGTATTATTAGCAAAATCCAAGCGCAACTATAGCACACAATGGCCCTCATTACAACCTGACCAGTTGGTGATAAAGTGGTGGTAATGCCGCCAACAGGCTGGAGATAATTACCGGCAAATTATTGATCATGGCGCTGAGAACTCCCATAGACAGCCACTTTACCACACCGACTGCCAGGACAGAAACAACAGCCACCACTGCGGGAGACGCCTGCAGCCAGGCGGAAGACAATGTTCTGCCTGCCAAATTATGAGAAAGGAAACTGCCACCTTTTCTGCAGCGGTACCAATGACATCAAAAGCCTGGCAAAAAAACATCACAGAAGGGAAAAGACTCACCTTTGGAACCACAGCGCCATGGAGCCTGAACTTCAGATCTTCCCAATGATATTCTACGTCCTGCTCCACCACGAACACCAACGAGTACAATGGTGAGTACAGCCTCCTAGCACACAGGGGAGGGGGTAGGAAAAAGAGAGTGACACACACGCAACACACACATCAACACCCCCAACACCATACACACAAACAGATGCGGTAAGAAAACATATTTACACCGTACCCCTCTGGAATAATGCAAGGACTACAGGAATAGATTAAAGTGAGTGTAATAATGTAAATACAGTTTAAAATCGACATTTTAATCCAATGGTATACACATATGTACAGTTCAAGGGACACTGCTCAGTCCTCAATGTGCTTGGGCCACAGGGCCACATGGCAAAGTCCAAGGCCCGACTTGTCTCCTGCAGCAACACGTAGAGAACACTGCAGAGGCATCATTTTGAAAATAGGCAGGCACCTCAGGGGGACAGGGAACAGGGTGTTGGCACCTCAGCCGGCAGATGGAACAACATCACTGGTCCTGGAGGGGGCAACATGCCCATTGATATGTCCTGGGGAGTGCAAGGCCACAGTTTATCAAGTGGGACACTTGCCTACTGGCTCTGGAGGGGGCAACATGCCCTGTGGTCTTCATCCTGGGGAGGATGGGGTGAGTGGGTGACTTGCCCACTGGCTCTGGAGGAGGCATTATGCCCTGTGCTCTTTATCCTGGGAAGGATGAGGTGAGTGGGTGCCATACCCACTGGTTCTGGAGGGGCCATCATGCCCTGTGCTTCAGATCCTGGGGAGTGCAAGGTCACAGTCTTTCAAGCGGGTGTCATTCCTAAAGGATATGCAGGGGGCATGCCGCACAACAGCCCATGGAGGAAGGACTACAGACCGTCCGACAGCAGTAATGGCTGCTCAGTGGTGGTGCTGCTGCTGCTAGTGGTGGGAGCAGGCTCCAGCCCATCCCCTGCAGCCCTGGACGGCTGCCCACTGGTGGTAGTGGTGCTGCTGCTGGTGGGGGGAGGCTCCAGCCCTTCCCCTGCAGCCTTGGACAGCTCCCCACTGGTGGTGGTGCTGCTGCTGGTGGTGGGAGGCTCCAGTCCATCCCCTGCAGCCTCAGACGGCTACACAGCCATGGTTGGTGGAGGGGGATCCAACTGAGTCCCTGAACAAGGGCCCTTGTCCTTCCTGCCTGCCGGTGAAGACCCCTTGCCCTTCCTGGCAACAGATAGAGATGGCTCCTTGGTCTTCTTGGCAGCAGCTGGGGATGGCTCCTTGCCCTTCAGGGCAGCACTTGGGGCAAGCTCCTTCCCGTTCCTGGCAGCAGCTGGGGAAGGCTCCTTGCCCTTCAGGACAGCACTTGGGGCAGCCTCCTTGCCCTTCCTGGCAGCAGCTGGGGATGGCTCCTTGCCCTTCCGGGCAGCACTTGGACAGGCACCCCTTCCTTGCGGCTGCCTGGTACCCTGGATCCTTTCCCACCACGAGTGGGTGTGGAGACTACTGGGCCTGTGGACTGGCTGAGGTGCTTGCCTAGGTTTTTGCCACCCTGGCCAGATGTGAAGGACGAGTGGCTGGTGGGGTAGGGAAGAAATCAATGGTGGAGAGGAAAAGCTGCTTAGGGATGTTGGGATGGGGAGAGGGAGAAGGTTTGGGAGTGGAGGAAGAGGGAGTGGTTGTGGGAGGTGTCATTCTGCTGCGTTTGGGTGCAGGTGCATGGGCTGGATGCTGTTGTGAGGTGGACGGCTGTTGGGTGTCTGAGTGCTTGTGTATGTGTACCTTGGGAGGGGAGGACAGACACAGTGGGAGAGGACACAGGGGATGTGTGTATGGCTGATGTGGTGGTGTCTGCCAGTGAGGTGTGTGGTCTGCTAGGTGTGGTGGTGATGCTGACAGTGTATGATGGTGTAGTGCATGCAGGTGTGAGTGTAGATGCAACTGTCAGGGAGGTAGAGAGGGAAACAGTAGAGGCGGTGTATGTTGGTATGTCTACATCTGGATGGTGTTTATGTGAGTGCCTGTGAGATGATGTGTGGTGCTTGTGTTTGTCCGTGCCACTCTTGTGTGTTGTCCTGTGTGCTTGGGATACCTTGGGGTTGAGGGGAATGGGATTGGGAAGAGGAAGTTGGAGGAGGAGGGTGAAAACAGGGACAATGGCTGCCATCAGAGAGGAGGCCAGAGCCTGTATTGATCTCTGTTGGGCCACCAAGCCAGTGTGAATGCCCTGGATGTCATTCCCAAAGGTTGACTGCCCAACAGAGATGGATCACAGGAGATCAATAGCCTCCTCACTCAGGGCAGCAGAGCTTACTGGGTCAGGGCCTGAGGTGCCTGGGGCGAAGGAGATGCCCCCCTTCTGGGTGAGAGGGCACAGACAACTCGCTGAGGGGCTGCTGGGAGGTTGCTGCTGGTACGGGGAGTGGCGGCTGTACCTGCAGCTGGGATGGTCACAGAAGTGTCTGCCACCACCAGGGAGCTTTTATCTGAGGAGGTATCTGTTTCTGAACTGTCCCCTTTAGTCTCCGTCATGGCGCTCCCCTCGCCCTCCGTCCCACTGGTGCCCTCAGTGTCGGTGGACCCTGCCTCCTGGGTCCTGTGGGATGCATCTACCTCCATTGCCGGTGCCTCTGCTCCACCGCAAGATGATGCTAATGGACATAAGGACAGAGTGACTAAACAAGAAATGGGGGAAGAGACAAAGAATACACTGGGTCAATGGCTGTACCAACACCACTGTTGGTGTACACACTACCCTCACACACAGGGAACAGCCCTACGCACTATGCAGTGCACTACCAGTAATAATGCTGGCCACCAAGGCATGGGGAGGGGCACATACCGCCAACTGCAGCACACCTGGGACCAACACAGCCCGGACCAGTGGTGGATGCCTACAAACTAGGTAGCAGGAATCTCACTTCAAAACCCTGCTCAACATGGGACCTACTCTGCAATGTCAGACCTGGCCTGGGGCACCCACGGACACACATTTCCCACCTGGGTACCCCCCTTTCATGCATACGTTGTAATAATGGGACTGTACTCAACCTCTTGTGGCTGCTGTGATGCTCTCAAGCGCCCATCCAGCTCCGGTAGGCCACCGCCAGTATGCGGGCCATCAGGGGTGTCAGGGTTCACTGGGCACCCCTTCCTTGTTGGGAGGCCACCCCCAGAAGGACCTCCGTCGTCTTCCGTGCCCAGCGTCTCAGGTCCTCCTACCGTTTCCGACAGTGGGTGCTCCGCCTGTTGTAGACCCCCAGGGTCTGCACGTCCTTGGCGATGGCACGCCAAAAACCCTTTTTTTGATGGGCACTGACCTGCAGAGAAATACACACAGGGAAACGTATTAGTCAGACCGTCCTGCCTGTTACACTCTTGGCCCACCATACCCCTTCACATCTCCATTTGCACACACAGGGCCCAGCACACAAGCTACCCGTCACCCAGGGGCCATCCACCAACCCTCCCTACACAAGGCCTTCACACACACCACTCCATGCATTCATGCCACATGCATCGTGCTCACAGTGTACTCACCTGTTGGTCTGGAGGCCCATACAGCAGTCGGTACTAGGGCAGGACCTCATCCACCAGTCTCTCCAACTGAGGTGAAGGCAGGGACCCTTTCCCCAGTCACACAAGTCATGGCAGGTTCCAGGTACAGGTCACAGCAACAAATGCAGTGTAGGTCCTCTCCTGTTGAAGGTCAGGTAGCAAGTCAAGGATCAGATAGAAAATGTCGGTCACGTCTGTGACAGTGCATGCCGTCACCGCCAGCGTACATCACCATTGCCCACTGTACCCCACGGGGCCAATATTATCCAATGAGGTGTTGCATTGCGGTTCACAACTGCCTCCCCCAACAGCACACAATGTTAGCGGAATTACCTTACTTCCACCTGTCCCGACACACAGGACAGGCGGACACCATTTCTGGGGGGCAGGGATTGTAAGTGTGTCACAGTTCACAATTGGACATACAGGGCAAATGCCACTAACACATTCAAAATTAACATCATGCATTGTACTGTTGTGGCTACGATGGACAGTTTGTGACTTGCTCCTCACTTTTTTCCCCCATAGATTGCTACCGCTGCGGATGAATAGGAGTTGGAGACATACCCCGTGTACAAACCACTGGTGGACTTGGCAACAATGGAGGGCAGGCACATTATACTCACCTATGACTTGACAGGGCTACAATCACAGACCTGTGTGCCTAATTAGAGCCTCATCTAATCTGTGCTATCTGTCACCCCACTGGGATTCCCCCTCTTGTGCAAGTCCTATCAGTGCTCCATTTCTTGGCAACTGGTTCTTTTCAAGTGACAGTGGGCTTGGCAGCAGGAATGTCACAGCCAATGTTCTCAATAGTGCTGACCAGAGTGTTGTCTGCCCTGATGAAACACATGTGCAGCTACATTGTTTTCCCCCAGGTTGAGGATTTGGCCACAGTGAAGGCTGACTTCTATGCAATGGGACATATCCCCAACATCATTGGGGCAATTGATGGAACACATATTGCATTTGTTCCCCCCCAGGCAAAATAAACAGGTGTCAGAAATCAAAAGAGTTTTCACTCCATTCATGTATAGATGGTATGCCTGGCAGACCAGTACATCTCCCATGTTAATGTGAAGTATCCTGGGCCAGTGCATGATGCCTTTGTTTTCCTGAGGAATAGCAGCATCCCAAATGTGATGGCCCAACTACAGAGGCACAGGGTGTGGCTAATAGCTGAGCCCTGGTCCCCACCAAGTATATGTTTGTGGAAGGGTATTGTGTGGGCCATATGGGATAGTGTGTGCCTAAATGTTGTTCCTCGATATTTGCAGGTGACTCAGGTTACCCCAACCTATCATGGCTACTGACCCCTGTGAGGAATCCTAGGACAAGGGCAGAAGAATGTTATGATAAGGCACATGGGCCAACCAGAAGGATAATAGAAAGGACATTTGGCCTCCTGGTGGCCAGGTTTCGGTGCCTCCATCTAACAGGTGGATCCCTGTGCTACTCACCCAAGAAGGTCTGCCAGATAATCGTGACATGCTTTATGTTGCACAACCTTGCATTGAGACGCCATGTACCTTTTCTGCAGGAGGAGGAGGCTGGAGATGGCCGCGTGGCAGCAGTGGACCATGTGGACAGTGAGGGTGAGGAGGCAGAGGAGGCAGAGGATGAGGATGAGGACAACAGAACTGCTGTGATTTGACAATACTTCCAATGACACACAGGTAAGGCTGTGTTACTTCATATTTCATTGGCATTTTTGTGTTTATCTTTGTCACTGGCATGCTGTTATTTCCGACTTCTATGCCAACTCACTGTACCCTTTGGCAACTCGTTTTGCAGATGTTGGTGCCCCACTATCACTCCTGGTGTGATCACTGCAGCCAACTACATGTCTTTCCTATGTGAACATAATATAGTTGAATTGCCATATTTGAACCTGGTTAAATTAATGCATACTTAAATCATTTGACATACTCCATACTTGTATTTATTCAAAGGGTACTTATTGAAGTGATAAGGAGGAGTGGGGCAAGTGCAGTGGGATGGGGGGATGATGGAGGAAAGTCCAGGGTATAGTTCCAGTCTATTTGTAGCACAGATGCATTGTCCATGGGGTCACAGGAAGGGGAGCAATGGCAGTTCAAGGTGGACAGGGTGACTGAGTGGGACACAAGGATGAAAATCAGGAGAGTTTCATTTCCTGGCAGGATTCTTGGCAATAGTCTCTGGCTTCTGCCTGGATCGCAGGGAACGGTTACGTAGTGGTTCTCCTTCTGCAGAGGGAGGGGTGCTGGTGGCCTGTTGGTCCTGTGGTGGGGCCCCCTGTCCACAAGCGGCAGTGGAGGTGGAAGGCAGTTCAGATATCTGGCTAGTGGCAAGGACCCGCTGGTGTGCTGTTGCCTCCCTCATGATGTTGGCCATGTCTGCCAGCACCCCTGCTATGGAGACTAGGGTGGCGTTAATGGCCTTCAAGTCCTCCCTGACCCCCTGGTACTGTCCCTCCTGCAGCCGCCTGTTCTCCTGCACGTTGGCCAGGATCTGGCTCAGCATGTCCTGGGAATGTTGGTATGCTCCCAGGATATCGGTGAGTGCCTCCTGGAGAGTCGGTTCCCTGGGCCTGTCCTCCCCCTGGTCCACAGCAGTCCATCCAACCATTGTCTCTGTTGTCCTGTGCCTCTGTCCCCTCAACTGTGTACCCACTGCCACTGACCCCAGGTCCCTGATTGGCTTGGGGGCGAGGTGTGCTCTCGGGTCCCTATAGTGATGGACACACTGCTGAATGACATGTCCTGGGGACAGAGGTATGGGTATGCTGGGTGGGTGCTGTGGTGGTGTTTTTTGAGGTGGGAGGCTCTGTGGTGGTGTGTGCCTGTGGGTGGGTAACTGTCCAGATGTCTCTCATAGGCCAGGTTGGTCATCCAGATCCAGGTGATCAGAGCTACTGTCATCACTGTGGGTCTCTTCTGTGGGGGGACTGGATATTGCTGGCACCTCCTCTACGCTGACATTGGCTGGGGTACCTGTTGGGATGTAAATGCAGTGTTATTGTTTCTGTGTGTGACATATTGTACATTGGTGGGTTGCCCTCTTCTGTTCTATTTGCCCTGGCAGCTTTCACTTGTGTATGTTGGTGTATGGTGGGAAGTATAGTTCTCTCTAGTGTGCATGCTTTAGTGATAGGTGTCCATGCAGGGCTGTGAGTGGTGTCCATGCATTGGTAGTGCATGCAGGGATTGGCATCGGGATGGGTGATATTAAGTGGTGGGGTGTGTGGGAGGTGGTAGAGTGACAGGAGAGAGGGTGAGGGTGAGGGTATGTGATGGCATCCAGGTAGGGGGGTGAGAGTAATAGAGAGTTGACTTACCACAGTCTAGTCTTCCTGCTACTCCTGCCAGGCCCTCAGGATGCATGGTTGCCAATACTTGCTCCTCCCATGTTGTTAGTTGTGGGAGAGGAGGTGGGGGTCTACCACCAGTCCTCTGTACAGCGAGTTGGTGTCTTGCTGCAATGGAACGTACCTTCCCCCATAGGTCATTCCACCTCTTCCCGATGGCATTCCTTGTTCTGGGCTGCTGTTACACGGCATTGTCCCTGTCCATGATCCTCTGCCATAGCTCCATCTTCCTAGCAATGGATATCTGCTGCACCTGTGCTCCAAATAGCTGTGTCCCTACCCTGATGATTTCCTCCACCATGACCCTTAGCTCCTCCTCTGAGAATCAGGGGTGTCTTTGTGGTGCCATTGATGTTGTGTGAGTTGTGTGGGTGATGGTGTGTAGGGTGATGTGTGGGGTGTGTGATGTAAGGTGCGTGGGTCGTATATAGGTGACGGTGGTGTGTGGCTCTGGTCTTGTCTGTGGTCGTGGTGTCTGTCTCGTGTCAATGGTTTGTAGTCATAAAGGGTTGTGGGTACTGTGGGTGTGTGTTTATAGTAGTGTGGGTATGTGTGTGTGGTTGTCTGGTGTGTGTAGTTTGAATTGTCCAATGTTGTGCTGTTTTGTTTGAGTGTGTGTATTTTGAGCACAGCAGTATGTACCGCCAATGGTTTACCGTCATTGAATGTCCGGCGTGGTGATTTGTGGGTCATAATATGGTGGGCATAGTTCTGTTGGCGTAACGGTGTGGGTTTTGATACTGCCTGTTTATCACTGACCGTTGGTGTGGTGGAATTGTGTCTGTGGCTGAATAGTGATGGATTGGTGTGTGTATGTCATAATATGGTGAACGGATATCCGCCACCGTGGCAGGATGTTGGCGGCAGTCAGCGTGGCGGTAAGTGGGATTTACCACCAATGTCATAATAAGGGCCAATGTCGCAATCAACAGAGGTCTCAGGATCATTCTCACAATTCCCTTTCCTAAATCTCCAAGCTCTTGATCCAACATCAGCAAATCCTTTACCTATTGCCTTGCAGATATTTACCTCCTTCAAATCTTTCAGGTAATTTTTCTGATTTGTCATGTTCAATATATATCTCCTTATTTCCTTACTATTGTTTTGAATGAACATGCAGCAATTGCACCTGTAAATCTTTGCAGACTCCACCTAACTTTGCCAATAAGGTATCTAACGCAAGGCAATTTTGCAAACCATTGATCTCATAGCAACTGCTTCCGTATCCACGAGCAACATTGCTCCAGTATCATCAGTAGACATCTTGTAAACTTTCTAATGTTGAAATCATTGAAGATCACAACAACTGACAGAATAAAGGCACCAAATATATCACCTGTAATCTCTGATGCACTAGTTCCTCTTCTTGTTCTGGATTTAGGTCTCTCTCTCCAGACTGAATTATCAAAATTGCCCACATGGTAGATATTCAGAAAAACTACCCCTAAATAGCATGCACCATACCAGCCTTTCAGCAGCTTGTAAGAGGCATGTTTCCCCAAATGAAATAAACACATGGTACGGCAGGGTACTGTCCATTTAACATACAATTCCAAACACTTCTAAACAAAAACACCTGCCTACAATCACTAGTCCCTAAAATCTTATTGTCAGTCTTTGACTGTGGCCTGTATATACATAGCTTCCCTACATGTTGCCAATCTAAAGCTAAACATCCTTGTGTGTCACCACCTTCAAAATGTGTGGCATCCTTTTGCCAATCCTGTAAAACTACTCCTTTTTTGGGGGGGTTTCATTGCTTTTCTCCTGTCATTCACTTGATTAATGATTTTTTTTTACTTGTGTAAGAATGCATTAAATTATTCTTTTGTCCATAAGCAGTTCCAAAACTTAGTGTTGGTTGAAAGAAACCTCCCACTATGTCTATATTGTTAGCTTTAGCAACACTACTCAATTGCTGGTTAATAGACACAAAAGAAGAACAAGGTTAAGATTTGAATAAAAATATTGTATATACCCCTGATTATATAGTCAGGTTAGTATGAGACTACAACTAATGCCCTAAGTCAAGGGTAAACTATGAAAAGTGATTCCTTCCTGCCCTAATGAAGTGATCTGTGTACACCCAAAACAATCACACACTTCTATGGTTTCAATGTATTCATATTGTAACCTCTAGTATGCATTTGAAGACAAATCTCCCTTTGAGTTGTCAAGATGAAGCTATCTTTCGTCATACAAGGGATCGTGTTTTCTATGCGACTCCTCATGCACTGGTGTATATGTGCTCTTAACTTTGTCTTTTACATACTCACTCAAACCAGCACTCAATAAAATGCTTACAATCACACACACTATGGCTAAAACTTTACACCCATACTTACACTTACTCAGTTTATCTTGATCCAGATTCATGACTTGTCTAGAGTCAGACCAAAATACCAAAATCAAAAATCAAATGGCAAAAACAAAATAAAAAATGTAAAGCAGCTTTTATTTTTATTTTCTTAACATGAGCATGGCAAAAACAAAATCAAAAATACTTCAAAGTTTTTGCAATTATTTACAATATTTGTCGATCTTTCACATGTTCATCAAATTTGTATTTTCTTGCAAATGTTCAAATTCTGTCCCAAATTTTCAAATGTCTCTAATAATACACCATCTACTAATCACTAATTAACACTTCCAGCATGTAATGTCGCTGCTTATCGAGCGACAATTACATTTCAAAGTTTAGTTCAAGAAAAGGTTAAGTTCCTAAATATTATTCTGTATTCAAATTGTCAAGACAAAAGGCAATGAACTCCTTCTCCTATTCATTACCAGCAAAGTATGTCTATTCAGGTGCTGAGTATCTGCGACTTGGCACTCTTTTCCTTTTTGATCTCCTTGCTACCCAGTTTTCACTGTCACTATGATCTGATTCTTCAGTTACATCAGCTATAGTTAGAAGTACATCTGCTATTGAGTCTTGACTTTTTGCGGGCCACTGGTCTCCTCTCACAGTTCTCATTTCAGATACAACTGGATTTTCAACGTTCACTGAGCTAGCAGGAGTCGGCTGACTCTAACTTAACCCTCCTGAACCTTCAATTGCTTTTGAGACACTCAGACTTTCACTAGCTTATGTAGGCTCTGCAACAGGCACTTGTCCAGTCCTCACAATTTATCTAACCTAGACCCCTTCACTTACCGATTCTGACCCAGGAGGAACAGGCACTGTATCTTCAAGAGGACTTAGAACTTTGCGTGTATAGGTCGCATGAACCCAATTTGGAAAACCAGACACTTCAGAGCTATTGTAGTCACCAAGCTAACCTGGAATGGCCCTTTCCAGCACTGCTCTACATGTTTCTTCACCAAAACCCAATTACATTGACTCAAGTCGTGACACTGCTCTTGTGTGGCTGAACAGTTGCTTCTTCAACCTGACAAGCCAACAGAGCGAACCACATCAGCTACTCCTCCGCAATTACCCAGAACTAAATCATCTGAAATGTTCACATGTGCATTTGCAGGCAGAGCTGGCAATCTCATAGCACAACCCATAAATATCTCATGAGGGGACAGTCCTGTCTTCCTGTTGGGTGTGCTACGCCTGCTCATCAGAACAAGTGGCAATACATTTGGCCATTTCAATGTTGTAGATGCATACACTTTAGCCAGCCAAGACTTTAGAGTTCCATTCATTTGTTCGACCAATCCAGATGCTTCTGGTCTGTAACTGCAGTGCAATCCTTGTTCAATTTGTAATCCCGCACACAACAATGTTATGATCTCATTATTAAAATGAGATCCTCGTTCTGATTCTAATGAAGCCGGGAATCCAAACTGAGCTATCAACTCCCTTAAAAGCAGTTTTGCAACGGTGAGGCTACCATTCCTGCGGAATGGGTAGGCTTCCACCCAATATGAAAAAACATACACCTCCACCAACACATGACAATCCATTACACACAGGCATCTCAATGAAATCAAGTTGCATTCTGTTGAAAGGACCTCCTGATCTACCTATGTGGATCAGGTTAACCACAGTGCAATTCCCTACGTTCATCTCTTGACATGTTACACATCTGTGAAACACATCTTCTGCAACCAATCTGAATCTGGGATTGTACAATGTCTGTCTAAAAGTCCTAATCATGGCATCCCTGCCAATGTATGTCTGCCCAAGGTAATACCTTGCAATTGACAGTAACAAACTAATTTACAACACTGCTTTTCCTTCACTGGAAATCCAAGCATCATGTTAATTTTGTTTAAAACATCCTGCTCTACTCCAACCTCTGCGTTCCTCTTCAGTTACCTCTTCCTGTACTCTTTTAAACTCTTCCCAGGTATCATTTGCTGTCATCAAGAAACACTGGTTTGTCTCACTGGTACTACTTCCATTGCTCCATTCCTCACTAAAAGATGTGCTATGGAGTGACAGTATCTGGCCACTTGGTCAGCATAGACATTGTCTAACAAAATGTAATCATTTGACTTTGGGAGTACTGCACTTTTCACAACTACAATCATCATAGGCAACTGTATTGCTTTCAACAACTGATAAACTTAGCTGCCATTTCAGATAGGTTATCCAGAAGAGGTCATAAAACCTTGTAGGGACCATAACAGTCCGAATTCATGAACGACACCAAACCCATATTGACTATCCATAAAAATGGTCTCTTTAAGCTGTTGAGAAAAACAGCATGCTCTAGTGAAAGCCACCAATTCGACTACATGAGTGGAAAAGACTCCTTGAAGCCATGAAGATTTTATCACTCCTGAGATTGTGCAAAATGCATAACCAGCTCTCAGAGTTCCATCATTGTTTGTTAAACAGGAGCCATCAACAAACATGATATTTTCATTTTTCATCTAAGAGTATATCTTGAATATCAGGTCTTGGTTTGGTGTGCCGTTCAGTCACATCGAGACAGTCATGCTCCACTTCATCTTGATCATTGACATTTTCAATATTACTGGGCACAGGTGTTGCAGGATTCAACACTGCATCGCTTAATGTTAACATTTGCTGACCCAAAAATCAACTGCTCATAACGGGTCAAACGGGCATTAGTTAAATGTTGCGTCTTTGTTTGGGTCAAAAGGATCACTACCGATTGGGGCACATATACCTTCAGGGGGTAACCCATAACAATGCTTTCTCAATGAGTGATACTGACACCTGCAGCAGCCACGGCTTTTAAAAAGCCAGGCATTACAGCAACCACAGGATGTAGTGTAGCAGAAACATTTGCCACTGGTCTGTTGATTCCTCCATGTAACTGCGTCAAAACAGAAAGTGCACAACCATCACTTTCACTGCAAAACAAAGAAAAGCATTTACTATAATCAGGCACTCCCAGAGCTGGGGCTCGATACAGGCTTTCTCTCAATTTAGAGAAAGCTGTCATGCATGTGTCATCAAATGGTACCGGATCAGACACTTCTTTGTGTGTCAATTTCTACAATGGCTTGCTCAACAATAAAAAATGTGGAATCCACTGGTGGCAGTAGCTGACCATTCCCAGAAACATTCTGACTTCTCTCTGTGTTAAAGGGGGATTCATTTGCATGACTGTTAAAATTCTCTCTTGGGACACCTTTCTTGCACCCTTCTGAATGTGATGTACTAAGTATTTTACTTCTCTCTGACAGTACAGAAATTTAGCTGGGGACACTTTATGGCCATTTTCACCCAGATAGTTCAACAAGGCGATGGTATCTCTCCTACAAGCTTCACATGTGTTTGATGCGACCATCAAATTATCAATGTACTGAACTAGGACTGAACGAAATGGCCTGTTCAGGGACTCTAACTTCTTTTTCAAGATCGGATTTAAAATGGATGGTGACTCCATATACCCTGTGGAGTAAGATAACAGGAATATACATGCCTTCCGAACGACTATGCAAACAAAAACTGTCTTTTCTTAAGGAGCAGAATGGTAATGAATGCTTTACACAAGTCAATGACAGAAAACCACTCCCTGCATTTGAACTTGACTATTGTCCGCAGTCTGTACAACACTACCATTTTGCACCAAAATATTTACATTACTCTATGGACACTCCCGCTTCAAGTACCCGAAAGGAATGCAAGCATGAAATGGACTCAACTTATTAATTGACTGAACATCAACTACATTACCACTTTGATCTGTCCGGACACCGCGTCCTCAAACTCTAAATTGAGACACGTTGTTTATCTGCTCTTGCATACCTTGCATCCCACTAGTGTTCACCATCACTTGTGTTCCTGTCTGGGCAGATTTAGGGCCAGATTTAACAAAACATGAGGGTGCGTGGCGCTGCTCCAAGTTTGGCAGCGTCATAAACCATCATTTTCAAAATGCAGGGACGCGCCATATTTAAAAGAATATGGTGCACCCCTATGTTTCCCCCTGTGCCGGCGCTGAATTTGCTGCCATGCACCAGTGTAGCAACCCTTGCACCATTGTGCACGAATGGCTGCGTTGAGGGGTAGATTGTTTTGTGCAGGAAGGAACACCTTCCTACACAAAAACAATCTTAAATGGCAGTTTTTCCTTTCTATATGGCTGCAGAATGCAGCACACATAGAATTAGCAAAAAAATAGGATAAATGCAAGTATTTCTCCTCGTTGTGCCCTGCTAACGACATCCCTGGGGTGGCTTTAGATTTTGGGACTGCCTCAGGTTTACAAAAACTCATAAATCTGGGGCAGCATCAAAATGCAATGGGTGTTGATGTGGCACACCCACAGCCGCACCCATTGCACTCCCCTTCCATGCAAAGTGCTGCATGTGAATGGGTCGTATTTACAAGGTGGCATTAAGCCACAAAAAGTGGCTTAATGTCACCTTGTATGCATGATGCAGTGCATGGCGCCACGGAGCGTTACTAAAAGTGTTGCTCCAGTGGTGCTGGGGACTCTTAAATGTACCCCTGAATTTGCATCACCACACCTTTCTCCTTCAACTTTTTCTACTTTAATTCAATTTTATCACTACAGTACCTAGCATACTGCAGCACTTCATCAATCGGTTTATTCTTCCAACAAATCAAATGATTCTGAATCATGCTGCTAATTTCAGGTTTCAATCCTTGAACAAATCTAAACACAAAATTACTCATGTCTTTCGGCTCAGTACTTTTAGACCTACTATACTATTTGAGGGCTTACAGCAATCTCTCATATTAGTCATGAATTGGCTCCTTCGTCTCTTGTACTGCCCTGTCAATATTTTACCAATCAACATCTTTTGGGGAAACTTCATTCTTCAGAAACTCAATCACTTTTTAGTAACCTTTCATCTCCTCTTCAGATGGCGTACCTGTTACTGGATCTCTTGGCCATTCACAAATTTGCCAATCCACACTTCGCTTGCACTCAACCCATCAATTGTTTGGGTAAGGCATTCAAGTCATCCCACAGGCATTTTGAAAGTTTTACAAACCTCTCTGTTTGCTTGTACCACTCTACTGGTTTCTCCCTCAATCTTGGATAATCATTTGTGAATGACGATATGTCACTTCTGCTCCAAGGGACATTGACATAACCTCCACCGGGAATATCTTTCATTGGCAGCATCTTTACGCTCTCATCAGCTTGATTTGCTCCAACTAGAGGCAAATTCTGCTTTGCTTTCTTTTTAACCCTTTTCTTTGCCAATCTGCCTTCCATTTATCTAATGCTACCCATGTTCAAATGTTGAGCATTAATCGTTTAATGTGCATTCTCATGAAAGGTGATCTCATATTTACAATATCTTTCGAGCTAAACTCTAATTTGTAACTCCGTCTTAAAGGCTTTAATGTCTCTAAATCCACATCATATTTTTTAGCCAAATTCACTAATTTCTCATAAGTCTGTCATGAACGATTTATGACATTCTTGCATATGAAGTGCAATTCTTTGACATAATATGTATGAATCTTTCTAGTTCAAGTGTTCCCTCAATTCATTCATTTCATTCTAATATTTATCTGGGCACATTCACTGTCCTATCTCTCTCTGGGGTCTCTTCTGTTCTGCCACTATTATTTACCGTACCTGTTGCTCCACTCAAACTGTCTAACCATTCAGTCAATTGGTGTGCTGAAAATCCCTGCAAACTGATGTTGTTTTCGTGTGACAGGTTTTGCGGTGCATTACATGCGCCCCCTCATAATCTGTTCTGGCGAAGACGTGTGTAACTGGGGTTCCTTGAGCACATCTCACATCTATTATTGGACCTGTTCGATCTAACCTCTGGTTGGGATCTGCAATCCTCATGGGGGTCAAATCTGGAACAGATGTAGCTAATCTTTCCATTTACAAATTAGTTGAATACACTGATCTCTGAGTATTGTAAGGTGGAACCCCTGCAGACACTAGATTTGGGGTCTGGAGACTACTCCCAGTGTTTCCTGAAGCATATATTGGCACAACTGGACCTATGGTTACGGGGAATGTCAATGATTTGGGTCCTTTCAAATTGTCTGATTGTGCTGAACCATAACCCCTGCACTTTGACATGTTAATACAGTACTAAATGCCTGTTCTGATTGATTCAGGGCAATATTCGGGGTTGTCAGTACTGGAGAATACATAGGCATTGTCTGCCTCTGATTAAAATTTTGCACGGGTACTGTCACATTAGGCCCTGATTCCATCTGAATCATTTTTGTACCCAGCATTACCAGATTCACAACTGGGCTCATAATTTGCTATGATGTACTAAGAACAGGAACTGCTGGATAAATGGAGAGTACCTGCATCACTGAACTGACAAATGTACTTGGGACTACCTGAATCAGACTCTGTGAAACTAGAGCTGTGGACACACTCAGGGGTACATTCTGGATTACTCTCTCAACTGTATAATATGTCAGAGGACAATTAATTAAAAGCTGATTTATAAACTTGTCTTCTGAGTCACTGTCATGCGCAGCTATTCTCATCTGCTGTCTGCTTTGTCTTCTCTGTCTGCTTCATTTTTATTCTAGTTTTTGTAATACCATCCCCTTCTTGTGTGATGGCTGGAAACAATCTGACCCCACCTAATGTTTCTTTTCTCCACATTTTCTGTTCCTTATCCCATTTAGCTTCTGATACCATCTTCTCTGCTCTCCTCATTCTGATCTGAAATTTGTCTGTTTCTTTTTGTCTCGCAACAAGTTCCCAAATAGCAAGAGCTTCAAATTGTGCGGGTCTTGGAGGAGGTTTATTTTGCACAATACTCTTCTCAATTTTTACCCTCTTTTTCTGTAATTTTGCACTACTGTTTATCCCAAATGCAACGTGAAACTCCTCTTGCCTCTGCCACTTAATGTGCTGGTGTTTCTTGAGGTGCTGTATGCTCACCCTCCCTAACTAAGATAAGCACATCCCTTCTAAGCACATTTCTTAAAGCTTTGAAAATTTTAAATTTTGCATACATTTCAATCAGTAATACAAATTTCAACACAATCAAGAAGTAAATTCAATCCCACAATTCTTTTTGCAAGCTGTTCTCAACCAATGGCAACACAGTACTGTCTACAATTATATGTGTGGCTTCTCACTAACCGAGCTATCTCAGCGGGCACAACTGCTGTCACACTCACTCCACTCAGCAGCTGCAAGTTGCTTCATAACTGTCTCTGACACAACTCACACATACATTAAGGGGCATATTTATACTCTGTTTGCGCCGAATGTGCGTCAAAAATTTTGACGCACAATCAGCGCAAACGTTGCCCCATATTTAAACCCTGACGCCCGAGCCCACGGACGATAACAATCTGCAGTGTGCGTCATTTTCTGGAAGCGGCAACCCGCCCTGCGTTAATGATATGCAGGGTAGGCGTTCCCGTCCAAAAAACGACGCACACGGCCGTGCGTCGTATTTATGCTTCCGGGCAAAAATGACGCTCGGCCGGGAGGCGGAGCAAAAAAATTACGCAAAGCCCGATGTGCGTCAAAATTTAACGCCTGGGTCAGGGCAGGCGTTAAAATGGGGCAAACACACCTGTATTTAATCAGAACACACAGAACAAACAACAGAGCAGCAGAGCAGCAGAGCAGCAGAGCAGCAACAGGGAGACATGGAGGTGATTTTTATCCAGCGTGCACGTAGACGCAGAGCCCTGCAGCAACAACAGCAGCTACAACAACAACAGCAGGGACCCCAAAGGCAGCGCAGAAGGCAGGAGAGGATATTCCACCCAAGAACAACCCTGCATGGCCTCAGGGAACACGACATCATACAGCAGTACCGGTTGAACTGGCAGGCCATTCAGCAGCTGCTGAGAAATATTGAACAGCAGTTGGCCCCAACTTTAGTGACACCCCGCACCATCCCAACAGAAACAAAGCTGCTTGCCGTACTTCACCTGCTGGCAAGTGGCTCATTTCAGACAACTGGTGCCCTGGTTGGTGGAATATCGCAACCATCATTCTCCGCATTTCTGCCAAAAGTACTGGATGCCATCATTCGCCTGACACCCCTCCACATCTGCTTCCCTAACACACTGCAGAAGCAGCAGGAAACAAAACAGGGGTTCTACACCATCAGTGGCTTCCCACACGTCCTTGGTGCAATCGACTGCACACACGTACGCCTTGTGCCACCAGCTGCAACAGAACACCTCTACCGCAACAGGAAGCACACACATTCAATCAACGTGCAGGCCATAGTCGATCACCAAGGATTGATCAGCAACATTGTGGCTAAATATCCTGGGAGTGTACATGACGCATTCATCTTCCATCACTCTACCATCAACCAACACTTCCAGGATGGACGGTATGGCAATTGTTGGTAAGTACAAAAATCCAACTTATATACACACTACACAGCAACCCTCTAGGACACACAACACATACACCACAATAGCAACACCTAGCCAGGAACACACTGAGGTCCTCACATCACTAGCCATGTTTCTTAAGTCACCATTGAACCTGTCACACATTGGAATTTACTGTACAGCTTAATGTGAAGACATTAATGAGTGTGGTTGCCTAAATGTCACCTTGAAAATTGTAAGTGTCACAATAACCTGTACATTAATACATTGCATAAGTCTTAAGGTATGGGATGTCCAGGGTACTTTCATATGAACGTGTTAACTACACTTTCATTTTTAACTCTGCATGGAACTATCATCTCACCCCCAGTGAAGCCACATGGACACCTGTATCACAAGTCACAATGCTAGGGAGGACACACTGTACTGCAAATCCCAAAAGATACTGCTGACAAATGGTTAGCTAACAAACACTTGCTCAGCCAAGGAAAAAACTCAATGCAAAAGTTTTAGCCTACAAGTATAGGTTGTCACATTAGTACACAAAAGAGTCACAGACAACACAAGACAACTACTGCCATCAAAGGTCTGTACAAGAGTGCCTCCTACATCTACATGATCCCATTCTGTGTTTTTCTTTCAGCTGATCAGGGGTATGGCATCCAGCCTTGGCTAATGACACCATTTGGGAACCCGACTACTGCTGCAGAGCGGGCATACAACGACGCCCATAAGAGGACACGCAGCATTGTTGAGCGGACCTTTGGGATCCTCAAGTCAAGGTTCCGCTGCCTTGACATCACTGGCGGTAGCCTACTATATTCCCCAGAGATGGTCTGTAGGATCATACTCACTTGTGCCATATTGTACAATATTTGTGTAAAAAGGAACATTCCCCTCCTCGAACCAGACCCAGACATGCCTGAAGACGACGAAGAGGAGGATGCTGGCCTGCAACAGGAGGGGGAACAACCAAACACGGCTGCTGGAGTGCGTAGGCGCCAACACATTGTAAATAATTTATTTTCATAATTTCTTATATCGCCACTTATTGCACAATTGTAAATAAACACAGATAACAAACACCACATCATGGTTTGGCCTATTCATTTCTGCCCACCTTTAGTTTGAAATTGCTGAAGAAGAATGTCGTCTCATTGAGCAATAATGACATAACACTCATCACACAAAAAATCTACACCACAAATGTCTGCACAGAGGCTATGATGTTTCATGATACATTACCATCCACAGAGGCCAACAGGAGTACAAATGTGGCAATGACACATGCCTGATCCAGACACCTGAGACATTCTCTCACTCAGCACAAAAATGTAGCTCATTTGAAAGTCTCATTACACGTGTTCAGTGACAGGGTGGGACCATCCATGTGTACATGACCATGTCCTCAATGGCTTCTCTCAATTTTTGCTACAAACAATGCCCAATTGGAACAAGATTAGCTGCCACTAACTCATGAGGAGACCTTGAAGTTACAGTGACAACATACACCCAGACAGTTGATAGTGGATCTACATTGGACCACACATATAAACATATGCCATCCAATCAACCAAATATTTGCAAGCAGCCGATCACAGTAGTGTCCCAGTTCGAACCTAGCAGGAAGAATGAAACATGCCACTAAACCAGGTAATGCATAAAGGGCCACATGCATCAACAACCTATTTGTCATCAGCACATGAGGAACGCCGAGATTTAGCAAAAAATGTCAGTGCAAAATGGTATGTCAGATTGCTCCAAATAATCAATAGGTCAAACGTCAAATGGGCAAATGGGATTATTGAATGGCTAACAGTGAATCATGCCCTATGGCCTTCCATGAGCCTGCTGCTGCAGGTTTAGCATAACAGAATAAATGAAAGCCGTGGATAAATTAGCAAATCTGGAATGGCAAACCCTAGGGTGCTGGGGGCCTAAGTCCACCTCTACCGCCCCCCAAATATACAAGAATTATGTACATGTGAAGTACACACATGCATAAGGCGCATGAGTGGCCTACATGTCAAATGTAAAACACATATAAGATACACAAAATCATTATTAGGACATAGTTAGCCTCATAAAAAGTGTAAGTGACAATTGCACTACCTGTTTGGACTATAGATAATTGGATTACCGTGATAAATGTGGACACATTGTTGCTAAGGAATACATCCTGGTATCCCATTCATCTTTTGAAATTAGCCATCAGCAATTACCCAAAATATGTGTACAAATATGGGTAATAACCATTTTGAGCAATCATTACTATTACACTGTGAATGCCTTCTGTACATCCAATAAGGGACATGTGTCATAGCTAACCCCAAATGTGTATCACTTAGCACCGTTTGGTCATGACAGAATTCCTTTCACAATTTGATCAAATTAAGACATATTTGTCAAAATGCGTCATATTTCCACACATACAGCTTGGGCGTCATAAATTATTGACGTACAGGAGTGCACAGAATGCAGAGTCAAAAAATATGATATTAAAAATAATAGATTAATAAGCTGCATTACATGGCCACCATATTTTCTATGATGCGTCATATTTCCACGCATACAGCTTGGGCGTCATAATTTTTTGACGTACAGGAGTGCACAGAATGCAGAGTCAAAAAATATTATATTAAAAATAATAGATTAATAAGCTGCATTACATGGCCACCATATTTTCTATGATGCGTCATATTTCCACGCATACAGCATGGGCGTCATAATTTTTTGACGTACAGGAGTGCACAGAATGCAGAGTCCAAAAATATTATATTAAAAATAATAGATTAATAAGCTGCATTACATGGCCACCATATTTTCCATGATGCGTCATATTTCCACGCATACAGCTTGGGCGTCATAAATTTTTTACGTACAGGAGTGCACAGAATGCAGAGTCAAAAAATATTATATTAAAAATAATAGATTAATAAGCTGCATTACATGGCCATCATATTTTCTATGATGCGTCATATTTCCACGCATACAGCATGGGCGTCATAATTTTTTGACGTACAGGAGTGCACAGAATGCAGAGTCAAAAATAATTTTCACATTTGGTTCTCATATTTGCCAGCGAATTACATTTCAACTGTAGAACTGTAAAATCAGCCTCACAATGTAAGGGAACAATGTAGAAATTATTTTTGACTCTGCATTATGTGCACTGTTATGCGTCAAAAAATATGACGCACAATCTGTATGCGTGAAAATATGACGCATAACGGAAAAATAAAAACGGTGGCCATTTTACGCAGGAAGTGATGTAATAGGATATCCTGTTTACAGAATTTGTACTGTGAGTTTACTTTCACTTTCACTTTGCAGTCTCAGATTATTCTAGACTGTGTGGCTGTGTGGAAAGTGTTGTCCTGTGTTTTAGTGCTTTTGTGTCCAGTGTACCTTCTCTATTGTGCTTTTGTGATCATTGTCTTGTTGTCTAATATTGTCTGAGTCTGTTTTGTATCCTTTTGTCAAATCCAGTGTTTCTTTTTTTGTCTGTGGGAGTCTGTTCTGGGTAGTTTAAATTTGGGGTTAGTTGGGCTATTTTTCTTAAGTTTTCTTTTTTCTTCACTACTCTACCTTTCCCCATTTCCCCCTTTTCCTTTTTGTTCCAAATGTTTCACCTTTGTTATTGTAAAGATGTCAGGTAGGCCACGGCTTGCCAGGATGGGTGAGGAGGAATTGGGGGGATTTATTTGGCTTGTTTGCCATTTCCTCTCACTCATGCTGGAGGCTGGGGGCCGTGTGATACAGGGGTATCACACGGAGGCACGTAAAGTCCGGGGGGGGAAGGTGCGCCATCACTTGGTCCGGGTCTACGGTAGCCTGAGGAATGACCATCAACTCAAGCACCGCTGGGCTGATCTGATATCCAGGGAGCAGGATCTGCTGGACCACCTGGGAATCAGGATTGGTGGCCATGTTGGTGAGTACAAATCAATTACATGTGAATAATTGAAAGCTGTGTGGGGACATGTGATGATTTTTAGCCAATCTGCTAGATAAGTAGCTGACTGTGTGTAATGCTAGGGAAACCTACTGGGTAATTGTTGCACAATGTGTAGGAAGACAAATGCTAGCAGTCAGATAGCTCATGTTTTCAACACATACCGGATGCCTGTAGCTGTATGTAATGTAGTGTTGCTTTTGTGTCAGACAAGCGACACATTAATGCCTCTATTTGAACTCTACAGGTCATAATTGCCAGTGAAAAATGGATGTTGAAACATCATACCTACATATGTAGACGCCATAGCTAGACAGAAATTTCTAAAACCATTATGATGCTATAAATGAGAGGTGCCTTCACGTCAATTGAAGTTAGCTATGTTGTTCACACATATGTCACATGTGTGTCTGGTTGGTGTGTGTTTAAAATGACCACATAGCCTGTTTGAGTTTGAGGGGTCATGCAGTCCTCAAGTAACCAGCTTTTGGATGTCTCTCTGGGATGCACATGATGAGATGAATGCACCCCGATATTGTTGGGGCATACTAATGGAGGTGTATCTTTGACACCACATGACTGTCCTGGCCACTGCATGTGTGTAGTAGGGTGTGTAACTGTAGCAGGAGACTCATCCAATGTAAATGTTGATTAAGAAATCTTCCATGCAGTATGAGCATGTGTCAAAGCGTTTCATTATGCATGTCATATTCTCACATTGTCATTGTAACTGCAATTGTTTGTCAATGCACAGAGTCTGAGTATATTCTTCCTTCCATGCTTTACAGGTGGACCTGCACCGTTCACCGTGGGAGAGGTGGCTCATTTTGAGGACCCCGACACCTACAGTGAGTGTGGCATGAGTGCTATTTTTATTGTTTGCTAGTGATGCATGATGGACTACTGTGTGTTCAACAGAATTCAAGGTTTGATGCGCTGCCTGTTCATTGGTATTGTTGCATTAGTGGGATTTCAAATATCACTTTAGTTTCAGTAGACCAATGCTTATCCATCTCTCAGATTTAGGGGCTGTAGGTCATTCCAGTTGGCCCCGCTATGGGGAGTGGGATGAGTCATGTGGAATACACTGGTTAATGTAAGAGTTGCTCTGGGACTTGGCTTGGACTGAGTCTGCATTTCAGACTGACATTCTCCCAGATAGCTTCTGCTAAAGGTTTGTCTTAAATATGCAGCTTCCCTAGTTGAGGATGGACTGAGTACACTGTAGGTTGGATCTTCCGGGGGCATTTACTTCTACAAGTTGAACTAGAAGTGTGTGGGACTAGAGTGCAATGGCCTAGGTGTTCATTCTACTCATGATCATGGGTGTTCTTGCTCCTCTGTGTGTGTGTTAAAATATGCCTCACTGGTAGTATGTGATGTTGGCCTAAGTCAGTGCATTTTGACATGTGTGGACCTTGGATAGGACAATTTTTGGCTGACTCCAAATTGTTGCTAGCCCTTCATTGGTGTTGTGTGTGGAGGCAAATACTTGTTGACCTTTCCATACACTCCTGGGTGTGCATTGAATCTGGGATTGTTGGTTGTTCTTTCCACCCCACCCTCAAAGACTGCCATGTGATTGGGATTAGGGCACCTAGGACTGTAGCAACCAGTATGTTACACATACTTGTGACCTTTTGCAACTTTGTTTAGAACCTAGTGTACACATTCGGTTATGGCACATGAGTTCAATATTTGCAAACAACAATTTACAAATGGCATTGAGTGAGGGTTGTGATAGTTATCACATAGAGTGACATATGTAGTGAAGTCAGTATGCCGAAGAGGTTCAGCCATAATGTCAGCTGCATTAGCCATTATTTGGATGAGAAGTTTAGGCAGATGTCACCCATCATGTAGAGACATGGATATGCTAGGTGTGAGATGCCCTTTTGTATGCAGGCTTCACATGTACTTCCTCTGAGACTTTCAATGAACTATGTTGTGACAATCGCTGTAACAAATACAGTACAAGTAATGTGCAATTGACCCATTGTGCTATTCCACCCAATGTATTTCCTATGGTAAATAGTTGCCATATCTCTTCACAGCTGCAAACATGAGTGCCGCAGAGAGACACCAGTTTAAACAGCGTGCAATGCGATACCGGCACATCCTGCAGGTGCAGTCGGGGTTCATGAGGATGGCCCGCAAATACCAAGCCGATCGAGCCTCCGGGGCATGGTGGGCCTCACCACAGGGTGGCCCTACATTGCCCACAACAGCCACCACCACCACATCCACCAGGTCTCCCCAAGTGGCCCCAGCAACGGCGGGGACAGTTGACCCTGCCTCGTCAGCACGACCTGGACCCAGCCATTTCCAACATGCAGGACAGTCCAGTGGGCATACAACTACTGCCACACCGTCCACCTCGGCCAGCACACAGACTGCAGTAGCCCCTCCTGTAGACCCAGCGGCATTCCTGGCATTAAGCCGTAAAATGGACAAAGTTATTTCAAAGGTGGACAAGCTAAGCCAGGATGTGGCATATATTAAGAAAAGGGTTCGGTCCATCAGGCGGACCCTACGGAGGGCCAACCTCTAGGACTTTTTGCATGTTTTACATTTACCCCTCCCCTTTCTCCTCTTTCCTTTTTGTACAGATAGTTGGGTTTTGGGGATTAGTGTTAGGTTAGTGTAGGTTGTTAGCTTAGTTAGTGTTAGGGAGGAGGGTGGGGGGTCCTTATTCTTTCTATTTTTCTTTTTTGTGTGGGTGGGTGGGGGTCAATGTTGGGATTCGTGTTTGTTTATAAAAAAAAAATACAAAAAAATATTATAAAAAAAAAATACAAAAAAATATATGATTGTTTAGGATAGTATAGTATGTGTGTAGGTTAGTATGTGTTGTCCTGCATGTGTCCTGCCTCATAATGGTGAGTGGGGGGTTGATGTTTAGATCGATTCGTTATATGTGTAGAGTAAGTTTAGCTTAGGTTAGTTAGGGACAGTTGTGGGTTAGGAGTAGTCAGGTTAGATTAGTGTAGGTATGACTTTTCCCTTAGTTGCCTCTGGTGTGAATACATAGGAATAAACATATAGTTAACCCTTTGCATTATGCGTTAACTGCTACTTGATCATGGCCTTGACATCAGTGTAGGTGAATGTTTTTCTATGACATTTGTGTCCTGTGCTACACACCACAGAACATTGAGGTTTTACATGGCAGCTTCCCCTGTGCTAACTTGGTAAGTATCCACCATTTGGGAGACCCACCATTGGTCGTTTACATCAATCACCAAGGATTTGTGTTGATGAGTAGGTATTCTACATCACAAAGTGTGCTTCCAGACTTGGTATTGAGGGTAATTTATTAGGTGGGACTGCAGTGTGATGTTCAGGGAGATCTTTGTAGATGATGTGTTGTTAATACTCTTGTCTTGTTGCCTTCATTGCTGACATAGATCAAGTGTGTAAAAATTCAGCATGACTTCCCTTCATGGAAGTATACTCAGAAAGGGAGATTGATGCAGTGTTTATTTGTGTTTGCTTAGATAATGCTGCATAATTTCATGTTTTAGTATTGCATGGTGCTTACATTTATCAGCCACCATTAGTTGACTTGAATTCCTATAGATGGAGCATTATTCTGTCCAACACAGCATGATTGTGTGTGGTTTGTCCCTTCATCAGTTATTCTCCTCAGGATGGTAAGGCTATGATGAAATTCTGGCCACTTCACAGATGTATCAGACTACATGATGTCAGGACAGTTGTATTGACAAGCTACATGGTTGTCACACAGGCACTTTAGAGTGATCTACTGCACAGTTGATGTGTCAAATAACACAGAGACATATTAGGTGTGCAAGTGCTATTTATTGATAGGTGCTGTAGTGCAAAATGTCCATTATCCATGTTTGCTGAGTCCGTTCTGGTGCATTCTTACATGGTGATCCTACAGAAGGGGTGTGGATGAGGCTCCTGACATGCTGGGGTGATGTCACAGACAGTGCAGAGGGACAGGATTTGCCGAATAGTAGGAGAGAGACATTCACTGGCAATGCTGACAAGTCATACAGTGGTTAGCAGAACAGTCATTGAGTGTAGTTGTAGTGAGACTGGCATTTGACAAAACGTAGGACCTTGGTCAAAGTAGGCCATGGTGCAGGGACTAGTGCTTCCGGGTACTCTTCCGTGAGAATGTGATCTGTTCCATGTCTTCTTCTTCTGATGTGTGTGTTGCCTGGTTTGTCCTTGTTGTTGTTGGTTGTGAAGGGGCAACACACACCTCAGTGTTAGAAGACGTGGAGTCAGACATCCCGGGGGCTGCTCCCTGTGAATTTCTTAAGGGCAGTACTGCTTCAAGGAGGGCCTGCTGGTTTTTGAGAATAGCAGCCACATCACGATGGTAGGCAGCCAGGTCGGCCCTGAGGGGTTCAATGTTGCATTTGTGCACGCGTTGACTGGATTGCAGTCGTAGGTGTTGGGTCAACTGTATTACAGCTGTGCTGATTTCCTTCTGTGTTTTCTGCAGTTCCTGCAAGATAGATGTTAGGGCTTGCATAGCAGCTGCCTGATCTGCAAATGACGTCATGCACGAACGCACCCCATCAAGGCTGGCTGCCATTGTTTGCATCCCCACCCGCACCTCCTTGGCCAGCTCCCACTGTACACCAACTACAGTTCTTTCAAAGCTGGTGCCAGTGTCGTCAGAGTCCTCAGCTGTATTGGAGCTGGCAGGTCTTACAATTGGGGTGGTGGGTGGTTCTTCTGTGATGGCTGCTTGTTCTGTGCTCCTCCTTGTGACTGAAGGTGGGGTCTGGAGGGTTTCAAGGACCTTTTGGATGGTCTCCTGGGGAATGTTTATGGGCTCGTCATCCATGTCATCAGGGAAATCAGGGACAGGCATATCGGCAGGAAATCCATGTTCCTCTGCAATGAAACAGGGTACAATTAGTGTGTCTGTGTTGTGACAAATTTGCCATAACATGCAAGCCTTTTGATGACTTTACTTTGTGCTCTGGTTTGTTATTGGTATCTGCTGTCCTTTACATGGGCATTGTTATAGGCCTATGGCCCACATGTGTGTCACATGTATGATATGGAGTTATCAGACTTGTCTGCCTAATCGCCTCGAGGTGTTACTTTGTACCAATTAGGGAATAGCCATCTTTTTGTCCGACTCGACCCTCCGTGTATAACTATTCTTATGGTGAGACCTTTCACTGGCTGTGGGTGTTGTGATTGCCCTGGCAGCACACTTGCCTCTCAGGACCTGCCCCAAAATCTTTTTTTTTTTTTTTACATTGACCTAATTGTAATTGTTATGTGGCATATCCTATGCATGGCAATGTTACGATGTGATATGGATGTTGACATTGTTAATGTTTCCAGCTGATGTTGGGTAATGTGTGTTTAATTGGATTGCCCTGTTTATCGTATCAATGTCCTATTTGGTCCTCAGACTGTGCAGGTGTGTTTCAGTGACCAGTTGCATGTGTCCCCTCCTCAATGTTTTTGTCTGAGCAGTATGACATTAGTGATGTTGCCTTGTTAGCCAGGCATGTGAGGGACCCTGACGTATGCAGCATGTGTGTGTCCTTAGTGCTGTGTGGCTCCTATTGCTGTTTACTTTGGCTGATGTATGTGTCAACTATGGGCATTGACATTTGAGTGTACTGGTGCCTTTTTCTTATTTCTGGAAATAGTTGCTGATGTCATCCTCACCCCCTAATTTAGGTATGTATGTTCCATGGGGAGGTTACTGCAACTGGCTACTATAGCTGCACAGAGATCAGAGGTGTTAGTGTCAACTGTTGTTGCAGTTACACTGCAGTTGTTGTTTTGGCTACTGGATTACTGATAGGGACCTAGTTGATGTAGGATATATTTTGACTGATGAGTACCAGGATGTAAGTTTGACGTAGTGGCCTTCCCACCTGTTGCAGCTTTCCCTTAGCTCCATTGTTGTCATGACAGCATGACCCCATGGGACTGTTGTTGGTGCTGTGTTATGTCGTGCCCCAGCTTCTGTCTGTGCTGGGCATGCCCCCCTGCCGTGCCCCTTTACCCATGCCACTCCTTATATATGCTCACTTACATGCATTGTGTAGTAGGTATTCCCCACCCCGGTTGCAGTTAACATTATTGCATTTTAATTCCCCATGCGACTTACCCTGCATGTGCGTTGTCTCGTGGTAGTCTGCGCTGTCCTGTCCTTGAATCCCTGTGACGATCTCCTCAGGGATGACGGCTGCGACCATCTGCTCCATGTGGTCCAGGGCCTCCTGGTGTGCTGGATTCCCACCTCCAGTCTGCAGTGCTGCCTTCCTGTTCCTGGCCATTTTTTCTTTTGTCCTACGTTTGCAGTCATGCCAGCGTTTCTTACACTCAGTGACTGTCCTGCGTACTTCTGCCATACTGTTGATCTTGTCAACAATTTGTTGCCATATGGCCTCTCTCCTTTCTGATTGGCAACTTAGAGGTGATGAACAGTTGGTGCTGGTGTTCCGTCACCTCTTTAACCAGGATTTCCTGCTCCTCTGCACTGAAGCAACACTTTCTTTTTTTTATATATATGTCCTGGTTCCTGTATGGATCATCCTGGCTGGTTCCTAGTCTGCTGTCATCTTCCTGGGGTCTGTAGTGGCATCTGGGATCCATTTTGGCTCTCCTCTGCTGACTGGGCAGTGTTCGCGGGTAAATTTGCCGCTATTGAGTCAAAAAAACGGCGCTTTCCGGGTTGCGCTGTCGTAAATCGACCCACAGTCATTTACGTCGCGTTAACGTTGTTTTCCTTTACGACTTGACGCCGCTGTGTGCGTAAAAAAAAATGACTCCCACCTGTTGGTTGCGCCGCCGTGCATCAAGGTATAAATTTGACGTCCGCACGGCGCATCGAAATGGCGTTAGCCGGCATTAAAATTTTTGGCGCAAAGCTGCGCCAGCGCAGCTTTGCGTCAAAAAGTATAAATATGGCCCTAAATGTGAATATTGCAAGCACTAGAAAAAACACTACGGGTAGGACTCAAATGCTTCGAAAGCTGTACAGCTTACACATCCGACTGTGGCTTTCGCAATCATGCAAGTAAGACTTGAACAGCAAATCTCATCCTGGTTGATACGGATCCTCCACGTGCACTCAGGATTCACCTTCTACCAACCAACAACCCACACTCACTCAAGGAAAACTAGTAGTAATGTCAATGGTGCCTCGTGACCAATACCTCACTTCAGACAATAAATTAACCAAGTGTCTTCATACATTTGTACGTTACTCTGGAGCCTTAGGCTGTGACGGACCCATAAACAACAACAATTACTGTGAACATATTTTTAGCATAAATTGCCACAATCACTTTGGGTAGGATGACTCCACAAACACCTCACAACATCACACTTCACCACAATTCATAGCAAAAAGCACTGCAAGCGCAAATCCCTACTTACAAAACCACTGTACACTTGTAACACAATGCTTAGACTTCATTAACATTTCGAACTAGCCATAGAATGACCCTAATACTAAATTTGTCACCCTTACCACTCATCAAATAAATTGTTCCCCTCCTCATGAGGCTGAATCATCCTCTGCTACCAGCTTTTTCTAGCACATTTTCCCCTCACCCTTTGCATGGTTCAAAAATTGCTTCCTTTCCCTCAGTCCAATTGATATTTTCTCTCAGTAAAGAGTGTGGTAACCATTCACAAAAACATCAACCCAATCAACAGTTTAAACACCATGACCCATGTGGCACGGAAGAATACTCCAATCAATGAAAGTTTCAAAGCTTTATTTTATAACCACAAAGCCAAAGTAACATAAATTGTGTACAAATCAAATTGTAAAGATAACTGAACAGCATAGGCTGACCAAATGTAGAAAACAAGTTTAATCTACTCAATATCAACACCAATATGCACTCAAGAAGAAGAATGCATATTAATAAAGCAATTACTTGTGAGACTTATATGTTTCAGTTCAGACAGTGAATTCATTAGTCAAGACAATTTGAAAAGATTTAGGGCCATATTTATACTTTTCGACGCACAACTGCGCCAACGCAGTTGTGCGTCAAAAAATGTAACGCCGGCTAACGCCATTCTGAAGCACCATGCGGGCACTGTATTTATTCAATGACGTTAGCCGGCGTTAGCCGGCGGAGCTGCCTGGTGTGCGTAAAAAAAAATGACTTACACCAGGCAGCGTTGGCGTAGGGGAATATGGAGCTTGGGCGTAAAAAAATGGGGCAAGTCAGGCTGAGGCAAAATTTTTGCCTCAACCCGAATTGCGCCGTTTTTTTTTACTCCCAACCCCCATTGAAATGACTCCTGTCTTAGCAAAGACAGGAGTCATGCCCCCTTGCCCAATGGCCATGCCCAGGGGACTTGTGTCCCCTGGGCATGGTCATTGGGCATAGTGGCATGTAGGGGGGGCACAAATCAGGCCCCCCTATGCCACAATTTTTTTTTTTTTTAAATACTTACCTGAACTTACTTTAAGTTCCCTGGGATGGGTCCCTCCATCCTTGGGCGTCCTTCTGGGGTGGGCAAGGGTGGCAGGGGGTGTCCCTGGGGGCATGGGAGGGCACCTCTGGGCTCCTTCCGAGCCCACAGGTCCCTTAACGCCTGCCCTGAGCAGGCGTTAAAAAATTACGCAAACGCGGCTGGACGTCATTTTTTTTTACCCGCCCATTACGACGCACATGCCTCGGAGTCATTTTTTAGTAGGGAACGCCTACCTTGCATATCATTAACGCAAGAAAATTATGCAAACTCCATGAACTTTGATGCTAGACGCGTCTAACGCCAGAGTATAAATATGGAGTTCGTTTTGCGTCGGATTTGCGTAAAAAAAACGACGC
This sequence comes from Pleurodeles waltl, assembly GCF_031143425.1. Lineage (NCBI taxonomy): Eukaryota > Metazoa > Chordata > Amphibia > Caudata > Salamandridae > Pleurodeles > Pleurodeles waltl. The sequence continues at coordinate 504,267,018 of NC_090447.1, forward strand.
AAATCCGGCGCAAACAGGGTATAAATATGGCCCTTAGAATTCAGGGATAGGAACGTAGGGTCTCCCCACTGCTAACCAAATCAAGCATGCATGGGAGCGGGCTGCAGATGTGGGTAAAAGTCAAAAAGAAAAGACAAAAATAATTTGAGAAAGCTTTTATCCCGGGCTAGGTTAAACTAGCAAAGAAATTAAAGACAGGTGTCAGGTGTCTAATTCTACTCAGAAAAGCAGGTTAGGGGGAAATAACAATTGGCATTAAAATATAACTTTTCTAGGTTCAGCATTCAATTCAGTTTAGTCAGCAAAGCATGTAGATCATCAGCAAAGTCTGTTAGAAGCAACATCAGGAGGAAAGTTCAGAACATGGGCTGCATATGGAAATCAGGAAACCTCCAAGGGGACAAGTTAACACAACAAGATTCAAGAAGGGACTGCCTCAAACTTAGAAAGTCCGGCCTTACTTGGTAATACTCAAAATAGTACTATTGTTCAGTTTGATGAGTCCACATTACGCAAAAGGGCACTATGCAGTCAATCCCTTGGCAAAAATCATGCCTGCAACATCCCACCAGTTTCACACGTTTGGTCTGGTGTCATCTCCTGTTTCCGTGTGACTCCAGCAAATTGTAACAGTTTGTACATCACTTGTTGCAATCCACATTCCTTCCCACGGCACAAGATGATATTCTCCTTTCTCATAACAACAGTTCTCTTAAACAATGGTATTACTCTCCTTCCAGTCATCATGTTCCAATGTTGAAACAACCAAGGTCAACGTGAATACAAAACTTACACACAATACAATAGGACTAATCGTGTGAAACAACCTAATGGAAAAATTAATGTTAGTGAAAAAGAAATTAATGGATATTTTATACTGCTGCAAATATGAAGACTTCAGGCCTTGGTATGGTAACTTTAAAAAAAATATAATGCATCAATATTGTCATTAATAAAACACACATAATATGCAAACTTATAAATTCAGCATTAATAGTATATCCTCATCATCATCAAAGAAACTTTATTCGATTGTTTTTAGCAATTATTAAAGTCATTATACATATAAAAACTATTTTCAGAAGAAGAAGGAGGAAGGATGCAGAGAATAAAATACGTATAAATATGAATATGAATATAAACAGGTAAAAATTTAAAAAAGAAGTAAAAGTTAATAAACAATTTGGTTAAAAGAAGTAACAAAAAAAGACCTCAAATATACTGTAGTACTTGGAAGTCTCACCAATTTGCCTCAAGACATTTTCTGGCCTTAATCACTGAACACAGGAACAAGGCTAATCCATTGCAAACCATGATAGATGGAAGGGATAAAAGATACAAGAAAGCTGGACGACATTGTTTAAAATGCATTAATTTTAAAAGTGGTATCACAAACATTTTCCTAAAAGTTGAATAATATTTGCAAAAGGGAAGTGTGTGCATTGTATTTTGATCGGAGACATTATCACAGGGACATTTTTCCAATTGTAAAGACCAGTCATTGATCAGGGGGAAACTAACGAGGCGATGAAAGGACTCTAGTCTCAAACGCGTAAGGACAAACCGATGTCTTGGGTTCGTGACTTTGCATAGGTATGGTTCCATGCCATTCGTTTGCTGTATCATATGGTTTCTCCTGACACTATATTTATTTGCCTCCGCGTCCCATCTCAATTCAGCCAGATGGGTGAGGCAAGTGTTTTTCAGGTCTTTCCTGGAAATTGTTTTCAATTCATCTGGGGTAAAAAACAGCTCAGGGTGGCCTAGTATAATAAGAAAGTGCTTTATATAATTTAGCCATGGAATTGTGGACGAGTAAGTAAGTGCTAGGGCATCTACTATGATAGCCCTATTCAATCTCGCAGGATCTGAGGTCCATACTTTATGCCAGAGTAGGATTGGTTGGACAAGAATGAGATCTGTAAGGTATGTTACTCCCATTTCTGAATGGCATACTACTGTTGATGTTGATTGCGGGACACTTAGGACTGTTTTCAGGAGAGCTTTTTTGGTCAGCTGTAAAGTAGTGCAGTCTCAATATCCCCAAAGTCCAGCCCTGTACAGTGCTACTGAGACACATTTTGCATTGTAAAGAGTCATCATGTCTTTGGGAATTACTCTCCCCACCCTTTTAGAGAAGTTTTTTACCGCCATAACGGTTTTCGTAAATAACAATTTTCTTGCTTTTATTGCTTGTACCCATGTATCTTTATCATTGAACACAATGCCTAAGTACGAAAATGTCCCTGTGTTGACTAGTTTTGCACCTTTTTATGTCTATATGGCAATTCTTTGTGCAGCATCTAGGATATGTCATAGAAAAAGTTTTAGTGTGATTAATGTTGAGGCCCAAGACGTCCATGCAATTATCAAAGGTTGTAACTAATCTTTGCAAAGCAACTGGGGTGCGGGCCATCAGAACGGCATCATCCGCATACAAGAGGGCCGGGATCTTCCGAAAGCCTACTTGTGGAAGATCACCACAGGCATCGGAAAGGGTCCCCTTTAAACTGTTAATATACAAAGCGAACAATAGGGGAGCTAACACGCAACCTTGACGCACCCCTCGTTCAATGGGGAAAGATGAAGTGCATTCCCCTTGAAGCCCAGAGCAGACCTTGGCGTTTGCACCAGCGTACAATTCCCTGATAAAAAGGACTATGGTGGTATCGACCCCCATGTCCAGCAAAATGGGCCACAATTTTGAATGCACCACACAATCGAATGCGGAGGTTAAATCGACAAATGCAAGGTATAATGCTCCGGGCTTGGCCCTTGTATATTTACCAAGTATTATCTCTAAGTTAAGAGCCTATTCCGTTGTCCCTATGCCAGCCCTAAACCCGTATTGTAGATCAGAGAGGATGTGATTTTCCTCCATCCAATCTTGTAATCTATTTAAGATGATACGTCCCGCAATCTTTGCAAGTGTGTCAAGCAGTGAAATAGGACGATATCATGCAGGATTATGGCAATTTCCCTTTTTATAGATAGGAATAATTATAGACTCAGCCTAGGTCGAGATGAAAGTAGTTGAACAGCAGGCGCGTAGTACCTGCGTCAATAGTGGACTCCAAAGAGAAATATTAGATTTATAGATATCAACTGGGACTCCATCTGGGCCTGGGGGTTTTCCGCTTTTACTTGCGTTAATAGCGTCAGTGACCTCGTTTAGAGTAAATGGTAAGATGAGGTCATAGGAGTCTAGTTTAGGGTGATTTATTTCTAGTGCCAAATTTTCTGAGGAGTATATGGCGGAAAAGAAGGCAACCCACGCTTCTTCCGTGATGGCAATTTCAATTTTTGGTATTTCTTCATCACATAGGAGCGGGGAGTTCACAATTTTCCAGAATTTTACATTATCGTTCCGGATGCTTGCATCATAGAGGGATTGCTATGCCTCATTTTTTAAGTTCTGTTTTCTTTTCTTTATGGCATTTTTATTCTCCTTCCTCTTTGAACTTAGTTGGCATTTATCTGGGTTTTGTGAATGTAAGTGACATTTTAAATTCTTACGAGCTTGTGTGCATTCAACATTGAACCAGCCTTTGCCCTCTTTCGCTTTCGATTTACTAAAAGTTGCCTTAAAAGACTGTTTTATACCAGCCGTAATTACCATGAAGGCCTTGATGCAGTCTCGTGGACTCGTGTTGTCTGCAAGGCAAATATTAAATGTGTTAGCATAATTGGTCACTAGTCGGTTCATAAAACCTATAGGTTCAATGTCTGACCACCGGATGGTGTAACCATTTCTTGCTCCCAATTCAATATTTTCTACTATCTCTTCCGTGTCCCTATGTATAAAGGCGTGTTGGGGAAATGTAAGGCCTACGATTTGAGGGTTATGGTCGCTGAATATGGTGTCTTGAATGTCGTAATTAAGTACATAAGGAAAGAGGTTATTGGAGAGTAAAATAAAATCAATTGTCGTGTTGGCTTGCCTACAGTTAAAAGTGGGTTTCAATTGTGGCCTACCCTGAGTGAGGCAGTTGCATAGGATGAGGTCAAGGCTAAATAAAACTTAATTCAACAAGTTGCCTGAATTGTTGTGTATGAAGTGTAATGAATCATCTTCACCACCAGGGGCATGAGGGCAGTAGCCGTTAGTTGAGCTGGGACACAGGTATATGTTAAAATCGCCTCCCCACACAATATAAGATTTTTATTTGAAGAGTCACATACTCGGTCTATATCATCCTGGAGGAGGTTGAGTACTAATCGAAGATCTTGAAAAGGTACATTATTATAAAAATTAATGACCACCAGTTGTGCAATATTTTTTAAATGACATGAAATCACTTGGTAAAACATGTTAGATATTAGAGCAATGTCCTTGATTATATCACACTTATTGGATATAAAGGTGCACAAACCACCCTTAGCCCTGCCCCGTGCGGAAGGAACGGCAGGAGTATGTAATGTCCTATAGCCATTTATGTGAATTGGATTCACAGACAAGGTCTCTTGGAGGCATACCCAGGGAAAATACTGGATGTGTTCTAACCAGGCCTCATTCTCCAACTTAGATCGGAGGCCAGCCACATTCCAAAATAAAAAAAGAAAGATGGACTTTATGCATTGTTTTAGCCTGGCCAGCAAAAGACTTATTAGTTATCTGAGTTTTCCCTGAAGTACTAGTGGTTTCTGTGCATACCAAAGGAGTCAGATCACAGGTAGAAGTTGTTTTTGGCAGGGCTCTTAGAAAGAATTCATCATTGACAGATTGCCCAGAAGAGGGTTCCATATTTGATCGTTCTTCTCCAGTGTCTGCTGCCGAATTGTCTGTACCCAGATGGGCGAGGTCCAATATTTCTGTAGGGTGCTTGAGTCTGCAGGGTTCCTTGTCAGATAATAGTCAATCAATATCTTCCATACTGAGCCCCAAAAATCTGTTCACGGTAGGAATCATATATTGCGACTCAGGCCTGGTTCTGTGATCCTCAAAACAAAGGCCAAGTCCATCATAGTTTTTGGTGCTCGTATAAAAGAAACCCAAAGGAAGCAGGGCAACACCATGGTCGGTAATCTGATGTGGACTTAAACTTCTTAAGATATCTTTAACCAGCGTAGGGGTTTTGAATGAAAGAACTACGCAATCGCCCTTGAATATTTTACGATTTCTACCCACCCATTTTACCCTTCTGACCATCTTGATGTCTTCAAAAAGTTTATTTGTCAGGCCAGGTTTCAGGCGAGTTGCAATCCAGTGCAGGGCCTTGTTCCTCAGAGCTGCCCATGATTCCCCCGTGCTCCAGATAAAGTGGGGACATTGGCAAGGACTGCCACATAGGGGGTTGCCGCAGGCGGGAGGTCAAGTATGTCTCTCCCGGTTAAAGGGGCACCTTGATAAACTTTAGGAATAATTACGTGTTCCCCTCTTTTTGGCGATATTTTGTGGGATTGGGCATTGCCAGTTCTTTCGGGTGAGGCACAAGGGTCAACTTGTCTTTGGGTAATCTGAGGTTGGGTCTGGTGATTTAAAGGGGGCCTGGCGTTGAAATCAGTATAACAAAGCTGTCGTGCAGTTGAGGTTAAAGGGTTTATTAATTGTGGATTCAATGTTTTAAGCAGATAATCCATTTTCCCCTCCAGTTGGGTTAGACGTTCCATTACTTGATCAAAGCGTGTACTAACTAATTTTTCTAGAGCAGTCAATGGCTCTGCGGTACTAGTTTTCTCTTTCACTGTATGAGGTTTATTCTTATGGTCAGATTTTTGGTTTTGAGGGAAAGTTTGAAAGTTTTGGATACATGCATTAGGTTGTACTTTCGAGGAGCCATGTCTAACGTTCACAGGCGGCTCTTGTTTGGATGATATATCCTTCCTTGCTAGTTGGGGTTTCCTCTTACGTTTTGGTGAGGGAGGATGGTCATCACCATCTGAGATACAAATCAATTGTATCTTGAATACAACCATTAGTAGTTTTAGACTGGATTCCTCTTCCGAAAGGCTTTGCCGGATGCTCAGGAGTTGTTGTTAAAGGGGGAGGGTTAGGGGTTACTAATGACCTATTCTGGGTGAGTTTTTTCCCCTCAACATTGGTGATCTGTTTGTCGATTTCTCCCATTGCTCCTGAGATAAATTTCAAAATTGACGTATGTTTTTTTTAAAGTGAAATATCATTTGCACTGGGTTGTTTCCTTTTTCCCATTATTACTAGCTGCCTTAAGCACAAAAGTTCTATGATAATTGACTGCTAGGTAAAGGTACACTTAAAAGGTGGAATAACAAACTACTGCTTTTAGGAAGATGGGGGCGAAGAAAGGCGAGGTGCAGGCTACAGAAGTATAGTCACGGAGGGCCAGGGAAGAGAGACACAGTACCTGTTTTGGAGATATGGATACCAGGTCCTGAGCTTGCGGGGAAGATCTCAGGGGGGTGGCCCAGTCCAGCCTCTGCCGGACGCTGACAGGCGCAGGACGGGCCCGGCCTTGGCCCAGGCTTCGCCCAGGCGCCACCCACGCGTGTCCCGCAAGCGGGAGCGCGAGGATAGAATTTAAAGGGCTCCTGCCCTGATAGTTCTGCTGCCGCTGCTGCCGCCTCCTCCTTTGGCCACAAAATGCGCTTCCCGCGGAGCAGGAGAGTGAGGATAGAATTTAAAGGGCTCCTGCCCTGATAGTTCTGCTGCCGCTGCTGCCGCCTCCTCCTTTGGCCACAAAACGCGCTTCCCGCAGAGCGGGAGCTCGAGGATAGAATTTAAAGGGCTCCTGCCCTGATAGTTCTGCTGCCGCTGCTGCCGCCTCCTCCTTTGGCCACAAAACGCGAGTTAAACAGTACACAAAATGTTTTCCTACCAAACACATGCAACTACACAAAATGCAGATCTGCCAGTTTCAAAACCTCAAGCAAGAGTCACCACCAAGGAAATTAAAAGCTTTGCACTGGAATAAAAAGGAGAAATAAAACACTAAAAAACACTTAAATCACAAATGCAAATGATGACAAAAAATAAAACTGTTAACATTATAAAACACTATGCAGTCTGACCTTCATGGCAGATCAACATCACAAACGTATGATCTGCCCCCAATGGGGCACCAAGCAAAGGCAAGAAAGTGACACCCTAGAGGGAAGTGACTCTTGCCCCAGCCAAACATCATTTCAAACATACTACCATACAAATGCCAGCCACACACATCCCCAACCAGAAGCCAGCCCACGCACACTGTTAGCAAAATCCCCAATTCATACACACCATCAGCCAAATGCCAGTCCACACACACCACAGCCAAATCCCATTTCACACACACACAAAATTATATTCCCTTGTGTCTAGTGGTTGTCCCTTGGAGGCAGATCAGACTAGAAAATGGCCAATAGCTGAAACACTTCCCCCAATAATGAGGATCAACCCTTGCCCAAAGGGCCGCTCTTCTATGTGTAAATAACCTAATCTCTGTTTTTTGTGGTTTTCTGGGCCTAAAACTATTCTTATTGGCCCATAGGGGGTACAAAATGCCTAGCATTTTGCCCCCATGATGGGGAGCAACGCTTGCCAAAGGATAACTCACTGATATGCAAATAACTTAATCCCTGGTGTCTAGTGGTTTTCTGCCACCCTTGGCCAGATTGGCCTAAAAATATGGTTGATCTGCTCCCGGGAGGCATAAAACAGCCATAATATTGCCCTCATTAATGGGGAGTGACCCTTGTCCAAGGATCCACTCCCCAAGATGCAAATAACTTAATCCCTGGGACCTCTGGTATTCTGCCCCCCTTGGGGGGGTGATCAACTTAAAAATATAGGCAATTCTCCCCCAGGGGTCAGAGGGCCCAACAGATGCTTCGCAAAAGAAAAGATAATCCCTGGTGGCTAGTGGATGTTTTCCTGCTGTGCAATCAGGCCCCAACTGCAATCCTGCAACGAGAATGCATTGCAGAGAGACAATGGGGCAAAGGAAAATACCTTCCAAATGGCTTCCAACATGTCCCCAGCGTGTTTTGATGACATCGGCAGAGTGCACGCTGTCATCAGATTGCTGTGAAGGGCTCATGGGTGGCAGCAAAAGTACTTTTGCTACCATCCCTGGTGGGGGCATGTTGCAGGCAGGCCCATAGGTGGAGAGCTGGTGCTTCTAACATAGAAAGCTGCTAGGATGGCATGGAGACATCCTCAACACGTGCAGACAATGCAGACTTAGCCCATTAATACTAAGAGGTTCATTCTGATAACAGATATAAATGAGGATTTACACTTGTTTGTTCCGACTACAAAAAAACTGACATTAGACGGGGAGGCATGGGCAGAGCAGTGCAGTGGATTATGACAATGCAAAGAATGAGGAATTTAGATGGTCGAATTCAGGTGTTTCGCTATGTTAGTGCAGGGCACATAATAAAACATGACTACAATTATAATAGATTTTGGGGGTCATTACAACATTGGCGGTAAAAGCTGCTTACCGCCGTGCAGAAGACCGCCAACACACCGCCGCAGCCATGGATTTCTGCCACAGCTATTACGACCCACATCTCGAAATCCGACAGAATTCAGACACCCGCCACACCAAAGGTCAGTGATAAACTGGCGAAAACAAAACCTCCACCGTCACGGCAACAGAAATACGCCCATGCTATCACGACGCACAAATCCACACAGCGGTCTTTCAACCGCGGTATTCCATTGGCAGTACACACTGCCGCGCTCAAAATACCCCAACACATACAAAACACCGCCACATTGGACAATTGCAAATAAACACACCTCATACACATACACACACTACTCTTACACACTCAATAAAATATAAAACACCCACCCACATCACCCACAAACCCCTACTACCAAAAATTTCCAAAAGAAGGCCAGAGAGAGACACCACCATCCACAAACTAGCAGCCACAGGCACTCAACACCATCACCCACACAACTTCCACGCACAAAACACCACACACCACTACATATCACCACACTTATCACCACACACACCACCCCACACATCACCCACACCACCCCATGGCACAGCAAAGACACCCCAGGTTCTCGGAGGAGGAGCTCAGGGTCATGGTGGAGGAAATCGTCCGGGTAGAGCCACAACTATTTGGAGCACAGGTGCAGCACACCTCCATAGCTAGGAAGATGGAGCTATGGCGAAGAATAGTCGACAGGGTCAAGGCAGTGGGACAGCACCCAAGAAATCGGGACGACATCAGGAAGAGGTGGAACGACCTACGGGGGAAGGTGCGTTCCGTGGTCTCAAGACACCACCTGGTGGTACAGCGGACTGGCGGCGGACCCCCACCTCCTCACCCACAACTAACAACATGGGAGGAGCAGGTCTTGGCGATTCTGCATCCTGAGGACCTCGCAGGAGTCGGTGGAGGAATGGACTCTGGTAAGTCAAACCTTTAACTATCATATCCCCCACGCTACCTGCATGCTATCACAGACCCCCACCCTCGCCCCCTCCCCATCACTCCAACCCCTCACAAATGTACTAATAACGCAAACCATACATCCAAACACCAAGCCCTGCATGACACAACAAAGCATGGACACCCATCACTAAAGCATGCACACTGCACATACCCATAACACACCCCTCAACCATCATCACACAAGCCCCCACACAGGAATGCTAGCACTGGGGTACACGGTCACCCACCCATTGCACACCATGACACACAGAGATGCAATAATCATGCTTTTACACACCTGCAGGACCACTACCCAACGTCACCAGACAGGAGGGTTCAGACATCTCCACCCCACCCACAGAAGAGGCCCACAGTGATGACAGCAGCTCTGTCCAACTGGATCCAGATGACCAGCCCGGACCATCGTGGGCATCGGTTCCCCTCACACAGGCACAGCCCACCACAGTCAATCATCTGTGTGTCCACCACTACAGGGAACCCAGGATAACCCACCACCCCAACAACAACAGGGACCTGGGGGCAGTGGCAGTTGGCACACAGTCCAGGGGACGGAGGCACAGGAACACAGGGGAACTGGGAGGGCTGCGTGCGACAGGGGGCGGACAGGCCAAGGGAACCCACTCTTCATGAGGCCCTCTTCTCCATCATGGGAGCATACCACCACTCCCAGGAGACGATGGCAACGGTCCTGGCCAAGTTTCAGGAGACCCAGCGTCTGCAGGAGGAACAGTATTTGGGGTTCAGGGAGGAACTCAGAACCATCAGCTCCACCCTGGGCACCATCGTAGGGGTGCTGAAGGAAATACATAACACCAGGAGGGACACTGTGGCACTACAAGGGGCCCCTGACACTAGCATGGATGATGAACTGCCCACCACCTCTGCCGGCACTAGTGGACAGGACGCCCCACCACAGGACCACCACACCAGCACCCCCTACCCCCCCGCTGACGGACAACCACCCCGCAAGCGGTCCCTGAGATCCGGGAACAAAACAGAGCACGATGCCAAGACCCCGCCAAGATATGAGACCACCCTGATTGTCAAACTTCTGTCCCACTTTGTAACCCTGTCCATATTGGAACTGCTTCAGCTCCACTTCTTATACCCATATGGGCAATGCACCTGTGAGACTAATAGACTGGACTCTGCCATGGACATTCCTCCACCATCACCCCACCATCACCCCTCACCATTTTACAACCCCCTCCAATATTGAGGACTTCAATAAACACCCTTGCAGCACAAAACAATCTGGAGTCAGTCTGTGATTTCGAAATTGTGTATTAGCAATGACAGTGACAAAATGCTTTTTCTAATTTAATGTCAACATACCTATGTCACACATCTCAAGTCCATGAGGAATCTAAGCAGATGACACACGTTGGAAACCACACCTGTGAAATCGTAAGGGAAATGTACAACTAAGTGACCATATACTGGTTGAAATCGACAGACAGGATAGAGGTAGAAGTACTGGTAGTAGGCAGGAATGTTTTCTCACCTGTGTGTCACTGGAAATATTGCTGGATGACTGAGTACTGAGTCCCTGTTGTCAATGTCTTCTTCCTCTGCTTCCTCCTCATCACTGTCCACAGGCACCAGAGCTGCCACAACACTGCCATCTGGACCATCCTCCTGCAGAAAAGGCACCTGTTGTCACAAAGCCAAGTTTTGAAGCATACAGCAGGCGATGATGATCTGGCACACCTTCTTTGGTAAGTAGAATAGGGAACCACCTGTCATATGGAGGCACCTAAACCTGGCCTTCAGGAGGCCGAAGGTGCGTTCGATCACCCTCCTAGTCCACCCATGGGCCTCATTGTAGCGTTCCTCTGCCCTGGTCCTGGGATTCCTCACTGGGGTCAGCAGCCATGAGAGGTTTGGGTAACCAGAGTCCCCTAATAGCCACACCCGGTGCCTCTGGAGTTGACCCATCACATAAGGGATGCTGCTATTCCGCAGGATGTATGCATCATGCTCAGAGCCAGGGAACATAGCATTTACCTGGGAGATGTACTGGTCTGCCAAACTTACCATCTGTACATTCATCGAATGATAACTCTTCCGGTTCCTGTAAACCTGTTCACTCCTGTGGGGGGGGACCAGAGCTACATGGGTCACATAAATGGCACCTATGATGTTGGGATATGTTCCAGGGCATAGAAGTCACCTTTCACTGTAGGCAAGTCCTCCACCTGAGGGAAAACGATATAGCTTTGCATGTGTTTCAGAAGGGCAGACAACACTCTGGACAACACGTTGGAAAACATAGGCTGGGACATCCCTGATGCAATGGCCACTGTTGTTTGAAATGACCCACTTGCCAGGAAATGAAGCACTGATAGCACCTGCACTTGAGGGGGGATTCCTGTGGGATGGCAGATTGCTGACATCAGGTCAGGCTCCAACTGGGTACACAGTTCCTGGATTGTGGCACGGTCAAACCTGTAGGTGATGATCAAACTTCTTTCCTCCTTTGTCGACAGGTCCACCAGCCGTCGGTACATCGGAGGATTCCGCTATCTCCTCACATGTCCCAGCGGACGGTGCCTATGAAGGACAACAGCGACCACAGAGTCAAACAACTCAGAGGTATGTACCCACAGTCTACACAGAACACCATTCATACACAAAATGTGGCCTGTATTTATGTTGTGAGACAAGGCCTAGGTATGTGTGACGCAGTTGGTAATTAGGCCATGTGGGCACCTGAAATGGCGGCTGCCTGACCTCTAAACTGGGACAATGGGATGTGAGGTAACTGCGCTGGCGTTGTACACCGTCGCGGTAGGCGGTCAAAGACCGCGGCGCAATGCTGCATTGGTTAACATTGGACCCTATGGGTCCCAGGAGCCAATGACGATGTACGCCAGCGATGATGGTACGCACCACCGCGGACGTCACCGCCGCCGACGTGACCGCCATTTTCTATCTGTTGAATTACTCGATACCTGATCTTCGACAGGAGAGGACCTACACTGCAAGTGCTGCTGTGACCTCGGTCTGGAAGAGACAATGGCTTGTGCATCTGGGGAAAGGGCCCCTGCCTTCACTGCAGAGGAGTTGGAGAAGCTCGTGGACGGGGTCCTCCCCCAGTACACGCTACTCGCCAAGGACGTCCGGACCCTGGGGGTCCACCACAGACAGAGCACCCACTGCTGGAAAAGATGGGAGGACATTCGCCGCTGGAGCAAGAAGACGGCGGAGGCTCAGCTAGGGATGGCCTCCCAACGTGGGAGGGGTGCCCGTCGAACCATGACCCCCATGATGTTCCGGATCCTGGCGGTGGCCTACCCTGAGTTGGATGGGTGCTTGAGGGCATCACAGCAGACACAAGGGGGTGAGTACACTCTCATTCAGCGGACTTTGCGCGCAGTGAAGGTGTCTGGGTGGGGGAGGAGGGCTGTGGGTTTCCTTAGGCCAGGGCGAGTTCCGTAGGCTAGGCCCCTCCGTAATGCAGGCCAAGTGGCAGCCTACCTCTGTAGAGTGCCAAGTACAGGTATTCATGCCCCTGTGTCATCTATGTGTGCAGATGTCGGCCATAGCCATGTAGGCCATTTCCCAGGAATTGCATCTGTAGAGCCCAACAGCGCGACGTAGTTCAGGGGGCTGCTGTGTCTGTATTGTCCGCCAACGGTAGCGGTAAGCCATGCACTCAACCTGTCTTTCTTTTGTGTCCCCCCCCTTTTTGTGGTCTCCCTGTTCTTGTGTGCATTAGCATCATCAGGCAGAGGTACAGTGGCACCGGAGCACGAGGGAGCTGCACCCCACAATGCCATGGAGGGCCACACCACAGACTCAGAAAACACCAGTGGGATGGAGGGTGAGGGGAGCACCATGGCGGTCACAGGATCTGCAACCAGGGACACGGACTCGTCCCTCGATGGGAGCTCCCTTGTGGTGGCGGCAACATCTGTCTCCCCACTTCTACAGGTACAGCTGCCACCCCCCCTACCAGCACCGCCCTCCCAGCAGCCCCTCAGCCTTCGCCTCGTGCCTGCTCACCCAGGAGGGTAGGCATCACCTTCGCCCCAGGCACCTCACCCCCTGCCCCTGTCACCTCTGCTGCCCTCAGTGAGGAGGCCATTGACCTCCTCAGGTCCCTCACTGTTGGGCAGTCTACCATTTTGAATGCCATCCAAGGTGTAGAAAGGGAGTTGCAACACACAAATGCATTCCTGGAGGGCATTCATTCTGGTCAGGCTGCCCTTCATCGAACCCTGCAAACTCTGGCCTCAGCACTGATGGCAGCCCTTGTCCCTGTGTCTAGCCTCCCCCTCCAACTTCCTCCACCCAGACCCAATCCCCTGTACCCCAGCCTATCCCAAGCACACCATCATTCCAGCCTGCACACACCTCACTACACAAGGGAAGCTCAGGCAAACATAAGCACCACACATCCCACAGGCACTCACGCAAGCATCACACACATACATAAACACCAACATCCACTGCCTCCACTGTGTCCCCCTCCTCCTCATCTCCCTCCTCCCTCCCAGTCTCATCTACACTCACACCTGCATGCACTACCACTACAGCCACTACGTCCCTCTCCAGCACACCCACCACCACACCCCGCTCATGTGCAGTCACCACCCCACTACCATTTCCACATCCGCTGTGTCCTCTCCCAGTGTGTCTGTGATGCCCCCTCCGAAGATACACAAACACAGGCACACACCCACCCAACAGCCATCCACCTCCAGCCCATGCACCTGCACCCAAATCCACAAAAGTTACACCTCCTACAACCACCACCTCTTCCTCCACTCCCAAACCCCCTCCAGCTACCCGTCCCAGTGTCTCCCAAAAACTTTTCCTGTCCACCCTTAACCTATTTAACCCCACCCCCGTCCAAATCATAGGTCCCGTACTAGCACCTAAGCCAAAAAATCTCCGGGACCTGTGGTGCCTGTTGTTACAGGTATGTGGAGTGCACCGGCTACCAGGCCAGCCAGTGTGGCATGGAGCCACAGCACAGCCAGTCCCCCCCGTGAAGCACCAGAAGTTGGACAGTGCCCGGTGGGTGAGGGGACAGACTCCAGCCAGCAAAGCCGCTCACAGGGGTCACGGGGGAGTGTCGACTCAGCTGTGACTCCTCCCAAGGTGGGGAAGGGGCAGAAGAAATCTCCAAAGTCTGGGAGGAGCAGCATGGCGGAGAAGACCGCCATCATCCCCGCTGCCCAGGAGGCCATCGCCAGCCCCATCGTCACTGCCCAGGAGGCCATCCGCCAGCCCCATCGTCGCTGCCCAGGAGGCCACCGCCAGCCCCATCGTCACTGCCCAGGAGGCCACCACCAGCCCCAGAGTCACTGGTCAGGAGGCCACCGCCAGCCCCATCGTCACTGGCCAGGAGGCCACCGCCAGCCCCCTCGTCACTGGCCAGGAGGCCACTGCCAGCCCCCTGGTCACTGCCCAGGAGGCCACCGCCAGCCCCATCATCACTGGCCAGGAGGCCACCGCCAGCCCCATCGTCACTGGCCAGGAGGCCACCGCCAGAGTCACTGGCCAGGAGGCCACTTCCCAGGAGGCCACCGCCAGAGTCACTGCCCAGGTGGCCACCGCCAGCCCATCGTCAGTGGCCAGGAGGCCACCGCCAGAGTCACTGCACAGGAGGCCACCGCCAGAGTCACTGCCCAGGAGGCCACCGCCAGCCACAGCCCAGCTGGCCAGGAGGGCCCCGCAAGCCACAGCCCAGCTGACCCATGAAGGACCGTCAGCCACAGCCCTGCTGGGCAATGAAGGACCGCCTTGGCAAGGACCGCTGAACAGGGCAAAGACCACCATGGAAAGCACCGCTGTACAGGTCTGACACTGGCAACTCAAGCACCGGTGAACAGGCCAAGGACCGCTGAACAGGGCAAAGACCGCCATGGAAAGCACCGCTGAACAGGTCTGACACTGGCAACTTAAGCACCGCTGAACAGGCCAAGGACCGCTGAACAGGGCACAGACTGCCATGGAAAGCACCGCTGAACAGGTCTGACACTGGCAACTCAAGCACCCCTGAACAGGGCAAAGACTGCCATGGAAAGCACTGCTAGCCCATTAGCGACAGGGGCAGTGATGCAACTGGGACCGTCACGGGGTGTGTGCTGCACTCTGGGCACCAGTCCCCCTCCAGAACCAGTGGAGAACAGCATCCACTCCGTCTGTCCTTGGCAGGATGAAGCACTCTGGGCACCAGTCCCCCTCCAGAACCAGTGGAGAACAGCATCCACTTGAGAGACTGTGGCTTTGCACTCCCCAGGATGTTACAGTGGGCAAACCACCCACTGTATAGACTTGATAGACTGTTGCTAGGCACTCCCCAGGATATGGCAGTGGGCAACCCACCCACTTGTGAGACTTAAGAAACTGTGGCTTTGCACTCCCCAGGATATGGCAGTAGGCAAGCCACCCACTGTAGAGACTTGAGAGACTGTGGCTTTGCACTCCCCAGGATTGAACAGTGGCCAACCCACCCACTTCTGAGACTTGAGAGACTGTGGCTTTGCACTCCCCAGGATATGGCAGTGGCAACCCACCCACTTGTGAGGCTTGAGAGACTGTGGCTTTTGCACTCCCCAGGATATGGCAGTGGGCAAGCCACCCACTGTAGAGACTTGAGAGACTGTGGCTTTGCACTCCCCAGGATTGAACAGTGGGCAACCCACCCACTGTAGAGACTTGAGAGACTGTGGCTTTGCACTCCCCAGGATATGGCAGTGGGCAACCCACCCACTTGTGAGAATTGAGGGACTGTGGCTTTGCACTCCCCAGGATACATCTATGGGCATGGAGCCCCCTCGTGGATCTGGCGTGGTGCACTCACCCGGCTGAGGTGCCCCCCCCTTCCCTTTCCCCTAAGGTGCCTGCGGTATTTCGATCTGATGCCCCTGCAGTGTTCTCTCCGTTTGGATCGGGTATCTTGTGTGGGCCTCACCCATGCATTCTGGGCCCAGTGGTCCACGGACTATGAATGGTGCAATACCTGCACTACTAATCGTGGTGTATATTTTGTTTATTGTGTATATATATCTGTATGTATTTGCTTACTGTATTTCGAGATATTACAATGGTTCCACTCATTTCCTTTTGTCTTTGCATTCTTCCGCAGGGCTTGGGGGGTGTTACTGTAATGTATAGATATGCATTGGTGTGTGTGTTGTAGTGGGTGAGGGTCGGGGTGGGGGTTGGGATGTTGATTGTGTATGTCCCTGTGTTTTTGCCTCCCTCCCTCCCCTATGTCGTAGGTGCAGTACTCACCGTTGTCTTCGCCGCCGGCATTGATGATCCTCGTAGAGGAGCAGGAAGACTAACGCTGGCAGAATATGGAGTTCCGGCTCCATGGTGCCCGCCTTCCTCGTGGAGTGTGTAAAGGTGAGCGTTTTCCCTTTGAAATGGCTGTTTCCACCGTGTTTTTATCCACGGTGAATCTGCCCCGGAAAAGGTGGCGGATTGGTAGGTTGTGATACTGTGGGCGGTACATTGTCTTCCGCTTGTCTGTTGGCGGTGACCGCCATGCTGTTTGTTTGTACCGCCGTGGCGGTCGGAGTGTTAAAGTGGCTGTCTTTGTTGGCGGTTTCCGCCATGGTCATAATTCCAATTTTTTTACCGCCGGCCTGTTGGCGGTCTTACCGCCGCTTTAACACCGTCCGCCACGGTTGTAATGACCACCTTTGTCTTGGTTCACAGCTCCCAAACCTCCATAATAATAATTTTGCAATCCTTAAGATATCTGAGTGGGACCCTTACCTTTCCAGTTTAATATAAGTGAATATTTGTTCCCAATCACAAGAGCTTACAGCCAGCATTAGAAGTCTCACATGGCACCATGTTGACCATTTTGAGGTCTCCCCCAAAGTCATTAAGGCAATCTTAATCAATGTTTAGGCTTGCTTATCATTGGATATGACCCCAACCAACACATTATAATAGCTATAGAATATGAATTGCAAAACCGCTGACAGCAAAACAATAGAGCAGAGGTGCCCAGGGTAGTGATTTCAATTGTGGGAATGCAAATAGAGTGCCTCTAATGATTTTAAGAAATATCTAATCATACTTGTGTAACAGAAGATTGAAGAGAATATAGAAAGTTAAGCAAGCCTTCATAGATTGAGCATGGAAAGACTTGATGGCAGCATCACCGTTACTGTGTCAGGCAAGCATTAATGGCTGATGCAAATTGGTCCTTCAAAGAATTTGCATATCCTTATGGGGCAAAAGCAGTTCAGGCCAAGATTAAAGTACATTGAAAAAAGTAGATGGCCACATTGCTTTCTGGGGCTGGCTTCTGGAATACATTAAGCCAATAGGAATACACCTGGAGGCGAACACATTTCTGCACTGCCTATTATAAATGCCTACACCTGAACTGCGTCTGTGTTTTCATATAATATCAAGAGTTATGCCTTGATAACATTTCAGGCCGTAATAACCGTGCTCTGTGCTGTTATGGTGAAGCCTTGCAGCAAATGAGAAGGCTAAATTAATTCAGGAAATAATATAATAGGTATTTAATTTGCATGTTGCAATGAAGATTGTCTAGCTCAAATACATTAAAATGCCTTAGAAAGTACAGGCCATATGGGACTGTATATAAAATCATGGCATAGATATGAAGAAGTACAAATTATTGGTTAAAGATATATTTAAGAAAAATAAAACGATTTTAGATTGCACGCAGGGCATTTGTAATTTTCAGTTGAGAGTTATTTTCCCACGAAAGTTAATCTGGACATGGAGTCTTTTACAGGCTAAGAATGACTATGCAAGAGTCCTCCAAGTGAGTATTTAGTTGGACTGGCTCCTTTTCAGACATAGTAGATTTGCAGGCATAGTGGGCCAGTGCACATGCTTCCTAAAACATGGTAAATAATTTTATTACAAGACCGGAGGCTTCTATTATGTATTCAATTCTTGTTTATTTTTAATAGCAGCATTCAAGACAAAAAACTACAATTCCCAAAAGGCGAACAGAAGTAGCCAATGGGAAGAGACGTGTAGTTCCCGGTATTACACCAATCACAAATGAGCTGCCCTCATAATACTTATCTTGACTGTGAACAGTCCTCTTTTCTTGCAGCTCACAGTTAACCTCTTAAATGCGGGCGTCGGCCACTGGCCGACGCCCACACACCCTCCCTGGTGCGGGTCACGACCAGTGGCCGACACCAGGAAGGGCATTAATAAATCCTCGGGTGCGTCGCACCCGAGGATTTATTTTTTATTTTTTTTCCCCCCCCGGGAGACACGGAAGCTACCGTGTCTCCCCCCGCCCCCCACCCGCCCCTTTGTGACGTCAGCGCGCCGCGAGGCGCGCTGACGTTGCAAACGTGTTTTCCCCATGAAAGCAGGAAGCAGCCTTGCGGCCGCTTCCTGCTTTCATGGGGAAAACGGCCTTTTTCACGTTCGGGAAGGCCTCGTAAGAAAGGGGAGAGTCTCCCCTTTCTTACGAGGCCTTCCTGAAAGTGTTTCCTGGCCCCCGATCGCAGCACAGCTGCGATCGGGGGCCAGGAAACACTTTCAGGAAGGCCTCGTAAGAAAGGGGAGACTCTCCCCTTTCTTACGAGGCCTTCTGAAACTGTTTCTGGCCCCCGATCGCAGCTGTGCTGCGATCGGGGGCCAGAAACAGTTTCAGAAGGCCTCGTAAGAAAGGGGAGAGTCTCCCCTTTCTTATGAGGCCTTCTGAAACGGTTTCCTGGCCCCCGATCGCAGCACAGCTGCTATCGGGGGCCAGGAAACCCCACTAGACACCAGGGATTTCACTTTTGGGGGGCAGCCCCCCCCCGGAAAACGGGCCGCCCCCCCCCGGCATAATTTTCCTAAAAAAATAAAAAGGTAGGTGCCCCCTAGGGAGGGAGGGGGGGCGCGATCGCGCCCCCCCCCAGGGGATTTTTAAAAAAAAAAAAAAAAAAAAAAAAAAATTTTTAAATGAAATGACAGGGGGTCGCCCGTGGGCAGGGTGACCCCCTGTGGGGGCAATTTTTTTTTTAGATGTTGTAGGGTTTCCCTGGGGGCCATTTTGGCCCACAAGGAAACCATACAACAACTAAAAAAAAATATATGTATATATCTATATATATATATCTATGTAGATAGATATATCTAGGTACATGGATATATCTATAGATATATCTATGTAGATATATATTTATATATATATATATAGGTAGATCTGTATCAAAGAGATTTATAAAGCGCGCTACTCACCTGTGAGGGTCTCAAGGCGCTGGGGGGGGGGGGACGGGGGGGAGGGAAAGGGGCTAGGAGGTTCACTGTTCAAAAAGCCAGGTTTTGAGGCCCTTCCTGAAAAGAAGTAGGTTTTGGGTCTTGCGAATGTGGGTTGTGAGTGCGTTCCATGTTTTGGGTGCAATGTAGGAGAAGGATCTGCCCCCGGTGGTGGTGTGTTTGATGCGGGGGTCAGAGGCGAGAGAGAGGTCAGCTGAACGGACGTTTCGTGTGGGGGTGTGGAAGGTGACTCTCGTTGAGGTAGGCAGGGCCTGTGTTGTGGAGTGATTTGTGTGTGAGGATGAGGATCTTGAAGGTGATCCTTTTGTCAATGGGGAGCCAGTGGAGGGATTTGAGGTGTGGAGAGATGTGTTCGTGTCGGTGGAGGTCGAGGATGAGTCGTGCTGCTGAGTTCTGGATGCGTGTAGTTTGCACTTGAGTTTTAGAGTGGTGCCGGCGTAGAGGGCGTTTCTGTAATCAAGCCTGCTGCTGATGAGTGCGTGAGTGACAGTTTTTCTGGTCTCTGTGGGGATCCATTTTAATGTTTTTCAGTATACGGAGTTTCTTGAAGCATGAGGAGGTAAGAGCGTTGATTTTTTGGGTCATAGAGAGGGAGGAGTCTAGGATGATGCTGAGGTTGCGTGCGTAGTTGGCGGGGGTGGGTGCAGGGCCTAGCGTGGTGGGCCACCATGGGGGGTCCCAGGTTTTTTTGGTGAGGGCCAAAGAGGATTATTTCGGTTTTGCTTGAGTTGAGTTTCAGGTGGTTGGCTGTCATATATACATCACTTTTGTCAATATGTGTGTGGTTTCACTGGGGGGAAAAGGGTCCGACTTGTCTAGTGGCAGTTTTAGTGCCATAAAGAAGCGCAGAAGGTTTATATGCCTACTGCAAAGAGCACATCTGTATTTTATGTAAATAGCTGAGTACATTAGTAAAGTCTATGGAGAGATGAAGGGCACTTTTGCTGGGTGGTAATGAGGGAATCCGAGGAGGAGGGAGTGGGAGCACCAATAATGATTGTTGGACTGTGCGCAGGAGGTGCTAAAGACTGTGACGAATGGTATGTGACAAGGTGTTTTTTGAGTGTCTTGAAAGTACGTGCTGATTGAGGGAAGAAGCGCAGGTAAGGTGGCCTCTACTGTTGCACGTATCTCACACACACCATCGATTTTGTGACTGTCTACGTAGGCTAGTGTTTTAGAGCAACAGTTTAGCCAATAGCAGAGATGGCATCTTGATGGATGACTGCTGCCTGCACTCGGGTTATAGAGGACCGCTCTGACATAGGATCAGAGACTGAGACATCAGATACTGAGACAGCATCTGAGGGATAGGACAATGGTGCAGACTCTGGGAGTGATTTTTCAGTCAGAGGAGTCCCATTCGAAAACTCCTCTTCCAGTACATTATGAGGGAGGTGATGAGGACAGTCCTGCTGTCCCTTCGCAAGCTGTTCGTGCAACTGGGTAATAGTGGGTTAGGCCAACCCAGAGAGCAGGTGAATGCGGCGGCAAGCAGAGAGAGAGTGCTCTCTTGGGAGCTCACCAATTTAGTTCAGCCCCAAATTCCACCACCCAAATCATATTGTGGAGACATCAAAATTGTCTATGGCAAAACAAACTGGTTTTGTAAGGCAGGCACCTGTGTTTTTGGTCCTGGATTCGGCGGCCATATAGAGAAACACACTAAACCCAAACATTTCTGGAAACTAGACATTCGGGGGAGTCCACAGAGGTGTGACTTGTGTGGATTCCCCAAAGTTTTCTTACCCAGAATACCCTGCAAAGCTGAAATGTTGAGAAAAAACTCTATTTTTCTCGCATTTCTGTAACACAAACTACAGGAATATGCTGGGATCCACAACATTCCTACCACCCAGTGACTCCTCACCTGTCCTGATAAAAACACTACCCCACTTGAGTGCCTACACCTAGTGCCTGTGTCAGGAATGGATCACCCCAGGGTCAACAGCTGCCTCACGTAAGGACCAACATTGACCGTTGTGTGATCTATTCCTGTCGCAGGCACCAGGCCTAACCACACAAGTGAGGTATCATATTTATCGGGAGACTTGGGGGAACGCTGGGTGGAAGGAAATTTGTGGCTCCCCTCAGATTCCAGAACTTTCTGTCACCGAAATGTGTGGAAAACGTGGTATTTTAGCCACATTTTGAGGTTTGCAAAGGATTCTGGGTAACAGAACCTGGTCCGAGCCCCACAAGTCACCTCATCTTGGATTCCCCTGGGTTTCTAGTTTACAAAAATGTGCTGGTTTGCTAGGTTTCCCCAGGTGCCGGCTGAGCTAGAGGCCAAAATCCAAGGTAGGCACTGTTTTCTATGAAAAAATGTGATGTGTCCACGTTCTGTTTTGGGGCATTTCCTGTCGCGGGCGCTAGGCCTACCCACACAAGTGAGGTATCATTTTTATCGGGAGACTTAGGGGAACGCCGGGTGGAAGGAAATTTGTGGCTCCTCTCAGATTCCAGAACTTTCTGTCACCGAAATGTGAGGAAAACTTGTTTGTTTTTTTGGCCACTTTTTGAGGTTTGCAAAGGATTCTGGGTAACAGAACCTGGTCCGAGCCCCGCAAGTCACCCCTCCTTGGATTCCCCTAGGTCTCTAGTTTTCAGAAATGCACAGGTTTGGTAGGTTTCCCTATGTGCCGGCTGAGCTAGAGGCCAAAATCTACAGGTAGGCACTTCTCAAAAAACACCTCTGTTTTCTTCCAAAAATTTGGATGTGTCAACGTTGCGCTTTGGGGCGTTTCCTGTCGCGGGCGCTAGGCCTACCCACACAAGTGAGGTATCATTTTTATCGGGAGACATGGGGGAACGCCGGGTGGAAGAAAATTTGTGGCTCCTCTCAGATTCCAGAACTTTCTGTCATCGAAATCTGAGAAAAACTTGTTTTTTTAGCCACTTTTTGAGGTTTGCAAAGGATTCTGGGTAACAGAACCTGGTCCGAGCCCCGCGAGTCACCCCTCCTTGTATTGCCCTAGGTCTCTAGTTTTCAGAAATGCACAGGTTTGGTAGGTTTCCCTAGGTGCCGGCTGAGCTAGAGGCCAAAATCTACAGGTAGGCACTTCTCAAAAAACACCTCTGTTTTCTTCCAAAAATTTTGATGTGTCCACGTTTCGCTTTGGGGCGTTTCCTGTCGCGGGCGCTAGGCCTACCCACACAAGTGAGGTATCATTTTTATCGGGAGACTTGGGGGAACGCCGGGTGGAAGGAAATTTGTGGCTCCTCTCAGATTCCAGAACTTTCTGTCACCGAAATCTGAGGAAAACTTGTTTTTTTAGCCACTTTTTGAGGTTTGCAAAGGATTCTGGGTAACAGAACCTGGTCCGAGCCCCGCGAGTCACCCCTCCTTGGATTGCCCTAGGTCTCTAGTTTTCAGAAATGCACAGGTTTGGTAGGTTTCCCTAGGTGCCGGCTGAGCTAGAGGCCAAAATCTACAGGTAGGCACTTCTCAAAAAACACCTCTGTTTTCTTCCAAAAATTTTGATGTGTCCACGTTGCGCTTTGGGGCGTTTCCTGTCGCGGGCGCTAGGCCTACCCACACAAGTGAGGTATCATTTTTATCGGGAGACTTGGGGGAACGCCGGGTGGAAGGAAATTTGTGGCTCCTCTCAGATTCCAGAACTTTCTGTCACCGAAATCTGTGGAAAACTTGTTTTTTTAGCCACTTTTTGAGGTTTGCAAAGGATTCTGGGTAACAGAACCTGGTCCGAGCCCCGCGAGTCACCCCTCCTTGGATTGCCCTAGGTCTCTAGTTCTTCAGAAATGCACAGGTTTGGTAGGTTTCCCTAGGTGCCGGCTGAGCTAGAGGCCAAAATCTACAGGTAGGCACTTCTCAAAAAACACCTCTGTTTCTTCCAAAAATGTTGATGTGTCCACGTTGCGCTTTGGGGCGTTTCCTGTCGCGGGCGCTAGGCCTACCCACACAAGTGACGTATCATTTTTATCGGGAGACTTGGGGGAACGCCGGGTGGAATGAAATTTGAGGCTCCTCTCAGATTCCAGAACTTTCTGTCACCGAAATCTGAGGAAAACTTGTTTTTTTAGCCACTTTTTGAGGTTTGCAAAGGATTCTGGGTAACAGAACCTGGTCCGAGCCCCGCGAGTCACCCCTCCTTGGATTGCCCTAGGTCTCTAGTTTTCAGAAATGCACAGGTTTGGTAGGTTTCCCTAGGTGCCGGCTGAGCTAGAGGCCAAAATCTACAGGTAGGCACTTCTCAAAAAACACCTCTGTTTTCTTCCAAAAATTTTGATGTGTCCACGTTGCGCTTTGGGGCGTTTCCTGTCGCGGGCGCTAGGCCTACCCACACAAGTGAGGTATCATTTTTATCGGGAGACTTGGGGGAACGCCGGGTGGAAGGAAATTTGTGGCTCCTCTCAGATTCCAGAACTTTCTGTCACCGAAATGTGAGGAAAACTTGTTTTTTTAGCCACTTTTTGAGGTTTGCAAAGGATTCTGGGTAACAGAACCTGGTCCGAGCCCCGCAAGTCACCCCTCCTTGGATTCCCCTAGGTCTCTAGTTTTCAGAAATGCACAGGTTTGGTAGGTTTCCCTATGTGCCGGCTGTGCTAGAGGCCAAAATCTACAGGTAGGCACTTTGGAAAAAACAGCTGTGTTTTCTATAAAAAAAATAGGATGTGTCCATGTTGTGTTTTGGGGCATTTCCTGTCGCGGGCACTAGGCCTACCCACACAAGTGAGGTATCATTTTTATCGGGAGACTTGGGGGAACACAGAATAGCAAAACAAGTGTTATTGCCCCTTATCTTTCTCTACATTTTTTCCTTCCAAATATAAGAGAGTGTGTAAAAAAGACGTCTATTTGAGAAATGCCCTGCAATTCACATGCTAGTATGGGCACCTCGGAATTCAGCGATGTGCAAATAACCACTGCTCCTCAAAACCTTATCTTGATCCCATTTTGGAAATGCAAAGGTTTTCTTGATACCTCTTTTTCACTCTTCATATTTCAGCAAATGAATTGCTGTATACCCAGTATAGAATGAAAACCAACTGCAGGGTGCAGCTTATTTATTGGCTCTGGGTACCTAGGGTTCTTGATGAACCTACAAGCCCTTTATATCCCCGCAACCAGAAGAGTCCAGCAGACAAAACGGTATATTGCTTTCAGAAATCTGACATCGCAGGAAAAAGTTACAGAGTAAAACATAAAGAAAAATGGCTGTTGTTTTCAGCTCAATTTCAATATTTTTTTATTTCAGCTGTTATTTTCTGTAGGAAAACCTTGTAGGATCTACACAAATGACCCCTTGCTGAATTCAGAATTTTGTCTAGTTTTCAGAAATGTTTAGCATTCCGGGATCCAGCATTGGTTTCACACCCATTCCTGTCACTAACTGGAAGGAGGCTGAAAGCACCAAATATAGTAGAAATGGGGTATGTCCCAGTAAAATGCCAAATTTGTGTTGAAAAATTCGGTTTTCTGATTCAAGTCTGCCCGTTCCTGAAAGGTGGGAAGATAGTGATTTCAGCACCAGAAACCCTTGGTTGATGGCATTTTCAGGGAAAAAACCACAAGCCTTCTTCGGCAGCCCTTTTTTCCCATTTTTTTGGAAAAAACAAAATTTTCACTGTATTTTGGCTATTTTCTTGGTCTCCTCCAGGGGAAACCACCAACTCTGGGTACCATTAGAATCCCTAGGATGTTGGAAAAAAAGGACGCAAATTTGGCGTGGTTAGCTTATGTGGACAAAAAGTTATGAAGCCCTAAGCGCGAACTACCCCAAATAGCCAAAAAAGGGCTCAGCACTGGGGGGGGGAAAGGCCCAGCAGCTAAGGGGTTAAGATAAGTATACATTTTCTCATCATACTCTTAATGTGGTTCTTCACGGTGATTTCTGACAGTGTGTGTTTAATGGCATGAGTGTGTCCGCCTATCATGCGGCATTTTTCTTCCAAGTCGGCTTGTAGTCGCATGTTTCTTTCCTTTTCCACTTTGCGTGCACCTGGCGTTTTGAATATTTCAATGTGCCCCTCAGCTTTTGGTCACCATTTGTGACGACGGTTGAGGGGAAACATCGACTCCCTACCTTTGTGCATCAATAATTTCTGGATTTTGGGTTTTGGTTTATTGGAAAGTATTTATTGCCTCTGAATAAGACCACTGGCATCACAGTCTTCCTCAAAGTTCCTTTTATTTTCTTGGCTGGGTTTCCCTGGCTGGCCACTCCCTTTTCTCCACCCATAGTTTGAGACAAACTATTTTCCCTCAGTTCCTGAGGCTGTTAACCCTTTCTTCACCGGTGTTGGTATAAACTACAGTTTTAACCAATAATTACCATGGAGATTGACAGTTCTCCTGTTTCCAATGCTCTCATTGAGGAGGAGGAGGCTATTAAAGACATTTTTTAATTCAAATGATTTTATTCAACTATCTGTGGAGCAGACAATTTCGGCCTCATTGGATAAACTGTCAAAAAAATTGGAAAATTCTGTTATTAATTTGGTTTCAAAGGCCCTGTCTGCAAGGGATAGCAGAAAGCATCCTTTTTCTTCTAAAGTTGCCAAGAGGGTGCTATTGGTTGGCGTGGGTTCCTTACAAAAGGCAGAGGATGTGGTCCATCAAAGGCCTCCCTTACGGGAGGGGATAACCAAGAAAAAATTGTCTGAAAAGTGTACCTCAAAGTCTAAGCACTTGTCTTCCCCCGTTATCATATCCAAAATCCTTGATACCAATGAGGATTGGCAAGACGCTGAGTATGATATGGATAAATCCGACATTGATGATGGGAATTTGTTTCCCCCCTCCTCCCAAGAAAACCAAACATATGGTTCAAAAACTTTCCAAACCTTGTAAAATAATTGCCTCAGTAGGGGGTTCCTATGTTCGACCCAAATGATATACATCATCCACATTGCACTGAATGGCTTCCTGTGGACCATCTGGCAGAGTACGTAGCTTCTAGACTATACACGCCTCTGGACAAACAAGTCAAAGCAAAACTAAGGTCGGAATGTCCTCGTCCTTCCCTACAGTCAAAGATAGCTGTAACTCCTGCTATCGACCCTTCTCTCATTACCTTTTTTACAAATTTTGGCAAGGATCCCCGCAAACGAGTGGAGAAGGCATGGTCCACATGCCAGGACAAACTGTTAGACATTGTGGGACCTCTAACCCGCATTTTTGACCTGGCTGAAGCAGCTCGCTTGGATAGTGCCACTGTTAACCCCGCTAACTTGTCTTTATGGGTTTAGCGAGCTATATGTTTACTGGGTAATGCCAATTCAGCAATCACCTATGAGCGCAGGAAGAGTATCCTACTCAAGCGCGATCCGAAACTGGTAAACCTGGTCATCACAGATCCAGGAATTCAGATCGAAGGTCTCCTGTTTGGGGACAAAGTCATAAAGGAGCTTAGTAAATATGTGACAACTTTTGCTTTGCTGGACAAAGGTCAACAGTCACTGAGGAAGATGTTTTCCAGTTGGGTTTTTGCCAGGGCTGGCAGAGGCAGGAATCGCTTTGCCGGCTGGGCTTACAATAACCAAGATTCCTGTGGTGCCCACAACAGCTCTTACCAGCAATACAGACCACAATTCTATCCGCAGAGAAGCTGTGTTTTCCATAACAAAGGCAACAGGAGTTCCAGATACGGTTCTCAGACTAGTAAGTCATCTTTCTGGCCTTCCTATTGTAGGAGGTCGACTTTTACTATTCCTTCCAAAATGGCAGTCAATTACAGCGGATACATGGGTTTTAAATAACGTTCAAGGATATACTATTGAGCTTTACACAAAGCCTTTTCAGTTAATGCTTGATCATCTTTCCCAGTTTTCTACAGAAATGACAAACTTAATTTTGTCAGACGTTTAAACTCTCCTTCAAAAACAGGCAATCATCTCTTCTCCACCTGACTTTTCAGGCTTGGTCAGATCGGTCTTTCTAGTCCAAAAGAAGAACAAAAAGATGCACCCTGATATCAACTTGAAACTTCATCATTTACTGACATTTCAAAATAGAAATCATCTTGCATCTCAGAGATTCTTTGATTCAGTGTGACTTGATGGTTTGCTTGGATCTTCAGGATGCGTATCTCACCGTCCCTATGCATCCGGCCTCCAGGACCAATGGCAAAACCAGTCTTATAATTTTTCCTCCCTACTTTTCGGCCTATCTTCTGCTCCATGGTGTTTCACAGAGCTCATGAAGCCGGTAGTACCTTTTCTCAGAGCTCAAGGTGTCAGGTTGATCAATTATTTAGACGATATCCTCCTTATGAACCAAAATTGTTCATCTCTTCTATCTCACGTCCACCTATATTGTACTCTTCTGACAGATCTCGGTTTCATTATCAACAATGAAACATCTTCTAGTTCCAGTCCAACAGATAGAGGGGGTCATTCTAACATTGGCGGGCGGCGGAGGCCGCCCGCCAATGTTTCCCCTCCAAAATACCGCTCCGCGGTCGCAAGACCGCTGAGGGTATTTTGGGATTTGCCCTGGGCTGGCGGGCGGCTGCCAAAAGGCCGCCCGCCAACCCAGGGCAAATCAACCTTCCCACTAGGACGCCGGCTCAGAATTGAGCCGGCGGAGTGGGAAGGTGCGATGGGTGCAGTTGCACCCGTCGCGTATTTCAGTGTCTGCTTTGCAGACACTGAAATACTTTGCGGGGCCCTCTTACGGGGGCCCCTGAAGTGCCCATGCCATTGGCATGGGCACTGCAGGGGCCCCCAGGAGCCCCGCGGCACCCCCTACCGCCATCCTGTTCCAGGATGGCGGTAGGGGGTGTCAGAATCCCCATGGCGGCGGAGCGCGCTCCGCCGCCATGGAGGATTCCCCCGAGCAGCGGAAAGTCGGCGGGAGACCGCCGACTTTCTGTTTCTGATCGCGGCTGAACCGCCGCGGTCAGAATGCTCGAGGGAGCACCGCCAGCCTGTTGGCGGTGCTCCCGTGGTCGGTGACCCTGGTGGTCACCAGCCGCCAGGGTCAGAATGACCCCCAGAGTCTTTAGGTTTTCTAGTGGAATCTGTCTTGGCCACTCTACTTCTTCCCCCAGAGAAAATAAAGTCCATAAATTCAGAAATTCTTCAAACTTTACACTGTTCTCTTATTTCCATCAGATTCCTAGCGAGCATAGTAGGCCTTTTGTCTTCTTCAATTCAAGCCATTTTTCCAGGCCCATTACAATTTCGGGCTCTTCAAAGGCTGAAGATATGTCACCTTCAAAAAGGTCTCACTTATTCAGACTCTATCACCCTAGATCAAGAATTTCAAGTAGAATTACAATGGTGGATAGACCATTTAGACGACTGGAACGGAAGAACCATCTTTCAGTCAGCCCCAGATCTTGTATTAGAATCAGATGCAAGCCGGTCAGGCTGTGGGGCCCGGTGTGGTCCAATCATGACTGGAGGTACATGGTCACTAGAGGAGTCAAAATTGCATGTCAACTGTTTCTTGCCGGCTCCTTTGCAATCAAAATCCTAGCAAGAGACAGAGGCCCTCATTCTGACCTTGGCGGTCTTTTCGCGAGACCGCCGAGTTACCGCCGCGGTGAAGACCGCCGACCGCGGCGGTATGCCGCTGTGCGCATTCTGACCGCTGGGAGCGTTCCGCCGGAAAACCGCCAGCAGCCACACTGGCGGTCGGCGGGAAAGTGGAGACTGGTCAACCTCCACCGCCACGCCAGCAGAACACCGCCCACAGAATTACGACCCACATTTCTGTGTGGCGGTCTTCTGTTGGCGGTCTTCTGTTGGCGGTCACCTCCCCATGGCTCCTGTCACCTCCCGGAGGACCAACGCACAAGGTAAGTTGTTCGTCCGTGAGGGGAGGGGGTGGGGGGGTGTTGTGTGATGTGTGCGTGCATGGGGGTGTGCGTGTGAGTGTGTAGAGGGGGTGTGTGAGTGCGTGCATGCGGGCGGGGAGTGCTGCTGTGCCTATGGGCAATGTGTGTAGTTCGGCGGGTGCGCATGTCGGCATGTATGTGTGCGGGTATGTGTCCCCGTTGTGTATGTGTGTGTGTAGGGGGTGTGTATATGTGCATGTTGGGGGTGTGTGCATGTCGGGGTGCGTGTATGTGCATGTCGGGGTGGGGTGGGGAGGGGGTTCGTACCACCTCTGGGGGGTGGCAGGGGGGTGGAGGGTGTGGGGGGAGGACTCGGGGGGCAGTGGGGGGTGGGGGAGACCCCTATCAGTGCCAGGGAAGGAATTCCCTGGCCCCGATAGTGCCTACCGCCATGGTTCGCATGGCGGGTCCCGAACGCCAGAAACCGCGGCGGTAAGCAGGGTCATGATACCGTTGGCGGTCTTGGGTCGACCGCCGGACCGGAGTGCGCAGACTCCAGCCCCTCGGTCATGACCGCCGTGGCTGTCGGAGTGGGGAAGTGGCGGTCGGTCGCGGCGGTGACCGCCGCGGTCAGAATGCCATTTTTAATACCGCCGGTCTGTTCGCGGTCCGACCGCCGCCTCTCCGCCGACCGCCAAGGTCAGAATGAGGGCCAGAGTTTGCTGTTTGGTTCTTCTCAGAATGGACAACATTTAAGCGGTCCGTTACAGCAATCATTTAGGGGGCACAAAATCCAAACCTTTTGTGGAATTAGCGAAAGGATTTTGGAAATTTTGCCTCCAAAACAGAATATCTTTTCATGCAGAATATCTACGGGGCAATTTAAATTCAGTATCAGACTGGCATTCTCGACCATTTTTATGACTCAAGCGATTGGAAACTCCATCACAAGATTTTCGAACCTATTCATCAGAAATGGGGTCCTTTTCACATAGATCTATTTGCTTCTCGTCTCAGCGCACAACTTCCCCGATTCTTCAGTTGGCACCCAGATCCATTGGCATTAGCCTTCTATGCTTTTTCTCAGAACTGGTCACTCTCTCTCTGTTATGCTTTCCCTCCATTCATTATGATCTCTAGACTGTTAGCTCAGGTGAGACGTCAACATGCTGTGATTGTTCTCATAGCCTCCTTTTGGCAATGTTAGGTGTGGTTTCCCACCCTTCTGGACCTGTCAATAGACTTCCCCTTTCTTCTTCCTTCCTTTCCGGAACTGCTGTCCAATTCTCTCGGTCTTCCTCACAGCTTAATCCTAGAAAATCTCCTTACCCTCTCGGCTTGGAAAATATCAGGGAACCCCAGCCAATCCCTTCAATTTTGACAGACGTTTCAAACTTTGTCAAACTCTCTTGGACTCCAGGAAGAAAATAGGCATACAGGTCAGCCTGGTCTTTGTGGCATTGCTGGTGCGTGGGAAAACATATTGATTCCCTTTCACCTGATGTAACCTTTATCGTTAATTTACTTGCAGCAGAAAGTAGTAAAGGTAAGTCTTATTGCACCCTTCATTTGCATAGGTCATCCATTTCCTCCTCTCACCCTTACATTAATGAAAAGCCAGTTGGAGAACACCCGATAGTTTGCCGTTTTTTTGAAGGGAGTACAATTTTCCAATCCTCCTCAACCAAAGTACAGTACCTAGTGGGACGTCAATGTTGTTTTAAACTTATTTGTATCTTGGCCAGATGACACAATGCTTACTTTGGAAAAGTTGTCGGCTAAAGTTAACATGTTTTTAGGAAGTTGGCTCTGTATATACTATTTCAAAGTAAGAAATAGTGCGCACATAGTCCAAGGGTTCCCCTTAGAGGTAAGGTAGTGGCAAAAGTAGATCATTCTAATGCTCTATTTAGTGGTAGTGTGGTCGAACAGTAGGCTTATCAGAGGGTAGTGTTAAGCATTTGTAGTACACACACAGGCAATAAATGAGGAACACACACTCAAAGACTTACTCCAGGCCAATAAGTTTTTATATTGAAAAATATATTTTCTTAGTTTATTTTAAGAACCACAGGTTCAAGATTTACATCAAACACTTTAAATGTAAGGTACTTCACTTAGATACTTTAGGAACTTTGAATGAAAACAATATCATGTACAGTCTTTGTAAAAATGGCAATAGGCTATTTTAAAAGTGGACTCAGTGCAAAAATCAACAGTTCCTGGGGGAGGTATGTAAAGGTTAGATTAAGAGGTAAGTAAAAGACTTAAAAGTCTCAGTTCTGGGGCATAGACAGACCACCGTTGGGGGTTCAAGGCAACCCCAAAGTTACCACACCGGAAGCTCAGGCCGGTCAGGTGCAGAGGTCAAAGAGGTGCCCAAAACACATAGGCGCCTATGGAGAACAGGTTCCAGTCTGCCAGCAGGTAAGTACCTGCGTCCTCGGGGGGCAGACCAGGGGGATTTTGTACAGCACTGGGGGGGCATAAGTAGGCACACAAAACACATCCTCAGCGGTGCAGGCAGGCACAGGGGGAGCTTCTCGGGACAGCCACCACCTGGGCAAGGCAGAGGGCTGCCTGGGGGTCACTCCTGTATCGAAGTTCAATTCCTTCAGGTCCTGGGGGCTGCGGGTGCAGCGTTGATTCCAGGCGTCGGGTTCCTTGTTACAGGCAGGGGGAGCCTCTGGATTCTCTCTGCAGGTGTCGCTGTGGGGGCTGAGGGGGGTTATCTCTGGTTACTCACGGGCTTGCAGTCGCTGGGGAGTCCTCCCTGAGGTGTTGGTTTTCTGCATTTCGAGCCAGGGGCGTCGGGTGCAGAGTGTAGAGTCTCACGCTTCTGGCGGGAAACGTGAAGTCTTTGGAAGTTGCTTCTTTGTTGCAAAGAAGTAGCTGGTTTTGAACAGGGCCGCTGTTCACAGGAGTTTCTTGGTCCTCTAGTTCAGGGCAGTCCTCTGAGGCTTCAGAGGTCGCTGGTCTCTGTCGGATGCGTCGCTGGAGCAAGTTTTTGAAGTTGGAGACAGGCCGGTAGGGCTGGGGCCAAAGCAGTTGTCGTCTTCCTCCTTCTCTGCAGGCTTGTAGGTCAGCAGTCCTTCTTCTTTCTTCAGGTTGCAGCAATCTGATTTCCTGGGATCTGGGGAGCCCCTAAATACTGAATTTAGGGGTGTGTTTAGGTCTGGGAGGGCAGTAGCCAATGGCTACTGTCCTTGAGGGTGGCTACACCCTCTTTGTGCCTCCTCCCTGTGGGGAGGGGGGAACATCCCTAATCCTGTTGGGGTAATCCTCCAAACTCAAGATGGAGGATTTTTCAAGGCAGGGGTCACCTCAGCTCAGGACACCTTAGGGGCTGTCCTGACTGGTGGGTGACTCCACCTTGTTTTTCTCATTATCTCCTCCAGCCTTGCCGCCAAAAGTGGGGGCAGTGGCCGGAGTGGCGGGCATCTCGACTAGCTGGGATGCCTTGGGGCGCTGTAACAAAAGGGGTGAGCCTTTGAGGCTCACCGCCAGGTGTTACAGTTCCTGCAGGGGGAGGTGAGAAGCACCTCCACCCAGTAAAGGCTTTGTTCCTTGCCACAAAGTGACAAAGGCACTCTCCCCATGTGGCCAACAACATGTCTGGTGTGTGGCAGGCTGGCAGAAACTGGTCAGCCTACACTAGAAGTCGGGTAGGTATTCAGGGGGCACCTCTAAGATGCCCTCTGGGTGTATGTTACAATAAATTGCACACTGGCATCAATGTGGATTTATTGTAATGAGAAGTTTGAGACCAAACTTCCCAGTTTTCAGTGTAGCCATTATGGAACTGTGGAGTTCGTGTTTGACAAACTTCCAGACCATATACTCTTATGGCTACCCTGCACTTACAATGTCTAAGGTTTTGCTTAGACAATGTAGGGGCATAGTGCTCATGCACATATGCCCTTACCTGTGGTATAGTGCACCCTGCCTTAGGGTTGTAAGGCCTGCTAGAGGGGTGACTTACCTATGTCACAGGCAGTGTGAGGTTGCCATGGCACTCTGAGGGTAGTGCCATTTCGACTTAGTCATTTTCTCCCCACCAGCACACACAAGTTGTGAGGCAGTGTGCATGTGCTGAGTGAGGGGTCCCCAGGGTGGCATAAGACATGCTCCATCCCTTAGAGACCTTCCCTGGCATCAGGGCCCTTGGTACCCGGGGTACCAGTTACAAGGGACTTACCTGAGTGCCAGGGTTGTGCCAACTGTGGAGACAAAGGTACAGTTTAGGGAAAGAACACTGGTGCTGGGGCCTGGTTAGCAGGGTCCCAGCACACTTTCAAGTCATAACTTAGCATCAGCAAAGGCAAAAAAATAGTGGGTAACCATACCAAGGAGGCATTTCCTTAAAATGTTGTTAAGCCTTGTTTCTTTTAAACGACCTTCAGATGTTAGAGCTCTTGACATCTCTGCTCGTCATTTTACCCCTACAAGTGTTTTGTTTATTACCCATAGAGGTACTAAGACTAATATTTCATCTGTATTTTATCCCTATTTCCCTGACCACCCTAAATTATGTGTGGGTCAATGTCTGAAAATGTATGAACAAAAGACAGCCAACATTAGAAATTTCTCAGCATCCCAACTCCTTATTTATTTCAGGAAACCTTTTAGACCAGTTTCTTCCTCAACTCTTGCCCGATGGGTTAAGTGGATTAAATCCTTAGCAGGCAGTGATTCTTCTTCATTTGGGGCTCACTCAGCTAGAGGAGCTCTGGCTTCTAAAGCTTTCTGGGCTGGGTCCCGGCTCGAGGACCTTCTCAGATGGGGTGACTGGTCTAATGATAATATTGTTAAAGTATTTTTTGCAAACAAGTACAATATGACTCATTAAATGTAATTGATTCGCTTTTAAACATGCATAATAGGAGTCTCTGGTCTTGTCATAAAATGTAGATTTTCCTAGTAATTTATGAAGGAAAGTCTTAATTTTATTTAAGACACAGAGGCAAGTACTAACCCACCTTAACAATTGTTCTCTCCCTCCTTACCAGCATCATCAACTACTTCTCAGGCTTCCTCCTAAGGACATCATCTCTAATCAGCACTTTATGGGAGCTCCTGCAACATCGATGGTCCAGAGCAACAATGACTATTCTAAAGTCTGACTTCTACTGAGTTTCATTCCCAGAGTTGTGAACTTTTTACAGGAACTATTGTCTGTACTCATGGCAGTTTGCAAATTTTGTGCTAGCCTTCCATTATTTATTACTTTCTAACCCTCGCACAAGAAAAGAGGGCTGTTCACAATCAAGATAAGTATTATGAGGGCAGCTCATTCGTAATTGGTGTATTACTGGGAACTACGCATTTCTTCCCATTGGGTACTTCATTTCACCTTTTGTGATTTGTAGTTTTTTGTCTTGATTGCTGCTATTTAAAATAAACAAGAAAAGAATGCATAATGCTCGCCTCTGTGTCTTTAATAAAATTAAGACTTTCCTTCCTAAATTACTAGGAAAATCTACATTAGGTGCACAAGATAGCATGCCTGACCTGTAGTTAAGACCACTGGAATGTTGTGCAAAAGCGGCACCAGTGGAATAATCGTCAGGGAATCTGGCCTCTAGTAGGCAAGAAGGCACCTGATACTTAAAATTCGAAACCCTAAAGAAGCAGGGCTATAGAAGTCTTTCTCCCCGTAGATCTGTGGCTGGGATCACTCTGAAAAGTTAATTACATTTTTTGAGCATTGAGAGCATCCAGGAAGAACATGTGCAAACTCTGACAAACGTGGGACTCAGAAGTTTTTTTTAATCCTCTAGATGAATGGGACAAGGTGCTGAGGCTACCCAAAAGAGGCATGACCTAGGTTTGCAAGATATCCTGGTTCATCGAGCTTGCAGCTTTTTTTGCAGTAGAAAATATTGCTTCAGCTAAACCTTGCAGTGCAGTATTCGAACTACTGGAGCACTGCAGCACTTTACAGCCTTTTCCTAAAAAAAAAGGTCCAAATTAAGATATTGGGAACAAGAAAAAGTGACTAAGCGACCCCATCACCAAGAGGCTGGACAAAGCTACAGTAAAAGTAGGACAAAGCTATAGTTTGTCCTATTGCCATACCAGAGTTTATGACGCCAAAACGTAAGGCTTCAACAACCGAATTTGACATATGAAACCTCATAGAGCTCTTGGGAGCACAACATCCAGCCTTGTGCTTCTGAAGGCGTTTTATCGCTAGAAGCTGCACAAGTCAGGAGGTAAAACTGTTACACGTGCTGAATTGCTAGCCTTTGCCCAAGTCGTACTCCATTGAGGCATGACTAAAAGTGTACCTAAAACCCAGTGACTCAAGCCCCCTTGACTAACATTGAATTTAGCCTTCCCCGTTGTTTTCCATGTACGCTTTATACCTCTTTTTAAACACTCATATCCCGATTTCCTTTACCAAGTTTTACTGTTTTGATGTAATTTTGTTCATTATATTTTATTTCGATTTACTGAATGGGTTTCGAAATTTTATAATTTAATTTAGTGCCTTTAATGTTATTTTGTTAATTCTAAAATACGGTACATGCAGAGAATCTGCTGCTTAGAGCTGTACCTACTCGGAGTAAACTCACGATTATTCATTAAAATGTACGTTTTACTTCTTGGGTACTGATCTATTTAACTGGGTGAGAGCCCATAATCTGTTCTCCTCCAGTTAATAACTCTCCTCCACTGTTTGTTTGTTCGCTCATCATTTTCTACAGTTAGCTTTTGATGAAGTCATCTAATAAACCAGGCACTGTAAATTAAAACAAAAGCAGCGTGATATCCTTTACTTTCCTTTAATCAGTATTACATGCACGATAGGACTTTTAAATATTTCAGTGGGTATTGTTACACAATTCTATTTTTTACAAACATGAAAGAATAGCTTACCATATGATATTGCAAGCTTTGTTATTATGTTCTGTTTGTGTTTATTTTTTTTAATTAAATAAAAATACACTCCACAAAGTGTTTGCATATACGTACCTTTGGAAACTGGTCCCATTCTGCTGCCTGTTCCTTTGTGTAAACTATCACAGGACATCGCAGAGCGAAAATGTCACATAACAGAATCCAATCACTTGCAAATTTACACTAATTTTTGTGTCAAACGGTTATGCTCTGATTAAAGTCTGCTCGCCACATGGGTACAGATTGAGTGAATATGCTAATGTATTACTACATTAGGATCACCGTGTAAATATAGACCCCAGCGTGAGTTTCAACAGGGCCCACTGCCAGGAGCAGATATTGAATAATTGATCAGTTCTGAGTGCATACATTAACTATTGTCTTCCTCTGTTGGAAAAAAAGAGAATTCATGGGAGGGGAGAAATTCACTGTTGAACCAAGCAATGAAAAAGTAACATGTCTAAGTGTTAGCAGTAAAGTCGCGCTTGCTTAGGCCTCCAACGGGAAATACTTCATTTGTGAAACAAACAATAATAAGTGCATTGGGCCAAAGTTGTTAAGGGCCGGGCGCCATTGGTAGCTGAATGCCATCGGTGTCTCAATGTACTCCTACCTCATGCCTCTTTTACCACCCAACAATTCTAGCCGCTTTATTTCCCTACTGATTGTTTTCTTCCTACTTTCTTTCTTTGTCTCAACTGCTTTCCTACGTTTCTCTTCCTCCTTCTTTACATTTTGTCTCCTTTTCTAGCTCTCGTTTGAGTCAAAGTCTGAAGAATAAACATAAGTCCTGACTCCCAGAAATGAGTCATGGTACCCACCACCTGCTACCACTGAAAACATGGAGCACTGCAAAAAGGAGCCACACAAACATGACATAATGGGTATTTCATATTAAAGATGATAGGAGGAGTGAAGCCCGTTTATACCTGGTCTCTTCGAGGAGGAAGAACACTTGAATATTACCTCTATGAACTTAAACTGCAGGTAAATACCAACCTTCGGTCCCAACTCATGTAGTGCTGTTTTTGCCAAGCGATTTAGAGCAAACACTACAGTGAATGACACAGACATTCAGGCTCTGTATCTCAGTGGCAGCACATAAAACCTTGCTTCTAAGTCTAACTTTCAGAGCTCATTTTTACTGGATTCTGTATATGCTTAGTTACAGCCTGCTCCCTAGCAAGCTAGTTACAGTACAAAAGCAGGCTTCTGCATAGGCTAGATGTACAAAGGTCCCCTCTTGAAAAGGTCAGAAATCTATTTATAGAGGCTTTTGAGCACTTTTGTCTGTTTTGAATTCACAAAGAATTCAAGGAGTACCCTTGGGAAAATGCCTTTTGCGTACTCCCATAAGTACTCACATGAATCTTTAATAACTCTTATAGAAATGTACAAGTGTGCAGTCATGAATGTGGAAGGAAGACAGAAAAGTGCATTTTAACTTTGAAACTGTTTTCATTATTTCTCTACGAGGAAAATGTGTACCTGTGAAGACACACTGCCTTCTACACGCCAATCATTTCGGGGAGACTTCCTGGAAGGAAAATAAATTAGATTTGGAGTACTCGGTGTTTGGTTACTAAATGCAACAGAATGTCTAAAGCATGCACTCTTCCTTATGGTTTTCTAAACCCCTGAAACCTGCCCGCTCCCTATGGTGGTTTTGCTCTCTAGCTAACCAAACCTCATTCTAGGAAGGCTTGCCCTGTTACATAAACATAATGGGTAACCTGATTCAAACTCATCCTCAGCCTCAGACTCATCAGGTATCACCTTTCCCATGAACGATTCTTCCCCAAAAAATTGCGAAATCTGAAAATCCCAAATTTGCCTAGGTATGCAGCACATGAAGGCCATATGTGATGGCAGTATGGCAGGCGCACCTTTCATGCTCACAGGACTGAGTAGGTTCCACTTATAAATGTCAGTCACCTGTGACACTGAAATTCAAAGAGAGAGAATAGTGTCTGTTCGCTAGGGGCGTAGCTACCATTGGTCTAGCGTGTGCAGTGGCACAAAGGCCCCATTCCGGAGGAGCCCATTGAACCCTATTAAGGCAATATTTTACTATCCCAAGATCAAAGGGGCCTTCTCCCTGATAACACCGGCACCCATAGCATCCTTGCTACGCTCCTGCTGTTCTAATGACAGGTGCAGATGCTGTTGCAGATCTACAAGCAAAACTGATGTCCTCGTTTATAGTTTGGCAGTATAAGATCTCAGCAGAGGTCCCATTCTGAAAAATGTGTTATTCTACCACCTGATTGAGATTTGTGGACCACTAGGTTTCTTATGGTAGAGCCTCAGCTGGCTCTGCCGTCGAAAAGCTTTGACTGGCTACTAAGCCCAAAAACACCCCAGGCAAGTGTAGGTGAAAGTCCCGTCCTACATATGTTTCTCCTGTTACTTATCATTGACATTTTGAGCTACAAAGAATTAAAAGAAATGTCAAGCAGGCTGCAGCTCGACGGCACTCATTTTGTCAAAAGTTATTTTACTACAACCTTCGGCCTGGTAGGCAGCCTGACCAACTCAAAAGATACCCCTGCAGCTGCCAGTTTGACTGTAACTCAATAACAAACCTTTTTAAGAGGGCCAGATTCCGAGATAGTAAAACAGAATGAAGTGCTTTATATAGAGACTGAGAAACTCTACAATTGCAGATGCACACACAGAGAGAAAAACTCACTCTTCCTCTGGCCTGCTTAACTTCCTGTGACATTCTCTCCTATACATTCTCTGATCGTAGTGCCTGTAAAACTGTTTGCTTGTAGAAGGAATACACATTTTATGCAGTGATAATTTCCAGGTACTTTGGGATTACCTAGCAGTGACTTAATAACCAACAGGATTTCCCTTACGGCTTTATAATTTAATGAGTTTATTCAGGTTTGATGATTTTGGGAATGGACTATGCTGCAGTATCAATTTGTATGTTTGTGTGTAACGTAAATACGGCGGGCACATTGTTCTATATGGCTGTAGAATGACTCGATGGCCCCTTAGAGCCATGCAGGACCTTGAGAGAGAAGAAGAATCTTACAATGAAAATGACAGTTGAAGAGAAGCTGAAGACCTGTGCGGAAGCATAGCCTTCCAGGCTGTTAGGACTCCAGTCAGGAAGGTAAGGAGTAGTAAACGGGGAGTAGAAATATTCTTTCATGAGCTTTGCTTTGGAGCTTTCTTCAGATAGCGAGAAGAAGACCACCAGGGCTTCCCCTTATTCAAGCTACAAAATATTCTCCCACCACATGTTATGATGTGAGATATTTATGTGGAACTGATCTTCAGTGTCCCAATGTGCACTGATCAGAGGATTGAGGCACCGGCAAGCCAAGATACCGAAGGCTACTTTAGAATGAGGTGTGAAAGAGAAATAATGACCACGAGCTGTCTATAATGTCACTCAGAAACCTCTGGAAAAACATCAGTTTTTCACTTTTAACCCATGTATAATTTTATGTTATATGTGCCGCTCAAGATCAATTACCCCTGCTTCGAACTGCTGTGAAGGGACAGAGGAGTTATGGAGAGCCATACCTCGCTTGGCTTCTCCATATAATCCCAAATCTGAAGAAAATATCCGGTCTCTGGCTTCCCATCTCCACCACCTTCTGCCCTTTCCCTCCACTTCCAAGCTTATAGCTGTAGTCCTGTGGTTCTAAAAATTCTGGACCCATGTAATTTACTTTGCCACAGCAGTGCGATTTTAGTATCAAATGACCGATAATGACTAGTACACTAAGCATGAGCATTTTCGCTCAATTCCAGCAGCGTTTTCACCTCGAAATCGCCATTTTCGTCCTGCACTCGTGTCTCCCATTTTATACACGGCAGCCATTTTTAAAAGTTGCCCTCACATAGGCTTATAATACAGTCAGATTTGATTCCAAGGACACGTACACCTTGATTGACTTTTCTCTGACCTGGGCAAGCTGGAACCATTGCCTCAGGCCAAACCTGTTTGGTCAGTCCCTCTCCCAGTGGCCGAATCAGATAGCATCAAGGCACACTATACCATAAAACCCTTATTATCGCTCACACACCCTGCCTAATCTTGCTCACACCTGCACCTGCTCTTTTCTTCTTCTTACTTTACGAGGGGGAGGTGCCCATTTTTATTGGGGGTCCACACTTAT
Source organism: Pleurodeles waltl (assembly GCF_031143425.1). Taxonomy (NCBI): domain Eukaryota; kingdom Metazoa; phylum Chordata; class Amphibia; order Caudata; family Salamandridae; genus Pleurodeles; species Pleurodeles waltl. The sequence goes on from NC_090447.1 coordinate 504,307,426, forward strand.
CTGATGTAAAATACTAGGCCTTGCCGGGTAATTTATTATGGGTTGGATGACATGAAATATGAGGTTTCATCATGACACTGTTTTTTCCTTTGTAGTGAAAACATGTGAATGACCAACCAAAATGTCAAGAATGTCTGCCTGGAGCTTAAAAAACTGTGTATAAGGAAACCTGACTTTGCATTGAAACACAGTATCCTGAGAACATACAAACCGTGCTGTTGTACTTCTAGGACGCTTGTTACTTGGTTGCAGCCAATAAATTCGATCTTTGACTTCACCTAGAAGACTCTGAGTTTCTGTGGTCTGAATCAGGAAAGTACCTGAGGTCTTTGGGTGTACCCTGGCACCACTAGGTTACCGGATCAGTACCGGTTCTGAAAAACCCAGTACCTCAGTTGGCGCCCAACGTGGGGCGATACCAGCGGTACCGGTCCAAGCCTGAGGTCCGTGAGGAGCTTCGTGTGAAAATTCTGGAGGAAGGCCGCCACTTCATCGACCCCTGCATGTCGACGTGGTCCGAAAGTCTTTGCTGCGAGGTTCCCCGCTTCCCGACGGCTACGAAGGACTGCTGCCCTGGCTATCGCCCTGATTTGGACCCTTGATGTTTGGTAGAGCGAAACGATAAGACGAGTCTTCTGGTGACGTCATCGATATTTTCAGTTAAGTATAAGTGGAGCGTCTCCCAGTCCTTAGTTGGACACTTGGTTTGGTCCTTAGTTGGACATTTGGTTTGGTATCCCTTCGGGATCACTTTGATTTGGAACTTGCAAGTACCAAAGCCGAAGGACTTGTGTATTCACGAGACTATCGTAAACGATAATCCTTTGAAGTTTGAAGCTAGACTAGTGAGCGAAGATGCCTGGTCTTAGCAGACTTGGAAATTTGTTTTGTCTTGGTTGTAAAAGGGACTCCCGGTTGGAGGACTCATGTCCGGTTCCTCCGATTGGAACTCCAACCTATGAACTATATGTGAAGCACGGAGTAGGCCCCATCACATATAATGAAGTATGGATCCGTTACACCAGAAAAGATGGTGTTTTAAAATGGCCCCAAAATGGTAGCTTTGACACAGAAATCTTAGATAACCTCGAAGTTAGACTTTTTAAGAAGAAAGCCCGGCCGGCAATGTTTGATTCTTTCCGCTTATGGCGTAAGGAAGCCAAGCAAAAGGAAATTAAATTAGCTAAGAAAAATAAGAGAGAAAAAGGTATTTCGATTATGCAAGCTGCTATACAGTTTAAAGATAACGAAGTAGAACAGTTGAATGAGCAGTTGCATAGGCGACATAAAATGACAGTAGATAAATGCTATCCAGTTTTGCCGCCTCTTCAGCAAGATGCAGCAAAAGACTCTGAAAAAGATCCCCTAATGTCGCATTTGCTAAGTTCGCCACCACCCTATGCGCAGAATGCCACGGCACCTCCGCAACCTCTAGTTGCACAACCAGTGGTTGCATTGCCTCCTGCTCCTCCACAGCACCCACCAGCTATTCTTCAGTTGGTTCCTATTCCTCCGGTGCAGCCTCCTCAAGGGCCACCGGCTTTGACATCTGCTCTGCCTTTACTTCCTACAACTTTGACTACTATGGCGACTACCACTCCTGGTATTGTTTCTGACACTGCTTCTGTCTCTGCCTTGTCTCATTCTGTTTTTCCTCCTGTTCATTTGTCAACCTCTCCCTCTATCCGTCAGAGAATGACAAACACTATGACTAGTCTTTTATCCCCTCTCTTTGGGTCATTAGCTACGACCCCAGTTTCAGAGCGTAAACAATTGCGTAGCCAATTGCCTGATGGTAGGGAGAAAGAGACACTGAATTATTTGGCGCATAAATGGGTTACTGAACCAGCGAGATATGAACTAGAGTCTGTTATGGATGTCTTCCATCAGTGGGAAGAACCGAAACAGAGATTAGTTTTTGAGAAAATGTGTACTTTTCTTTCTGAGGTTTTAGAGGAAAATGGTTTGGAGCCCAATCCGCCTAAATTGTGTCGTGTACGGTTCGATTTTGCGACAGGTTTGATTGTGGGTTCAGATGTCGAGAAAGCAGTTGCGATGTTATTGTCGTTTAGGACTGAAGGTGTTTCCAGGTTATTGTTCAAATATTATTCTTCTGCTAAAAAGAAAAGGAAACTGTACCCCATGAGAGAAGTTCCCCCACAATGGAGGGAAGGGGACCCAAATGCGAATCCACCTGTCCTGCCTCATTTCCAGCGTGTATGGGTACACGTTCCATGGAAGCGAGCTGAAGTTTTAGCCCTTAAGCAGACATTGCCTGATCCCCGTAAGAATCCTACAGGGTATTACAAGGAATTGTCACAGACTGCGGGGTCTTGTATTATGAATTTAGCTGACATAGACATGTTGTTTGGGAATGTTGTTCCACAGCCTTTATGGGGAAAGATTCGCCATACAGACTATGCTCAAGAGTTAGGTGACACATGGGCTAATATTGCTGCTGCAGATGCCCGACAAATTGGTGGTGCTAAACCTGAGCCTTTAGTGACAGAGCTTCCTGGTAGGATTATTGATTACATGAAAACTATAATGCCTGCGATGCGTGTAAACTGGGGTAAATTGTCTGCATGTAAGCAAAAGAAAGAAGAAACGGTATCAGATTTCTTCACCAGGTTTGAAGAAACGTTTGTGGACCACAGTGGTCAAGATATGAGCACGGAAGGTGGTCAACGTTTGTTCGTCGATAAATTTGTGCATAATCTGCTTCCTGAGTTGTGTAAAAAGTTAAAAGACTCAGAAAGTTCTTGGGCAGTTTCCTCTTCAGCGCAGATATTGGCTACTGCACAGTACTACGAAAATAGAGATAAAGATGAGAGAGATAGAGTAGGGAAGAAAACTAAAGAATTGAAAACGAAGGTTCTGTTACAACAAGCGTACCCGCCACGTGGTGGTCAAAATAGTGGTGCACAGAGTAACTATCAGAACAACTATCAGAATAACTATCAGCCCCAACCGTTTCAGAGAAACTCGCAAAAAGCCGAGTATGCTCAACCACGTATCTCAGTAGGTCCCAATCAGTGTTCATATTGCAAGGAAGAGGGTCATTTCAAGTATAGTTGCCCTGCTTTGCTACAGCGCGCAAATGGTACTTCTGGTTTAAGAGGTCGAGGTGTTCCACAAGCACCTAGAGGAAGAGGACGTGGATATGTTCCCCAGAGCGCGCGCCCATTCCCCCCTCAAAACTCAATGAACAGATTTGATCAACAGGTTAATGCATCTGGTAGGACGGCTCAGTACTATACTGATGATTACTATACAGAGGATGAGCATTTGGACAGTAATGATTGCTAGGACAGTCATAGACAAAGAGAGGGAGTTGTTTCAGTTCCAGTAGATCAGAGTGGGCCTTATGTTAAGGTGATTGCATCAGGTGTGTCAGAACCTTTTCTGTTGGATACTGGTGCTACCAAGAGTTCTATTAAGCACTCAAAACTCCCTGGCGCACCTTTGTCTGGCAAAACAAATGTATCAGTAGGGTTTTCCGGTGCCCCAGTTAGAAATCCGATTTCTAACCCTATATCTCTTTCTGTTGGACCTTGTAAATTTGAAACACCCCTTATTTTGACGACAGGTTGTGGCGAGAACTTGTTAGGATTAGATCTGTTAAAGAGATTGTATGCAACATTGTATTGCTCTCCTTCTGGAGTGCAACTCACATTGGGTAAGAAAGTGGTTTCACCAATGTATTTGTCAAAGGACAGATTTCCACCAGAATTTTCGTCTCTTCCTAATACTCTTTGGGCTACTGGACCTAATGATGTAGGTCTTTTGGAAATTCAGCCATATGTGATAACATTAAAAGCCAATGTTAAAATGCCACATATTCCCCAATACAAGATCTCTAGTGAAGGGGAAAAGCGTTGTTAGCAATTATTTGTGATCTGATTGAGAAGGATGTAATTGAAGAGACAAGAGGCAACGTTTGCAATAGTCCTGTTTTGCCTGTCTTGAAGCATACTGACCCTACTCAGCCACATGTTTATAGGTTTGTAATTGATCTTAGAGAGGTGAACAAAATAGTTGTGCCACAGTTTTCAGTCGTCCCCGATATCACTGCATTGTTGACAATGATTCCAGCTTCAGCCACTTGGTTTTCAGTGATAGACCTGAACAATGCTTTCTTCAGCATCCCTATTGCAGAAGAGAGCAGGGACATTTTTGGCTTCAATTTGGGAGGACGAAGCTTCAGATTTAAGAGAGCTCCTCAAGGCTATTGTGAAAGTCCATCTATCTATAGTCAGGCTTTGAAAGCACAACTTGACACTCTTATGTTACCAGATGGCGCCACTCTCATTCAATATGTCGATGATTTGCTAGTTGCTGCAGATACTAAGGAGATCTGCAAAGAAGCAACATTGTCATTATTGCGTCATTTGTCTGATATACACCACAAAGTGTCCCTTTCAAAGTTACAGTATTGTCAAAAAGAAGTGACCTATTTAGGTCATCTCTTTTCGAAGGAGGGAAGGCAACTGACCCCAGAGAGAATAAGGGCTTTGCAGCAATGAGTGTGCCAAGAACACAGAGAGAAGTGCGTGCTTTCTTGGGTATTACATCATATTGCAGACAATGGATACCTAATTTTTCGTTAATAGCCAAACCCTTGGTGGCATTAACTTGTAAAGATACACCAAATCCCGTCCCATGGTCTGAAGATTGTCAGAAAAGTTTTGTCGAATTACGTGATGCATTATGTTCAGCTCCTGTGTTGGGTACCCCCAACTACAGCAAGCCTTTTACATTGTATGTCCATGAGAAAGAAGGTTGTGCGTTAGCAGTTTTGACACAACAGTTTGGAGACAGGGAGCGTCCATGCGCCTATTTCTCTTCAACCTTAGACCCAGTAGCTAAGGCACTACCAAGCTGCTTAAGAGCGGCAGCGGCAACTGCTGTTTCTATCTGACAGTCTGCTGGTTTAGTGATGAATAACACATTAATCGTAATGGTTCCACATGCAGTGGACACGTTGTTAAACAGAAACAAGACACAGCATTTAACTAGTGCTCGATTGTCAGGTTACGAGTTGACATTGTTAGCAAGCCATGTACATATAAAAAGATGCACTACACTTAACCCAGCTACGTTATTGCCAATTGTGACGGAGTTAGATACTTCTGAACAACATGATTGTCTCCATAGAACAGAAGAAGAAACGAAAGGGAGAATAGACCTTCTGGACACTCCCCTTGCAAAGAGTGATGGTACTTTGTGGGTGGATGGTTCATGCTTTAAGCTCACGAATGGTGACACGACTGCGGCCTATGCTGTGACAACTTTGTGTACGATTGTTGAAGCTGCACGTATCCCACACAATTCAGCCCAAGCAGCTGAGTTAATAGCCCTAAAAAGAGCATGTGCAGTATCAAAATGAATGAAAGTGACTATCTATACAGATAGCCAATATGCGTTTGGTGTGGCCCGTAGTTTTGGGCGTTTGTGGAAGGAACGTGGGTTCCTGACCTCGAATGGAACTAAAATACAGCATGGTCAGTTGGTAAATGAGCTCCTTGATTCACTTACTTTACCGTTGCAAGTTGCGATTGTGAAGTGTAGCGCACATAAAAAGGTGACTGATGATGTTGGTCGTGGGAATGCATTTGCTGACGAGGTCGCAAAAGAAACGGCAAGGAATGTGATGAGCCGAATGTATGTCGCGGGCCCTGCAAGATGGATTGGTGATGTTGGAATGTGTGAAGACACGATAGAAAGCGTGAAATCGATTCAAGCTGAAGCCACAGAGAGAGAATTGAGTGTGTGGAGAGAAAGTACAGGTAAATTGGATGCGAATGGTTGTTGGGTCGAGTTGTCAGAACATCAAAGATGGTTGCTACCCGATGCGTATGTGCTTGTAGTAGTTACAATGGCTCATGGAATGGCTCACATCAGTGTGAAAGGGATTTGTAAGTTGTTGGCCCCAGTATGGCAAAATGCAGGAATTCCCAAGTGCGCAGAAAATGTGGTTAAAAATTGCATGGTGTGCCTGAAACACAACCCTGGCAGAGGAACCCCAACTCCAGCCGGTCATTTTGCACCCCCTACGTATCCGTTTGAGGTTTTGCAGCTAGATTTCATCCACATGGAGAGGTGCAACAACTTAAAATACGTACTCGTTGTTGTTTGTGCCTTTTCAAGATGGGTGGAAGCCTATCCCCTAAAAGACAATACTGCGCTATCCACAGCCAAAGCCCTTGTGAAAGAGTTCTTCCCTAGATTCGGAATGCCGAGAATGATCTGGAGTGACAATGGAAGTGAATTTGTGGGTCAAGTGATGAAGAAAGTATGCGAAGGGCTAGGCATAAACCAAAAGTTTCACGCTGCAAATCACCCCCAATCAGCTGGATTAGTGGAGTGCTATAATGGCACTCTAAAGCTAAAATTGGCCAAGATACAAGCGAGCTCTGGTCTTAAATGGCCTGACGCTCTACCCCTAGCACTCCTATCAACCAGAATGACTGTGCATTCACAAGTGAAACTTAGTCCTTATGAAATAGTCTTTGGCCGCCCGGCCAATATATGGGGAGTGCACAGGCCCAAGAAGTTTAGCGAGACAGAGCATCCTGTTTTGCTTGACTATCTGTATGAATTGACGGCTAAATTGCGTGTTTTATATCAACAGGTCCACGACACCCTGCCTCCGGTCTCTGAATCTCCAGGTCATCCCATTGAGCCTGGATCCTGGGTTTTAATAAAGAACTTTCAGCGAACCAAAAACGAGCAGCCCAGGTGGACCGGACCGCACCTCGTTCTTCTCTCCACAAGATCAGCTTTTCGAGTAGAAGGGAAGAAACACTGGATCCATGGGACCCATTGCAAAAGGGTACCCCTACCTCTGCCATATGACCGGTGGGTCCAGGAAGGTGTCGCCGACTCAGAGACTGAAACCGTGCCACGTTTTCTGCCTTTCAGCGATGCACGAATAAAAGGAACACTCACTGAGAAAGAAAGTGATGACATTTTACAATCAGCAGTATCACCGTCAGTTCGATTGGACACTACAGAACCTGAACTCCTTTTTCAGGACTACACGATACCTGGGACTAACCGTTATAATCTACGACCAAGAATAAAGGACAAATAAAGCAGTTTACTTTTCTTCCCTTTAGCAAAGTTCTCCAATATGGAAAATTATTTTTGAATGACTTTTTGCTTTTTTGTGTTTTTTGAACCTCCATCCGGGTTCAGCTGTAGGATCGTGGCTGAAAAGACTTAGGGGGGTAGCCTGTGGACACAAGGTCTACAGGTCTGGTTTGTTCTAGGGCGGCCTGGAACATTCAGAACACTCCTAAGTGAAGTAAACCAACCGCCACGAACGGCAACGGTTAGAGGATGGAATCTTTCCAAAATGGAGAACATGTTGAAAGACTGAGTTTCAAGAAGAGAATATGTGAAACGATAACCAGGAAACGGTTTTTGCTGCTGTGCATTTTTATGTTATTTAGTATACTTATGGTTTTTATAGGATATGTTTTATTCTGTTTTAACGTGATATTGGCACCCACTACCTCGTCTACACCTCCTCCTTCCACTGTTTCCCCACATTCTTTTCAACTCCTTCCTAAACATGAATCTGCTAGGAGACTAGAGTTCATTAATAACTCCTTCATCCAGCTTTTGCACCAACACCAACTAGTGATAAATACAACTAACTGTTGGGTGTGTGGCCTTATGCCTCACACAGCAGATAAAGGTATCCCTTATCTGATCCTGCCTTTCAGCCACAATGGTTCCGTGTGGGCATTCAGAATGATATTCATCTATGCACACTACCCCGTACGTTTTGCGGAAGACAACCCTAAGAAAAATGCTTTAGTTAAAGGTATCATAGACATGATGAAGGACAATATCTTCTACGAGACTATCCCCAGAGATGAGACAATAGCATATATAGGATGGAACTTGACCGGATATGAAGCCACAATGAGTGAGAAACAGCAAGCTAAGATATCTTCCCTGATTTGGGTTGTACCCCATCAGGGTCACCTGTGTCTGCAAGTTACTGGCAAGAATCCCAGAGCTCAGCTAGGGGAAAGCGTCTGCACTGAGACACATGTCTTCGCATCTCAGGCCTCCCCTCCGCTCTTGGCAGCTAAGGGTACCTATTTCATCTGCCATGATAGAGCCTTTACATGGTTGCCCCCTGACTTTTTGGGCACATGCTTCGTTTCGTTCCTGTTGCCCCCTACCTACACAGCAGCGGCAGATTACCACAAGACAAGGATAGTTAGAGGCGTCTTCAGTGAAGAAGACACTGCAGGACAAGAATTTGGGGACTTCGTAAAGGGTTTTCTGCCGTTCTGGGGACAAATAGGTAACAGCAGGAGCATAAGGCAATTGATAAGAGTGGTTGAATCCACCGTGGCTGAAACCGCTGGTGCCCTTGGTAACTTGACTGCTGAGCTCCAGTCGGATCGTCTTATGACCCTTCAGAACAGGGTCGCATTAGATGTCATACTTGCAGACCGGGGTGGAGTATGTACATTGATCCAATCGAGTTGCTGTGTTTTTGTCCCAGATAACGCTCCAACAGTATACCAGGCCATCTCCAAACTGCATAGAATTTCCGAATCTATTCATTTAGATAGAGGAGATTGGTCATTAATGGGATGGTTCTGGGAACTGATATCAGCATGGGGATGGAAGATACTGATGGTCATTGGGATGATCTTGGCCATTCTTTTCCTGTTCTGTCTATGTGTGCAGTGTGCTCCTGCGATATGTGGCCTCTGTGTTACATCATGCATAAGGAAACCTGCACCAAGAGACGAGCTAAATACTAGGATGATGTTACAGCAACATCTCAACGACTTTAGAAACATAGACCTGGACTCAGATTAGCATGAGAATAGGTTTATTGCCTATGTAAGGGCAAAAGGAGGGTTTGTGGTTCTAAAAATTCTGGACCCATGTAATTTACTTTGCCACAGCAGTACGATTTTAGTATCAAAAGACCGATAATGACTAGTACACTAAGCATGAGCATTTTCGCTCAATTCCAGCAGCGTTTTCACCTCGAAATCGCCATTTTCGTCCTGCACTCGTGGCTCCCATTTTATACACGGCAGCCATTTTTAAAAGTTGCCCTCACATAGGCTTATAATACAGTCAGATTTGATTCCAAGGACACGTACACCTTGATTGACTTTTCTCTGACCTGGGCAAGCTGGAACCATTGCCTCAGGCCAAACCTGTTTGGTCAGTCCCTCTCCCAGTGGCCGAATCAGATAGCATCAAGGCACACCATACCATAAAACCCTTATTATCGCTCACACACCCTGCCTAATCTTGCTCACACCTGCACCTGCTCTTTTCTTCTTCTTACTTTATGAGGGGGAGGTGCCCATTTTTAATGGGGGTCCACACTTATCTGATGTAAAATACTAGGCCTTGCCGGGTAATTTATTATGGGTTGGATGACATGAAATATGAGGTTTCATCATGACACTGTTTTTTCATGAATGACCAACCAAAATGTCAAGAATGTTTGCCTGAAGCTTAAAAAACTGTATATAAGGAAACCTGACTTTGCATTGAAACACAGTCTCCTGAGAACATACAAACCGTGCTGTTGTACTTCTAGGACGCTTGTTACTTGGTTGCAGCCAATAAATTCGATCTTTGACTTCACCTAGAAGACTCTGAGTTTTTGTGGTCTGAATCAGGAAAGTACCCGATGTCTTTGGGTGTACCCTGGCACCACTGGGTTACCGGATCAGTACCGGTTCTGAAAAACCCAGTACCTCAGTCCCTCATCTCCATCACAGTAGAGACAAGCCAAAATGGTATTGAAAGAGCCCTGTCAGAGTAGCGTGAAATTCCTTTACGACGTCGTTGAGTCATAGCAGTGAGTAACCAGAATTAAAATCTAGTATTCACACTAGTGGTTCTCAGATTTTCTGTCAATGCTCAACATCATTTAGTCTTTAAAAGGTGTAAAGTTCTGATAATTCGGAGCTGAAAGATAGGTAACCCTTCTAGTAGAATTTACGAGGGTGAAATGTGTCTTTGGGTATATACATTTCAAAGAGAGGGCAGCTGAATTGGTTAGACCCTTCATCTTTAAGGAAATCTCAGTTAACAATAAATATGTAAAGGTGAGATGGTTAAAGTGAGGCCATAATCTCCAAAAATGAGAGTATTAGTCATACCACTGATAAAGCTATGAGAAACCCTGCCTGTCTTTATAAATTGTAAAATCAGTATGGGTGTGGGTGAGGGGACTTTTGTCTGCTTGCCTTTAAACAAATGGTGCGAAAATTGGAGTAGAACTTGTTCTGGAAAATTAAGGTAGAGTTATTTGTTATCATCCGAAAAATAGACGACCCTCATTTATCATAGATTGGTCTATTTATTTAGTTTACTAACATTTGGAACATTTTTCAACTTGTCACATTTAATTACTTTAATCTGAAAGAATTTTCAGTGTCAAGTGCACAAGTCACTTTATGATACCACAGCAAAACAATTTAATTAAACCGTGTATGTATGAGACATACAGTGATATGATAAATACATTACACAAAACATGCATATTTGTTTAAGAAAAAACAAGACATACAACAGCTATAGTGTGCACATATCAACAAAGTGGTTTCACGTAAACAAGAATATGTATATATTCAGTGATTCTCGTTCCCAACAATGATTCTCAAGAAGTCTTCATATGGGAAGAAAGCAGTGCTCAATTTGTGCTTGTGGTTTCCGGTGCGGGGGGCACTAGCACTCTTTTTTGAGGGCCTGCACTAATTCTTCTTCCTCAAGCATTTACTGTGAGCAAAAGACACATATGGGAAAGACAGAGAAAGAGAAAAACGAAAAAGCGTCACAATGGGAGAAAGCAGAAAGCTGCAAGAGTGAGCTGAAGGGGTAGGGAATGGCTGTAAATGGATTGAAGAGGCCTGAGATGGCTTCAGGATTATGCTGCCTCAGTATTCCATGTTCGCACATTTAATTGCAGCAGCCACGTGTTTAAGAGGAGGGCTTTGGGCACTGGTACGTTTTTATTTACAAATGAAGCACTGGGAGAAAGAGAGAGGCTTTATTTATCATGTAGGTACTATTTATATATGCAGAACTTTCTGGTGGATTTTCTTCATTTTGGTGTCCAAAAATTCATAAAGGTCGGACCTATTTTTATAAGTTGGTGGTGTATTTTCTTTGTGTCTTGTTTCTTTCTTATTCAAATATGTGGTACTTCTAAATGCTTTGCAGGTTTTTGATAAAGAAAAAAGCCTGCCTGCTCGAATCCACGGAAAACCCAATAACGAACTAAGGTCTTGAAAACGATCCTGACTGGAACAAAGACAAGTTTGTGAGTTTATTACATGGAGAGATCGCACACCCACACCATATAATAAACCTCTTTCCTCACAGTCGTTAATGCTATTTGCTTGTCGTAAGGTTATGGCCATATAGGATTTGGAGAACAATATTACATCACCCTTGTAAAGGTACTTCACCTCCAGTGTTGTATTATAGAAATAGGTGGGTTCAGGGCATATAAAAATCATTGCCTGTGTGTTTTGCGTTCAGTCTTATGTTCGGATTGCCATGTTGCTAGCATCTGTTGTATTAAACCTTTTCAACCTACTATATGCTGTTCTTCTCTGGCGTTTTAAAGAATTAAGATCTTGTTTAGATCCGTGTTGCTAGTGGTTTTTCAGACCTCCTGCAGTAGTGTTGTTCATCTAGTGGCTGCTTTTAAAAGTTGTTGATTCCTGGCATTTCATAGAGTCCTGTCCCTGCCGTTCATCATTTTAGAATGATCCTTGCTTCAACTTGCAAGAGCTCTGTTTCATTGTTATTATTTCTTCCTGTCACATGTTTGAGGACATTCCTGACATGTAATTCTTCTCCGTCTAATGTTGGACTAGTGTGGCATTCAAATTTATCTTGCTGATCCGAGATCTGTGTTGAATTATTCGGTTTTTAATTTCTTGTCTGCTTTTGGCTACATACGCCTTATTCCAAGGACATTTGATAATGTACATCACGTTTTTGGTGTTCCAGTTTGTGAATTCTAAATGCAGGATTTTGTGTTGATTATCTACTGTTTGGAAGTGCCTTCTGTTGTTAATTAACACACCAAACAGTCCCCGCACATGTGGTGTGCTTTTGTTGGTGGGAGGCCCAAAATGAACCGTAGTATAGTATTTTTTATTATTTTTTCCAGATTGGAATGGACTACCAAATCCATGATTTTTCTATGTGTTTGGGTACAAGGAGTAAGTCTCTTATTGTGAGGTCTTAATTATTTATCAGGTGCCATTTCTTGCACACAATTTTCTTTATCAGGTTGGTGTGTTTTAGGTTGTTACATATACCAGTCTATCACTTTCTGCATGGGCGATAGAAATTTCATCTGCTTACCGCTAAACAAAGACATTCTCTCTTGTAATCACACAGTGTCATATTAAAGTAAGAGAATTACCAACTCATAACGGTCCAGCTGTACATGGTGTGCCTTTGCATATAAGCCTAGGCACCTACAAAACTCTAGAAAGCCTACATATCACTTTAGTCTCAAATAATATGGGATTTTAGAGCAACCTTGTTGATTCGACAGCCCTTTATACATAAAACCATGGAAAGTGTATCACTGCTGCATAATAAGGTGACCATTGTAAACGTTAACACTAAAATAAACAACCGTTGGAAAAGCTAGAAGGTCGGGTCTTGGCCAGCATGCAATGTTTTATTTATTTTTTATGGCAAACAAATGAAACTGGCGTTTAAATTGTAAAAGTAATAAAAAGTAAAAATGACATTGTATAAAGGTGGTGTGTTGTGCATATGTTTGTGAAAAAGGTGAAAAATGGCTATTGCAAAACAAAAACAGTGAAAGCAGAGATTGCCATATCAGGCGTGGCACTGAAGTAGAATACTTTTTGAGATAGATGGGAGCCTGTGCACAAGCAAAATGGGGCCACTCACAGTGAGGAGAGGTGATGCTGTAGTTGGCTGGTCAATTGCCTCATGCTGCAATTTGTGAAACAAAATGTTACTGAAACCTAAACAGACCAGTGGATGAAAAGGGCTTGCCAAATGCCTCTGTCCGTATATATTTATACGTATGTATTTTTCTTTTGAACTAGTTTGGAAAACATGAGGATGGCGAGAGCAAAAGCAAGTACCCATTCAGTATTAGCTCCATCAACAGTCTAATGTGTAGTCCAGAAACGCCAACCTACTTTACACTCTAATGCCTCAACCTAATCTAACGAATCCTGCTAAGGGAGGTCAAAAATATCATAGAAAGTATGATAGTGTAACACGTAAATGATACAATTAATGGCAGATGATGCCTTTCTATTTCTGTTTTCCTGGAAAAAAGCATTGGCGGCCCTATGACCAGTGTTGATCAATGCTAGAAAATTTAAATTGACATTAAGTTGCCTGCAAAGAGGTACCCAAGAGCCTATGATTGCGCTAACAAAGACACCAACTGGTTCGGAGGGAAGAATGAAATAACTTATCCACTCATCAAAGCACATGCTACATGCTCATGAGACCACAGACAGTTGTCATCTACTGCCAACGAGCAGCAGTCCCACCCAAAAAGAGACAGCAGCAAGGACATTCTGCCCTTCTAAATGCCAAGCGCCATTCTTTACGCATGCACATCTCACGTAAAAGAGTCATGCGAGACACTTTCAAAAGATTAGTTTGTGCAGATATCCTAGTCATACCAGTCACCAGGAGGAAAAAAAAAACGATATCAAACATTGTTATACAAATCTAGAACACAAAATTTCATCAATTATTGTAAAAAGTCATATATTGTAAATTCTGTATTAAGCAAAATCCGTGCTATATTCACATATTTCACAAGCATAATTAAATTTCACACCTAGGCCCTTCTCATGTGGCTAATAACTACATTACGTGCAATTCTAAGGAATGCACCAAGATACATCTAATAAGATTCTGGCCTTAAATAAACCTTCAGAATGGTGAGTGAACCTATTTTTCTTGCTAACATAAATGTATTGCAGCTAGTTCTCTTGGTAGGAGAAAGGCTTTGATGAGAAATACTGGACATTTCTTGGCCTTTCTTCTTGACCACTCTGTAACTTTAACGATGAGGTCCTTGCATTTCGGGGTGAGAGAGGGATGAACCCACAATGAAACACTATTGGAACAGTAACGCAATTGTTTTTCCTTTTGGGCATTAATGTATTAATTCACCTAGTTAGCTTTTAGCTAAATGAACGTCAGATTTTACCTGGGTAGTGCTGCAAATTAGGCTGTCTAATTGGGAACTACCAAATTCAGTCAATGGTTCAATTCTTCTGTGCTCCAAACAGAACATTGTAATGAAGCTCTGTTTCGAATGAAAAGTAACAAGTTACGTTTGACTTGGAAATAAAACTGTCTTTTGGCTTATAACCAGGAAATAATGCACATTCTTATCATATAAAATCTTATTCTTTTACGACTGGGTACCTGATTAATTGAATTGTTGTTTAATTGATACTTCTCAGACTCTGCTCCTTAAATCTGGTGCTTTACTTTAAAATGTGAAATTGTTCGTATGTTTATATAGTTTGTGTGTGTTTTTTGACATTTGTGTCGTTTTTTTTTAATTGTATTGCACTTTGAATCTGAGTTTTTATGACAACCAGTTTTGATTTTTTTAAAGTTAAACAAAAAGATTCGGTCCGGTACATTCCATTCCAAACGTCTGTTTTTTAGTACCAATGACCTGACAAATTTTTGCACCAGCCTCAATGAAAGGCAGACGTGAATCAGGTTCTCAACCTAGTAAAATGAAACATTGCCACAAAATAGGTTAGCTGAATTGTGAAATTTTGTTTGCAAGTTATTGTTAGAAAGTCCCTCCCAGTTTATGGATAACCGAGATAGGACTGAATGGCTGCACTAGGGAATGCCGTACACCAAGTAACATCTGAAATGCATTATTCATGATAATTTCAAAGGTTCTGGTTCTGGTTGCTGCATGCTGATTTTTTCACTCGAACAGCCAAGTCTTTCCTCCTTTCCTGAATTTCTGTAGTGATTAAGAGGTTCTGAAGTGAAGGGGGAGGCTGTTCTAGCCTTTGACTGCCAGATAAGAATGAACATCCTTCAGTGTTAGCTCAGAGGAGTCAGGGTGTGTCTGCGATGATGAGGGAGGTAGTTCGTATGTGCCTGGTTGGTTGGTGAAAGTCGTGCGATTGTTGATGTAACTTGGTCCAATGTTGTGTAGGGTGTTGTATGCATGGGTCAGCATCTTGAAGTGGCATCGTTTCTTTACCGGGAGCCAGTGTAATGTCTTCAAGTGGGTTGTGATGTGGGTCCATCTGGGGAGGTCAAGGACAAGCCTTTTTGGTCCATGTATACAATTCGACTATTTATGAATTGCTTCCACTGCCCTCACAATTGAAGAACAAAACAAGGCCCTCCTACACGTTTATTTTAAATAACCTAAGACCGCTGTAACCCCATAACCTTTGATCTGCTAGTTAGTATACAAGGACCCAGACACTGATACGATATATGCCTACTCCACCCAAAAACATAACTTTCATCTTGCTATTGTAAGCAACGAGCCTACTGATGATGGAATGCAGAAGCAACCAAATGGGAGCATGTTCCTTGTCTTCAGTGTACATGACGGATTCTAAGGACATCAATTCAAATGCATAAGGAAAAAAAAACACTAAGAAAACACTTGTTTGCTTGTTGAGGCAGATGAGTCAAACCCAGTTCTACTTAAGGTAATTTTGAGGTCTCCTTCTTAGGCGATAAAACGTTTCCATCTCCCATCACCAAGTTAACTTCGATCTCTGAATTTAGCGTGATTAATAACTGTAGGATAGAATTGTTAATACACAATTTCGTTAGTTAAGCCTATAATCTATTTCTGTATAATATGTTAAAAAGCTGTTCTATACTTTACAAAACATAAGCATGTTGCTATGATTTTTAGGAAAACTCAAGCTTTTCCACAGTAGACAGTGATTTGATGCCATACATGGTGGACTTCCCAGCCTTACATCTAGTTTGATTAATTAATGGTATCTGGTTTTCAGTCAGTAATGGACTTTTAAGATCGTTTGTTTATCTGAAAGTTTTAGCATTGGCCTCGAGCATTACGATTGTCCTGGACTGCTCAGGTCAGGATGACATCATTTCTTGAACATGGACTGTAGTAACTATCATAACACTAAAATGGAATGGTGCCTGTGGAAAATATGCCCTGAACCATTTTAGGCTCGAGCCTGCGAGTGCCTGCGCTTGCACATGCGTCTCGTAAGTGAGATAATGTTGCGGTTAGTAAAGGGCTTGGAGCCCTCCTGTCGCTCACCATTCGTTGGTTTGAGTGGCACTCTTCCTTTCACCTTAATTAGTGCCTGTCTGGTGCTGCAGACGTGATCGAGGTATTATATTTCTCTAACTTTTTGTGCCCTGCGAACAGAAGGCTTGTGACTGGCAAAAACATGTCCAGCAGGAAAAAGAAATTTGTAAAGTTTTATATTTTACTCTAACGTTATTTAATATTTTCAAGTCATCTTTTCTCAGTTTCTACTCATGTGTTGCTCGTGGGCGCTACTGTCAAAAGATGACAATTAACTTGTTTTTGTTGGGGGTGTGCGAGACAAGTAGAGTGCATATATGGATGTGTTTATATTACAAGTAAATTAACGTGAAATTTCGTATGTCCCTTAGCGACTGGATCCTTCCTAACCATGAACAGTGTAAATTCAAGGTTATGTGATCTCACAATTGTCTTTATTTGTGTAATGCATGATAATCGTAATTTACATACAAGCACGGTTCTCTAAAAGCTATAGACTGTCGCAGTACTTCCTGGTTCAGCAGCAACATGCTGGGACTTTCTTTTTGGCACATTGTTCATAATATCTTCTTCGCCTTACGAGCTCTGAAATAGGTTGCGAGGGAGATATGTCTGCAGTTGCCTTGCTGCTGGATTTCTCAGGTCAGATGCTTTTTTAAGAAGCATGTCACTAGGGAGGGCTGCCGTGCCAATCCTGAGATTGGAGGAGAAGGAGAGAGCAAGCACCAGTGCTCTGTAGGTGTAAAAACACCACTTTGTTGGGAACAGGCTGGGCCTGCCAACAACATCCTTTGGCATCTTGCCGTACAAAATAAAATGCCCTAAAAAGTGAACTAAACAATAGCAAACTAACCCACCGCCTCTCCTAAACAGTTCCTGCACCCCTTTACATTTCCCTGTTTCAACCCCTCTGTACCATATCTATCGCTCTTTCTTAGCACCTCCCGCATATGCAGGATGAGGGCCCAGTCAACTGATATCATACCCTCCACATTTGCTGGTTGCAACCCTAGAAGATGAGCACTCTGATCTGCCTGGACCAGATAACCTTGTGCCGCCTTGATATGTTCCAGGATTTCCTTTCAGACGGTTTGTATCACAACGCAGAACCACCAGATATTTATAAAAGAAGAAGTAGATTGTCAAAACAGCCAGAAACTGTTTGAAGACAAAGGGAACACCTGACCAAGGCGAACAGGTGTTAGATATAACTGATACATCACCTTGTAGGTTGACTCCCTCTGAAGGACACATGTGTATTTAAAGGTATAAGACTACTGCTTATCTCGGATAGCTTTCCCGATATCCTAATCCCATTTCATCTGAAATGATTGTTTAGCAGATACTTTGCTATCCTGAATAATGTGATATGTTTTCGATAATAGACCATTCACACCCTTATATTTACAAATTAGGGGCCGTATTTATACTTTTTGACGCAAAACTGCGCTAACGCAGTTTAGCGTCAAAAAGTTTAGCGCCGGCTAACGCCATTCTGAAGCGCCATGCGGGCGCCGTATTTATTGAATGGCGTTAGCCGGCGCTAGCAGACCGGCGCTGCCTGGTGTGCGTGGAAAAAAACCACGTACACCAGACAGCGCCGGCGTAGGGGGAAAATGGCATATGGGCGTCTTAAAATGGGGCAAGTCAGGTTGCGTCGAAAAAATCGTCGTAACCCGACTTGCGCCATATTTTTTCGACGCCCATCCCCCATCAACATGACTCCTATCATTGTAAAGATAGGAGTCATGCCCCCTTGCCCAATGGCCATGCCCAGGGGACTTATGTCCCCTGGGCATGGTCATTGGGCATAGTGGCATGTAGGGGGGCACAAATCAGGCCCCCCTATGCCACAAAAAATAAAAAAAAAAATACTTACCTGAACTTACCTTAATGTCCATGGGATGGGTCCCTCCGTCCTTGGGTGTCCTCCTGGGGTGGGCAAGGGTGGCAGGGGGGGTCCCTGGGGGCAGGGGAGGGCACTCTGGGCTCATTTTGAGCCCACTTGTCCCTTAACGCCATCCCTGACCCAGGCGTTAAAAAGCGGCGCAAATGCGCCGTTTTTGGCCACGCCCACTCCTGGGCGTCTCTTTTGCCCGGGAGTATAAATACCACGTAAAGGCCTGGGAGTCATTTTTTAAGACGGGAACGCCTCCCTTGCATATCATTAACGCAAGGAAGGGGTTCACGCTAAAAAATGACGCACACTCCGGGCACTTTGGCGCCCGAAACGTCTAACGCCAGAGTATAAATATGGCGTTAGTTGGCGTTAGTTCTGCGTCGAATTTGCGTCGAAAAAAACGACGCAAATTCGGCGCAACCAGAGTATAAATATGGCCCTAGGTCTTCAAACAAACTGGGGGTCCTAGTGGCTGCTAAGGCGTTAGCTGCATGGAGAACTCAGTGTCTGAATTGGAAATACTGAAGGTGAACTTTTTCAGCTACCTAGAACTCTTGTTTCCAATTTTCCAAAGACTCTATAAGCGCTCCCTTAAAAAGGTTGCTTAATATCCTGCATTTGCCCTTCACCCATTCAGGGAAGGTTAGAGGTGTGGCTGCTGGGAAAATAATCTAAGTTCAAGGATATTATTAGTGTGTTAGGTAACCGCCACTTGGTCCCAGATGTCCGGTACTATTTTAGTAGGAGTAGCGAGGAATGCACTTTTAGGTCACTGTTGTCAAGAAAGCCATGGCAGGTCTCAGAGCATGCCACACCTCCTCTTCCCCCAGCTAACATCAGGCAGAAGCTTAGCTGAAATATGGTGATTTTTCCATCCTCGAATGAACATGCCTAGTTTCTTAGGTCATGCGTGCAAGCGCTTTGACCTGTTGTAAGTATTGTGGGCTTTCAGCCACCGCACGGCCAACACTTTCACTCGTTCCAGGGCTTGCCTCTCAAAAATCCTTTGTTGTCATTGGTTAATGCTTTACGTTTGACCCTCTTTGAGGTGGTTTTGTTACTACCTTGCAGACAGCCCCTGTTACATGGATAAATGCACGATTGCCAATACTTTTGAATAATAGCGAACTTCTTTTTCTTTTTGTGTGTCTGCTTCATGCTCGAGCTCATGGCGGCCATGGTGCTTTGAATTGGCTCGCTTATGTCAACTGTTTTACTTTTCATTTTCATTTTAAGTGGGAAGAAAAGTCCAGTGAGGAATTTACAATGCTCATAGTTCTAATTGAGCAAACGCAAGACCTAATGCATTGCAAATCTTTGTTTTTATCTAGATTGCTATTTTTATACTACTGGGTATGTGAGAGTTGCTAATCAGCATGCCACATTCGTACCTTTTGCATAAAATTTGATTTTGGCTATATTAGTTGGAATACTTAACTTTTCATCACACATATGCATAAAATGTGTATGCAACATGAAAATCACATTTCCCATGTAGCCTACAAATATGGCACAAAAATTCAGCACACGGCCGAGCAGAAGCACTACCCTCCAGGGCTGAGAGTGAATTTGCACTCTGCACTCATATTTAAGAACTACTTTTGGCATTAACTCAGTCAGCTGTCATTATACTTTGTAGCAGCAATAGATAACCTTCAATGGTTACAGAGCTAACATGGGTTAAAATGCCATGCTGCGTAGGGGCAGCAACAGCTTTACACACTGGCAAATAGGCAGTGTTTTTTCCTGACTTTGGCTTAGTAAATAATAAAAGAATCATCTTTGCAACATCTAAATGATGAAAATGAAAATCCTTATCCAATATAGTTTTTATGGTACATATCACAAGAATGACTTTAGAAAGAGTTTTGTATTACTGTCTTCTAAATTTTCAGTTTAAGTTTGCTGGCTGGCATATGATGTCTAGCTTGAATCACTACAGAGCATCAGCAATTAGCTTCTCTGTCATTTCTCCCCATCCAGGAACTGTGTGAAAATATGTACATGGACTGCAAATCTGAAGATGTTCAAGATAATGGGCCAGAGGTAGCAAGGCATTAGCGCCTCGCAAATGGCAAAAAACGCCATTTGCGAGGTGCTAATGCCTGCGCGTGATGCAGAAACACATTTTGCGAGTCGGAACTGTTCCCTTCCTATTTGCGACTCGCACCGCAATGTAAGTTGATTTGCGACCGCGAGACCGGTCGCAAATCAACTCGCAGTTACCATCCACGTGAAGTGGATGGTAACTCATTCGCAAACGGGAAGGGGTCCCCATGGGACCCCTTCCCCTTTGTGAATGATCACAAAAGTATTTTTTCAGAGCAGGCAGTGGTCCTATGGACCACTGCCTACTCTGAAAAAAACGAAACAAAAGGTTTCGGTATTTTTTTCTAAGTGCAGCTCGTTTTCCTTGCAGATAGAAAAAAAAAACCTGCTTTATTTAAAAGCAGTCACGTACATGGTGGTCTGCTGTCTCCAGCAGGCCACCATCCCCGTGAGTACCCAGGTTCGCTATGGGGTCGCAAACTGCGACCCACCTCATTAATATTAATGAGGTGGGTAGCAGTTTGCGACCCCATAGCGGGTTGCAGAAGGTGTCTGAGACACCTTTCTGCATAGCAAATTGCAAGTTGCAATTTGCGAGACGGAAGGACTCGCAAATTGCAACTCGCAATTTGCTTTCTACTTACATCTGGCCCAATATGCTTTCTCACCCCCAACCTCTCTTGTTCTGTCAGTCATTTGTCAAGAGCAGGGTGGCAATATTTTAAAACCTGCTCAGTAAAATGGCTGAGAGCTGTCAGTTTGTGAATCTTCTGACAGGGGAAGGAAAGGAATTTCCCAAATGTCAGATCTTGTATGCTACAATTATGTGAAAGAGGACCAACCACAGTGGGTGTTTTAGAAGTTGGAGAGTCACACAGATAGCCAAGCACCTACTACATGGGAGAGATAAGACTGGTGCACTTAGAACAGGTGTGTTATACTTTGATCATGAAGTGAAAGGAATGGTTAGGTGTAGGGCCCAGCTACAGAGCATGCACAGAGTCACAGAGAAATGTCCTTTATGCACATTTAGAAATGTGGAAAATTTGCCATTGTGGGAAATAGTCTGCCATAAGTTACAGGAATGGTGTCACAATGTTGGAAAAGGCAGGTGGAAATTGTGTAGGAAATATGACATAGTATATCAACTCATCACATTACTGGAAGTGTTGCATGAATCAAGGAAGACAAGAAAAACACTGCTTTAGTTAGAGAATACCTTTCTGCCTGGGGAAAGATTAAGGACTGTTACCACTTTCCTTTGAATCACTGACTTGAAACACTATTCTCAAGGTCAGGCAGCTGAAATCCTGGGATCTATAGGAATAGAGGGTTCGGAAGAAGAACCAGGAAGCCTAGTTGCAACTGAACAAACGGTAGTTGTTTTGACTGAAAGTGGGAAAAGGCTCTTATCCACTTCAACACATGAGGAAAAGTCTCTAAAAATCAGGGGCCATTTGGAGCACCAGAACAGATGTAATAGAACTTTACTGGCAAGGTCTTAAAGTTGGGACTTTTTATCCGCATGTTTATGGGTTCTAACTTGGCTTGGCGGAACTTGTTGATTTTCACTCTGCTTAATTACACATTCATAAAATTATACATACATTAAATCTCTGCAGAGTTCTGCCAATGGGTGGAAAATTCACATCGCTGTGCACACTGATTTAAGTGCCAGTGGTGCATTCTGTGCTGAAAAATCAGAACAAATGGCACCATGCGGTGCACAAGAGCAAGTATTAATTTTGTTTTATCCCGCCTACTCCTGCCAAATTGTCCCTTATGATTTTTGTGCTCCTAGTCCTAGGCCCTATCCAACCCAACCCTATTCTGAATCACAATCCCATCTTTTCTTTACTTTATTTTTATTACTTTCTAACTTTTCTTTTGTGATTATTTTATGTTTCTGTGTGTGTTTTTAGTTATTTTTTGTACTTCCTGTTTTAACTACTTTCCTGATATGTCCTCTTCTGATTCTCTTTCTAGTCCCTGCTAAGGCAGAAACACCCCCTATGGGTGACAATGACAGGCAGGGTGGAGCCCGGCCCTATCTTTAGTGAGGGGAGGTGGCTGCACTCATGTTCTCGGTGCAGTACCACCTCCCCCTCATCTTGACAGCAAGCAGCAGGCCAGGCAAAGGCTACACCCTGTAAGAGCATCGGGTGCTCTAGGGGTTAGTGTGGTGCTGTATTTGCCACAGCACTGATATTCTTCGCACGTAGCAGCAGCTGACGCAAGACTGGGTGGACACAATTGACGTGGAGGCAGACCTGCTTGACCTGCTAAGCGTCGAGGTAGAGGGGCTTGGTAAGTAATGTTTTTGTTTTGTAAAACAAATTCTAAAAATTGTAATATTAAGTATTACTTTTTATGGCAGCATGATCACAGATATGTTATGTACATGTGATTTTATGTGTATATATTTATATATTCAGTAACCATAAATAAACAGCCAGACACCAACACTTCCGTGACTGCAATATTAATTTCATACAATGTCACCAATGAAGGCCTTGATCACACTTGAGGAAACAGCTACACTGATTACAATATTTACGTGCTGACAAGCTCACTCTTATGGTAGAGATAGAAAGCATCCTTTCTGTGAGTGAGTGCCATTCTCATTGCCATTATTGTGTCAAACTGAAACTTGTCAACCTGTGTAAATAGCCAAAACCCATATTGCACACTGTTTTAATTAAATTCAATCTAATAATTAATGATGCAAAATGAAATAAATATAGAAACATTTCTTAAACAGACACAACAAAGCCAGTATGGTGAATCCAATCTGAATGCAATGCTGATGTTGTGGACAAATGCACATTTAAAAGCTCAAGAATTCATGCTTGAACAGGGAACCTCCAAAATACAATGCTCACAGCCTCCTCTAAATTCAAAAAGGTTTCTGATTAGTGAAAAAGTCATTTTGCCACATATCCAGTGGGCAAAACAATTACATGATCAAGTAGCTATGCATAATATTTACTTGACTGGCTGAGCCCCCAATGGGCATAGCATATCCAGAAAGAATAATTCAATTGAAACCAAAAAGAGAAATTATAAAATGTATAGTGAAATCAAGCCCGAGTAGGCAAATGCTGTGATTGTGCAACGTACAGAACTGTCTAAAGATAGTCCCTTTCAATGCTATTAATATTCCTCAACAAGTGAGGGCACACTAAACATAAAAGCAATTACAAACATAGGATGTGCATATAATATCTACAGACTAGGTCAACTTAGACAGAAAAAGTTCAAAAAGGCTCCCTCTACGACCACAAACAACAAGGGAAACAGCAATTATGTGATCATCAAAATCATGAATTACAAATTAAATTGAAAAATAAATCAATGAAACAAAAATCTCAAAGATACTATAGATGTTTTTATAACTCCTCGTCCATGTTTAAACCACCTGTAGACAAAGTGTCAAGCCAAAAGATCTATCTAGAGTCTAATTTCCTTAGGTCCTTCCCCCTATTGCCACCCCTAACACTTCTTGAAACTGTGTCAAAGACAAAGTATTTCAATTTGTTTGTCTATGCTGGTATGACAATCCATAAAGTGCCTGGCTGCCAGATAGGCTCTACCGTGGTGCTTTATACCCTCACATGTTGTAGGATAGGCTTATGCACAGGTAGTTTTGTGTTCCATTCATATTGGCGCCCTCAAGGGCACTCAGTACGTATACTGCATATCTGTTTTGCATGTGTATGCCCTTTGATGTTTTGTGGGAGCCCTCCAATGGAGATTTGAAGTATAACCTAGTTTCCCCATATTCACATGCCTTACAGGTACTGCATTTCTGGAATGCACTACTTTTCTATAGCTAGTTCTCTTTGCTGCCTGTGGAATAGATTTTGAGTAGAGCCTCCCTCATGGATCTTGCTCGCTTTCAGGTGTAGCCAAACCTAGGCGGTAATGAGGGGCTTGTGAGTGGGTCATTCCTAACAAAATACCAATACTCATTCAGAATTCTTCTAATGGCTCCTTGCTCAACACTGTATTGAGTGATAAATCTAAATTGTATGAACTCAGGATTTTTCTTTTTGGTATGCTTGAACAAAACTTCTCTTTTGTGTTAATTAACTTAATCAAAAGACTTGTGGATAACCTCATCAGTATATCCTCTCTCCAAAACCCTCTGATCTAGCTCCTCCAAGGCTGATTCAAATTCAATTTGCTCAATACAGTTTCTGTTGACATGACTCACCTCGCCGTAAGAAATTCTGGTTTTCAAATTGGCAGGGTGGAAACTGTCTGCATGGATAATGGTGTTTACTGCAGTATGCTTTCTATACATTTAACTTTCCAATTTACGATTATGTACATACATCTGCAAGTCAAGAAACGCAAACTTGGTGCTGCTGATAGTGCTAGTAAAATGAGGGTTGAGGGCATTCACATTGATCTTAGCAGTAAACTCCTTCAAACTATCTTCGGTTCACTTCTAGATACCAAACAAGTCAATAATGAACGTAGTCCACAAAATACCATTGTTGTTGCACTCCTATGTAAATTCAGCTCACAACACCTGCTCCTTCCACCAGCCCATTTGCAAATTAGCATAACTGGGTCTGATGCAGGCGGCCATCGCTGTCCCTCTCAATTGGCTGTACTCTTGGTCACTAAACAAGAGATAGTTGTTCTCAAGGCACCATTTGACCATCTTAAGCAACATGTTGGTGGGTTTTAACAATGCTAGGGGTCTGACACATTTACGAAGTATTGAAAGGCATTTAACCCATCCTGATGACTTATACTGGTGTACAACGTGCTACATCCATAGAGATTGTAACATAGCTTTCATCCCACGGAATGTTAAACACCCTTTTCAAAAAGTCTCCTGAGTCTTGAATGTATAATGGCAAACTACTAACATAAACCTATGGGAAAAAAGCAATATATTTAGAAGTGTTCTCAAACAAGCTATCATTAGCTGAAATAATAGCGTGACCAGAAGGTTTTTTCACATCTTAATGTATTTTTGGAATCAGTTATAATACTGGCATTCTAATACTGTCATTACTAAGATAGATATATTTGTCCTGTGTGAGAAGCCCTATATATTATGCCACTCTGTGAGTTCACTGTGGTATACCTGCTTGACTTCTTAGGAGTTTGAGGCTGTACTGTTCTTATAGCAGCCTGCATCACTAATCTGGAGCAGCGCCTCATTCATATACATTTCAAGTGGCCACAGGAAGATGTTTCCACCCTTGTCAGCACTTCAGACTACTCCATCATCACTAGATAGCAATTTCTTCATCAAATTGGCATAGGCAATTTTATCATCTGTGAGCTTCAATCTCTGTTTTCTCTTAGTTATATCCAGTTTCTTGATATCTTGTGTGACTAATTCTGCATCAAGTCCAGATCATGCAGGGGTAGGCTTGGAATAAACATGGAGAGAGGCCTAAAAGGGGTTAATGCTTCATCATTCACTACCAAACTAATGGCTGAGATTATGGACTCTTCTGTCACTTCCTCTTGGATGGCTTGGGCCTCACTTTCCAAAAGCTGAAGCTAAATCATCATTTTCACATCTGACACAAGTAGATTGCTGTTGGCATCCTGATATTTGATCTTTTGTGGTCTTTTGCGTTGCATAAGACTTCTTTAAGTTATTTTTCTGACAAATTTATAGATATCTACACGGGTCTGAGCATAGTCAAAATTCATTTCTGTATAATACAACAAACAAAGGGACAGTATGTGGTCCTGCACTTCATTGATCTTGACATCTGATAAATTAACTATACATACCATGCAGCTGACTACTTGCTTTTTTTTTTGTTGTCACCTGTGCTTTAGGTTTTTCTGCGCTGGCTGCTTCTTTTTTAGGCTGTTCTTTCTGCCTGGTTCTCAGATTTTGAGTCTAATATAATCATAAAAAACAGAGTTCCTCAATTACTGAATGTGCTTCTTGCTGCATTTTTTATCGCCAGTGCCCGAAGGTAACCATAAAGGCTGTCTCCCAGGGTGTGGCCATTCTATGAAAGGAGAGGGGGAATGCCCCTAGGACCGTATTCCCTGGAACCTGGCCAGTGAATGGTGGGTGGCCTAGAGCCCATCCAGGACACCCACTGCCTCTTTGTGGAAGGCAGTGCAAATGCCTGCTAGACCCCAATTGCCTTCCCACCTCCTGTGGGAGTCAGCATTGCTCCCGCCCACAGGGAGCAGCTAAAAATGCTAGTCCATGCAGACAGGAGCAATTCTTTCATCTGTGTCCCTGCCCACTTCTCAGTAGGCAGAGAAACATATGAAAAGTTTGCTCTCAGTGAGTAGAAGCATTTTCAATGCTCGAGCCCGCTGGGAGTGGACTTAGGCCCTCATTATGGCATTGGCGGTAAGTCCCGCTTACCGCCATGCTGACTGCCGCCATCATACCACCGTACCACCGCCGCAGCTGTTTATCGCTCCCCATTTTATGACCCACACATAGCAATCCGTCACTATACAGACACACACACAATTCCGCCAGCCCAAAGGTCAGCGATAAACTGGCAGTAGCAAAACCCACACCATTACGCCAACAGAACTACGCCCACAGCATTATGACCCACGAATCATTGTGACGGACATTCAATCGCGGTAAACCATTGGTGGTGCATACCGCTGCGCTCAAAATACACACAACCTAACAAAACAAGACTACATTGGACAATTCAAATCACACACACCTGACACACATCCCCACACCACATCCGCACACCCACACCACTATAAAACACACATCCATACTACCCACAACCCCTTACGACTCAAAAATATTACCAACTGAGAGCGACAGACCAACAGCACTCACAGAACCAGAGCCACAAAACACCATCACCCATACACCATACACGTACCTTACAGCACACACCCCAAAGCATCACCCCACACACACTCACACACACCACTCACACTACACCCATGGCACCACAAAGAGACCCCAGGTTCTCATAGGAGGAGCTAAGGGTCATGGTGGAGGAAATCATCCGGGAAGAGCCACAGCTTTTCGGATCACAGGTGCAGCAGAGATCCATTTCCAGGAAGATGGAGCTATGGTGGAGGATCGTGGGCAGGGTCAACTCCGTGGTACAGCATCCAAGAACAAGGAATGACATCAGGAAGAGGTGGAACGACCTACGGTGGAAGGTGCATTCCGTGATAGCAAGACACCAGATAGCAGTACAGAGGACTGGCGGTGGACCTCCACCTCCTCCCCCACAACTAACAGCATGGGCAGAGCAAGTCTTGACAATACTGCATCCTGAGGGCCTGGTAGGAGTAGCAGGAGGGCTGGACTCTGGTAAGTCAAATCTTTACTACTTTCAACCCCTACCTGCATGCCATCACATACCCCAACCCTCACCCTCACTCCCATTACTCCACCACCTCTCACGCACCTCACCATCACAACCCAACCCTCCCACAACCAAACCCTGCATGCAACACCAATGCATGGACACCCATCACAGACCTGCATGGACACCCATCACCAAACATGCACACTTGAGACAATCATCTAGCCCTCCAAATAACCACTCACACAATCCTAAGCTGCCAGGGCAATAACAACCATAGAAGCCAACACACCCATGCACAAGATGGCACACACAGAAACTATAACACTGCATTTACATCTCCACAGGTCCCCCACACAACGTCACCAGAGAGGAGGTGCTAGCAACATCCAGTTCCCCACAGTGATAACAGCAGCTCTGCACGCCTGGATCAGGATGACCAACCTGGCCCATCAGGGACCTCCGACAGTCAGTTACCCAGGCACAGTCCCATACCTCCAAAGAGCCTCCACCCTCAGGAAATACCACCATAGCACCCACCCAGCGTTTCAACATGGGGGCACTTTGCTGGAGATCTTTTAATCAAGAGTGTATGCCATGATAGCAGTAGGAATCTATTCAAACCTACCCTCGAGAAAAAGCAGAAGAAGAAGAAATTTTAAATTGGCTCTAGGGCCTCCGGACAACTAATTTTAATTGGTGTGGAAGCTGTAGGTCAATATTAAAAACAGAGAGGAGTGGAGCAAGAATGAGGTTCCACCTCTCTATAAACAACACCAGACTAAACAAGGAATTCCTCCCTTCAGCTGAAAAATGTGGTCAACATGTTTCAAGCCCTAAATGTCATAACAGATCGTGCAGCGCTTTGTCAGGACCAAAAATAACTCCCAACCTATCCCAAGCACACATTCAGACCAGCATGCACCCAAGACAACACACAGGAGTGGCTCAGGCACACACAAGCACCACACATCATCCCACAGGCACTCACACAAACACCATCCAGAATCAGGCACACCAACATTCACTGTCTCCACTGTGTCCCCCTCCTCCTCATCATCCACCACCCTCCCAGTTGCATCTCCACTCACACCTGAATGCACTACATCCTCATCCACCACCCCATCACCATCACGCCTATCACAACACCCCTCACTGGCAGTCACCACCCCGACTTCCATGCACACGTCCCCTGTGTCCTCTCCCACTGTGTCTGTGCCTCCCTCCCAAAGTACACACACACAAGCACTCGGACACCCAACATCCATCCACCTCACAACAGCATTCGACCAAGCACAGCAGACTGACACCTCCTACAAGCACTCCCTCTTCCTCCACTCCCAGACCTTCACCCTCTTTCCACCCCAGTGTCCCTAGGGAGCTTTTCCTCTCTGCCATTGACCTCTTCCCTACCCCCATCCTTCACGTCATGCCAGGGTGGTCAGAATCCAGGCTAGCACCTCAGCCACCCAGTCCATGGCCAAAGTAGTGTCGACAGCTACTGCAAGTGGGAGAGGCTCCAGGGAACCAGCCATAACCACTGACAGTGTGCCGGCACTAGCTGCCAAAGGGAAGGACAAGGAGGCACCACCAGCTGTGAAGGGAAAAGGTAAGGAGACACCACCAGCACCACCTGCCCCAACACCAGCACCACCACCAGTACTGCCACCTGCACTACCACAACCACCAGCATCACTGCTTGCAGCAGTGCCAACAGCAGCAGCCCCAGTGGGCAGCCATCTGAGATTTACAATTGCTCCTGCTGCGCAGGAGCAAACACAGGTTTCACTGCCAGCACCAGTGCAGGTATGGAAGTCCTGGTAGTGCCCACCCCAGGACACAGCTGCCACAGCAGAAACCCCACCCACAGTTATGCTAATTAATCAAGCCCAGGGGCCTGGCCCACCTGGGTGTCACACAGAAAATAAGCATGGGAGTCTTCCCTTGTTACTTTTTTACTGTGGATTCACTGATCTTCTGCAAATTTGCGGTAAATTTGAAAAAAAACAATGGGCCTTATTTATACTTTTTGACACAAAAATGCGTCAAAAATATTACCACCGGCTAACACCATTTTGGTGTGCCGTGCGGGAGTCAAATTTATACTTTGACGCACGGCGGTGCAAACCACAGGTGGGAGTCATTATTTTTGATGCACACCGCAGCATCAAGTAGTAAAGCAAAATGACGTTAACGCGGCGGAAATGACTGTGGGTCGACTTACGACCCCGCAAACCGGATATGTGCCGTTTTTTGACGCAATAGCGTAAAAAAAAAACGCGAACACTGTCATTGCACCAGAGGAGAGCCAAAATGGATCCCAGATGCCACTACAGACCCCAGGAAGATGACATCAGACCAGGAACCATCCAGGAGGACCCACACAAGAACCAGGAAACTATAAGAAGAAAAGAAAGTGTTGCTTCAGTGCAGAGGAGCAGGAAATTCTGGTAAAGAGGTGACGGAACACCAGCACCAACTGTTTGTCACCTCAAAGTTGCCAATCAGTAGGAGAGAGGCTATATGGCAACAAATTGACAAATCAGACAAATTGTCGACAAGATTAACAGTGTGGCTGAAGTATGCAGAACAGTCATTGAGTGCAAGAAATGCTGACATGACTGCAAGCGCAGGACCAAGTAAAAGATGGCCAGGAACAGGAAGGCCGCACTGCAGACTGGAGGTGGGAGTCCAGCACACCAGAAGGCCCTGGACCGCATGGAGGAGATGGTCACAGCTGTCATCCAGGAGGAGATTGTCACAGGGATTCAAGGACAGGACAGCACAGACTACCAGGAGGCAACGCACATGCGTTAAGTCGCGGGTAAGTCGCATGGGGAATTAAAATATACTAATGTTAACCGTAAGCAGGGGGGGAGACCGACCACAAAATGCATGGAAGTCATCATATACATGGAGTGGCATGGGTAAAGGGGGATGGCATGGGGGCATGGCCTGCACAAACAGAAGCTGAGGCACACCATTACACTACACCAACAACAGTCCCATGGGGGCATGCTGTCATGCCAACGATGGAGCAAAAGGAAATCCACGCCAGGAGGGAAGGCCACAACGTAAAACTAACATCCTGGCACACATCAGCCACCATACCCCCTACATTAACTAAGGCCCTATTAACAACCTCTAGCCATACCGACAACTGGAATGTAACAGTGACAACCACCTCCGCTCTGTGTGCAGCTCAAGTAGCCAATGGCAGTCACCTCCCCATGGATCATACACACCTAAATTAGGGGGTGAGGATGACAACTTCAACAATCGCCAGAAACAAGACAAAGGCCCCAGTACTGTCAATGCCCATAGTTGTCGCAAACATCAGCCAATGTAAACAACAATAGGAGCTACACAGCTCTAAGGACACACCGATGCCAGTTATGTCAGGGTCCATCCTGTGCCTGGGTAACAATGCAACATCCCAAATGTCATACTGCTCAGACAACAGCATTGAGGGGGGGACACATGTAACTGGTCACTGAAATACACCTGCACAGTCAGAGGAGGAAATAAGACACTGATACGATTATCAGGGCAATACAATGTAACACACATTCCCCAACATCAGCAGTACACATTACCAATGTCAACATCCATATCGGATCATAACATTGCTATGCATAGGATATGCCACATGTCAAATACATTTAAGTGGATGTGAAAGATCAGAGAATGGGGCAGGTCCAGATTGTTAAGTGTGCTGCCAGGGCCATCAGAACACCCTCAGCCAGTGAAAGGTCTCACCATGAGAATGGATGTAGACGGAGGCTTGAGTAGGACAAGAAGGTGGCAATTCTCTATTTGGCCTAAACCAACACCTAGAGGCGATGATGCTGACAAGTCTAATAACTCAATAACATACATGTGACATGCAGTTGGGCCATAGGCCTGGAAGAATGCCCATCTGAAGGACTAGAGCAATTAACACGAAACAAGATCACAAAGTGAATTCATCAAAAGGCAGGCACGTCACATCAAAATTGCCATAACACAGACACACTAATTGTACCCTGTTCCATTGTAGAGAAAGATGTATCTCCTGTGGATATGCCTGTCCCAGATTACCCTGATGACATGGATGACGAGCCGATAAACATTCCCCAGGAGACTATCCAAAAGGTCCTTGAAACCCTCCAGACCCCACCTTCAGTCACAAGGAGGAGCACAGAACAAGCAGCCATCACAGAGGATCCACCCACCACCCCAATTGGAAGACCTGCCAGCTCCAATACAGCTGAGGACTCTGACGACACTGGCACCAGCTTTGAGAGAACTGTAGTTGGAGTACAGCGGGATCTGGCCAAGGAGATGCAAGGTGGGGATGCAAAATATGGCAGCCAGCCTTGAGGGGATGCGTTCCTGCATGATGTCATCTGCATATCAGGCATCAGCTATTCAAGCCCTAACATCTAACTTACAGGAATTGCAGAAAACCCAGAAGGAAATCAGCACAGCTGTAATACAGTTGACCCAACACCTACAACAGCAATCCTGTCAACGCGTGCACGAATGCAACATTGAACCCCTCACTGCCGACCTGGCTGCCTACCCTTGTGATGTGGCTGCTATTCCCAAGAACCAGCAGATACTCCTTGCTGCAGTACTGCCCTTAAAACCTTCACAGGGAGCAACGACCGGGATGTCTGACTCCACATCTTCTAACACTGAGGTGTGTGTTGCCCCTTCACAACCAACAACAACAAGGACAGAGGACGCAACACACACATCAGAAGAAGAAGACATGGAACAGATCACATTCACAAGGAAAATGACCTGGAAGCACTAGTCCCTGCCACATGGCCAACAATTACCAAGGTCCTGTGCTTTGTAATTTGCCAGACTTGCAACAACTGTACTCAAGCACTGTTCTGCCAACCACTGTATATCTTGTCACCCAGCCAAGTGATTGTCACTCTCCTACTCATTGGCAAATTCCGTCCCTCTGCACTGTCTGAAACAGCATCCCCAGCATGTCAAAAGCATTTTTGTAAACCCTTGTGTTGGATCACAATGTAAGATGTCACTATAATGGACTCACAATCATGGAGAATGTACAGATAGCACTCCAGCACTTTTCAATAAATAGCACTTACACAACAAATCTGTCTCTGGGTAATGTGACATATCAGCTGTACAGTAGATAACTGAAATGTGCCTACTGTCAAATTACGTAGCTTGTCAGTACAACTGTCCTGATATTATGTAGTCAGAGAAATCTGCACAGTGCCCATGATTGCATCATACTCTGCCCATCCTAAGGGACATATCTGATGAAGTGAGAAACCATACACCATCCTGCTGTGTTGGACAGAAGAATGCTTCCTCAGGGGATATCTTAGTCATCAAATAGTGGCCGCAAAATGTTGTCAACATTCAAAAATAACACATATAACAGTGCACACTAATCTAAGCAAACAATACAAAAAACTGCATAAATGAAGGTGTCTGAGTTTACATACAAATAGGTAATCATGCTGAACTGTGTCACAAATGATGTATAAGAGTCATAAAGACAAGAATACAAGAGTGCCAATGAGAACTCATCTTATAAGAGTGCCCTTGATCATCACACTGCAGTCAGACCTAAAACTGTTTCCCCAATACCATGTCTGGAAGCACTGTTTGTGACTTTGAAAACACACTTATCAACAGAAACACATTGTCATCCATATTAACTGTGATTGGTGGTTACAACGAAGGGTCGACACTTTGCAAGGTAGCTCTGGGCTACCTGCCAATGGTACAGCTCAGTTGGGATTTGTTTGTAGCATAGGACACAGATGTTATAGTACAAAATTGATGTATACTGAATCCAAACCCACGATCAAGTACCATTCAATACATACTATTAAGGGTTAACTAAATATTTATTAAATGCTAATCACAGAAGAGGAAACTGAGGGAAAAATCTTACCTACCCTAATCTACCCTGACTACTCATTACCCACAACTGTCCCTAACTAACCTAAGCTACACTTACTTATCACATGTAACAAAACATTCTAAACATCCCCCCTACCCCCCTTATGAGACGGGACACATGGAGGACAACACAAACTAACCTAAACACATACTATGTTATCCTAAACAAATATATATATTTTTTATTTTTTTGGTATTTTTTTTTAAACACACAAGAACCCCAACATAGCCCCCCACCCACCCACCAACACACTTAATAAGTAAAAATATAAAGAATCTGGACCCCCACCCACTAACACTAACTAAACTAACAGCCTATACTAACCTAACACTAAGCCCCCTAAGCCCACTAACTATAAGAACAAGGAAAGAGGAGGGAGGGGAGGGAATCATGTCCATCAAAAAATGTCTAGAGGTTGGCCCTCCGGAGGGTCCTCTTGATAGTTTTAACAGGCCGGTTAATGTGGCGCACATCCCTGCTCAGGTGGCTCAACTTACGCAGCACACGGTCCATCTTACGTTCCATGTTGTGGAAGGCTGCAGGGTCAACAGATGGAGCTGTGGCAGTCTGAGTACCGTGGAGGAGGTCTTTGTGTGTGTGGTACCAGGCCCAGTGGGCTGTCCTGCACCGGTAGCAATGCTGGGGCCTGGAAGTCCAGCAGATGTAGGACCAACAGTCCCAGCTGTGGGTGGGGCCACCTGCCTTGAATTGGTGGTTGTGCTGGTGGTGGCTGTGGTGGGCAAAGTAGGGCCACCCTGTGGGAAGGCTCTCCATGCCCCGGAGGCCCGTTCATGGCGATATCATCGGGCCATCCTCCTGAACCCCGACTCCACCAGCAGGATGTGCTGGTATCTCATGGCCCGGCGCTGGAATTCACGGACCTGGTCTGGAGTCATGTTTGCAGCTGTGAATACAAATGCAGATATTCTACATTAGTAACTGCATTGTGTGAAATGGCACAAGAAGTTAATCAGACAATATATCTACTGTACTTGTAACATCTCATATCACAATACGGATCATTGAATGTCCTTGAGGAAGTACATGGCAGGCCAGCCTACAAAGGTCACATCACACATAGCACATCCATAACCTACAAGATGGGTAACAACTGGCTTTGACTTGCAATCTGAGTTCTGCCAGTTATCAGCTGAGAATCATGCTGCAAATCCTCCGCCAAGACCTGGGCTACAAATGTCAGTGTACGGAAAGCAAAACTAAAGCCACATGGTCTGCAAGTTGTAACTGGATTTGCCAGTATAGTACCAAGTGCCAAACCTGAGTGTGTATACTAGGTTCCAACCAAACAGTCACTTATTCACATGTATGTGTAACATACTGGTAGCATCAGTACTAGGTACCCAATTCATAAACCCATGCCCGTGTTTGAGGGTGGGGGGTGGATAATCAACTATCAATTTCCAACAACATGTACACCGAGGAGTGTATAGAAAACTCCACACGTGTTTGGCTCTACACACACACCACAGGTAAGGTCTATCAACAATTAAGGGTCAGCAAACCCTAGACCAATCATAGGGCCACACATGTCAGGAAATGCAGAACTTGGTACACAATATATACTTCCAGTAAGGCCTGACTTACATCAGACACATAGTTGCAAGAACACCCATGATCATGAATTGCATGCACACCTAGGCCATTGCACTCAAGTTCCACATACTTGTAGCACTACATGTGGAAGTACATGCTGCTAGGAGGTTCTACCTACTGTTTCATAATTACGTTGGTAAATAGGGAAGCAGATGTCTATTGGAAAGCAATTTGCTGTACCAATCTTGGAGAATGTGGGTCTGACAGGCTGACTAAATCAGAGCTGACTTCCAGTGTGACTCTTGTTGATACAAGTGTCATCCACATGACTCACCCCTGTACTCACAGTGGGGCCTACATGAATGGCCTACAATCCCTAGATAATACCATTGGATACGCATTGGCCCACTCAAAACATTTGAGAAACTGAAATCCCACTCATGGAACAAGAGAAATGATTGGCCAATGCATCACACCTTGCTATGCGTTCAACACACACGAGTCCATAACCAACAAACACAACACATAACAGACATGTCAACACTTACTGGAGTGGTCGGGGTCCTCAAATGTCGCCACCTCTCCCACAGTGTAGGGTGCCGGTCCACCAGTAAGGTATGGAAGGAAGAAATGTGCTCAAAATCTGTGCACAGTGCAACAATTTCATAAACATATACAATGTGTATGCTGAATAAGGAAATGGCAGCCATTCAGACACGATGGTACTGCATCTGATATATCACGGTCAACTTGTACATAGCATGGATCTCCTGTGACCGTTACACACATATCTGCACACATACATTGGTCCTAACTATCATGTGGTTCCAAACATGCCCCGTAATTGGTGAGCAGAAACAAATATGGAGTGTAATTGTCTCATCATGTGCATCCAAGAGAGACATCCAAAGCCTGGTTACTTGAGGACTGCATTACCAGTCAAACATGCCTTGTGGCCATGACACATTAATGACACATAGGTACAATGTACAGATGGAGGGGCAGGAACTTCTGTAAGCTCCCCTGCTGTTAAATTTGATTCAACTGATGTGGCCCAGCTCTGGTGATTTGCACCAACCATGGAGATGTGAAGCCATGTGCATACACTTGGACTGCCATCCATATTAGGAATGTGGCACAACTAACTCCAACAAACATTCTAAAATGTTAGCTGAGGGCACCTTACACCTTTTCACAATGTTTTCAAATCCAGATCTGACATGTATCCAAAAAGATCAAGGAACACATTAATCCCAAACATTCATAGTACTTCCGTGAACGCTTTCCTTCCACACTTACCAGACTCACATGAGACATATGTCTGAGCCACTTTGCTGTTATCAATTGACGTGAAGGCAGCACTCATTTTCAGCATCATATAGTGATTCTAAAGTCAGTCTAGCTATTGCGTCAACAAAGTTAGCCAATATGTTGATACATCTTTACTTCTCTGTCAATAGTACCCTATACAGACATGATTGGCTCCTATTTTGTTTGGTTGTCTGACAAAAAGGCCGCACCAATTTACTTCATGGAAAAGTATCCTGTAAGTTTGCTGAGCACGTGCTACCTGACAGCTAGCAATTGTGATCCTTGCCATAGTGCATCAGTTATCCCTGTATGTTTCCCCAGCATTACACACAGTCAGCAAGTTAGCTGGCAGACATAGTACAAATCCTCTTATGTCACTACAGAGCATTTAATTGTGCACATTTACATGATTAGTACTCACCAACAGTGCCACCAATCACGATTCCCAGGTGGTCCAAGAGATCCTGCTCCCTGGTGATGAGGTCAGCCCACCGGTGCTTCAGCTGGTGGTCACTCCTCTGGCTGGCATACACACGCTGCAGGTGATGCAGCACCTTTCCCCACCAGATTCTGCGCGCCTCTGTTGGATACCCCTGTATCACCCTTCCCCCTGCCTGGATCATGAGTGACAAGAAATGGCACACAAGCCATATGAACCCCCCCAACTCCTTTTCACCCATCCTGCCAAGACGTGGCCTACCAGACATACTGGAAAAGTGAAAGGGAATAGGGGTAAAAGAAATAGAAAGCGGAAAAGGAGGAAAGTAGGGGTACAAATACAGATGAAAAGTAAACTTAACCACTAAAAGAGCCCAACTAATCCCAAACTAACACTACCCACAACAGACGCCCACAAACAACAAAAATACAAGATAAATGGACAAATGTAGACAAAACACAGTAGTACAGTATACACCAACAATATTTATTTCACAAATGGATGTTACAGATAGCACACAGGACAAAAAAGCACAAAATCTCAGGACACCACTCTATACACAGCCACACAGACTAGAAGGATCATAGACTGCAAAGTGAAAGTACACCCACTGTACATGATCTGTAAACAGGATATCCTATTACATCACTTCCTGTATGAAATGTCCCACCTTTTTCGCGTTATGCATCATTTTTTGTCTACCAAAACTGTATTTGCGTCATTTTTTTGGACGCACAGGTGTGAAAATTAGCCCGCATCCACATAATAGTACATGGCCTGTACAAATATCTGGATGAGGGCAAATTTTCACTCCTGTGCATCAAAAAAAATGACGCAAATACAATTTTGGTAGACAAAAAATGACGCATGACGCTTGGAACGTCAACATTTCAGTGCATTAACAGTTTTTTCTGTTTTTTTGTTATGTTACATTTGGGACACATCAGAGATAGGCTGATTGAAGACACTATGGTGTTGATGGTGTATGTTCACATGTGTGACATCATACTGCAGCGGACCATGATCCGCTACTCCCTTCACAGTATTTTTACGGTTGGCTGACGCAATAGTTGGTCATAAGTGTGTTGCACAAATTGTGCATGTTTGGCATAAAGAGAGGATAGCAATGTGATGCACATATGTACAATACCTAAATTCCTTTGGCTCAAAGTGTGTGCTTTGGCAAATAATGTATTTGTTGACCAAGTGTGTGTTTATCACATGAAGCATAATTGCACATATGCTTGTATGAATGTGATGTCCATGAGTCCAATCCTTAGATGCAAGTCATTGTGGAAATGAGAAAGGGCATGTGTTAGTCATACATGTAGCAACATTCATAATGTGGACTTCCAAGATTTAGGGTAACGTAGACACCACATGTGACATAGCATGCACCAGATAGATGGCAGACGCTTGTTCATGTCAATGGTCCACATTTTCAACATCCTATGTCCTAGAGTATTGGTAACAGCTTCCTAGGCACTAGTTGGTGAATCCTACAGTTGAGTCATACACATGCATTGAGGAAGTGGGTACCACGTTGTTTGCACAGACAGACAAGGGTGAATCTCAAATGTATGATGACACCACAGTTGAGGCCATAGAAGTGAGCCCCAACTATCAAGTGGCTGTGGTGGACCAGCATACAAGACAGCACGTGTCCACATATTTCCAGTGATCAATTGCACATGGGTGTCTTGTTCATGTGTGTGGTCCAATTATGATCCTGTATATTGTTTGGGGTGTAATTTGTCACAGTTCGGTCCAGGACTCATCATGAGTCAGTGGCAGCTATTCCTGTATCTACTGAGTATCCTTGGTTGATCAATGTTAGTAAAGTGGTTGTGGACATAAGAACCGACATGGGGATGGTCCCACCCTGTCACTAAAGACGTGTAATGAGACATTCAACAGGGCAACCTTGGTGTGCTGAGTGAGGTAATGTCTCAGGTGTCATGTTCTGGCAGGTGTCATTACAACATTTGTATACAAGTTAGCCTCTGCAATTCCCACTGCATCTGGGAACATCATAGCCTTTGTGCTGATTATTCTCGCAGCTATTCACCACACATGGCCCATCAATATGTTGTGAGCACTGTGATTCTGTGTGTGAACGGTCATGGTCCTGACATGTGTTTATTTTTCATGGACATTATCAGAGGTTGCTGGTTGTGCTGAAAGCCCCATACCCAATCCCTGCCTACGGCCCTGGGACACTGTCACACTTTGTCATTCATGCATAAATGAGACCCAGACAAGGTATGGGCCATGAATTTTGCTTTTCCCAGAGGATTTCACTCAAATGGTACAGTTAAAAGGCAGATGATGCTATACAATGTATTTGGGTATGCATTGAAG
Organism: Pleurodeles waltl; assembly: GCF_031143425.1. Taxonomy (NCBI): domain Eukaryota; kingdom Metazoa; phylum Chordata; class Amphibia; order Caudata; family Salamandridae; genus Pleurodeles; species Pleurodeles waltl. The sequence continues at coordinate 504,346,588 of NC_090447.1, forward strand.
AAGCCCATGCCCAATACCCCCTGATGAATTAGAGGTTTGCTAACGAAAGTGTGATACATATGTAGACACAGGGATACTTTAGTGTGACGCACAGACAGATGCCAGTCAGGCTGACAGAATGCAGGGTGATTCAGGATCCAGCAGTTAGACAAGTTACATAATCAGTGGTCTGACTCAGACTGTTTGGAGGACAAACTAGACAGTTGACATGTCAAACTGTGTATGTCCTGTGTTTTTGAAGGTGACAAATGAACCCAAGGGCTGTGTTACACAGCTTAATTAGTATCAACGCTTAACGTTGTAATTGACTAAATGGCAACTCCTATGCTGCTCCAGGCTTCAGCAGGGGAAGTGCTTTTTGAAATGGGCAGTGTGCATGGAGGTGAACACAGGTGTGGGCTGCATCTGTTTCTCACCAGTCCTGTAGGTGAGACTTGCATTCTAAGGGTCAACAGACATTTTCACATGGGAAGCAATCTACAGGTGCTAACAGGGCTTTGAAACTAGAAGACAGTGTATAAATTAACCTGACGTCCATGCAGTCAGATGTTCTATGACAATGGCATACCATAGGAAAGGGTGTAGCACACTGGATTGCTAATGTTGGTCTGTGTGTGTAGAGGAGGGAATATCAGGGTACACATCTTAGTATTCCAGGGACCTCTTCCGACAGGTGGGTTGCGACCAGGTGCATGGGTGTGTCAGGAGTTAGGAAATGGGCTGAGATGTACATGGAATGTCATGTGTGCATTGCTGCTCATATGTGTGGCACTTGCACAATCTATGTTCTGCTTCTATGGAACTCTGGTCACAGATAGTCCTTGCAAATATTGGATGCAGTTGGACTTACTGCTGTCAAGGGTCTGGTCAGACATTCCTGTTACTGATGCAAAAACACATAGACTGCCTCATTTATGAGGCTTGTTTTCCCCTTATTGAGTGATGGCGCCTTAATTGTGTGCCATATGCTGCGTTGCACCTTGATTTCAACATGTATGTGTGAAATAGGTGTGGTCCTCTGCTATTGGCCTTCAAAGGAGAAATGTACATGATATATGTCATTAACAGTGTGTGTGTATGTGACCATTGTATGTTAGGCATCACATTAGCTCTGAGATGGTCAGTGTCCTAATCAGTATCTCAGCAATGCTCCATGAGGCAACACTCTTATTCTGATAGGTAGAGATGAAGGTGTGCAAAAATGAATAGCCAGACCATGATATGGTGATTATTATAGGTGTTTATTTAAATGAGTTAACCAAAGTGGTGAAGGTGATTATATTTAAAAGAAATTGTTGATGATATGTTGCCGATTGCGTATACCAGCGGCCGTGTTCTGTAGTTCCTCCTCATGTTGCAGGCCAGCATCCTCCTCTTCCTCCTCTTCGGGCATGTGTGGCTCTGGTTCCAGGAGGGGAATGTCCCTTTTAATGCAAATGTTGTGCAATATTGCACATGTTAGGATGATCTTACAGACCTACTCCGGCAAATATAGGAGGCTACCACCAGTGATGTCGAGGCACCGGAACCTTGACTTGAGGATGCCAAAGGTCCTCTCGACTATGCTGTGTGTCCTCCTATGTACGTTGTTGTAGGCATGCTTTGCAGCAGTACTTTTGGTTGCCAAATGGTGTCATAATCCATGGCTGGATGCCATAACCCTGATCAGCTGCAAGAGAAAATGAATGGGATCATGTTGATGTAGCTGGCCCTATTGATGTGACCCTCCGTGGCAGTAGTTGCCTTGTGTTGTCTGTGACTCTTTTGTGTTATAATGTAGCATCCTAGGCTTGTAGGATGTACCATCTACTTTGTGTTGTTTCCTTGGCTGAACGAGTGTTTGTCTGCTAACCGTTTGTCAGCAGTATGTTTTGGGATTTGCAGTACAATGTGCCCTCCCTAGCATTGTTACTTGTGACACAGGTATCCGTGTGTCTTCACTGGGGGTGAGATGATAGTTACGTACACAGGTTAAAATTGACAGTGTTGTTAACAAGTTCATATCAATGTACCCTGGACATCCCATACCTTTAGACTTATGCAATGGATTAATTTAAACGTCATTGGGACACTTACATTTTGCAAGGTGACATTTAGGAAACCCACTCCACATGTTGTGATCTTTGACGTCTTAACATTAGGCTGTACAGTAATTTCAGATGTGTGACAGGTTCAATGGTGACCTAAGAAACATGGCTAGCGATGTCACGACCTCAGTGTGTTCCTGTTCACATGTTGCTGTTGTGGTGTATGTGTTGTGTGTCCTAGAGGGTTGCTGTGCAGTGTGTATATAAGTAGGTTTTTGTACTCACCAACAAGTAGTCCATTGCCATACCGTCCATCCTGTAAGTGTTCATTGATGGTGCAGTGACGGAAGATGAATGAGTCATGTACACTCCCAGGATATTTAGCCATTATGTTGGTGATCAATCCCTGGTGATCGACAGTGGCCTGCACATTGATGGAATGTGTGTGCTTCCTGTTGTGGTAGAGGTGTTCAGTTGCAGCAGGTGGCACAAGGCGTACATGTGTGCAGTCGATTGCACCAAGGACATGTGGGAAGTCACTGATGAGGTAGAACCCCTGTTTTGTTTCCTGCTGCTTCTGCAGTGTGTTAGGGAAGCAGATGTGGCGGGGTGTCAGTCGAATGATGGCATCCAGTACTTTGGGCAAAAAGGTGGAGAATGATGGTTGTGATATTCCGGCAACCAGGGCACCAGTTGTTTGAAAAGAGCCACTTGCCAGCATATGAAATACGGCAAGCAGCTTGGTTTCTATTGGGATGGTGATCAGCAAAGTGGGGGCCAACTGCGGTTCAATGTTGCGCAGAAGCTGCTGAATGGCCTGCCAGTTCAACCTGTACCTCTGGATGATGTTGTGTTCCCTGAGGCCCTGAAGGGTTGTTGTGGGGCAGAATATCCTCTCCTGCCTTCTGCGCTGCCTTTGGGGTCCCTGCTGGTGTTGTTGTAGCTGCTGCTGTTGCTGCTGGATTAGAATCACCTCCATGTCTCCCTGTTGCTGCTCTGCTGCTCTGCTGCCCTGTTGTTGCTTCTGTGTGTTCTGATTAAATACAGGTGTGTTTGCCCCATTTTAATGCCTTCCCTGACCCAGGCGTTAATTTTTTACGCAAATCGGGCTGTGCGTCATTTTCCGGCTCCGCCTACCGGCCGTGCGTCATTTTTGCCCAAAAGCATAGATACGACGCACGGGCGTTTAAATCATTTTTTGGACGGGAATGCCTACCTTGCATATGATTAATGCACAGCGGGTTGCCACATCCAAAAAATGAAGCACACAGTGTAATTTTGTTATCCGCGGGCTCGGGCGGCAAAGTTTAAATACGGGGCAACGTTTGCGATGAATGTGCGTCAATATTTTTGATGTACATTCGGCGCAGACGGAGTATAAATATGCCCCAATGTTTTTGGCCCCAGGACACTTCCTGGCTGAAGTGGTGCAGGCAATCAGATCTCATTTTGAAATCTGTCAGATCTGCGTGCCCTCTGTGTCCCTTGATATCTAAAAATCTTTTTTGTTTAATCACTCCAGAACTACTGAATGGTTTTATATTGAATCAGAAAAAGTGATCTTTTTGCACCAAAATCTAGCTGTCTACCAAATTTGTTGTATTAATGTTCAGAGGTTCAGGCTTTAGTTGTGTTCAAAATCCTGATGGAAAACTGCATGGGGAAAATGCTCTGGGCCTGATTTAGAACTTGGCAGAATCTCTACCACAAGAGTGATGGATGCCCTGACCACCAAATTCTAAATTACATTAGATATAATGACATTTACATTTTGGCGGACAGAGACATCCATCACTGTTGTGAGAGAGTAGCCCGCCAGCCACGTTTTAAATCACGCCCTCTGTCTATAGAAATTTGGTTGTAACTATAACTACCTAATGGCGACTGTCAGTAGGTTTTTTATATATATATATAAGTTACTTACTGGCAGTCACCAGTAGGTAGTTAGGATCATGTTTCCATAGAATTCTTTTTTTTTTTTTTACTTACCTGTGTTTTTGGCACCGTTTGATGAATCTTCACAAACTTTTCCAAAAGAAGTACCCCAGTGATTCTTCTTGTGCATGGAAAGTTTCAGGATGATCAGTTAATCGGGGGCCAAGAAAAAGGGGGGGCATCAAAAAAGTTGTGTTTCCCATGTTAATTCCTATAGAACCTTTAGACACGACTACAGCCTGAACCACTGTATGGAATTACACCAAATTTCGCAGAAAGCTAGCTACAAATTTGTATATTTCTGACCACAAATATATCGCAAATATTCACGGATTTTCGTAAATGTGCACCAGAAGAGAAGCACTGTAATTGGCTGGCCAAAACCTGACTGGAAAGTTGTGGCTGCCATTTTATGTTATGGAAGAGAGTCCTCAGGGCTGAAAATAGAAATGCTAAGTGGTATAAGGAGTCAGGGTGGAGGTACCTTGACCCCAGGAATGTGATATAGGGGTGTTTTAGGGTCAAATTATGGGATTCAAATTTTCTTTACTATGCACTATATTAGCAAACATTCCCGAACATCCTCGAATATCCTTGAATATTCAAGGATATTTAAGGATATAAAAGAATATTCAAGAATGTGTAAAAATATATATTTTTAAAACATTCATACACTAATCCCTTCACTCATACATGCACTCAGAGACTCATGCGCTCACTCACAATCACTTAGATACTCATGTACCCACTCAGACCCATTCATACACTCATTCACCCACTTTCAGACCCACTCAGACACTCACACACCACTCACAGACCTACTGACAGAGATAGGCCTTGTGGCAAACTCCCGGTGCACACGTGCAAAGTTATAGGGGTTGGCTGCAGGGCCCGGCCACAGGCCAGGCCCTGCAGCCAACCTCTCCACATACAGCCTTCGCCCTTGCATGTCGGTGGTTGGATTAACATATAGGTGGTCATTACAACCCTGGCGGTCGGTGTTAAAGAGGCGGTAGGACCGCCAACAGGCCGGCGGTAAACAAATTGCAACTGCCCCCTCCAGAACCAGTGGAGAGATCCATCCACTACCTCTCTCCTTAGCAGGATGAAGCACTCTGGGCACCATGCCCCCTCCAGAACCAGTGGAGACTGTCTTCCACTACCTCTGTCCTTAGCAGGATGAAGCACTCTGGGCACCATGCCCCCTCCAGAATCAGTGGAGAGATCCATCCACTACCTCTGTCCTTAGCAGGATGAAGCACTCTGGGCACCATGCCCCCTCCAGAACCAGTGGAGGCTGTCATCCACTACCTCCGTCCTTAGCAGGATGAAGAACTCTGGGCACCATGCCCCCTCCAGAACCAGTGGAGACTGTCATCCACTACCTCTGTCCTTAGCAGGATGAATCACTCTGGGTACCATGCCCCCTCCAGAACCAGTGGAGACTGTTATCCACTTGGGAGACTGTGGCTTTGCACTCCCCAGGATTGAACAGTGGGCAACCCACCCACTGTAGAGACTTGAGAGACTGTGGCTTTGCACTCCCTAGGATTGAACAGTGGGCATGTGGCCCTCTCGTGGATTTGGCGTTGTGCACTCAACCGGCTGAGGTGCCCCCCCTTTCCCTCCCCCTGAGGTGCCTGTTTTCTTACTCTGTGATGCCCCTGCAGTGTTCTCTCCATCATGGTCGGGGATACCGTGTGGGCCCAGTGTTCCACTGACTTAATTGGAGAAATACCTGGACTACTATGCTTGGTGTATATTTTGTTAATGGTGTATATATATATTTTTGCATACTTGATTTTAATATATTTCTATGTTTACACTCATTTCCTTTTGTCTTTGCATTCTTCCGGGGGGGGGTGTAACTATCATGTATTAATATGTATTAGTGTGTGTGTTGTAGTGGTTGAGGGTGGGGGTGGGGGTGGGGGTGTTGCGTGTGTGTGTCCCTGTTTTTTCCCTCCCCATCCCCTGTGTCATTGGTGCAGTACTCACCATGGTCTTCGCCGCCGGCGTTCGTGCTCCTGGTAGAGGAGCAGGAAGACTATCACAGGGAGAATTTGGAGTTCCGGCTCCATGGTGTCCTAGTTCCTCGTGGGGTGTGTAGAGATGAGCGTTTTCCCTTTGGAATCCTGTTTCCGCCGTGTTTTTATCCACAATGAATCCGCCCCTGAAAAGGTGGTGGATTGGCCTGTTGTGATACTGTGGGCGGTACTTTGTCCTCCGCCTGTCTGTTGGCGGTGTCCGCCGCGCTGTTTGTTTGTACCGCCATGGCGGTCGGAGTGTTAAAGTGGCTGTCTTTGTTGGGGGTTTCCGCCACGGTCATAATTGCAAATTTTTTACCGCCGTCTTGTTGGTGGTCTTACCGCTGCTTTAACACGGACCGTCAGGGTTGTAATGACCACCCTTGTCCCTATCTAGCTCGGCGTGGATTGCACTGTGCTCATCCCGTGATTAAAATCGTTTTGCTACATAAATGGACAGTTTATTTAGAGCAAATCTAGAGTGTCCTTGGTATTGCTGGGTGCTCCTTACTGGAGCTGCTCTCCACCTGAACTTGGGAACTACCCAGAGTTCTCTCTTCTTTTTTACATATATATATATATATATATATATATATATATATATATATATATGTGTAACCTACTGTTGGTTGCCAGTAGGTAGTTATATTTCAGACCTAGCTATATCTTTGGCACGTTCAACAAATCTTCAGAAAATTTTCAAAAAAATGTGTCAAGTTGGGTCTTGTTGTACATGGAAACGTTTGTGATGATCCATCAAGTGAGGGCCAAGAAAAGGGGGGGGGTTTCCCATGTTAATTCCGATAGACTCTTTTGATACGCCTCCAGTTAAACCGCTGGTCAGAACTGCACCAAATTTAGCAAAAAGGTAGCCTTTTGGTTAGCAGAGCATGCTTTCGTCACTTGGTGTGAATTTGTTCAGTAGTTTTTGAGATACTGAAGGGAGAAGAAATTTGTATATCTAAGGCCGCGGATCGAGGGAGATCTCCCACTGAGATCTGATTGGCAGCCAACACTTCAAACAAGAAGGGTTGACAGCCATTTTGGGGCTTGAAAAACTTTCATGCTCACATCAGCTGCTGTCTGGAGTGATCCATCCAGGGGAGGCCGAAAACAAGTGGGTTCCCAAAACTCATTTTCCCTGTTCATTTTTCCTTAGGGATTTTGAACAGCAATAGTGCCAAAACCACTGGATGGAATTGCACTAAACTTGGCAGAAAGGTAGATCTTGGTCCGGAAAGAGTCCTTTTTGTACTTTGCTGTGAATTTCGTTTTTTAGAAATTTAAGAAAATCCAAATTTGTATCTATAGGAACGCGAAGGATTTGCAGCCCCTCCTTGATCTTGTGCTGAGATCTGATTGGCTAACAACACTTGAACAAGGAAGTGTTGTCACCCATGTTTGGACTCTGCTTGAGCCGAGTCCCAGAGAAAACGGAAAAAAGGGAAAGGGTCCAGGGTACAAACATACTGATCCCTTAGCTATGGGGCTGGGGTCCCAAGGGACCCCCCAGGGCGAAAAAACACTTTAAAAAAATTTACTGTGAGAGTTGTGGTGCATCTCCGGATACACCATAAATTTTTTAAAAAACTGAAGCACAGACTCCCGCGCTTTGTCGTTTTTAAACCCCAGGTCCCAGGGACATTCTTATGATAATGCTGCAGCGGCTACCCATCCCCATCCCGCTGCCCTGGGGATCATCACCTCCCTGAGGCAATTATAAAGATTAAAGTAAGGAGGCCATGAGGCCTCCTTGCAGCCATGGAGACCATCCACTCCCTTGGGCCATATTTGAATTATGTAGGGGGCACCAGCCCCCCACAGCCTGAGGACCACCACCTTCCAGGGGCTATAATAATAAAGTGAAGGAGGTCTGCTCCAGACCCCCATAGCCCCAGGGATCACCTTGTGAAGACCACCACCCCCAGGGCCAGCACCTGCTATGTCCCAGCGTGCCAACCCTGAGTGACATAGCTGTTTGCTGTGGCTTGGCTGCAGCTTTGACCACTACAGCCACATCACAGCAAATACTCAGCTTTTTGTAAAACAGGTCCTGCTGTCAAAAAGCAGAATTTTCATCTCTCTTCACAGATATGGGTGCAGGGAACAGAGATGACAGGATTGGTCCTGCAACCTGGCAGCTGCTGTTAAAATCAGCTGCCTGCTTGCTGGAGCAGGGTGCAGGCTGGGGAGGCCCTGAGGCTCCCCTGCAGTCCCAGATAGCCCAGAACGACATATTACAAAATAAATAAAAAAGTATAGTCAGGAACCACTGATCAGAATTTTACATATACTGTATGTATATACATATATGTATATATATATATATATATATATATATATATATATATATATATATATACAATACCTGAACAGCTCAAGTGTGAATGTCACAGATCTACACACTAAGCATTAAGGGTTCGAGACCAGGTATGTTTCGAGTCATTTCTCTCCTTTATTATTTTAACTACAAATGTTTAAGACACACTGAAAGATGATATTACTCTTTTAAATGACAAATACATTTTCTTTTCAATTTGTGCAGAACTATCTCATTCTAGAGGGCATATTTATACTTTTTGGTGCAAAACTGCTTCAATGCATTTTTGCATTAAAAGGTTTTGCACTGGCTTGCACCATTCTTGAGCGCCAGCCAGGCACCATAGTAAAGAATGGTGCAAAATGGCGCAAAGGGTAGGCTAGCGTATAAAAATTATATTAGCCGGGAGGGGGTGGCGGTATAGGAGAAGAGGGTTTTGCACCAAAAAATGACATTAGGCAGGTCAGAGTAACAAAAAAGGATGACTCTAACCAGCCTAGCATAATTTTGTGATGCAAAACCATCCATACCACATGACTCCTGCCTTAGAAAAGACAGGAGTCATGCCCACCACCTCAATTGCCAGCACAGGGGAATGGCCATTGCACCTAGTGTAATGTAGGGGGCCCATTTCAGGCACTTCAATTGCACTTTAAAAAAAAATACTTACCTGTACTTACCTATACTTACCTGGGATGGGGTCCCCATCATCTGTTGTCCCTCTGGTGTGGGTGGGGGTGTCCCTGAGGCCTGGGGAGGGCACCTGTTGGCATATTCTCTGCAAAGCAAGCTTTATACCATTATTTTACCCCTCCTCCCCCTGTGCGTGATTTTAGGATAAATATGGCACTAAGCACATAGAGTCATTTTTTGCAGGGGAACACCTACCTTGCATCTCATTAATGCAAGGTAGGTTTCCACATCCAAAAAATTACTTTAACTCCATAACTTTGGTGCTAGACAGGTCTAGCAGCAAAGTATAAATATTGAGTTAGTTTTGCACTGAATTTGCGTAAAAAAAGACACATATTCGGCACAAAACACGTATAAGTATGCCCCTAAGTATGTCATACATCAAAGCCTAAAAACCTCTCTCTCACTCTCACTCTCTTTCACTCTCTCTCTCAATCTCTTTCTCCCATTCACACACCCACTCACAGACCCACTCAAACACTCATGCACCCACTCACAAACCCACTCAGACCCTTGTTCACCCACTCACATCCCCACTCAGTTCCTCACTCACCCACTCACACACCCACTCAGGCACTTATGCACCGACTCAGAGATATCAAGTAACTATAACGCATGCTCTAAGGTAACAATAATAATAACATGCCCTAAGGTAACTATAACTCGCACCCTCCCCATGCACTGCTAATTACCCCACAAATTATGGCACTCATGCCATCTTTCATAACATCATAGATAATACCAATGCAATATTTGCAGTTAAATGCTTGACAAAAAAACAGTGCATGGCGAGGTGCGAGCTAAAGTTACCTTAGGGCATGTGTTATAGTTACTTGAGGTAACTCTAACTATAAATGGTGAATTTCTGTGGTTTTGTATGCTTAAAATGTGAGCCTAATTTTAACGTTCCTGTAACCTTTGTTTTTCTTTTACCTTACAGTTATTGAATTACCATACATTAATCCAACCATTGTGGGAACCCCTATAAGCACCCAATCTTGCTGCATGCACAGCCTTCACTCGTGTGCAGAGGAGGTAGCTGCAAGACATGGCCTGCAGCCAGACCCTGCAGTGAACAACCCCTAAGCACCCAAACCCATGCTGTGCACAGCCCTTTGGCTGTGTGCAGCAGGTGTTGGCCAAGGCTTCTCTGGGTGTGAGAATAGGTGTGAGAGGGTGTGTCTGAGGGTGAGAGTGGCTGTCAGATTGCCTGTCTGGGTGTAAGAGTCCATCCATCAGTGTTTTAGTGGGTGCAAGAGTGTGTGCGTGGGTCAGTGAGTGGATGCCTGAGGGTTTCAGTGGGTCTGTGAGTGAGTGCGTGTCTGAGTTATGGGTTTCTTTTTCTTTTTAGAACTTTATGGGCCGCGAGGGGTTCCCCCCAAACCCGATACATTTATTTAGTTATTTATATATTTATTTAATCACAATTTTTAATACAAAGCCCTTACAGGCTACCTAGCACTGCGGTGACATTGCTTCAGCAAGCACAGAGTTGCTTTGACAAAAGCTCTGTGCCTGCTGAAGCATTTCATCTCCAGCCTCTGCACATGTGAAAGCTTCAGGTTTTGACAGGGGTACCTGCTTTACAAAACCTGAAGTGTTTGCTGAGAGCTGCAGCCAAGCCACAGAAAACAGCTATGTCCCAGGAGTGGGCACCCCAGGACATAGCAGGAGCAGGTTCTGGGGGGTGGCAGTCACCATGGGAATCTGTGGGTTCAAGAGGTGGGAGCACTGCCCCCCTCCATGCCCCAGGGAGGTGGTGGTTTTCCAGGACTTGGGGGTCCCAAAGGTACCCCCTTTCTTTTATTTAAGATTTGCCCCAAAGGGTGGTGGTCTCTGGGGCGTGGAGACTCACTCAAAATACATTACAGCCCCAGGTACAGATAGTCCCCATGGCACAGGGCCGTGTGGCCCCCAGCTCAAAATTTAGTGCAAGCCCGGGGTGGGGTGGTCCCTGTGGCACTGCGGTCCATAGGCCCCCTGATTTAAGTGCATTTATCACCCCAGGGAGGTGGTGGGTGGGCATGCAGCTCCCCGCATACAACTCATAAGCCCCTGGGAGGTGGCCGTCTCTAGAGCAGTGGGAGGGGTCAAGAGGAAATCCCGCTCTTTCATAGAAAAGACCCCAGTACTTGGCCCACCCAGGGCATTATAGTAACAAAGAGTGGAATCCCGCACTTTATTTTTTGTTGTTGATTTTATCGCAGATCCACGGATCTACCAGGACTCCGTCCATACAATAAAAAATGTAATTCTTTTTAGCCCTGGGGGTCCCTTTGTGACCCTACCGCCAGGGCTAGGGAGTCAGGGTGTTCGTACTCTGGCCCCTTTTCTTTTTTTGTAACTTTTTTTTGGGGACATGGCTTCAGCTGTGTCCCATGTGGGCTGTCAACACTTCCACGGCTTCTGTTATTGAAGTGTTATCAGCCAATCAGATGTCTGCACGAGATCTGGAGGGGTCGCAAATCCTTTGTGTGCCTAGATATACAAATTATTATTTTCTTTAATTTCTCTAAAATTCCTAACAGGAATTACACCAAAACATAAAAATGCACTCTCTCTTGCCAGAACCTACCTTTCTACCAAATTACATCCAGTAGTTATTAAAATATCGCTGCTCAAAATCCATATGAAAGAATTAATGGAGAAAACGTGTTTTGGGAACCCCCCCTTTTTCTTGGCCCCCCAGACGGATCATGACAACATTTTCCAGACAGCAGCTGACAAGACTGGCAAATTTTTTCAGAAAGTTCCATGAAGATTTGTCAAGTGGCACGAAAGATATAGGCAAGTAAAAAAATGTTTTTTACATAGAAACAAAGTCCTAACTATAACTACCTAGTGGCAACCACCGCTAGGTAATAAATATATATATATATATATATATATATATATATATTATTTTTTTTTAAACAAAGAAATGATTTCCGCGCACTCCGCTCAGCCACATAATATTTTTGTAAGGATTTTTAAGGATAACCAAGAAGAAGACTGCAAAGTCGAAACACGTTTTTTTCTGCACCGAATAAATCCTTAAAAAATATTCATTGGCTGTGCGGAGTGCTCGGCAATCATTTCTTTGTTTTCAATAGTTTATTGAGGGTTCGGCCAGCTCTCCTGCCTCGCACCAGCTGATGTGCGCGTCGGTTTCTTTGGCGTGCTTTGTTCTGAAATATATATATATATATTTACATATCTTTGGAACAATGACTGTGGCCACGGCCCCATGTGCCCTCCGGTGCAGTCCAGTGCACCTGTCTACCACAGTGGGAAGAAAAAATTGAATATATGTTTGACTTTATTGTTTGACGAGGCTTTGCAGCAACCACCGACATGTCAATGATACTTCTTTACTAAATGGTAACCTTGTCCTACCCTCTGTAACTGTTGTCTGCTAATCGGGTCTGCGACATCATAGAAAAAATCACAATCTCTCATTACCAAGATTAGCTTCAGCATTAAGGAGAATACTTATAGTGCCACAGAGCTACCTTGCGCCACATTAAAGTTATTGTTTTTCGGTGTTAATGTGGCCCAACGAGGCTGAAACCCTGCGCTTTATTTACAGGGTGGCACACTGCATACATTGCGCCACCCTGTAACCCTTTGCGCTACATTGGGCTGCGCCAGGCATAATTTATGCACAGGGGGCACTCCCCCTATTATGGGGGATTGAAAAATGGCATATGGAATTCTATGACATTTCCTTACCCCATTTTGTACGGCACTTATAACGCCTAATCAAGAGCAGGCGATAAAAGGGGCCTTCCATTCTTTAGAATGGGGCCCCAATATTTTGCTGCTACTCCTGCAGAGTTCATTAATAGCGTCATAAATAAGTACGCTATATCCCCCTATCCTGCATCATGGTGCACCGTATTTTAAATACGGGGCACACATGGTGGTGGTAGGGGGGTGCTAAGGGGTGCAGGGAAAGTGGCTTGCACTTGGTGCAGCATCACTATCCATAAATCTAAGTTCCTAACTTCTTACTTGAATAGGTTAAGCAGCATCTGCTGCCTCTCTCAATCTTCCTAAATCTTATTGCAGAGTTTACCAAAGGTCCTTCTTAATGCTGGTGGTAGTGGGCTTGTGCTAACAGGAAGGACATTACAAAATTAGGTCTAACCCATTCTAAAGGATGTGTATGAGGAAAAGTCCTAACTTTAGGATTATTCAGAAGGATTATCCATCGCAAGCAACTAGACCTAAGGATAACACCCAGTTAGTGGACAATCCAAAAGTGGGACCACCATGCCAAAAAAGTCAAACATACAACAACTACAAAGCAACCTAGAGAGCTTATATTTTATTTATTAAAATAATAAAAACAAACTTACAAAAACCTCAAGTCAGAACTCAGGAGAAGATGACTTCTTTTTGCATAGCTTTGTAAGCAACACAGGGCCAGATTCACAAAGGTAAAGGTACACTTTTGGTGTTAATCTATTTTTGCAGTTTACATATACACATTTTCCACCAGTAACTTTATGAGTAGTAAGTCTGCAAGTAGTAACTCCTATTATTTTAAAAGGAGTTATTACTAGCTAGTTACAATTTGTAAAGTTACTACTCGTAAAGTTACAGGTAGTACAGTTAAACTGCAAGAGTGAACAGGTCATAATGCACACTAGTACTTCCTATCCGTGGATTGAAATTGTACTAAGACCCTGCACTATGATGATGTTCCTTTAATGCCTGGGTGAGTAGGACAGCGACAGGGACAGCCCTGCTAACCTATAACCTGGGGCAGTTAAACAATGTAGTAACAACAATTGCTCCAGAAGAAAATATTAAAGCATAACATAAACAAACACCACATATAAGAATGAAACAGTGCCAAAACACAGAAATGTGCAGAAAAAAATCAAAATTTTTATCTAATAATATTATGCAAGCACACAATACCGGCTCCCCACTTTACACTAGACAAGCATATAAAGGCAATATACACTATAAACAAAGAAACAAAGGCAGAAGGTGTCAAAATCAATTAATTGGTCCACTAATAGTAGAACCTAACACAGGCAATGTTTTATCCTAATCTACCAATGAGGCATTTTGACCCTTATGGTTTAATGGGTCATCATCAGGACAAACAAAATTGAAGCACAAAAACCAAGAATCTAAATACAAAAATAGTAATAAAGTCAAAGTATCAACACAAAAGATAGGCCCGTATTTATACTCCGTTTGCGCCGAATTAGCGTCGTTTTTTTCGACGCAAATTCGGCGCAAAACTAACGCCATATTTATACTTTGGCGTTAGACGCGTCTAGCGCCAAAGTATGGGCAAATAGCGTCATTTTTTTGCGTGAACGCCTTCCTTGCGTTAATGAGATGCAAGGAAGGCGTTCCCGTCTAAAAAAATGACGGCGACGCAAATGCGTCGTATTTATACTCCTGGGCAAAAATCACGCCCGGGAGTGGGCGGGGCAAAAAACCCCGCATTTGCGCCACTTTTTAACGCCTGGGTCAGGGTAGGCGTTAAGGGGGCTGTGGGCTCAAAATGAGCCCACAGGTGCCCTCCCATGCCCCCAGGGACCCCCCCTGCCACCCTTGCCCACCCCAGGAGGACACCCAAAGATGGAGGGACCCATCCCAGGGACATTCAGGTAAGTTCAGGTAAGTATAATTTTTTATTTTTTTTAATTTCTTTTGGTGGCATAGGGGGGCCTTATTTGTGCCCCCCTACATGCCACTATGCCCAATGACCATGCCCAGGGGACATAAGTCCCCTGGGCATGGCCATTGGGCAAGGGGGCATGACTCCTGTCTTTACTAAGACAGGAGTCATTTAAATGGCGTCTGGGCGTCGAAAAAATGGCGCAAATCGGGTTGAGGCGATTTTTTTGCCTCAACCTGACTTGCCCCATTTTAAGACGCCCTAACGCCATTTTCCCCCTACGCCGGCGCTGCCTGGTGTACGTGGTTTTTTTCCACGCACACCAGGCAGCGCCGGTCTGCTAGCGCCGGCTAACGCCATTCCATAAATACGGCGCCCGCATGGCGCTTCAGAATGGCGTTAGACGGCGCTAAATTTTTTGACGCTAAACTGCATTAGCGCAGTTTAGCGTCAAAAAGTATAAATATGGGCCATAGTTCTTAGCATCAAAATTTTTATTTATAGACACAGGCCAAGTACTTACGTTGCTGGCCTCAAAACAAAACATGCTACTATATACAAAAATCTAATGGGAGCCAATTCTAAGAAAGAGAATCAAGTCCCTAGGTCAAAAATCAACAATCTATATTTCCAACAGCATAATTGTCTAGATACCAATTTGCGTAGTAGGCCTGGTGTGATTATTGTTTAGCTAAAAAGATCCTGTAACAGTTGGCATCACTGTAATCACAACTGCTCGTCACATGTGTGATTCATTTATTTTGTACATTATTAAGTCAAATCTCAATAGGCCACACAACCCGGGAGACAAGGGTTTGGGTTTTAACCCCTTCTGTGCCGGGGATATAATGGTTACGTCCACTGGCACAGTGCTCATGTGCCGAGGACGTAACCATTATGTCCTCGGCACTGATTTTGAGGGAGTGCTAGCGCTCCCTCTGTGGGCGTCCTCGCCACCCCCCCCCGGCAGAGATGGAAGGGGAAGCCCTTCCCCTTCCACCCCGACCCCCCGGCACCCCCCGTGGTGTCTGATGTCTGATGATGTCAGCGCACATTTGCGCGCTGACCTCATCAGAGGCCACTTCCCCATAGCTCTGGAAGCTCAGTGATGGAGACTCTGAGAGGCTTCAAAGGGAAGGAAAGGAATTTCCTTTCGTTTGAAGTCTCTCAGAGCATTTCAAAAGCCGGATCGTAAAGCAATGCCCACTAGACACCAGGGATATTTATAAAAAAATTAAAGTGGTCCAAGGGGAGCGACCCCAGGGGGACAATATTTTGCATTGCCTTTTCTGCCCGATCGTCCTATTGTTGTTAGGCCACGGAAGAGGAGCGACCCAGGGGTGCCAAATTTATTTTAGCTCGTTTCTGCCCCCCCTGGGGGCAGATCGGCCTATTGTTATTAGGCCGATCTGCCCCTGGGGGGGGCAGAAACCTCTAGGAGCCAGGGATAATTCAATTTTTTTTGTTGGTATTTTAGAGATGGGGAGCGACCCCTTAGGCAAGGGTCGCTCCCCTGGGGGACAAATTGTAGTTAGACCATTTCTGCCCCCCTTGGGGGCAGATCGGCCGATTTTTGTTAGATCAATCTTCTCCCAAGGGGGACAGAAACCACTAGGCACCGGGGATCTTTTTTTGTGTGCCAATTTCACGCAAGAGGAGCGACCCCTTAGGCATGGGTTACTCCCCGGGGGGGCACATTTATTTTAGGCCATTTCTGCCCCTCCTGGGGGCAGATCGGCCAATTGTTATTAGGCCAATCGGCCCCCAGGGGGGCAGAAACCTCTAGGCGCCAGGGATAAATTATTTTTATTTTTTTTGTTTTGATTTTTGGAGGTGGGGAGTGACTCCTCAGGCAAGGGTCGCACCCCCGGGAGGCACATTGTATTTAGACCATTTCTGCCCGCCTTGTGGGCAGATCGTCGGCCAATCTGCCCTCAAGGGGGGCAGAAACCACTAGCTACTGAGGATGTTTTTTTGTGCCAATTTCACGCTAGGGGAGCGACCCCTTAGGCAAGGGTCGCTCCCGGTGGGGGGGGATTTATTTTAGGCCATTTCTGCCCCTTCTGGGCAGAAACCTCTAGGCGCCAGGGAAAATCTTTTTTTTGTTTATTTTTTTGTTTTTTAGAGGTGGGGTGCGACCCCTTAGGCAAGGCTCACTCCCCTGGGGGGCACATTGTATTTAGACCATTTCTGCCCCCTTGTGGGCAGATCGGCGGGCAATCTGCCCTCAAGGGGGGCAGAAACCACTAGGCACCAGGGATCTTTTGTTTGCGCCAATTTCACACCAGGGGAGTGACCCCTTAGGCAAGGGTCGCTCCCCGGGGGAGGGCAGATGGGCCTATTTTAGGAAGGCCCACTTGCCCCTGAGGGGGGCAGAAAGCCCACCAGAGACCAGGGAAGTTTTTTTCCAAAATAAGAGGGTAGGGGCATGGCCATACCCCCACCCCAAATAAATGGGGCCAAAGTTGTTCTGCCCACCAGTGGGCAGATGGGGCAATTACCCCTGATTCACAACCCGGGTTGGGCAGAAAGTCTAGTAGATGCCAGGGAATTAAAAAATATATATATATATTGGGGTTGTGACTACCAACCAGTATGGGCCTGGTTATGCCCCCACCCCAACTGAAGGGGGTAATAGTCTTTCAGCTCCCCGCACTCTAAAACATTCTATCCCACAGCAAGCAAGAAGAAATTTGATTAATGGGGGTTTTGGTTGTACATTTGGGCCATGAGAGCTTGGCTAACTCTCAAAATCGTCCCACTTGGAATGGTGAGGGCTGCACTTTATGGACTTTGGCAAGCTGCCATGTAGAAAAATCCACAAGACCTAGACACATCTGCAAACTAAACATCTGGGTGATTCCAGGGTGGTGTGTTTCACATGCACCCGCACCATTTTTGGACCCACAATGCCCTGCAAACCTCCAACTTTGCTGAAAATCACACATTTTTCCCACGTTTTTGGGATGGAACCTTCCAGAATCTGCAGGAAACCACAAAATTCCTACCACCAAGCATTGTCGCATCTATACCGTAAAAAAATTCTGCTGCACTTGTCAGACTAAAAATATTTTTTTGCAAACTGCCCTTTTGGCCCCCATTTGGTTCCTCCTCAATATCTACATGTCTTTGGCTCTTCCCTTTCACAAGCACTTGGCCCACCTACACAAATGAGGTATCATTTTTACCGGGAGAGTGAGGGGAACATTGGGTGGTATGAAATTGTCCCAGTGTGGTGATCCCACACAGAAATGTGGGAAAATTTGATTTTTTAGCTAAATGTGAGGTTTGCTCAGGATTCTGGGTATTAAAAACATTGGGGGGTCCACGCAAGTCACACCTCACAGGACTCCCTCGGGTGTCTAGTTTTCAGAAGTGTCTGGGTTTGGTAGGTTTCCCTAGAAGGCTGCTGAGCCCAGGACCAAAAACGTAGGTGCCTCCCGCAAAAACAGGTAGTTTTTTATATGATAATGTTGATGTGTCCAGATAGTGTTTTGGGGCATTTCCTTTCTTGGGCAGCAGGCCCACCCACAAAAGTGAGGTACCATTTTTATCGGGAGACTTGGGGGAACGCTGGGTGGAAGTAAATTTGTGGCTTCTCTCTGATTCCAGAACTTTCTGTCACCGAAATGAGAGGAAAAAGTGCTTTTTTACCACATTTTTAGGTTTGCAAAGAATTCTGGGTAACAGAACCTGGTCAGAGCCCCACAAGTCACCCCATCTTGGATTCCCCTAGGTGTCTAGTGTTCAAAACTGTGCAGGTTTGCTAGGTTTCTCTAGGTGCAGGCTGAGCTAGAGCCAACATCCACAGCTAGACTCTTTGCAAAAAACAGCTCTATTTTCTTTGTGAAAATGTGATGTGTCCATGTTGTGTTTTGGGGATTTTCCTGTTGCGGGCGCTAGGCCTACCCCCACAAGTGAGGTACCATTTTTATTGGAATACTTGGGGGAATGCTGGGTGGAAGGAAATTTGTGGCTCCTCTTAGATTCCAGAACTTTCTGTCACCGAAATGAGAGGAAAAAGTGTTTTTTGGGGCCAAATTTTGAGGTTTGCAAAAGATCCTGGGTAACCGAACCTGGTCAGAACCCCACAAGTCACCCCATCTTGGATTCCCCTAGGTGTCTAGTTTTCAAAATTGCACAGGTTTGCTAAGTTTCCCTAGGTGCCGGCTGAGCAAGAGGCCAAAATCCACAGCTAGGCACTTTGCAATAAACAGCTCAGTTTTCTTTGTGAAAATGTGATGTGTCCACGTTGTGTTTTGGGGCATCTCACGGAGGCTAGGCTTACCCCCACAAGTGAGGTACCATTTTTATCAGGAGACTTGGGGGAATGATGGGTGGAAAGAAATTTGTGGCTCCTCTCTGATTCCAGAACTTTCTGTCACCTAAATCTGAGGAAAAAAATGTTTTTTTGGCCAAATAATGAGGCTTTGCAAAGGAGTTTGGGTAATAGAAACTGGTCAGAGCCCCACAAGTCACCCCATCTTGGATTCCTCTAGGTGTCTAGTTTTCAAAACTGCAGAGGTTTGCTAGGTTTCCCTAGGTGCCGGCTGAGCTGGAGGCCAAAATCCACAGCTAGGCACTTTGCAAAACACAGCTCTGTTTTCTTTGTGAAAATGTGATGTGTCCACGTTGTGTTTTGGGGCATTTCCTGTCGCGGGCGCTAGGCCTACCCCTAAAAGTGAGGTGCCATTTTTATCGGGAGACATGGGGGAACACTGGGTGGAAGGAAATTTGTGGCTCCTGTCTGATTCCAGAACTTTCAGTCACCGAAATGAGAGGAAAAAATGTTTTTTTGGCCAAATGTTGATGTTTGCAAAGGATTCTGGGTAACAAAACCTGGTCAGAGCCCCACAACTCACCCCATCCTAAATTCCCCATGATGTCTAGTTTTCAAAACTGCAGAGGTTTGCTAGGTTTCCCTAGGTGCCAGCTGAGCTAGAGGCCAAAATCAACAGCTAGGCACTTTGCAATAAACAGCTCTGTTTTCTTTGTGAAAATGTGATGTGTCCACGTTGTGTTTTGGGGCTTTTCCTGTCGCGGGCACTAGGCCTACCCCCACAAGTGAGGTACTATTTTTATTGGAATACTTGGGGGAACGCTGGGTGGAAGGAAATTTGTGGCTCCTCTTCGATTCCAGAACTTTCTGTCACAGAAATGAGAGGAAAAAGTGTTTTTTTGGCCAAAGTTTGAGGTTTCAAAGGATTCTGGATAACAGAACCTGGTCAGAGCCCCACAAGTCACCCCATTTTGGATTCCCCTAGGTGTCTAGGTTTCAAAACTGTGCAGGTTTGCTTGGTTTCTCTAGGTGCCGGCTGAGCTAGAGGCCAAAATCCACAGCTAGCCACTTTGGAAAAACCAGCTTCGTTTTCTTTGTGAAAATGTGATGGGTCCACGTTGTGTTTTGGGGCAGTTCCTGTCATGGGCACTAGGCCTACCCATGCAAGTGAGGTACCATTTGTATCGGGAGACATGTGGGAACACAGAATAGCAAAACAAGTCTTATTGCTCCTTGTCTTTCTCTACATTTTTTCCTTGCAAATGTAATACAGTGTGTAAAAACACATCTATTTGAAAAATGCCCTGTATTTCACATGCTAGTATGGCTACCCCGTAATTCAGAGATGTGCAAATAACCACTGCTTCTCAACAGCTTATCTTGTGGCCATTTGGAAATACAAAGGTTTTCTTGATACCTATTTTTAACTTTTTATATTTCTGCGAATGAATTGCTATATACCCGGTATAGAATGAAAACCCATTGCAAGGTGCTGCTCATTTATTGGTTCTGGGTACCTAGGGTTCTTGATGAACCTACAAGTCCTATATATCCCCACAACAAGAAGAGTCCAGCTGACGTAACGTTATATTGCTTTCAATAATCTGACATCGCAGGAAAAAGTTACAGAGTAAAACGTGGAGAAAAATTGCTGTTTTTTTCACCTCAATTTCAATATTCTCTTATTTCCGCTGTTATTTTCTGTAGGAAACACTTGTAGGAGCTACAAAAATGACCCCTTGCTGAATTTGGAATGTTGTCTAGTTTTCAGGAATGTTTAGCTTTCTGGGATCCAGCATTGGTTTCTCACCCATTTCGGTCACTAACTGGAAGGAGGCTGAAAGCACACATTTTTTTAAAAATGGGGTATGTCTTAGTAAAATGTCACAATTGTGTTGAAAAATGTGTTTTTCTAATTCAAGTCTGTCTGTTCCTGAAAGCTGGGAAGATGGTGATTTTACCACCGCAAACCCTTTGTTGATGCCTTTTTCAGGGAAATAACCACAAGCCTTCCTCTGAAGCCCTCTTTTCCCATTTGTTTGAAAAAAATGTTTTTTTGCTGTATTTTGGCTAATTTCTTGGTCTCCTTCAGGGGAACCCACAAAGTCTGGGTACCTCTAGAATCCTTAGGACGTTGGAAAAAAAGCACGCATATTTGGCGTGGGTAGCTTATGTGAACAAAAAGTTATGAGGGCCTATGCGCAAACTGCCCCAAATAGCCAAAAAAAGGTTCGGCACAGGAGGGGAAAAGGCATGCCAGCGAAGGGGTTAATAAATGTATAGGAAGAGGGGAATTATAGCAAGGTTGGACAAAGACAAACACAACATTTGTGATATCGCTGAGCAGCCCATCACATCTATTGTGGAAAGAAGATGGAAGTTCAGTTACCAAATACAAACAGTCCTTCAGCTCCAAAGCCCAAAATTGTCTAATTGTTATGCTTCCTAGGGTTGGGAAATGCAAAATAAAGGGGACCCATACAGTTCTAAAATTTGATATTTTTAAGAAAAGAAAAATGATACAGTACATAAATGCAAAAATGGACAGTGCACCTGAATTCTCCTTCAGAAAATGTCCATCTTGGGTGCAGGGCAGAACCTCCCGGAGTGTTATGAAGATTTTGTACAGAAGAACAGAAAGCTTTTGGAATGTAAAAAAGTAAATGGCAATATTTTAAAGTCAAGTTCAGCTTCATGGTCAGTGAGGAACAAGAGGGAAAACCACAGACTTGTGAGGTCATGTTGGATTAATTGAAAAGTGAGGAGCTGACTGTGCATATTGGATGATGAATATAACAGTGAAATCTATATCCTTAAACTTTATGTTTTTGTTTCATCTACATCTGATTTGATAACTTTTTGCACCCTTGGTTTTCTGCTCCTATTGTACCTATTGCACTGGAAAGTCATTATTGCATTCATATTTGTCAGAATATGGCAGTGGTGGAATTCCGCGGCCATGGCGGAGTGTTGGCGGTCTTCTGCACGGAGGTAAGCAGCTTTTACCGCCAATGTTGTAATGACCCCCTCTAACTCTTTGGGACATCCCCAGACACATAGTCACACTGTATAGGGTCCATGTCCTCACCTAATAGCCACACACTGTGCCTCTGGAGTTGCACCATCACATAAGGGATGCTGCTATTCCTCAGAATGTAAGCGTCATGCACTGAGCCAGGAAACTTGGCGTTCACATGGGAGATGTACTGGTCTGCCAAACACACCATATGCACATTCATCGAATGATAACTCTTCCAGTTTCTGTACAGCTGTTCACTCCTGCGGGGGGTACCAACGCCACAAGTGTCCCATCAATGGCACCTATGATGTTGGCGATATGTCCCAGGGCATAGAAGTCACCTTCCACTGTAGGCTAATCCTCCACCTGAGGGAAAACGATGTAGCTGCAAATGTGTTTCAGCAGGGCAGACAACACTCTGGACAACACATTGGAGAACATAGGGGGTCATTATGACCCTGGCGGAAGGCGGAGAAGCGGCGTTAAGATCTCCAACAGGCTGGCGTTCTTACTTTGTGGAATTACGACCATGGCGGTTACCGCCATGGTCATCCACCGGTTCTCTGTTCCGCCCGCCAGGCTGGAGACCAGGGTCTCCAGCCCGGCAGCCGTCACTATATCGCCGGCGGTATTTGGACCCGGCTGACCGCCATGGATTACATAAGGTTTGAAACCACCATGAAATCCATGGCGGTAAGCACTATCAGTGCAAGGGAATTCCTTCCCTGGCACTGATAGGGGTCTCAACACCCCGACTCCCTCCCCTACACCCCCCACCACCCCTGCCACCCTCCAAAGGTGGCAGGGCCCCCCTCCCCACCCCGACCCCCAACATAACATCACTCATACCCACACAACACGCACGCAGGCACCACCACCACACATACATGCAAACACATCAACAAACATGCAAACATCCTCACACACAGTCAGACACGCACATCCACATTCAAACATACACGCACACATCCATACAGACATACCTACAGACATACACGCACTCATTCCCAAACACACAACACCCCCGCAAGCTTACACGCACTCACACACCCCCTCTACATACACACACGCACACACCCAAGCACGCACACAACACACAACCCCCCCACCCCACTCTGCGCCCATGGGGGCTGCTCCGCCGACACCACACCGCCAACAGAACACAGCAACCTCCACTTCCCCGCCGCCCGCCAGTATGGCTGTTGGCGGCTCTCCGTCCGTAAAAGGACAGAGAGCTTCCAACGGTCATAATAGGCCGAGCGGCAAACCGCCAACACTGGCGGTCTTCCGCACGGCGGTCCCTCGGCGGTCTTGGAAAAAGACCGCCGAGGTCAAAATGACCCCCATAGGCTGGGACATCCCTGATGCTATGGCCACTGTTGTTTGAAAAGACCCACTTGCTAGGAAATGGAGTACTGACAGCACCTGCACTAGAGGGGGGATTCCTGTGGGATGGCGGATAGCTGACATCAAGTCTGGCTCCAACTGGGCACACAGTTCCAGGATTGTGGTACGATCAAGACTGTAGGTGAGAATTACATGTCACTCCTCCACTGTCGACAGGTGCACCAGCGGTCTGTACACCGGAGGATGCCGCCATCTCCTCACCTGCCCCAGCGGACGTACTCTATGGAGGAGAACAGTGAGCAGAGAGTCAACCAAAACTGAGGTACGTAAACATAACTTACTCAGAAAATGTTTTAAAATCAACGTATGGCTGTATTAGTGTTTATGCAAGGCCTAGATATGTGTCACGCAGTCAAAAATAATGCCATGTGACCTCCTGAAATGGCAGCTGCCTGACTTGTAATGTGGGACAAGGGTATATGAGGTAACTGCGCTGGCGTTGTACACCGTCGCGGTAGGCAGTCGAAGACCACGGCACAATCCTGCATTGGTTAACATTGGACCCTATGGGTCCCAGGAGCCAATGACGATGTACGCCGGCGGTGATGGTCAGCACCGCTGCAGACGTCACCGCCATTTTCTCTCTGTTCAATCACTTCATACCTGATCTTCAACAGGAGAGGACCTACACTGCAAGTGCTGATGTGACCTCAGTCTGGAAGAGACAATGGCTCGTGTGTCTGGGGAAAGGGCCCCTGCCTTCAGCACGGATGAGTTGGAGAAACTAGTGGATGGGGTCCTCCCCCGGTACACGCTACTCTACGGTCCTCCAGACAAACAGGTGAGTACACTGTGAGCATGTTGTATGGGCAATGGCTGTTTGGAGTGGTGTTGATGAAAGATAAGGGGGAGAATGAGGCATGCATGAAATAACGGTGAGTGAATGTGCGTCATGGCAAGGGTAGGGATGCGGGCCAATGACTGTGACGGTGCGGACGGTTATATCTTCTCCTTTTCCCCTGTAGTATTCCTGTAGGTCAGCGCCCACCAGAAGAAGGATATTTGGTGTGTCATCACCAAGGATGTCCGGACCCTGGGGGTCTACCACAGACGGAGCACCCACTGCCGGAAAAGATGGGAGGACATTCGCCGCTGGAGCAAGAAGATGGTGGAGGCCCAGCTGGGGATGGCCTCCCAATGTGGGAGGGGTGCCCGTCGCACCATGACCCCAGTGATGTTCTGGATCCTGGCAGTGGCATACCCAGAGTTGGATGGGCACTTGAGGGCAGCACAACAGCCACAACGGGGTGAGTACACTCTCATTCAGCTGATTCAGCACGCATTGTAGGTGTCTGGATGGGGGAGGTGGGCTGTGGGTTCCCCTCGGCCAGGGCGAGTTTAGTAGGCAAGGTCCCTTCTTAAGGCAGGCCCTATGGCACCCCACCCCACCTGTGTACAGAGCCAACTACACCTAGTCAGGCTCCTGTGACTTCCATGTGTGCAGCAATCTGGCATAGCCTTGTAACCCATGTCCCTGTGACTGATTAGGGAACTCCAAGTGCACGGTGTAGTGCAGGGGGCTTCTGTGTCTGTAGTGTCCACCAACGGTAGCGGTATTGGATGCACTCAACATGTCTTTCTTCTGTCTTCCCCCCCTTTTTTGTGGTCTCCCTGTGCTTATGTGCATTAGCATCAACAGGCGGTGGAGCAGTGGCACTGGAGCAGGAGGGAGCTGCATCCCCTGGAGGGTGACACAACGGAGTCAGAAGCCACCAGTGGGACGGAGGGGAGCTCCACAGCGGGGACAGGAGCTGAGCCAGCGACACAGACTCCTCCTCTGATGGGAGCTCCCGTGCGGTGGCGGGCCCCTCTGTGCCCCCGCATCTACAGGTACAGCCGCCACCCCCCCTACCAGCACCGCCCTCCCAGCAGTCCCTCAGCGTTTGCCCCGTGGCCGCTCACCCAGGAGGGTGGGCATCTCCTTCACCCCAGGCACCTCAGGCCCTGCCCCAGTCAGCCCTGCGGCCCTCAGTGGGTAAGCCAGTGACCTCCTCAGGTCCCTCACTGTTGGTCAGTCTACCATTTTGAATGCCATCCAGGGTGTAGAGAGGCAGTTGCAACAGACCAATACATACCTGGAGGGCATTCATTCTGGTCAGGCAGCCCATCAGTGAGCTTTTCAGACTCTGGCCTCAGCACTGATGGCAGCCATTGTCCCTGTCTCTAGCCTCCCCCCTCCAACTTCCTCCACCCAGACCCAGACCCAAACCCCTGTACCTCAGCCTATCCCAAGCACACCATCAGACCAGCATGCACACACGTCAACACACAAGGGAAGCTCAGGCAAACATAAGCACCACACATCCCACAGGCACTCACGCAAGCATCATACACATGCAGACATACCAACAGCCACTGCCTCCACTGTGTCCCCCTCCTCCTCGTCTCCCTTCTCCCTCCCAGTCTCGTCTCCACTCACACCTGCATGCACTACATCTTCACCCACTACCTCCATCACCACCATACCCTCCACCACACCCCGCTCACTTGCAGTCACCACCCACACTACCATTTACACATCCTATGTGTCCTCTCCCAGTGTGTCGGTGAGCCCACCTCCCAAGGTACACAAACACAGCCACACACTCACCCAACAGCCATCCACCATACGACAGCCTCCAGCCCATGCACCTTCACCCAAAGACACCAAACGTACACCTCCTACAACCACTACCTCTTCCTCCATTCCCAAACCCCCCTCCATCTACCCGTCCCAGTGTGTCCAAAAAACTTTTCCTGTCCAACCTTGACCTCTTCTTCTCACCTCCCCCACCCCTTCAGTCTCCTCGGACCCGCCTCTCCAGGTCCCAACCCAGCGCCTCAGCCACAACATCTGTGAGAACAGTGGTGCCAGTGTTAACGGGCTTCTGGATTGCGCCAGGCAGCAGGGCAGCCAGTGTGCCAAGGAGCCAGAGCACAGACAGTCCCCCACCTCAAAAGCACAAAAAGTTGGCCAGTGCCCAGCGGGAGAGAGGAAAAAAATCATCCACCAAAGACCCTCCCAGGGTTACAGTTGGGAGTGTGGAGACAGCTGCCCCATCATCCAAGGTGGGGAAGGGGCACAGTAAAACAGGCAAGTCTGGGAAAACCTGCACAGCGGAAACGACCACCACAAGCACTGCTGCCAAGGACACCGCGGCCACAAGCACCGGTGCCAAGGACACCGCCGCCACAAGCACTGCTGCCAAGGACATCGCCGCCACAAGCACCGATGCCAAGGCACTGCCGCCACCAGCACCGCTGAACAGGACACCGCCGCCACCAGCACCTCTGAACAGGACACTGCCGCCACCAGCAACGCTGAACATGACACCGCCTCAACAAGCACCGCAGGCCAGTGAGCACCAAAGATTCCGGCTGCCATGAATACAAAATGGATTCCACGAAATGCTCACAATATTTGCTAAATACAAGATGTCTTGTGCTAATGCTTAATCTAATCGCTACTGATTTACAACAGACAACCCTTTCAGCATTAGCTGAAGACATTTGTCTTTCTGGGATAATCTAAATATTCATCTTGTATATTTATGCTCATCATTTCAGCTATTTCCTTATCTAACATGTGTTGTGCTTTCATTTCTGTAATATTTCTTTTGGTAGGCATGCAAGCAGTAATACACATGGAGCAGAACATTGGACCACACTGAATACAGATACAGCATGTGAAAAATATCGCAATCATTACACACAGGATAGTCAGTAGTTTCCAGCCCCAAGCGGAAAAAAGAGCCCAAAGCCATCCAGAAAAAGTCCAAGTACCAGTCTCTGTGTGGATTTCTGCAGCAATTTTATGAAATTTAGATATTGCATCATATACTGAAGGTGAGTGATCTGGAATGAAAACGCAGCAACTACTACCGATGATGCGACATGCACTACCTCGATCAGCTAATATCACATCTAGTACCATACGATTTTGGAGCACTACAATCCTCGCAATTTGGAGCTCCTCTGTAATATTCCCAAGTGCCAGAGCTGCCTGATTGGTAACAGCTTCCACAACCCTAGTCAATCGTCTCACTTTCCTACTGTTTAGCGCAGCACCCACAAAGGAGAACAACCCTAAATTAAAATCAACATATTGTTGCAGGCTAGTGTCTGTTTGGCCTACCTCATTTGTACTTATTGTCCTTTTATATCTATTTTTAATGATGTCATTGAACAGTTTAAAATCTTGGTGATATTATGCAGGGGCCAAATACACAGGGGGTAATAGAAAAGATACATAACAGACACCTGACCACCCAACAGGTAGTTGGTAATATCCATAGTTACCACAAACAAAATATGTATTATGTGAAGCTGTAAAACTACTATTATTTACACCTTCAGTAGTTAAAATCAAGGTACAATCGCTTATCCCCACTGGAATTCGCCCAATGCTACGTATACATAAATCTAAGGTAAAGTTAGTTTTTGTAACAGAAATCACAAATTGGTCTTTCTTGTCAGAGTCTCTTATATTTGTGAATACATATGGTATTGAAACATTGTCCGGTTGATACTCTTCCCATTCCCATTTAGTTCCTTTGGCTTGGGGATACCGATCTTTGTCTTGGTTGCATACTTTATTAAAGCGAAAAAGAAGTCCGTCCTCTGTGCATTTTCCAGATGCAAACAAAACAGTATACCAAGCTTGACAAGAACCATTGTGTGAAAAAGGAAGAGGAATGAAAAGTGTTCCTCCTTTCCTTTGATGCGCAGGTATCATTCCACATACCCAACAGTTAGTAGTATTTGTAGCATTATGAGTATGATGCAACATCTGAATGAAAGTATTATTGAAGTACGATTGACGGTGCTTCTGCTCCTGATAGGGAAGCGCAAAGTAATAGTGATCCTCTGGTACTGGAGTAGTGGCAACAAAAAACTCACGAGCAGGAGCCTTCTTTTCAACAAACCAGGTGATTATTGCTATAACCACCAAAACAACAACAAACCCCATAGTACTCATGATCAGTTTGTTATTCATTTTAGCAACAGTGATAATCGACCCTTTCAGAAATTAATTAAAAACAATCATTGGAGCTCTTATCCCTGGGCAGCTGCTGATTTCTTCACCACGGGCCAAGACGGGTGTCACTACTCAAATGCATGGCTGATCCCCCCCCTTGCCACATTGGCTCTCTGTTTCACTAACCCAGGGCGGTAGCTCAACCAGTTTTCTCCAGCACTACGGGGTCAAATTATATCGCGACACTCCAGAAATCGTATGGTCCAGGAAGAACTCTGCAGATTCGTCCGGTGAAATAGCACGGCCATTCTCCATAGTCAAAATCTCTCGATGATAGGTCAGCACAGCAGGTTCTACCAAGGTAGGTAGCACTCTCTTGCAGTGAGTACTATGGACCCATTTCTTTCGGTTCAACACTCAAACTGCTGTCCTTGTCACAAGGAGCGCCTGCTCTGGGCCTCGCCACCTTGGTTCCAAGCTGCTTGATCTTTCAAAGGACTTAATCATCACCTGGTCACCAGGTCGGAGTTCAAGGCCTTCACCTGTAGATCTGTCAGGAAGTGCTTCTCGAACCTGTTGATGAATAGAAACCAAATTGTCGGTTAACTGTGCCAAATAATCATTCATCAGGACACATTGTACATCATATACAGAATTTTGCTTAGGAACTCCCCAAATGTTCATTGGCCTTCCAAATACTATTTCATAGGGGGTAAGGCCTGTTCGAGAGAGTAGCACAATAATGCCAACGGTAATGCATCCGTCCAAGTTAAAGATGTGGAAGCTTGTACCTTCGCTACCTTCAGCTTCAAAGTAGCATTATACCTTTCCACCAACTCTGCTGATTGTGGGTGGAAAACTGCCTGGAACTTCTGTTTGATCCCTAATCCTTTCAGGACATACTTAATAACTTCCCCAAAAAAATGAGGTCAGTTATCATTCCATAAAAGCCTACAAACACCAAACCTAGGGAACAATTCTTTCAAAAGCACCTTCGCTGTGGTAATGGCAGTATTATCCTTTGTGGGGTACGCCTCTATCCATTAACTGAAGGCACATACCACCACCAAGACATACTTTAAATTGTTGCAGCATTCAAGCAGAATATAATCCATTTGTAGAACTTCGAAAGGTGCAGTTGGTGTAGCAAACCCTCCCGCAGGAGTTCGTGTCCCTTTTCCAGGATTGGATTGTAAACAGATCAAACAAGACTGTACTACTCTCTTAGCTGTACTGGAAATTTCTGGATGCTCCCAAACTTGCGTAAGCAACTTCATTATTGTTGAAGCTCCAACATGTGCCAGCCCATGTGCCATCTGAACCATAGCCTGTACAAAAGCTATAGGCAATTTCCATTTATCCATCTGCTTATTCCGCCAACAGCCATCATCATCCAATTCTCCTTCTTCAGACCATTGCTCAAGTTCTTTCACAGAAACAGATTTCTGTATATCTAATAAGTCTTGTCTAGCATTATGCCAACGTTCAGCTTGTGACTTCACTACATACATAGAAGTAGTACTTCGCTGCATCGCAGTCTCACATGCTACGCGGTCCACAAGGGCATTACTTTGCCCCATCTTATCCGTCACTTTCTTGTGTACACTACATTTCACAATAGCTATTTTCTTTGGATATGTCAATGCAGTGAAGAGGTTATGCACTAATTCTCCGTGCATTATCTGCGTCCCGTGGGATGTGAGAAAGCCTCACTCCTTCAAAAGCAAACCAAAATCATGAGCCACTCCAAAAGCATAGCTGCTGTCTGTATAAATGTTCACGCATAAGTCAGTACTAAGCTCACATGCTTGTGTCAAAGCTATTAGTTCAGCTGCTTGAGCTGACTTCTGTGGTATATGAGCTGTCTCCACTACAGTGTGTATTGTGGTGATTGCATATCCAGCTGAGGTCGTACCGTCTGGCAACTTCAAACAAGACCCATCAACCCACAATTCCCTGTCTAAATCTGGAAGGGGCGTATCTTGTGAATCAATACGACCCTTTGTCTGTTCTTCGGTAAGGAATATACAATCATGTGTTTCTTGTGACTAAGGCTGAGTCACCAGATATGGCAACAAAGTGGCTGGATTTAGTGTTGCACATCTCTTCAGTGTAATGTGAGGAGCCAGCAATGTCAATTCATATCCTGTCAGGCGAGCACTAGTTAAATGTTGCGTCTTTGTTTGATTTAAAAGAGCATCAACCGCATCGGGTACTAACACCAATGCACATCAATCTTTCTCATGTACGTAAAGTGCAAAAGGCTTTGTGTAATCTGGAGTACCTAACACTGGTGCCGAACAAAGGGCTTGTCGCAGATTCCGGAAAGCAGTCTCACATTCATCTGTCCATGGGAGGGGTATTGGAGTATCTTTAGTCAAAAGTTCTAGGAAAGGTTTGGCAATATGTGAAAACCCTAATATCCGTTGCCTACAAAAAGAAGTAAGACCAAGGAATGCACGAACATCTTTCTGAGTAGAGGGTACTGGTGTGTCTAAAATTGCTTGAATACGATCTGATGTAAGTGCACGGCCCTCCTTAGACAAAAGGTGACCTGAATAGGTTACCTTTGGTCTACAATATTGCAATTTCTTTCGTGACACTTTATGATGGTGTGAAGCAAGAAAAGAAAGTAAGGACAAAGTGCACTTTTCACATTGCTCAGGCGTATCAGCCGCCAACAAAATATCATCAACATATTGTATGAGAGCCACACCTTCAGGCAAAACAAAAGAATCAAGTTGTCGTTTTAACGCTTGACTACAAATACTAGGATTCTTAGTATAGCCTTGAGGAACTCTGCAAAATCTACATGATAGTTTATTCAAAGTAAAACCAAACAAATATCGGCTGTCAGGATGAATAGGGATCGAAAAGAAAGCATTCTTCAAGTCTATCATAGAGAACGTAGTTGCTGTCGGAGGAACCAAAGTAAGAAGTGTCGTGATGTCAGATACCACAGGATATTGTGGTACCACAATCTTATTGACTTCTCGTAAATCAATAATGAATCGGTAAATCCTAGTATCAGTATCCTTTTTCAGAATAGGAAGAATCGGACTGTTACAAACATTATACGGAACTTCCTCAACAACTCCAACTACAATAAGAACATGCACAATTTGTGTGAGTGCTTCTTCGCCCTCCTGTGAAATTTTGTATTGAGGCAAACGTAGCAATACAGCTCCCTCCTTGACACCAATATGTACCGGTGGAATAATCATTTGTCCCACATCAGTGTCTGAAGTAGCACACAAAGTACTAGGGAGTGAAGCTAATGCAATATCCTCTTTAACAAGACAAAATCTTTCCATCACAGGATGATTATCATTCGAAATAACATGCACCCCTTCAGGAGAGCATCGTATTGTAGCCCTGAAATACTTGAGCATATCAAGACCCACAATATTGTCTGGTGTATTTGGAGAAAGCAAACATGGACATGGAGCAGTAAATTTATCAACATGAAATGCAAGTGGTTGTGACAATGGGCTAGGGGAAGGTGTTCCATCGAAACCCATCAATGTAATGGTTAAGCTAGACAGGGGAGCCCTTGGAATCAATTGTTTAGACAAGGTGCTACGAGTAGCTCCTGTATCAACCAGAAACGGATCACTAGAACTCAAAACATGTGCTGTAACATAGGGACCCCTCTGATCTACTGTAACTTCAACTGATTCCTTACCCCATCCTAGGTAATCCTATGCATAAGCAGAATCTTGGAAATCAGGCTGCACATAGTTCGACATCTGGTATTGGTTCCGTCTATCAAAAGTGTTAAACCCATCTTGCCCTCGTACATTAGCATCAACCGTAGCATGATCATTCGTGCTTCTTTTAGGCCCTGAATATCCTGAGCGATTTCTCATTTGTCCCCGACCACGTGAACACTGCTGAACACGTAGTGCTGGACAATCGGCAGCCTAGTGCCCACATTTCTTACAATACGCACACTGATCAACAGACAAATTCGAACGAGGGTAAGAAGAACCATAAGATCCACGTCCCCTTCTATCACTACCTCTAAAAGGAGGACCATAAGCTTGAGCCAACATAACCTTCATCTCTAATTCTTTAATCTTTTTATCCTCACTACCTTTTGCTTCTAATTCCTGACGTTCATAATAATGAGCCATAGTCAAAAGAGTAACCGGAGTAGAGGTAGTCCATTAACTTTCACTAGCTTTTAGACGACTAGCTATTCCTGGTAACAAATTTGCGACATATTTATCGACAAACAAATATCTGCCCGTATCATCTGACAATAACTGGTTGCTAAAATCATGAAATGCTTCTTCAAAGCATGTAAAGAAATCAAAGACCGATTCATCTGCCTTTTGCTTACAGTACGCTAAAACAGTCCAATCTATCTTTTTAGGGGGAATAATAGTTTTTAACTTAACTAATATGGCTGCGGGAAGATCTAGAATCAACTGATATGGCTTTATCGCAGGTTCCCTATCCCCGTCCATCTGTTCTAATTCTTTCCATGACGCCCCAAAAACAACACGATCATCAACATTACGAACAGTTCTCCACATATCTGCCGGTAATATCAATCCGAAAAAATAATCAATGTCAGCCAAAGTCATAGTACAATTACTAATTGCTCCCTCAACTTCCTCATAAAAGGCGGCTGGATTTTTCCGCGGGTCATGTAATGCTGTTTTAAGTGCCAGTACATCTGCCCTATTCCAAGGAGTATACACCCAATTATAAATAAAATAACCCTTAGCATCAACAGAAGTTTTATCATCACTTGTACCCAATCCTTTAGGAGAAACATACAAAGGCGCGGCCTCCCGCATTGGTTTCACGTGAACTATCATAGTCTTATCTGTTCCGAAGATGGAAGCTTGCACCGCGCCGGTCTGAGATGTCCGTGCAACTAAGTCCACGGCCCTTTTCTCCTCTTGCAAACGGACTGCCACTACACATAATTTCACCAAACGCCTGATTGCATCAGCCACCTGGGAGAAAACAAAACGACCATCACGCATTTGCTTATGATCAGCTGCTACATAATCGGGCTCTATCTCATCAGAATATTTCCGAAATAGTTCAATAACTTCTGTGCCAAATGCCTCAGTAAAATATAGCTGCTCCTTTTCCGTCCACCCTTTCAGGTTTTCTAAAAGTTCAGAAGCAGAGACAATGCTACGAATTGTTTTACGAGCAATAGATCTAAGCTGAGATGCACGGTCAGCAGGCAACATAGAGCGACTGTCTCGTATCTTCTGTTGCTCCCAACCAGAGACCTCAGCTAACTCATGAGGGGCAGAAGGAATGACATACGGAGGTGGAGGGTGATCTAGTAACAAAAAATCATTGTGTGGTTTATTAAGGATAGGATAGAGAGGTTGCCTAACAGTGTATTGGCCAGTTACCTGTAATTTACATTCTTTCTCTTCTAGCTCTTTTAAGTCATTTATTTCTTTCTTTCTCATTTCCAATGCTTTCACATATACATTCTTCTGCTGCTCTTTCTCAAGCAAGGCTTGCTCACACTTCACTCATCCACGCACTTCTTTCTCCCACATTCGTACACAGTCAAACATATCTTGCCTAGACCTTCGCTTACACATACATTGTTCCACATACTCAATCTTTCGCAAATCAAATGACCCATGCATAGGCCAAGGTAACTCAGGATCTGTACGAGTCTATTTATTCCATAATGTGCTGTATATTATAGAAGAAAGACCATGTTTAACATACATATCTCTATTGGGCGTCCCCTCTGGGGGTGCCGGTTGCGATTCTTCCAGTCTCAAATTGGTACCATTACAAAAGCAACACATCCCACGAAGTGCGCTAAAATCAGGCATGCCAAAAATAGTGCACAATATGCAATATTATAATCAAAGTAGCACTTAAGGTGCCGTTCAAATCAAAATTAAATTGGAGAATATTCTCCTCATTACCTGCCTATTTAAATTGCAATTTATATATCAATTCAAAGGACACACATTGACTAG
This sequence comes from Pleurodeles waltl, assembly GCF_031143425.1. NCBI lineage: Eukaryota > Metazoa > Chordata > Amphibia > Caudata > Salamandridae > Pleurodeles > Pleurodeles waltl. The sequence continues at coordinate 504,380,856 of NC_090447.1, forward strand.
TCACCCAAAACGCGAGAGCCACAGTAAGTGGTGCTAAACTTCATTACCAAAAAAAGGCATCAAAACCCACAGCAAGTGCAGTAAAACGGCTCTTACCAATCACAGGGCGTCCAGGTTCCAACTGCCAAGTTCTAAAATCAACCAAATGGTCAATGCATGACAAATGAACAAAAAGGATCTCAGTCGAGGACTGGCGTCACCTGGATGGTCAAATCAGAAAGAAGGGAAAAACGCTGTGGTTGCCAAGACTCGGGTCTCCTCACGCATTGATCGTCCGCAGCGAGATCCCAATCCTTTGTTGCGACCAATCCGTCGGACGTCCGAGTCGCCGATGAGTCCCTGTTCGGGCACCAATTTGTTGAAGTAAGCCTCAGCAAGGCCTACTAGTGCAAGGGGTTCACCCTTCTCTACACAAAGTCCTCAGACCATATAGGAAGAAGTTGGCACAGAAACTGAAATAAAAGACAAAGGTGGTCATTACAACCCTGGCGGACGTTGTTAAAGCAGCGGTAAAACCGCCAACAGGCCAGTGGTAAAAAAAATTGCAACTACGACCGTGGCAGAAACCGCCAACAAAGACAGCCACTTTAACACTCCGACCGCCACGGCGGTACAAACAAACAGCGCGGCGGTCACTGGCAACAGACAGGCGGGAGACAATGTACCGCCCACACTATTATGACAGGCCAATCCGCCACCTTTTCCGGGGCGGATTCACCGTGGATAAAAATAGGAATTTCGAAGGATAAATGCTCACCTCTACACACCCCACGAGGAACGAGGACACCATGGACCCGGAACTCCAAATTCTAACTGCGATAGTCTTCCTGCTCCTCTACCAGGAGCACGAACGCCGGCAGCGAAGACCACGGTGAGTACTGCACCTATGACACAGGGGAGGAGGGAGGGAAAAAACAGGGACACGCCACACACAACACCCCCACTCTCACCCACTACAACACACACAAATGCATATCAATACATCACAGTTACACCCCCCAAACCCTCCGGAAGAATGCAAAGACAATAGAAAATTAGTGTAACCATTGTAATATATTAAAAACAAGTAGGCAGAAATATATATATATACACCACGTACAAATTAAATACCAAGCATGATAGTCCATGCAGTGCACTAAGATTGTCTGTGGAACACTGGGACCACACGGTATGGGCAAGGCCCACACAAGATCCCCGACCATGATGGAGAGAACACTGCAGGGTCATCAGATACCAAGAAAACAAGCACCTCAGGGGGAGGGAAAGGGGGGGCACCTCAGCCGCTTGAGTGCACAACGCCAAATCCACAAGGGGGCCATATGCCCACTGTTCCATCCTGGGGAGTGCAAAACCACAGTCTCACAAGTCTCTACAGTGGGTGGTCTGCCCACTGTTCAATCCTGGGGAGTGCAAAGCCACAGTCTCTCAAGTCTCTACAGTGGGTGGTCTTCCAACGGTTCAATCCTGGGGAGTGCAAAGCCACAGTCTCACAAGTGGATGACAGTCTCCACTGGTTCTGGAGGGGGCATGGTGCCCAGAGTACTTCATCCTGTCGATGACAGAGGTAGTGGATGACAGTCTCTACTGGTTCTGGAGGGGGCATTGTGCCCAGAGTGCTTCATCCTGTAAAGGACAGAGGTAGTGGATGACAGTCTCCACTGGTTCTGGAGGGGGCATGGTGCCTAGAGTGCTTCATCCTGTTAAGGACAGAGGTAGTGGATGACAGTCTCCACTGGTTCTGGAGGGGGCATGGTGCCCAGAGTGCTTCATCCTGTCAAGGACAGAGGTAGTGGATGACAGTCCCCACTGGTTCTGGAGCGGGAATGTTCCCAGAGTGCATCATTCACCCCGTGACGGACTCAGTTGTGTCAGTGCCCCTGCCGCTCATGGGCTACCTGTGCTTGAGATGGCGGTGCCCTGTTCAGCGGTGCCCTGTTCAGCTGTGCTTCAGATGGCAGTGCCCTGTTCAGTGGTGCTTCAGATGGCGGTCTCCATTGCAGGGTCTCAGCTGCTGGCGGTCCTTCATGGCCCAGCAGGGCTGGCGGTCCTTCATGGCCCAGCAGGGCTTGCGGTCCTTCATGGCCCAACGGGCCTTTTGCTGGCGGTCCTTCATGGCCCAGCTGGGCTTGTGCTGGCGGTGGCCTCCTGGGCCGCTGGCCTTGTGCTGGCGTTTGCCTCCTGGGCAGCTGGGCTTGTGCTGGCCTCCTGGACAGCTGGGCTGGTGCTGGCGGTGGCCTCCTGGGCAGCTGGGCTGGTGCTGGTGGTGGACTCCTGGGTAGCTGGGCTGGTGCTGGCGGTGGCCTCCTGGGCAGCTGTGCTGGTGCTGGGAGGCCTCCTGGGTAGCTGGGCTGGTGCTGGCGGTGGCCTCCTGGGCAGCTGGGCTGCTGCTGGCGGAGGCACCTTGGAAGGTGTCACAGCTGACTCCACACTCCCAACGGGACCCCTGGGAGCGGCTTTGGTGGCTGGAGTGTTCCCCCTCTCCAGCCAGGCACTGGGCAACTTTTGATGCTTCAGGTGGGGGACTGTCTGTGCTGTCGCTCCGTGCCACACTGGCTGCCCTTGTGGCCGGTGCACTCCAGATTCCGGTGACTGGCGGCACCATTGGTCCCAGAGATGTTGTGGCTGAGGTGCTAGTTCGGGACCTATGAGACGGACGGGGTGGGGGAGGTGTGGGAAAGAGGTCAAGGTTGGACAGGAAAAGTTTTTTGGACACACTGGGATGGGTAGCTGGAGGGGCTTTGGGAGTGGAGGAAGAGGTGGTGGCTGTAGGAGGTGTACGTTTGGTCACTTTGGGTTAAGGTGCATGCACTGGAGGCTGTCGTGAGGTGGATGACTGTTGGGTGGGTGTGTGCCTGCGTTTGTGTATCTTGGGAGGAGGCGTCACAGACACAATGGGAGAGGACACAGGGGACGTGTGAATGGTAGTGGGGGTGGTGACTGCACGTGAGTGGGGTGTGGTGGTGGGTGTGCTGGAGAGGGACGTTGTAGCTGTAGAGGTAGTGCATGCAGGTGTGAGTATAGATGAGACTGGGAGGGGGGAGGGAAATGAGGAGGAGGGGGACACAGTGGAGGCAGTGGATGTTGGTGTGTCTGCATGTGTGTGATGCTTGCGTGAGTGCCTGTGGGATGTGTGGTGCTTATGTTTGCCTGAGCTTCCCTTGGGTGTTGACCTGTGTGAATGTTGGTCTGTAGGTGTGCTTGGGATAGGATGAGGTACAGGGGATTAGGTCGGGGTTGAGAAAGTTGGAGGGGGGGGCTAGAGACAGGGACAATGGCTGCCATCAGTGCTGAGGCCAGAGTCTGAAAAGCTTGGTGAAGGGCCGCCTGACCAGAATGAATGCCCTCCAGGAATGCATTGGTTTGTTGCAACTGCCTCTTGACACCCTGGATGGCATTCAAAATGGTAGACTGCCCAACAGTGAGGGACCTGAGGAGGTCAATGGCCTCCTCTCTGAGGGCAGCAGGGGTGACTGGGGCAGGGCCTGAGGTGCCTGGGGCGAAGGTGATGCCCACCCTCCAGGGTGAGCGGGCACGGGGCAAAGGCTGAGGGGCTGCTGGGAGGGCAGTGCTGGTAGGAGGGGGTGGCGGCTGTACCTGTAGATGCGGGGGGCACAGATGTTGCCGCCACCACAAGGGAGCTCCCATCAGAGCACGAGTCCGTGTGGCTGGTGTCAGCTCCTGTCCCCGCCGTGGAGCTCCCCTCACCCTCCCTCGTGCTCCGGTGCCACTGCTCCTCTGCCTGATGCACACAAGAACAGGGAGACCACAAAAAGGGGGGGAAGACAGAAGAAAGACATGTTGAGTGCATGCATTACTGCTACGGTTGGTGGAGACGACAAACACACAAGCCTCCTGCACTACTCTGCGCTCTTGGGCTCCACTGTTCAATTTCTGGGAAATGGCCTACAAGGCTGTGGACGACATCTGCACACATAGATGACACAGGGGCATGACTAGCTGTACTTGGCACTCTACAGGGGTGGGGTGGGGTGTGACATGGCCTGCCATATGGAGGGGCCTTGCCTACAGAACTCACCCTGGCCTAGGGAAACCCACAGCCCACCTCCCCCACCCAGACACTTCCACTGCGCGCAAAGTCAGCAGAATGAGATTGTACTCACCCCATTGTGGCTGCTGTGATGCCCTCAAGTGCCCATCCAACTCCGGGTAGGCCACCACCAGGATCCTGAACATCAGGGGGGCATGGCGCAACGGGCACCCCTCCCACGTTGGTAGGCCATCCCCACCTGAGCCTCAGCCGTCTTCTTTCTCCAGCGGCGAATGTCCTCCCATCTTTTCCGGCAGTGGGTGCTCAGTCTGTGGTAGACCCCCAGGGTCCAGACATCCTTGGCGATGGCACGCCAAATATCTTTCTTCTGGTAGGCGCTGACCTACATGAAATGTACAGGGGAAAAAGAGGAGTTATTAGCAGCTGCACCATCGAAGTGATGGGCCCCCATCCCTACCCTTGCCATGTGGCACATGCTTTCACCGTCTTTCATGCATGCAGCACTCTCCCCCCTTCTTTCTTACATCCAGCCCTCTCCACACAGGCATAGCCCATACAACCTGCTCCCTGTGTACTTACCTGTTTGTCTGGAGGACCATAGAGTAGCGTGTACTGGGGGAGGACCCCATCTACGAGTTTCTCCAACTCCGCCGATGTGAAGGCAGGGGCCCTTTCCCCAGACACTCGAGCCATTGTCTCTTCCAGACCGAGGTCACAGCAGCACTTGCAGTGTAGGTCCTCTCCTGTCGAAGATCAGGTATTGAGTGATTGAAGTGATAGAAAATGGCGGTCACGTCCACATTGCCATTGGCTCCTGGGACCCATAGGGTCCAATGTTAACCAATGCAGCATTGCGACACGGTCTTCGACTGCCTACCGCAATGGTGTACAACACCAGCGCAGTTACCTCACATCCCATTGTCCCACTTTACAGGTCAGGCAGCCACCATTTCAGGGGCCCACATGGCTTCATTTCCAACTGCGTCACTCATACTTAGTCCTAGATTCAACACACATACAGGCCACCTTTTGTGTATGATGGTGTTCTGTTTAAACTGTGGGTACTTACCTCTGAGTTGTTTGACTCTGTGCTCGCTGTTGTCCTTCATAGGCACCGTCCGCTGGGACATGTGAGGAGATGGCGGCATCCTCCAGTGTACCGACCGTTGGTGGACCTGTCGACAATGGAGGAGCGACATTTGATTATCACATACAGGCTTGACCGTGCCACAATCCAGGAACTGTGTACCCAGTTGGAGCCAGACCTGATGTCAGCAATCTGTCACCCCACAGGAATCCCCCCTCAAGTGAAGGTGCTGTCAAAGCTCCATTTCCTTGCAAGTGGGTCATTTCAAACAACAGTGGCAATGGCATCAGGGATGTCCCAGCCTATATTTTCCAACGTATTGTCCAGAGTGTTGTCTGCCCTTCTGAAACGCATGCAGAGCTACATCGTTTTCCCTCAGGTGGAGGATTTGCCTACAGTGAAAGGGGATTTCTATGCCCTGGGACACATCCCCAACATCATATGTGCCATTGATGGGACACATGTGGCTTTGGTACCCCTCCCCCCCCACAGGAGTGAACAGGCGTACAGAAACCAGAAGAGTTATCATTCAATGAATGTACAGATGGTATGTTTGGCAGACCAGTACATCTCCCATGTGAATGGCAAGTTCCCTGGCTCAGTGCATGACGCCTACATCCTGTGGAATAGCAGCATCCCTTATGTGATGGGTCAACTCCAGAGGCACTGTGTCTGGCTATTAGGTGAGACCTGGAAGCAAGTCAGTGGGAATGGTTGTCTGGGTCTGGGGATATCCCTCCAGGATAGTGCGTGTCTAACAGTTGTCCCTCACCATTTTCAGGTGACTCTGGTTACCCCAACCTGTCATGGCTACTGACCCCAGTGAGGAATCCCAGGACAAGGGGAGAGGAACGCTACAATGAGGCCCATGAGCGAACTAGGAGGGTGATCAAGCAGACCTTCGGCCTCCTGAAGGCCAGGTTCAGGTGCCACCATATGACAGGTGGATCCCTATTCTACTCACCAAAGAAGGTGTGCCAGATCATCGTGGCCTGCTGTATGCTTCATAACTTGGCTTTGCAACGACAGGTGCCTTTTCTGCAGGAGGATGGTCCAGATGGCGGTGTTGTTGCAGCTGTGAAGCCTGTGGGCAGTGAAGACGAGGCAGCAGGGGAAGAAGACATGCAAAACAGGGACTCAGTGATCCAGCAATATTTCCAGTGAGACACAGGTAAGAATACAAACCTGCCAACTACATGTACTTTTACACTACTACCTCTCTACTGTGTGTCGTTTTCACCCAGTGTATGGTCACTGAGTTGTCACTTTCCCTTACGATTTCACAGATGTGGGTCCCACTGTGTCACATTTGCTTAGATTCCTCATGGACTAGAGCTGGGTGACATAGGTATGTTGACATTAAACTTGAAAGAGCATTTTGTCACTGTAATTGCTAATACACAACTTTGAAATCACAGACAGACTCCAGATTGTTTTGTGCTTTAAGGGAGTTTATTTAAGTGCTCAATATTGGAGGGGGTAGTGAAATGGTGAAGGGTGATGGCGGAGGAATGTCCATGGCAAAGTCTAGTCTATTAGTCTCACAGGTGCAGTGCCCATATGGGCATAGGAAGTGGAGCTGGGGCAGTTTCAGTATGGACAGGGTGACAAAGTGGGACAGTAGGATGACAATCAGTGTGGTCTTATTTCTTGGCGGTGGTCTTGGCATCGTGGTCTGTCTTTGTCCTGGATCTCAGGGACCGTTTGCGGGGTGCTTCTCACTGTGCAGGGGGTAGGGTGCTGGTGTGGTGGTCCTGTGGAGGGGTGTCCTGTCCACTAGCACCGGCGGAGGTGGTGGGCAGTTCATCGTCCATGCTAGTGTCAGGGGCCCCTTGTAGTGCCACAGTGTCCCTCCTGGTGTTCACAAGTTCCTTCAGCACCCCTACGATGGTGCCCAGGGTGGAGCTGATGGTACTGAGTTCCTCCCTGAAGCCCATATACTGTTCCTCCTGCAGGCGCTGGGTCTCCTGAAATTTGGCCAGTACCGTTGCCATCGTCTCCTGGGAGTGGTGGTATGCTCCCATGATGGAGGAGAGGGCCTTGTGGAGAGTGGGTTCCCTTGGCCTGTCTGCCCCCTGTCGCACAGCAGCCCTCCCAGTTCCCCTGTGTTCCTGGGCCTCCGCCCCCTGGACTGTGTGCCCACTACCACTGCCCCCAGGTCTCTGTTGTTGTTGGGGTGGTGGGTTATCCTGGGTTCCCTGTAGTGGTGGACACACTGCTGATTGATGTGTCCTGGGGACGGAGGTATGGGCCGGCTGGGTGGGTGCTGTGCTGGTGTTTCCAGAGGGTGAAAGGTCTGTAGTGACCTGTGACTGTGTGATGGGAACCGACTGTCCCGAGGTCCCCGATGGGCCGGGCTGGTCATCTAGATCCAGTTGGACAGAGGTGCTGTCATCACTGTGGGCCTCCTCTGTTGGTGGTGTGGACATGTGTGGACCCTCCTGTCCGGTGACGTTGGGTAGGGGTCCTGCAGGGGTATAAAAAGATGGTTATTACATCTGTGTGTGTCATGGTGTGTAATGGGTGGGTGACCGTGTACCCCAGTGTTTGCATTCGTGTGTGAGACCTTGTGTAAGGATAGTTTAGGGGGTTGTATGGGTATGTGCAGTGGGCATGCTTTAGTGATGGGTGTCCATGCTTTGTTGTTGCATGCAGGGCTTGGTGTTGGGATGGGTGGTTTGTGATGTTGGGACATATGTGAGGAGTTGGGGTGCTGGGGGTGAGGGTGAGGGTGAGGGTGGGGGTATGTGATAGCATGCAGGTAGGGTGGGGGTTGTAATAGTTAAGATTTCACTTACCAGAGTCCATTCCTCCACCTACTCCTGCGAGGCCCTCAGGATGCAGAATCTCCAAGACCTGCTCCTCCCATGTTGTTAGTTGTGGGGGAGGAGGTGGGGGTCCGCCGAACCGCTAGGTGGTGTCTTGAGACCACAGAATGCACCATTCCCAGTAGGTCGTTCCACCACTTCCTGATGTCCTCCCGATTTCTTAGGTGCTGTCCCACTGCGTTGAACCTGTCAACTATTCTTCACCATAGCTCCATCTTCCTTTCAATGGAGGTGTGCTGCACCTGTGCTCTGAATAGCTGTGGCTCTTCCCGGACGATTTCCTCCACCATGACCCTGAGCTCCTCCTCAGAGAACCTGGGGTGTCTTTGCCGTGCCATGGGGTGGTGTAGGTGATGTGTGGGGTGGAGTGTGTGGTGATATGTGTGCTGATATGTAGTGGTGTGTTGTGTGAGGTGCGTGGAAGTTCTGTGGGTGATGGTGTTGTCTGCCTGTGGATGCTGTTGTTCTTGCTGGTGCTCTTTCTCTGGCCTTCTTTCGGAATTGTTTGTCGTGGGAGTTTGTGGGTGTTGTGGGTGTGTGTTTTATATTGTATTAGGTGTGTGGGAGTGGTGTGTGTATGTGTATCAGGTGTGTGTATTTGGAATTGTCCAATGTGGTAGTGTTTTGTAAATGTGTATTTTGAGCGCAGCGGTGTGTACCGCCAATGGAATACCGTGGTTGAAAGACCATGGTGTGGATTCGTGGGTCGTGATAGTGTGGCCGTATTTTTGTTGGCGTGACGGTGGAGGTTTTGTGTTCTCCAGTTTATCACTGACCTTTGGTGTGGCAGACTTGTGTGGGTGTTTGAATTTTGGCAGATTCCGAAATGTGGGTCATAATAGCTGTGGCGGAATTCCGCGGCCACAGCAGTGTGTTGGCGGTCTTCTGCACGGCGGCAAGCGGATTTTACCGCCAATGTTGTAATGGCCGCCAAAGTTTATTGAACCTCATGAGATGGTACTACAGTTCAAACAGCACCTTTTGGTAATGTTTGAAGTAGCACACTGAACTAAGAGAGCATGGTCCTTTTATACCCACGCAGGGGCTAAAAGAAGGTGGTACAATTATAGAAGCAAGACTTATATACAGTACATATAAGGTCATAGGGAAATGCACAGTCGACAGGTAGGAAGGGCTAACAGTTTTCAAGGACTAGTTGACACATTACTGTCTATTACTGATTACTGACAGCTGCAGATCTTACTGGGCATGTGCAAAAGTGGGAGATGCTAAATATAACTTGTCACTAGATAGATTTTCAAGAGTAGTTAACAGAAAGGTAGGACAGAGCACATGGTGAGCACATGGCAGAGAAAATGACTGCCATGAATACAAAATGGATTCCGCGAAATGTTCACAATAGTTGCTAAATACAAGATGTCTTCTGTTAATGCTTAATCTAATCGCTACTGATTTACAACAAGTCCTTGGCAGGATGAAGCACTCTGGGCACAAAGCCCCCTCCAGAACCAGTGGAGATTTACATCCACTACCTCAGTCCTTGGCAGGATGGAAAGATATCCACTTGAGAGACTGTGGCTTTGCACTCCCCAGGATAAAGCAGTGGGCAACGCACCCACTGGAGAGACTTGAGAGACTGTGGCTTTGCACTCCCCAGGATGCAGCAGGGGGCAAACCACCCACTGGAGAGACTTGAGAGACTGTGGCTTTGCACTCCCCAGGATGCAGCAGTGGGCAAACCAGCCACTGGAGAGACTTGAGAGACTGTGGCTTTGCACACCCCAGGATAAAGCAGTGGGCAACCTACCCACTGGAGAGACTTGAGAGACTGTGGCTTTGCACTCCCCAGGATAAAGCAGTGGGCAAACCACCCACTGGAGAGACTTGAGAGACAGTGGCTTTGCACTCCCCAGGATAAAGCAGTGGGCAACCCACCCACTGGAGAGACTTGAGAGACTGTGGCTTTGCACTCCCCAGGATGAAGCAGTGGCCAAACCACCCACTGGAAAGACTTGAGAGACTGTGGCTTTGCACTCCCTGGGATACAGCAGTGGGCAAACCACCCACTGGAGAGACTTGAGAGACTGTGGCTTTGCACTCCCCAGGATGCAACAGTGGGCAACCCACCCACTGGAGAGACTTGAGAGACTGTGGCTTTGCACTCCCCAGGATAAATCAGTGGGCAAACCACCCACTGGAGGGACTTGAGAGACAGTGGCTTTGCACTCCCCAGGATAAAGCAGTGGGCAACCCACCCACTGGAGAGACTTGAGATTCTGTGGCTTTGCACTCCCCAGGATGCAGCAGTGGGCAAACCACCCACTGGAGAGACTTGGGAGACTGTGGCTTAGCACCCCCCAGGATACAGCAGTGGGCAAACCATCCACTGGAGAGACTTGAGAGACTGTGGCTTTGCACTCCCAGGATAAAGCAGTGGGCAACCCACCCACTGGAGAGGCTTGAGAGACTGTGGCTTTGCACTCCCCAGGATAAAGCAGTGGGCAAACCACCCACTGGAGAGACTTGAGAGACTGTGGCTTTGCACTCCCCAGGATACATCAATGGGCATGGAGCCCCCTCGTGGATCTGGCATTGTGCACTCATCCGGCTGAGGTGGCCCCCCTTCCCTTCCTCCTGAGGTGCCTTGTGTATTTCTATCTGATGCCCCAGCAGTGTTCTCTCCGTTTTGATCGGGTATTGAGTGTGGGCCTCGCTCATGCATTTTGGGCCCAGTGGTCCACGGACTATGATGGTGGAATACCTTGGACTTGTTTTCTTGGTGTATCTATTTGTTTCAGGTGTAAATATATGTATATGAATGTATATATTTTTGATTACTGTTTTTGAATAGATTACAAACGTTTGACTCATTTCCTTTTGACCTTGCATTCTTCCAGGGGGAGTTGGGGTTTGTTAATGTAATGTATCAACATGTACTTGTGTGTGTGTGTTGTAGTGGGTGAGGGTGGGGGTGTTGCGTGTGTGTGTCACTCTTTTTCCCTCCCCCCTCCCCTGTGTTGTAGGTGCAGTACTCACCGTGGTCTTCGCCAACGTCTTTTTGTTCCTGGTAGAGAAGCAAGAAGATAAAGGCTTATAGTATCTGGAGCTCGGGTTCCATGGCATCCGGATTCCTCGTGGGGTGTGTAGAGGTGACTGTTTTCCCTTCCGAGTCCTGTTTCTGCCGTGTTTTTGTTGGTGGTGATTCCGCCCTGGAAAAGATAGCGGATTGGACTGTTGTAATACAGTGGGCGGAACCCTGTCTTCCTCCTGTCTGTCGGCAGTGACCGCCATGCTGTTTGTTTGTACCGCCGTGGCATCGGAGTGTTAAAGTGGCTGTCTATGTTGGCGGTTTCCGCCACGGTCGTGATTCCATTTTTTTTACCGCCAGACTGTTGGCGGTTTTACTGCCGCTTTAACACCGACCGCCAGGGTTGTAATGAGGGCCAGTGTGTGTCTTACAGTTGTCCCTCGACATTTGCAGGTGACTCTGGTTACCCCAACCTGTCATGGCTACTGACCCCAGTGAGGAATCCCAGGACAAGGGCAGAGGAATGCTGCAATGAGGCCCATGGGCAAACTAGGATTATAGAGAGGACCTTCGGCCTCCTGAAGGCCAGGTTCCTGTGCCTGCTTATGACAGGTGGTTCCCTATTCTACTCACCAAAGAAGGTGTGCCACATCATCGTGGCCTGCTGTATGCTTCACAACTTGGCTTTGCGATGACAGGTACCTTTTCTGCAGGAGGATGGTCCAGATGGAGGTGTTGTGGCAGCTGTGGAGCCTGTGGACAGTGAAGACGAGGAAGCTGAAGAAGAGGACATAGACAACAGGAACACTGTGATTCAACAATACTTCCAGTGAGACACAGGTATGAAGACAACTCTGCCTGCTACATCTGATTTAAATCTTCTACCTCTCATCTGTCTGTCATTTTCACCCAGTGTATGAACACTGAGTTGTCACTTTCCCTTTCAATTTCACAGATGTGGTTCCCACTGTGTGACCTCTGCTTTGTTTCCGCATGGACTAGAGCTGTGTGACATAGGTATGTTGACATTACATTGGATATAGCATTTTTCTACAGTTATTGCAAATACACATTTTCGAAAGCACAGACTGACTCCTGATTGTTTTGTGATTTAAGGGTGCTTATTTAAGTGCCAAATAGTATAGGGGGTTGAAAATGGTCAGGGGTGATGGTGGAGGAATGTCCATGGCAGAGTCCAGTCTATTAGTCTCACAGGTGCATTGTCCAAAGGGGCATAGGAAGTGGAGCTAGGGCAGTTTAAGTATGGACAGGGTGACAAAGTGGGACAGAAGGATGACACTCAGGGTGGTCTCATTTCTTGGCGGGGGTCTTGTCATTGTTCTCTATCTTTGTCCTGGATCTCAGGGACCGCTTGCGGGGTGGTTCTCCATCTGCAGGGGGTGGGGTGCTGGTGTCGTGGTCCTGTGGCGGGGCCTCCTGTCTACTAGCGCCGGCGGAGGTGGTGGGCAGTTCATCGTCCAGGCTAGTGTCAGGGGCCCCTTGTTGTGCCACAGTGTCCCTCTTGGTGTTCACAAGGTCCTTCAGCACCCCTACAATGGTGACCAGGGTGGCGTTAATGGACTTCAAGTTCTCCCTGATCCCCAAATACTGTTCCTCCTGCAGCCACTGGGTCTCCTGAAACTTGGCCAGTACCGATGCCATCGTCTCCTGGGAATGATGGTACGCTCCCATGATGTTGGACAGGGCCTCGTGGAGAGTGGGTCCCCTGGGCCTGTCCTCCCCCGTCGCACAGCAGCCCTCCCAGTTCCCCTGTTTTCCTGGGCCTCTGTCCCCTGAACCGTGTGCCCACTACCACTGTCCCCAGGTCCCTGGTGTTGTTGGGGTGGTGGGTTAGCCTGGGTTCCCTGTAGTGGTGGACACACTGCTGCTTGACGTGACCTGGGGACAGAGGTATGGGCCCGCTGGGTGGGTGCTAGTCTGGTGTTTCCAGAGGGGGGAAGCTCTGTAGTGGCCTGTGCCAGTGTGAGGGGAACCAACTGTCCCGAGGTCCCAGATGGCCCGGACTGGTCATCTAGATCCAGTTGGACAGAGCAGCTGTCATCACTTTGGGCCTCTTCTGTGGGTGGAGTGAACATGTCTGGACCCTCCTGTCCGGTGACGTTGGGAAGGGGTGCTGCAGGGGTGTAGAGGCATGATTATTGCATCTGTATGTGCCATGGTGTGCAATGGGTGGGTCACCCTGTACCCCGTGCTTCCTGTTTTGTGTGGGACCTTCTGTGATAATGGTTTAGGCGGGTGTATGGGTATGTGCAGTGAACATGCTTTGGTGATGGGTGTCCATGCTTTGGTGTTGCTTGCAGGGCTTGGGTTTGGGATGTGTGGTTTGTAATAGTGGGACATGTGTGAGGAGTTGGAGTGATGGGGGAGGGTGAGGGTGGGGGTATGTGATACCATGCAGGTAGGGTGGGGGATATTGTAGTTTAAGGTTTGACTTACCAGAGTCCATTCTTCCAGCTACTCCTGCGAGGCCCTCAGGATGCAGTACAGCCAAGACCTGTTCCTCCCATGTTGTAAGTTCTGGGGGAGGAGGTAGGGGTCCCCCGCCAGTCTGAACGGCAATCTGGTGTCTTGAGACCACAGAACGCACCTTCCCCCGTAGGTCGTTCCACCTCTTCCTGATGTTATCCCTAGTTCTTGGGTGCTGTCCCACTGTGTTGACCCTGTCCGTGATTCTTTGCCATAGCTCCATCTTCCTAGCTATGGTGGTATGCTGCACCTGTGATCCGAATAGCTGTGGCTCTACCTGGATGATTTCCTCCACCATGACCCTGAGCTCCTCCTCAAAAAACCTGGGGTGTCTTTGTGGTGCCATGGGGTGGTGTGGGTGATGCGTGGGGTGGTGTGTGTTGTGATGTGTGGGGTGATATTTAGAGGTGTGTTGTGTGAGGTGCGTGGCTGTTGTGTGAGTGATGGTGTTGAGTCCTGTGGATGCTAGTGTTGTTTCTGGTGGTGTCTCTCTCTGGCCTTCTGTCGCAATTGTTGTCGTAAGGGTTGATGGGTGATGTGGGTGTATGTTTTATATTGTATTGGGTGTGTGGGAGTGGTGTGTGTATGTGTATCAGGTGTGTGTATTTGGAATTGTCCAATGTGGTAGTGTTTTGTAAATGTGTGTGTATTTTGAGCGCGGCGGTGAGTACCGCCAATGGAATACCGCGGTTGAAAGACCACGGCGTGGATTTGTGGGTCGTGATAGTGTGGGCGTATTTCTGTTGGCGTGACGGTGGAGGTTTTGTTTTCGCCAGTTTATCATTGACCTTTGGTGTGGCGGACTTGTGTGGGTGTCTGAATTTTGGCGGATTCCGAAATGTGGGTTATAATGGCTGTGGCGGAATTCCAGGGCCACGGCGGTGTGTTGGCGGTCTTCTGCATGACGGTAAGTGGCTTTAACCGCCAATGTTGTAATGACCCCCTTTGTCCCTATCTAGTTCGGTGTGGATAGCACTGTGCTGATCCTATGCCTAAAAACTTTGCTAGATAAACAGACATTTGAGGTGAGCAAATCTAAAATGTCGTTGGTGGTGCAGGATGCTCCTTACTGGAGCTGCTCTCCACCTAATCTTGGGAACTACCCTGAGTTCTCTCTTTTTTTAACATAATTTATTCATCACTCTAACCCTCAAATGGTTTTGTTGTGACTTATACTGGGTCCTCCCTTGTGTCTGGACAAAATTAAACCCCTCTGAAGAGCTATAATGAGAGTGAAACACGTGTCAGAAGTTGCTTTTACTCGTTCTATGTTGGCTTGGATGGTATTTTACCAGTCCAAAACTGTAATCCTGTGCCTGGAGTGGTCATTTAATAGCTTGGCAAGGATGACACTGTGTCAATCCTATGCTTAATCACTTTGCTGTGCAAATGGCAAAAGATGTTGTCACTATCTAACTCGATGTGGATAGCACTGTGCTGATCCTATGCTTAAAAACTGTGCTACATAAACGGACAGTTTATCTAGAGCAAATCTAGAGTGTCCGTGGTGCTGCAGGGTGCTCCTTACTGGAGCTGCTCTCCACCTAAACTTGGGAACTACCCAAAGTTCTCTCTTCTGTTTTACACACACACACACACAAACACATATATATATATATATATATATATATATATATATATATATATAACCTACTGTTGGTTACCAGTAGGTAGTTATAGTTCAGACATAGTGTCAATAAAAAAGCATTTTTTGACCTAGCTATATTTTTAGCACCGTTCAGCAAATCTTTACCCCTCTTTTTACCCCTCTATTTTCAGCCCCTCCTTAACATATCATCCTGAAACTTTCCAAGCAGATCCGGCCCTAGAGGGCAATTTGTCAAACAGCACCAAAGATATAGGTAAGTCAAAAAACATGTTTTTCTAATGAAATTTAGGTCCTAACTATAACTACCTACTGGCAACCTTCAGTAGTTTATACATACATATGTATATTACCTAGTGGCGGTCACTCTGAGGTAGGTGTAGTTAGGACCCAGTTTCTATGGAAAAGCATTTGTTTTGCAAAATAATTTGGTGCCGCTTGGTGAATCTTCACGAAAAACTTTCATGCTCACATCAGCTGCTGTCTGGAAAGTTGTGGGGTGATCCATCCAGGGGAGGCCGAGAAAAAGGGGGTTCCCAAAGCTCATTTTCCCTGTTCATTTTTCCTTAGCAATTTTGAACAGCGATAGTGGCAAACTACTGGAAGGAATTGCACCAAATTTGGCAGAAAGGTGGCTCTTGGTCCAGAAAGAGCCCGTTTTGTTCTTTGGTGTTAATTGTGTTCAGTAGTTTTTGAGAAATTTAAGAAAATCCAAATTTGTATACATAGAAACGTGAAGGATTTGCAGCCCCTCCTTGATCTTGTGCTGAGATTTGATTGGCTGACAACACTTGAACAAGGAAGTGTTGTCAGCCATGTTTGGACTCGGCCTGAGCCGAGTTCCAGAGAAAATGTAAAAAAAAAAGAAAATGGGCCAGGGTACAGACATCCTGATCCCTTAGCTATGGGGCTGGGGTCCCCCCAGGGCTAAAAATACACTTTTAAAAGAATTTACTGTGGGAGTTGTGGTGGACCTCCGGATCCATCATACATTTTAAAAAAATGAAGCAAAAACTCCAGCGCTTTGTCTTTTTGAAACCCCCAGGTGGGCCAGGTTCCGGGGACATTTTTATGATAATGCAACAGCGGCTGCCATCCCCATCCGGCTGCCCTGGGGATCATCACCTCCCTGGGGTGATTGTCAAGATTGAAGTAAGGAGGCCATGAGGCCCCCTTGCAGCCTTGGAGACCACCACCTCCCCAGGGCTACATTTAAATTATGTAGGGGGGCACCACCCCACCCCACAGCCTAAGGACCACTACCTCCCAGGGGCTATAATAATAAAGTGAAGGGGGTCTGCTCCAGACACCCACAGCCCCAGGGTTCACCTCGCGAAGACCACCATCCCCAGGGCCAGCTCCTACTGTGTCCCAGAGTACCCACCCTCGGTGACAGAGCTGTTTGCTGTGGCTTGGCTGCAGCTTTGACCGCTGCAGCCACATCACAGCAAATATTCTGCTTTTTGACAGCAGGACCTGTCAAACAGGTCTCGCTGTCAAAAAGCAGAGTTTTCATCTCTGTTCACAGAAATACGTGCTGGGACCAGAGATGACAGCATTGCTCCTGCAACCTGGCAGCTGCTGTTAAAAGCAGCTGCCTGCTTGCTGGAGCAGTGGGCTGCCCAGGGAGGCCTTGGGGCTCCCCTGCAGTCCCAGATAGCCCAGAACAACATATTACAAAATACATAAAAAAGTATAGTCAGGGACCACTGATCAGAATTTGATATATATATAAAAAATCTGAACAGCTCAAGTGTGAAGGTCACAGATCTATAACCTGAGAGTTAAGGGTTCGAGACCAGGTGTGTTTCTGTTCATTTCTCGCCTTTATATTTTTTTTAACTACAAATGTTTAAGACTCACACTGAAAGATGATCCTACTCTTTTTAAATGACAAATACATTTTTCTTTTCAAATTGTGCAGAAATATCTAATTCTAAGGGGCATATTTATACCTTTTGGTGCAAAACTGCACTAATGCATTTTTGCATTAAAAGGTTTTGCACTGGCTTGCACCATTCTTGAGCGTCAGCCGGGCTTATTTATGGAATGGTGCAAGCTGGTGCAAAGGGTAGGCTAGTGTAAAAAAAAAAGACATTAGCCAGGTGGGGGTGGCGGTTTGGGAGAAGAGGAGTTTGCACCAAAAATGACATTAGGCAGGTCAGAGTAAAAAAAAAAAAAGTGACTGTAACCAGCCTAGCATCATTTTGTGATGCAAAACCATCCTTACCACATGACTCCTGCCTCAGAAAAGACAGGAGTCATGCCCACCACCCCCAATTGCCAGTACAGGGGACTAGGGTCTCCTGGGCATGGCCATTGCACCTAGTGCAATGTAGGAGGTCCATTTCAGGCCCCCCATTGGCACTTTAAAAATAAATACTTACCTCTACTTACCTATACTTACCTGGGATGGGGTCCCCATCCTCCGTTGTCCCTCTGGTGTGGGTGGGGGTGTCCCTGGGGCCTGGGGAGGGCACCTGTGGGCATATTCCTTGTAAAGCAAGCTTTACACCATTATGTGACCCCTCCTCCCCCTGTGTGTGATTTTAGCACAGGGGATAAATATGGCACTAAGCACATAGAGTCAATTTTTGCAGGGGAACACCTACCTTGCATCTCATTAATGCAAGGTAGGTTTCCACGTTCAAAAAATGACTTTAACTCCATAACTTTGGTGCTAGACAGATCTAGTGGAAAAGTATAAATATGGAGTTAGTTTTGCACCGAATGTGCATAAAAAAATAAATATGCGAATTTGGCGCAAAACAAGTATTACTATGCCCCTAAGTATATCATTTATCAAAGCCGAAAAACTCTCTCTCCCTCTCACTATCTTTCGCTCTCTCTCAGTCTCTTTCTCCCATTCACACACCCACTCATAGACCCACTCAGACACTCACGCACCAACTATCAGACCCACTCAGACCCTTGTGCACCCACTCACATCCCCACTCAGACCCTTACTCACCCACTCACTCACCCACTCGGTCACTTATGCACCCACTCAGAGATATCAAGTAACTATATTGCATGCCCTACAGTAACAATAATTATAACATGCCCTAAGGTAACTATAACTCGCACCCTCGCCATGCACTGCTAATTACCCCACAAAAAATGGCACTCATGCCATCTTTCATAACATCATTGATAATACCAATGTAATATTTACAGTTAAATGCTTGACAAAAAAACTGTGCATGGTGAGGGTGCGAGCTAAAGTTACCTTAGGGCATGTGTTATAGTTACTTGAGATAACTCTAACTATAACTGGTGAATTTCTATGGTTTTGTTCGTTAAAAATGTGAGTCTAATTTTAACATTCCTGTAACCTTTGTTTTTCTTTTACCGTCTAGTAATTTGAATTATTATACATTAATCCAACCATTGTGTGACCCCCTATAATCACCCAATCTTGCAGTGTGCACAGCTTTCACCCGTGTGCAGAGGAGGTTGCTGCAAGACATGACCTGCAGCCAGACCCTGCAGCAAACACCCCATAAGCACCCAAACCCATGCTGTTCACAGCCCCTTGGCTGTGTGCAGCAGGAGTTGGCCATGGCTTCTCTGGGTGTGAGAATAGGTGTGAGAGGGTGTGTCTGAGGTGAGAGTGGCTGTCAGATTGCCTGTCTGGGTGTAAGAGTCCATCCATCAGTGTTTTAGTGGGTGCAAGAGTGTGTGCGTGGGTCAGTGAGTGGATGCATGAGAGTTTCAGTGGGTCTGTGAGTGAGTGCATGTCTGAGTTATGGGCTTTTTTTCCTGGTTGAAGTGCTGGCAGCCCATCAGATCTTAGCATGAGATCTCCCTTGATCAGGGGCCCTAGATATACACATTTCTTTTCCCTTCACTATCTTGAAAACTACTGAAATGATTTCACACCAACTAAAAAAAGGCTAATCTGCAAACGGACATCCACCTTTTAGCCAAATTTGGTGTAATTCTGTCCAGTGGTTCGGGCTGGAGGCATGGCTTAAGATTCTGTGGGAATTAAAATGGAAACACATTTTTTTACCCCTCTTTTTACCCCTCTATTTTCAGCCCCTCCTTAACATATCATCCTGAAACTTTCCAAGCAGATACGGCCCTAGAGGGCAATTTGTCAAACAGCACCAAAGATATAGGTAAGTCAAAAAACATGTTTTTCTAATGAAATGTAGGTCCTAACTATAACTACCTACTGGCAACCGTCAGTAGTTTATACATATATATGTATATTACCTAGTGGCGGTCACTCCGAGGTAGGTGTAGTTAGGACCCAGTTTCTATGGAAAAGCATTTGTTTTGCAAAATAATTTGGTGCCGCTTGGTGAATCTTAACGAAAAACTTTCATGCTCACATCAGCTGCTGTCTGGAAAGTTGTGGGGTGATCCATCCAGGGGAGGCCGAGAAAAAGGGGGTTCCCAAAGCTCATTTTCCCTGTTCATTTCTCCTTAGCAATTTTGAACAGCGATAGTGGCAAACTACTGGAAGGAATTGCACCAAATTTGGCAGAAAGGTAGCTCTTGGTCCAGAAAGAGCCCTTTTTGTTCTTTGGTGTTAATTGTGTTCAGTAGTTTTTGAGAAATTTAAGAAAATCCAAATTTGTATACAAAGAAACGTGAAGGATTTGCAGCCCCTCCTTGATCTTGTGCTGAGATTTGATTGGCTGACAACACTTGAACAAGGAAGTGTTGTCAGCCATGTTTGGACTCGGCCTGAGCCGAGTTCCAGAGAAAATGAAAAAAAAAGAAAAGGGGCCAGGGTACAGACATCCTGATCCCTTAGCTATGGGGCTGGGGTCCCCCCAGGGCTAAAAATACACTTTTAAAAGAATTTACTGTGGGAGTTGTGGTGGACCTCCGGATCCATCATACATTTTTAAAAAATGAAGCAAAAACTCCAGCGCTTTGTCTTTTTGAAACCCCCAGGTGGGCCAGGTTCCGGGGACATTTTTATGATAATGCAACAGCGGCTGCCATCCCCATCCGGCTGCCCTGGGGATCATCACCTCCCTGGGGCGATTGTCAAGATTGAAGTAAGCAGGCCATGAGGCCCCCTTGCAGCCTTGGAGACCACCACCTCCCCAGGGCTACATTTAAATTATGTAGGGGGGCACCACCCCACCCCACAGCCTGAGGACCACTACCTCCCAGGGGCTATAATAATAAAGTGAAGGGGGTCTGCTCCAGACACCCACAGCCCCAGGGATCACTTCGCGAAGACCACCATCCCCAGGGCCAGCTCCTACTGTGTCCCAGAGTACCCACCCTCGGTGACAGAACTGTTTGCTGTGGCTCGGCTGCAGCTTTGACCGCTGCAGCCACATCACAGCAAATATTCTGCTTTTTGACAGCGGGACCTGTCAAACAGGTCTTGCTGTCAAAAAGCAGAGTTTTCATCTCTGTTCACAGAAATACGTGCTGGGACCAGAGATGACAGCATTGCTCCTGCAACCTGGCAGCTGCTGTTAAAAGCAGCTGCCTGCTTGCTGGAGCAGTGGGCTGCCCAGGGAGGCCTTGAGGCTCCCCTGCAGTCCCAGATAGCCCAGAACAACATATTACAAAATACATAAAAAAGTATAGTCAGGGACCACTGATCAGAATTTGATATATATATAGAAAATCTGAACAGCTCAAGTGTGAAGGTCACAGATCTACAACCTGAGAGTTAAGGGTTCGAGACCAGGTGTGTTTCTGTTCATTTCTCGCCTTTATCTTTTTTTTAACTACAAATGTTTAAGACTCACACTGAAAGATGATCCTACTCTTTTTAAATGACAAATACATTTTTCTTTTCAAATTGTGCAGAAATATCTAATTCTAAGGGGCATATTTATACCTTTTGGTGCAAAACTGCACTAATGCATTTTTGCATTAAAAGGTTTTGCACTGGCTTGCACCATTCTTGAGCGTCAGCCGGGCATATTTATGGAATGGTGCAAGCTGGTGCAAAGGGTAGGCTAGTGTAAAAAAAAATGACATTAGCCAGGTGGGGGTGGCGGTTTGGGAGAAGAGCAGTTTGCACCAAAAAATGACATTAGACAGGTCAGAGTAAAAAAATTAAAAGTGACTCTAACCAGCCTAGCATCATTTTGTGATGCAAAACCATCCATACCACATGACTCCTGCCTCAGAAAAGACAGGAGTCATGCCCACCACCCCCAATTGCCAGTACAGGGGACTAGGGTCCCCTGGGCATGGCCATTGCACCTAGTGCAATGTAGGAGGTCCATTTCAGGCCCCCCATTGGCACTTTAAAAATAAATACTTACCTCTACTTACCTATACTTACCTGGGATGGGGTCCCCATCCTCCGTTGTCCCTCTGGTGTGGGTGGGGGTGTCCCTGGGGCCTGGGGAGGGCACCTGTGGGCATATTCCTTGTAAAGCAAGCTTTACACCATTATGTGACCCCCTCCTCCCCCTGTGTGTGATTTTAGCACAGGGGATAAATATGGCACTAAGCACATAGAGTCATTTTTTGCAGGGGAACACCTACCTTGCATCTCATTAATGCAAGGTAGGTTTCCACGTCCAAAAAATGACTTTAACTCCATAACTTTGGTGCTAGACAGATCTAGTGGAAAAGTATAAATATGGAGTTAGTTTTGCACCGAATGTGCATAAAAAATAAATATGCGAATTTGGCGCAAAACAAGTATTACTATGCCCCTAAGTATATCATTTATCAAAGCCGAAAAACTCTCTCTCCCTCTCACTATCTTTCGCTCTCTCTCAGTCTCTTTCTCCCATTCACACACCCACTCATAGACCCACTCAGGCACTCACGCACCAACTATCAGACCCACTCAGACCCTTGTGCACCCACTCACATCCCCACTCAGACCCTTACTCACCCACTCACTCACCCACTCAGTCACTTATGCACCCACTCAGAGATATCAAGTAACTATATTGCATGCCCTACAGTAACAATAATTATAACATGCCCTAAGGTAACTATAACTTGCACCCTCGCCATGCACTGCTAATTACCCCACAAAAAATGGCACTCATGCCATCTTTCATAACATCATTGATAATACCAATGTAATATTTACAGTTAAATGCTTGACGAAAAAACTGTGCATGGTGAGGGTGCGAGCTAAAGTTACCTTAGGGCATGGGTTATAGTTACTTGAGATAACTCTAACTATAACTGGTGAATTTCTATGGTTTTGTTCGTTAAAAATGTGAGCCTAATTTTAACATTCCTGTAACCTTTGTTTTTGTTTTACCGTCTAGTAATTTGAATTATTATACATTAATCCAACCATTGTGGGACCCCCTATAAGCACCCAATCTTGCAGTGTGCACAGCTTTCACCCGTGTGCAGAGGAGGTTGCTGCAAGACATGACCTGCAGCCAGACCCTGCAGCAAACACCCCATAAGCACCCAAACCCATGCTGTTCACAGCCCCTTGGCTGTGTGCAGCAGGAGTTGGCCATGGCTTCTCTGGGTGTGAGAATAGGTGTGAGAGGGTGTGTCTGAGGTGAGAGTGGCTGTCAGATTGCCTGTCTGGGTGTAAGAGTCCATCCATCAGTGTTTTAGTGGGTGCAAGAGTGTGTGCTTGGGTCAGTGAGTGGATGCATGAGAGTTTCAGTGGGTCTGTGAGTGAGTGCATGTCTGAGTTATGGGCTTCTTTTTTTTAGCCCTTTATGGGCCTCAATGGCTCCCCCACGGTCCTTATATATTTATTTAGTTATTTATATATTTATTTAATTAACTTTTTTAATAAAAAGCCCTTACAGGCTACCCACAGTGCTGTGCCATTGCTTCAGCAAGCACAGAGTTGCTTTGACAAAAGCTCCATGCTTGCTGAAGCATTTCATGTCCGGCCTCTGCACGTGTGAAAGCTTCAGATTTTGACAGCAGTACCTGCTTTACAAAACCTGAAGTGTTTGCTGAGCGCTGCAGCCAAGCCACAGCAAACAGCTATGTCCTAGGGGTGGGCACCCCGGGACATAGGAGGAGCAGGCTCTGGGGGGTGGCAGTCCCCATGGGCATCTGTGGCTTCAAGAGGGGGAGCCCTCCCCCCTTCAACTGTGCATACAGCACCAGAGAGGTGGTGGTTTCCGGTGGATCCGGGACTTGGGGGTCCCAAAGGAACCTCCTTTCTTTTATTTAATATTTGTCCCTGGGGATGGTGGTCTCTGGGGCGTGGGCAGCCGCATAGCCCCACTCAAAATACATTATAGCCCCAGGGACTAATAGTCCCCATGGCACCATTCTGTGTCGCCCCCAGGTCAAAATTCAGTGTAAGCCCGGGGGATGGTGGTCACTGTAGCACTGCGGTCCATAGACCCCCTGATTTAAGTGCATTTATCACCCGAGGGAGGTGGTGGGTGGGCATGCAGCTCCCCACATACAACTCATAAGCCCCTGGGAGGTGGCCATCCCTAGAGCAGTGGGAGGGGTCAGGAGGACGTCTCGCTCTTTCATAGAAAAGACCCCAGTACTTGGTCCACCCAGGGCATTATAGTAACAAAGACTGGAAGCCCGCACTTTATTTTTTTTGTTGATTTTATGGCAGATCCACGGATCTACCAGGACTCCATCCATAGAATAAAAAGTATAATTCTTTTTAGCCCCACCGCCAGAGCTAAGGGGTCAGGGTGTTCGTACTCTGGCCCCTTTTCTTTATTTTTTACTTTTTGGGGGGGACATGGCTTCAGCCCTGTCCCATGCAGGCTGTCAACACTTCCACGGCTTCGGTGGTTAAAGTGTTATCAGCTGATCAGATCTCTGCACGAGATCGTGAGGGGTCGCAAATCCTTTCTGTGCCTAGATATACAAATTTTGATTTTCTTTAATTTCTCTAAAATTCCTGAATGTAATTAAACCAAAACAAAAAAAGCACTCTTTCTTGGCCAGGACCTACCTTTCTGCCCAATTACATCCAGTAGTTTTTAAAATATTGCTGCTCAAAATACCTATGAAAAAAATAATCGAGAAAACATGTTTTGGGAACCCCCCTTTTTCTTGTCCCCCCTAGACGGATCACACCAAAACTTTCCAGACAGCAGCTGACAAGACTGGCACATTTTTTCAGAACGTTTCAAGAAAGATATAGGTAGGTAAAAAAATGCTTTTTACGTAAAAACAAGGCCCTAACTATAACTACCTAGTGACAACCACCACTAGGTAATAAATACATATATATATATATATATATATATATATATATATATATATATATATATATATATATATATTTGTGTATGTATATGTATTGCAACAATGACTGTGGCCCAGCTCATGTGCCATATGGTGCAGCCCCGTGCACCCGTCTACCACAGTGGGAACAGAAAATTGACTGTATGTTTGACAAGGTTTTGCAGCACCCACCCACATATCAATGATACTTCTTTACCAATTACTGCCCTTGTCCTACCCTCTGTAACCGTTGCCTCCTATTCGGGTCTGCAACATCATATAAAAAATCACAATCTCTCATTACCGAGTTCAGCTTCAGCATTAAGGAGCATATTTATAGTGCCATAGAGCCACCTTGTGCCACATTAACGTTATTGTTTTTGGTGTTAATGTGGCCCAACAAGGCCGAAAACCCCACGCCTTATTTACAGGATGGCACACTGCATGCATTGCGCCACCCTGTAACCCTTTGCGCTACATTGGGCTGCGCCAGGCATAATGTATGTGAAGGGGGATGCTCCCCCATCAGGGGGGGCTGGAAAAATGGCATATGGAAATTTATGAGATTTCCTTACGTCATTTTTATGGCACTTTTAATGCCTGCTCAAGAGCCGGCGATAAAAGGGGCCTTCCATTCTTTAAAATGGGGCCCCAATATTTTGGCACCACTCCTGCAGAGTACATTAATAGCATCATGAATAATGACGCTATATTCCTCTATCCTGCGCCATGGTGCACTGTATTTTAAATACAGCGCACACATGGTGGCGGTTGGGGGGTGCTAAGGGGTGCAGGGAAAGTGGCATTGCACTTGGTGCAGCGTCACTTTCCATAAATCTAAGTTCCTAACGTCTTACTTGAATAGGATAAGCAGCATCTGCTGCCTCTCTCAATCTTCCTAAATCTTATTGCAGGGTTTACCAAAGGTCCTTCTTAATGCTGGTGGTAGAGAGCTTGTGCTAACAGGGAAGACATTACAAAATGAGGTCTGACCAATTCTAAAGGATGTGATTGAGGACAAGTCATAACTGTAGGATTATTCAGAAGGATTATCCATCGCAAGCAACTAGACCTAAGGATAACAGAGTTAGTTGACAAACCAAAAGTGGGACCACCATGCCAAAAAAGTCAAACATACAACATCTACAAAGCAACCTGGAGAGCTTGTATTTAATTTATTAAAAAAATAAAACTAAACTTTAAAAAAAACGCAAATCAGGACTCAGGAGAATATTACTTCTTTTTGCATAGTTTTGTAAGCAACACAGGGCCTGATTCACAAAGGTAAAGTTACACTGTTGGTGTTAATTTATTCTTGCAGTATATATATACAACTTTTCCACCAGTAACTTTATGAGTAGTATGCCTGCAAGTAGTAACTCCTATTATTTTAAAGGAGTTATTACTAGCTAGTTACAATTTGCAAAGTTACTACTCGTAAAGTTACAAGTAGTACAGTTAAAGTGCAAGAGTAAACAGGTCATAATGCACACTAGTACTTCTGATCCTTGGATTGAAATTGTACAAAGACTCTGAACTGTGATGATGTTCCTTTCATGCCTGGGTGAGTGGTACAGCGATAGGGACAGCCCTGCTAACCCATAACCTGTGGCATTTAAACAATGTAGCAACAACAATTGTTCCAGAAGAAAATATTAAAGCATAACATAAATTAACAAACACCACATATAAGAATGAAACAGTGCCAAAACACAGAAATGTGCAGAAAAAAAATCAAAATTGTTATCCAATAATATTATTCAAGCATACAAAACCGGCTCACCACAAAATCAACTAATTGGTCCAAAAATTGTGCAACCTAACACAGGCAATGTTTTATCCTAATCTACCATTGAGGCATTTCGACCCTTACGGTTTATTGTGTCATCATCAGGACAACCAAAATTGAAGCACAAAAACCAAGAATCTAAAAAACAAATAGTAACGAAGTCACAGTATCAACACAAAAGGTAGTTATTAGCATCAAAAATTGTATAAATAGAAAAAGGCCAAGTACTTACATTGCTGGCCTCAAAACAAAATATGCTACTATCCACAAAAATCTAATGGGAATCAATTCTAAGAAAGAGAATCAAGTCCCTAGGTCAAAAATCAATGATCAAAATTTCCAACAGCATAATTGTCTAAATACCAAGGTGCGTAGAAGGGCGGGTGTCAATTATTGTTTAGCTAAAAAGATCCTGTAACAGTTGGCATCACTTTAATCACAACTGCTCGCCAAGTGTTTGATTCATTTATTTTGTACATTATTAAGTCAAATTTGTCTAATTGTTATGCTTCCTAGGGTTGGGAAATGCAAAATAAGGGGGATCCATGCAGTTCTAACATTTGTTATTTTCAAGAAAAGATAAATGATACAGTACAAAAATGCAAAATGGACAGTGCATCTGAATTCTCCTTCACAGAATGTAAATCTTGGGTGCAGGGCTGAACCGCCCGGAGTGTTATGGAGCTTTTATACAGAAGAACAGAAGGCTTTTGGAATGCAAAAAAGTAAATGGCAATATTTTAAAGTAATCTTAAGCTTCATGGTCAGTGAGGAACAAGAGGGCAAACCACAGACTTGTGAGGTCATGTCCGATTAACTGAGAAGTGATAACAATCCCATATCACCAATCCCAGCAAAGACGCTGTATGTACCTGACTGATCAATCTCACAAATGTCAATAACATTTAGCTGTGTGCATTCCTCATGTGACATGTGTCCAGTAATAGCCCATTCCAGACCACAACACTTAATTAGAGTTTGACAATGGAACCACTACTCTGAATTTTCCTAATCAGTGCACCTCCACCCAGTCAGCTGGAGTAGGCCTCTTTGTGTCACAATCTTTCATATTAAAGTAAACAGGATTTGTTCCTAACTTCAGTCTTCTGGCTGTTTGATCATTTTCTGTAGTCTTGGTAAATAAACTGACTAGTGCACAAAAGGACCATGTAGGTAATTATAGTGAAATATGACACCAAGTAAGCATTCAGGGAAAATCATCCACCAGGCTTCACACATTACAAATCATGTTTAAAAATTAGTTACAACACACTCCCAGCCACCATATGAATCATCATTCAGTCAATATTACTCATTGGTGCACATTTGACTATTGTATTTATTTTCCCATGGAAGCAATACACTCAAGGGTAGTCTTGTATAATGATCTTTACTGGCAGCACAGCTGTGGAATGAAAAAAAAAACATAGAGATTGGAGGCATTGTCTTCATGTCAATTAATCAATGGAGGATTCTTTTGTTCACACTGGTCCACTTCGTACATGTCAAACAGGGCAGTGTGATCCTGAAACCAAATATTTAAGTGTTCTTCTATTTTTATTTTCAAAGCAATTTGATGTTATATCCAAGTTCCATGGTGGGCTACTTAGTCAGGGGAGTAGAGTTCATCCCCAAACTCAGGTCATTTTCCCAGACATTCATCAGAT
Source organism: Pleurodeles waltl (assembly GCF_031143425.1). Taxonomy (NCBI): domain Eukaryota; kingdom Metazoa; phylum Chordata; class Amphibia; order Caudata; family Salamandridae; genus Pleurodeles; species Pleurodeles waltl. Next base: position 504,408,456 of record NC_090447.1, read on the forward strand.
AACACAGTGAGTCTGACCAATTGCCTTCATTCTCCTCCTATGCTGTTCAAGAAACAGTATAATCTTTTGGCATAGAGTGTTAATTAATTTTAATCATTGTCATTCTCTGTACGTTTTGAGGCAAGAGATTGGTCCTTCTGACTGTGATAAGTGCACCAGCTACACTGAACACATGCTCAGAAAAAACACTGGCTACTGAACAAGCCAGATACTTTATTGCCAGCTTGCCGAGCTCTGGCCATTGTCACATATTCATATATCAATAGACAAATGGATTTTTATCCAGGCATACCTCTTTTAGATCATCTAGATAGTCTTGGATCATCCTTGAATAGTCATTGGTGATGCCACTTGGCAGACCTCAGTTGCCTTCACCTCTGTGCTTAACTTAAGCCCTGCCATCCGAAACAAAGCCATTGAAGAGGTTTGGTCTGATTCTCCTGTAGCTGGTGTTGCTGGTGATGATGGCGTGGGTTGTGAGACAGGAGTCCAGCCCCCTATGGATGCTGAAGGCTGCATGGCAGAAAAAGGAATGAAAGTGGCTTGTATTGTTTTGTTCAGTAGATCAAGTACTGTGCCCCATATGCAGTCTTTGGAGTACACAATCTCTTTTTGCAGCCTTGGATTAACATACAAGCCAATGAGTAAGCTCTAAACCAACTCATATACTTCTTCACTCACAGTGGAGAACTTTTGTGTCACCTTTTTTAATTGGTCCTGTAGCAGATGCTGCCTTATTGTGTGGAAATTTCAAAAGGAAGTAGCAATTGTTATAAGCATAACTAGCCCCTATTTGTCCACCTCCATTATCTTTGTTTTCTCAATTGCATCCCCTCCTCTTCGGAGGACATATTTGGTGAATGGTCTGTGCTGCTCAAACATATGTTGCAATTTTGCACCACGTAGAAGGTTGAGTTCCAATGTGGTGCCACCCTCCTGTATGAGGGCTTTGACTGGTACGCTATTAATACACTGAATAATCCATGCTTCCCAGGCTTTAAAGAATGACTGAAATCAGTAAGGATTATTTGGCTTGTGGCAATTATGATGCTGACTATATTTTTTTAGAAAGTCTTGCATAATCAGGTTGATGCAATGTGCAAACAGCAGGACCCTGAATTATTCACCATCTGCCATGTCCTTGACTACATTACTGTCATTTTCTGTTACAACAAATCTAATACTGAGGCTGCTGGGTCGAAGCCGTTCAAACACCTTGCTTGTAAACTCTTGTAGGAAAGTAACCTCTTTCTAGCATGGTTACCCCCACTTTTGGTCTGATTGTGAGTGTGTGTCAGTGTGTTTTTACTCTGTCACTGGGATCCTGCTAGCCAGGACTCCAGTGCTCATAGATAAAAACCTATATGTCAGTGTGTTTTGCCTGTCTCACTGGGATCCTGCAAGCCAGGACCCCAGTGCTCAGAGTTTGTGGCCTAATGTGTATGCCTGTGTAGTGCTGAACTGTGTCACTGTGGCTCTGCTAACCAGAATCTAAGTGCTTATGCTCTCCCTGCTTTTACATTTCTCACTGTAGGCCAGTGACTTCACTTATCAATTTCAATTGGCATACTTGACCCCCCTTATAAGTACCTAGTATATGGTACCTAGGTACCCAGGGCATTGGGGTTCCAGGAGATCCATATGGGCTGCAGCATTTCTTTTGCCACCCATGGGGAGCTCAGACAAACCCTTACACAGGACTGCCATTGCAGCCTGCGTGAAATAGTGCACACACTATTTCACAGCCATTTTCACTGCACTTAAGTAACTTATAAATCACCTATATGTCTAACTTTCACTTCCTGAAGGTTAGGTGCAAGGATACTCAGTGTGAGGGCACCCTTGCACTAGCAAATGTGCTCCCACATAGTTAAGGGCCATTTCCCCGGACTTTGTGAGTGCGGGGATGCCATAACACGCGTGCACCACATATAGGTCAATACCTATATGTACCTTCACAATGGTAACTCCGAATATGGCCATGTAACATGTCTAGGATCATGGAATTGTCCCCCTATTCCAAATCTGGTACTGGGGAGCCAATTCCATGCATCTTGGGGGCTACACCATGGACCCCCAGTACTGCCAAACCAGCTCTCTGAGGCTTGCACTGCAGCTACAGCTGCTGCACTTCACAGACAGGGTTCTGCCCTCCTGGGGTCTGGGCAGCCCAGTCCTAGGAAGGCAGAACAAAGCATTTCCCCTAAGAGCAGGGTGTTACACCCTCTCCCTTTGGAAATAGGAGTTACAGGCTGGGGAGGGGTATCCTCCCCCAGCCTCTAGAAATGCTTTGAAGGGCACAGATGGTGCCTTCCTTGCATAAACCAGTCTACACTGATTCAGGGACTCCTTTTCCCCTGCTCTGCGGGATTTTGGACAAAGGAAAGTGGAGTGACCACTCCCCTGTCCATCACCACCCCAGGGATGGTGCCCAGAGCTCCTCCAGTGTGTCCCAGACTTCAGCCATCTTGCTTTGCAAGGTGTGGGGGCACTCTGGAGGGCTCTGAGTGTCCAGTGCCAGCAGGTGACGTCAGAGACCCCTCCTGATAGGTCCATACCTGATAAGGTAGCCAATCCCCCTCTCAGGGCTATTTAGGGTCTTTCCTGGGGGTTCTCTTCAGATTCTGCTTGCAAGTTTCCTTCAGGAATCCTCTGCAACAACTTCAGACTCTTCTGACCTTGGATCAACCGCAGCCTGCTCCAAGAAATGCTGTAACTGCAACAAAGTGTCTACAAGAGACACTTTTCTTCAGCAACCTCAGCTCCAAGTCAGCAACTGCAACAGTTTCCACAGTGTGCACGCTCTGGGGACTCCTTGTCTTCATCTTGCACCTAAGAAATCTCCAGTGGAGTGACAAAGTCACTCCCCTGCTCCAAGCAGGCACCTTCCAAGATGATGACCAGTACCATAGGACTCCTCTCCCTAAGGACACAGAGGGTGGACATCATCGACATAGGCTATCATGAGGTCCTGCTGATGCAATTTGGAGGAGGTAAATCCTTGCCTTCCCCAAGAACAATGGTACCTCTGTATACTGTGTCTTCTTCACCTCCTAAGGCCTCTGTGCACTCTTTGCAAAATTCCTTTGTGCACAACCTGGCCCAAGTCCCCAGCACTCCATCCTGTGATGGCCAACTCGCTGAGTTGTTCTCTGGCGGCGTGGGACCTTCTTTTGTTGTGCTGCATCAACTGCATTTTGCACCTGCTTTGAACCCAGGTCCTGTGACTCCTGGGGGTGCTGGCTGGCATCCTGAGGGCTCTGTAAAGTGCTGAGAGCCCCCTCTTCCTCCTCATATAGAGTTGAGGCCCCCAGGTCCCTCCTGGGTCCATCCAGTGCCATTTTGTTGTGGCCAAGGCTTGTTGGCGACTTCCAACACAAAATCTCATCTGCAACAATTTTCACGCCATGGGACATCTTTCGCATCATGCAGGAACCCACTTGCATCTTCCTAGGGTGCATTCCTGCAGACTTCAAGTAACCAGGGACTCTCCTTTTGCACTCTGTTCTAGTTTGGCAGGGGCTCCTGTCCTTCCTGGAACTTCTTTTGACTTCTGGACTTGGTCCCCTTCCTTTGCAGGTCTTCAGGTCCAATAATCCAGAAGTTGTCCTTTGCAGACTTGGTTGGCTGCTGCAAAATCCCAAAAGCAAGGTGTAGTGTGTCCTATGGAAACTTGCAGTACTTTACTCGTGTTTTTCTGGGCTTTGGGGTGGGGTAATTTACTTACTTGTACTGTTTTCTTACTCTCCCAGCGATTCTGCACACACTCCACGTGTCTAGACTGGAATTTATGATTCACATTCCACTTTCTTAGTATATGGTTTGTGTTGCCCCTAGACCTATGTTCTCCCATTGCATTCTATAGGATTCCCTACTGTTTGCATTGTTCTATGACTATTTACTTGTCTAATTGTGGTGTCTAGTGCATATATTGTGTATAATACTCATCTCCAGAAGGAGTATTGTCTCTAAGATATTTTTGGTACTGTGTCACTGTAAAGAAATGGCTCCCTGTTGCAGTTACCCCCCCACTTTTTGCCTGATACTGATGCTGACTTGACTGAGAAGTGTGATGGGACCCTGCTAACCAGGCCCCAGCACCAGTGTTCTTTCACCTAAAATGTACAGTTTTCTCCACAATTGGCACAACCCTGGCACCCAGGTAAGTCCCTTGTAACTGGTACCCCTGATACCAAGGGCCCTGATGCCAGGGAAGGTCTCTAAGGGCTGCAGCATGTTTTATGCCACCCTAGGGACCCTTCACTCAGCACAGACACACTGCTTGCCATCTTGTGTGTGCTGGTGGGGAGAAAATGACTAAGTCGACATGGCACTCCCCTCAGGGTGCCATGCCAACCTCACACTGCCTATGGCATAGGTAAGTCACCCCTCTAGCAGGCCTTACAGCCCTAAGGCAGGGTGCACTATACCACAGGTGAGGTCATAGGTGCATGAGCACTATGCCCCTACAGTGTCTAAACAAAACCTTAGACATTGTAAGTGCAGGGTAGCCATAAGAGTACATGGTCTGGGAGTCTGTCAAAAACGAACTCCACAGCTCCATAATGGCTACACTGAATACTGGGAAGTTTAGTATCAAGCTAGTGACTTGGAGGAGAATTCCCCCCCTCCAGTCCTACGTAGAAAGATCAGGGCCCCTCAAGCCCTGACTCCAACTGTGATAGTCAGAGATGCTGATTCCCTCACAGGAGGGTCCAGCACCTCTGCAATCACTGAGGATAGCCTCAGTGAAGAGGACCTCCTGCTAGCCAGGATGGTCAAAAGATTGGCTTTAGAGAGACAGCTCCTAGCCATAGAAAGGGAAAGACAAGAGATGGGTTTTGGTCCCATCAATGGTGGCAGCAACATAAATAGGGTCAGAGATTCTCCTGACATGTTGAAAATCCCTAAAGGGATTGTAACTAAATATGAAGATGGTGATGACATCACCAAATGGTTCACAGCTTTTGAGAGGGCTTGTGCAACCAGAAAAGTAAACAGATCTCACTAGGGTGCTCTCCTTTGGGAAATGTTCACTGGAAAGTGTAGGGATAGACTCCTCACACTCTCTGGAAAAGATGCAGAATCCTATGACCTCATGAAGGCTACCCTGATTGAGGGCTTTGGATTCTCCACTGAGGAGTACAGGATTAGGTTTGGGGGGCTCAAAAATCCTCGAGCCAGACCTGGGTTGATTTTGTAGACTACTCAGTGAAAACACTGGATGGTTGGGTAACTGGAAATGAAGTGCATGACTATGTTGGGCTTTATAATTTGTTTATGAAAGAACACATTTTAAGTAACTGCTTCAATGAAAAGTTGCATCAGTATCTGCTAGACCTAGGTCCAATTTCTCCCCAAGAATTGGGAAAGAAGGCAGACCACTGGGTCAAGACTAGGGTAACCAAAACTTCCACTGGGGGTGACCAAAAGAAAGGGGTTACAAAGCCTCCCCAGGAGCAAGTGGGTGACACTAGAAACAAAGAAAAAGAGTCCTCTGTAGGCCCCCAAAAACCAGACCAGGTGGGTGGGCCCCAAGACACAACCCAAAACAAAGGTGGGTACCAGGGTAGGAACTGGGATGCCACTAAGGCATGGTGCCAAAACTGTAGACAGACAGGGCACCACACCAAGGACACTTCTTGTCCCAAAACCAAACCCCATCGCAAAATCCCAGGGGTGACCAGTGTAGCCATTGGGGATGACTCCTCAGATGAGGAGGTCTTCATAGCCTTCAACTGGAAAAAAGGCCCAACAGGTGAGGTGGAGATTCCAGAGGGAAGTAGACTCTTCCACCACCTACTGGTGAATGGAATCCCAGCCACTGCACTGAGAGACACTTGTGCCAGTCACACTATTGTGCATGACAGGCTGGTGTTCTCAAACCAGTACATCCCAGGTGAGACTGCCAGAGTAAGAGTTAGCCCAGACAGGGTCACTGATAGGCCTGTGGCTTTTGAGCCCTTAGAAGTGGGTGGGACTTTTAGCTGGAGAAGGGTGGTAGTCAGTACAGACCTCCCCCTTGATTGTCTCCTTGGAAATGACCACCCAGAGGTTAGTCAGAGCCCAAGAGAGGAATTGGTCCAGTGCCAGTCCACTCCCAAGGACTCTGGAGGTGCTACCCCTGCAGTAACTGCAAGTAGGCCCCAGAAGAAACAGAAAAGAAAACAGAGTAGGAAAGGTGGACAACCTTTAGCCAAGGTTCCAGCAAGCCAAGGAGATTCTGCTCCAGTAGGGGGGAACTCCAAAAGTGGCACTGGTAACGTCCAACCTGACCCAAAAGAAGTCCTGGCTAGTCAGGCCACTGTTAAGCGTGAGTGGGTGGCTCCTCAGCTAACAGAAGAAAGGGTGGAAGAAGGGTGTTTACTACAAGATGTGGTAACCCCCCACTCTAATACAGCAGACAGGCACCCTGAACCCAAAGAAGCCTGTAACTTAGCCCCTTCCCTTGTAGGTGAAGAGCTAAAGGTGTGGTTCTGGGCACTGACAGCTGTCAGTGGTCTCTGCTGGGTGTTAGCCTTTATGGCTGCACTATCCTTGGCATGGGGGTCTGACCCCATGCCAAATAGCAAGTTAGGCCCCCTGACCCTGTTGATCATGGTGGGGTTACTCCAGCTCTGGGTAAACTCTTTGGGTAAGTTAGGGGTGACCCTGGCTAAGATAAGATTAGCAGAGGTGGATACCTCTAACCCCAAAAATAGAGAGAATGGGTGGGGACATTAAAGATACAGACAAGAGGCAATTCAGACTAGGTCCTATCACCTTGGAAGTGGGTCAGTTCCCCAGAGGGAATGACCTGAACAGGAGGATGTAAGGCAGAATAGGCGCTGCAACAAACCAGCCTATTTCCTCTACTCTTCCTCACCTGACAGACTAGGAAGACTCTCCCAGCTTTGGCTGAGTCTCCTGGCCTGTGGGCTGGGGGGGTGGGGGGCTTGTATAAAGAAATGGCTCCCTGTTGCAGTTACCCCCCCACTTTTTGCCTGATACTGATGCTGACTTGACTGAGAAGTGTGCTGGGACCCTGCTAACCAGGCCCCAGCACCAGTGTTCTTTCACCTAAAATGTACCGTTGTATCCACAATTGGCACAAACCTGGCACCCAGGTAAGTCCCTAGTAACTGGTTCCCCTGGTGCCAAGGGCCCTGATGCCAGGGAAGGTCTTAAAGGGCTGCAGCATGTCTTATGCCACCCTAGGGACCCCTCACTCAGCACAGACACACTGCTTGCCAGCTTGTGTGTGCTGGTGGGGAGAAAATGACTAAGTCGACATGGCACTCCCCTCAGGGTGCCATGCCAACCTCACACTGCCTATGGCATAGGTAAGTCACCCCTCTAGCAGGCCTTACAGCCCTAAGGCAGGATGCACTATACCACAGGTGAGGGCATAGGTGCATGAGCACTATGCCCCTACAGTGTCTAAACAAAACCTTAGACATTGTAAGTGCAGGGTAGCCATAAGAGTATATGGTCTAGGAGTCTGTCAAAAACGAACTCCACAGCTTCATAATGGCTACACTTAATACTGGGAAGTTTAGTATCAAACTTCTCAGAATAATAAACCCACACTGATGCCAGTGTTGGATTTATTAAAAAATGCACACAGAGGGCATCTTAGAGATGCCCCCGGTATTTTACCCAATTGTTCAGTGCAGGACTGACTGGTCTGTGCCAGCCTGCTGCTGAGAGACAAGTTTCTGACCCCATGTGGGGAGGGACTTTGTGCTCTCTGAGGACAGAAACAAAAGCCTGCTCTGGGTGGAGGTGCTTCACGCCTCCGCCCTGCAGGAACTGTAACACCTAGCAGTGAGCCTCAAAGTCTCAGGCTTCGTGTTACAATGCCCCAGGGCACTCCAGCTAGTGGAGATGCCCGCCCCCTGGACACAGCCCCCACTTTTGGCGGCAAGTCCAGGAGAGATATTGAGAAAAACAAGGAGGAGTCACTGGCCAGTCAGGACAGCCCCTAAGGTGTCCTGAGCTGAGGTGACTCTGACTTTTAGAAATCCTCCATCTTGATTTTGGAGGATTCCCCCAATAGGAATAGGGATGTGCCCCCCTCCCCTCAGGGAGGAGGCACAAAGAGGGTGTAGCCACCCTCAAGGACAGTAGCCATTGGCTACTGCCCTCCCAGACCTAAACACACCCCTAAATTCAGTATTTAGGGGCTCCCCAGAACCTAGGAACTCAGATTCCTGCAACCTAAGAAGAAGAGGACTGCTAAGCTGAAAAACCCTGCAGAGAAGACGGAGACACCAACTGCTTTGGCCCCAGCTCTACCGGCCTGTCTCCCCCCTTCTAAAGACACTGCTCCAGCGACGCTTTCCCCAGGACCAGCGACCTCTGAATCCTCAGAGGACTGCCCTGCTCTAGAAGGACCAAGAACTCCAGAGGACAGCGGCTCTGTTCACCCAAGACTGCAACTTTGTAACAAAGGAGCAACTTTAAAACAACTTGCGTTTCCCGCCGGAAGCGTGAGACTTGCTACTCTGCACCCGACGCCCCCGGCTCGACTTGTGGAGAACAATCACTTCAGGGAGGACTCCCCGGCGACTGCAAGACCGTGAGTAGCAAGAGTTGCCCCCCCTGAGCCCCCACAGTGACGCCTGCAGGGGGAATCCCGAGACTCCCCGTGACCGCGACTGCCTGTTCCTCAGATCCCGACGCCTGGTAAAGACTCTGCACCCGCAGCCCCCAGGACCTGAAAGATCCGAACTTCAGTGCAGGAGTGACTCCCAGGAGGCCCTCTCCCTTGCCCAGGTGGTGGCTACCCCGAGGAGCCCCCCCCTTGCCTGCCTGCATCGCCGAAGAGACCCCTTGGTCTCCCTTTGATTTCAATTGAAAACCCGACGCGTGTTTGCACACTGCACCCGGCCGCCCCGTGCTGCTGAGGGTGTACTTTCTGTGTGGACTTGTGTCCCCCCCGGTGCCCTACAAAATCCCCCTGGTCTGTCCTCCGAAGATGGGGGTACTTACCTGCTGGCAGACTGGAACCGGGGCACCCCCTTCTCCATTGAAGCCTAAGTGTTTTGGACACCACTTTGACCTCTGCACCTGACCGGCCCTGATCTGCTGGTGTGGTAACTTTGGGGTTGCTCTGAACCCCCAACGGTGGGCTACCTTGGACCCAAACTTGAACCCCGTGGGTGGTTTACTTACCTGCAAAAGCTAACAAACTCTTACTCCCCCCAGGAACTGTTGAAAATTGCACTGTGTCTAGTTTTAAAATAGCTATATGTGATTTATGTGAAAAGTGTATATGCTATTTTGATTATTCAAAGTTCCTAAAGTACCTACCTGCAATACCTTTCATTTGAAGTATTACATGTAAATCTTGAACCTGTGGTTCTCAAAATAAACTAAGAAAATATATTTTTCTATACAAAAACCTATTGTCCTGGAATTGTCTCTGAGTGTGTGTTCCTCATTTATTGCCTGCGTGTGTACAACAAATGCTTAACACTACTCCTTTGATAAGCCTAATGCTCGACCACACTACCACAAAATAGAGCATTAGTATTATCTCTTTTGCCACTATCTTACCTCTAAGGGGAACCCTTGGACTCTGTGCATACAATTCCTTACTTTGAAATAGTGAATACAGAGCCAACTTCCTACAGTCACCCAAATAAATACCTTTATTTTTGGTAACACTGAGTATTGTCTTTGCTTATGTATAAGTACTGTGTAACTATAAGTGGTATTATATGAGCTGTGCATGTCTCCTAGTTCATCCTAAGCTGCTCTTCTATAGCTACCTCTATCAGCCTAAGCTGCTAGAACACTACTACTTTACTAAAAAGGGATAACTGGACCTGGTATAAGGTGTAAGTGACCAAGGTACCCACTACAAACCAAGCCAGCCTGCTACAACAATTCCAAGGTGTTTACAGCTTTATGGGATTTCTCTATGCAAAACATGGCTACTTTTGCAAGCTGCCGTATGCCCTAAAAACCTTCTTCAGTGCTGAGATCTGAAGAGAGCTTGTCCATAAAGCCCACAAAAGTGATTCAATGTGCATTGATACAAATGTAATCAGTTGCTTTATAACTTGTCCACATGTCAGGCATCAAATATATAGGGGGTCATTCTGACCCTGGCGGCCGGTGACCGCCAGGGTCACCGACCACGGGAGCACCGCCAACAGGCTGGCGGTGCTCCCGAGGGCATTCTGACCGCGGCGGTTCAGCCGCGGCCAGAAAGGGTAAACCGGTGGTCTCCCGCCGGTTTACCACTGCCCTTGTGAATCCTCCATGGCTGCGGAGTGCGCTCCGCAGCCATGGGGATTCTGACACCCCCTACCGCCATCCTGTTCCTGGCGGGTCTCCCGCCAGGAACAGGATGGCGGTAGGGGGTGCCGTGGGGCCCCTGGGGGCCCCTGCAGTGCCCATGCCCATGGCATGGGCACTGCAGGGGCCCCCATAAGAGGGCCCCGCAAAGTATTTCAGTGTCTGCTAAGCAGACACTGAAATACCCGACGGGTGCAACTGCACCCGTCGCACCCCTGCAACTACGCCGGCTCAATTCTGAGCCGGCGTCCTCGTTGCAGGGGCATTTCCTCTGGGCCGGTGGGCGCTCTTTTGGAGAGCGCCCGCCGGCCCAGAGGAAATGTCTGAATGGCCGCCGCGGTCTTTTGACCGCGGTGCAGTCATTCAGCGGCGGTACCGTGGCGGACGGCCTCCGCCGTCCGCCAAGGTCAAAATGACCCCCATAGTCTGTACATCACTCTGCTACATAACTTGGCCAACCAATTGCAGCACATCCTCGGAACAGCAACTCTGGCAAAAAGGGTCAGATGGGAATCTTCAATTTCAGGCAGATAGCCACCGAAAAATTCGAAAAACCCGACTCCTTTTGCAAACAAAAAAGGGAGGAGGTCCAGCACTCATTTTTAGCCAGCTTCCCATTGTACAAACATGCCATTGGGAGGATGGGTTCCTAGGGCCCCCCACTAAATATGCCCTATAATAGTATCTTGGATGTTTCTCTATTGTGGTGCCACTGACTCAGGCGACTTCAGGAGAAATCAATGAGGTGGTAAACTCAATGTGCATCTTGAGGCAGGAATCACTGTCTGTGTCAGTGAGCCTTATGTCATTTGGATGTTGCTGATTTGGGTGATGCTGGCATTCTACAGGAGAAGCTTGTTGCACAGGGGTTGCTTTGTGTTGGAAAGTGGATTATGGGTAAGGGCAGGTAAGTACCTACACTTATCAATAGACACTAACCTCCACTTAAGTGCAGTTAGGTCTCAATAATTTAAAACCCAGCTCAACCCTGCCTAGCTTGGCAACAAGCGACAAGGCTTAACTTAGGAGACAAGTGTGTAAACATTTAAAAATCACAGAACAGTAAAAAAGTAAAACACAAAACACAATAAAAATCCAACACCAAATTTAAAAACTAGATTATATTCATGTCTTTAAAATGCCACCAAAACAATTAAAATATGATAATGGGAACCGGAGATATGATTTTTTAAAGAATTAATGTTTTCCAGCGTATAGAAGCAACTAGCGCTCAAAGGGTTAAAAAAGGTCACACTGGAAAGGGGCAAAGTCCAGAGTTCAGGCCACCCATGAGGTAACACTGTCACACATACTTTCAGAACTATTTATTGATTCAGTAAAGTGGTCTGCAGCACCAGCCAAGGGGTCACAAGCTATGGTTTGCCTTGTGGGGTCTGGGACTACAACTCCCACAATGCACCTCCTCGTCTTATGGAGTTGCTCCAAACGTCTCCAAACTTCTGGATCTTCGTGCAGGGGTCCTTTTTGGGTCCTTGAAGTGTCCACAACTTGATCCAAGGTTCCAGAAGCCCAGAGTTGCTCCTTGCGATTTGGGACTACAGTTGCCAGAATGCACCTGGGCAGAATCCTCAAATGGCCACTGGAGCTGCTGGGTTGCTCCAAATGTCCTCCCTGCCTTTGAAGACCAGTTTTTCAGCCCTCCCTCTTTCCTGCTTTCCCATCTGCTGAGGTAGTTCTCCTCCTCCAGGCACATATTTTGTGTTCAGCCCAGGCCACTTTACACCTCATCAAGGCAGCTTGGCCATGCTGCCAGAGGCTTGTCAATCAGAGAAGGGCACTATAGAGCTGAAGTTGGCAACTTTTCAGGTAGAGTTTAAAACTCTTTACCCAAACTAGTTATATTAAATCCAACAGTTGTAAGTTGTGGTATTTATTATAACAATTAATTTGATACCAAACTCAAGGTGTCTAACCCTTAAGGGGACTTTGTTAATCAAAACAAAGTCTCCCCATTTTAGCCTATGGAGGTCATTCACTGCAGTGAGGGAAAACAAATGTAGCTGTTTTACCTCACCAGGGCTTATAAAACTATTTTTAAAAGGTCCCTTGTTCATATTTACATGGCACCCAACCCTAGGGGCACACAGGGCACACCTTAAGGGTGACCTATATGTAAAAATAAGGTAGGTCACGACTTTGGAAGTACTTTTAATTCCAAAGTCGAATTTGCATTTAACTTTCATTTAAAAGCAGCCAGAAAGGCAGGCCTGCCTTTAAAATGGCCATTGGCACCTCAGCAGTGCACCTATGGTGCACTACCTTTGCTGGGGTCCCTAAACCTACATGCCCCATGATATACTAGGAACTTATAGGTAGGTTGACATAGCCAATTATAATTAGCCTATTTTGCATACTAATTTTACATGGAGCACAGGACCTGAGACTGGTTAGCAGTACCCAGTGCACCGTCAGAGTCAGGAAAACACCAGAAAAAAGTAATAATTGGGGCAAAACGTTAGGAGGCCTCTGCAATCAACCCTGTTTTCTCACACTTTGTTTAATGCCGATTCCTCTTCTTCCTCATGACCATCTTCTGCTTCTATTATTGTGACCTGAGCTGTTTTCCCTATCTCATCACCACCACCAATAGCTATCTTTTAAAGGTGTTCCTCCCACTGTATTTTGTGATGTTTTTTGGGTTGTTTGGCCTCCAGAACTGCAGTGTGAACCTGGTTTAACCCAACAAACACTTATGTGGCAATTGAAGCATGTTGCAATTTTATTCCCATACTTGCTAATCAAAAAGAAGCTCCAAACTGGGGATGATAACTTTTTTAGTGTGCCAATGCCTGAAGAATTGGAGGCAGGTGGGTGTGTTGTTTGCCTCTCTGTAGGCTATACTTTAACTGTGGTTGTGGTGGATGCAGGTCACTGTTGGGGCTTTACAAATATGTAAGTCAACGGTGGTGGTGGAAACACAACCCTCTGAGCAGATTAGATAGGAGGGGTAATCTCAGTATCCTCTATGCTACCCTCTACACTGACAATCTCTGGATTGTCATCACCATCACTTTTCATGAATCCAAGGTTTTTATGAACTTTCCTTTTACCTTGTTTCTTGTGGCAGGTCCCAGACTCAGACACAGTCCAATCCATGTCCAGATAATCCGAAGAGGGGCTTGGAGAAGATTCTTTCTTTTTCTTGCTGGAGATTGTGAAGTCAATGATTAAAGAGCTACACCTCCCTCAGCAGGAAGCTCAATCTCCTGTTCTGCTCCAACTTCAGGGAGAATGGCTGCTGCCTATGGCTCCTGTTGTCAACTTCCTGCGACAATTGGGTACTTTTTGGCTGAAACAAATCCAGTTCAGATTCACTGATTGTCTCCATGACTGCAGTGATTGCTTTGCTGAGAGGCATGGGCATGATCTTAGGTTGGGTTGGTGCAGTTGATTCAGGAGTGCTGCTCCAAGCCTCTTGCTGCCCAGAGGAGACTGCAGAAGGTACACCATATTTCCTGAAAAGGTAGAGAGCAGCAGTATCCTTCTTCTCCTCCTCCTCACTAGCCACTTCTGTGGCAAGGACACCCATCTTTGGGGCTGTCTTAAAGTTCTTAGCGCTGGCAGTTGATACTTGGCTGCACAAGTAGTGTCACTGCTGGCCTTCTGTCTAGTAGTACTGTATGTGATGGCTCTTATGAACATAAAAGCAAACAAACAAGAAAAAAGATCAGTGAAATGTGGCATTTGAAATTTGAATCTACAGACAGTATAACTTAGTGAGGTCATCACATGTAACTAACAATAGTGCATTCATTCCAAACCATGCATAAACATAATATTCCAATAAAATACATATTGAAAATTTTATTTTATGTGCCTCTATAGTATACGAGACCCCCTTTGCAGGTAGTCTGTGCAGGGGAAATGAAATAATTAACAACACTTTTGCTGATTTGTGGTGTGCTTATGGCCTATGATGGGACATCTAATACAGGCAGGGGACACAGGGGGGAAATGAAAGCATTCTTTAAAAAAATATTGCAGATGTGCTTCTATGGCCTATGAAATACCTATGGTAGGCAAGGGATGCAGGGAAAATGGAATAATTCTGAAGAAAATAATTGTTGGTGTGTGCCTATGAGACTATGGCAGGCAGAGCTTGCAGAAAAAAATCAATGAAGTGAAAAAAACATTAATTAGTGGTGACCCCCTATGGCTTATGAGAAACCCTAAGGGAGGCAAGGGGAAAATGAACAAAGTTTTTTACAAAAACACTGTACTACAATTACCCTAATTATCCTGAAGCATGTTAAACTCATATCAGGAAAAAAAAGAAAAAGTTAACAAAAAAACAAAAAGGCCTAGGCTTCATCCATCATTGTCCCCAAAAATGGCTTTGAAAAGTGGAAGTAAAGAATTTAACACACTGACCAAGCAAAGTGGCCACTCGTCACACGTTTACAACAAAAGTAAGAAGGCTTGGACAATAAAGAACACATTGAGACCTATGATAAAAGCACACTGACTGGGCAAAATGGCCGTCTGCCACATATTCAGTACAACAAGCAAGAAGTCATGGAAAACAAAGAACACATTGAAGTCTATAGCAAGAGCACACTAACTATGCAAAAACAGCTTTTGGAGCATGGGAGATGCAAATGGACTTGGCAAAATAGCCACTGGCCACACATTAAACAACAATAAGCAGGAAGTTAGAAGGCATGTACAGCAAACAAAACATGGAGACATATGGCAAAAGTACACTGGCTACACAAAATGACAGCCCTGCCACGTGGCAGGGAGAATGAATACATAATGGTGACCTATGACACACACACACACACAAACTGACCACACAAAAATGGCCACTTTTCCAGCAAAAGAAGCAGGCATGCTGAAGCCGAGCCCCAAAATGGCTGCCAACACTTCATAGTTGGAAGTGTTGGCAGTCAATCGGAGCAGTGCATTTCCCTGCACAAGCTAATTTTTTTTGCATGTATTTGATGGCCAGAGATATACAAATTTTGATTTCCCTAAATTTCTCCAAAACTACTGAATGGATTTTCACCAAATAAGCAAAAGCATTATCTGCGTACCGTACCAACAGCTAGCTGTCTATCAAATTTGGTCTAATTTGGTCCAGTGGTTCGGGCTATAGACATGTCTAAAGGTCCTATGGGAATTAACATGGGAAACAAAACTTTTTTTGACCCCTCTTTTTCTCAGCCCCTGCTTGACGGATCAACACAAAATTCACTGCAACACTTTTTTGAGAAAAGTTTTGTGAAGATTCGCCAAACAGCCCCAAAGATATAGGTAAGTTAAAAAAAGATTTCTCTTTGGAAACATGGTCCTAACTATAACTACGTAGTGGCAAACGCTACAAGGTCCCCTGGGAGTGCAGCATTTCTGTGTATTTGGTGAAACTATTTTGTGGATACTGCTAATTTCCCAATGCAATTTTCGACTGCAATATATATAAATATATATATGTTTTTCTCCAAATGCCACTGAAAATGCCGAACACTTAACGATGGGTGCCTCCTCCGTGCAAGTGGCATACACGTAAAACATACCAACAAAACCGGCTTTCCTTCAAAGCCATAAAGGGGCACTCTCCAGGTTGCAGCTAAGTTCATTTCCCCAGGATGACGCGTTTCAGCTAAATGCCTTTCTCAAATGCCAGCAAAATAAAAAGACACTCGTATTTGGTTGTTTAAATAGTTTCCCTTCATTGTTAGTTTCGATATTAGTCATCAGTGAGAAAGGACTTCAATTCATCCATAAATCACTCTGCTCAGAGCGCTGCCATTTTAACATGTGTTGTTTATAGTTTAAAAGTCCCAGTTGCAGTAGTGATTCTGGGCATATTCATACTGTCATTGTAATCGGCGCGCTTTCAGCATGAAAACTCAATGTTGTTGTGGAAATATGCGAATGTCTTTTCATGAAACAAATTAGTTAAGCCTGTTCATCTCCGTCTCATGCCCATATTATTTCCATACCTGAAGGCAGCAGTCTCGTGACTAATGCCAATCCATGTAGTCATGTCCTGTAAAATCAGCAAGTATTTCAATATTTCAGGGCTACGGCAGTTCTGGCATTTTGTCATTATGAGTTTCTCCAAATGCCACTGAAAATGCCGAACACTTAAAAATGGGTGCCTCCTCCGTGCAAGTGGCATACACGTAAAACATACCAACAAAACCGGCTTTCCTTCAAAGCCATAAAGGGGCACTCTCCAGGTTGCAGCTAAGTTCATTTCCCCAGCATGACGCGTTTCAGCTAAATGCCTTTCTCAAATGCCAGCAAAATAAAAAGACACTCGTATTTGGCTGTTTAAATAGTTTCCCTTCATTGTTAGTTTCGATATTAGTCATCAGTGAAAAAGGACTTCAATTCATCCATAAATCACTCTGCTCAGAGCGCTGCCATTTTAACATGTGTTGTTTATAGTTTAAAAGTCCCAGTTGCAATAGTGATTCTGGGCATATTCATACTGTCATTGTAATCGGCGCGCTTTCAGCATGAAAACTCAATGTTGTTGTGGAAATATGCGAATGTCTTTTCATGAAACAAATTAGTTAAGCCTGTTCATCTCCGTCTCATGCCCATATTATTTCCATACCTGAAGGCAGCAGTCTTGTGACTAATGCCAATCCATGTAGTCATGTCCTGTAAAATCAGCAAGTATTTCAATATTTCAGGGCTACGGCAGTTCTGGCATTTTGTCATTATGAGTTTCTCCAAATGCCACTGAAAATGCCGAACACTTAACGATGGGTGCCTCCTCCGTGCAAGTGGCATACACGTAAAAACGTATATATATATAAAAACAAAGCCCTTTCTTTCAGGGTTAGAGTGATGCAAATCTAGATTATCGCTGTTGTTTCAGGTTTTTTTTTATATATATATATATATATATATATATATATAAACCATCAGGAAGTATTACCAGTGACTGGAAATTGCACTAGGGTACACCAAATCTTATTTGTGATGGCCAGCTTGCATTTTGCATTGTTCCATTTTCATTCCATTGCTCGAACTGGAAATAACCAACCACATGGTGATTGTAGGAATTTGGCGGGAATGTCTCATTACAACAGTACTGCTGACTTGCATCCGCTCACAGAATACATTTTCCACAGAGGTGTAGCTCTAATACAATGATGAAAGCTTGGCAGGCAAGGTTTCCAGCTTTGATCCATTTAAAGTATTTGATGCAAGGTCAAGGAATCAGCCTGACCACACAGAGAAGGTATTTAACCTTGGGGAGACTTGCATGGCTTCAGCCTCCAGATTGACCCAACTGACGTAATCTCAAACATGAAAATGGTTCTGGGTTTGAAGATAAAAGAGTGGAAAATGTGCCAAAGTGTGCCAAAGTGTGTCGTACGATGTAGCCACCACATTTTGCAGCAGTGCTCAGAGCTTCGAGCGGACTGTAGTAATGCAGGATCAGCACATCCAACTTTGTAGATCACATCGAGGCAAGAGTTTCCAAGCTTGCTCTGCTGGCAGAAGTTCTCCGAAAAAGACAAAGGGGCTTATTTAAAGTGGTACATGCAGACGGCCAGCACACCAGGTTGGCAGAGACTCTAGCCTCCACCCACCTGGCAGAGGACTATCTACAACATTTAGAGATCCTATTATGCCTAGCAGGAATCTCTGTCTTCTTTGCATTCGATGATGTAGGGTATGCATTGAGGGGGTCAGCTGAATGGTGAATAGACACCATGGGCCGTATTTATAGGCCCCTAGTGCCACAGGAGCGTCACCTTCAGTGACGCTCCTGTGGCACTAAGCACAGCGCCGTATTTACAAGGTGGCGTTAAGCTTTGTTCCAGACAAATTCTAAAAGCAGCAGTTTGTTTCAGTAAAACTAAAAAACAATAGCCTGGCATGAAAAGAGATTTCTCCAGTTTGTGGTTTTTATTGTTTGATTTCCCTGTCTAAGAGAGAAAAATCTGTGTTGTTGCCACAATCCTAAATAGGATGGGATCAACAGCACTGTGATTGTGAAACTGTGATCCAGTGTGTCAAACACAACATGCAAACTTTGAAATGGGTAAACAGGTAAAAGTGATATTAGCACACACCACAGTCCCTGATGTGTATAGTGAAACAGTTAACAATTCTCTGCAAGTCTTTGAAACAGTCTTTTGAAAAATCCCTATATTTTTCACTGACAATTTAGACCTTGACATTTTAAAAAGAAGCATCTCATTAAACTGCTTCCATCAATTCATTATTTAAAAGCAGCTAAAGCTTCTGGTTCTGAAAGGCTGTACAGATAGTTTCTTGGTTCCCCTCACTTTTCAAGTGTCCGGAATCAAAAGTCATTAAAATTACAAAACACATTTTTAGCATGTTTGTGAGTAAACTGGGCTTTTTGCAGATATCCCCTTAATTTTAGCCCTCATTTGTGACCAATACTGGTGTTTTCTGATTCTGATTAGGCCCTGAGCTTCTCTGACCATGCCCAGGGCCAATGCTCTGACAGCCAAACTGTAAGTCCCTAATGTATGATAGGGCATGTATGTTTAGAGGCCCAGTAGCTTTACTGCACTCAAGTGTGTACTGCTGTGTTGCCTGCTGTCAATTTGAAAGTCAGCCCTGCCTTGCAGGCTGCTTTTAAAATAAAACTATGTCCAAATTTGACTTTGTAATTAAAAGTACTGCCAAAGACTTAAACTACCTTAATTTTAAATATATCAACCCTAAGGTCTACCCTAGATCCCCCAAGGGTAGAGTGCAGTGGACTAATAAGTAAGGATATTATAAAAGTTGTTTTATTAGCCCTGGTGAGGGAAAAACTGCCAATTTAGTTTTTCACCATTGTAGTACATTAGCTTCATAGGCTAACATCGGAAGGCTTTATTTAACATTAAGAAAGTCTTTGTTTTGATAGGAGTGAGCTACAAATCTTATTCAAGGTATCACATTAATAGTTGCAGGAATTGTAACAACTTGACAAGGTTACATTCATTATAACCATTACAGAAAAACAGTTTTAGAACTTTAGTAGCCTCTCCCGGTTGGTCAGCCTTTGACAGGCAGAGCCAAGCGGCCCTAATGAGTGTGAAGTGGCCTGAGCTGAGACAAAGGAAACATCTGGTGGGAGGAGATACGCAGTAGCAGATGCCAGAGCAGGAAGAGGGCTTAGTAGCCAAACTGTTCTTGAAATAGGGAAAGACTGTTGGGACAGAAACCAGACCACCCTTATTTCCTGCACCCCAGCCAGGTGGGAGTCTCTCTAATTAGATTAGAAGAAATGCTGGAAGGGGAGTGTAGGGCAAAGTTAGCTACACCTGTGGATGGGCTTACCAAACCTGAACCTCCAGTAGAGACTTTCTCCATTTTGGATTTTTGCGAAACAATGCTTTCTGGGACAAACATGTGCCACACTTCTAAGGAAGTGGTCATCAATGAGGGTACCCTGTACCCCATTGGTCAGGTGTGGGCCCCTGCTTTCTAGCCCAGAAATCTGCATGAATGTGGAAGAGCTGCCCGGCAACTCAGCTGCCTGCCTGGAAACAAGAAGAAGAAGAAGAAGGACTGCCCTGCTGAACCCCTGGTCTGCACCAAGAAGACTCATAACAACTGCACCTGCAGCACACCCTGGGCTTCACAAAATAGGATTTTGCCTTGCTTTAAAGGATTTAGGAGTGGATTCCCTGTAAGCAGCAGGCACAAAGGACCTACCAAGAGCCACCTGCATCATCTCCTGCAAGAAGCGGGCCAGCATCCAGTGGACTTTTAACAATTTGACCAGGTGGAAAATGTAGTCCTAACTTTCCAAGGAGCAACTCAGAGCTTCTGGAACCTTAGCTGGTGTTGTGGACCCTTCAAGACCCCAAAAGGAACTTCTTGAAGAGCTCCAGAAGTTTGTAAATATTTGGAGAATTTTTGGAAATATGCTCCATAAATTGACCAACAATCGTTGAGAGTTAAGCTGGCGATGTTGAATCGTGACTGGGCCTGAACTTTAGGTTTGTCCCACTAAAGCTCTGGATCTCCTCGCCATTGATGATGAGAAGCAAGACCTCTAGGATTTCACTGAAGCCCTGCACTGAAGCAAGCCAATATTGTTGAACTGCAAGCCAGCCTGCCGAGGAGCCTCACTCGACATCAACAGAAAAGGAACCAAAAAAATGTGACTAAGTGCGAAGATTACATTTAGATTGAGGCCTTCTACTCATTGTATCCAACCAGGTCTTCATCGAGATCGGCCTCAAGCACGACCAGATAAGCGAAAGCGAGGTTGGTGCTTTTCACTTTTGGGCACTAGAAAGCACTTTTGTTATTAAACAATTCATATCTCTGGTTCCTCACATTGAATTTTTGTTGTTTTGGTGTAATTGCAATCACAAAACTATTCTTAATTTCTATAAATTGCTGTTAGATTATTATTGCGAGTTGTTACTTACTTATGTACCATTTTGTTTATATTAAATGTTTCACACACTTGTCTCCCAAGTTAAGCCTTACTGCTCGTGAGTCAAACTACTAAGGGTTGAGCAAGGATTCATTTAATAAAACCTTGACTGGACCTTATTTGTGATGGTGGATTTACTTCTAGTTGTAGCTACCTACATGCACCTACTAATAAACAACTTTCCAGCAATATTCTATTTCTAAATATAAAGGCCCTCATTACAACATTGGCAGTAAATGGCGCTTACCGCTGTGCAGAAGACTGCAACATACCGCTGCGGCCGCAGAAATCTGCTACAGCTATTACGACCCACAGGTCGGAATCTGCCAAAATCCTGACACCCACACAAGTCCGCCACACCAAAGGTCAGTGATAAACTGGTGATAACAAAACCTCCACCGTCACGCCAACAGGAATACACCCACACTTTCACGACCCACGAATCCACGCAGCGGTCTTTTAACCGTGGTATTCCATTGGCGGTACACACCGCCGCATCAAAATACACACACATTCACAAAACACAACCACATTGGACAAATCGAAATACACACACCTGATACACATACACACACCACGCCCACACACCCAATCCAATATAAAACACACCCACATCACCCACAAACCCCCTACGACAAAAGTTGAGAACGAAGCACAGAGAGAGAAACCACCATCAACAAACTAGCATCCACAGGCACACAACACCATCACTAACACAACATCCACGCACCTCACACAACACACACAAACACATCCCCTCACACATCACAACACACACCACCTCACACATCACCCACACCACACCATGGCACTGCAAAGACACCCCAGGTTCTCTGAGGAGGAGATCATGGTCATGGTGGAGGAAATCGTCTGGGTAGAGCCACAGCTATTCAGATCACAGGTGCAGCACACCTTCATTGCTAGGAAGATGGAGCTATGGCGCAGAATCATAGACAGGGTCAACGCAGTGGGACAGCATCCAAGAACATGGGATGACATCAGGAAGAGGTGGAACGACCTACGGGGGAAGGTGCGTTCCGTGGTCTCAAGAACACAGATTGCAGTTCAGAGGACTGGCGGTGGACCCCTACCTCCTCCCCCACAACTAACAACATGCGAGGAGCAGGTCTTGTCTATACTGCATCCTGAGGGCGTCACAGGAGTAGCAGGAGGAATGGACTCTGGTAAGGCAAATCTTAACTACTTCATCCCCCACCCTACCTGCATGCTATCACATACCCCCACCCTCACCCCATCACTCCAACACCTCACATATGTACCACTATCACAAACCACCCATCCCAACACCAAGCCCTGCATGCAACACCAAAGCATGGACAACCATCTCCAAAGCATGTCCTTTACAGATACCCACACAGATCGCCAAACCAAATATCACACAAGGTCCTAGACAAGAATGTAAGCACTAGGGTACAGGGCCACCCACCCATTGCACACAATGGCACACACAGATGCAATAATCATGCCATTACACCCCTGCAGGACCCCTACCCAACATCACCGGACAGGAGGTTCCAGACATGTCCACCCCCCAACAGAAGAGGCCCACAGTGATGACAGCACCTCTGTCCAAATGGATCTAGATGACCAGCCCAGCCCATCTGGGACCTTGGGACAGTCGGTTCCCTTCACACTGGCACATCCCACCACAGAGCCTCCCCCTCAGGAAACACCAGCACAGCACCCACCCAGCGGGCCCATACCTCTGTCCCCAGGACACGTCAAGCAGTAGTGTGTCCACCACTACAGGGAACCCAGGCAAACCCACAAACCCAAGAACATCAGGGACCTGGGGGCAGTGACAGTGGGCACACAGTTCAGGGGACAGAAGAACAGGAAAACCGGGGAACTGGGAGGACTGCTGTGCGACAGGGGGAGGACAGGCCCAGGGAACCCACTCTCCACGAGGCCCTCTCCAACATCATGGGAACGTACCATCATTCCCAGGAGACGATGGCAACGGTACTGGCCAAGTTCCAGGAGACCCAGCGGCTGCAGGAGGAACAGTATTTGGGAACAGGGAGGACTTAAAGTCCATTAACATCACCCTGGTCACCATTGTAGATGGAGAACCACCCCGCAAACGGTCCCTGAGATCCATGACAAAGACAGAGAACAATGCCAAGACCCCCACCAAGAAATGAGACCACCCTGAATGTCATCCTTCTATCCCACTTCGTCACCCTGTCCATCCATCTACTGCCCTAGCTCCACATCCTATGCCCCTTTGGACAACTGGGGTGGCATGGTGAGCAAAAAAACGATGGATTAAACCCAGATCTATGACTGGGGGTGAGTGTTTGACAATGTTCAGCATTCTGTCCATCACTTGTTGTTTTTGCTTTGTCGCCCTAAGTGGGAAGGGTATGCCCAGACGTGGGTCCCGTGCTTCCCATGCCACTGGATTCAAGCTAGCCTGGCTGATGAGGGGTGAAACCCCGAAACCGGTCCCAGGATGCTTGTTTCCGGTCCAGTGAGGACCTGGCTTGGCAGTTCGGTCAGGACTGTTCCCATGAGGTACAGGGTCAAGACTGATTTGCATATGGCTGGGTCCAAGCTGGGGTGGCATGGTGAGCAAAAAAACGATGGATTAAACCCAGATCTATGACTGGGGGTGAGTGTTTGACAATGTTCAGCATTTCGTCCATCACTTGTTGTTTTTGCTTTGTCGCCCTAAGTGGGAAGGGTATGCCCAGACGTGGGTCCCGTGCTTCCCATGCCACTGGATTCAAGCTAGCCTGGCTGATGAGGGGTGAAACCCCGAAACCGGTCCCAGGATGCTTGTTTCCGGTCCAGTGAGGACCTGGCTTGGCAGTTCGGTCTGGACTGTTCCCATGAGGAACAGGGTCAAGACTGATTTGCATATGGCTGGGTCCAAGCTGGGGTGGCATGGTGAGCAAAAAAAACGATGGATTAAACCCAGATCTATGACTGGGGGTGAGTGTTTGACAATGTTCAGCATTCCGTCCATCACTTGTTGTTTTTGCTTTGTCGCCCTAAGTGGGAAGGGTATGCCCAGACGTGGGTCCCGTGCTTCCCATGCCACTGGATTCAAGCTAGCCTGGCTGATGAGGGGTGAAACCCCGAAACCGGTCCCAGGATGCTTGTTTCCGGTCCAGTGAGGACCTGGCTTGGCAGTTCGGTCTGGACTGTTCCCATGTGGAACAGGGTCAAGACTGATTTGCATATGGCTGGGTCCAAGCTGGGGTGGCATGGTGAGCAAAAAAACGATGGATTAAACCCAGATCTATGACTGGGGGTGAGTGTTTGACAATGTTCAGCATTCCGTCCATCACTTGTTGTTTTTGCTTTGTCGCCCTAAGTGGGAAGGGTATGCCCAGACGTGGGTCCCGTGCTTCCCATGCCACTGGATTCAAGCTAGCCTGGCTGATGAGGGGTGAAACCCCGAAACCGGTCCCAGGATGCTTGTTTCCGGTCCAGTGAGGACCTGGCTTGGCAGTTCGGTCTGGACTGTTCCCATGAGGAACAGGATCAAGACTGATTTGCATATGGCTAGGTCCAAGGTGGGGTGGCATGGTGAGCAAAAAAACGATGGATAAAACCCAGATCTATGACTGGGGGTGAGTGTTTGACAATGTTCAGCATTCCGTCCATCACTTGTTGTTTTTGCTTTGTCGCCCTAAGTGGGAAGGGTATGCCCAGACGTGGGTCCCGTGCTTCCCATGCCACTGGATTCAAGCTAGCCTGGCTGATGAGGGGTGAAACCCCGAAACCGGTCCCAGGATGCTTGTTTCCGGTCCAGTGAGGACCTGGCTTGGCAGTTCGGTCTGGACTGTTCCCATGAGGAACAGGGTCAAGACTGATTTGCATATGGCTGGGTCCAAGCTGGGGTGGCATGGTGAGCAAAAAAACGATGGATTAAACCCAGATCTATGACTGGGGGTGAGTGTTTGACAATGTTCAGCATTCCGTCCATCACTTGTTGTTTTTGCTTTGTCGCACTAAGTGGGAAGGGTATGCCCAGACGTGGGTCCCGTGCTTCCCATGCCACTGGATTCAAGCTAGCCTGGCTGATGAGGGGTGAAACCCCGAAACCGGTCCCAGGATGCTTGTTTCCGGTCCAGTGAGGACCTGGCTTGGCAGTTCGGTCTGGACTGTTCCCATGAGGAACAGGGTCAAGACTGATTTGCATATGGCTGGGTCCAAGCTGGGGTGGCATGGTGAGCAAAAAAACGATGGATTAAACCCAGATCTATGACTGGGGGTGAGTGTTTGACAATGTTCAGCATTCCGTCCATCACTTGTTGTTTTTGCTCTGTGGAAAGGGCCCCTGCCTTCACTTCGGAAGAGTTGGAGAAGTTAGTGGATGGGTCCTCCCCCAGTACAAGCTACTCTACGGTCCTTCAGACAATCAGGTGAGTACACTGTGAGCATGCTGTATGGGCAATGCCTGTTTTGAGTGGTGTGGATGGAAGATACGGGGGGACTGAGGCCTGCATGAGCGGATGGTGAGTGTATGTGTGTCAGGGCAAGGGTGGGAACGTGGGCCAATGACTGTGACAGTCCGGACAGTTAAAGATCATCCTTTTCCCCTGTACTATTCCTCTAGGTCAGCACCCACCAGAAGAAGGATATTTGGCATGCCATTGCCAAGGACATCCGGATCCTGGGGGTCCACCACAGACGGAGCACCCACTGCTAGAAAAGATGGGAGGACATTCGCCGCTGGAGCAAGAAGACGGCGGAGGCCCAGCTGGGGATGGCCTCCCAACATGGAAGGGGTGCCTGTCACACCATAACCCCCCTGATGTTCTAGATCCTGGCGGTGGCATCTCTGGAGTTGGATGAGTGCTTGAGGGCATTATAGCAGCCACAAGGGTGTGAGTACAGTCACATCCATCTGACTCTGCGCGCATTAGGAGGTGTCTGGGTGGGGGAGGTGGGCAGTGGGTTACCCTAGGCCAGGGCGAGCTTTGTAGGCAAGGACCCTTTGTGAGGCAGCCTATGTGGCACCCCAACCCCACCAGTGGTAAGAGACATCTACACCTAGTCAGGCTCCTGTGACTTCCATGTGGGCAGCAATCAGGCATAGGGCTTGTACCCGATGTCCCTGTGATTAATTAGGGAACTCTAAGTGCATGGCGTGGAGCAGAGAGCTGCTGTATCTGTAGTGCCCGCCAACGGTAGCGGTATTGCATGCAATGAACATGTCTTTCTTCTTTCCTCCCCCCACTTTTTGTGGTCTCCCTGTTCTTGTGTGCATTAGCATCATCAGGCGGAGGAGCAGTGCCACCGGAGCAGGAGGGAGCATCCCACATGGCCCTGGAGGGCGAGACAACTGAGCCTGAAGTCACCAGTGGGATGGAGGGCGAGGGGAGCTCCACGACAGGGACAGCGACACCGACTCCTCCTCTGTTGTGAGCTCCCTTGCGGTGGCAGGCCCCTCTGTGCCCACCGCATCTACAGGTACAGTCACCACCCCCTACCAGCACCGCCCTCCCAGCAGCCCCTCAGCGTGTGTCCCATGGCCACTCACCCAGGAGGGTGGGCATCTCCTTCGCCCCTGGCACCTCGGCCCTGCCCCAGTCAGCCCTGCTGCCCTCAGTGAGGAGGCTATTGACCTCCTGAGATCCCTCACTGTTGGGCAGTCTATCATTCTGAATGCCATCCAGGGTGTAGAGAGGCATTTGCAATAAACAAATGCATACATGGAGGGTATTCATTCTGGCCAGGCAGCCCAACAGCTAGCATTTCAGGCTCTGGCCTCTGCACTGATGGCAGCCATTGTCCCTGTGTCCAGCCTCCCCCCTCCAACCTCCTCCACCCAGACCCAATCCCCTGTACCTCAGCCTATCCCAAGCACACCATCAGACCAGCATGCGCACACCTTAACACACAAGGGTGGCTCAGGCAAACATAAGCACCACACATCCCACAGGCACTCACACACTGTCCCGCTCCTCCACCTCTCCCTCCTCCCTCCCTGTCTCGTTTCCACTCACACCTGCATGCACTACATCTTCAGCCACTACCTCCATCACCAGCACGCCCTTCACCACACACCGCTCACGTGCACTCACCACCCCCACTACCATTCACACATTCCCTCGGTCCTCTCCCAGTGTGTCTGTGAACCCTCCTCCCAAAGTACACAAACGCAGACACATACCCACCCAAAAGCCATCCACCTCACAAAAGCCTCCAGCCCATGCACCTTCACCCAAAGTCAGCAAACGTACACCTCCTACATCTACTACCTCTTCCTCCACTCCTAAACCCCCTCCATCTACCCGTCCCAGTGTGTCTAAAAAGCTTTTCCTATCAAATGTTGACCTCTTCCCTACACCTCCCCCTCATCCGTCCCCTAGGGCCCACCTTTCCAGGTCCCAACCCAGCACCTCAGCCACCACATCACTGGGCACAGTGGTGCCAGCAATAGTGGGATTTTGGAGTGCGCCAAGCAACAGGGCTGCCAGTGTCCCAAGGAGCGAGGGCAAGGACATTCCCCCACCTCCAAAACAGAAAAAGTTGCCTACATCCCAGAGGGAGAAGGCAAAAACCCCTGCCACCAAGGGCTCAGGCAGAATAAAAGTGGAAAGTGGGAAGACAGCTGCGCCACCAGCCAAGGTGGGGAAGGGCCAAAAAATCAAAGGCAGGTCCACGTCGACGCCAACCTGCACGGCGGACAAGACTGCTGCCGGCACCGCCACCTGCACCACCACCACAGACACCGCCACCAGCATCGCAGACACTGAGCCCTTCACCAGCACTGAAGACACTGAGCCCTTCACCAGCACCGCAGTCAGTGAGCCCACCACCATCACCGCCGCTACTGACACCTTCGCCAGCACCGCAGTCAGTGAGGCTGCCATAAGCACCGTAGTCAGTGAGCCCGCCACCAGCACTGCCGCCACAAAGACCGCTGCCAGCACCGTTTCCACAGAGCCCGATGCCAGCACTGATGCCACATAGCCCGCAGCCAGTACCGATGCCACAGAGTCCACTGCAAGCACCGTCGGTACTGACACCGCCGCCAGCACCACCGCTACTGACACCGCCGCCAGCACCGCCAGCGGCCCGTGACATCCTGAGCCAGTGGCACCACTGCAGACATGGCTGCCATCCCCAGTGGTCAGTCGTACGAGGCTGGTGGTCAGTTCCAGGAGCCTGGACAGCTTGCATGTTGCACCACCATCAGTGGAGTGTCACATCCACTACCACAGTCCTTGGCAGGTTGAAGCACTCTGGGCACAAATCCCCCTCCAGAACCAGTGGAGAAAGGCATCCACTACCTCAGTCCTTGGCAGGATGAAGCACTCTGGGCACAAAGCCCCCTCCAGAACCAGTGGACAAAGGCATCCACTACCTCTGTCCTTGGCAGGATGAAGCACTGTGGGCACAAAGCCCCCTTCAGAACCAGCGGAGAAAGGCATTCACTACCTCAGTCCTTGGCAGGATGAAGCACTCTGGGCACAAAGCCCCCTCGAGAAGCAGTGGCGAAAGGCATCCACTACCTCATTCCTTGTCAGGATGAATCATCCACTTGAGAGACTGTGGCTTTGCACTCCCCAGGATAAAGCAGTGGGCAACCCACCCACTGAAAAGACTTGAGAGACTCTGGCTTTGCACTCCCCAGGACGAAGCAGTGGACAACCCACCCACTGACAAGACTTGAGAGACTGTGGCTTTGCACTCTCCAGGATAAAGCAGTGGGCAACCCACCCACTGAAAAGACTTGAGAGACTGTGGCTTTGCACTCCCCAGGATAAAGCAGTGGGCAACCCTCCCACTGGAGAGACTTGAGAGACTGTGGCTTTGCACTCCCCAGGATACATCAATGGGCTTGGAGCCCCCTCGTGGAGCTGGCGTTGTGCACTCATCCGGCTGAGGTGCCCCCTTCCCTTCCCGCTGAGGTGCCTGTTTCATTTCGATCTGATGCCCCAGCAGTGTTCTCTCCATTTGCAGTCTGGTATTGAGTGTGGGCTTTGCCGATGAATTTTGGGCCCAGTGGTCCATGGACTTTGAATGGTGTTCTATCTGGACTTTTATAGTTGGTGTACATATTTGTTTATACTGTGTTTAAAGTTTTGACTAATGGAGTTTTATTGATTACATTTGTTACAATCATTTCCTTTTATCATTGCGTTCTTCCAGGGGAGTTGAGGGGTGTAAATATATTGTTGCAGCATGTTTTGGTGTGTGTGTTGTTGTGGGTGAGGGTGGGGGTGGGGGTGTTGCGTGTTGCGTATGTGTGTCACTCTCTTTTCCCTCTCCCCTCCCCTGTGTTGTAGGTGCAGTACTCACCGTGGTCGTCGCCGCCATCTTTTGTGCTCCTGATAGAGGAGCAGGAATACTATAGCAGGGAGGATTTGGAGTTCTCTCTCCATGGCATTCTGGTTCCTCATGGGTTGTGTAGAGGTGAGTGTTTCCCCTTCCAAGTCCTGTTTCCGCCGTGTTTTTGTTTGTGTTGAATACGCCCCGGAAAAGGTGGCGGATTGTCCTCTCATAATAGTGTGGGCTGAACATTGTCTGCTGTCTGTCTGTTGACGGTGACCACCATGCTGTTTGTTTTTACCACCGTGGCGGTCAGAGTGTTAAAGTGGCTGTCTATGTTGGCGGTTTCCGGTCGTGATTCCATTTTTTTTACCGCCGGCCTGTTGGCGGTCTTACCGCCGCTTTAACACCAACCGCCAGGGTTGTAATGAGGGCCAAAGTTTTATAAGCATGTATTACAATAGTACTAACCAAGATCAGTTCCACAGAAGTGAATGTTACAGACTCATTTAATTAATCAATGGTGATAGTAAATATTTTTCAAAATCTTTGCATCCAGATCAGAACTGTAAATAATTCCTTCAATAAAATCTGATCAATATGGATTTATTATAAACAAGACTGATGTTGAATAATGATAGATTATCCCCTACCACTATTTTAAAGGCTTGTTCAAAGTATTGTTTTCTGCTGCCTTCTCCCATAATGACAAAAAAGACTTTAGATTGGATCAATTTGTCTTTTATATTTAAAATTCAATCGTGGCTTGCTGTGGGTGCCAGTTTCATTGATATTTAAAATCCTTTCACTCAATCCAAAGCAAGTGCTTTTACAAATGGGGATTTCTCTTCTTGTTTTAACCTCTGTTGTAGCACAAAAGACTGTTGTTCCTTGTCCTTTTTATTTTTGGTTTTATATTTTTCACTTTTTTGGAATGGATCTGATGCAATCCAGAAACAAATGTAAAATAAAAGTCTCAGCTCATGTGGGTGACATCTTAGTATGTATGTCTGATCCGAGTTCCTCTCTTAATCTGGTTCTCAAGTAAATATGTTTCTGTCCCAAAATGTTTGCTTATAAACATATTTTTAGTCAAGCAGAAAATTAGCAACTCACTTATTTAAACGTGTGATTTTCAATGGTTTTGACTTGCTGGTGATTGTCTAGTTGTTTGGTTTTTCAAAAATACTGAAGATGCAATTGACTATAAATTATCAAACATAAAAGGAATATTAAGTGGTCTAACTGATTAGTAGTAACCCTACTATATTTTGTTTGTGCTCTCAATGCTTCATTCTAAATTACTTGATTTGGTTTTAATTAAATAATAAAATCCCAATTAGCCTCCTGGTTTTAAATACTATCACACCTATTTCAATATAGAACAACAATACTGTTAACTTCACTACCATGGAATTAATATTGTTCCCAGATGGTTTGATGCAGAAAATCCCTTTCATTTGATTTTATATTCAAAAGAGTATTGTATATGTATAGTTAGCTACCTTTGAAGAATTTACTTACATTAACATAGTCTTATGATGTACTGAAAGAACGTTTCGTTCTTGATTATTTTGGAAGTAATTTGGTTCAATTCATCACTAATTTAGCAGAATAAATGTTTGAAAATGAACACACAATCTTTTCATTGAAAAATTTGGAAAAAAATGTATATACTGGATCTGTCAAGTTCATGATGGAAATACCATCATAACTTGTCCTGTATTACAAGCTAAGGGCCTGATTACTACTTTGGCAGTCAGGCCGCAAGACTGTCATGTTGGCAGCCCCAAAATGACTGCTGTACTGGAAGTCCCTAGCCCAACGTACAACGATGCAAAGAGACATAACTGCTGCTCACTAATCAAAAAGGGAGACCACCAGCGTTGTGGCGTTCTAGTATCTTGGCGGTCCGACCTCAAGCGTCATCAGTGCCGTGGTCAACCACCGAGCTTAAGCAACCTAAAGAGGGTGAGGCCAGGGAGCGACATTGCGCTCCTTGGAGTGGCCAGGGGAGCCTGGACCCCATCCTGGGGCCCCAATGCAGCAGGAGAGGAGGGGTGAGTGCCACCCCCCCAGGCAGCCTGTCCGTCCGCACAGCAGCCCGCATCTGCCCGCAGGAGCGGGTAGACACCAAAGACCAGGCCGGCTCCTGCGACAGCAGCTTGAGGTGCTAGCCATGTGGGGAGCCGGAGGGAGCTGCCGGGGGTGGGCTCCCTAAGCCGCTCCCCATCCACACTCTCTTGACGGGGGTATCTGGGGGGACCGGACACCCCCCCACCAATGAAGGCAGCTGGGGTGGGCTCCCGACATTGCAATTGCCACAGGAAATGCGGCGTGAGGCTAAAATGGGAAATCCACAAAAAGAAAATGTGAGGCGGCTCTCCTAGGTCTCCCAGCCTCACGTCAGGAAACCTTCTAGGAACACTCCTGATCCCTGTCTAGCTAGCGGCACCCTGCACGGGAGCACAGGGACCCTTCACTTAAGATAGGCTCCACCTGTCTCCCAGTGACTACTAACTCTGCCACTGTGGGTGGACCTGCCTTTTGCACCTTGCTGAGGGAAAACACCCCTCAGCCATCACCACCTTTCAGGGCCCCCGGGCTCACCCTGGAGCTGAGACACCAACGATGCCCCACACAGTGGTCTGCTAAGTAAAGTCCTCTGGAGCCCTTCACTAATTGACAGCTCAGAGCGCCCCTTAAGAGACGTGGTTGCCTGCCTCCTTCTTTTTGTTCTGGGGTCTGACCCCACATAACCTACCTGACTGGTCAGCCAGTTGGGCACTACCTCAACCACCACCTCAGGTTCCATCTCTCTTTGCTCAAGGATGATATCCTTTTGCTTCCTTTGGGTAGTCTCCTATCGTACCCTGACACCTCAGGGTCCACTACTAACTCCCTTGGAACTCTTCAGGATTACTCACTGAGCCCACCTACGGAACCTAGGAGCTACCACTACACTTACTTTGGAGCCACCCAATGCCATGGGTCACCCGTGGGCCACTTGCCCTCCCCACTAGATAATCTAGGGGGATCAAGGGGTTCACAACTGCAGGAACTCTTCGGGTTGTAACTACCTGTGGGTATGAAATCTCCCACCCCCACCCCTCCAGTTGATTTGGTCTGCACCAATGGTGGGAAAACAGAATCTATTCGGGAAGACTGACTAGCTGGGGCCCCCTCCTTTTGGAAACAAGTCCTACCCTTACGAAGCGTAAAAATTTCCCTGGGCCTCCTAACCATTTCCTAACTGTAAGGAAATGCCTCCTTGGCATGGTTGCCCCCTGACTTTTTGCCTTTGCTGATGCTATGTTTACAATTGAAAGTGTGCTGAGGCCTGCTAACCAGGCCCCAGCACCAGTGTTCTTTCCCTAACCTGTACTTTTGTATCCACAATTGGCAGACCCTGGCATCCAGATAAGTCCCTTGTAACTGGTACTCCTAGTACCAAGGGCCCTGATGCCAAGGAAGGTCTCTAAGGGCTGCAGCATGTCTTATGCCACCCTGGAGACCTCTCACTCAGCACAGACACACTGCTTACCAGCTTCTGTGTGCTAGTGAGAACAAAACGAGTAAGTCGACATGGCACTCCCCTCAGGGTGCCATGCCAGCCTCTCACTGCCTATGCAAGTATAGGTCAGTCACCCCTCTAGCAGGCCTTACAGCCCTAAGGCAGGGTGCACTATACCATAGGTGAGGGTACCAGTGCATGAGCATGGTACCCCTACAGTGTCTAAACAAAACCTTAGACATTGTAAGTGCAGGGTAGCCATAAGAGTATATGGTCTGGGAGTTTGTCAAACACGAACTCCACAACACCATAATGGCTACACTGAAAACTGGGAAGTTTGGTATCAAACTTCTCAGCACAATAAATGCACACTGATGCCAGTGTACATTTTATTGCAAAATACACCCCAGAGGGCACCTTAGAGGTGCCCCCTGAAACTTAACCGACTATCTGTGTAGGCTGACTAGTTCCAGCAGCCTGCCACACTAGAGACATGTTGCTGGCCCCATGGGGAGAGTGCCTTTGTCACTCTGAGGCCAGTAACAAAGCCTGCACTGGGTGGAGATGCTAACACCTCCCCCAGGCAGGAGCTGTAACACCTGGCGGTGAGCCTCAAAGGCTCACCCCTTTGTCACAGCACCGCAGGACACTCCAGCTAGTGGAGTTGCCCGCCCCCTCCGGCCCGGCCCCCACTTTTGGCGGCAAGGCCGGAGAAAATAATGAGAATAACAAGGAGGAGTCACTGGCCAGTCAGGACAGCCCCTAAGGTGTCCTGAGCTGAGGTGACTCCGACTTTTAGAAATCCTCCATCTTGCAGATGGAGGATTCCCCCAATAGGGTTAGGATTGTGACCCCCTCCCCTTGGGAGGAGGCACAAAGAGGGTGTACCCACCCTCAGGGCTAGTAGCCATTGGCTACTAACCCCCCAGACCTAAACACGCCCTTAAATTTAGTATTTAAGGGCTACCCTGAACCCTAGAAAATCAGATTCCTGCAACAACAAGAAGAAGGACTGCCCAGCTGAAAACCCCTGCAGAGGAAGACCAGAAGACAACAACTGCCTTGGCTCCAGAAACTCACCGGCCTGTCTCCTGCCTTCCAAAGAACCCTGCTCCAGCGACGCCTTCCAAAGGGACCAGCGACCTCTGCATCCTCTGAGGACTGCCCTGCTTCGACGACGACAAGAAACTCCTGAGGACAGCGGTCCTGCTCCAAAAAGACTGCAACTTTGTTTCAAGAAGCAGCTTTAAAGAACCCTGCAATCTCCCCGCAAGAAGCGTGAGACTTGCAACACTGCACCCGGCGACCCCGACTCGGCTGGTGGAGAACCAACACCTCAGGGAGGACCCCCGGACTACTCTACGACTGTGAGTACCAAAACCTGTCCCCCCTGAGCCCCCACAGCGCCGCCTGCAGAGGGAATCCCGCGGCTTCCCCTGACCGCGACTCTCTGAAACCTAAGTCCCGACGCCTGGAAAAGACCCTG
The DNA here is from genome assembly GCF_031143425.1 of Pleurodeles waltl. Taxonomy (NCBI): domain Eukaryota; kingdom Metazoa; phylum Chordata; class Amphibia; order Caudata; family Salamandridae; genus Pleurodeles; species Pleurodeles waltl. The sequence continues at coordinate 504,442,401 of NC_090447.1, forward strand.
CACCCGCAGCCCCCAGGACCTGAAGGACCGGACTTTCACTGCAGAAGTGACCCCCAGGAGTCCCTCTCCCTTGCCCAAGTGGAGGTTTCCCCGAGGAAGCCCCCCCTTGCCTGCCTGCAGCGCTGAAGAGATCCCTTGATCTCTCATTGACTTCCATTGCGAACCCGACGCTTGTTCTAACACTGCACCCGGCCGCCCCCGCGCCGCTGAGGGTGAAATTTCTGTGTGGGCTTGTGTCCCCCCCGGTGCCCTACAAAACCCCCCTGGTCTGCCCTCCGAAGACGCGGGTACTTACCTGCAAGCAGACCGGAACCGGGGCACCCCCTTCTCTCCATTGAAGCCTATGCGTTTTGGGCACCACTTTGAACTCTGCACCTGACCGGCCCTGAGCTGCTGGTGTGGTAACTTTGGGGTTGCTCTGAACCCCCAACGGTGGGCTACCTTGGACCAAGAACTGAACCCTGTAAGTGTCGTACTTACCTGGTAAAACTAACAAAAACTTACCTCCCCCAGGAACTGTGAAAATTGCACTGTGTCCACTTTTAAAATAGCTATTTGTGAATAACTTGAAAAGTATACATGCAATTGAAATGATTCAAAGTTCCTAATGTACTTACCTGCAATACCTTTCAAACAAGATATTACATGTTAAATTTGAACCTGTGGTTCTTAAAATAAACTAAGAAAAGATATTTTTCTATAACAAAACCTATTGGCTGGATTTGTCTCTGAGTGTGTGTACCTCATTTATTGTCTATGTGTATGTACAACAAATGCTTAACACTACTCCTTGGATAAGCCTACTGCTCGACCACACTACCACAAAATAGAGCATTAGTATTATCTATTTTTACCACTATTTTACCTCTAAGGGGAACCCTTGGACTCTGTGCATGCTATTCCTTACTTTGAAATAGCACATACAGAGCCAACTTCCTACATTGGTGGATCAGCGGTGGGGTACAAGACTTTACATTTGCTGGACTACTCAGCCAATACCTGATCACACGACAAATTCCAAAATTGTCATTAGAAATTGATTTTTGCAATTTGAAAAGTTTTCTAAATTCTTAAAAGACCTGCTAGGGCCTTGTGTTAGATCCTGTTTAGCATTTCTTTTAGAGTTTAAAAGTTTGTAAAAGTTTGAATTAGATTCTAGAACCAGTTGTAGATTCTTAAAAAGTATTCCAACTTTTAGAAGCAAAATGTCTAGCACAGATGTGACTGTGGTGGAACTCGACACCACACCTTACCTCCATCTACAGATGAGAGAGCTAAGGTCACTCTGTAAACTAAAGAAAATAGCAATGGGCCCCAAACCTACCAAAGTACAGCTCCAGGAGCTTTTGGCAGAGTTTGAAAAGGCCAACCCCTCTGAGGATGGCAACTCAGAGGATGAAGATAGTGACTTGGAGGGAAATTCCCCCCCTCCAGTCCTACTTAGGGAGAGCAGGGCTTCTCAAGCCCTGACTCCACAAATAATAGTCAGAGATGCTGGTTCCCTCACAGGAGGGACCAACACCTCTGAAATCACTGAGGATAACTCCAGTGAAGAGGACATCCAGTTAGCCAGGATGGCCAAAAGATTGGCTTTGGAAAGACAGATCCTAGCCATAGAGAGGGAAAGACAAGAGATGGGCCTAGGACCCATCAATGGTGGCAGCAACATAACTAGGGTCAGAGATTCTCCTGACATGTTGAAAATCCCCAAAGGGATTGTAACTAAATATGAAGATGGTGATGACATCACCAAATGGTTCACAGCTTTTGAGAGGGCTTGTGTAACCAGAAAAGTGAACAAATCTCACTGGGGTGCTCTCCTTTGGGAAATGTTCACAGGAAAGTGTAGGGATAGACTCCTCACACTCTCTGGACAAGATGCAGAATCTTATGACCTCATGAAGGGTACCCTGATTGAGGGCTTTGGATTCTCCACTGAGGAGTATAGGATTAGATTCAGGGGGGCTCAAAAATCCTCGAGCCAGACCTGGGTTGACTTTGTAGACTACTCAGTAAAAACACTAGATGGTTGGATTCAAGGCAGTGGTGTAAGTAATTATGATGGGCTGTACAATTTATTTGTGAAAGAACACCTGTTAAGTAATTGTTTCAATGATAAACTGCATCAGCAACTGGTAGACCTAGGACCAATTTCTCCCCAAGAATTGGGAAAGAAGGCGGACCATTGGGTCAAGACTAGGGTGTCCAAAACTTCCACAGGGGGTGACCAAAAGAAAGGGGTCACAAAACCTCCCCAGGGGAAAGGTGGTGAGACAGCCAAAAATAAAAATAGTAAAGAGTCTTCTACAGGCCCCCAAAAACCTGCACAGGAGGGTGGGCCCAGAGCCTCTTCACAAAACAATCCTGGGTACAAGGGTAAAAACTTTGATCCCAAAAAGGCCTGGTGTCGAAACTGTAGTCAGTCTGGACACCAAACTGGAGACAAGGCCTGTCCCAAGAAAGGTTCCACTCCAAACTCCACTCCAGGTAGCACTGGAATGGCTAGTCTCCAAGTGGGATCAACAGTGTGCCCAGAGCAAATCAGGGTCCACACTGAAGCTACTCTAGTCTCTGAGGGTGGGGTGGATTTAGCCACACTAGCTGCCTGGCCGCCTAACATGCAAAAATACAGGCAGCAGCTCTTTATTAATGGGACAAGTGTAGAGGGCCTGAGGGATACAGGTGCCAGTGTCACCATGGTGACAGAGAAACTGGTTTCCCCTGGCCAATACCTGACTGGAAAAACATATACAGTCACCAATGCTGACAATCAGACTAAAGTACATCCCATGGCAATGGTAACTTTAGAATGGGGAGGGGTCAATGGCCTGAAACAGGTGGTGGTCTCCTCAAACATCCCAGTAGACTGTCTGCTTGGAAATGACCTGGAGTCCTCAGCATGGGCTGAGGTAGAACTAAAAACCCATGCAGCCATGCTGGGTATCCCTGAACTGGTGTGTGTAAAAACAAGAGCACAATGCAAGGCACAGGGTGAAAAAGTAGAGCTGGAGTCTGGAAAAATGGCCCAGCCTACCAAGAGAAAAGGAAAGTCAGTTGGGAAACCAACTGCAACACAGTCAGAAAAAGGGAACCTCTCTTCTCAGGAAGAAGTTCTGCCCTCTGAGGGAACTGAGCCTTTGGAGCTTGAACCTTATCAGGTTGAGCTCTTAGGCCCAGGGGGACCCTCGAGGGAGGAGCTGTGTAAGGGACAAGAAACCTGTCCCTCTCTTGAAGGCCTTAGGCAGCAAGCTGCTGAAGAGTCCAAGGGCAAGAAAAATGGAACACATAGGGTCTATTGGAAAGATGGACTCCTGTACACTGAGGCCAGAGACCCCAAACCTGGTGCCACTAGGAGAGTGGTAGTGCCTCAGTCGTTCAGAGAGTTTATTCTGACCTTAGCCCATGATATTCCCCTTGCTGGGCATTTGGGACAAACCAAGACGTGGGAGAGGTTAGTCAACCACTTCTACTGGCCCAATATGTCCCAGAAGGTTAAGGAGTTTTGCCTCTCCTGCCCCACCTGTCAATCCAGTGGTAAGACAGGTGGGCACCCAAAGGCCCCCCTCATCCCACTTCCAGTGGTGGGGGTCCCCTTTGAGAGAGTGGGTGTGGACATAGTTGGTCCAATGGAACCTCCCACAGCCTCAGGAAATATGTACATCCTAGTAGTAGTGGATCATGCTACTAGGTATCCTGAAGCTATTCCCCTTAGGTCGACTACTGCCCCTGCAGTAGCCAAGGCCCTCATTGGTATCTTTACCAGAGTGGGTTTCCCTAAGGAGGTGGTGTCTGACAGAGGTACCAACTTCATGTCAGCATACCTAAAACACATGTGGAATGAGTGTGGAGTGACTTACAAATTCACTACACCATACCATCCACAAACTAATGGCTTAGTTGAGAGATTCAACAAGACATTAAAAGGCATGATCATGGGGCTCCCAGAAAAACTCAAAAGGAGATGGGATGTCCTCTTGCCATGTCTGCTTTTTGCTTACAGAGAGGTGCCACAGAAGGGAGTAGGATTCTCACCCTTTGAACTTCTATTTGGTCACCCTGTAAGGGGACCACTTGCTCTTGTTAAAAAAGGCTGGGAGAGACCTCTTCATGAGCCTAAACAAGACATAGTGGACTATGTACTTGGCCTTCGCTCTAGAATGGCAGAGTACATGGAAAAGGCAACCAAAAACCTTGAGGCCAGCCAACAGCTCCAGAAGTTTTGGTATGACCAAAAGGCTGCAATGGTTGAGTTCCAAACAGGGCAGAAAGTCTGGGTTCTGGAGCCTGTGGCTCCCAGGGCACTTCAGGACAAATGGAGTGGCCCTTACCCAGTGCTAGAAAGGAAGAGTCAGGTCACCTACCTGGTGGACCTGGGCACAAGCAGGAGCCCCAAGAGGGTGATCCATGTGAACCGCCTTAAGCTCTTCCATGACAGGGCTGATGTAAATCTGTTGATGGTAACAGATGAGGATCAGGAGGCAGAGAGTGAACCTCTCCCTGATCTTCTGTCATCAGACCCAAAAGATGGCTCAGTAGATGGAGTGATCTACTCAGACACCCTCTCTGGCCAACAGCAAGCTGATTGTAGGAGAGTCCTACAACAGTTTCCTGAACTCTTCTCCCTAACCCCTGGTCAGACACACCTGTGTACCCATGATGTGGACACAGGAGACAGCATGCCTGTCAAAAACAAAATTTTTAGACAGTCTGACCATGTTAAGGAAAGCATCAAGGTGGAAGTCCACAAGATGCTGGAATTGGGAGTAATTGAGCGCTCTGACAGCCCCTGGGCTAGGCCAGTGGTCTTAGTCCCCAAACCTCACACCAAAGATGGAAAGAAAGAGATGAGGTTTTGTGTGGACTACAGAGGGCTCAACTCTGTCACCAAGACAGACGCCCATCCAATTCCTAGAGCTGATGAGCTCATAGACAAATTAGGTGCTGCCAAATTCTTAAGTACCTTTGACTTGACAGCAGGGTACTGGCAAATAAAAATGGCACCTGGAGCAAAAGAGAAAACAGCATTCTCCACACCTGATGGGCATTATCAGTTTACTGTTATGCCCTTTGGTTTAAAGAATGCCCCTGCCACCTTCCAAAGGTTGGTGAATCAAGTCCTTGCTGGTTTGGAGTCCTTTAGCACAGCTTATCTTGATGATATTGCTGTCTTTAGCTCCACCTGGCAGGATCACCTGGTCCACCTGAAGAAGGTTTTGAAGGCTCTGCAATCTGCAGGCCTCTCTATCAAGGCATCCAAATGCCAGATAGGGCAGGGAACTGTGGTTTACTTGGGCCACCTTGTAGGTGGAGGCCAAGTTCAGCCACTCCAACCCAAGATCCAGACTATTCTGGACTGGGTAGCTCCAAAAACCCAGACTCAAGTCAGGGCATTCCTTGGCTTGACTGGGTATTACAGGAGGTTTGTGAAGGGATATGGATCCATTGTGACAGCCCTCACTGAACTCACCTCCAAGAAAATGCCCAAGAAAGTGAACTGGACTGTGGAATGCCAACAGGCCTTTGACACCCTGAAACAAGCAATGTGCTCAGCACCAGTTCTAAAAGCTCCAGATTATTCTAAGCAGTTCATTGTGCAGACAGATGCCTCTGAACATGGGATAGGGGCAGTTTTGTCCCAAACAAATGATGATGGCCTTGACCAGCCTGTTGCTTTCATTAGCAGGAGGTTACTCCCCAGGGAGCAGCGTTGGAGTGCCATTGAGAGGGAGGCCTTTGCTGTGGTTTGGTCCCTGAAGAAGCTGAGACAATACCTCTTTGGGACTCACTTCCTAGTTCAAACTGACCACAGACCTCTCAAATGGCTGATGCAAATGAAAGGTGAAAATCCTAAACTGTTGAGGTGGTCCATCTCCCTACAGGGAATGGACTTTATAGTGGAACACAGACCTGGGACTGCCCATGCCAATGCAGATGGCCTTTCCAGGTTCTTCCACTTAGAAAATGAAGACTCTCTTGGGAAAGGTTAGTCTCATCCTCTTTCGTTTGGGAGGGGGTTGTGTAAGGAAATGCCTCCTTGGCATGGTTGCCCCCTGACTTTTTGCCTTTGCTGATGCTATGTTTACAATTGAAAGTGTGCTGAGGCCTGCTAACCAGGCCCCAGCACCAGTGTTCTTTCCCTAACCTGTACTTTTGTATCCACAATTGGCAGACCCTGGCATCCAGATAAGTCCCTTGTAACTGGTACTCCTAGTACCAAGGGCCCTGATGCCAAGGAAGGTCTCTAAGGGCTGCAGCATGTCTTATGCCACCCTGGAGACCTCTCACTCAGCACAGACACACTGCTTACCAGCTTGTGTGTGCTAGTGAGAACAAAACGAGTAAGTCGACATGGCACTCCCCTCAGGGTGCCATGCCAGCCTCTCACTGCCTATGCAAGTATAGGTCAGTCACCCCTCTAGCAGGCCTTACAGCCCTAAGGCAGGGTGCACTATACCATAGGTGAGGGTACCAGTGCATGAGCATGGTACCCCTACAGTGTCTAAACAAAACCTTAGACATTGTAAGTGCAGGGTAGCCATAAGAGTATATGGTCTGGGAGTTTGTCAAACACGAACTCCACAACACCATAATGGCTACACTGAAAACTAGGAAGTTTGGTATCAAACTTCTCAGCACAATAAATGCACACTGATGCCAGTGTACATTTTATTGCAAAATACACCCCAGAGGGCACCTTAGAGGTGCCCCCTGAAACTTAACCGACTATCTGTGTAGGCTGACTAGTTCCAGCAGCCTGCCACACTAGAGACATGTTGCTGGCCCCATGGGGAGAGTGCCTTTGTCACTCTGAGGCCAGTAACAAAGCCTGCACTGGGTGGAGATGCTAACACCTCCCCAGGCAGGAGCTGTAACACCTGGCGGTGAGCCTCAAAGGCTCACCCATTTGTCACAGCACCGCAGGACACTCCAGCTAGTGGAGTTGCCCGCCCCCTCCGGCCCGGCCCCCACTTTTGGCGGCAAGGCCGGAGAAAATAATGAGAATAACAAGGAGGAGTCACTGGCCAGTCAGGACAGCCCCTAAGGTGTCCTGAGCTGAGGTGACTCCGACTTTTAGAAATCCTCCATCTTGCAGATGGAGGATTCCCCCAATAGGGTTAGGATTGTGACCGCCTCCCCTTGGGAGGAGGCACAAAGAGGGTGTACCCACCCTCAGGGCTAGTAGCCATTGGCTACTAACCCCCCAGACCTAAACACGCCCTTAAATTTAGTATTTAAGGGCTACCCTGAACCCTAGAAAATCAGATTCCTGCAACAACAAGAAGAAGGACTGCCCAGCTGAAAACCCCTGCAGAGGAAGACCAGAAGACAACAACTGCCTTGGCTCCAGAAACTCACCGGCCTGTCTCCTGCCTTCCAAAGAACCCTGCTCCAGCGACGCCTTCCAAAGGGACCAGCGACCTCTGCATCCTCTGAGGACTTCCCTGCTTCGACGACGACAAGAAACTCCCGAGGACAGCGGTCCTGCTCCAAAAAGACTGCAACTTTGTTTCAAGAAGCAGCTTTAAAGAACCCTGCAATCTCCCCGCAAGAAGCGTGAGACTTGCAACACTGCACCCGGCGACCCCGACTCGGCTGGTGGAGAACCAACACCTCATGGAGGACCCCCGGACTACTCTACGACTGTGAGTACCAAAACCTGTCCCCCCTGAGCCCCCACAGCGCCGCCTGCAGAGGGAATCCCGAGGCTTCCCCTGACCGCGACTCTCTGAAACCTAAGTCCCGACGCCTGGAAAAGACCCTGCACCCGCAGCCCCCAGGACCTGAAGGACTGGACTTTCACTGCAGAAGTGACCCCCAGGAGTCCCTCTCCCTTGCCCAAGTGGAGGTTTCCCCGAGGAAGCCCCCCCTTGCCTGCCTGCAGCGCTGAAGAGATCCCTTGATCTCTCATTGACTTCCATTGCGAACCCGACGCTTGTTCTAACACTGCACCCGGCCGCCCCCGCGCCGCTGAGGGTGAAATTTCTGTGTGGGCTTGTGTCCCCCCCGGTGCCCTACAAAACCCCCCTGGTCTGCCCTCCGAAGACGCGGGTACTTACCTGCAAGCAGACCGGAACCGGGACACCCCCTTCTCTCCATTGAAGCCTATGCGTTTTGGGCACCACTTTGAACTCTGCACCTGACCGGCCCTGAGCTGCTGGTGTGGTAACTTTGGGGTTGCTCTGAACCCCCAACGGTGGGCTACCTTGGACCAAGAACTGAACCCTGTAAGTGTCGTACTTACCTGGTAAAACTAACAAAAACTTACCTCCCCCAGGAACTGTGAAAATTGCACTGTGTCCACTTTTAAAATGGCTATTTGTGAATAACTTGAAAAGTATACATGCAATTGAAATGATTCAAAGTTCCTAATGTACTTACCTGCAATACCTTTCAAACAAGATATTACATGTTAAATTTGATCCTGTGGTTCTTAAAATAAACTAAGAAAAGATATTTTTCTATAACAAAACCTATTGGCTGGATTTGTCTCTGAGTGTGTGTACCTCATTTATTGTCTATGTGTATGTACAACAAATGCTTAACACTACTCCTTGGATAAGCCTACTGCTCGACCACACTACCACAAAATAGAGCATTAGTATTATCTATTTTTACCACTATTTTACCTCTAAGGGGAACCCTTGGACTCTGTGCATGCTATTCCTTACTTTGAAATAGCACATACAGAGCCAACTTCCTACACTAACCTACAAAGGCAGGTCACCCCTACTCCCAATCTGTGGTGTTAAGAGCTCAAAAAGGATAAACTCTGGCCTAAAACACATTATAAACATTTATTGGAAATCTTCCCCCAACATCCTGTCCCTTTTTGCAGGTAAACTAGTCCTAACTACACAGTTAAAAACATTGACTCTTCCTTTCCCCACTTGACATATGTGTGCCTGGGGGCTTTCCTTCCTCATACTTTTAGTTCACATGACCATACCTTTGAAGCCTTCTCAGAGCCTTGCGTTTTTATATTTGCCCGTTATTGCATAGTTAATGAGTGGCAAAACTGGACTTATTAAGTGGCATAATGTACAGTATATCGGAATGGGATACTATGGCCCTAATTTATACTTTTGACGCAAACCTGCGTTAGTGCAGGTTTGCGTCAAAAAGTATACTGCCGGCTAGCTGGTGCATCTCCTGCTCCATCGGGCCCTGGGATGGGGTCAGGGGCCCCCTTTGCCACTCCTTTCCCTGTTCCGACTGCAATCTTTGCGGGGATGTGACAGCGTCCCCTGACTTTTCTTCCTGGCAGGCCCCAGGATTGGGTCCGTGGCCCCCTTCCACCAATTTAATGGGGAGCGCGAGAGTGCTCCCCATCTTCTTCTTCTGTGGGACCCCTGGTTGGGTCCAGGGCCTTCTCTTTGTCTTCATAGGGGGTCACAATGGTGGCCCCCGCTTGGCTTCTCTTTTGGGGGCAGTCCCCAGGCCCTGGCCCACCCCGGGTCATCGACCGGAGCAGCGGCGGAGCACCACGCACTTTGCCACTCACTGAGGAGCAGGTCAAAGGTCACAGACCTTCTCCTTTGGATATCTGGGGCCCCCAAGTGTCGATTTGGATGGTTCTGGTGTTGTTTCCCTCCTGGTGATGAGCCTTTTCCACCAGGAGCTGTTTCCTTATGCCTCCTTGCCTGGAAGGGACCCACATGATATGGGGCCAGTCCCACTGACTCCTTGCACCAGCCTTTCCTCTGGGTGCCCTCCTTCCCTTCTGGGCCGCGCACTCCCTGCGCTAGCCCAGTCTTTCCCTCAACTAGTCCTCAGGGGCAGTAAGGGGGCCAGCTTACCCTGCCCTGGCCTGTGCCTTACTGGGCCTGAAGCCCTTCAGGGGCAAAGTCCCTGCCCCAGGCGGCAGTCAGTGGGTCCTTCTTTCCAGTTGTCCATGACGCCCGTCTGCAGGCTCAGTGTCCAGCAGGGATGCACAGCCAAGAGAGAGAGAGATCTCCCCTGTGCAGGACCTTTTAAATGGGGACAGAAGTGTCCAGCAGACCTGTTCCTCTGGCCAATCCAGACGTGCCACATCACTTCCTTGCCCCGTCCCCTCCTTCTTGTACAGTCTTCTGGGATAGCTCAACAATGGCGTTGTTCAGGAGCTTGGGCCACATGTGCTCTGAAACTCTCAACAGCATTCCTTTCTGGGATTCTCCGCTCATTTCCTGGCAGGGGCTGACAGCTGGCTGATTGATGCAAGGCCTTGCTCAGGCAGCTGGATAGAGCAGTAATTGACCCTAATCCTGAGCTGAGTCAGAGAAAGATGACATTCCTGGATGACCCATAAATTGTACAACTACGCTATTGTAACCTACTGCATGATTATTTTCATACAGGTCACAGTGTAAATTGGTGCAACTCTGGTCTCTGTGGGCCCTAGGGGACCTGAGATATGCCCTAGGTAACTCTTTCCTATTGACATTGAATAAAGTGCACCTACAGTTAAAAGACAGTAAGCACACTGATGTTGACATGTACTGGAATGTTGCTCCGGTAAAAATACAGTAAGCACACTAACTATCCCTCTTATGTGTACACCCATCTCATGCGGCCTACTCCATGTCACCACCCACTCTTCATAGTTCCTTCTGCACCAGGCTCCCTAAGCACAGTTCTTGGGCCGCACATGGCAGGAACCCTCCCTGCACAGCCCTGATATGGGTGTACACGAGCGTGCACACATGATCATGTGTAACCAGCCTTGGGCCTCCCACTCTTGCTGCACTACAGCAGCCTTTCCTTAGCAGGGTGGCACCGGTGGTCACACTCGCAGACAGTATTACCATGAGTTTACCGTGAGGGAGTCCTGACTAGAAGGCTCCCTCATAGTAAAAGGTCAAAATCCAGGTGGTCAAAAAGCAAAAATAAAATCAGGGCAGACCAGATGGTCAAAAACATCTCCTCACACCATTTGTCAAGTCTTGGGATGTAGGGGGAGTAACTGGACTACAGCTATTTAGGAGTCCATGTTTCTCTAACTCATACCACCAGTCCAATGTTCACCTGCACCAAATACCCATGTTTGTTTTCTCTCTAATGATGCTTACTCACGTAAGACAATACCATTTGTCAAGTCTTGGGCACCTGCACTCTCGGATGGATGCACAACCATGGTTGGTGGTGGGGTCTCCATCACAGCTTCTGGTCCAGGCTCCTCGCCCTTCCTGCTTGATTGTGAAGGCTACTTGGCCTTCCTGCCTGCTGGTGCAGGCCCCTTGGACTTTCGGGTGGCAAGTGCCGGCTCTTTGCCATTCTTGCCTGCTGGTGCAGGCTCCTTGGTCTTTCGGGTGGCAGGTGCAGGCTCCTTGCCCTTCTTGCCAGCTGGGGCAGGCTTCTTCCCCTTTAGGCTTGCTGGTGCAAGCTCCTTCCCCTCCAGTAAATGTGGCCTGGATCCCTTTCTACCACAAGCAGGTGCAGATGGAACTGGGCCCGTGGACTGTGTGGCTGAGGAGCTTGGCTGGGTTGGTGATACCCTGGTCATACATGGTGGATGGGAGGAGGGGTAGGGAAGAGGTCAATGGTGGATAGGAACAGTTTTTTTAGGGACATTTGGGCGGCAAGAGGGAGAAATAATGGGAGTGGAGGATAAGGACGTGGTTGTTGGAGGTGTCTGTCTGCTGGATTTGGGTGCAGGTGCATGGGCTGTATGCTATTGTGAGGTGGATGGCAGTTGAGTGTCTGAGTGCTTGCATTTGTGTACTTTAGGAGGGGACAGACACAGTGGGAAAGGACACAGGGGAGTGTGCACGGATGTTGTGGAGGTGTCTGCCTGTGAGGTGTGTGTTCTGTTTGGTGTGGTGATGATGCTGGTAATGGATGATGATGTATTGCATGCAGGTGTGAGTGTGGACATAACTAGGTGGGAGGAGGAGGAGGAAGAGGGGGAGACAGTGGAAATAGTGGATGTTGTAGTGTCTACAATTGGCTGGTGTTTGTGTGACTGCTTGTGGGATGAAGTGTGGTGCTTGTGTTTACCTGTGACACTCTGAGTGTTGTCTTGTGTGCATGCTCATCTGTATGTATGCCTGGGATGGGTTGGGGTTGAGGAGAATGGGACTGGGCAGTGGAAGTTGGAGGGGGGACGGTAGAAACAGGGACAATGGATGCCATCAGAGAGGAGGCCACAGCCTGAATCGATCTCTGTTTGTCCACCAATCCAGTGTGAATGCCCTCCAGGAATGCATTAGATTTTTGCATCTGGGCTGCTAGCCCCTGGATGGCATTCACAATGTTTGACTGTCCTACAGAGATGGATCTCAGGAGGTCAATAGCCTCCTCACTCAGGGCAGCAGGGCTCACTGGGCAGGGCCTAAGGTACCTGGGGCGAAGGAGCTGCCCATCTTCCTGGGAGAGCAAGCATGGTCAACTTGATGAGGGGTTGCTGGGAAGGCGGTGCTGGTACGGGTGGTGGCTGCTGTACCTGTAGCTGGGGTGGTCACAGAAATTTCCGCCACCACCAGGGAGTTTCGATCTGTGGCTGAAGTGACCCCTCCAGTCTTTGCCGCAGTGCTCCCCTCACCCTCCGCCCCACTGGTGCCCTCACCGTCAGTGGACTCTGCCTCCTGGGTCCTGTGGGATGCAGCTTTCTCCATCGCTGGTACCTCGCTCCTCCGCCAGATGATGCTAATGCACATAAGGACAGGATGACAAAAAAAGAAAGGGGGGAAGAGACAAAGGATTCACTGGATCAATGGCTGCATCAACACCACCATTGGAGTACACAGCACACTCACCGCAGGGAACAGGCCTACACACTATCCATTGCACCACCAGTGATATTGCTAGCCACCAAGGCATGGGGAGGGACACACACTGGCAAATGCAACACACCTGGGACCCATGCAGCACTGACCAGTAGTGGATGCCTATGAGCTAGATAGCAGGATTATCCCTTCAGAACCCTACCCACCAGGGGACCTATGCTGCAATGTCAGGCCTGGCCTAGGGGCACCCACTGACACACATCCATCACCCGGATACCACCCTACCATGCGTAACTTGCAATGATGCGCACTGTACTCACCCCCTTGTGGCTGCTGAGATGCCCTCAAGTGCCCACCCAGCTCTGGATAGGCCACAGCCAGTATGGGGGCATTCAGGGGGGTCAGGGTTGGATGGTTACCCCTTTCTCATTGGGAGGCCATCCCCAGCTGGGCCTCCGCGGTCTTCCGTGCCCAGCGTCTCAGGACCTCCCATCGTTTGCGAGAGTGGGTGCTCCATCTTCCATAGACCCCCAGGGTCCTCACCTCCTTGGTGATGGCATGCCATATACCCTTCTTTTGATGGGCGCTGACCTGCAGAGGCAATACACACCAATACCATACAATACCATTGGGCAAACAGTCCAGCCTGTTACACATATGGCCAACCATACCCATGACCACCACCATTGGCACACACATGGCCCAGCAAACAACCCGTACGCCACCAAGAGGACATCCACCAACCCCCCTTAAATGAGGCCTTCACACCCACCACTCCATGCATCCATGCCACATGCATTGTGCACACAGTGTACTCACCTGTTGGTCTGGAGGCCAATACAGCAGTCAGTGCTGGGGTAGCACCCCATCCACCAGTCTCTCCAACTCCTCCGAAGTGAAGGCCGGGGCCCTTTCCCCAGTCACACGGTCCATGGAAGGGTCCAGACACAGGTCACAGCAGCACATACAGTGTAGGTCCTCTCCTATGGAAGGTCAGGTAGCAAGTGAGGAATATGATAGAAAATGGCTGTCATGTCCGCGGCGGTGCATACTGTCACAGCTGGCGTACATCACCATTGGCCACTGTAACCCATAGGGCCCAATGTTAACCAATGAGGAGTTGCATGGCTGTTCCCGACCACCTCCCGCAACGGTTCACAACGTCAGCAGAATTACCTCACTTCCACCTGTCCCTTTACCCAGGACCGGTGGACGCCATTTTGGGTGATGGGGAGGGGGCAGGCTTCTGGAATAATGCTGCGTCACAAGAGATATTAGCACATACTGGACAAATCTCACTGACCCATTACATGTTTACAGGATGCAAACTGCTGTTGTAGCTCCATTGTTCAGTTTGTGACCGGGTCCTCACTCTTTTGTCCCTTAGATTCCTACCGCTGCGGATGAATAGGAGATGGAGACATACCCTTGTGTACAGACCCATGGTGGACTTGGCAACACTGGAGGACAGGCACATTATCCTCACCTACAGACTTGACAGGGCCACAAACACAGAGCTGTGTGCCCAATTGGAGCCTGACCTGATATCTGCTATCCTTTACTACATTGGGATCCCACTCTTGTGCAAGTGTTATCAGTACTCGATTTCCTGGAAACTGGTTCTTTTCAAGTGTCAGTAAGCTTGGCAGCAGGAATGTCAGAGCCTATGTTCTCAGTAGTGCTGCCAAGAGTGTTATCTGCCCTGATAAAGCACATGTGCAGCTACATTGTTTTCCCCCAGGTTGAGGATTTGGCCACAGTGAAGGCAGAGTTTTATGCAATGGGATATATCCTCAACATAACTGGGGCGATTGATGGAACCCATATTAAATTTGTCCCCTCCCGGCAGAATGACAGGTCTTCCGGAATCGTAAGAGTTTCCACTCCATGAATGTTCAGATGGTGCTTGGCGGACCAGTACATCTCCAACGTCAATGCTAAGGGGCATATTTATACTCCGTTTGCGCCGAATTAGCGTCATTTTTTTCGACGCAAATTCGGTGCAAAACTAACGCCATATTTATACTTTGGCGCTAGACGCGTCTAGCGCCAAAGTATGAGTAAAGAGCGTCATTTTTTAGTGTGAACGCCTTCCTTGCGTTAATGAGATGCAAGGTAGGCGTTCCCGTCCAAAAAAATGACTGCGCCGCAAAGGCGTCGTATTTATACTCCCGGGCAAAAATCACGCCCGGGAGTTGGCGGGGCAGAAAACCCTGCATTTGCGCCACTTTTTAACGCCTGGGTCAGGGCAGGCGTTAAGGGACCTGTGGGCTCAAAATGAGCCCACAGCTGCCGTCCCATGCCCCCAGGGACCCCCCCTGCCACCCTTGCCCACCCCAGGAGGACACCCAAGGATGGAGGGACCCACCCCAGGGACATTAAGGTAAGTTCAGGTAAGTATAATTTTTTATTTTTTTATTATTTTTTTTGGCATAGGGGGGCCTGATTTGTGCCCCCCTACATGCCACAATGCCCAATGACCATGCCCAGGGGACATAAGTCCCCTGGGCATGGCCATTGGGCAAGGGGGCATGACTCCTGTCTTTACTAAGACAGGAGTCATGTAAATGGCGTCTGGGCGTTGTTTAAAATGGCGCAAATCGGATTAAGACGATTTTTTAGCGTCAACCTGACTTGCGCCATTTTTAAGACGCCCTAACGCCATTTTTCCCTACGCCGGCGCTGCCTGGTGTACGTGGTTTTTTTCCACGCACACCAGGCAGCGCCGGTCTGCTTGCGCCGGCTAACGCCATTCAATAAATACGGCGCCCGCATGGGGATTCAGAATGGCGTTAGCCGGCGCAAAAATTTTTGACGCTAAACTGCGTTAGCGCAGTTTAGCGTCAAAAAGTATAAATTCGGGCCTAAGTATCCTGGCTCAGTGCATGATGCCTTTGTCCTGAGGAATAGCAGCATCCCAAATGTGATGGGACAGCTACAGAGGCACATGGTGTGGCTAATAGGTGAGCCCAGTATATGTTGGTGTATGCCTATTGTGTTGACCATGTGGGATAGTGTGTGGCTAAATGTTGTCCCTCAATATTTGCAGGTGACTCTGGTTGCCAAACCTATCATGGCTGCTAACCTGTCAGAGTCACCAGATTCTCGGGGTCTGTGCACGTTCCCAACACTTCCACCACAAGACAGCTCCAATATTCTGATTAGAATGTCACAGAGTCTAAGAGAGTCCAAGTGGGGAAAAGGAGATTAGGCAGGGAACAGCTGGGAAGGAGACCTGTAGGAAGCAACAGGTTAAAACACACAATATCGAGATTCTATCATACTAACCAGTACTAGGATATGACTCTAAGCATTGTTATACTGAAAACATGGACAACTTAAGCATGGAATTAAATAACTAGGCTTCAAGATCACTGTCTTGCAGATTCGAAGGCCACCATGTGAATGCCAAGGAATGGTGGTGCACACTGAATATCATGGATTAAGCACAAGAAAAGGAATCGCACGTCTTGCCGTTTCGAAGGCTACCATATGAATGCCAAGAAATGGTAGCGTACAAGAATAACATGAATTTAAGCACAAGAAAGGAATCGTGCCTCTCACCGATTTGAATGCCACCATATGAATGTCAGGAAATGGTAGCGTACAATGAATCACATGAATGAAACATAGAAAATGAATTGCGAGTCTTGCCGATTTGAATACCACCATATGAATGCCAAGAAATGGTAGCGTACAATGAATAACATGAATTACACACAAGAAATTAATCATGCGTCTTGCCGATTCGAATACCACCATAGGAATGCCAAGAAATAGTAGCGTACAATGAAGAACATTAATTAAACACAGGAAATGAATCGTGCGTCTTGCCAATTCGAAAGTTGCCTAGTAAATGCCATAAAATGGTAGCGCACAATGAATAGCATGAATTATGCACGAGTTAAGAATTGCGCGTCTTGTCAATTCAAGTGTTAGCATGGAAATGCCATCAAACTTCGATCGCACATTCACACGCAAGAAAGCCAATTGTCTTATCATGCAAAATAGGCCCAATAACTCGAAAGCCTTCGAGAGCGGGATCGGGGGCCCAGCCAGACCTCTATCTTACCACCCTGATCTAGATTCACCGGCAAAGTGAAAAGGGCAAGGCCTGGAAGATCTAAGTAGGCCTCCGGAACAGGAGCTCAGGAAGTTGCTGCTGCTCTGCACCGGGACCTCGGAATAGAGAGAACGTGGAGCTGGGCGGGCTCCCTTTTATAGAGTCTTAGCCCAGCCCACAACCACACCCAGGCATGCTGCAGGGAAAACTTCTAGAAGGCCCTGGAAAGGGACCACGCCCTGACACAGTCTGAAAGCCTGCAGCAGTACATTGCATATGAACAGTATTTATATGCACGCTGAACATAAGTCTTCAGGATTAAACTCTGCAATGCAAAAGGTTAAACAACAGCATATCAGCACAATGCCTAAATTACGTAAGCTTGAAATTGCTAGGTTTTTGCATTCTAGTCGCTTGTAGAGCGCGCACCACCCTGATGTTGACATAACCCCTGTGAGGAAAGCCAGGACAAGGGCAGAAGAACGTTATAATGAGGCACATGGGCGAACCAGAAGGATCACTGAAAGGACCTTTTGGCCTTCTGAAGGCCAGGTTCTGGTGCCTCCATCTAACAGATGGATCCCTGTGCTACTCACCCAAGAAAGTCTGCTAGATAGTAGTGTCATGATGCATGTTGCATAACCTGGCCCTCAGATGCCGTGTCCCATTTTTGCAGGAAGAGGAGGCTGGAGATGCCTGTGTGCCAGCAGTAGACCCTGTGGACAGTGAGGATGAGGAGGCAGAGGATGAGGATGAGGATGAGGACAACAGAACATCTGTGATCCGTCAATACTTCCAATGACACACAGGTAAGACAGTGTAACTTCACATTTCAATGACTTTGGTTGTAATCTGTTGGCAATAGCATGCTGATATTTACCACTTCTGTGCCCACTTACTGTTCACTCTGGCAATTCATTTTGCAGATGTGGGTCACCTGATATATACTCCTGGTGTGATCACTACAACCAGCTACAGGTCATTAATCTATGCTCATTTTTTGTACAGTTAATTTGCAATGTTTGAACCTGTTTCAATAAATACATATTTGATATACATTACATACTCCAAATGTTTTGTTTTCCAAAGGGTGTTTATTAAAGTGCTGACACATAGGGTGAAAGTGCAATGGGATAGGGTGATGATGGAGGAAAGTCCAGGGAATTGTTACAGTCTGTTTGTAGCACAGGTGCATTGTCCAAGGAGACATAGGAAGGGGAGCAATGGCAGTTCAAGGTTGGTAGGGTGACTGAGTGGGAAACAGGGTGACAATCAGGAGAGTCTCATTTCCTGGTGGTGCTTTTGGCTCCTGTGGCGGGGCCTCCTGGCCACTAGCAGCAGCAGAGGTGGAAGGCTTTTCAGATGTCTGGCTAGTGGCAGGGGCCTGCTGATGTAAGACTGCCTCCCTCAGAATATTGGCCATGTCTGCCCGCACGCCTGCTATGGAGATCATGGTGTTGTTGATGGCCTTCAAGTCCTCCCTGAGCCCCTGGTACTGTCCCTCCTGCAGCCGCAGCCTCCTGCATGTTGTCCAGGATCTGGCCCATCGTGTCCTGGAAATGTTGATAGCCTCCCAGGATCTCGGCAAGTGCCTTCTGTAGAGTTGGTTCCCTGGGCTTGTCCTCCCCAGGGTGCACACCAGTCCTCCCAGTGTCCCTGGTGGCCTGTGCCTCTGTTCCCTGAACCATGTGCCCACTGACCCCAGGTCCCTGATTGTCTTGAGGGTAAAGTGTGCCCTGGGATCCCTGTAGAGGTGGACACACTGCTGATTGACATGTCCTGGGGACAGAGGTATGGGTACGCTGGGTAGGTGCTGTGGTGGTGTTTCCAGATGGGGAGGCTCTGTGGTGGTGTGTGACTGGGCCTGGGGAACCGGCTGTCCAGTGGTCCCTGATGGGCTAGGTAGGTCATCCAGATCTTGAAAACCAGAGTTACTATCATCACTGTGGGCCTCTTCAGTTGGGGACTGGATAGTGCTGGCACCTCCTCTCCACCGACATTGGCTGGGGTACCTGTGGGGATGCAAATGATGTGTTTTGTTTTCTGTGTGTGACATATTGTACAGCTGTAGCTTCCCCTCTATGGTATTTGCCCTGCTAGCTTTCACTTGTGTATGTTAGTGTATGGTGGGATAGTTATTCTCTCTGCTGTGCATGCTTTAGTGATGAGTGTCCATGCAGGGCTTGGCAGTGGGATGAGTGAGTTGTGATGGTGGGGTTTGTGGGATGTTGTGGAGTGATGGGAGTGAGGGGGAGGGTATGTGATGGTGTGGGGTGATAATAGTGGACAGTTGACTTACCAGAGTCCAGTCCTCCTCCATCTCCAGCCAGGCCCTCAGGATGCAGTATTGCCAAGACTTGCTCCTCCCATACTGTGAATTGTGGGGGAGGAGGTGGTGGTCCACTGCCAGTCCTCTGGATAGCAAGCCGGTGTCTTGCTGCTATGGAACGTACCTTCCCCCATAGGATGTTCCACCTCTTCCTGATGTCATCCCTAGTTCTGGGGTGCTGTCCCACGGCGTTGACCCTGTCCACGATTCTCCGCCAAAGCTCCATCTTCCTGGCTATTGATATCTGTTGCATCTGTGCTCCAAATAGCTGTGGCTCTACACTGACAATTTCCTCCACCATGAGCCTTAGCTTTTCGTCTGTGATACGGTGGTATCTTTGTGGTGCCATGGATGTTATGTGATTTGTGTTGGTGAGGGTGTGTTGGATAATGTGTTGGGGTGTGTGATGTGGAATGCGTGAGTGGAATGTAGGTGTGAGTATTGTGTGGCTCTAGTTGTGTCAGTGGTCTTGGTGTCTCTCTGCTGGCAATGGTTGTTATTCGTAAAGGGTTGTGGGTGTGTGGGTGTGGTGTGTGTATGGGTGTCAGGTGTGTGTTGTTTGAATTGTCCAATGTGGTGTTGTTTTTTTTGTGGGTGTCCATTTTGAGCACAGCGGTATGTACCGCCAATGGTTTACCACTGTTGAATGTCCACCGTGGTGATTCGTGGGTCTTAATGTGGTGGGCATTGTTCTGTTGGCGTAACGGTGTGGGTTGTGATACCGCCAGTTTATTACTGACCTTTGGTCTTGCGGATTTGTGTGTGTGGCTGTATTCTGTCGGATTGGTGTGTGTGTGTGTCATATTATGGTGAACGGGTATCTGCCACAGCGGTGGTATGTTGGCAGCCGTCAACGTGGCAGTAAGCAGCATTTACTGCCAATGTCATAATGAGGGCCTCCGTGTTCTCAAGGCCTTAAGCTGCATCACCAGATTAGTATCGTCAGCAAACACATTGACACAGCACTGCACACACGATGGCTGCAGTTACACATACAACAAAGTCCTGTGTTTGCCTGCATCTCACACAACCAGGCCTCAAAGTTGTCAAACGCATATGTCACCTCTCCACTGTGTTGGCTTCACTGTTGGTAAGATGTCATTTTCATTCCATCATCCAAAGTGCAACTGATCAGCATATCTCATGAGCTGCTTCAGTCAACTAGTTCATGAAAGCTCCATACACTTTATGTCAACTACCCCAATACCATGGTAACAAGGCACAATAGGCTAACCTTCAACTTAAGAATGTCCAGTGTCTCTGCTTACTGTAACACAAAACCTTTGGAGGTAGATGTCACATTTCAACGAGTAACAATATACGTCCTCCATCAACAGGTTGAGTTGCCATCGGCTACATGGAGGCCACCCAACAACAGACTACCACTATCCCCCCGGATGAAGCCCTCAATGATGATGACACTCCAGGACTTATGGACATGGAGGAAGGTCCTGGCCAATCCAGGCAACCTGATCAGACAGCAACAGGGCACAGGCTTGTGGGGGCATAGTGCCTGGGAGGGATGCTGTGGGCCAGCAGAGTGAGGTCACTGGAGCTGTTGTCGACCAGGACACCATCAGCCACGTCTTGGGGGTCTATCAGGAGCCCCAAGGCATGTTGAGTCAGATGTTGACTGAACTCCGGGACATTAAGCAGCTGCAGAGGGTCATGATAGACGAAATGGATGTTCATAATAATGGAATGAGCACCCTAACACTGGTGCTGAAGGAAATTATCACCACACTGAGCAAGACTTTACTCCCAACATATACCTCTTCCTGTGTGGCAACTACATCTGTGGCAGACACAGGAAGGGAGGCCTTGCCAGAGGTATGAACAACTGCAGACACCCTTGCATCTGCAGTAGCTGCCCCCCCTCTCTCAAGCGAGGATGTCCATACAAGAATCCAGGAGTTTCGGATGACTAGAAACCCACTATGGCCAGCAATAATACCCTTTCATGTTGTCCTCCTTTGTGTATCACACATTTACTCTGTTGACTGATCCTGAACCACTTTCCATTTGCATTGGGAGGAGTACTCTGGACTTTGGATTTCCAGTAGTGGGGCATCTACTCCAATGATTTCATTCACCATGACTGACTCTTTCACATTTACATTTTTGTTAATTCATGTCAGCAATATCTCCTGTTAGCTGTAGCGTCCCAATAAATTTACCCATCACTAACTCATTGTCTGCTGTCTTCATTTTCACATTTTACCATGTAGATATGTCAGACCATGTAAACTATACAATGATGATCCAAGGTACTTGTTCAAGATGGGGTATGTTGCATGCACAGAATGTCACGCTCAGGATTTTAATAATTCCATACAAACAAAAGTTTACTGTCATAGAAGAAATGTTATTATGTTGTTCAGCACATAGGCTGTCAGTATGTCTGAAACATAGCAGATCATACATGATTGGATCATACTTGATAAATGAACATATTTACAAGTACAGACCTCCAGATCATGGAAGGAAGGGATTTGTCAGACATTGTCCTGTAGAATGGGCATACATTAAAGTGGTTGATGTCATCAGCTGGAGCCATATCACCTACCGTCCAAAACTAACCCAACATCATATCATGCAAGACTCAGACAGATAGCTGTATAACAGTTTCTGATCACAGGGTCATTACAATCCATTGCTTCTGCATCTGGTGGTATGACACAAACAAATGTCAGTGAATAAGCACATGCACTTTGGCCTGCAATGATGAAACACATCAGCAGCCACAGACAGGTCATGCAAAAAGAGTGTTTAGCCATTGACAAGGGTAACTAACAAGATATTGGCCTTGACTGCACATTTTCTGCCCACATGATGCATCAGGGCCACCACACAACAAGAAGCAAGTCCAAAGGAGTCTTCTAAACATCCATTCTGTCACTGTGCAAGCTGTCACAGCACAGGTCTCCTATATCCAAAGTCTGTGACCTACATTCCTTGGAACAATCTATGTCCACTTCATAAGTCAGAACAGCATCACATACTTGCCAATGTCACAACTCTGAAATTCCCCCATGAAGATGTGATAGTGAAGGTACATGAACAAAGAACAAAACAAGGATTATAGACATGTAACCATACATATGACACATGTCATGCAGCAAGCATCTGGAAAACTAGTACATTGCAATAATTCTGACACAGACAAAGCAACATTATCACAGTGAGGATCTCATGAAACCGCCTTTGGCTGATTTTGTCTGAGTACCAGCTCCCTAACTATTTCCAAAATATTTACTACACACATTATCTCAACTACAGTACATTGTACAGTCAAATTCATGACATCACAAGACAGACTTACTCCCATGAGAACATGCTGTTGAGAGCTTCCTCTTCCCCAGTGTCATCTTCATTTGGCATTTTAGAATTCTCACCCGGTGGCACTGTATGCCTCCCCTCCTCTGGGATGTAAGGGATATTTCTCAGAAGGGCAATGTTGTGGAGCATGCAGCAGGCCACAGGGATCTGACACACTTTTCCATGCGAGTAGAGGAGGGCTCCAGCAGTCCTGTCCAGACAGCGAAATCTGGCCTTTTGGAACCCAAAAGCCCTCTCCACTGCTTGCCGTGTTCTTTCTTGGCCCTTATTGAAGATAACTTCTCCTGGCATAGTTGAATTTCTCAGTGGCATCAACAGCCAAAGACAGTTTGGATATGCTGAGTATCCTGTTTAGGAATGAGACATAAGTGCAACAATGAGTCACTCACTCAATGATTGCAACACCTGACGTTGCTCACACAAAAATCAGGACAGATGTAACTTACCAACCAGCCAGGCTCTCTCTGGTTGTAGTTGTGACTTCAGCTGGGGTATGGTGCTGTTCCGCATTATATAGGAATCATGGGCTGATACAGGTCACAAATAATTGAGATGTTGGGATAGATGTGTTCAAATGACTGCGCTGGCCCCCCGCCAGGAAATAAGACTTGCCTGATTGTCACCCTTCTGTCCCATTCTGTTACCCTGTCCACCTTGAACTGCTATTGCTCCCCTTCCTGTGCCCCACTAGACAATGCACCTGTAATACCAATAGACTGGACTCTACCCTAGACTTGCCTCCATCATCAACCCAGCCCATTGCAATACCCCCTCCATTTATTAGCACTTAAATAAACGCCCTTGGGACAAATACAAGTATGGAGTCTGTCAATTGATTGAAGTATGTATTTGTTTAACAAGCTGTAAACATCGCAATTCAAATGTACAGTCATGTATAAAAGGTATGACCTGCAGTGTGCAGCAGTAAACACAGCAGGAACCAGATAGGGGCACAGAGATATGAAAATAGAGATGCCAAAGGGTACAGTAGGTGGCCATAGAAATAGGGAAATAAGGCTGCCATGTTCAATGTCAAACACAAAACTGCAATGGAAAGTGAAGTTAAAGTGTCTTACCTGTGTGTCACTGGAAGTACTGTTGTATGAGGGATCTTTTGATGTCCACATCTTCTTTTTCCTCTTCCTCACTTTCCACAGGCTCTACCACTACCACAAGACCATCTCCAGGCTCATCTTCTTGCAGAAAAAGCACCTGGCGTCTTAAGGCCAGGTTGTGCAACATGCAACAATGATATGGCACAGCTTCTTGGGTGAGTAGTACAGGGATCCACCTGTCAGATGGAGGCACCCAGAACCTGGCCTTCAGGAGGCCAAAGGTTCTCTCAATAATCCTCCTTGTATGCCCATGTGCTTCATTGTAACGTTCCTCTGCCGTTGTCCTGGGATTCCTCACTGGGGTCAGTAACCATGAGAGGTTGGGGTAACCAGAGTCACCTGCAAATATCGAGGGACAACTGTTAGACAGACACTAACCCTTAGGGACAACCCCACATCCATATACCTACATCAACTGGGTGGGGACCATGGGGTGACCTATTAGCCACACCTGGTGCCTCTGGAGTTGAGACATCACATATGGAATGCTGTGTCAGAGTCACCAGATCCTCGGGGTCTGCGCACGTTCCCAACACGTCCACCACTGAACAGCTCCAAGACTCTGATAGATAAATCACAGAGGCTAAGAGAGTTCAAGAGGGGAAGAGGGGATTAGGAAGGGAAACAGCTGGGAAGGAGACCTGAAGTAAGAAAAAGGTTAGAACAAACAATATGAAAATTATGGGGGTTATTACAACTTTGGAGGTGGTGTTAATCCGTCCCAAAAGTGACGGTAAAGTGACGGATATACCACCAGCCGTATTACGAGTTCCATAGGATATAATGGACTCGTAATACGGCTGGTGGTATATCCGTCACTTTACCGTCACTTTTGGGACGGATTAACACCTCCTCCAAAGTTGTAATAACCCCCTATATCTCCTGAAATCAATACTATACCATGATTCTAAGCATAGTCATTCTGAAAACATGAGCAATCTAAGAATTAAGTTTAAAATGACTAAGTTTCAAGATGGCCAGATACCTGTAAGGGAATCACAATGGATTAAATGAAAACTTTCTTATTCAAGTACTTTCCATTACATGAGAATCAGAAAAAAACATTCTGACTAATTTTAAACCAGTCATATAAATCCTTTTTTGAGAATGCATACTAGGACCATACAATATTGCATCTAGGAACTCTGATCTTCTGTGTACTCTTAACATGTTTCAACACAAATTGCGCATATTGTAGATTTATATATATATATATAGTAAACACCATAAAAGGATTGTGCACAATGAATAACACAATATGGATTCAGGAAAACAAATCACATAACTTGTCAAATCGAAAATTACATGATAAATATCGTGGAATAGTGGCATACAATAAACAACATGAATTAAACTCGAGGAGAGAATCCTGCGTCTTGCCGATTCGAGTGTCACCATGTAAAATGCCAAGAAATGTTAGTACGCAATGAATATCAAAGTTAAATCATCATTAAATGAATCACGCGTCTTGCCGATTCGTAAACCACAATGTAAATGGCAAGAAATAACAGCTCACAATGAATAACAATATCAAAGTACAATGAAACGAATCACACGTCTTTTTGCCGATTCTTAAGCCACCATGTAAATGTCAAGAAATGGTAGCGCGCAATGAACAACTAAGTTAAAACACCATAAAACGAATTGCGCGTCTTGCCGATTCTTAAGCCACCGTTCAAATGTCAAGAAATGGTAGCATGCAATGAATAACAAGATTAAATTATCATGAAACGAATCGCGCGTCTTGCCGATTCGCAAGTCACACTGCAAATGTCACAAACACTCAAGCGCATATTTCACACGCGCAAAGTACTCTGTCAAATCATAAAAGAATTAGGCCCAAGAACATGAGAGTTCTCAATAACGGTGTCGGGAGGCCAGCCCAACCACCGTCTTACCGCCCAGAACAAGCATCTCCAAATAAAGAATGAAAGTCAGATGTCTGGAAGATCAAATAGGCCACCGGGACAGGAGCTCAGGAAATAGCTGCTGCTCTGCACCGGGAACTCTGAATAGAGAGCACTTGAAGCTGGGCTAGCTCCTTTTTATAGAGTCTTGGCCTAGCCCACAACCACACCCAGGCATGTTGCAGGGAAAGTCTCTAGAATGCCCCGGAAAGGGACCACACCATAACACACTCTGAAAGCCTGAAGCAATACATTGCAAATGAACAGCATTTGTAAGCACATTAAAAATAAGTCTTCATGATTGAACTCTGCAATGCAAAAGGTTAAACAACAACATATCAGCACAATGCATAAATTACATTGTTTTGAGAGTGCTGGGTTTTGCATTCTAGTCGCCAATAGAGCGCGCACTGCCCTGGTGTTGACATGCTGCTATTCCTCAAGATGAAGGCACCATGCACAGAGTCAGGATACTTGGCATTCACATCAGAGATGTACTGGTCCGCCAAACCACTATCTGCACATTCAGAGAGTGATAGCTTTTCCTATTCCTGAATACTTGTTCATTCCTCCGGGGGGGGGACAAATGCTACATGTGTACCATCAATGACACCAATGATGTTGGGAATATGTCCCATGGCATAGAAGTCAGCTTTCACTGTTGCCAAATCCTCCACCTGTGGGAAAACGATGTAGCTGCGCATGTGTTTTAGTAGGGCAGACAAAACTCTGATCAACACGTTGGAGAACATAGGCTGTGACATCACTGATGCCATGGCCACTGTTGCATGGAAGGAACCACTTGCCAGAAAATGGAGCACTGACAGGACCTGCACTAGAGGGGGGATATCTGTTGGGTGGTGGATAGCTGAAGTCAGGTCTGGCTCCAATTGCGCACACAGTTCTTCGATTGTGGCCCTATCAAGTCTGCAGGTTAGGATAATGTGTCTGTCCTCCATTGTTGCCAGGTCCACCAGGGGTCTGTACACTGGAGGATGTCTCCATCTCATATTCATCCTCAGCACTTGAAGTCTAGGGAAGAAAACGGTGAGTAGAGGGTCATATTCACACATCTATTGAAATAATGAGGCATCTCTTAATTTACAGAACCAGTATGTGAATCCGAGAGTCAGTTGATGTACCAATGTCTGCTGTGAGGCAGCTAGGTGCTATGGCCTGTGCCCCTCTGAAATGGCAGCTGCCTGACCTGTGAGGAGGGACAAGTGAAAATGAGGTAATTCCACTGGCGGAGTGCACTGTTGTGGTCGCCGGCTGACAACCGCCGCGTAACTTCGCATTTGTCAAAATTAGGCCCTATGGGTTCCAGGAGCCAATGGCGATGTACGCTGGCGGTGACGGTACGCACCTCCGTGGACGTGACCGTCATTTTCTATCTTATCTCTCACTTGCTACCTGACCTTCAATAGGAGAGGACCTACACTGCAAGTGCTGCTGTGACCTGTGTCTGGAAGCGACAATGGCTCATGGTACTTGAGAAAGGGCCCATGCGTACACTGCGAGCATGATGCGTGGGCCATGAATGTATGGAGTACTGTGTGTGTATGCCTCATGTAGGGGGGGGCTGAGGCATCCTGGGTAGAGTGCTGCATGTCCGGTGGTCAATGTCTGCGGGTAAGGGGATGGGAGGGATATTGTGGGACTTGAGTGTAACAGGCCGGACGGTATGACTATGCTGTATTTTTTTCTGCAGGTCAGTGCCCATCAGAAAAAGGGTATTTGGCGTGCCATCGCCAAGGACGTGCAGACCCTGGGGGTCTTTGACAGGCGGAGCACCCACTGCCGCTAACGGTGGGAGAACCTGCGTCGCTGGGCAAGTAAGATGGCGAAGGCAGAGCTGGGACTGGCCTCCAAACGAGGAAGGGGGCCCATCGTACCCTGACCCCCTCAATGCTCCACATCCTGGCGGTGGCCTATCCGTAGTTGGATGGGCACTTGAAGGCATCCCAGCAGCCACAAGGGGGTGAGTACAGATTTAGAGTCCTGACTTTGCACGTGTTAAGGTTTACCTGAGTGGGGGATGTGGGCTGTGGGTTCCCCTAGGCCAGGGTGAACATGGCAGGGGAGGTCCCTTGTTGGGCAGGTTCTGAAGCACTCCTACCCCAATAGTGTTAGTGGGCATCTACTGCTGGGCAGGGTCCTGTGGGTTTCAGGTGTGCAGCTAATGGCGTTAGGCAATGTACCCCGTTGCCTGATGACTATCTTTGTAACTGGTAGTGCATGGCCTAGTGCATAGGGCTGCTCCCTGTGTGTTGTGTACACCAAGGGTAGTGTTGTTGCTGCCATTGACCAAGTGTATCTTCTGTCTCTCCCCCCTTTTTGTTTTGTTTTGTCACCCTGTCCTTGTGTGCATTAGCATCATCTGGCGGAGGGCTAGAGGCACCGGCAACGGAGGGAGCTGCA
Organism: Pleurodeles waltl; assembly: GCF_031143425.1. Taxonomy (NCBI): domain Eukaryota; kingdom Metazoa; phylum Chordata; class Amphibia; order Caudata; family Salamandridae; genus Pleurodeles; species Pleurodeles waltl. Next base: position 504,470,279 of record NC_090447.1, read on the forward strand.
TCCCACATGGGCCTTGAGGCCGAATCCACTGATGGTGAGGGCACCAGTGGGATGGAGGGCGAGGTCAGCACCACGGCGGAGACAGGAGGGGACAGTTCAGACAGTGATACCTCCTCCGATGGAAGCTCCCTGCTGGTGGCGGACACCTCTGTGCCCACCCCAACAACAGGTACAGCAACCATCCCCCCTACCAGCACTGCCCTCCCAGCAGCCCCTCAGCGTGTTTACCGTGCCCGCTCAGTCAGGAGGGTGGGCATCTCCTTTGCCCCATGCACCTCAGGCCCTGCCCCAGTGAGCCCTGCTGCCCTCAGTGAGGAGGCTATTGACCTCCTGAGATCCCTCACTGTTGGGCAGTAAACCATTCTAAATGCCATCCAGGGTGTCGAAAGGCATTTGCAACAAACAAAAGCATGCCTGGAGGGCATTCACTCTGGTGTGGCGACCCACCAGAGAGCATTTCAGGCTCTGGCCTCAGTACTGATGGCAGCCATTGTCCCTGTGTCTAGCCTCCCCCTCCAACTTTCTCTACCCAGTCCCAATCCCCTCAACCCCAACCTATCCCAAGCACACCTTCAGACCAGCATTTGCCCAAATCAACACACAGAAGTGGCTCAGGCAAACACAAGCACCACACATCATCCCACAGGCACTCACACAAGCACCATCCAGAAGCAGACACTCCAACATCCACTGCCTCCACTGTGTCCACTGTGTCCCCCTGTGTCCCCCTCCTCCTCGTCGTCCACCTCCCTCCCAGTAGTGTCTCCACTCACACCTGCATGCACTACATCCTCATCCACTACCTCCATCACCAGGACGCCCATCACTACACACTCCACACTCCTCACTGGCAGTCAACTCCCCCACATCCATGCACATGACCCCTGTGTCGTCTCCCACTGTGTCTATGACCCCTCCTCCCAAAGTCCACAGATGCAAGCACATACCCACCCAACAGCCATCCACCTCACAACAGCATCCAGCTCATGTACCTGCACCCAAACACAGCAGTCTGACACCTCCTACAAGCACTCCCTCTTCCTTCACTCCCAAACCTTTATCCTCTTCCTGCCCCAATGTCCCTAAGAAGCTTTTCCTAGCCACCCTTGACCTCTTCCCTACCCCTACCCCAGTCCTACACCTAGGGCCAGGGTGGCCAAAACCCAGCCCATCACCTCAGCTACCAAGTCCACATCCGCTGTGGTTTCTGCAGCTGTCTGAGGCTCAAAGGGGGCACCCGTCAGCCCAGCCAGTGTGGCACCAACCCCTGACAAGAACATTCCGCAACTTGGCAAGGTGAAGAAGGGGACAGCATCCAGCAAGGGGAAGGAGCCACAAACACCCAGGAAGGACACCTCAAAGACCAGCTGCCAGACCCAAGGTGACACCACCATCTGCCAAGGGCAGGAAGGGGCACAAAACACCAGCCAAGGCACTTCAGCCATCCGAGCCTGCAGGTGAAGGCCTGGTGGCTACCAGCACAACCGCCAGCACTGCCACCTGCACTGCGGCCAGCACCACTGCAAGCACCACTACTGTCAGCATTAGTAGCCCCAGTGGGCAGCCATCCGAGGCTGCAGGATAAGGGCTGGAGCGTACCCCCACCACTGGCAGCACCGACACCTGGACCGCAGCCAGCTCCACCACCTGCACTGCTGCAAGCACCACCACAAGCCACACCGCAAGCACCACCTCCTGCACCGCTGCAAGCACCCCTGCAAGCACCACTACTGTCAGCAGCAGCAGCCCCAGTGGGCAGCTGTCCGAGGCTGCAGGAGAAGGGCTGGAGCCTTCCCCCACCACTAGCCACACCGGCACCAGCACCGCGGCCAGCACCGCCACCTGCACCGCTGCAAGCACTTCCTCCAGCCACACCATAAGCACCGCCACCTGCACCGCTGACAGTAGCACCACTGCCAGCAGCAGCCCCAGTGGGCAGCCACCTGAGGAGGCAGGGGAAGGGCTGGAGCATCCCCCCACCACCGGCACTACCACCACTGTGCATCCATAGCAGCTGGCGGATGGACTGGAGCCCTGCCTCCATAGACTATCATGCATCCTGGTCACTGCAAATCTCGTGGCCAGGTGAGGGACTGTGACCTGGCACCCCCCCCAAGTGCTGCATCACTGGGCACAAAGCCCCCTCCAGATCCAGTGGAGAAAGGCATCAGATCAACCTATCCTTGGCAGGATGAAGCACACTGGGCACAAAGCTCCCTCCAGAACCAGTGGAGAAAGGCATCCCCTCACCTTATCCTTGGCAGGATGAAGCACACTGGGCACAAATCCCCCTCCAGAACCAGTGGAGAAAGGCATCCACTCACCCTATCCTTGGCAGGATGAAGCAGACTGGGCACCAAGCCCCCTCCAGAACCAGTGGAAGAAGGCATCCACTTGAGAGACTGTGGCCTTGCACTCCCCAGGACCAAGCAGTGGGCAAACCACCCACTTGAGAGACTGTGGCCTTGCACTCCCCAGAACCAAGCAGTGGGCAAACCACCCACTTGAGAAACTGCGGCCTTGCACTCCCCAGGACCCTGCAGTGGGCAAACCACCCACTTGAGAGACTGTGGCATTGCACTACTCACTCAGGACCAAGCAGTGGGCAAACCACACACTTGAGAGACTGTGGCCTTGCACTCCCCAGGACCAAGCAGTGGGCATGTAGCCCCCTCCAGGAGCAGTGGCGTTGTACCATGTTCCGGCTGAGGTGCCCCCCCTTCCCTGTCCCCCTGAGGTGCCTGTGTGTTTCGACCTGAAGCCCCTGCATTGTTCTCTCTATTTTAAGGCGGGTGTCGAGTGTCGGCTTGGCCTATGTGTTATGGCCCAGTGGGCCACAGACTATTTTTTAATGGACATTGTCCCTCATTTTGTATATATTGTACATTCTGTTCATTTAATTTTGAACGTATTTCTTTAAATTTCTGATATTACAATGATTTGACTCCATTCCTTTTGTCCTTGCCATCAATCCAGCCCTCAGTCACTTTTAAGTTGATTTTAAGATGCCTAGGTCTTTCCTTTGATGTTTGTGATAGCAAATTGTTAAAATTATGCAAAAGGAGTGAGGTCTCGTTACCTGGTAGGCTAAGGAACATGGAGAGTGATGACATCCAGGTCTCACTAGGTGCACCCATAAAAGGTTCGACCACATCTGTCCTTGAAATATTTTTTCCTGTTTGGTCTCAAATTTATTGTTAGGCTATTTCCTGTATATAGGGGAATAGATTTCCCAGAACTCATGTCTGGGTGGGCCATTTCCATTAGCAATGGGTCATGGTCACTCTCTATCCTGTCCCTTATTTCCATATCGACAACTTAGTACCAGGCTTCGCTGTTTATTGCCATATAGTCAATAATACTTTGCCTTTTTCCAATTCGCAAGGTGGACTTGGAAGCTCTATCTGAGGTTGTTCTTCCGTTTAGTATATGAATCTCTTCTTCTATTAGGGCTTCAAATATTAATTCTCCTTCCTTGGAGTCTTGGCAACATTTAATAGGGGGAATCGGAATATTCCATGCATGATCTTCCTCTACTACTTGTTCATCCCCGAGGATGGAATGGGGTTTTGTGTTAAAATTGCCACATAGTAATAGGAATCTTTTACAGGACTGAGGGGGGGGGTCATTCATGTAGCCAATCGCAGGATTCCACAAGCCTCTAGATCTTCTATTTAAGATGTGTTCCTTAAGCAGCCGCACACCTGGCTTTACTTGAACCCGACTAATAGGCTGAAAGTACACTATCACTATTTCGAGTGACCACACCTCGTCTTTTACTACTAGCATATGAATTTCCTTGCTTAATACAACATGAGTTTCTACAGAATCTTCCAGCAGTGAAGTTTTAACCCAGATGGTCAAGCTTCCTGTTGTTCTTCCTTTTTTGTGTTTAGTTGTGGGTAGATAGAAAGTGGAAAACCCATCTAGATTGATGCCATTGATAGACCAAGTTTCCTGGAAGCAACTGATATCTTGTTGTTTAATGAATTCTACCCAGTCCTTGTCCTTGATTTTAGCTTTTAGGCCTGCGATATTCCAGCTTAGGATTTTTAGTGATGAACTAGTTCTATCTTTCATGCCCGGGCAGTCCATTTTTTGCTACAGGCTTCCGTATGACTGTTCGTCATATGTCTGTGGCAGTGAGGAGTTACCCATGGTGTTTCTTGGGGAATTAACTAGCAGGCGGAACATCATGTTGCTCAAGTTTGTTCGTTAAGGTAACTATTGTTTGGAGCTAATTTCTCCTGCAATGTCAAGCCAGAATTACCTTTTGGCTTGTACCTGCTTGGCGCATTTTGCTTTTGAGCATTTTCGAGAAATATTGATGGATACAGTTCCTTTTACAGGATGATGGTGGATATTCCCCAGATCTTCATCAGACTGGACCATTTTAGGGTATGTTTTACTATCCATGGTGAAGCCCAGACTGTTTCTGTTCACTCGCCACTTTCTAACCCTTTTCTTTGTATGAATCTTACTGAGAGCAAATCTCTAGTCTTTACATTCTGCAAGGTTGGCGGGGAGTTAACCAGATATAGAATATTGTACCTATTTAGAATGTCTTGGCTCCCTCTTGAGAAATACAAGAGAGTAAACATGATTGTGTCTTCATGCTCTTTGCTACTTTCAGTGTGGATCTGGATATGCTCACAGTCTTCCTGCGACCATCTTCCTTGAGATCAATTATCTTCTTTTTCATTACTATTGGTGATAGCTACAGGTCCTGTAGATGCTGGATCTGGCTGATCTTTTATCCTTCCATAATATGTCTCTGTGTTCCTGCATTCTTCATATATTTGCCTTTTTGAGGGCCAGTATTCAATTTTTACTTTATTTTCCCGGTCAAATGCTGGGCGCGATAGAGCAGGCAAGGCATTGACACGCCCCAGCTGGCTACTGTAGTTTTCTAGACTGACCTGAGAACAATGTTTTGTTTTTGTCAGAGGTGCAGGAGCCGGAGCTATTGAATTGTCATTAGTTTCCACACACATGGTATTCTTATACTTTGTTCACTTCCTGCGGGCTCAGAACTCTTTGCCCTCCTGATTTCACTTTTAATATTTGCTTGTGGTGTCCCATCGATGGTGGTGTTGAAAAACTGCTGACAATTTTCATTATGATTTCCCACTACGTTTGGGTAATGTACTTGGGCTAGATGTTCTATTTTTGTAACTATGGGATGCATGTCTTTACCGGAGATTAACTTAAATTTTGATGTCTCTGGGCTCCATTTGTATGTTCCATTGACTAAGGCATCACTTGCCTCACTTCACCCTGGATTTACTTCTGGATCGGTTTCTGGCCTCTTTTTGTTTCCTGAACCATGGCTAAGTGCTTGTCTTCCCCTAAGTCCAGTGGGTATGCGATTTATGTGGGAATGGTAGGTGCAGCTTTTGTCATACAATAAACCTGGGTTTTTATTCGTGAAGTTACTATCTTTATCTGTTACTTTTCCATGACTCTCTGTCTTGATATTTTGGTCTATATACTCCTGTTGGGCGGGCTGGTCGTCAATTTTTTTAATATGCCCCGCTGGGCTTGGCTGCTGCATCAGATTTGGTGCCTTTTTTGCTGTAGCTTTTTTATTCCCTCTAACTTTTTTACACTTGTTTTTCCATTTCCCTATTTGTTGAAGCCTTTTGCTCTGAGCTCTCTTTCCTGCTATACTTGAAGCTTCAGTTCCAGGTACAAGGCTTCTGTTCTTTCCCTCTGTCTCGTCTGTGCAAATGTTCACGTCTAGGCAGCCTTCTCGGCCTGGGCTTGGCGGCCCTACTCAGTCTGTTGGCATTCCTGATGTTCTTGACTCTATTTCTGTGCGCTCATAGTTGCACACATATGAGTTTTTGAGGCTATGTTTACAATCTTCAATTATATTTTGAATTGCCTTCGGGATTTCCAGTGGTTTTTCCTGCAGTGGTCCACAGACTTGCCTATCTGCCTTATCAACCACAGCCTGTTGCCGAAGATTTTCCCTTACGTCGTCCTCTATCAGGGCCATCCTATGATATATGGGTGGTCATTACAACCCTGGCGGATGGTGTTAAAGCGGCGGTAAGACCGCCAACAGGCCGGCGGTAAAAAATTAGTAATTATGACCGTGGCGGAAACTGGCAACAAAGACAGCCACTTTAACACTCCGACCACCACGGCGGTATAAACAAACAGCGTGGCGGTCACCGCCAACAGACAGGCGGAAAAACACTCACCTCTACACATTCCACGAGGAAGGAGGTCACCATGGAGCCGGAACTCCATATTCTGCCAGTGCTAGTCTTCCTGCTCCTCTACGAGGATCATCAACGCCGGCGGCGAAGACCACGGTGAGTACTGCACCTACGACATAGGGGAGGGGGGAGGCAAAAACAGGGACACACACACTCAACACCCCAAACCCCACCCCGACCCTCACCCACTACAACACACACACCAATGCATATCTATACATTACAGTAACACCCCCAACCCCCCAGAAGAATGCAAAGGCAAAAGGAAATGAGTGGAACCATTGTAATATATCAATATACATGAAGCAAATATATACATATATATATATACACAATAAACAAAATATACACCACGATTAGTAGTGCAGATATTGCACCATTCATAGTCCGTGGACCACTGGGCCCAAAATGCATGGGCGAGGCCCACACAAGATACCCAATCCAAACGGAGAGAACACTGCAGGGGCATCAGATAGAAATACAACAGGCACCTCAGGGGGAAGGGAAGGGGGGCACCTCAGCCGGATGAGTGCACCACGCCAGATCCATGAGGGGGCTCCATGCCCATTGATGTATCCTGGGGAGTGCAAAGCCACAGTGTCACAAGTCTCTACAGTGGGTGGGTTGCCCACTGTTCATTCCAGGGGAGTGCAAAGCCACAGTCTCACAAGTCTCTACAGTGGGTGGGTTGCCCACTGTTCAATCCTGGGGAATGCAAAGCTGCAGTCACTCAAGTCTCTACAGTGGGTGGGTTGCCCACTGTTCAATCCTGGGGAGTGCAAAGCCACAGTCACTCATGTCTCTACAGTGGGTGGGTTGCCCACTGTTCAATCCTGGGGAGTGCAAAGCCACAGTCTTTCAAGTCTCTACAGTGTGTGGGTTGCCCACTGTTCAATCCTGGGGAGTGCAAAACCACAGTCACTCAAGTCTCTACAGTGGGTGGGTTGCCCACTGTTCAATCCTGGGGAGTGCAAAGCCACAGTCTCTCAAGTGGATGCATGTCTCCACTGGTACTGGAGGGGGACTGGTGCCCAGAGTGCTTCATCCTGTGCAGGACAGAGGTAGTGGATGCATGTCTCCACTGGTTCTGGAGGGGGACTGGTGCCCAGAGTGCTTCATCCTGTGCAGGACAGAGGTAGTGGATGCATGTCTCCACTGGTTCTGGAGGGGGACTGGTGCCCAGAGTGCAGCACATACCCCATGACGGTCCAAGTTGCGTCACTGGCCCTGCTGCAAATGGGCTAGCGGTGCTTTCCATGGTGGTCTTTGCCCTGTTCAGCGGTCCTTGGCCTGTTCAGCGGTGCTTGAGTTGCCAGTGTCAGACCTGTTCAGCGGTGCTTTCCATGGCGGTCTTTGCCCTGTTCAGCGGTCCTTGCCAAGGCGGTCCTTCATTGCCCAGCAGGGCTGTGGCTGGCGGTCCTTTATTGCCCAGCAGGGCTGTGGCTGGCGGTCCTTCATGGGTCAGCTGGGCTGTGGCTTGCTGGGCCCTCCTAGCCAGCTGTGCTGTGGCTGGCGGTGGCCTCCTGGGCAGTGACTCTGGCGGTGGCCTCCTGGCTAGTGACAATGAGGCTGGCAGTGGCCTCCTGGGCAGTGACGATGGGGCTGGCGGTGGCCTCCTGGGCAGTGACGATGGGGCTGGCGGAGGCCTCCTGGGCAGTGACGATGAGTCTGGCGGTGGCCTCCTGGGCAGTGACTCTGGCGGTGGCCTCCTGGGCAGTGACTCTGGCGGTTGTCTCCTGGCCAGTGACGATGAGGCTGGCAATGGCCTCCTGGGCAGTGACAATGGGGCTGGGGGTGGCCGCCTGGGCAGTGACTCTGGCGGTGGCCTCCTGGCCAGTGACTCTGGTGGTGGCCTCCTGGCCAGTGACGATGAGGCTGGTGGTGGCCTCCTGGCAGTGACGATGGGGCTGGCGGTGGCCTCCTGGACAGTGACTCTGGCGGTGGCCTCCTGGCCAGTGACGATGAGGCTGGCGGTTGCCTCCTGGTCAGTGACTCTGGCGGTGGCATCCTGGTCAGTGACGATGAGGCTGGCGGTGGCCTCCTGGGCAGTGACTCTGGCGATGGCCTCCTGGCCAGTGACGATGCGGCTGGCGGTGGCCTCCTGGCCAGCGGGGATGATGGCGGTCCTCTCCGTCGTGCTGCTCCTCCCAGACTTTGGAGATTTCTTCTGTCCTTTCCCCACCTTGGGAGGAGTCACAGCTGAGTCGACACTCCCCACGGGACCCCTGTGAGCAGCTTTGCTGGCTGGAGTCTCCCCCTTCTCCCACCGGGCACTGTCCAACTTCTGGTGCTTCACGGGGGGGGACTGGCTGTGCTGTGGCTCCGTGCCACACTGGCTGGCCTGGTGGCCGGTGCACTCCACATACCTGTAACAAAAGGCACCACTGGTCCCGGAGATTTTTTGGCTGAGGTGCTAGTACGGGACCTATGAGTTGGAAGGGGGGGGGGTGGTGGTGGGAAATAGGTTAAGGGGGGCCAGGAAAAGTTTTTGGGAGACACTGGGAAGGGTAGATGGCGGGGTTTGGGAGTGGAGGAAGAGGTGGTGGTTGTAGGAGGTATAACTTTTGTGGATATGGGTGCAGGTGCATGGGCTGGAGGCTGTCGTGAGGTGGATGGCTGTTGGGTGGGTGTGTGTCTGCGTTTGCGTATCTTCGGAGGGGGCGTCACAGACACACTGGGAGAGGACACAGGCGACGTGTAAATGGTAGTGGGGGTGGTGAGTGCACATGAGCGGGGTGTGGTGGTGGGTGTGCTGGTGCGGGATGTAGTGGCTGTAGTGGTAGTGCATGCAGGTGTGAGTGTAGACGAGACTAGGAGGGAGGAGAGAGATGAGGAGGAGGGGGACACAGTGGAGGCAGTGGATGTTGGTGTGTCTGTATGTGTGTGATGCATGCATGAGTGCCTGTTGGATCTGTGGTGCTTATGTTTGCCTGAGCTTCCCTTGTGTGGTGAGGTGTGCGCAGGCTGGTCTGATGGTGTGCTTGGGATAGGCTGAGGTACAGGGGATTGGGCCTGGGTGGAGGAAGTTGGAGGGGGGAGGCTAGACACAGGGACAATGGCTGCCATCAGTGCAGAGGCCAGAGTTTGAAGGGTTCGACGAAGGGCAGCCTGACCAGAATGAAGGCCCTCCAGGAATACATTTGTGTGTTGCAACTCCCTTTCTACACCCTGAAAGGCATTCAAAATGATAGACTGCCCAACAGTGAGTGACCTGAGGAGGTCAATGCCCTTCTCACTGAGGGCAGCAGAGGTGACAGGGGCAGGGACTGAGGTGCCTGGGGCAAAGGTGATGCCCACCCTCCTGGGTGAGCGGGCACGGGGCGAATGCTGAGGGGCTGCTGGCGGGGCGGTGCTGGTAGGGGGGGTGGCAGCTGTACCTGTAGAAGTGGGGGGCACAGTTGTTGCCGCCACCACAAGGGAGCTCCCATCGGAGGATGAGTCCGTGTCGCTGGTTGCAGATCCTGTGATCGCCGTGGTGCTCCCCTCGCCCTCCGTCCCACTGGTGTATTCTGAGTCCGTAGTGTGGCCCTCCATGGCCATGTGGGATGCAGCTCCCTCGTGCTCCGGTGACACTGTACCTCCGCCTGATGATGCTAATGCACACAAGAACAGGGAGACCACAAAAAGAGGGGGGCGACAGAAGAAAGACAGGTTGAGTGCATGGCTTACCGCTATCAGACAATACAGACAGAGCAGCCCCCTGCACTATGTCGCGCTGTTGGGCTCTACACATACAATTCCTGGGAAATGGCCTACAAGGCTATGGTAACTCTAGTGGTGAAGAGATATGGCTCTGGAACCTTTTTTCATTTTAGGTACTGTACATCATGTCATGGTACAGTTTTTATAAGTTAAGGATATGTGTTCTAGATTACATTTAATAATTGGCCATATATTCTAGTAGCATATTTGTAGTCATATTATCCTGTATATAATATAGGGTATACACAGAAATATTCCTCAAGTAATAAATAATTGGTATATTTGAAATTAAAGAAACACAAAGAAGAAAACATGGCATATTGAGGAAGAAAGAAAAGTAAAGAAATAGATAGTAGAAAAGAATGTACAAGAGCACTACCAATAGCGTATTCTTAAATATAAATGAGATAATTACAATATATTCTAAATAGTTATCATAATAAAATTGAAAAGCTTTAAGATGATTTAATTATGGTGGATCAAAATATCACATTGATAGGAGAGCACGGTCATTTGTGGCATAAATTGTTTTTAGGGACCTAACCCAAATCTGAACTTTTGATTTTTATATTAAGAGCAGTAAAGATATCTATTCTATAGATTGTGCAAACAACATTACACCAAGGTATGCAGGGTAAAAATCCTTCCAACAGAAGCTTCCCATATCTGTTGATATGTAATTGTCATGAATACTTCCATAAAATACATAAAATAACAACTTTAAGCTGTAATATGTTTGCTTAGATGAGGAACCTTGAAATATATTATGAAAATAAGGGGTATATTTTGACAAAAAAGTCATTCATTCTTAAACAGAGTTCCAGAATAAAATTAGATATTAGCAATCAAATGCCATTCTAGAGATTATCAGCTTGAGCTTTCCAAGACTAGCAGACTTTGATCGAGCATTAGAAATTGAGAATATGTAATCTAACTAAAATAAAATATTACCTATACAATATAAAACAAGATTTGAATATTATGATCAGTCAAGGAAATCGCTAGCAATTTAAATCCAAATGTATGCCATAAATGAACCCTTCAAGTCATTTGTAAGTAAAATCCCTACAGTAATTCACCACTGTGTGTAGTTGTAGAACATTTTATCCATTGGATTTCATTATTTCATTTAAAAAAAAAAAAAGAAATGTTGACTTCAGTTTAACAAGATACTGTTAATAATCGAAAGTGAGTTAAGGACCAGGACTAAAGTATTTACACTTTCTGGTGACTAGTACAAATTATCACACACCCCAACACATTACCCAACCTACCCTCACCAACACACATCACATAATTACCATGGCATCACAAAGACACGCCCGTTTCACAGAGGAGTAGCTAAGGGTCATGGTGGTCATGGTGGAGGAAATTGTCAGGGTAGAGCCACAGCTATTTGGAGCACAGGTGCCGCAGACATCAATAGCCAGGAAGAGGGAGCTATGGTGGAGAATCGTGGACAGGGTCAACGCCGTGGAAAGCACTAGGGATGACATCAGGAAGAGGTGGAACGTCCTACGGGGAAAGGTACATTCCATAGCAGCAAGGTACCAGCTTGCCATCAAGAGGACTGGTGGTAGACCCTCCACCTGCTCCCCTACAACTCACAGCGTAGGAGGAGCAAGTCTTGGCAATACTGCATCTTTGGGGCTTGGCCGGAGTCAGAGGAGGACTGGACTCTAGTAAGTCAACTCTCTACTATTATCACCCCCCTACCTGCATGCCATCACATACCCTCACCCTCAATCCCATCACTCCACTACATCCCACACACCCCACCATCACATCTCACTCATCCCAGTGCCAAGCTCTGTATGCTGTACCAATGCATGGACACCCCTCACAGCCCTGCATGGACACTCATCACTAAATCATGCACACCATAGAGAACTGCAAATCCCACCATACACCAACATTCATATGTGAAAGCTAGCTGGGCAAATCCAACCATAGAGGTGAGGCCAGGGATGTACAATATGTCAGACACATAAGTCATAACCCATCATTTACAACCATACAGGTACCCCAGCCAATGTCAGTGGAGAGGAGGTGCCATCACTATCCAGTCCCCCAACAGAAGAGGCCCACAGTGATGACAGTAACTCTGGTCTTCAGGATCTGAATGACTTACCTGGCCCATCAGAGACCACTGGACAGCCAGATACCCAAGCCCAGTCACACACCACCACAGAGCCTCCCCCATCTGGAAACACCACCACAGCATCTACTCTGCGTACCCACACCTCTGTCTCCAGGACACGTCAATCAGCAGTGTGTCCACCTCTACAGGGACCCCATGCCACACCTCATACCCAAGACAATCAGGGACCTGTGGTCAGTGATAGTGGGCACACAGTTTAGGGGACAGAGTCACAGGCCAACAGGGAAACTGGGAGGACTGGTGTGTGCCAGGGGGAGGAGGGGAGGCCAGGCCCAGGGAACCGACTCTCCAGGAGGCACTCGCTGAGATCCTGGGAGCCTATCAACATTCCCAGGACACAATGGGCCAGATCCTGGACAACATGCAGGAGAACAGGCAGCTGCAGGAGGGACAGTACCAGGGGATAAGGGAGGACTTGCAGGCCATCAACAACACCCTGATCTCTATAGCAGGGGTGCTGGCAGACATGGCAGACATCATGAGGGAGGCAGTCTCACAACAGTGGGTCCCTGCCACTAGCCAGTCATCTGAACAGCCTTCCACTTCCGCTGCAGCTAGTGTCCAGGAGGCCCCACCACAGGACTCACAGGCCACCAGCACCCCTCCCCCTGCAGAAGGTGAACCACCCTGCAACCGTTCCCTATGATCCAAACAGAAGCCAGAGACACTTGCTAAGATCCCCTCCAGGAAATTATACTCTCCTGGTTGTCACCCTTGTGTCTCACTCAGTCACCCTGTTCACCTTGAACTGCCATTGCTCCCCTTCCCATGTCCCCTTAAACAATGCAATTGTGCTACAAACAGACTGGAACAATACCCTGTACTTTCCTCGATCATCACCCCATCCCATTGTACTTTCCCCCTATATGTTAGCACTTCAATAAACATCCTTTGACAAAAATCCATTTGGAGTATGTCATGTATATCAACTATGTATTCTTTGAAACAGGTACAAACATTTCAAATTAACTGTAGCTGGCTGTAGTGATCACACCAGGAGTATATGTCAAGTCACCAACATCTCCAAAATGAGTTGCCAGAGGGAACAATAAGTGGGCATAGAAGTGGGAAATATCAGCATGCCATTGCCACACAGATTGCAACCAAAGTAATTGAAATGTGAAGTTACACTGTCCTACCTGTGTGTCATTGGAAGTATTGTGGTACAACTGATGTTCTGTTCTCCACATCCTCATCCTCTGACTCCTCATCCTCACTATCCATAGGGTCTACTGCTGCCACACAGGCATCTCTAGTCTCCTTCTCCTGAGGAAAAGGGACATGGCATCTGAGGGCCATGTTGTGCAACATGCAGCATGCCATTGCTATCTGGCAGACCTTCCTGGGTGAGTAGCACAGGGATCCACCTGTTAGATAGTGGCACCGGAACCTGGCCTTCAGGAGGCCAAATGACCTTTCAGTTATCTTTCTGGTTCACCCATGTGCCTCATTATAATGTTCTCCTGCCCTTTTCCTGGCATTCCTCACAGGGGTCAGCAGCCATGATAGATTTGGGTAACCAGAGTCTCCTGCAAATATTGAGGCACAACATTTAGCAACACACTATCCTATATGGCCAACACCATACCCATACACCAACATCTACTGGGCGGGAACCAGGGCTCACCTATTAGCCATACCCTATGCCTCTGTAGTTGGCCTATCACATTTGGGATGCTGCTATTCCTCAGGACAAAGGCATCATGCACTGACCCAGGATACTTAGCATTGACAGGGGAGATGTACTGGTCCTCCAAGCACACCATCTGAACATTCATGGAGTGCAAACTCCTACAATACCTGAACACCTGTTCATTCTGCTGGGGGGGACAAATGCAATATGTATACCATCAATCGCCCCAATTATGTTAGGGATATGTCCCATTACATAAAACTCGGCCTTCACTGTGGCCAAATCCTCAACCTGGGGGAAAACAATGTAGCTGTACTTGTGTTTTATCAGGGCAGACAACACTCTTTTCAGCACGATTGAGAACATTGTCTGTGAAATTCCTGCTGCCAAGCCCACTGTCACTTAGAAGGAACCAGTTGGAAGGAAATGGAGTGCAGATAGCACTTGCACAGGAGGAGGGTTCCCCGTGGGGTGACGGATACCAGATGTCAGGTCAGGCTCCAACTGCTCATACAGCTCTGTGATTGTGGCCCTGTCAAGTATATAGCTGAGGATAATGTGCCTGTCCTCCAGTGTTGCCAAGTCCATCAGAGGTCTGTACACGGGGGTGTGTCTCCATCTCCTACTCATCCGCAGGTATCTAAGGGACAAAAGAGTTACAAACTGAACATTGGAGCCACAACAAGAGTTGCAATCAGTAAACTTGTAATGGGTCAGTGGGATTTGTCCAGTATGTGCCCATTTCTCCTGTGATGCAGCATTATTCCATGAGCCTGCCCCCCACCGAAACGGCATCTTCCTGTCCTGTGAGGAGGGACATGTGGAAGTGAGGTAATTCCGCTGATGTTGTGCGCCGTGGCGGGAGGTGGTCGGGAACCGCCGTACAACTTCTCATTGGTTAATATTGGACCCTATGGGTTAAAGTGGCCAATGGTGATCTATTCTGCGTTGACGGTATACACCGCCACCGACGTGACAGACATTTTCTATCATATTCTTCACTTGCTACCTGACCTTCCATAGGAGAGGACCTGCTCTGCATGTGCTGCTGTGACCTGTGTCTGGAACCTACCATGGCCCGTGTGACTGGGGAAAGGGCCTCAGCCTTCACTTCAGAGGAGTTGGAGAGAGTGGTGGATGGGTTCCTACCCCAGTACAGACTGCTGTATGTGCCTCCAGACCAACAGGTGAGTACACTGTAGGCACGATGCATGTGACATGAATGCATGGAGTAGTGTGTGAGAAGGCCTCATGTAAGGGGGGTGGGTGGATGTCCTCTTTGCTTTGTACAGCTTGTGTGCTGGCCTATGTGTGTGCCAATGGTGATGGAAATGGGTATGGTGGTCCATTTGTGTAACAGGCTGGACTGTTTGTCTAATGTTGTTTTCCTGTGTGTATTGCCTCTGCAGGTCAGCGCCCATCAAAAGAAGGGTATATGGCATGCCATTGCCAAGGATGTGCAGGCCCTGGGGGTCTATGGCAGGTGGAATACCCACTGTTGCAAACGGTGGGAGGACCTGAGACGTTGGGCACGGAAGACAGCAGAGGCTCACCTGGGGGTGGCCTCCCAACGAGGAAGAGGTGCCCATTGAACCCTGACCCCCCTGACAGCCTGCATACTGGTGGTGGCCTATCCCGAGCTGGATGGGCACTTGAGTGCATCACACCAGCCACAAGGGGGTGAGTACAGTGGCTATCATTATAACTTACAGCAGGTGGGGTGGTATCTGGGTGGTGGATGTGTGTTAGTGGGTGCCCATAGGCCAAGCCTGACTTAGCAGTGTAGCCCTCTGGTGGCTAGGGTGCTGAAGGGATAATGCTGCCTACCTAGTTTACAAGCATCCACTACTGGTCAGGGCTGCGTGGGTCCCAGGTGTGCTGCAGTTGGTGGTGTGTGCCCCTCCTCATGCCTTGGTGGATAGCAATATCACTGGTAGTGCAATGCGTAGTGCGGAGGCCTGTACCCTGTGTGTGAGGGTGTTGCGTATGCCAACGGTGGAGTTGGTGCAGCCATTAACCCAGTGTATCCTTTGTCTCTCTCTCTCTCTCTCTCTCTCCCCCTTTCTTGCTTTGTCATCCTATCTTTCTGTGTATTAGCATCATCTGGCAGAGGAGCAGAGGCACTGGCGACTGAGGTAGCTGCATCCCACAGGACCCAGGAGGCAGAGTCCACCGACGCTGAGGGCAGCAGTGGGATGGAGGGCGAGGGGAGCACCACAGTGGAGACTGGAGGGGACAATTCAGACACAGATACCTTTTCCGATGGAAACTCCCTGGTGGTGGCGGACACTTCTGTGACCACCACAGCTGCAGGTACAGCCGCCACCGCTGTATCAGCACTGCCCTCCCAGCAGCCCCTCATTGAGTTGCCTGTGCTCGCTCACCCAGGAGGGTGGGCATCTCCTTCACCCCAGGAACCTTAGGCCCTGCCCCAGTTAGCCCTGCAGCCCTGAGTGAGGAGGCTATTGACCTCCTGGGATCCATCTCTGTAGGAGAGTCAACCATTGCGAGTGCCATCCAGGGGCTGGCGGCCCAGAATCAACAATCTAATGCATTCCTGGAGGGCATTCACACTGGTTTGGTGGCCAAACAGAGATCGATCCTCTCTGATGGCAGCCATTGTCCCTGTTTCATCTGTCCCCCCTCCAACTACCACTTCCCAGTCCCATTCTCCTCTAGCCCAACCCCTCCCAGGCCCACAGCCAGACGAGCATGCACACAGAACAACACCCAAGAGTGTGACATGCAACCACAAGCACCACACTTCATCCCACAAGCATTCATGCAAACACCATACAGTTGCAGACACTACAACATCCACTGCCTCCACTGTCTTCTCCTCCTCCCCCTCCACCACCTCCCTCCCAGTCACATCCACACTATCAGTATCACCACACCAAGAAGAACACACACCTCACTGGCAGACACCTCCAAAACATACATGCACACGTCCCCTGTGTCCTCTCCCACTGTATCTGTCCCACTCCTAAAGTACATAAACGCAAGCACTCAGACACCCAACAGCCATCCACCTCACAACAGCATACAGCCCATGCACCTCACCCAAATCCAAATCAAATCAAATCAAATCATTAACATTTATAAAGCGCGCTACTCACCCGTGCGGGTCTCAAGGCGCTAGGGGGGAAAGGGGGGGTTATCGCTGCTCGAACAGCCAAGTCTTTAGGAGTCTCCGGAAAGCGGAGTGGTCCTGGGTGGGCCTGAGGCTGGTGGGGAGGGAGTTCCAGGTCTTGGCCGCCAGGAAGGAGAAAGATCTCCCACCTGCCGTGGAGCGGCGGGTGCGAGGGACGGCAGCAAGTGCGAGGCCAGCGGAGCGGAGGGGGCGGGTGGGGACGTAGAAGCTGAGGCGTCTGTTGAGGTATTCCGGTCCCTTTTTGTGGAGGGCTTTGTGTGCGTGGGTGAGAAGACGGAAGGTGATCCTTTTGCTGACTGGGAGCCAATGCAGGTGTCTCAGGTGTGCGGAGATGTGGCTGTTGCGGGGTACGTCGAGGATGAGGCGGGCCGAGGCGTTTTGGATGCGTTGCAGGCGGTTTTGGAGTTTGGCTGTGGTCCCGGCGTAGAGGGTGTTGCCGTAGTCCAGGCGGCTCGTGACGAGGGCGTGGGTCACGGTTTTTCTGGTGTCGGCGGGGATCCAGCGGAAGATCTTACGGAGCATGCGGAGAGTGAGGAAGCAGGCGGAGGACACGGCGTTGACTTGCTTGGTCATGGTGAGAAGAGGGTCCAAGATGAAGCCGAGGTTGCGGGCATGGTCTGCGGGGGTCGGTGCGGTGCCGAGGGCCGTGGGCCACCAGGAGTCGTCCCAGGCGGACGGGGTGTTGCCGAGGATGAGGACTTCCGTTTTTTCAGAGTTCAGCTTTAGGCGGCTGAGCCTCATCCAATCTGCGACGTCCTTCATACCCTCTTGTAGGTTGGTCTTGGCGCTGGCGGGGTCCTTGGTGAGGGAGAGTACAAGTTGGGTGTCGTCGGCGTAGGAGGTGATGATGATGTCGTGCTTGCGTACGATGTCGGCGAGGGGGCTCATGCAGACATTGAAGAGTGTCGGGCTGAGCGATGAGCCTTGAGGTACGCCGCAGATGATCTTGGTGGGTTTTGAGCGAAACGGAGGGAGGTAAACTCTTTGGGAGCGGTTAGCGAGGAAGGAGGCGATCCAGTCCAGGGCCTGGCCTTGGATCCCGGTGGAGCGTAGGCGGGTGATTAGGGTGCGGTGACAGACGGTGTCAAAGGCAGCTGAGAGGTCGAGGAGAATGAGGGCGACTGTTTCACCGTTGTCCATCAGGGTTCTGATGTCGTCTGTGACTGAGATGAGGGCGGTTTCCGTGCTGTGGTTGGTTCGGAATCCGGTTTGTGAAGGGTCGAGCAGGTTGTTGTCTTCCAGGAAGGTGGTCAGCTGTTTGTTGACGGTCTTTTCTATTACCTTGGCTGGGAAAGGTAGAAGAGAGATGGGGCGGAAGTTTTTCAGGTCGCTTGGGTCAGCCGTAGGTTTCTTTAGTAGGGCGTTGACTTCAGCGTGCTTCCAGCATTCGGGGAAGGTAGCAGAAGAAAAAGAAGAGTTGATGACGGTCTGGAGGTGCGGGGCGATGATGTCGTCGGCTTTGTTAAAGATGAAGTGCGGGCAGGGGTCCGAAGGGGCGCCGGAGTGGATAGAGTTCATGATGGATTTGGTTTCTTCCGTGTTGATGTGGGTCCAGTTGTTGAGGGTGATGTCCGGGGAAGCGGGTTCAGTGGTGTATGGTTGGGTCTGGTGTCCGAAGCTGTCGTGGAGGTCGCTGATCTTGCGATGGAAGAAAGTGGCGAGGGATTCGCACAAATCCTGTGAGGGCGTGACGGCGTTGGCGCTGGCGCTGGGGTTGGAGAACTCTTTGACGATGCTAAAGAGTTCTCTGCTGTTGTGGCTGTTTTTGTCTAGTCTGTCGGTGAAAAAGTTCCTTTTGGCAGTGCGGATCAGGTGGTGGTGTTCGCGTGTAGCGTTCTTGAGGGCGGTCATGTTGTCAGCGGTGTGGTCCTTGCGCCAGGCCTTCTCAAGGGCACAACAAGTTTTCTTTGATTCTTTGAGGGTGTCAGAGAACCAGAGAGGTATTTTGGTGTTGGTCTGTCGATGTGTGCGTTTGAGGGGAGCAAGGTTGTCAGCGCAGTTGGAGATCCAGTTTGTGAGGTTGAGAGCTGCGTCGTTGGGGTCGGTGGTGAGGGTGGGTTGGTTGGCGGCGAGAGCGGAGAAGAGTTGCTCTTCAGGGATCTTGTTCCACTGTCGATGAGGGATGGGTTGAGTGCGGAGGTGGGAGGTCTCGCGTCGGAATGTGAAGTGGACGCAGCTGTGGTCGGTCCAGTGTAGGGCAGAGGTGTGGCTGAAGAAGACGTGTTTGCTGGCGGAGAAGATAGGGTCGAGCGTGTGTCCGGCGATGTGGGTGGCGGTGTTCACCAGTTGTTTGAGGCCGAGGTTGGCGAGGTTGTCGAGCAGGGTGGTGGTGTTGGGGTCGTTGTTTTGTTCCAGATGGAAGTTGAGGTCGCCTAGGAGGATGTAGTCCGGTGAGGCGAGGGCGTGCGGGGAGATGAAGTCGGCGATGGCGTCGCTGAAAGAGGCGCGAGGTCCGGGAGGACGGTAGACGAGGGATCCTCTGAGGGTGGTCCTTGGGTCGGTGCGAATCTGAAAATGCAGGTGTTCAGCGGCGAGGGGGGGGTCTTCGGTGGAGGTGGTGACGCTGATGGAGTCTTTGAAGATGATGGCAACACCTCCTCCTACTTGGTTGGTGCGGTCTTTTCTGGAGATCTTGTAGCCTTCGGGGATGGCGGTAGCGATGTCTGGAGCAGAGGAGGCGTTCATCCATGTCTCCGTGATGAAGGCGACGTCCGGGGCTGTGGAGTCCAGGAGGTCCCAAAGTTCAACGGCGTGCTTGTGGACGGAACGAGCGTTGATCAGGATGCACTTGAGGTGGTTGATGGCGCGTGGGCTTGTGGTCGTGGTAGTTGCGTGGTGGAAGATGCGTTTGCAGGAGTTGCAGGCGAAGGGTCCATGGGTGCGTTTGGGGTGAGCTAGGAAGCAGGTTTTGGAGCGCCCTGGGTTGAGGGCGTGGAGGGTGGTGGGGTCGTAGCGGATCAGCGGGGCTTGGGGGAGCTGGGGACCAGGGGTCGTGGCGCTGGGCGCGGGCCAGGCGCGGACGGGCGCAGACGGGCTTGCCTCTGGCGCGCCTCCGGCGCGCCAGCGGCGTGCCCGCTGCGCGCGCCCGCTGCGCAGTCGCGCAGCGGCCGCCATAAGAGGTAGGAGGGGGGGAGGGGTCAGCTGGGGGTGAATGGGAGCTGGGGGGCGGGGGCGTGCAGGAGGTCGCGGCGGGAAAGCGCGAGGGAGGGGGGGGGACAGGTAGAGTGAGACAGACAGACACTTCCAAAAACCACTCCCTCATCCTCCACTCCCATTCCTTCTCCCTCTTCCCTCTCCAATGTCCCCAATTCCCCTAAGAAACTATTCCTATCCACCATTGACCTCTTTCCTACCCCTCACCCCCATCCTACATGTATGGCCAGGGTAACAGGAACCCAGCCAAGCACCTCAGCTACACAATCCACAGGCCCAGTTCCATCCGCACCTACTCATGGTGGAAAGGAATCCAGGCCACATATACTGAAGGGGAAGGAGCCTGCATGAGCCAGCCGAAAGGGGAAGGTATTTGCACCAGCAGACAAGAAGGGCAAGGAGCCTGCAGGCAAGAAGGGCAAGGAGGGCAAGGAGCCTGCCCCTGCCACCCGAAAGAGCAAGGTGCCTGCACCAGCAGGCAAGAAGGGCAAGGAGCCTGCATCTGCCACCCAAAAGGGCAAGGAGCCTGCACCAGCAGGCAAGAAGGACAAGGAGCCTGCACCAGCAGCTGTCAGGGAGCCCCCACCACCAACCATGTTTGAGCATCCATCCGAGGGTGCAGGAGCCTTCCACCACCACCACCACCAGCACCACCACAATGCATCCATCTGAAGATGCAGGGGATGTGCAGGAGCCTCCCACCACCACCACCACAGTGCAGCCGTCACCGCCGGCGGACGCAATTTGATCCTGACTCCATGGGCTGCTGTGTGGCCTGTCCACTCCAGAACCATTGGGCAAGCCACCCACTTGAGAGGCTGTGGCCTTGCACTCCCCAGGACCAAGCACAGAGCATGTTTCCCCCTCAGAACCAGTGGTCGTGTTTATGCTCCCGGCTGAGGTGCCTGCCTATTTCCCAACTGATGCCCCTGCAGTGTTCTCTCCGTGTTGATGCAGGTGACGTGGGGCCTTAAACTTTGCCCTATGGCCATATGGCCCACGCGAACTGAGGACTGGGCAGTGTTTCTTTTTCTGTACATATTTAGGTATCTGTAACATTGGCTAAATTATTTTTTATACTGTGTTGATCTTATTACACTCACTTTAGTCAATTTGTTTTGTCCTTGCATTATTCAGCCAATTTAGGGAGATTGACTTGTTTTCTTGTGCATCTGGTTGTGTCTATTGGTGTGTGTATGGTGTGTGTGTTGTGCATGTGTGTGGCACTGTTGTTTTCCTCCCCCTCCCTTGTGTGCTAAGCGGCTGTACTCACTGTCGTGATATTCGCCGACACTGGTGTTCGTGGTGGAGCAGGACGTAGAATATCGACAGAAATACATGCAGTTCGGGTTCCATGGGGCGTGGTTCTTCCCTGTGTCTCCAATGGTGAGTCCTTTCACTTCTTAGCTCTGTTTGCGCCAGGCCTTTGATGTTGTTGGTACCGCCAATGGTCATAATTTGGCAGGAGTTACCACCGGCCTATTGGCGATTTCTGCCACTTTATCACTGACTGACAGGGGCATAATGAGGGCCATAGTGCCAGTAGTATTATCCCCCTCTGCAAGAGATATCTAAACTCAAGTTGTTTCTGGCCGATTTGGTGTTATATCTAAAGGCTGATCAGGCTGATATCAAGGGAGCACTGGATATCGTTCAAGAATAAACAAAGCTGAGGGGATATAAGATAAATCAGGATAAAACGAGACATTGCTCTTCCTTGCCCATTCATTGGTGCTGCTGGCAGAGCTAATACAGAATTTTAATACGCTACCTCGGGGTCCATGTGATGAATAAGTACACTGACCTATTCAAATTAAATTATGAGAAAACAATGGTAAAATTAAAGGGTCTTCTAGAAAGATGGTCCATGCTACCGCTTACTCCAATAGGGAGAGTGTCATTAATCAAAATGTTTGTCTTGCCACTGTTTCTATTTCTTTTTGCGACTCTCGCAATAAAGGTCAATAAGGAATTTTTTGAAGAGCTAGATTCCAGTACAATTAACTTTTCATGGAAAGGAAAAAATTCTATAGTGAGATACTCAATTCTATAGCTAGGTAAGGAACAAGGAGAATTGGCTTCACCCATTAATTTTTTTATTTTTGTTGTATTACCATGCTGCATGGCTGGATATTAAGGTCCAAATGGGTATAGTGGAAGGGGCTTTGCATATATTCATCATAAGGAAAATATTACAGGAGAGTGGAGGCAATTTGCCGTTTTTTTTGTAAATATGGCTTGATTGCCGAAATAAAACAAGGTACAAGGTGAAATCATTTGCTCAGCACAAAGGTTTTTTTTTTTAAATCACGCATATTCCGCCATATCATTGGTCTATAATGTTAAAGGATTGTCAGGGGGTAGACTTGGTGATTTAAAAAAATATTTGCAGGATTTGGAACTCAAAAGGGTACTGAATACTGGGCAATTTATACTTGGGCACTCAGCTTGCTAACTGGAAGGAGATAAAACTACAGGAAAAGAGCAGGGAAAGCTCTGGCATAGTTTTGTTCAAATGAAATGCTTCATAAATAGTAGTCTGCAAGAGATGAGACATTCCTCTGAGGCAATTATGAAACTTTGGTATAAAAGCCAGCTTCTGGGAATAAATAGGGAGCTGGAACAGGTCTCTTTGAAGCACCCAGACTCCTTTTTGATTGTAGACCATTTGAATAAAATAGAGCAGGAGACAGGATGCAGGTTGACAGAAGGAGAATGGGAGCGTACCTCCGACAGAACGCAGAGAGTCCGTCTCTCCCCTTTCCGCTCCAAAGCCACCAAACTCATCTGCGGCGTCCCCCAAGGTTCCTCCCTCAGCCCTACGTTGTTCAACGTCTACATGGCCCCCCTCGCTCAACTGGCCCGCCAACATCATCTCAGCATCATCTCCTACACCGACGACACCCAGCTCGTCCTCTCCCTGACCAAAGACCCGCTCACCGCCAAAACAAACCTCCACGAGGGACTAAAATCCATCGCCGATTGGATGAACAACAGTCGCCTGAAACTCAACTCCGACAAGACGGAAGTCCTCATCCTCGGGCGCACTCCCTCGGCCTGGAACGACTCATGGTGGCCCTCCGTCCTCGGACCCCCGCCCACCCCTGCCAGCCACGCAAGAAACCTCGGCTTCATCCTGGACTCCGCCCTCACCATGTCCAAACAGGTCAGCGCCGTCTCCTCCTCCTGTTTCAACACCCTTCGAATGCTCCGCAGAATCTTCAAGTGGATTCCAACAGAAACCAGAAAGACGGTGACCCAGGCCCTCGTCAGCAGCAGACTTGACTACGGCAACGCACTCTACACAGGCATCCCAACCAAAGACATCAAACGACTCCAACGTATCCAAAATGCCTCCGCCCGACTGATCCTCGACATACCCCGCCGAAGTCACATCTCCCCTCACCTAAAGGAACTCCACTGGCTCCCAGTAGACAAGAGGATCACCTTTAAACTCCTGACCCACGCTCACAAGGCACTTCACAACACCGGACCCTCCTACCTCAACACCAGACTTAACTTCTACACTCCAACACGTCAACTCCGATCCGCCAACCTCGCCCTCGCCATCGTACCCCGAATCCAGCGCAAGACATCCGGCGGCAGATCCTTCTCCTTCCTCGCCGCCAAGACCTGGAACTCTCTCCCCACATCTCTTCGCCAGACCCAGGACCTCCTCGCATTCAGAAGGCTCCTCAAGACCTGGCTCTTCGACCGCTAAATCAGCAGCGCTCCCCCCCCCCCTCAGGGCCTCGAAACCCTGACGGGTACATAGCACGCTTTATAAATACTATGATTGATTGATTGATTGATTGATATTACAATACAAATCGCCCAGGGCAGCTAATTTTAAGAGAATGAGTTTCTTAACTCACTGGATAGCTTACTATAAGCCAAAAGCAATTCATAAAATGTATCCGTCCATCACTAATAAATGCTTTAGGTGCACCCAAGAGGAAAAACTGAATTGGTCACTTTTTTTTGACAGTCCCACATTGTTACAGTTCTGGGATGTGGTTTTGCAACAGCCTAGTCAAGGAGTTTAAATGAAGTTGAAGCCAGAATTGGAGCTGGTACTTTTTGGGGTATCGAGTCAAAATTCCTGGCTAGATAAGCACACCCAGAATTGTATTTCAGCATAATTAGCTGTAGCAAGGTCATTGATTTTACGATACTGGCGTACAAGAACAGTACCAACTCCTAAGATATGGTTCATGAAGCTGCAGAGGACAGGGTGATTCGAGGAAGCATACGCTCAGAGAATGGGCAGCATGAATAAATATCTTACAGTTTAGGCACCATTGGAAACTATGACCACACGTATGGTAATAGTGTTATATAATTGTCCTTTTCATTTAGTGGCCAAGGCAAATCATGGCTTTGATGATGCAACGGGACCATGCAGTTTGATTATATAGCGTGGTGAAGTTGCGGTAGCAAAATGGCATGTGTTAGCAAAGGGGTAATGAGTAGGACAATTTGTTTTGCACCAAAGTACAAGCTCTGCAAAGCACAAAATCACTTTTTGAATTGATAGAGTTCAATTCAAAACATGGTCTTCTATTATGTTATCCCTTTTCATATTGTTGCACTTTATTTATGATTACCTCAATGGATTCTTTATTCACATTTTCAGCTCTGCTGTTAAAAAGGTTTCACAAACATGACTGAGATGAATTTGTACAGATGCTATTTTGATTAACTTATAGGTGAGCAATACATTCCGTTGCAGTGGATAAATATGATTTATAAATTTACAAAAGTACTGTAGCATTTTGGGGGATGAGAAATAAGAAAGAAAAAAGAAAGGGGAGCTATCTGTTTGTTAACATAGAAGACTGCCTATTTGACAAACCTTTCATAATTGTTTGTTAAATTATGCTTGTGTTTGGGCTGTGTTTGATATGTGAGACCTCCGGTCCTGGTGTACAATTTAATAAAAAATGTTCATGCCTATGATGGATTCTTGGTCTATGTTCATTTTTAATTATTACTCTTAATGTGGGAGACCTTCAGTCTAGCGAGTTATCTTTTTTTTCTATATTGTATTTACTTTAGCAAATCTGCTCAATAAAAGAATGAAATGTTTTTCAAATAACTTTGGTGCCGTTTGAGGAACCTTTGCAATTCTTTCCAAGCAAGTGCTCTTTTTTGCCTTATTTGTGCATTGAGAATTTTGTGGTGATATGTGAAACTGGGGCTGAGGAAAAGTGGGGTCCCTATGCACTTTCCAAAGATTTTGTTATGTAGTGCTACCGCAAAAACATCTGAACAGAATTACACCAGATTTGGCAGGAAGCTAGATCTTGGTCCAGAAAGCATACTTTCTGAGATTTGATGTAAATCAGTTCAGTAGTTTTGTAAAACATTAAGGTTCACAAATATTTGTAAATCTGGACAGTTGGATTTGAGAGACTCTCACAAGATCCCCCTGAACTTCATCTTAAAAAATTAAGGTGGTCATTACAACCCTGGCGGACGGTGTTAAAGATGCGGTAATACCGCAAACAGTCAGACGGACAAAAAAAGGGAATTATGACCCTGGCGGAAACCGCCAACAAAGACAGCCACTTTAACACACCGCCCGCCACAGCGGTACAGACAAGCAGCACAGCGGTCACCGCCAACAGACAGGCGGGAGACAATGTACCACCCACAGTATCACAACAGGCCAATCCGGCACCTTTTCCGGGGCGGATTCACCGTGGATAAAAACACGGCGGAAACAGCTTTTGCTATGGGAAAACGCTCACCTTCTACACATCCTACAAGGAACGACGAATCCATGGAGCCGGAACTCCAAATACTACCTGCCCATGTCTTTCTCCTCCTTCACGGCCAACAGCTACGTAGGCGCAGAAGATACCGGTGAGTACTGCACCTACGACACAGGGGAGGCAAAAGTTAGGGGGACACCCACCAAACACCCCCACCCTCGCTAGTACAACATACACACCAATGCAGTCACAAAAAGAACAGTAACAACCCACAATCCCCCCAAAAGAATGCAAAGACAATGCAAATTCCGGGCAAACATTATAATGTGCCAATATACATGTCATACAAAAATATGTATTCCAAAATCACTCATATTTACATAAATAACCGATAAGTATTGCAGATATGAACACAACAATGTCCGTGCACAAACAGTCCAAAAATGCATGGGCGAGGCCCACAATAGATACCTGACCAAAATCCGAGAGAACACTGCCGGGGCATCAGATAGAAACACTACAGGCACCTCAGGGGGAAGGGAAGGGGGGGCACCTCAGCCAGATGAATGCAAAGCCAGATCCACGATGGGGCTCCATGCCCATTGATGTATCCTGGGGAGTGCAAAGCCACAGTCTCTCAAGTCTCTACAGTGGGTGGCTTGCCCACTGTTCAATCCTGGGGAGTGCAAAGCCACAGTCTCTCAAGTCTCTACAGTGGGTGGCTTGCCCACTGTTCAATCCTGGGGAGTGCAAAGCCACAGTCTCTCAAGTCTCTACAGTGGGTGGGTTGCCCACTGTGCCATCCTGGGGAGTGCAAAGCCACAGTCTCTCAAGTCTCTACAGTGGGTGGGTTGCCCACTGTTACATCCTGGGGAGTGCAAAGCCACAGTCTCTCAAGTCGATGCAGGTCCATACTGGTACTGGAGGGTGACTGGTGCCCAGACTGGATGAGTCTCCCCGTGAAAGGTAGTGTCCTGTCACTGTCCCAGCTGCACATTGGATAAGGATGCCTGATGTAGATGTAGTGGACCATTCATTCCTACCTGGTGCATTGCCCTGTTCAGCGGTGCTTTGCCATGGCGGTCTCTGGACTGTTCAGCGGTGCTTTGCCATGGCGGTCTCTGGACTGTTCAGCGGTGCTTTGACATGGCGGTCTTTGCCCTGTTCAGCGGTGCTTTGCCATGGCGGTCTTTGCCCTGTTCAGCGGTGCTTTGACATGGGGGTCTCTGGACTGTTCAGCGGTGCTTTGACAGGGCGGTCTTTGCCCTGTTCAGCGGTGCTTTGACATGGAAGTCTCTGGACTGTTCAGCGGTGCTTTGCCATGGCGGTCTTTGCCCTGTTCAGCGGTGCTTTGACATGGCGGTCTCTGGACTGTTCAGCGGTGCTTTGCCATGGCGGTCTTTGCCCTGTTCAGCGGTGCTTTGACATGGCGGTCTCTGGACTGTTCAGCGGTGCTTTGACATGGCGGTTCTGATACTTACATTGGTGTGTGGCATGACGATCTCCACACTGGACATTGGTGTGTGGCATGACGATCTCCATACTGGACATTGGTGTGTGGCATGACGTTCCATCATTGCCCAGCAGGGCTGTGGCATCCTGGTGCCGCCTGGGCTGTGTCTTGTGCGGTGGTCTCAGGGCCAGTGACGATACTTGGGCCCTCCTGGGCTGTGTTTTGTGCGGTGGTCTCAGGACCAGTGACGATACTTGGGCCCTCCTGGGCTGTGTCTTGTGCGGTGGTCTCAGGACCAGTGACGATACTTGGGCCCTCCTGGGCTGTGTCTTGTGTGGTGGTCTCTGGACCTGTGACAATACTTGGGCCCTCCTGGGCTGTGTCTTGTGCGGTGGTCTCTGGACCAGTGACGATACTTGGGCCCTCCTGGGTACTGACTCTGGCGGTGGGCTCTGGACCCGTTACGATACTTGGGCCCTCCTGGGCACTGACTCTGGCGGTGGGTTCTGGACCAGTGACAACGGTGCTGGCGGTTGTGTCTGGACCGCCGGAAATGATGGCGCACTTCGCCGCCGTGACACTCACAACAGGCTGGGCAGACTTCCTCGGGACCTTCCCCACCTTTTTTGGAGTTACAGCTGACTCACCAATCGCCTTCGATCCCATTTCACTTGTTGTCCCACCAGGAGTCTTGACACGGTCCCGTCGTCCACTCTCCAATTTCGGAGCCTTTACAGGGGGTGGGCTGCCAGTGCCTTGGCTCCGGGTCCTACTGCCTGCCCTGGTGGACGGTGCACTCCAAAAACCTGGAACACGCACCACTGGTACTGGTGGCTTTTTGGCTGAGGCGCTACGACGGGACTGATGAATTGGAGGGGGGTGGGGGCAAAAAGGTCAATTTGACAGAGGGAAAGTTTCTGACGAACACTGGGATGGGTAGCTGGAGGGGGTCTGGGAGTGGAGGAAGAGGAGGTGGTTGTAGGAGGTGTCACTTTAGCTGTTTTGGGTGCAGGTGAAGGTACTGGAGGCTGTCGTGAGGTGGATGGATGTTGGGTGAGTGATTGCTGGCGTTTGGGTACTTTGGGAGGGGGCGTCACAGACACACTGGGAGAGGACACAGGGGACGTGTAAATGGCAGTGGAGGTGGTGAGTGCAGGTGTGGTGCTGGGTGTCCTGGTGCGAGTCCTAGTGCCTGTAGATGTGGTGCATGCAGGTGTGTGTGTAGACGAGACTGGGAGGGAGGAGGGAAAAGAGGAGGAGGGGGACACAGTGGAGACAGTGGATGTTGCTGTGTCTGTATGGGTGTGATGCTTGTGTGAGTGCCTGTGGGATGTGTGGTGCCTATGTTTGCCTGAGCTACTTTTGTGTGTTGACTTGTGTGCATGCTGGTCTGTAGGTGTGCGTGGGATGGGCTGGGGTACAGGGATTGGGTCTGGGTGGAGGAAGTTGGAGGGGGGAGGCTGGACCTAGGGACAATTGCTGCCATCAGTGCTGAGGCCAGAGATTGCAGGGTTCGCTGAAGGACAGCTTGACCAGAATGAATGCCCTCCAGGAATGGATTACCGTGTTGTGACGCCCTTTCTACACCCTGGATGGCATTCACAATGGTAGACTGCCCAACAGTGAGTGACCTGAGGAGGTCAATGGCCTCCTCACTGAGGGCAGCAGGGGTGACTGGGCAGGGCCTGAGGTGCCTGGGGCGAAGGTGATGCCCATCCTCCTGGGTGAGGGGGCACGGGCGAATGCTGAGGGGCTCCTGGGAGGGCGGTGCTGGTGGGGAGGTGGCGGCTGTACCTGTAGAAGTGGGGCGCACAGATGGTGCCGCCACCACAGGGGTGCTCACATCGGCAGACGAGTCTGTGTCGCTGGTTGGTGATCTGGTGGCTGACGTGAAGCTCCCCTCGCCCTCCGTCCCACTGGTGTGTTCAGAGTCTGTGGAGTGGCCCTCCATGGCCATGTGGGATGCAGCTCCCTCGTGCTCCGGTGCCACTGTACCTCCGCCTGTTGATGCTGATGTACAAAAGGACAGGGAGAGCAGGAAAAGGGGGGGAGACAGAACAAAGAGAGTTTTAGTGCATGGCACACCGCTACTGTTGGCGGACAAGACAGACGCAGAAGCCCCATGAACAACGCCGCGCTCCTGCCCTCTGCACATGCAATTTCTGGGATATGGCCTACATGGCATTGGTGGAAATCTGCGCACATGGATGCCACAGGGCCAACTATACCTCAACTTGATAATTTATTGAGGTGGGGTAGAGTGCCACATGGCCACATGGCCTACATGGACTACCTAACTCGCCCTGGCCTAGGGACCACCAGAGCCCACCTCCCCCACCCAGACACCTCCACTGCACGCAAAGTCCACAGAATGAGAGTGTACTCACCCCCTTGTGTCTGCTGTGATGTCCTTAAGTGCCCATCCAACTCCGGGTAGGCCACCGCCAGGATCCAGAACATCAGGGGGGTCATGGTACGACGGGCACCCCTCCCACGTTGGGAGGCCATCCCCAGCTGAGCCTCCGCCGTCTTCTTGCTGCAGCGGCGAATGTCCTCCCATCTCTTACGGCAGTGGGTGCCCCGTCTCTGGTGGGCCCCCAGGGTCCGGACCTCCTTGGCGATGGCACGCCAAATGTCCCTCTTCTGGTGGGCGCTGACCTACATGACATGCACAAGGAAAGAGGAACAGTCATTACCAACTGCACCATCAATGTGAGTGGCCCCCTCCCTACTCTGACCATGTGGTCCATTCATTCCCATGCTTTACTGTAGTATGACTTCTGCCCCTTCCCTCTTCCACCCAGCCCTGTCCACCCAGGCCTAGCCCCTACAACGTGCTCCCTGTGTACTAACCTGTTGGTCTGGAGGACCGTAGAGTAGCATGTACTGGGGGAGGACCCCATCCACAAGTTTCTCCAACTCTTGTGCAGTGAAGGCAGGGGCCCTTTCCCCAGACGCAGCAGCCATCGTCGCTTCCAGACCGAGGTCACAGCAGCACTAGCAGTGTAGGTCCTCTCCTGTCGAAGGTCAGGTATCTAGTGATTGAACAGATAGAAAATGGTGGTGACGTCCAGGGCGGTGACATCCGTGGCGGGCGCATCATCACCGCCGGCGCACCTGTTCATTGGCTCCTGGGACCCATAGGGTCCAATGTTAACCAATGCAGCATTGCACGGCGGTCTACGACCGCCTACCGCGACGGTGTGCAACGCCAGGGCTGTTACCCCACAATCCCATTGTCCCAGTTTAGAGGTCAGGCAGCCGCCATTTCAGGGGTCCACATGGATTCATTTTCAACTGCGTCACACATACTGAGGCCTACACTCAACACACATACAGGAAGGGTTTTGTGACTGCTGTAGTCTTGTGTGTAACTGTGGGTACATACCTGGAGGAATAGTGACTGGTTCTTCGCTGTTGTCCTTCTTAGGCACCGTCAGCTGGGACATATGAGAAGATGGCGGAATCCTCCGGTGTACCGACCGCTGGTGGACCTGTTGACAATGGAAGAGAGACATTTAATCGTGACCTACCGGTTTGACCGTGCTACAATCCAGGAACTATGTACCCAGTTGGAGCCAGACCTGATGTCACCAATCCGCCATCCGACTGGAATCCCCCCTGACGTGCAGGAGCTGTCAGTGCTCCATTTCCTTGCAAGTGGGTCATTTCAAACAACAGTGGCCATGGCATCAGGGATGTCCCAGCCTATGATTTCCAACGTGTTGTCCAAAGTGTTGTCTGCCCTGCTGAAACACGTAAGGAGATCCATCATATTCCCTCAGGTGGAGGATTTGCCTACAGTGAAAGGTGACTTCTATGCCCTTGGACATATTCTCGTCATAGGTGCCATTGATGGGACCCATGGAGCTCTGGTCCCCCCCGCAGGACTGAACAGGTGTATAGGAACAGGAAGAGTTATCATTCAATGAATGTCCAGATGGTCTGTTTGGCAGACCAGTACATCTCGCAGGTAAATACTATGTTCCCTGGCTCAGTGCATGACGCCTACATCCTGCGGAATAGCAGCATCCCTGATATGATGGGTGAACTCCAGAGGCACCGTGTATGGCTATTGGGGGACTCTGGTTACCCCAACCTTTCCTGGCTATTGGCCCCAGTGAGGAATCCCAGGACCAGGGCAGAGGAACGCTACAATGAGGCCCATGGGTGGACTAGGAGGGTTATCGAAGGCACCTTCGGCCTCCTTAAGGCCAGGTTCCAGTGCCTCCATATGACAGGTGGGTCCCTATTCTACTCACCGAAGAAGTTGTGCAACATCATCATCGCCTGCTCCATGCTCCATAACTCGGCATTGCGACGCCAGGTGCCTTTTCTGCAGGAGGATGATCCAGATGACGGTGTTGTGGCAGCTGTGGAGCCTGTGGACAGTGATGAGGATGAAGCTGAGGAAGACAAAAACGACAACAGGGAGTCAGTCATAGCGCAATATTTCCAGTGAGACACAGGTGAGAACATTTTCATTTTTACCATTACATTAACTTTCACACATCTACCTCTATCCTGTGCTGACATTTCACTCACTATTTGTTAACTGAGTTGTCCCCTTCCATTTCAGTTTCACAAATGTGGTAACCTACGTGTCAACTGTTTGCATCCTTGAAGGGCTTGTGATGTGTGACATAGGTATGTTAGCCTTCCAATGGGTAACCCATTATGAAACTGTAATTGATAATACAGATTTACAAATCATAGACTGACTCCATTTGTTTTTAGTGTTTCAAGGGTGCTTATTTAAGTGCTCCAAAAATGATGGAGGTTTGTAAACTGGTGATGGGTGATGCTGGAGGAATGTTTATGGCAGAGTCCAGTCTATTAGTCTCACAGGTACATTGCACATCTGGCCTTTGGAAGTGGAGCTAGGTCATTTCCGATTTGGACAGGGTAACAAAGTGGGACAGTGGGGGGACAATCAGGGTGGTCTTATTTCCTGGTGGGGGTCTTGCCATCTTGCTCTGTCCTGTTCCTGGATCTCAGGGCCCGCTTGAGTGGTGGTTGTCCGTCTGCAGGGGATGGGATGCTGGTGTGTTGGTCCTGTGGCGGGGCGTCCTGTCCACTAGCACCGGCGGAGGTGGTGGGCATTTCATCGTCATGGCTAGTTTCAGGGGCCCATTGGCGTGCTACGGTGTCCCTCAAGGTCTTTTGAATGTCCATCAGCACCACTACGATGGTGCCCAGGGCGGAGCCGATGGTCCTGAGCTCCTCCCTGAACCCCAAATATTGTTCCTCCTGCAGACGCAGGGTCTCCTGCAACTTGTCCAGGACCATGGCCATCGTCTCCTGGGAGTGGTGGTATGCTCCCATGATGGAGGAGAGGGCCTCGTTGAGAGTTGGTTCCCTTGGCCTGTCCTCCCTCTGTCGCACAGCAGCCCTCCCAGTTCCCCTGTGTTCCTGTGCCTCCGTCCCCTGGACCGTGTGCCCACTACCACTGCCCCCCAGGTCCCTGTTGTTGTTGGGGTGGTGGGTTTGCCTGGGTGCCCTGTAGTGGTGGACACACCGCTGATTGACCTGTCCTGGGTAGGGAGGTTTTGGCCCGCTGGGTGGGTGCTGTGCTGGTGTTACCAGAGGGTGTAAGCTCGGTGTTGGGCTGTGGCTGGGCAAGGGGAACCGACTGTCCTGAGGCCCACGATGGTCGGCCTGGTCATCAAGATCCAGTGGGGCAGAGCTGCTGTCGTTACTGTGGGCCTCTTATGGGGGTGGAGTGGTGTTGTCTGGACCCTCTGGTGTGGTGACGTTCCTTCGGGTTCCTGCAGGGCTATAAGTACATGATTATTGCATGTGTGTGTTTCATGGAGTGCAATGGTTGGGTGTTCGTGAACCCCAGTGCAGGCATTCCTGTGTGGGGGCTTATGTACTGATGGTTGGGGGGTGTTGTGGCTCTGTCCAGTGGGCATGCTTTGGTGATGGGTGTCCATGCTTAGTTATGTCATGCAGGTCTTGGGGTTGGGATGGGTGGTTGGTGTCATGGGTAGATAGCTGAGGATTTGGGGTGATAGGGGAGGGTGTGATGGTGGGGGTGTGTGATATCATGCAGGTAGGGTGGGGCGGTATGATGGTTAAGATTAGACTTACCAGTGTCCGTTCCTCCAACGACTCCTCCGAGGCCCTCAGGATGCAAGATGGACAAGACTTGCTCCTCCCATGTTGTTAGTTGTGGGGGAGGAGGTGGGGGTCCGCCGCCAGTCCGCTGTACCGCGATGTGGTGCTTGGATACCGTGGAACGCACCTTCCCCCGTAGGTCGTTCCACCTCTTCCTGATGTCCTCCCTATTTCTTGAGTGCTGTCCCACAGCATTGACCCTGTCCACTATTCTTTGCCATAGCTCTATCTTCCTGGCTATGGATGTGTGCTGTACCTGTGAGCCAAATAGCTGTGGCTCTACCCGGATGATTTCCTCCACCATGACCCTGAGCTCCTCCTCAGAGAAGCGGGGGTGTCTTTGGCGTGACATGGGGTGGTGTAGGTGATGTGTGGGGTTGTGTATGTGTTGATGAGTGTGGTGAGTGTAGTGGTATGTGGTGTTTTGTGCTTGGATGTTGCGTGGATGATGGTGTTGTGTCCTCTGTGTGATGGGATTGTCTGTTCTGTGCTGTCTCTCTGGCCTTCTCTCTGAATTTTTGGTAGTAGGGGTTTGTGGATGATGTGGGTGTGTGTTTTATATAGTATTGGGTGTGTGGGAGTGGTGTGTGTATGTGTGTCAGGTGTGTGTATTTCAAATTGTCCAATGTGGCGGTGTTTTGGAGATGTGTGTGTATTTTGAGCGCGGCGGTGTGTACCGCCAATGGAATACCACGGCTGAAAGACCGCCGCGTGGATTCGTGTGTCGTAATGTCATGGGCGTGTTTCTGTTTTCGTGGAGGTGGAGGATGTGTTTCCACCAGTTTCTCGCTGACCTTTGGTGTGGCGGTATTGTGTGGGTGTCTGAATTTCGGCGGATTCCGTGATGTGTGTCATAATAGCTGTGGTGGTCTACCGCGGCCGTGGCGGTGTATTGGCGGTCTTCTGCACGGCGGTAAGCGCCTTATACCACCAATGTTGTAATGACCCCCTAAGTGTTTCAAGAAAAACGTTGCAGGCAGCCATCAAATGATTAAGGGACATACGCCCCATCCCTGTGTTTAAAAGATAAAAAGTATAAGCAGCAGAGTAGGGATACTCTCTCAATTACCCCTTGTTGGACCAAAATATAACAAAAATTAAAAAGTTGTGATCCTGTGGGACTCTGAACAAGAAGGTTGTGTGTGGTATGTATGGTAATAAAATGATACTTTACTTAAAAAAACAACAACTTGAAATTCACTGAAAAAAAAGTTAAATGTCAGTGACTACTTCAGTTCAATATCATGAAATCATTTAATTTCCAGGTGATTTAAGAAACAGGCCTCTCTCGTTGTCTAGTTAAATACTTTATAGTTCAACTACTTTCATGCTTCTCCCTTACTCTTGTTTAAGATGCTGCCTCATCTACACTTTAAGTATCTGTGGATACCCTGTATCCCACGTTTGGTTTCTCTCTCTGATTTATCTCCTATGTTGGCTGATAATTTAATTTGGCACTCCTGGTTAATTGTTTGACTGAACAAATAGCAGAGTAGAAAAGGTTTAATGAGTTATTTCCTGTCATAGGCCCTCAATATGACCTTGGCGAAGACTCGACCGCAGGGCGGCCGCCAATGCAGCCGCTCTCTCGCCGTCATCATTTTGAGATCCCTGCTGGGCCGGAGGGCAGAAACCTGGTTTCCGCCCGCCAGCCCAGCGGGGATCTCGGGCACAACACAGGAGCCGGCTCCAAATGGAGCCGGCGGTGTTGCGGCCGTGCGACGGGCGCGTGCTTTTCACTGTCTGCATTGCAGACAGTGAAAAGCTGCATGTGGCCCTGTCAGGGGGCCCCTGCACTGCCCATGCCAGGGGTCCCGCGACTCCCCGTACCGCCAGCCTTTTCCTGGCGGTTCAAACTGCCAGGAAAAGGCTGGCGGTAGGGGGACACGTAATCCCCTGGGCAGCGCTGCCCTGGCGGATTAGAACCGCCGGGGCCATTGTGGCGGAAAACAGCCGGTCGTAATCACCCCGGTGCTTCCGTCACAACAGCCCTGGCGGTCTTGGACCGCCAGGGTTGTAATGACCCCCTTAGTCACTAAAGAGGGATGGATCATTGCAAAGATATCCACTCTGCGATTATACATGCTGGGCTATATCAGCAGTGGATGATACCCTCCTGAGACAATCTAAACCATAGTCCTGTTTAGAGGTATGCCTTGTTCTATTGTGGCACAACGGAGCCATGCTAGAGGAACTCCCTCAGAAAGGGGTTATGATGCCATGACCTACAATCCCAGTATAACACCTGCTTCTGATTTTCTTATTTATGTTTATTTATGACAAAACTACTCACCTGTGTAATAACAGAATTACATCACTACTACACTATAAGAATTTATTATGGTGGCATTGTGACATCATATATCCTCTGATGAGTGAGAAAACTGGGAAAAGTAGCTCTCTGAGCTTCATATTAACCACCATATAAACAGCCAAAAGGAAAACTAATGGGCCCATTTTTTCATTCCCTGAAAATACAGTCATAAGCTGATAGGACATGGAGGGTAAAATGTTTGTGTAATACTCCACTAGTATTCAGTATGCAGGAGCAAAGTTCTGTCTTCATATTACTGTCAATGCTAAACTGTACAACTAGATTTTATAGTGGCGTTCATCACTCTGCATATCAGTGTATTTATCTTGACAGTGCAGGTTCCATGTCTATTCTACATATCTGTAAATGTAGGCTCTTTCATCGGAAAGAGCAAAAGACCATACAAAAAAGCAGGTTTGAAAAGATGGGAGAGAAGTGAGTTTTACTAGTCTCTGGCCTATTGCCTCTGTTTGGTCACAGGGCTCATTGATGGCTTGCAATATGCTTATTATTATATATATTGTGAGGTACTTCACCTTATATATAAGAAGTACAGTTACTAATTGTCTAGCTGCAAGTGAATCATGGCATCAGAACTGAACTGAATGCCTAAAACAATCTCAACCACACCAAAATGCCAGGAAGTGGCATCACATATCTTTTAGCCTTAATGACATCACAGGACATGAAACTTGACCCTGATTGATTTTTTCCAGGAATGGATGTCTCATGACCCTAACATCACAACAATTGACATATCTCAGGTACCATAAAAACTGCATAATGTATAACAGCATAACACAGGCAGACGTCTATTTTAGATACCACCCATATTATGGTGCTGATTTCGCCCTTGAAAGTTCTAGGGCATAATACTAGTCCTGAATTATAGAGAGCAAGAAAGTGAGTAAGCCAGACCTCTTCCTGCGGGTTTTTCCCCTGAGAAAAGTCTTCTAATAATAGGTTAAATCATGGATTTGAAAGCATAGTTTTCACAGAAATTTGCTAAAATGCCTTAGGCACTGAATGGACCCACGTTGAATACTCAAATCATTTCATAGTGTGTCAAGTTAATGAAACATGATATTCCCCAGGAGTTCTTCCCATTTTTAAAAAGAATGTGGAACAGGTGCCCCACTATGTCAAATTTTACCTCCATTGTGCTAGGGCCAGCATTTTGTCATAGGTGCCCTCCATATTCCAATATTCCATATTTCAAAATGCCATCATATATGCTAGTGCCAGAAGTTTGCAATTTATACTGTTCATATGTCATGAGTGACCCTTACTCAAAAAAAGTACCTCAATAAGACAGGTCCAGCCTTTTGTCATGATTGCCACCCTGCCATTTGCCAGGCTGTCCACTTGTTTGCGAAGAACTGCCTCTGTTGAGCTAGTACCTGCATACTTCCACTGGTGTGGGTATGTCAAGAATTTCCCCAAGTATGGCAGTATTGTTCATTGGGTCCCTATCTACAATGAATTACCTCTAGTTTGCCATTATCAGTAATTTAACATTGGTGCCCTTTATGCCACGAACTACACCTAATGTGCCTGTGCCAGTATTTTGTCACAAGGGTCTGCCACGCTATGGACTGCTGAAGGTATACCAGGACCAGTACTTTACCATCAGTGTCTCTATAAGACAATATTTACCTTCAGCATGCCAGGGCCAACAACAAACTCGCAAGCATACCATCACAATGTGGCTCACACTTACCTTTATTTACTCATACTGATTCTCTCACTGACACTCACTTTTACTCAGTTTTCTCACTCACACTCTCTTGCATCCCCTTACAATCATTTTTTATTAATTCTTAGTCACTATTTGCATTCACTCTTATTCTCACTCATTCTCAATTACTCATTCTTACTGACACTCAGGCCTAGGTTTACTAAAGTTTTAAGCTGGGATTTGCAAACTGCCACAAAGTGTTAGGGTGGGATTTACAGTCCAATGTAAATCAGGATTTACAGTGAATAGTATCCCAAATTAACACAATGTAGCACTATGCGCTGTTTTATGTTATTTTCAAGTGGTGCTGCATTAGTGTTTCTATGCAACTGTTAACGCAAATATATTAATTAGAAATTATTAATGTATGTTTATGTATTTTGAATTATGAAATAAGTAGAAGAATGAATAATGTAGAAAATAATGCGCACGTTTGAAATTGTGACCTCGGAGGGTGGCCAGCAGTCTTAGGGGAAATATTAAGAAAAAGATACATAGATGAAGAAAATGTAATAAAATAATGTAGTAATGTGACATATTGAAAGATATAACCTATGTTTTATTAATTATATGTCTTAACTTAGCAAATGTCTTGGCCTAGTTTTACTAGGCCTCATGCAGAAGCTGTGTTCCTAATGGTAAAATGGAAAATGTTGGTGAGCTGAACTAACCATGAACTGCTCATTGTTTAATAAAATTTGCTTAGTATAGAACCTTCATGTGAACCAACAGACAGGAGATGGTAGAATCAGAATTGTAACAATTGTCGTGTAAATCGCACTGGTGATACTTTCCCAGGACTCAATGAAGACACTGACTGCTGAAGAAGATAATGCAACATTTTCGATACCTGACGAGCCGGATGATGAGAACATCGCAAGACGAACCAATCAATAGTCTGTGAACTATGAAATATTCGAATCTATAGATCTGATGTGTTTTATTCATTGGCTAAGTAAATAATGTACGACTAATTGACCAATTAGGAATTAGGGGATAGTCTGGGTGACTTTGACATAAAAAAGCACCAGATGGAGAGAAAGAAGGAGAGTTGTTAGGGGAGAGTTTGCACGAACAGATCTTTATCGAAATTGCAGCGGTGACTTGAGATTCTGTAATTTGGCTAAACTCTCTGTCTGAGAGCCTGATGTGATGCTGATTGACTGATGCCCTGGGGACAAAGACTGATTCTGTTGCTGACCCATACCGAGGTTAGGTACATATGACAATGTGACTGTATTGCATTGCTTTTCCTTTCTAGGTACCAACAGCACTGTCTATATAAAATTCATGTTCTACGATAAGGTTTTCTTGTACATGACGGTACTTGACATAACTGTATGATAATCTGATTGACTGACAAATTCTGCTGAATTTATACCACTAACTGGGTTATTGAGATTGATTTTCTTCTTGATTTGTGCAAATGCTTTAGAATATATCTTAATGCAAGCTTTGATTAGATTATGATCATGGCATTTTCTGATTGATTAATCATGTTTTTTTTTTAATAGAATAAAGTTTCAATCAGTCTTATGGCTTAGTAGTGTAACAAAAAGGGCAATGAAATTACACAACTTATATTTTGAGGTGTGGTTATTCATGACTAAAAGGTCATGGTGTGTCTGTCATTTGGTATTCTTGAGTAATTGTTTAATGCTTTGACTAATGTTACTGAAGCTGCACGTTGATTATTGATGTACACTTGTCACACTGTGGCTAGGATATTCCATGCGAATCAAAAGGTTCATCGACCTATAAGCGTCACCTTGTAAGTTTACTTATTAAGGACTGACGCCCTAACAATTTTTGGTAGCAGCTTGATGGTTAGTTTCCTTGGAGAACTAGTTACATGGTGACAAAGTGGTTATGGTAGTAGTTTAAGTTAGGTTAGTTAGTCATTATATTGAGTTTTTGGATTTAGTTTTTCTGAAATTGCAATTGTAGCAAGAATGATAT
Source organism: Pleurodeles waltl (assembly GCF_031143425.1). NCBI lineage: Eukaryota > Metazoa > Chordata > Amphibia > Caudata > Salamandridae > Pleurodeles > Pleurodeles waltl. Next base: position 504,509,610 of record NC_090447.1, read on the forward strand.
TCCCTTTAGGCCAGAATTGACTTTCCCAGATCCTGGATCCTGCTAGTAATGTTGGGTATGTTCTCGGTGCTTTAGTGACAGTGTGTGTGATAGGATGCCCTTGCACAGCTTATGCAAACTGCAGGTGAATTGTGACGTGTGTGAGGCAAGTTAGGGAGTCTGCGTACTCCAGGTAAAGTTTTAGTATGAGTGTGTGCACTCCACAGTATGAGAGTAGGGAAGTCTTCGAACTTCATATGTGTGTGGCGCTTTGTGCTCAAAAACTTTCCACATGGTTGTTGATGTACGGACCCTGTGTGGTCTAAGACTCCGGAGTATATTGACAAGTGTAGGAGACAGTTGGTTACATGTTGATATCTGGCTTGTTTAGTAGGTTGATCGGGGTGGTCAACAAGTTGGTGTGTGAGTTAAAGTGAGTAAGGAACAATTTCAACTGATATTTGGTGAGTTCTATGTGCACCAGGACAGACCCTTTGACCAGTTGAGATTAAAATGTGTGAGTCGAATTTTGCTTTTGAATCTGGGGAACTGAGAAATAGAAATAGCTGCATGAGTGAAAGTGTCATCGGTGAAAATCCGTAAGGTTTCTGAAACAATTGTGTTACCTTTCCTGAAGTAAACCAGCAGATTTGTTTTGAGTTTGGTTTTGATTAGTGCTCGCAATATTCTGCATTAGTTATGAGAGTTCTGAGTTTAGGAGGACAAGCCACAAGACTTTGTCAGCCGTAGTATGGGTGAGTGTGATGTCAGTGGAGCTGAGCTGGCATAGGTTGGTTAGTGAGAAGAGTCACTAGCGGATTGGCAGCTGTCCGCAAGAGACAATTGGTTGAGAAAACAGGTGAAGGGAGTCCTGGGAATAAAAGTAATTTCCTTATTTGAATCGAGTAAACACAACAGAAGCAAGATGACGTTTTTCAAGGCATTAAAGAGTGCTCTGAAGGGAGTCATGCACATTAAAGCGACTCTAGGGGAGCCTACCCCACCGGAAACTTCTCCAGCTTATATCGTGATGGAGGAGCGAGGTGTTGCGCCATGTCTTTGGTTAAAGCAGTGGTGCAAATTGACAGAGAAAGAGGGAGTTTTGGCATTTCCTGATCATGGAACTTTTATTTTGAGAATTTTGGATCAGTTACGAATGTCACTGTATGATAGGAGACTGCTTCCGAGACCGCCACAGTTTGAGGCATTAGCTGTTTGGGAGCTGATAGCGAGGCAACAGCAGGAATTAAAATTTCAGAGAAGAATAAAAAGGGTACAGAAGTCTCTAGTGGAAGCGTGATGGGATTGGAAACGGAAGAAGTGGAGGACAGTGACACTGCAGGATGTTAAGTTGTTCCCTGCTATCACAGAGGAAGATGGGGCAGAAGGCAAAGATGAGACTAGCAAAAGTGATAAGAGTTTGTCTGGGGGTAAAAAGATGAAAAAGGCCAACATAGAACAAGATGATTCCCATGTAGAGGATCTTATTACACAGATGCTGAAGGATCGACCTCCAACATATGTGGTGCATGAGGGGGGTCCAAGTACTAGTTCCGCTCCAACGGCCCCAGCACAGGCAACGGGGACAATGAGTCCAGTACAGGTCAATGGTGAACAGATATCGAATGGGGTGCAGGGTGTATTGACTACTTTGGTGGTTCAGGCACAGTTGGATCGGCCACCGATACAGAGGATTTATCCTGAAGTACCAGTTCTTGAGACAACTTCGAACTTAGTGGTGCCCACAGAGCAAGTGGTTCCGAGACCATCATTGGTCCAGACTGAGCCAACTCGATAATGATGCCCCAGGCACAGCCACGGGGTATACCGAGGTTTACAGCAATGACATGGCCACATTCATATTTGACTCCAGTCATTCATCAGAGTATGGGTGCTAGAGCAGCCCCAGATGCAATATCGCTGCCAGTTACTGTTGGTCCAGCAGTACCATAATTTGCACAGAAGAAACCGATCACAGGATAACAGGGTGAGATGTTTCAGAGCCTAGTGAGGAGGGGGATAAGTGAATAGGTTCAGGTAGTCTCTTCCATGGGTAAGACTTTCGATGGATCAAGGTCCTTGTTGGATCTCAGTCCACTTGTCGCACTTCCTGATGCAGTATATGGCCAGAGTGCAGATCACAGCCTGAAGTCATTGAGTCCGCAGACTCCAAGAGCAGGGGTGCAACAAGTATCAACACAGAATGCAAGTAACATTACCTTACTGGGATTAACAGCACAGCAGCTGAATGAATGATTAGATAGTTTGAAGACACCACAAAATTGATTTTGTCAGGTTGATCACTGAAGTGACAGAGCTAGTTGAAGGATCAGTGGGAGTGAATAGGTTAGAATCCTATACCGAAGCCGAATTGAGATACATTTGTCCCAGAGTTACAAAAGAGGTGAGCAAAGTGAATCAGAAATTGGCAGACTTGGCAGAAAAACATGACATGGATATTGAGAAAACAAAGCACTTGAAAAGGTGTTATAGATTAGATTTTGAGGCAAAGGATTTTGAACACATGAGATCTGCTGGAATGGAAGCACACCTTAAGGAGGTACTGCAGAGTGCACAAATTTGGGGAGCTTTAGAAAAGTGGGAAGGCAGATGGTCAAAGAGGAAGGATAAACGGAAACAAGATTCACAAGATGGGTCTGAGAGTGTACAGAAGGATAAAGATCCAGTAAAGATTTTTCCAATGAGAGAAATCCCAGGGGGGCAGTTAATTCACATTCCTTGGCATAGGAGTGACATTCTGTCTTTTACAAACAATTATCCAAAATTGAGGGAGAAACCGATCGAGTGGCATCAGTAGATAGACAGGTTTGTGAAACTTTCAAAATGTCTCTGGGAGGATCTGAATACTTTGTTAGAAATACTGGTTCCAGCTGATTTGTGGGTTGAGTGCAAAAGAGCAGTAGATTGGCCAACATGTGAACCAGAAAGAGACAGGACTACAGGTGCACCATCACCTGAAGTAATGAAGCATCATTATAAGGTGATTGAATTCCTGAACACGAGAATTTTGCCCAAAAATATTGACTGCCAGAGGATTGACAGGACAGTGCAGGAGGTGAAAGAGTCGATAAACGTGTACTATGTGAGATTGTTAAAAGCGTTCAAGGAGTGCAGTGGCAAGGAAACGATTGAGCCGAAAGACATGTTGTACTTTGTGTTCAGGTTTGTAGAAGGACGGAGACCGGAAATAGGTCAAATGATTAAGCGTCATTTGATTTGTTGGCAAGCAAAACCGATCGATGAGGTGCTGCACTATGCGAAATACTGTAGTGATGAAATCAAATTGAAGCAGAAAAAGTTAAAGGAGAAAGCGATGGTGATGCAGATCAAGGCAGCTCAAACAGGAGTACAGGGAACTTTTGTGCAGCAGATACCTCAGCAACAGGGAACTGTTATGTTCCAGCCTCATGTGAGAGTTAGGGGACGTGGAATTAATATGAATCGTCTTCCAGACTTGTATACTGTGGTGGTCCGAAATGATGTGCAAGGGATAAAGAAGGTGTTGCCGTGTCATATTTGTGGGTCTGTGGGACACTGGAAGCGGGAGTGTCCTTCGATGGTGCAGGAAGGTGTTGTTCAGTAGAATGGTGATGTCAATACAATGCAAAATGTCAGAGTGCCCAGAGTGAGAAGTGTTAATCAAAATTTTCAGAATAACATGAATCAGATGCAAAAATTTCAACCCATGCAGTAAGTACAAGTGCAGCGGGCACAGATAACACAGCTTCAACCAATGCAGCAGCAGGTTCCTATGGCACCTAGACAGCAAATGCAGATACCTCAAACCCCGATGGAATAGCAACAGATAATACTTACTACACAGGTCACGGGTCAGAGACAAGACAGAAATAGTGGCACAGTGCACCAATTTCTGTTACACAGTGAGAATGAAATAAATGGTGAATGGATGAGCGATGGTTCAGATGAGGAGACGTGTGTGCTTGCAGCTTCCTTAGAAGTGGATTAGCAAGGTCATTCTGTGAAAGGAAAGGTGATGGGTCACAAGGTTTCATTCTTGGTGGACACAGGAGCTACACACTCAACTGTAAGGAGTGCAGAAGTACCAAATTTTCCTCTTTCAGGAAGAACGGTCCAGGTGGTAGGGGTAGCAAATAAACATTTCAGTAATCCGATTACAGATCCAGTACATGTTGAGATTGGCAAGTTCCAGGTACTACACAAGTTTGAGGTTTGTGATTTGAGTCCAGTATCCCTACTGGAAAGGGACTTGTTGTGTAAAAAAAGGTGTTCAATTACTTGTTCAACAGATGGAATTGAAATTCAGACAAATAGTGATGATGAAGAGGACACAGCTCCCAAAACGGAGTGTGAAATTACGAATAAAGAGTATCCATTAATTGAGCTTTTCCCCATGTTCACATTGAGAGACCTACATGCAGACTTACAGGGAACAGTGTAGGAAAACATGTGAGACTTAACAGGTAAGGAAGTAGGTTTGATCAAGGGAGTTGAACCGATTAAAATCACTTTGAAGCCGAACGTAGTGTTTCAGCAGCTTCCACAGTATAATATGGCACAAGATGTCTAGATGAAAGTGGAGGAGGTAATTGGAAATTTCATAAAGCAGGGAGTTTTAAAAGAAGTGTTGAGCAGCCCCTGTAATTCACTGATAATGGGTATAAAGAAGCCATGTAGGAAAGTACGAATTGTTCAGGACTTGAGGAAAGTGAATGACATGGTGGTCAAGTGCTGTCCCGTAGTGCCAAATCCAGCAGTAATAATGTTTCAGATACCAAGTTATGCAGAGTGGTGCACAGTGGTTGATTTGTCACAAGCTTTCTTTTCTGTGCCTCTTCATGAGGATAGTCAGTTTATTTTAAATTTCAAATTCCTAGACAGAGTCTACAGTTGGTGCAGGCTACCTCAAGGGTACACAGAGTATCCATCCTTGTTTAATGAGATCCTTAAAAATAACTTGGAGTCATTGGAATTACCGTATCGATTGACTATGGTACAGTACATTGATGATTTGTTGATTGCATCAAAGATAAGGGAAGAGTGTAAGTATGACTTGATTGCCCTACTGAATCATTTGGGAAAGTTTGGCCGTAGGGTGTCACCATTGAATTTGCAGTACTGTCAGAAAATGGCGAAGTACTTGCGTCACCAGATTGAGAAAGGGTTGAGGAAAATATCCAGAGAATGGATCACAATGATATTGTTGAGAAGTTTTCCGACTTCCCAGAGAGATGTCAGGATGTTTCTGGGAATTGTAGGTGCTGCTGACAGTGGATTCCAAATTTTGCTGAAATCTCAAAGCCATTGCAGAAGTTGACACACAAGGATGTTACTGATCCCATAACCTTAGATGAGGAGCAGATGAAAGGAGTCACTGAGTTGAGAGAGAGTTTGTGCAGAGCTCCATCATTAGGTATGCCTGATTACACAAAACCATTCACATTGGTTTGTCATGAGCGTGATGCATGTTCTTTGTCTGTCTTGACTCAGGTCCATGGAGGTGCTCATCGCCCGGTAGCATACTTTTCATCTACTTTGGACCCAGTTGCAGCAGCCTTACCAGGTTGTTTGTGCAATTGCCGCAGTTGGTCAACACCTTTCACAATGTGAGGGAGTAGTGATAGGATATTCCCTGACGGTAATGGCCCCTCACTCAATTGAGATTTTATTGACAAGGACGAAAACGCTGTACTTGACAGGTGCTCGACTGACAAGGTATGAGACGAGTATTTTAGGTGCTCCTAACGTGACACTTAAAAGATGTACAGTGTTGAACCCAGCAACTTTACTTCCAAGTGATACTGTTGAAAATACAAAAGAGGAAGACATTGAGCATGATTGTCTTGAGGTAACTAAGTTGTGCACTAAACTGAGACCTGATATTAGAGATACTCGATTGGAAGAAAATGACCAAATTGTCTTTGTTGATGGTCCTTGTCTCTGAGATGGTAGAGGAACCTTAAGAGTAGGATATGCTGTGTGCACAATTACAGGTACTTTAGAAGCCTCCTGGTTTCGAGGACTGTATTCTGCACAAGTAGCAGAATTGGTAGCTCTTACTAGGGCGTGCCAGGTTTCTGCGAGGCTGAGAGTCACTATCTCTACAGATAGCCAATATGGATTTGGAATTGTTCATGATTTTGGTCAATTCTGGTCTCTGAGAGGTTTCATGACCTCTACTGGTTCACCAGTAAGGAATGGTGAGAAAATAAAGGAGTTGCTGTATGCAATACAATTGCCTGGAGAGATTGCTGTGGTAAAATGCAGTGCACATCTAACATCACAGGACTACATCTCACTGGGAAATGGATATGTAGATAAAGTCGCAAGATTTTGTGCATTGAACTGTATATTGTTCAAGGACAAGTGGGAACTGATGTCGGAAGAAGATAATACATGTGCAAGTTTTGCATTAAGAGTGATCGATACTCTAGAAGAGTTGAAAACCTTACAGAATAATGTTGACAAAGAAGAGAAATGACTTTGGTCCAAATTAAAATATGTTCAAAGGCCTGATGAGAAATAGGTATCTGAAGAGGGTCAGATGGTCTAGCCAAATAGCTTGCTGTCACAAATGGCGAGGGACTATCATGGTCAGGCACACATTGGGAGGGATTCCATGGGTCAGTGATTCAAATTGATTGGTTCAATCCTAAGTTCAGACAAGCAGCAGAAGCAGTACGCCATCGCTGTGTAACTTGTCAGCAGCTTAATGCAGGAAAAGGGACCGTGGTGAATTTTGAGCCACATTGGTAGAGTAGGAGGACCATTCAGCAGAATGCAATTGGATTTCATTGAAATGCCTGAGTGTGGAGGTTTGAAGTATGTGTTGGTGATTGTGTGCATGTTAAATCACTGGATTGAAGCGTACCCTACATGCAGGAGTGATAGTCTCACAGTAGCAAAGCTGTTGCTTAGAGAGTTGATACCACGTTTCAGATTTCCAAACTCTTTAGAATCAGATAGGGGAACGCACTCCAATAATGAAGTGAATAAACTTAGAGAGGGCCAAACCAGGTGATTCTAACAACTACAACAGCTGCGAAGAGTGCAGGAATCCCGAAATGGATTCATGCCAGTCACATGAAGAAAGTGGCATGTCCACTGGATCATGAAGAAGCATTATTGAGAGCTCCAAAGATTATGAAGCAAATTGCAGCTCCAGAACCGGAGAAGGAACAGAGAGAGCCTGAAGTTGAACCAGAGCTTGTGGAAGAGGGTACTATCACCCCTGTAAGAGTCAAAAGTGAAGAACTACAGGAGGGTGCAGGAGAACCTGTCACGACTGACACAGCAGGAGAATCTATCATAACTGATATAGCTGAAGAGCCTAGCTCAGCAGGGGTTCTCCCTGAAGCAGATGGATCCAAGAAACAGACAGAGCAAGGAGTAGACCCAGTGGGGGAAGGAATTGAACAATTCAACTCTTCCTGAACCTGTTGCAGGTCCATCAAGAGAAAACACCATAGAAAAAGAAAAGGAGAAGAGTCCAATCCTGAGAAGAATATTGACCAAAGGAACAAGAAAAGAAGACAAGTGGCCAGAATCGCAAAAAGGGAAAAAGAAAGAATTAGTTATAAATGAGACAATATAGGAGGAAGTAGATACAACAAGAAAAGAAGAATCGAGTGAAGGTGAATTAAGTGGTGATCGTAAGTTGAAAAGAGAATAGCAAGTCAAAAATATGCAGGTCCTGAATGGGTATACGCTAACACAAATGAATGGCAACACAAGTTTATGTCTTTCTGCTTTCATAGAGATGTTCTGAATCAATATTTTGATGTAACCTGAAGGTGATCAAGGAACTGAATTGCTGGAAAATCTGAAAATAGCTTAAGAAAGAGACTGTTGAAAATAACCTGAAAAAGAGACATTGGTAACCTGATTTGACATTGAAAACCGGATGTGACAAGCTGCTAATCGATTATGGACAAAGGAATAGGGTTCCTAAGAAGGAAACTGAATTGCTGGAGAAGAATTTTTGTTTTCGATTTTTGCTGCACTTTATAAAAGTTATTTCTGCTTTCTGATTCATTACAGATCATGGCTGAGCTCAATAACAAAATTAGAGATGTTGAGCACTGTAAATATATGAGCATTGGTTTGGCGATGATGTGAGGGATTTTGTTTGTAGTAATGATTGTGGGAATGTCTGTTCTTGATATGAAAGGAGCCAACCATACTATTGCTTCTGAAACTACTAAAATGACTGCTCTAGAGAAGTTTAAACTAGATGTGAAGTATTTGCATGATTATACTAATGCTCAAGGAGAACTTTCTTCTCATGTTTTCAATTGCTTGCTGAGTGAGTATGGTGAGACAATGGATGCGAAGGATTGTCTTGTGTGCACGCAAATTCCTTCATCAGTTGAGGAAAGAGTTACTTATCATGGCTTGCCTTTAACTTACAGCATAAGTAGTAGTCTGAAATTTGAAAAAGGCTTAGAGAAAAGGACTTATAATAATGATTATGCTTACACCAAAATTAAGACATAGGCCAATTAGTTTTAGATGCATTACATATAGTGAAGCTTTGTGTATACAGGCCAAAATCACACACTGACACTTTATTTGTGGGAACGAGTGAATGTAGGCATGTGTTATTGTTTCAGAGTAAATGTACTTTTATGTTGAATGGTCAGAACCCTGCGATTCCAGGTATCTAATATATTTGTGGACTTAATGCTGATTACCGTCTTCCAAGAGGACGGTATGGGACATGTTATTTGGGGATAGTATTCCAAAAGAGTTACCAGATAGATGACTTGAAAAAGTTTTGAAATTGACAGAATTACATCATAAAAGACAGAGGAGGGAATCCTCTTCTGCAATGGTGGGTGATATATTTGGTGTGGTGATTCCTTCACTGGGAGTCATCCTGAACTCAATCAAAGTTCGAAAGTTGTCTACTATTGTGCATAACATGCTGACAAATTTTACAGGGGCAGCACTCCTGATTGATACTGAACTGGCTGTGGATAGAGCTATGACTCTTCAAAATCGCCTTGCTTTAGATATCTTTCTAGCGAAGGACGACAGAGTCTGTAAAATGATTAACTCTAGGCATTGCTGTTCATACATCCCTAACAACAGTAAAGAGATAAGAGACTTGGGGCCAGATGTATCAACTGATTTTGCACTCGCAAACTGCGAAATCGGCTGTTTGCGAGTGCAAAATCGAGGTCTGCAATGCATCAAATGCATTTGCAGACCAAAATAAGAAAATCAAAAAAATTGTGATTTTCTGCATTGCGACCTGGATTTTGCGAATCACAAATTGCTATTTTTCACAGAATGGTATTTTGCAAGTGCAAAATACCATGAACTGCAACCAGGTGGTAACCTGGTGCAAAATGTAAAAATGCAGTAAAACTGCATTTTTAAATTTAATATGTAAAGCACACATGCCCTTTTGGCATGTGTGTACTTTACATGTGCAAAAAAAAAAAATTGTGGTGCAGGAGAGGGGGCCTTAGGCCCCCAGCACCCTGGCCTGTTGCATTTCCCAAATTGCGATTTCTGTTTTAGAAATCGCAATTTAGGAAAATGCAAAAAATTTGCAGCTATGGGCCAACAGGCCCTTAGCTGCGAATGGGGCCAGTATCGCAATTTCCGATTCGGTAATTGCATTTGCGATTTTTAAGAAATCGCAATTACCGACTCACAAATGTGATACATGGCCCTTTGCGATTCGGTAATTGCGATTTCTTAAAAATCGCAATTACCGAATCGCAATGGGCCAGATTCATACATCTGGCCCATAATTACTAACCTGACACACTCGAGTAGTGATTTGAAGGGATTGAAGGAACAAGGTGTTTGGGAAAAGGATGGAAAGGGATTTGCTTCAGTGGGAAATTGGCTTGGTCAAATATGGAATGGGGTGCTATTAAAAATTATATAGGGAATACTGATTGTAATTGCTTGTTTATTAGGTTAATGGGGATTATGCAAATTATGTCAAAAGATCAAATTGAAAAGGTTTAAAATTAATCAGAGGAGGGAAGAACAAAACAGGAAAAGAATTTATAGAGAAGATTTGAGGAGAAGGAAAAATGTTGAGGAGTTTGAGTTATAAAACTGTCAAAGGGAAAAGTAGTGTGATGACATATTTAATCATCAGAGGAGGGATTGTTAACACAAATGTATTAATTAGAAATTATTAATGAATGTTTATGTATTTTGAATAATTAAATAAGTAGAAAAATCAATAATGTAGAAAATAATGTGCATGTTTGAAATTGTGACCTCGGAGGGTGGCCAGCAGTATTAACGAAAATATTAAGAAGAAGACTAACTTATACATAGATGAAGAAAATGTATAAAATTATGTAGTAATGTGACATATTGAAAGATATAACCTATGTTTTATTAATTATATTCCTTAACTTAGCAAATGTTTTGGCCTAGTCTTACCAGGCCTCATGCAGAAGCCATGTTTCTAATGGTAAAATGGAAAACATTAGTGAGCTGAAATAACCGTGAACTGCTTATTGTTTTATAAAATTTGCTTAGCTGAGAACCGGGAGATGGTAGAATCAGAATTGTAACAACTGTTGTGTAAATCGAACTGAGTGTACTTTCCTAGGACTCGAACAATAAGACACTGACCGAAGAAGAAGATGCAACATTTTTGATATCTGACGAGCTGGATGATGAGAATATCGCAAGATGAACCAATCAACAGTTTACGAGCTCTGAAACATAAGACTCTATAGATTTGATGTGTTTTATTAATAGGCTAAGGAAATAACGTACGACTTCTTGACCAATTAGGAATTAGGGGATTGTCTGGGTGATTTTGATATAATAATATAACAAATAGAGAGGGAGAGATGTTAGGGGAGAGTTTGCACAAGCAGAACTTTTTCGAAATTGCAGAGGTGAGTTGAGATTCTGTCATTGGGCTAACCTCTTTGACTGAGAGCCTTTTGTGATGCTGATCGACTGATGACCTGGGGAAGAAGACTGATTCTGTTGCTGACCCATACCGAGGATAGGTAGATATGACAATGTGACGGTATTGCATTGCTTTTCCTTTCTAGGCACCAGCTGCACTGTCTATATAATATTCCTTAGTTAGATGTTTTTTTTCAAAATTCATATTATAAATTGTTTTGGCATGACTCCCCACATGCTGATGCTTACCTGGGTTAGATAAGGTTTTCTTGTACATGCTGGTACTTGACATGACTATGGCCCTCTTTTCAACCTTGGCGGGCGGAAACCGCAGCCCGCCAAGTTGAAACCACCGGGCGGCCGCACTCCCGCAGGACCTATTTGGAGATCCGCGCTGGGCCGGCGGGTGGAAACCTGGTTTCCGTCCGCCGGCCCAACGGGGATCTCGCCCCCAACACAGGAGCCGGCTCCAAATGGAGCTGGCGGTGTTGCGGCTGTGCGACGGGTGCAGTTGCACCGGTCGCGCTTTTCACTGTCTGCTATGCAGACAGTGAAAAGCTGCATGGTGCCATGGCAGTGGGCCCACCACTCCCCTTTCAGCCAGCCTTTTCATGGTGGTTCAAACTGGTGGTTCAAACTGCCATGAAAAGGAGGGCGGGAGCGGGACTAGTAATACCCTGGGCAGCACTGCATCGCAGTCAATAATGTGGGGATGAGGCTAAGCCATCTACGCTGGACTGTTCTTGTTGGAACAGGACCAAGGGAGATCTTAATATTCTTGGTACCGTTTTTTTAACAGCACAAATGAGTTAAAAAAAAAATAACGGTATCAAAAAATGCCAAAAGTAATTATCAGTTGATAGGATACGTGCAACCATTTCCAGTCATCACATATTTGCCCCTCTCCCGCTAACTGAATATGAGAAGAAAGACAATTGATGGTTGTCAAACTCTTTATTTAGATACATTTTCCCTAAGAACAGCCACAAAAATACATGCTCGATAGCAATAAAGAAAGCTGGCAACAGTGATACAGATTGCGAAAAAGATGGCTATGTTTTTCTGCAGCTGTGGAGAAGGGACTGTTTGCTAACCCTTGAGAGTATGTGAACATGGAATAAACAACTAAATATCAAGTACAACACAATTCTTAATGTTTTTTATTTATCTATTAACCCACCCTGTAGAAACAACTGCTAGAAATAGCCGTTCAAAGGTAAAGTTTTAATTTGGGAATGCTCTGACGGTTTTCCTTTTCACAACAACTTTTTAAATGTAATTTATTTTATTCTCAATCATTATTTGTTAGACATAACAGAACCAATAATGTTTGGATTTGTATACTGCGTCTAATCAACATGCACAGAGATTTTTTATTTAATTTCTCGTTATCAATATATTTATTGTTTGAGCAATTATATTGTAAAGACTAAAATATTCTCAAACATTTAAAACAAGGACATTATGAGTCATCTTGGAAGTTCACCAACTTACAGCCTCACACCGCCATAATGTAATGGAACATATAGTAGTGAGTAATTCTTCTCATATAACACTTGGTATGACAATGCAATTTTACAAAAGAATAATGATATTACATTTAGACTGTTTTGTAAGAAAATGGGAAACCGTTTTTTATGAGGACTGTAGGCTACCATGAATACAACGTGAGATAAACTATCTTATACTGTGCATTATATACATATTGCAAGTCACTGAGAAGTTCTGTGATCATGTACTATAACAAAGGCAGAATAACTTTCTCAAATAAGACAAACTCGAGATGATGTACAATATTCATATCCTGTGTGGCATGGGGTATTTTCTTACTTAAGATAAATGGTAACTCAAACAGGGATGTAGATCCTCCGCCGATCGAACTGTCCCGTGCTGATATCTCACAGGCTGCCAACAATTCAACAAGGAAGTGTTGGTAGCCATCTTGGGACTTGGCTTCAGTGGAGTCACAGAAAAAAAAAGCCCCCAAAAAAGAAAAGGGGCCAGGGTAGACTCACCCTGACCCCTTAGCACTAGTGCTGGGGTCCCTGAGGGACCCTGCCAGGGCTAAAAGTATTCTTTTGAGAAAAATCAGAAAAATCCAGATAGATCAACTGATTTTTCCAAGATTTTTTTTTCTCCCATGCTTTCCATTTTTCTTTATCCTGGGTGGGCCAGGTCTTGGGGGCATTTGGGGGTTAAGAAAGAAGAGGGGCACACGGGCCCCCTTTATTGGGCTTTAATAAGTCCCGGGGAACACCACTTCCCTGGGGTGATTTTTTTAATATGTGCGAGGGGCTGCATTGTCCCTCCCAATGCCCGGGGACCACCACCTCCCTAGGGCAAAATGCGTTTTTCAATTGGAGAAGGCCAGACGGCCTTCATCATGGCCCCAGGGACCACCACATCCCTGGGGCATTCAATAGACTAAGTGCAGGGGAGCCTTGAGGCCCCCCATACCCCAGCAACCATCACCTGCCCGGGACAAAGTGCTTTTTTCAAGTGGGGGAGGGCCAATGGCCTCTACAACAGCCCTGGGGACCACCACCTCCCCAGGTCATTCATTAGATTCGGTGCGGGGAGGCCACGTGCCCCCATTTCAGCCCCAGGGACCAACACCTACCCGGGGCTATACCACATTGGGGGGTGGCCAAGCAGCCCCCTCAAGGAGCCACAGACAACCCTGGGGACCAACACCCCCCAGGGCCGGCTCATGCTACGTCCCGGGGTGCCAACCCCCAGGGACATAGCTGTTTGCTGTGGCTTGGCTGCCTAACGTTATAGTTATGCTCACATTTCAAATGTAAAAAACAATGGAAATTCATCTGTTGTAGTTAGAGTTATCTCAAGTAACTGTAACTCGTGCCCTAAGGTAACTATAACTCACGCCCCCCCATGCACATTTTTTTCGTAAAACTTTTTTACTACAAATATCAAATTGATATAATCAGAGATGTTACCAAAGATCCAATGAGTACTTTCATTTGTGGGATAATTAGCAGTGCATGGCGAGGGCCCGAGTTACAGTTACCATAGGGCACGAGTTATGCTTCCTTAAGATAATTCTAGCTATAACTGGTGAATTTTTATGATTCTGTACATTTAAAATGTGAGCCTAATTATAACGTCCCTGTAACCTTTGTTTTTTTCAGTGAATTTCTATGTTTTTTTAAATTCTATTTCCTAACTATAAAGTCCCTGTAACCTTTGTTTTTTTTTTGTGAATTTCAATTTTTTATTTTGGCATATAGCAATTTTCATTACTATACATTAATCCAACTGTTGCTGCACATGGCATTTTGCTGTGTGTGGCGGTGGTTGGCCAAAGGGCCTGGCCTGCGCCAGGCCCTGAGACCAACCCCCTATAAGCACATAACCTTACACCATGCACACCCTTTACCCATGTGCGGCAGGGGTTCACAAGCAAGGCCTGTCCTACAGCCAGACCCTGCAGCCAACCCCACTAACCACTCGACTCTATGCTGCGCACAACCCTTTGGCTGTGCGTGAGAATAGGTGTGAGAGGGTTATCTGGGGTGAGAGTGGCTGTGAGAGTGTCTTTCTGGGTGTGAGAGTGCGTGCATCAGTGTCTTAGTGGGTGCCTCAGTGTCTGCACAGGTTGGTAAATGGGTGCATGAGGATGTCAGTGGGTCTGTGAGAGGGTGAGTAAGAGTCTGAGTGGGGCTGTGAGTGGGTGCACAAGGGTCTGAGTGGGTTTGTGAGTGAGTGTGTGAGTGGGTCTGTGAGTAGGTGCATAAAGATCTGAGACAGTGTGTGAGTGGGAGAAAGAGATTGAAAGAGAAATAGAATGAGCGAGAGAGATAGAGAGTTTTTTAGGCTTTGTTGGAGGATATACTTAGAATGAGATATTTCTGGACAAATCGAAAAGAAACATGTATTTGTCAATTAAAAATATTGAGATCACCTTTCAGTATGAGCCTTAAACTTTTGAAGTTTAAAACAAATTAAAGCCAGAAAATGATCACAGACACATCTGGAGTAGAATCCTCAACTGTCAGTGTGAGGGTCTGTGAACATAACCATTAGGCCACAGGCAACTCCTTGATGGACTGTTTCCAGACATACCTATGACATGCAACCCACTCATGTGAGAGGAAAGAAACATGAATGTTCCCTTATTAGGAAGGCTTAACAGTTTAAACACTAATAAATAAACAAACACACTGCCAAGCAATACTAGGATTTGAATCTTCAGCCTACTGACAGCTCAAGAACTTGACCGTTAGGCCAAAAGTGACAAAGTTTTGTTCTGCATCCAAATGGTATAGTTACAAACATCTTGCGACTCTTCTCTGAGTCATGGCATGGAGAGACCATTGCAATGACAATCTCTCTCTCTCTCTTCCATACTATTAGGAGAAGGAAGAGAGAGAGAGAGAGAGAGTGACAGGATTGGGGAGGGGAGCCTGAATGCCCCGGTAGTCCTAGCCAGCTTCCGGTATCCTGCAGGAGCCACACTGCTCACAGAATAGCAGCTCCCTGCTTTTGGGAGCAATGTTTTCATCTGTCTTCCCTGCACCCATATGTGTGTGCAGGGAAGATAGATGAAACTCTGCCTTCTGACAGCAGGGGCTGTTTGACAGCTCCCGCAGTCAGAAAGCAGACTTTATTCGCTTTTGCTTGGTGGGAGCTGCCATCTCACACCAAGCAAAAGCAAACAGCTACATCCCAGGGGTGGGCACCCTGGGACATAGCAGGAGCAGCCCTTGGGGTGGCGGTCCCCAGTGCCCCAACATGGCCTGTCAATGGGGGGTGGGTGCCCTGCCAATCTTACACAGCCCCAGGGAGGTATTAGTTCCCAGAGCTACACACCCCTTCATCATATTTCTGTAAAGCAGAGGTGAGGTGGTGGTCCCTGGGGCTGTGTGGGGTCACGCAGACCCTGGATCATATTTGTGTAAAGCCCCAGGGAAGTGGCGGTCCCTGGGGCTACAGGGGGGGCGTGCAGCCCCCACATGAAATTATTTGAAAGCCCTGGGAAGATGGTGTTCCCCGGGGCTGCAGGGGGGCTGTATGTCCCCCTGCAAATATATTTTTTATAGCCCAGGGGAGGTGGCAGCCTTACAGGGTGCAGTCAACCGGGCCACACTTTTGTAACAAAAAAGAATGTTAGCAATCTAGCTGTTCATTAAAATACTGTAGGGAGGCAGAGGTCAGGGGAACAGACTCAAATAATTGAGGTCAGGGAGGAGGATACAGAGGCAACAAGTTGGCCATGCTGTGCAGGTGAAAGGGACAGTGGCAGCACAACAGACCTTGGAGGGCTGAGGAAAGGTGGCAGGGGAAATGAACCAACCATGCAAAAAATGCATGAGAGGCTGATAATGACAGTTGGAACAGAAATACATTGGGGTCTGAACACGGATGCTCAACTTTAAGTACATCTTTGAATATATTGATATCTAGGACTTGATACTTTTGGAATTGATATTTGGGGACTTGGAGTGAAGGATGCAATTGGATAATCTTTATTGTGCTCCCTCTTTCTTCCTTCTCTTTTTTCACCTGCTGTTTTTCACCTGCTGCCTTGTCTTATACTACTTTTTCTCATGCTGCATTTTCTATTTTCTTCTTTATTATAATATATTACATGGGATTAGATGAATGGGTATTGACATTTTTGTGAGATCAGTACTTTACTGTAATTGCTTTTTGAGTTCTTGGGAATCCAGATTAATAGTCTTGAGTATTTTACTGAACTAGATTTGTAAGTGTTAGAAATGGGGTCTTTGGCTGGCAGTCAGGTTACCCCCTGTCCCAGCAAGGACCCTTACTCTAGTCAGGGTAAAAGGGAATCACCCTCAGGTAACCCCTGATTACCCCCTTGGTAGCTTGGCACGAGCAGTAGGCTTAACTTCAGAGTACTAGGTGTAAAGTATTTGTACCAACACACACAGTAACTCAATGAAAACACTACAAAATGACACAACACAGGCTTAGAAAAATATAAAATATTTATCTAAACAAAACAAAACCAAAATGACAAAAATCCGCAAAACACAAGTCAAGTTATCACTAAAAATACAAAAAGAGCCTTCATGTAATTTTAAACACAAACTAACGCTTATAGCATGAAAATGTACCTTGGGCGCGTAAAAAAAAATAACCCCGCACAGGCGAGTGTGCGTCAAAAAGGGCTTGCGATGCATAGATTTAACTCAAGAGCGAGACCTTGAGTAGTTTCTCCTTTCGTTGGGTCGGTGTGTGTCATTTCTTCCTTCCGCAGGAGAGCGATGCGTCGATCTGGTCAGCTCTCTCGGGTCCGGACAGGCCTTGCATCGTTTTTACAGGCCCAGTGATGTTTGGGTCAGAAATCCAGCCGCACGATGATCCAAAAACCATGCAGCACGGGTTGCGATCTCACCAGCCTCCGTCAGCAATGCTGCGCGTCATTTCTCCAGCCCTAGGCATCGATCTTCCATTCGTGTTGCAGGCGACCTTCGATTTTCAGCCGTGAAGCCGGCGCTGTTTCGATTTTTCAGCCACAGATCAGAGTTGCGTCTATCTTTTCCGTGCACAGCAGTCGGTGCATGGATTTCTCATTCCTGGGCTGCCAGCTTCTCCTTTCAGGGTCCCAGGAACTGGATGGGTACCAGTTGGCAAAGTAGGAATCCTTCCAGAGACTGCAGGTGCTGGCAGAGAGACGTCTTTGCTGTCCCTGAGACTTCAAACAACAGAAGGCAAGCTCTAAATCAAGCCTTTGGAGAATTCTTCACAAGAAGAAAGGCAGCACAAAGTCCAGTCTTTGTCTTATAGCACAGGCATAAGCAGAAACTGCAGGATAGCTCCACAAAGCACAGTCACAGGCAGGGCAGATCTTCTTCCTCAGCTCTTCAGCTCTTCTCCAGGCAGATATTCCTCTTGGTTTCCAGAAGTTTTCTAAAGTCTGTGTTTTGGGTGCCCTTCTTATACCCATTTTCTCCTTTGAAGTAGGCCTACTTCAAAGCAAAGTGTCTCTTGATTGTGAAATCCTGCCTTGCCCAGGCCAGGCCCCAGATACACATCAGGGGGTTGGAGACTGCATTGTGTGAGGGCAGGCACAGCCCTTTCAGGTGTGAGTGACTACTCCACCACTCCCTCCTAGCACAGATGGTTCATCAGGAAATGCAGGCTACACCCCAGCTCCCTTTGTGTCACTGTCTAGTGAGAGGTGCAACCCGCCCAACTGTCAAACTGACCCAGACAGGGAATCCACAAACAGGCAGAGCCACAGAAATGGTTTAAGCAAGAAAATGCTCACTTTTTAAAAGTGGCATTTTCAAACACACAATCTTAAAATCAACTTTAGTAAAAGATGTATTTTTAAATTGTGAGCTCATAGACCTCGAACTCCACATGTCTATCTGCTCCCAAAAGGGAATCTACACTTTAATCAGAATTAAAGGTAGCCCCCGTGTTAACCTATGAGAGGGACAGCCCTTGCAACAGTAAAAAACAAATCTAGCAATATTTCACTGTCAGGACATGTAAAAAACATTACTATATGTCCTACCTTACCCATACACTGTACCTTGCCCTTGGGCTACCTAGGGCCTACCTTAGGGGTGTCTTACATGTAAGAAAAGGGAAGATTTAGGCCTGGCAAGTAGGTACACTTGCCAAGTCGAATTTACAGTTAAAACTGCACACACAGACACTGTAGTGGCAGGTCTGAGGCATGATTACAGAGCTACTTCTGTGGGTGGCACAACCAGTGCTGCAGGCCCACTAGTAGCATTTGATTTACAGGCCCTAGGCACCGCTAGTGCATTTTACTGGGGACTTACTAGTACATCAAATATGCCAATCATGGATAAACCAATCAACCATACAATTTACACAGAGAGCATATGCACTTTAGCACTGGTTAGCAGTGCTCAGAGTTCAAAAGCCAACAGCAACAGGTCATTAAAAAAATAGGAGGCAGGAGGTAAAAATATTGGGGATGACCTTGCATAAGCAAAAAAGTCCAAAGGGGTTATAAAAAGTTCAACAGGTGTTATAAAAAAAAGGCACACTGGAAAGGGACAAAGTCCAGAGTTCAGGTCACCCAAGAGGGAACACTGTCAAACTTACTTTCAGAAGTGTTTCTTGATTCAGGACAGTGGTCCACAGCACCAGCCCAAGGTTCAGAGGGTCTGGTTCTCCTCTTGGGTTCTGGGATTAACACTCCCACAATGCACCTCTTCAACTTATGGAAGTGCTCCAAATATCTCCAAACTTCTGGATCTTCTTCCAGATGTCCTTTTGGGGCCCTTGAAGTATCCACAACTTGATCCAAGGTTCCAGAAGCTCTGAGTTGCTCCATGGGAGTTGGGGCTACAATTCCCAGAATGCACCATGTCAGAATCCTCAAATGGCCACTGGACGCTGGTCAGCTGGGCTCTGCTTGCAGGACTTGATGCAGGGGGCTCTGGGCAGCTCCTTTGTATCTGTAGCAAACACGGAGTTCCTTTTTGAAGCAGTAGCAGACAGGCAAAGTTCTTTTAGTGGTGAAGCCCAAGTGTGCAGCTCGTGCAGTCCTTCAGAGCGCAGTGTTCAGCTGCTGGTCAGGGGTCCAGCAGGGCAGCCTTCTTCTTTGTCTTGTTTCTTTCAGGGAACTGGTAGCGATCTGAGGTGTGGGTGCAGCTCTGTCATATTTATCCTGGCTCCTGGGTGAAAAACAGGGGGTCCCGGTTCTCCAATCAGATGCAGGGACCTCCCCCTTGTGATGACCGGTTCCTGGAAAGAGTGGCAAAAATCAATCCCAGAGAGCAACATTCTTCATAAATTCATCATGGCTGAAACTAATTTTTGGAGGTTACATCTGGCTGAGCCCACCCACTGGTGTGGCCACAAATCCTAAACACACCACTCTCCTGCCCCGTCCTAATCTAATGAAGAGGGCACCTAATTATCTGGGGTTGCAAAATGTGAGTGAAGTGCTGGGTTGCTCCAAATGTCCTTCCCTGCCTTTGAAGACCAGTTTGACAGCCCACCCCCTTCCTGCGTTCCGATCTGCTGAGGTAGTTCTCTTCCCGCCCGGCATATCCTTTGTGTTCGGCCCAGTCCACTTCACACCTCATCAAGGCAGTCTGGCTGCCAGAGGCAGACCAATCAAGGAAGGGCAATATAGAGCTGAATTTGGCAAATTTTCAGGTATAGTTTAAAACTCTTTACCTGAACTAGTTATATTAAATACAACAATTGTAAGTTGTGGGGTTTAATATAATAATCATTTTGATACCAAACTTGGGGTATCTGACACTTAAGGGGACTTTGTTAATTAAAATAAAGTCTCCCCCTTTTAGCCTATGGAGGCCATTCGCTACAGTGAGGGAAAAATTAATTTGCCTGTTTTACCTCAGCAGGGCTTATAAAGCTATTTTTGAAGGCCTTGCTTATAGTTACATGGCACTCAACCCTAGGGGCACATCGATCACAACTTAGGGGTGATATATGTAAAAATAAGGTCGCTTAAGACTTTGGAAGACCTTTTAATTCCAAAGTCGAATTTGCATTTAACTTTAATTTAAAAGCAGCCAGCAAGGCAGGCCTGCCTTTAAAATGACCCTGGGCACCTCCGCAGTGCACCTATGGGTGCACTACCTATGCTGGGGTCCCTAAACCTACATGCCCTACCATATACTAGGGTCTTATAGATAGGTTGACAGAGCCAATTACATTTTGCCTAATTTGGATTGTGATAATTTTACACAGAGCACAGTCCCTGGGACTGGTTAGCAGTACCCAGGATAGCATCAGAGTCATGAAAACACCAGCAAACATTTAAAAATGGGGTGAGGGTGCGTGAGGGTCTGAGTGGGTCTGTGAATGGATGTGGGAAAGTCTGAGCGGATCTGTGAGTGGGTGCGTCAGTGTCTGAGTAGGACTGTGAGTGGGTGCATGAGTGTCTGAGTGGGTCTGTGAGTAAGTACATGAGGGTCTGAGTGGGTCTGTGAGAGGGCTTGTGAGGGTCTGAGTGGGTCTGTGAGTTGGTGAATGAGTGTCTGAGTGGGTCTGTGAGTGCGTGCATGAGGGTCTGAGTAAGTTTGCGAGTGGGTGCGTGAGTGTCTGAGTGGGTCTGTGAGTGGGTGCATATCTGTTTGACTGGTCTGTGAGTGAGTGTGTGAGGGACTGAGTGGGTCTATGAGTGGTTGTTTGACAGTCTGAGAGGGTCTGTAAATGGGTGCATGAGTATCTGAGTGTGTCTGTGAGAGGGTGCATGAGAGACTGAGTGAGTCTGTGATTGGGTGCATGAGTGTCTGAGTGGGTCTGAAAGTGAGCGTATGACTCTATGTGCGGCAACTGCAGACCTTGAAAGATCACCCAGAAACGTTTCATGTGCATCAAGAATCAATGGCACACTTTTTTTGGGAGCATTTTGTTAAAATCCGTCAAAATACGGCAAAGATACAGGCAAGTCAAAAAATGCTTTATATATAAATAAATATATATATATATATATATATCATACATGCAACTCCTCCAAACTCAGGTGGGAGGCTACCAATTTCAAGGCCAGCCTCCTGATTCATGCCTGCAAAAACCCAATTCCTCTGCGGGCTTCAGCTGACAGGGACTGGTCTTGTGTGTTACAGAATATGCACTGCTAGTTGCCTGCTACCTTAAGTCACTGCACTGCATATTTGGAATGCTCTCTCTGACTTCCATAGCACTTTCTCACTGCTCCTGAAAGATAATGAAAAAAAGTACATTTGCATTTCTGATATCCGATCTTGAAGTAGTGCACTTGCAAGTCCCATACAAGCCAACAGACCTGTTGAATGAGTGTCTGAGTGGGTCTGTGAGTGCGTGCATGAGGGTCTGAGTAAGTTTGCGAGTGGGTGCGTGAGTGTCTGAGTGGGTCTGTGAGTGGGTGCATATCTGTTTGACTGGTCTGTGAGTGAGTGTGTGAGGGACTGAGTGGGTATATATATATATACACACATATACATATGCAAAAAAGGAGGAGGGAACTCGGGGTATTTTCCAAGTTTAGGTGGAGAGCAGTAAGGAGCACTCTGCAACACCAGCGTCACTCTAGATTTGCACACCTCAAATGTCTGTTTCTCTTGCAAAGTTTTTAAGTATAGGATCAGCACAGTTCTATCCATTGCGAGCTAGACAGGGACAAAGGGGGCCATTACGACTTTGGGGGATGGAAAAGCCTGTCCACCTAAGTCCCGACAGGTAGGTTTCCGTCAGTGTACTCGCCTCCCTGCTGGCCCCATTACAAGTTTCCCGCTAGGTCAGCGGGCGGAACCAGAGTTTCTGCCTGTTGGCTCAGCGGGAAGAAACAGAGTTTCTGCCCACTGGCTCAACAGGAAATGGCCTACAGCATTGTCAACAGCTCGTAATAGAGCCAGCGGCAATGCTGTAGTTCTTTGGGTGCACCAGCATCCGTCCTAAAGTTCACTGTCTGCAAAGCGCTCAGTGAACTTTGCAACAGGGCTGTCCGGGGAGGCCTGCACTGCCCATGCCAAGTGCATCGGCAGTGCAGAGGACCCACTTAGGCACCCTGCACCATGTCTCCACCAGCCTTTTCATGGAGGGGTTACCACCATGAAACCACTAGCAGAGAGGGTGCTCGTAATCCCCAGGATTGCACTGCTTGCAGCATGGCTCTGATGGACTAGGACCGTCAGCACCGCCAGACCGTCTTCTGGAGGAAAACTGGCAGTGCTGGCAGTTCGACTGTGGCACTACCGCAGCAATCATAATGTGGTGGCCGGACCGCCGCATTTGCGGCGGTCTGACCGCCACCACAACCCTGGCGGTCTTAAAACCTCCAGGGCCATAATGAAGGCCAAAGTCTTTTGTCATTTGTATAGCAAATTCTTTAAGCATATGATTGACACAGTGTCATCCTCGCTGAGCTGTAAATATATATATATATATATATATAGTAAGGTAACCCGCGTTGAGAAAACATTGCTGCTCAGAATGTGGTATGAACTCTACAAGTGCAAAACAAATAGAGTGCCATATATTTATTCCCTTTGCTAATTATAATGTTGGTAACGGGTATTTCAGGGTAAATTGGTTTCAGTAAAGCTGAAAAGTCATGACTTTCTTCAATGTAACAAGGACATTAGAGATAGGTTCCACTACATGTATTTCAGGCTTCCATGAATAATAATAATACAAATAATAATGATAAACATAATAACAACAATAATAATACTACTAATAATAATAACAATAATAATAATCCATCTTCCTTTGACTAATTCTCCCCATCTAAAGCAATTGGGCTTTAACACACTCGCAGAACCACTCACCCGCACACCAAAGCAGACACACAGAGATGACATTACACTACTTTATTTCGAGACATTAAATATCCTATTTGATCAGCCATGTTCTATGAAACACCTGTGCCAGGCCTGCCCAGTTTAAAGTTTGTTATGTTTTATATAGTCCGATGCAAATTATATATTTAGAGCTAACAGAATTAGTGGCATTATAAATAGGACTTATAAACCGCGGTTTCTAAATTTAATTGAAAAGGACTACCGAATCCAATCCCAAGCTCCAAGACAGCCAACGTAATAAAGTTGTAATTAACACACTCGTTATTGTCACACATTTTTTGGACCCGTGAACGAAGGATAGATAGTGAAGAGACAGACACTCTAAAAGCAATAAATATACTCACGGTATTCATTGAACTAAATAATTAATGTAGTTTTAGTTTTTAAAGGTAGGACATTAACAGTAAATGAAAAGTGCAGTGTTTAGAACCAGGCCTGGGAGTTGTATACAGCAATGGCATTTTTTTATCTCCACTCCGGGAATATTGTAAATGCAAAATTACCCTTTTGATGAAGCATTTAAACTAATTGCTCTGATGGATTTCTGCCCGCTGTAAATGGAGAGCGTAATTCTATTGATTAAAGACGATTCCTCGCTACAGATGCTGCAAGGGCCGCCTCAAACCGTATTAAAAAGAAAACAGCAGTACAATGGCAGCATTATATGACTAGAAAACAATGAGACAGCTTAAGTCGCCCGTAACTCACAGATAGTCATTGGCTATGGGCAGAATGAGGGCCTCCTGACTCGTTAAGGATCCTTAGGGACTGTGGGTTCAACTACGTTGCAGGAGCTGTCAATGCGCATTTGTAAATGAATAAATACCGGGGCACAAAGCTTTGCTCAGAAAGCTGCAGCCGACGCTACGAATATCGGGAAATAGCGAATATCAAGGCTGCGAAGTCTTCATTCTATCTTTTTGCTGCTTTCTTCCCATCCTCCTCGACACACCTTGTCCATTTAACTTGTTATTGCAGGTTATTTTTCATCCCTGCTTATCACTGTTTTTCTGTCTCTCTGCCTCCTTTTTTCCCTATTTTGTGTTTTTCTCTCTCTTGCTTTGGGCAGGGGCATACAGAGTTTACATATAGGCTTACACGTACTAGAGGCCCCCACCACCAGCCCCTGCTGATGTGAGTGGGGGGGCCTCTTTAGCAGCATATCTTGCGGGGGGCTCACGTTTTGCTTAGGTCTGGGGTGGATAGTACCAAAAATCACAACTGTGCTACTCTGAGTTCCATGCAGCAGCAGAGTGCATTAGGTTGCATTGTTCATGCTGATTTTTAGCACCAGGTGTTTGTCCAGCGCTGTAAAATCAGAGCAAACTGCACCACGCACAGCGCAAGAGGGTGCATCTTTTTTATTGCCATTCAAGTAGATTTTCTACTCGAGTGGCAGCTTCCTCAAATTTGAACAGAAGGTTTCTCAATGTGAGCGGTGGCGACCACCAGCGTTGAAAAATCTCGCCGGTAGGTGGTCTGGAGTAAGATTTTACTTGCTCGCACTCGCAAACGTAACTTTGGCAAACTAGAGCGAGGAAAAATCTCTGCTCTGCGGAGTTTTTCAGAACTCCGCTCTCTATGCAGAGCGCGGAGTGGGAAAAACTCTGCAAACTGAGTGGAGTTCACTGTCCACCCCCAGTTTTGCTACATTACTGGCTCTGGGTTGAAGTCTAACCAGGAAAAATAAGATGAGGTTCCCAAAAATGAGTGCCAGTGGGCCGCACCTGCAACCAATGGCTCATATTAAGCAATGCAGGTTTCAGGTGCCTGTCTTACTCCCCCGCACCTCAAACATCCTGAGGAGCAAGCCTGATATTCTCTAAAACTGTTGTGACTTCTCCAACAAAGAACACTTTGAATATAAAGCCAAATGGTGCAATTCACAACAAATTTAGAAATATATCAGCTAAAGGCATATATTTATGAAGGCCAACTAATGAACTATTCCATTACTTCAGTTGCCCTGTTTCTCAGCTGCAGAGAATTATGCTTGCGCCTATGGGAAAATGTTATGAAATTCTAGGCACACTACAGGCAAATATATATTGCGTCACAGAAGAAGCAGTGTCTGCTTCATACACTGTGTACTGAAAAGTACAGTTATCATCTCTATATGACTGCACTTATAGAAGATGTTGTTTTGATGAGGGTGTTTAAGCAGATGTACTAATTAAGAAAATTATTAATGATTTATAAGTTGTTACTAATGTGAAAATGCATGGAGAAATTAACTGTAGAAAAATAATGTGCATGTTTGAAAAATGTGTCCTCGGGGTATGATCACCATGTGTACTAAAACAACTGAAAATGTGAAAAATAATGAAAATATATAAGAAAAATGTAGTAATATGTCATAAAGATGCGCATAACCTCTGTTTTGTGTTTTAAGTTAGCTGAACTAAGGGTCTAGTTCCACGGGGCCTCGCACACTCTGAACATGGAGAAACCAGACGCCTTGCAAATGACTGGAAATCGTGGACTGCAGCCTTGACCGTTTCAAAGTTCAAGTTACTTAGCTAGAACTTTCTTCACTGTACTGACGGACAGGAGATGATGAAGACAATTTGATAAAATTACGTGTAGAGCAGGCTAAATGTACTTTCCCACGACTTGAACAATAGAGGCACTGACTGGATAGCCATATGCAACAATTTTGATACCTGAAGGACCGGATGATGAGGGCATCGCAAGAAGAACCAATCCGTTATGTGTAATTTGAAGTTGAAATTAATAGATGCAGTAAACAAAAACTATAGGTCAAAGTCATATCTGCTCACCGACTGACCAATTAGCAATTAGGGGGATGGACTGGGAGACCCTAATAAAAAGTCATGACAAGGGATGAGGAATCAGAACTGCAGGGAGAAAATTGATGACATCAGGCAGAGAACAATAGAGACACTGACTGGAGTAAAAGCTGCAACAATATTGTCACCTGATAATGAGGACATTACAAGAGAAGCCAATCAGCGACATGTGAACCGAGTACTAGTAGAAATTATAGTTTGGATATTTTAGTTTTACTGGAAAAAGTGTGAACATGCAATCCCTTGACCAATAGGGACTTGGGAAGTAATTTTAGGAAATGTAACTTAGCCGGACTGCATGAAAAAGAATCTGCCACTGCGACTTGCCACTTGCCATTCGCCATTCTCCCCATTCTTCTCGAAGGGTTACCTCTGCTCGTTCTAATTGCTTAAAGACTTTGCATTTTCTGAACTTTGATGCTGAATCCTGATGCCTTGCTGACCAAACTGATGTCCTGTTGACGAAGACTATCTTAGCTTGCAGATCCAATTCAGGAGAGGGATACTGTTACGCCTGTGTTTTGCTATGCCTATTTGCGTTTTCTTTCTAGGCACCAACTGCACAATTTTGATAGAGCCATAGTTAGATGTTTTCTAAATTTGTGTTGACCAAAATGTTTTGCATGAAGCCAAACATGCTAATGCTAATCTGGTGATAGATAAGGAACCTCACTAATGAAAGTCTGCTATCTGGAGTAATAGTCGATGTCTTTCCTTTCCTGAATCTAAATCCATGTGATATCATTTGCACAATTGTTCTTGTTATTAATTTGCACCATCACCTTAGAATGTGTAATTGTTCAATCTTTTATTATATTGCGTTTCTTTTGCTGCTTTGGGCAGCCAGTGATGTTTCTGTGTGTTGGAAAATGGGTTATTGGTAAGGACAGGTAAGTACCTAAATTTAGCAGTAGGCCACTAACCTCCCCCTAGGTCCAGTTAGGTCTCTTTAAATTAAACCCAGCTCAACCCTTGGTAGCTTGTTAACGAGCAAGAAGGCTTAACTTAGGAGACTAGTGTGTAAGGTATTTAAAAATCACAAAACAGTAAATAAGTAAAACACAAAACATGATAAAAATACAACACCAATCTAAACACATTGATTATATTTTTATCTTTAAAATGACACCAACACAAATGGAATCAGATAAGGGGAACCAGATATATGAATTTCTAAATAATTAATGTTTTCTAGCACTTAGAAGCAACTAGAGCTCAAAGGGTTAAAAAAGATCACACTGGAAAGGGACAAAGTTTAGAGTTCAGGCCACCCACGAGGTAACACTGTGTCACACTTACTTTCAGACATGTTTCTTGATTCAGGAAAGTGGTCCACAGCACCAGCCAAGGGCTCAGAGGCTTTGGTTTGCCACTTGGGGTCTGGGATTACAACTCATACAATGCACCTCTTCAACTTATGTAATTGCTCCAAACATCACCAAACTTCTGGATCTTCTTCCAGAGGTCCTTTTTGGGTCTTTGAAGTGCCCACAACTTGATACAAGGGTCCAGAAGCTCTGAGTTGCTCCTTTGGAGTTGGAACTACAGTTCAGAGAATGCAACTGGTCAGAATCCTCAAATGGACACTGGACACTGGTCAGCTGGGCTCTGCCTGCAGGACTTGATGCAGGGGACTCTAGGAAGCTCCTTTGTACCTGTGACAAACAAGGAGTCCCTCCTTGAACCAGTTGAAGCGAGGCACAGTCCTTCATGTGGTGGAGCCCAAGTGAGCAGCTGGTGCAGTCCTCCAGAGTGCAATGTCCAGGTGCATGTGCAGGGTCCAGCAGGGCAGTCCTTCTTCTTCTGTAGTTCTTCCTTGTTGGAATCTGGTAGGGATCTGAGGTATAGGTGCAGATCTGCCATATTTACCCTTGCTCCAGTGTGAAAATAAAGGGGGGTCCTGGTTCTGCAATCAGGTGTATGGTCCTTTCCCCTGTGATGACCACTTCCTGGGAAGTGTGGCAAAAATCAATACCAGGGAGAAACATTCTACAAAAAGCCATCATGGTTGAAAGCGATTTTTGAAGGTTACATCTGACTGAGCACACCCACTGGTGTGGCTAAAAATCTTGAACACACCCCTCTCCTGCCCTCTCCTAATCTAATCAGGGGGGACCTAATTGTCTGGGGTTGCAGGTTGTGAGAGAGGAGCTGAGCTACTCCAAATGTCCTTCCCTGCCTTTGAAGGCCAGTTTGGCAGCCCTCCCCCTTCCTGCCTCTCCATCTGGTAAGGGAAATACTCCTCCCCCAGGCACATCTCTTCATGTTTAGCCAAGGCTACTTCACATGTCATCAAGGCAGCCTGGCCAGGCTGGCCGAGGCTGGCCAACCAGAGCAAAGCACTACAGGGCTGAAGTTGGCAACCTATTAGGTAAAGTTTAAAACTCTTTTCCTGAACAAGTTATATTCAATTCAACAATTGTAAATTGTGGATTTATTATAACAATTAATTTGATACTAAACTTAGGTATCTGTCACTTAAGGGGACTTTATAAATTACAATAAAGTCACCCCATTCTAGCCGATGGAGGCCATTCACTACAGTGAGGGAAAATTAATTTGCCTGTTTTACCTCACCAGGGCTTATAAAACTATTTTTATAAGGTCCCAGCTTATAGTTACATGGCACCCAACCCTAGGGGCACATACGGCACACCTTAGGGGTGGGGTGACTTATATGTACAAATAAGGTTGTTTAAGGCTTTGGAACTACTTTAATTCCAAAGTAGAATTTTCATGTAACTTTAATTTAAAAGCAGCCAGCAAGGCAGGCTTGCCTTTAAAATGACACTCAGCACCTCAGCAGTGCACCTATGGGGGCACCACCTATGCTGGGGTCCCTAAACCTATATGCCCTACCATATACTAGGGACGTATAGGTAGGTTGCTTTAGCCAATTATAATTAGCCTAATTTGCATACTCTTTTTATAAAAAGAACAGACCCTGAACTAGTTAGCAGTACCCAGGGCACTATTAGAGTCAGGAAAACACCAGCAAAAAGTGAAAAATGGGGGCACAAAGTCAGGGGGCCTTTGCAATCAGCCCTTTTTTTCTCACACTGTATTTTTATCATTTGATTTTGAGATTATCTCATGTGACATTAACATTGTTAGTATAGGGAAATAAGTATTCTAACTTTTACTAAAAGGTGTGGTTATTCATGACTGAAAGGCCATGGGGTGTGATAATTACTGAGTCTAATTGATTATTCATGTTATTGATTAATTATTGATTATTGATCTGCATGTTCTATATCTATGGTGGGAGCATCTTAAATGTGAGTCAAAAGGTTCATCGACCTAGTCGCGTCCCCTTGTAAGTTTACTTATTAAGGTCCGACGCGCTAACAGACGTGGTAGCAGGGGATGGTTTGCCTCCCTAAGAGCCCATCATAAATGTCCGGTGTAGGTTTTAGATTTATTTTTTCAAAGATACAAATTGGATAGAAAATGTTCCCTTAAGTCCTGAAATCACTTTTCCAGAATCTTGGAGCTTGTTTGAGGATGTTCTCGGCATTCTATTGATAGTGTGAATGGAGTATGTTTTGCGCTTGCACAGCTTATGCAAATCGCAGGTGAATTGTGTGGTTTGTGAGGATTTAGGGAGTTTGCGTGCTCCAAATGAAGTTGTAAAAGCAGTGTGCGTACTTTGCAGTGTGAAAGTAGGGAAGTCGCTAAGATTCACATGTGTGGCTCTTTGTGCTCAAAATTGTCCATGTGATTGTTGATGTACGGACCCTGTGTGGTCTAAGAATATAGAGTTTATTGAAAAGTGAATGAGGCACTTGTGTTTATGTTGTAATTTGTCTAGTTTAATAGGTCGATCGGGAGTGGTCAACAAATCAGAGTATGAGTCAAAGTGACAGAAAGAAAATTTTGACTGAAATCTGGTGAGTCCTATGTGCAAAAACAACAAGTGATGGACGGAATGCTGAACATTGTCAAACACTCACCCCCAGTCACAGATCTGGGTTTAATCCATCGTTCTTTTGCTCACCATGCCACCCCAGTTTGGACCCAGCCATATGCAAATCAGTCTTGACCCTGTTCCTCATGGGAACAGTCCAGACCGAACTGCCAAGCCAGATCCTCACTGGACCGGAAACAAGCATCCTGGGACCGGTTTCAGGGTTTCACCCCTCATCAGCCAGGCTAGCTTGAGTCCAGTGGCATGGGAGTCCTATGTGCAACAGGACAGACCCACTGATCAGTTATGAGTAAAATTTGCAGGTCGAATTTTGCTTGCAAATCAGGGAAGCTGAGAAAGAAGGAGTAGCTGTAAGAGCGGGAAGAGCCGTCAGTGAAAAATCCATAACGTTTCTGAAGCGATTGTGTTACCTCTCCTATAGTACACAAGCAGATTTGGTTTTTGATTTAGGGTTAGTGCTTGCAATTTTTGCATTTGTTTTGTGTGAACCAAAGTTTGGGAGGACAAGTCGCAAGACTTTGTCAGCCGCTGTACATGTGTGTGACGTCACTGGAGCTGCACTGGATATGTCTGTTAGGAAGAATGGCTGCACACGGATTGGCAGCCATCCATGAGGTGCCATTGGTTGAGAAGGTGGGTGAATAGAATGCTGGGATTAAAAGTCACTGTCTGATTTGATTTTGAATAGCAAAGGTCAAAAAGATGAAATTTGTCAAAGCTTTAAAGAGTACTTTAAGGGGAGATACATACATTACAAGAAGTATAGGTGAGGCTAAAATGCCAGAAGGTACACCAGCGTACATTGTAATGGAAGAAAAGGGTGTTGCGCCTTGTCTTTCGCTAAAGCAATGGTGCAAGGTGACAGAGACAGATGGGAACTGATCATTTCCTGCCAATAGATAATTAAACTTGAAGGTTTTAGATCATTTAAGGATGGTGATATGAGAATCAAAGCCCCTTCCGAAACCAGCACAGTTTGAGACATTTGCGATTTGGGAGCTAGTAGCCAGACAGGAACAGCAATAGAAATTCAAGAGAAGAATGAGAAAGGCAGAAAAGACATTAACAGAGGCTAGGTGGGATAGCGCTCAGAGAATTTGGAGAAACAAGACTTTGCATGGAATTAAGCTGTTTTCTGCAATTACAAAAGAGTCTGAGAAAGAAGGAAGGAAAGCTACTAAAATGGGTAACAGAAGCCCTTCATAGAATAGAGAGGCTAGAAAGTCTTCGACAGTGGAGGAAGAATCAGACGATGATGAATTTATTTAGCAGTTATTGAGAAATCGTCTGCCACCATATGCAGCATGTGAGAGTGGTCCAAGTACCAGTGCTGATCCTTCAGCTCCCACACAGGTTAATGAGACAGTGAATCCTGTGCAAGTTAATACTAGTCTGACACAGAGTCTGATGCAGAGTAGTCTTAACGCACCTACTACTCAAGTGGTACAAAATCAGGTGCAACTGCCACAGGTTCAGAGAATTTACCCTGATGTACCCATTATGGAAACTACTACAAACTTAGTGGTGCCTAAGAAACAGGTTTTCCCGAGACCGATATTGGTTCAGACAGAACCAACTCCACTTTTACTGCCCCAAATGCAGCCACAAGTCATGCTGAGACTCACTCTAGTAACAGGGACACAGTCAAATACGTCTTCAATGATGAATCAGAACATGGGAGTTACTCTCCCACAGAACTTAAGCACCAGACCAACCCCATATGCTTTAACTCTACCTATTACTGTTGGTCCAGCCGTACCCTTATTTGCACAAAAGAAACCCAGTGTATGTGAGCAGGGTGTCAGGACACAGAATGCAATGGGGGAGGACGTAACAAGAACACTCAAGTAGTTTCTCCTGTGGGCAGACTTTTGGCAGATCGAGATCGCTGTTAGACCTTAGTCCATTCTGAGTACTTCCAGATACTAGGGTAGGATCAAACATTAGTCAGAGCTTTAAATTGCTGACACCGCAGACCCCAAATGCAGTTATGCAACATGTGCCACAGGTACAGGCTAACAACATCTTGTTGCAAGGTTTGACTGCTCAGCAGTTGACTGAATGGTTAGACAACCTGAATACCCTGTAAAGTGCTCAAAAAGAAGAGGAGTTCTTGAACTATACTAGACTAAGCATGGAAGCGGGTGAGCTCATTGACGGAACCATGGGTATGAACAGGTTATAATCCTACACAGAAGCAGAGTTGAGATATCTGTTCCCGAAGATTACAAGGGAAGTGATCAAAGGGCATCAGAAGCTAGCAGACTTGGCAGAAAAGTACAGCATAGAAATAGAGAAAACAAAACATTTGAAACTGAGTTACACATTAGATTTTGAGACTAAAGACTTTGAACACTTGAGATCTGCCGGAATGAAGGCACACCTTAGGGAATTACTTCAAAGTGGCCAGACTTGGGGAGCATTAGAAAAACAGGAAGACAGATGGGTAAAGAAAAGAGGCAAAAGAAAAAGGGATTCTGTGGATCTGACTGCAAATGTGCAGCAACTCCAAGATCTGGTGAAGATTTTACCAATGAGAGAGATTCCAGGAAGGAAATTTAGTTCATGTCCCTTGGAGTAGAAGAGATATTCTATAATTTGCAAATGATTACTGAAAATTGAGGGAGAAGCCAGTAAAGGGGTACCAGCAGACAGAGAGGTTTGTAAAACTTGCAAAGTGCCTATGGGATGATTTGAACACCTTATTAGAGATAGTGGTCCAGGCTGATCTGTGGATAGAGTGTAAGAGGAGTATAGACTGGCCAACAAGAAAACCAGAGAGAGATAAAATCACAGGTGCACCATCTCCTGAGGTAATGAAATATTATTATAAGGAGATTGAATTTATGAAAGCGAGAATTTCGCTGAAGAACATTGATTGGCAGAGAATTGACACGACAGCCTAGGAAGCAAAGGAATCGATACATGCCTATTATGAGAGATTGTTACAGGCGTTCAAGCATTACAGTGGTACAGAGACAATTGAGGCGAAGGACATGATTCATTTTGTGTTCAGTTTTGTGAAAGGATTGAAACCTGAAATTAGCCAGATGATTAAGGGGGTGATTCTAACCCTGGCGGTCGGTGATAAAGCGGCGGCCAACCCGCCAACAGGCTGGCGGTCCAAAAAATGGAATTCTAACCCTGGCGGGAACCGCCAACAGAGACCGCCACATTAACACTCCGACCGCCACGGCGGTACAGACATACAGCGCGGCGGTCACCGCCAACAGGCAGGCGGCAGACAATGTACCGCCCACACTATCATAACTCACCAATCCGCCACCTCTTCCGGGGCGGGAGCACCGCCGATAAAAACACGGCGGAAACAGACCACGAACGGGAAAACGCTCACCGAAACACACTCCACGAGTACGGAGGACAGCATGGAACCCGAATTAAACATCCTACCTGCTCTCGTCTACCTGCTCATCTACCACGAGTACGAACGCCGGCGCAGACGACAACAGTGAGTACTACACCTACGACACACGGGAGGGGGGAGGAGGAAAGCTTACGGGCACACACATATGCGACCCCCACCCCCCCAAACTATGTACACACCAATGCAGAGCAACAAGTCACAGTGACACCACCCAAACCCCCCTGAAAAATGCAAAGACATAATTAAATTGTGAAGAAACATTTATGTAATAAATAGGCTCTGACAAATATAGTTCAACTATGCAAAATATTCATACCAAAATAATACTATATACACTGCAATGGATAACCGAGGCAATTAGTTCCGTACATCAAAAGTAAATCGAAGTGTCCGTGGGCCAAAGTGTAACAACACAAGGGCAAAGCCCACACAGGAGACCTGAGTCCTTTGGAGAGAACACTGCAGGGGCATCTGATGACAAAACTACAGGCACCTCAGGGGGAAGGGAAGGGGGGGGCACCACAGCCACATGAGTCCACGACGCCAGATCCACGAAGGGGCCACCGTGCCCACTGTGCCATCCTGGGGAGTGCAAAGCCACAGTCTCACAAGTCCCTACAGTGGTTGGATTGCCCACTGTGCCATCCTAGGGAGTGCAAAGCCACAGTCTCACAAGTCTCTACAGTGGGTGGATTGCCCACTGTGCCATCATGGGGAGTGCAAAGCCACAGTCTCACAAGTCTCTACAGTGGGTGGATTGCCCACTGTGCCATCCTGGGGAGTGCAAAGCCACAGTCTCACAAGTCTCTACAGTGGGTGGATTGCCCACTGTGCCATCCTGGGGAGTGCAAAGCCACAGTCTCACAAGTCTCTACAGTGGGTGGATTGCCCACTGTGCCATCCTGGGGAGTGCAAAGCCACAGTCTCACAAGTCCCTACAGTGGGTGGATTGCCCACTGTGCCATCCTGGGGAGTGCAAAGCCACAGTCTCACAAGTCCCTACAGTGGGTGGATTACCCACTGTGCCATCCTGGGAAGTGCAAAGCCACAGTCTATCAGGTGGATTACAGTCTCCACTGGTTCTGGAGGAGGCATGGTGGGCACAGTGAACCGTTAACATTGCTTGACAGGAAGGGCCCAGCGGAGCGGTGCTTGAGACGGCGGGCCCAGCGGAGCGGTGCTTGAGACGGCGGAGCCCAGCGGAGCGGTGCTTGAGACGGCGGGGCCCAGTGGAGCGGTGCTTGACATGAAGGGCCCAGCGGAGCGGTGCTTGACAGGAAGGGCCCAGCGGAGCGGTGCTTGACAGGAAGGGCCCAGCGGAGCGGTGCTTGAGACGGCGGGGCCCAGCGGAGCGGTGCTTGACAGGAAGGGCCCAGCGGAGTGGTGCTTGACAGGAAGGGCCCAGCGGAGCGGTGCTTGACAGGAAGGGCCCAGCGGAGCGGTGCTTGAGACGGCGGGGCCCAGCGGAGCGGTGCTTGACAGGAAGGGCCCAGCGGAGCGGTGCTTGACAGGAAGGGCCCAGCGGAGCGGTGCTTGAGACGGCGGGGCCCAGCGGAGCGGTGCTTGACAGGAAGGGCCCAGCGGAGCAGTGCTTGACAGGAAGGGCCCAGCGGAGCGGTGCTTGAGACGGCGGGGCCCAGCGGAGCGGTGCTTGACAGGAAGGGCCCAGCGGAGCGGTGCTTGAGACGGCGGGGCCCAGCGGAGCGGTGCTTGAGACGGCGGGGCCCAGCAGAGCGGTGCTTGACAGGAAGGGCCCAGCGGAGCGGTGCTTGACAGGAAGGGCCCATCGGAGCGGTGCTTGAGACGGCGGGGCCCAGCGGAGCGGTGCTTGACAGGAAGGGCCCAGCGGAGCGGTGCTTGAGACGGCGGGGCCCAGCGGAGCGGTGCTTGAGACGGCGGGGCCCAGCGGAGCGGTGCTTGAGACGCCGGGGCCCAGCGGAGTGGTGCTTGACAGGAAGGGCCCAGCGGAGCGGTGCTTGACAGGAAGGGCCCAGCGGAGCGGTGCTTGAGACGGTGGGGCCCAGCGGAGCGGTGCTTGAGATGGCGGGGCCCAGCGGAGCGGTGCTTGACAGGAAGGGCCCAGCGGAGCGGTGCTTGACAGGAAGGGCCCAGCGGAGCGGTGTTTGACAGGAAGGGCCCAGCGGAGCGGTGCTTGAGATGGCGGGGCCCAGCGGAGCGGTGCTTGACAGGAAGGGCCCAGCGGAGCGGTGCTTGACAGGAAGGGCCCAGCGGAGCGGTGCTTGAGACGGCGGGGCCCAGCAGAGCGGTGCTTGACAGGAAGGGCCCAGCGGAGCGGTGCTTGAGACGGCGGGGCCCAGCGGAGCGGTGCTTGAGACGGCGGGGCCCAGCGGAGCGGTGCTTGACAGGAAGGGCCCAGCGGAGCGGTGCTTGAGACGGCGGGGCCCAGCGGAGCGGTGCTTGACAGGAAGGGCCCAGCGGAGCGGTGCTTGAGACGGCGGGGCCCAGCGGAGCGGTGCTTGAGACGGCGGGGCCCAGCGGAGCGGTGCTTGACAGGAAGGGCCCAGCGGAGCGGTGCTTGACAGGAAGGGCCCAGCGGAGCGGTGCTTGACAGGAAGGGCCCAGCGGAGCAGTGCTTGAGACGGCGGGGCCCAGCGGAGCGGTGCTTGAGACGGCGGGGCCCAGCGGAGCGGTGCTTGACAGGAAGGGCCCAGCGGAGCGGTGCTTGACAGGAAGGGCCCAGCGGAGCAGTGCTTGACAGGAAGGGCCCAGCGGAGCGGTGCTTGACAGGAAGGGCCCAGCGGAGCGGTGCTTGACAGGAAGGGCCCAGCGGAGCGGTGCTTGAGACGGCGGGGCCCAGCGGAGCGGTGCTTGAGACGGCAGGGCCCAGCGGAGCGGTGCTTGACAGGAAGGGCCCAGCGGAGTGGTGCTTGACAGGAAGGGCCCAGCGGAGCGGTGCTTGACAGGAAGGGCCCAGCGGAGCGGTGCTTGAGACGGCGGGGCCCAGCGGAGCGGTGCTTGACAGGAAGGGCCCAGCGGAGCGGTGCTTGAGACGGCGGGGCCCAGCGGAGCGGTGCTTGAGACGGCGGACCCAGCGGAGCGGTGCTTGACAGGAAGGGCCCAGCGGAGCGGTGCTTGACAGGAAGGGCCCAGCGGAGCGGTGCTTGACAGGAAGGGCCCAGCGGAGCGGTGCTTGACAGGAAGGGCCCAGCTGAGCGGTGCTTGAGATGGCGGGTCCCTGTTCAGCGGTGCTCTTCTGAAAGGTGGGGCCCTGTTCAGCAGTGCTCTTCTGCACGGCGGGCCCTGTTCAGCGGTGCCTATCTTCACGGCGGGGCCCTGTTCAGCGGTGCTCTTCTGCACGGCGGGCCCTGTTCAGCGGTGCTCTTCTGCACGGCGGGGCCCTGTTCGGTGGTGCTCTTCTGCACGGCGGGCCCTGTTCAGCGGTGCCTATCTTCACGGCGGGGCCCTGTTCAGCGGTGCTCTTCTGCACGGCGGGCCCTGTTCAGCGGTGCCTATCTTCACGGTGGGGCCCTGTTCAGCGGTGCTCTTCTGCACGACGGGCCCTGTTCAGCGGTGCCTATCTTCACGGCGGGGCCCTGTTCAGTGGTGCTCTTCTGCACGGCGGGCCCTGTTCAGCGGTGCTCTTCTGCACGGCGGGGCCCTGTTCGGCGGTGCTCTTCTGCACGTCGGGCCCTGTTCAGCGGTGCCTATCTTCACGGCGGGGCCCTGTTCAGCGGTGCTCTTCTGCACGGCGGGCCCTGTTCAGCGGTGCCTATCTTCACGGCGGGGCCCTGTTCAGCGGTGCTCTTCTGCACGGCGGGCCCTGTTCAGCAGTGCTCATCCAGTAAGTCAAGGGAACCAGACCTGGGGTGGACTCCCTGCTCAGTCCCCCTCTGACCGTGATGTTTCTGGACCCTTCGGTGACGGAGTCCTGGGCCCATGGGTGTCCTCCCTTACAGCTGGGACGTGGCATGTGGGGCCCACCTGCTCCGCGCTACTGCTGCCTGACTTCTCCGCCCTGCTGCCCTTTCGCTCCTTAGATGTGGCTCTCGGGCCCTTGCCTCCCCTAGATGTTGTGGCAGGTGAAGTGGGCGAACTTTGCTCCTTGGGGGCAGCCGTGTCAGTCCTCTCACGGCGGCCCTTGTGTTTCCTGGTCCTCTTCCCTGGGGGGGGGCTGGATGTGTCCTTGCTGCTGATTGAAGTGTCACTGCTGGCAAAGGGTGGACTCCAGAACCCATGCACAACAGTGACACTCGTAGCTGGGCTGGTGGTGGCTGTGGTGCTCTTGGGACTCTTTGCAGATGGAGGGGGTGAGTCATCGGAGGGAAAGAGGTCAAGATTAGCGAGGAAACGTTTTTTAGGACCAAGGTAAAGGGTAGGAGAAGTGGTGATGGGAGTGGAGGAAGAGGATGTGGTTGTAGGAGAGTCAGGTGTGCTGTCATTGGGTGAAGGTGCTGGTGCTGTAGGCTGTCGTGAGGTGGATGGCTGTTGGGTGGGTGGCTGCCTGCGTTTGTGTGTCTTGGAAGAGGGGGTGACAGACACAGTGGGAGAGGACACAGGGGACGTGTAAATGGCAGTGGGGGTGGTGACTGCACGCGTGCGGACTGTACTGGAGGGTGTGGTGGTGATGGAAGCACTGGCTGATGTTGGTGTGCATGCAGGTGTGAGTGTTGATGTCACAGGGAGGGAGGAGGGAGACGAGGAGGAGGGGGACACAGAGGTGGTAGTGACTGTTGGAATGTCTGCATCTGGGTGTTGCTTGGGTGAGTGTTTGTGGGATCTGTGGTGCTTGTGTCTGGATGAGCTGCCCTTGGGTGTTGAGGTGTGTGCAGGCTGGTCAGATGGTGTGGATGGGATAGGCTGAGGAACAGGAGACAGAGACAGGGTGGAGGGAGTCTGGAAACAGGGACAATGGCTGCCGTCAGTGCTGAGGCCAGAGCATTGAACGATCGTTGATGGGCAGCCTGACCCGAATGAATGCCCTCCAGGTAGGCATTGCTCCGATGCACCTCCCTTTCTACCCCCTGGATGGCATTCAAAAGGGTAGTCTGCCCAACAATAGGCGTCCTCAGGAGGTCACTGAGCTCCGCACTGAGGGCAGCAGGGGTGACAGGGGCAGGGGCTGAGGTGCCTGGGGCGAAGGAGACGCCCGCCTTCCTGGGAGAGCGGGCACGGAGCGTAGGCTGAGGGGCTGCTGGGAGGGCGGGGCTGGTGCGCTGGGTGGCGGCTGTACCTGTAGAGGCGGGGGGCACGGATGTTGCCGCCACCGCTAGGGAGCACCCATCCGAGGACGTGTCTGTGTCGCTGGTCTCACCACCGGTCCCCGTGGTGGTGCTCCCCTCGCCCTCCGGATCACTGGTGCCCTCGGTGTCTGTTCCTGGGGCCACCGGGGCCTTGTGACTGGCAGCTCCCTCGTGCTCCGATGCCAAATCTCCTCCGCCTGATGATGCTAATGCACACATGCACAAGAAGATGAAGAAGAAGGATGAGGGGAGAAAAACGAAGACCAGGTTGAGTGCATGCAATGTCAACACCGTTGGCGGAGAGGACAGACAGAGGAGCCTCATGCACTACGCCGCGCATTCGGGGTACACCACTCAGTACTCCTGACTAGGACAACAGGTCTAGAGACGACAAACGCGCACATGTGTGATGCTGGACCATCAATAGCTGTACTTGTCACCCTACAGAGGTGAGGGCGGGGAGCACAGGGCCATGCCTAAGGGAGGGACTAGCCTACAGAAAGCGCCCTGGCCTAATGTCACCCACAGCCCTCCTCCCCCACCCAGACGCCTCCACTGCGCAGAAAGATAGGAGAATGTGCTGATACTCACCCCCTTGTGTCTGCTGTGATGTCCTCAAGCGCCCATCCAAATCAGGGTAGGCCACCGCCAGGATCCGGGACATCAGGGGGGTCATGGTACGACTGGCACCCCTCCTAGGTTGGGAGGCCATCCCCAGCAGTGACTCGGCGGTCTTCCTGGTTCCGCAGCGGATGTCCTCCCACCTCTTGCGGCAGTGGGTGCCCCGTCTGTTGTGGACCCCCAGGGTCCGGACTTCCTTGGCGATGGCACGCCAAATGTCGACTTTCTGATGGGCGCTGACCTATTTGACATGTACAGGGTGGGAAGGAAACATTCATCAATGAACTGCATGTTAGATGTGATTGGCCCCCCCTCACCAACTTTGCCAAATGGCACATGCTCTCATCTGTTGTGCGTTGCACTCCTCATTCGCCCCCCACCCCACCAACTTACATCCACCCCACTCCACACAGGCATCGCCCATTCCATGTGCACACGGTGTACTTACCTGTTGGTCTGGAGGACCGTAGAGTAACGCATACTGGGGGAGGACCCCATCCACGAGCTTCTCCAACTCTTCAGACGTGAAGGCAGGGGCCCTTTCCCCAGTCGCAGCAGCCATTGTCACTTCCAGACCGAGGTCACAGCAGCACTTGCAGTATAGGTCCTCTCCTGTGGATGATCAGGTCTCGAGTGATTAAGCAGATAGAAAATGGCGGTCACGCCCGCGGCGGTGCGTACCGCGGCGGTGCGTACCGCGACCGCCGGCGCACCTCATCATTGGCTCCTGAAACCCATAGGCTACAATGTTAACCAATGCGGCTTCGTATAGTGGTCTTCGACCGCCTACCGCCACGGTGCGCCCCGCCAGCGCATTGACCTCACATCCCATTGTCCCACTTCACAGGTCAGGCAGCCGCC
This sequence comes from Pleurodeles waltl, assembly GCF_031143425.1. NCBI lineage: Eukaryota > Metazoa > Chordata > Amphibia > Caudata > Salamandridae > Pleurodeles > Pleurodeles waltl. The sequence continues at coordinate 504,549,587 of NC_090447.1, forward strand.
ATTTCAAGGGCCCACAATGCATAATTCGTACTGCGTCACACAGGCCTAGGCCTTGCATTGCCACACATAGACACTCTCAATACATAGATAACCGTGTGCTATGCAAGCTGTGGTGAACGTACCTGTGAGTTGCTTGACTCTGTGCTCCATGTTGTCCTTCCTAGGAACCGTCCGCTGGGACTTGCGAGGAGAAGGATGAATCCTCGCGTGTACCGACCGCTGGTGGACCTGTCGACAATGGAAGAACGCCACATCATACTACGATACCGACTTGACCGTGCCACTATCCATGAACTGTGTGCCCAGCTGGAGCCAGCCCTGATGTCCCCCATCCGCCAACCCACAGGAATTCCCCCTCTGGTGCAGGTTCTGTCAGTCCTCCATTTTCTTGCAAGTGGCTCATTCCAGACGACAGTGGCCATGTCATCTGGAATGTCTCAGCCCATGTTTTCAAAAGTTTTGTCTAGAGTGTTGTCTGCCCTGACGAAACACATGCGGAGTTACATTCTATTCCCTGAGGAGGTTGATTTGGCCACTGTGAAGGGTGATTTTTATGCCCTTGGACATATCCCCAACATAATTGGTGCCATTGATGGGACCCATGTGGCCTTAGTACCCCCAAAAGACGATGAGCAGGTGTACAGAAACAGGAAAAGTTATCATTCTATGAACGTCCAGGTGGTCTGTTTGGCTGACCAGTACATCTCCCATGTAAATGCCATGTTCCCTGGTTCAGTGCATGACGCGTATGTGATGCGTAATAGCAGCATCCCTTATGTGATGGAACAGCTACAGGGACAACGTGTGTGGCTAATAGGTGACTCTGGTTACCCCAACCTGCCTTGGCTATTGACCCCAGTGAGGAATCCCCGGACCAGGGCTGAGGAACGGTACAATGAGGCCCATGGGCGGACTAGGAGGATCATAGAAAGGACCTTTGGCCTCCTGAAGGCCAGGTTTAGGTGCCTGCATATGAGAGGGGGATCCCTGATGTACTCACCAAAGAAGGTGTGCCAGATCATCGTGGCCTGCTGTATGCTTCACAATCTTGCATTGCGACGTCAGGTGCCTTTCCTGCAGGAGGATGGTCCAGATGGTGGTGTTGAAGCAGCTGTGGAGCCTGCGGAGAGTGAAGAGGAGGAAGACTCAGAGGACGACACAGACAACAGGGACAGAGTTATCCAAAAGTATTTTCAGTAGCACACAGGTAAGAATCACCCACGCCATTTTACATTTACTTGAAGACTCCTGCATCTCAACTTTGTCTATTTCCCCCCAGTTCTTTTAGACTGATGTTTGATCTTCCCTTCCCTTTTCAGTGCTGTATGACCCACTGCGTGACTTCTGGTTGGTTAGCCCATGGACTAATGCTTATTAACCTCGGAATGTTTTCAACACAAAGTTAACCGAACATAATTGATCTGTAATGTGTTATACATTTGTAAATAATACAGGCTGACTCCTGATAGATTTCAGTGCAATGAGTGATTTATTTGTAGTGCTAGATAATGGTACATGATATTAACACGGTGATGGGTGGGGGTGGAGTAATGTCCATGGCAGAGTCCAGTTCTCAGTCTCACAGGTGTATTGTCCATATGCCTGTGGAAGGATGGAGCAGGGGCAGTTCAAGGTTGGACAGGGTGGCAATGTGGGACAGTGGGATGACTTCAGGGGGTATCTCATGCTGGCGGGGGTCTTGACATCCTACTCTGTCTATTTTTTTGATCTCAGGCTCCTCTTGCGGGGTGGTTGTTCTTCAGCAGGAGGTGGGGTTCTGGTGGCCTGTCGTTGTGGTGGGGCCTCCTGACCACTAGCGCCGGCGGAGGTGGTAGGCTGTTCCTGGTCCGGGCTAGTGACAGGGGCCCTGTGTGGTGCCACATGGTCCCGCAACGTGTCTTCTATACGGTTCAGGGCCTGGACTATGCTCCCCATAGCGGTAGAGATGTTGGTGAGTTGATTGCTGAACCCCATGTAGCGTTCCTCCTGCTGTGCCTGGATCTCCTGGAACCTGGCCAGTACCGTCGCCATCGTCTCTTGGGAGTGGTGGTAGGCTGCCATGATGGTGGTGAGGGCCTCTTGGAGAGTGGGTTCCCTGGGCCTCTCCTCCCCCCCCTGTCGCACAGCAGCCCTCCGAGTTGCCCGGTTTCCCCCGGCCTCTGTCCCCTGGACGGTGTGCCCACTACCACTGCCCCCAGGTCCCTGTTGTTGTTGGGGTGGTGGGTTAGCCTGGGTGCCCTGTAGTGGCAGACACACCGCTGATTGACCTGTCCTAGAGACAGAGGCATGGGCCTGCTGGGTGGGAGCTGTGCTGTTGGTCCCAGAGGGGGTTGGGTCTGGTGTGGCCTGTGTCTGTGTGTGGGGAACCCACTGTCCAGAGGTCCCCGATGGTCCGGGCTGGTCATCAGGTTCCAGGTCGACAGAGCTGCTGTCATCACTGGGGGCCTCTTCCGGGGGTGGGATGGACATTTCTGGACCCTTCTGACCGGTGTGTTGGCGTTCGGGTCCTTCATGGGGTAAGAAAGTATGGTTATTGTTTCTGTGTGTGCTATTGCGTGCAATTTATGAGTGCCCTTGTCCCCCAGTGCTGCCATTCCCTTGGGTGAGGTGTTGTGAGGGTGTTTTGGGGGGGGGGTATGTGCAGTGGTCATGCTTAGGTGATGGGTGTCCATAGCTTGTGGTGGCATGCAGGGGTTGGTGTTGGGTGGGTTGTGCTGGAGAGACATTCTCAGGGAGGATGTGTGATGGGGGGTTGGGGGTGAGGGTGGTGGTGGGGGTTAGCAGGCTGGGGGGGGTGAAGTAGTTGAGATTGTACTTACCAGAGTCCATTCCTCCGTGTACTCCAGCGAGGCCATCAGGATGCAGGATGTTTAGTACCTCTTGCTCCCATGCTGTGAATTCGGGTGGAGTGGGTGGGGGTCCCCCGCCAGTCTTCTGCACTGCGATGTTGTGTCGCGAGACCATCGAGCGCACCTTTCCCCGTAGGTCGTTCCAGCGTTTGTGGATGTCGTCCCGATTTCTGGGATGCTGTCCCACCGCGTTGACCCTGTCCACGATCCGCTGCCATAGCTCCGCCTTCCTGGCTATAGTGGTGTGCTGCACCTGTGAGCCGAATAGCTGGCGTTCAACTCTTATGATTTCCTCCACCATGACCCGGAGTTCTTGGTCCGAAAAGCGTGGGTGCCTTTGGGGTGCCATGGGGTGGTGTGGATGAGGTGTGGGGTGGTGTATGTGGTGATGAGTGTGTTGGTGTGTGGTGCTTTGTGCTTCTATGTGGTGTGTGTGATGGTGTAGTGTGCCTCTGTGTGATGTAGCTCTCTATTCTGTGATGTGTCTCTCTCTCCTTCGTCTCTGATCTTTGGTCGTAGGGGTTTGTGGGTGATGTGGGTGTGTGTTTTATATTGGGTTGGGTGTGTGGAAGTGGTGTGTGTATGTGTATCAGGTGTGTGTTTTTCAAATTGTCCAATGTGGCTGTGTTTTGGAGCTGTGTGTGTATTTTGAGTGCGGCGGTGTGTACCGCCAATGGAATACCGCGGTTGAAAGACCGCCGCGTGGATTTGTGGGTCAGAATGACATGGGCGTGTTTCTGTTGGCGTGGCGGTGGAGGTTTGGTCATCTCCAGTTTACCACTGGCCGCTGATGTGGCGGCCTGCTGTGGATGTCGGATTTTTGGTGGGTTGTCAGTTGTGGGTCAGAATGACCGTGGCGGTTTACCGCTGCCACGGCGGTAGAATGGCGGACTTCTGACCGGCGGTAAGGGCCTTTTACCGCCGAGGTCAGAATGACCCCCTAAGAGTCATTTGATTTGCTGGCAAGCAAAGCCGATTGATGAGGTGTTGCAATATGCAAAATGCTGTAGTGTTGAAATTGAATTGAAACACAAATAGCTGAAAGAGAAGGCGATGGTGATGCAGAGTAAAGCTGCTCAGACAGGCATTCAAGATAATTTTCAATAACAGCTACCACAGCAGCAGCAGGGAAATGTGATATTTCAGCCCCAGATGAGAGGTATACTACACGGAGTTAATATAAATAGCGGACCAGACTTGGGTACTGTAGTAGTTCAGAATGATGTGCAGGGGATGAAGAAATTGTTGCCTTGTCACGCTTGCGGAGCCGTCAGACATTGGAAACAGGAGAATCTGATGTTGATGCAGGAAGGTGTTGATCAGCAAACTAATGATTTCAATTCTTTCCAGAACATGAAAGGGCCGAGAATGAGAGGTCCTAATCCAAATTTTCAAAATAATATGAATCAGGTGCAGAATTTTCAACCCATGCAACAGGTGCAAATGCCACGTGTATAAATGACACAGTTGCAGCAAATGCAACAGCAGGTTCCCATGGTACCTGGACAGCAAATTCAAATACCTCAAACCCCAATGGAACAGCAGCAAGTGATGCTTTCTCAACAGGTCACAGGTCAGAGGCTTAACCAAAACAATAACACAGTACACCAATTCCAGTTACACAGTGAGAATGGAATAAACGATGATTGGGTGAGCAACAGTTCAGATGAGGACCCATGTGTGCTTGCAACTTCCTTAGAAGTAGATCAGAGAGTATCCTATGTGAAAGGGAAAGTCATGGATTACAGAGTTTCATTCTTGATTCTTGGTTGACACAGGAGCTACATGCTCTACAGTAAGAAATACAGAAGTTCCAAATTTGTCCCTTTCAGATAAAACAGTCCAGAACGTAGGAGTGGTGAATAGGTATTTGACCAACCCGATTACAGAACCAGTTCAGGTCAAAATTGGAAACTTCCAGGGATTTCACAAATTTGTAGTCTGTGATTCAAGTCCTGTATCCCTACTGGGAAGAGATGTGTTTTGAGAAACAAGATGCTTGATTACTTGTTCAAATGATGGAATCGAGATTCAAATAAATAGTGATGATGAATATGACCAAGCCCCAGAGAAAGACTGTGAGAGAATAAATGAGAAATACCCTCTGACTGAATGTTTTCCAGAGTTCACAGTGAAGGTGCTCCAACCTGATTTACAGGGAACAGTTAAGGAGAAAGTGTGGGATCTGAGAGGAAAAGAGATAGGTCTGATAAAGGGAGTTGAGCCAGTTAAAGTTACAGTAAAGCCAAATGCTATTTTTCCTCAAATTCCCCAGTACCACATGCCACAAGATGTTCTTATGAAGGTCGCCCAAATAATTGCAGAATTTGTAAAACAAGCAGTTGTGAAGGAAGTATTGAGCAGCCCATGTAATTCACCGATAATGGGTTTGAAAAATCCCTGTGGTAAAGTTCGAATTGTCCAGGATTTGAGAAAAATAAATGACATTGTGGTCAAATGTTGCCCCATGTTACCCAATCCAGCTGTGATAAAGTTCCAGATTCCATGTGATGCTGAGTGGTTCACTGTCATTGACTTGTCGCAAGCCTTCTTTTCTGTGCTCTTTATGAGGACAGCCAATTTGTCTTTTGTTTAAAATGTTTGGACTGAGTTTACCGTTGGTGTTGAATTCCTCAATGGTTTTCAGAGTCACCTTCCATATTCAATCAGATCTTGAAAAATAATTTGGAGACATTGGAATTGCCTTTTCAATCGACCTTGGTACAGTACATTGATGACTTGCTGATTGCATCCAAAACCAGGGACGAGTGCAAGTATGACACAATTGGATTGCTGAACCATTTGGGAAAGAATGGCCATAAAGTGTCCCCAATTAAATTGCCATATTGTCAGAAAGAAGTGAATACTTGGGTCACCAGATTGAGAAGGGGTCAAGAAAGATATCCAGAGAAAGGGTTGCAATCATATTGCAAATGAATCCCCCGACTACACAGAGACATGTCAGGATGTTTCTCAGTATGGTGGGTTACTGCCACCAATGAATTCCCAATTTTTCAGTCATTTCAAGACCATTGCAGAAGCCGACTCATAAGGAAGTCACTGAACCAATCGTATTAGACCAGGCTGGAATGAAAGCTTTTACTGAATTGAGAGAGAGTCTGTGCAAGGCTCCGGCTTTGGGTATGCCTGATTACACATTGTTTTGTCATGAGTGTGATGCATGTTCTTTGCCTGTCTTGACGCAGGTCTATGGAGGTGTAAACTGCCCAGTGGCATATTTTTCACATACTTTGGACCCAGTTGCAGCAGCCTTACCAGGTTGTTTGCACGCAGTTGCAGCGGTTGGACAAAGCCTTGCAGAGTGTGAGGGCATTGTGATGGGATATGCCTTGACGATAATGGTCCCTCACTCTATTTAGATCCTACTTACAAAGACGAAAACCTAATATTTGACTGATGCAAGATTGACCAGATACGAAATGAGTATTCTAGGGTCACCAAATATGTCATTGAAAAGATGTACAGTGCTGAAACCGGCAACCTTACTTCCAAATGAAAATGTTGAAATTGAAAAATTGGAAGACATTCAGCGTGATTGCCTTGAAGTAACTGACTTGTGCTCAAAACCAAGACCTGACATTAGAAATACTAGATTGGAAGAGAATGACCAAATTATCTTTGTTGGTGGTTCTTGTCTAAGAGACAATAGAGGGACACTGAGAGCAGGATATGCTGTGTGCACAATTAATGGTATCCTGGAAGCTTCTTGGCTTCGAGGAGTATATTCTGCCCAAGTAGCGGAACTGGTAGCCCTAACTAGAGCATGCCATGTTTCTGCTCAGCTGAAAGTTACCATCTATACGGATAACCAATATGGATTTGGAAAAGTTCATGATTTTGTCCAGTTGTGGTCACAGAGGTTTCATGGCCTCTTCTGGTTCACCAGTGAGGAATGGTGAGAGAATTAAAGAGCTGTTTCTTGCTATTCAAATGCCTGAAAAGATTGCTGTGGTGAAATGCAGTGCACATCTGAAGTCCCAGGACTTTGTGTCAATGGGAAATGGATTTGCAGATTAAGGGGGTCATTCTAACCCTGGCGGTCATGGACCGCCAGGGCCAACGACCTCGGAAGCACCGCCAACAGGCTGGCGGTGCTTCTGGGGCCATTCTGACCGCAGCGGTAAAGCCACGGTCAGAAAAGGGAAACCGGTAGTTTCCTGCCGGTTTTCCCCTGCCCCGAGCAGCGCCGCCATGGGGATTCCGACCCCCTTCCCGCCATCCTGGGGGTAAAAACCGCCAGGAACAGGATGGCGGGAACGGGTGTCGTGGGGCCCCTGTGGCATGGGCAGTGCAGGGGCCCCCTAACAGGGTTCCATAATGATTTTCAGTGTCTGCTTTGCAGACACTGAAAATCGCGACGGGTGCCACTGCACCCGTCGCACCCCTTCGACTCCGCCGGCTCCATTCGGAGCCGGCTTCATCGTAGAAGGGGGTTTCCCGCTGGGCTGGCGGGCGGCCTTCTGGCGGTCGCCCGCCGGCCCTGCCGGAAAGCCAGAATGGCCGCGGCGGTCTTTTGACCGCGGTGCGGTCATTCGGCGGTTCCCGCTTGGTGGGCGGCGCCCGCCGCCAGCCGAAGTAGGAATGACCCCCTAAGTCACAAGGTTTTGTGCATTGAACTGTATATCGTTCAAATATAAGTGGGAACTGTTACCTGAAGAAGATGAAACATGTCCAAGTTTTGCATTGAAAGTAATTGATACATTGGAGGAATTAAAAATGTTGCAGAATAATGTTGACAGGGAGGAAAGACGTTCATGGAGCAAAATGAAAAGTGTACAGCGAGAAGATGAATTGTGGGTTTCAGAAGAGGGTCAATTAGTTTTGCCTAATAGTCTGTTGTCTCAAATGGCTAGGAATTATCATGGCCAAGCACATGTTGGGAGGGATGCCATGATTTGGTTGTTCAAGTATGATTGGTTCAACCCAAGGTTTAGACAGTTTGCTGAAGCAGTTTGCCATCGCTGTGTCATTTGCCAACAATTGAACGTGGGGAAAGGGACAGTGGTTAATTTAAGCCACATTGGAAGAGCAGGAGGTCAATTCAGCAGAATGCAGATGGATTTTATTGAGATGCCTGTGTGTGGAGGTTTGAAGTATGAGTTGGTGATTGTGTGCATCTTTAGTCACTGGATTGAGGCTTACCATACACAGAGAAATGACAGTCTCACAGTAGCGAAACTACTGCTTAGGGAACTGATACCACGTTTCGGGTTTCCGATCTCTTTAGAATCAGACAGGGGAAGTCACTTCAACAATGAAGTAATTAAATTACTGTGTACAGCATTGAACATTGAGCAGAAGTTGCATTGTAGTTATCACCCTGAATCATCAGGACTAGTGGAACAAATTAATAGTACCTTAAAGTCAAGAGTTTTAAAGATGTGTGCATCCACGAATCTGAGGTAGTCCGACGCACTGCCTTTAGTTCTGATGACAATGAAAAACACACCCTACAGGAAGACAGGATTGTCACCACATGAGATCCTTATGGACCGAGCCATGAAGTTGCCAGCGGTGCCTGCAAATGCCCTTGTTAACATTAAAGGTGATATGGTGTTGGACTACTGCAAAGGTCGGGCTGATGTGGTTCGCTCTTTCTCTCAGCAGGTGGAGGCCACCACAATGCTACCGATCCATGACCCAGGGCATAATCTGATGGCCATTGAATGGGTTCTGGTCTGGAAACACATGAGGAAAACGTGTTTGGAGCCTCGTTTGAAGGGTCCTTTCCTGGTAGTTTTGACAACTACCACAGCGTTGAAGTGCGCTGGAGTTCCAAACTGGATCCATGCCAGTCACACAAAGAAAGTGATATGCCTGAGTAATGAAGAAGCAGAGTTGTTGAAAGTACCAACAACAGCTGAACAAGTCTCAGGGCCGGAAGGAGAACAAGTGGGAACTGAGACCAGATATGAGCCCGTTGAGGACAGTTCAGTCACTTCCGTGAGAGACGAAAGAGAAGACCTCCAGGAGGGTGACAGTGAGCCTATCTCAACAGAGGTAGCAGGAGAGCCTAGTTGAAGGAGGGCTTTCCCTGAAGAAGACAATTTTGAGAGACAAACAGAGCAATTTCCAGGCCCTGTGGGGGAAGGAGTTGAGGCGTATCAAAGTCACTGTGATCTGACTCCTCCTGAACCAGTTGCAGGTCCGTCAAGAGAAGACACCATAGAACAAGAAGAAGTTTCAAGTTCAACACTGAAAAGAACATTGACCAAGGGTCCACTGAAAAGAGATAAGTGATCAGAGTCACAAGCAAAGACAAAGGAAGTAGTTGTTGAAGCAACAATCGAAGAAGAAGTAGTTACAACAAGGAGAGAAGATCTAAGTGAAGGAGAATTGAAACGGTGATCGAAAGTTGAAAAGAAAGAGAATAGCAAGTCGAAGATACACAGGTGCTGAATGGGTGTATGCAACTATAAGTAAATAGCAGAAATCATTTTTGTCTTTTTGTTCTGCTAGAGACATACCAGGTCAGTATTTTGGCACTTGAAGGAAGCAGATGAACTGAACTGTTGGGAACATTTTAGAGAAAGAGACTGTTGAAAGTAACCAAAAAAAACTTTGATAACCTGATTTGACTTTTTGAAACCTGATTTTGACAAGCTGCTTACCGATTTGGCAAGGGATCCTGGAAGAAAGACTGAGAGCTGTAAATAACTGCTGAAAGAAGATTTTTGTTTTTGATTTTTGCTGCAGTTTTTCTAAATTTCTCTTCTGATTTTTAACAGATCATGAGTAACATTAGCCAGCAGGGAAGGAAAAATAGGGGCTGTACACATATGAGTATTGGTTTGGCGATTGTATGTGGGATATTGTTTGTGGTATTGATTGTGCGAATGACTGTTGTTGATAAGAGCAAAGCCAACCATACTTCTGCTTTTGAAGTAACTACTGCATTAACAGCAATAGAGAAGTTTAGGTTAGATGAAAATCATTTCCATGAGGGTACTATTGCCCAAGGGGAATTTTCTTCTAATGTCTTCTATCGCTTGATGAGTGAGTATGTTGAGACAATGGATGTGACAAATTGTTATCTGTATATGCAGATTCCTTCATCAGTTGAAGAAGGAGTTAATTATCACAGTTTGCCTCTCACTTATGGGATGAGTTGTAGTCTGTTACTAACAAGATTCTATGACCAGGAGTACATTCAGTACTTTTACTCTAACCACGATGTGGTGTTTTCATTTGTCCCTATAATTAGGTATTTGAGTAATAGAGCTAAGGATAATGGCATAGCATTAGTTACAGGCTTGTTGGAACCTACATTAGCATTTGGCACTGCTTATGCACACTGCAACAAATTGCCATGTTTGTAACACCTTTAGAGAATAGCTTCTCAGATCACACAGATGACAGGAGAAAGGCATTGAAGGAGAAGTTAGAAAAAGGCTTAGAGAAAAGGACTTACAAGAATGATTATGCTTTTAGTGCAATTAAAGCACAATGAAAATTAGCTCTAGATGTGCAACACGTAGGAAAATTTGCATATAGAGGCCTTAAATCATGCACTGACACTTTATTTGTGGGAACAAGTCAATGTAGACATGTGTTTTTGTTTCAGAGTAAATGGACATTTATGTTGAATGAACAGGATCCAGAAATGTCTGGGACATATTACATCTATGGTCCTAATGCTTATTACCGTCTTCCAAGAGGATGGTATGGGACATGTTATTTGGGAATAGTTTTCCCAAAGATTTTTCAAATGGATGACTTGAAGAAGTTTCCAAAATTGACTGAATTACATCATATGAGACAGAGGAAAGTGTCTCCTTCTGTTACAGTGGGAGATATATTTGGAGCAATAATTCCTTCAGTGGGAGTTGTTCTGAATTTGTTAAAGATTCAAAAGTTGTCTACTATTGTGGATAACAGGTTGACAAACTTCTCAGGAGCCAAATTAGCTGCTGAAAGAGCTATGACTCTTCATAATCGCCTTCCTTTAGACATTCTTTTAGCAAAGGATGGTGGAGTTTGTAGAATGCTTAATTTTAAGCATTGTTGTTCATTAATTCCTGATAATAGTAAAGAAATTAGGAGCTTACTTACTAATCTGACTAATAAAAGTGCTGAGTTGAAAGAATGGAAAGAACCCGGTGTTTCGGAGAAAGTTGGTAAAGGTTTTGTTTCAGTGGGAAATTGGCTCAGCAACAGTGTGAAAGGGCTCTTCTTGAAAATTATACAGGGGATGTTAATTATCATGGTTTGATAATTGATATACGGGGAATATGTAAATTGTGTAAAAGAATACAGTGGAAAAAGTAAAAGACTAATCAGAGGAGGGAAGAAAAGAAAAGGGAGAAATTGTTTAGGGAAAATTTGAAAAGGAAACAAAGATTTGAAGGGATTGAAATGACAGAATTTTAGCTGATTCAAAAATTTGTGAGTGATAGTTTAGTGTGATGGCACATTTAGTCATAGGAGGAGGGATTGCTAAAGCAGGTGTTTTAATAAAAACATTAATGAATATTCATGTATTCTGGGTAATGGATGTGCGTAGAAAATGGATTAAAATAAACACAAATACTACCCGCATTTCAAAATGTGTCCACGTGAGTGGCAGCCAATGTTCACGAAGTGTACTTATTAATGGCTTATTAATATGAAATATGGAGCTTATGTTTGGTTAATGTAGTAGTGCATCACATTAAGGGTTTCCACTGTGCTGACCAAATGTGCTTATAGCTAAAGGTCTCTTCTCATGGGAACCACTTGCTAGAAGATGATGTTCTTGTAAAATGTAACAGTACAAGTGTTATGTGTGTAAGAGTTACTTTCTCAGGAGGAGAGCAATAGAGAAACTGACTGGAGTATAAGCTGCAACAATATTGTTACCTGACAAGCCAGAAGATGAGGACAATACAAGAGAAGCCAATCATCGACATGTGAACCGAGTAATAGTAAAAATTATAGATTTGATATTTTAGTTTTATTGGACAAAGTGTGAACAAGTGATCCCTTCACCAATAGGGACTTCAGAAGTAATTTTAGGAAATCTAACTTAGCTGGACTGCATGAATAAGAATCTGTCATTGCGACCTGCCACTTGCCATTCGCCATTCTCTCCATCCTTCTCAAGGGTTTACCGCTATGCTTTCTAATTGTTTAAAGACTTTGCGTTTTCTAAATTTTGATGCTGAATTCTGATGCATTGCTGACCAAACTGATGTCCTGATGACAAAGACTATCTTAGCTTGCCAATCCAATTCAGGAGAGGTATACTGTTACGCCTTTGTTTTCTTATGCCTATTTGCTTTTTCTTTCCAGGACCCAACCGCACTATTTCGATAGAGCCATAGTTAGATGTGTTCTAAGTTTGTGTTGACTAAAATGTTTTGCTTGAAGTTCAACATGCTAATGCTAATCTGGTGTTATATAAGGATCCTCACTAATGAAAGTCTGCTACAGGAAATAATAGCCAAAGTCTTTCCTTTGCTGAATCTAAATGTATGTGATATCGTTTGTGCAATTTTTCTTGTTATTAATTTGCACCATCACCTTAGAATGTGTAATTGTTCAATCTTTGATTAGATTAAGTTTCTTCCATTGCTCTGGGCATCAGGTGATGTTTCGGTATGTTTATCATATGATTTTGAGATTATTTGATGTGACATTAGCATTTTTAAAAGAGGGAAATATATATTCTAACATTTACTAAAAGGCGTGGTTATTCATGACTGAAAGGTCATGGTGTGAGATAATTACTGACTAATTGATTATTAATGTTATTGATTAATTATTGATTATATTGATCTGCATGTCCTGAATCTATGGTGGGAACATCTTAAATGCGAGTCAAAAGGTTCATCAACCTATTTGCGTCCCCTTGTAAGTTTACTTATTAAGTTACGACAAGCTAACAGTAGAAGCCATTACTGTAGATAAAGAAGATGCAATTACATAATGTGCAGTAGAACATAATTGTTTGTTTTTCATTACTGAATATTAAAGATGGAAGGTTAGAAAAAGGCACACGTGATGAAAATTGTAAATAGGGAGTCACTGCCTAAAATATCAGAGAAGACTGAAGTGGATGTAACAAGAGAAGATTGAGATAGTAAATGCAGAGAATTAGTTTATTTGAAGATGGATAGCTAGTTTTTAGTACAAGATAAGATGTTCACCATGTTGTAGATAAAGGAAAGCAGCACATTTTGAATTCTTAAAAGTAAATCTCTGTTGTCAAAAAATGTATGTTACCACAGTCATCGCCTGGCTAGTAACATCACATTTCCATCACCAAAAAAACACCCTATGCTAATAGCTAGCCCTTGCCACCTCAAGTATTCCTTGCTTCATGCTTTGGCACCTTGGCCCAGGTCACAGACAAATCAAGGTTTTTGGTTTATTTCAACTTCTGGAGTGGTATTCCAGACTACCAACTAGCCTCAAAATACCCATCCTTTCTAGCCAGCTGCACATCATGGTGTGGTGCCAGAAAGAGATAGCACTGCTTACATTACTAAGCTTAACCAGTCTTGTGTTGTATCAGAAGAGGAACTAAGCTGCTCGTTTCAAAGAGGTGGTTGGCTACTTTGTGGCATTGCTTGACAACTTCAGTGGAGGTCTCTATTAACTGCCTTTCTTGACCACTGCTTTTTTAATTGGTTTCCAATCTTGCTTTTCCTTGCCTGCATCTCTTTTTATTGTGTCTGGGTCCCATTATGACAAACACAAACCTATTTGCTGTTCCCCTGAGTCTGCCAAGATTTCAGTGTTTCTGTATATTACTACATCACCAACTCTTGTAAGGAAGATGTCCCGCTCTGTGGTCGTATGATCAGACTTTGCCTGATAACATACTTTAGTGTTTCATTTTTTCTGCCTGGTCTTCATTGAGTATTTGCACAAACTCATTGTGCATGCCCGTCAGTCATCAGAACCTCATTGCAAAACTGTATGACATTATTTTGTACTTTTCATAGCCATGCATAACCTCTATCAGCATATCACATTTTCCCAGCCATTGTGATAGTTCAGTTTTACCTCATTTTGTGTTCTTCTTCATCAACACAGACCCCTTTGGAGTATTGTGCATGTTTTTACTTTCAAGAATTCAGTCAACGTGGACCTCTATCGCTGCTATGCAGGACCTCATTTTTTACCCTGTTGGGCTTGCTGATTTCATCACTAGAGCTATGCTGTCAATAATGACAAAGGTGTTACCAGAACATCTGCATTTGGGTTAAAATGAGTACAGCAGATCGTCATGATGTTTTCTGAAGTAGAATTACCAGAGCAACTAGCAAAACTGTCCTCTTATTGTCAACTGTCCTGTGCCAGGTGTCTTTTGTGAGACCATCAAGCCAGAATTCATTAATTACTGACTGGATTCAGATTTGTGGCTTGATTCATATACTATTAAGCACCTTTCAGAAATTCAATTAACACCCAATTAACATTTCGGCCAGTCCATCACCATTTCAGTTATTTATTTACCAACTCTGTGAATCCTATAGCATTTGGGTGAATAATATGAAATCATTTCACTCATGGATTCTGTATTGATGCTGATATTGTTACCTTCATTTAATAGTTGCCCAAAAGAAGGTAGGACTTTCACTGGTGAAATAGACACAATTCCTTAATGTATGGGGATAGCACCAGGGTGTAGTTCACTAAAAATTCAAGCCCAGATTTCTGAGCGATCACTTTGAACCTCCAACAGACCCCTGGCTGTTACTTAGCAGCCGATCAGACCAAAGAAGCTGCACACAGCACCCAAACCACAAAGGAGGCAGACTTGCTCACGCAGGGGAAGCAGCAACAAACAAGTAATCTGAGTATCGCCGCCATTGATGGTGGAGATGCATGTCCTCTCTTTGACGCTGACCCCTTTGCCGCTGGGTCCTCTTGACCCATTATCAGGTCAAGAAGATCTGTATGAAGGGTCTGCTACCTCCCGCATTCCCAGTAAGACGACACAGACCTGTGGAGAAGTCTCATGCTCTAACAGGACAGTAGGTACATCACAATGAAGAGTGAGAATTACTACAGACACTTCCTCAATCATTTGTGTCCAAATCTCTGAACATGATCCTACAGCAAATAGGGGTTCACCACTCCATTCCCAAATATAGAATGTGCTATTGTTGTTTTGTTCTTGTTTATAGGGCGACAGATGCTTTAAGGGTGATAGTATGGGGTAGACGGTCAGTTGGGGAAAAGTTGGGGAATGTGTCAAATCGTTGAACTTTATAGCTTAATAGCACATGATATACTCCTTAGAGACACTTTGCTTCCATGTGCTCTTGACTAGATTGGGAAAATGTCCCTACCCTTCTTTGGCTATGCACAGCCACCACCTCCATTACCACTTGGGCCTATCGAATCTCCACACTCGTCATCTATGTCGGGTCCGCCATCCACCCCGACCCACCGCCAATCCAGGTGGTTTCCTGGAATGTCATTGGGCTGTAAGATCACGTGAAACACACTTCAGTCCTCAAATACTCTTGCCACTTTTGCCAGCAGTTCTGATGTTGCAGGAGCCACACTTTTTTTGGAATTACTATTCATTCTTAGCACAAGACTATGACAGAGTTTTTCATGCACGGTACTAACGGTGTTCCCAGGGAGTGGCTGTTCTCCTTCACTGCACCTTTCCAATAAAAGGGATGAGGGAATTCAGGGACTCCCAAGGACGAAACCTATCCCTGACTGGAACTCTGGGGGAGCAATCAATTAACCTTATCTCTGCATATGCCCCACTGGCGTCCCTGGAGCTTTTCCTATGGGATATTACCAGATTACTGACAACACTCACACATGGTTTTACAATGATTGGGGGTTATTTTAATGCAATTAACAGAGAAGCTGCGTGGGTCCCGTACTCCAGTCATCAGTCCAGAGCGCGGCACCTCTCAGATTGGGCTGATGCGCTGGGTCTGTGTGATGTCTGGAGGATGTGGCAACCCTGAAAACATCAGTACACCCACACCTCTGCAGAGCATCACAGCCACTCCCACATTGACCTTATATTTATGCCTGCCATGAACTGCTGTATGGTCTTGTGTGCCCAGATCCTCTCCCATGGCATCTTGGACCATGCTTCTTTGCTCCTGCATGTAGGCATTCCCACTGGTGATTCAAGACCCATGTAGCATTTGAACGCCTGGTTCCTCCAAGATGAAGCATATACAAATGCCCTTGGCGAGAAACTTAAGCCCTTCTTTCAGACTAACAAGGAAGCGGCCAGTCATCAGGTACATTATGGGCGGCTAGCAAGGCCACAATCAGAGGGTACACCAGAGGCTACCTTAAAAACCAAATTCAAAACCAACAGATTTCCTACTTGGAGATGCAGGCCCTCTGATTATAAAGAATAATGTCCTTAAACAATGATGAAGGAGCGACCTGTCAGCTTGAGCTCGTATGGCAAGAAATATGTCACTACTCACTTGAGACGGCGAAGATAATATGATGGGTGTCCATCACTAGGATCTATGGCTGAGGTGATAAAAATGGCAAGCTACTTTATTGGGTTGCATCTCTCCCCCAGGCTAATCGTATCATACCAGAAATAATTGATACCCACAGACAATCTTGGCGTGCTCTCCCTGAAATTGCCAAAGTCTTTGCAGAGAATTACCGCAACCTGTATGTGGCAACCCCCCTGCCCAACTCTGCACCCTTTATCCAGCTTTTACAGGAGTCACCCTTCCTGCAGTTCTCCCAGGTTGAGAGGCAGATGCTTGACCATCTGATCTCTTTTGAAGAGATAGAGGGTGCTATCTCATCCATAGCTTCCAAGAAGACTCCCACTAAACTCAGTTTTGAGAGACCCTGACACGCTGGCTTCATGTCCTCCACGAAGAGGCAGCAAAAAACAGTGCCTTTCCCTTAGAACTTGATATGGCTATGATTGCAGTCATTCCAAAGTCAGAACCCCCATTCACTCATAAATACCAAGGTTACTAGTTATATACTAGTAATATAGTTATATACTATCTCAAAGTAAAATATAGGCTCACATTACAACATTGGTGGTAAAAGCCGCTTACCGCCGTGCAGAAGACCGCCAACACACCGCTGCAGCCGCGGAATTCCGCGACAGCTATCATGACCCACGTCTCTGATTGCGCCGAAATTCAGACACCCACACAAGTCCGCCACCCCAAAGGTCAGTGATAAACTGGTGAAAACAAAACCTCCACCGTCACGCCAACAGAAACACGCCCATGTTATCACGACACACAAATCCACGCAGCGGTCTTTCAACTGCGGTATTCCATTGGCGGTACACACCGCCGCGCTCAAAATACACACACATCTCCAAAACACCGCCACATTGGACAATACAAAATACACACACCCGATACACATACAAATACCACTCCCACACACCCAACAAAATATAAAACACACACCCACATCACCGACAAACCCCTACGACCAAAACGTATAGACGAAGGCGACAGACAGAGAGCACAGCAATAGACAACACCACCACACAGAGGCACACAACACCATCACCCATACAACATCCACGCACAAAACAGCCCACACCACCACACATCACCACACTCATCAACACATACACCACCCCACACATCACCTACACCACCCCATGTCACGCCAAAGACACCCCAGGTTTTCCGAGGTGGAGCTCAGGGTCATGGTGGAGGAAATCATACGGGTAGAGCCACAGCTATTTGGATCACAGGTGCAGCACACCTCCACAGCCAGGAAGATGGAGCTATGGCGAAGAATCGTCGACAGGGTCAACGATGTGGGACAGCATCCAAGAAATCGGGAGGACATCAGGAAGAGGTGGAATGACCTACGGGGGAAGGTGCGTTCAGTGGTCTCCAGGCACAACATCGCGATTCAGCGGACTGGCGGCAGACCCCACCTCCTGCCCCACAACTAACAACAAGGGAGGAGCAGGTCTTGACCATCATGCATCCAGAGGGCCTCGGAGGAGTCGGTGGAGGAATGGACATTGGTAAGCCAAATCTTAACTATCATATCCCCCACCCTACCTGCATGCTATCTCACACCCCCACCCTCACCCCCTCCCCTATCACTCCAACTCCTCACTAATGTACTAATAACACGAACCACACATCCCAACACCAAGCACTGCATTACACAACTAAGCATGGATACCCATCACTAAAGCCTGCTCACTGCACATACCCATAACACCACCACAACCATCTTCACGCAAGCCCCCACACAGGAATGCTTGCACTGGGGTACACGCACACCCACCCATTGCACACCATGACACACACACATGCAATAATCATTCTTTTATACCCCTGCAGGACCACTACATAACATCACCAGACAGGAGGGTCCAGACATCTCCACCCCACCCACAGAAGAGGCCCACAGTGACAACAGCAGCTCTGGCCAACTGGATCCAGATGACCAGCCCGGACCATCGTGGGCCTCGGGACAGTCGGTTCCCCTCGCACAGGCACAGCCCAACACTGACCTTCCACCCTCTTGTAATACCAGCACAGCACCCACGCAGCGGGCCCATACCTCCGTCCCCAGGACACGTCAATCAGCTGTGTGTCCACCACTACAGGGAACCCAGGAGAACCCACCACCCCAACAACTACAGGGACCTGGGGACAGTGGTAGTGGGCACATGGTCCAGGGGACGGAGGCACAGGAACACAGGGGAACTGGGAGGGCTGCTGTGCAACAGGGGGTGGACAGGCCAAGGGAACCCACTCTCCAAGAGGCCCTCTCCTCCATCATGGGAGCATAGCACCACTCCCAGGAGACGATGGCTACGGTCCTGGCCAAGTTTCAGGAGACCCAGCGCATGCAGGATGAACAGTATTTGGTCTTCAGGGAGGAGCTCAGAACCATCATCTCCGCCCTGGGCACCATCGTAGGGGTGCTGAAGGACATACAAAAGACCATGAGGGACACCGTGGCGCTCCAAGGGGCCCCTGACACTAGCCTGGACGATGAACTGCCCACCACTTCCGCCGGCGCTAGTGGACAGGACGCCCCGCCACAGGACCACCACACCAGCACCCCACCCCCTGCAGACAGACAACCACCACGCAAGCGGTCCCTGAGATCCAGGAACAGGACAGAGCAAGATGCAAGACCCCCGCCAGGAAATTAGACCACCCTGATTGTCATCCCACTGTCCCACTTTGTCACCCTGTTCATACTTAAACTGCCCCAGCTCCACTTCCTATGCCCATATGGGCAGTGCACCTGTGAGACTAATAAACCGGACTCTGCCATGGACATTCCTCCACCATCACCCATCACCATTTTGCCACCCCCTCCAATAATTAGCACTTCAATAAACATCCTTGAACCACAAAACAATCTGGAGTCAGTCTGTGATTTTGAAAATGTGTATTAGCTATGACAGTGACAAAATGCGTTTTGAAATGTAATGCCAACATACCTATGTCACACATCACAAGTCCATGAAGGATGCAAGCAGATGACACACATTGGTAACCACACCTGTGAAACCGTAATGGAAATGTACAACTCAGTTACCAAATACTGCTTCAAATTGACAAACAGGATAGAGGTAGAAGTGTGAAAGTGAATGTAATAGTAAAAAAATTGTTCTCACCTGTGTGTCACTGGAAATATTGCTGTATGACTGACTCTTTGTTGTCTATGTTTTCTTCCTCAGCTTCCTCCTCATCACTGTCCACAGGCTCCACAGCAGCCACAACACCGTCAACTGGCCATCCTCCTGCAGAAAAGGCACCTGGCGTCGCAAAGCAAGATTGTAAAGCATCGAGCAGGCGATGATGATCTGGCACACCTTCCTTGGTGAGTAGAATAGGGAACCACCTGTCATATGGAGGCACCTGAACCTGGCCTTCAGGAGGCCGAAGGTGCGTTCGATCACCCTCCTAGTGCGCACATGGGCCTCATTGTAGCGTTCCTCTGCCCTGGTCCTGGGATTCCTCACTGGGGTCAATAGCCATGACAGGTTGGGGTAACCAGAGTCCCCTAATAGCCACACATGGTGGGGATATGTCCCAGGGCATAGAAGTCACCTTTAACTGTAGCCAAATCCTCCACCTGAGGGAAAACGATGTAGCTCCTCACGTGTTTCAGCAGGGCAGACAACACTCTGGACAACACGTTGGAAAACATAGGCTGGGGCATCCCTGATGCCATGGCCACTGTTGTTTGAAATGATCCACTTGCAAGGAAATGGAGCACTGATAGCACCTGCACTTCAGGGGGTATTCCTGTGGTATGGCTGATTGGTGAGATCAGGTCTGGCTCCAACTGGGTACACAGCTCCTGGATTGTGGCACGGTCAAACCTGTAGGTGATGATCAAATGTCGCTCCTCCATTGTTAACAGGTCCACCAGCGGTCGGTACACTGGAGGATTCCGCCATCTCCTCAAATGTCCCAGCTGATGGTGCCTAAGAAGGACAACAGCGACCACAGAGTCAACAAATTCTCAGGTATGTACCCACAGCTACACAGAACACAACACCAAATACAAAACTCTTCCTGTATGTGTGTTGAGTGTAGGCCTAGGTATGTGTGACGCAGTAGTAAATGAAGCCATGTGGGCCCCTGAAATGGCGGCTGCCTGACCTCTAAACTGGGACAACAGGATGTGAGGTAACTGTGCTGGCATTGTACACCGTGGCGGTAGGCGGTCGTAGACCGCGGCGCAATGCTGCATTGGTTAACATTGGACCCTATGGGTCCCAGGAGCCAATGATGAATTGTGCCGGCGGTGATGATATGCACCGCCGCGGACATCACCGCCACGGACGTGACCGCCATTTTCTATCTGTTAAATCACTCAATACCTGATCTTCGACAGGAGAGGACCTACACTGCAAGTGCTGCTGTGACCTCGGTGTGGAAGAGACAATGGCTGCCGTGTCTGGGGAAAGGGGCCCTGCCTTCACTGCTCAGGAGTTGGAGAAGCTCGTGGACGGGGTCCTCCCCCAGTACACGCTACTCTACGGTCCTCCAGACCAACAGGTAAGTACACAGGAAGCACGTTGTATGGGCTATGCTGGGTGGAGAGGGCTGGATGTCAGTAGGAAGGGGGCAGAGTTCTGCGACCATGAAGGACTGTGAATGCATGTGCCACATGGCATGGGTAAGGATGTGGGCCACTCACTTCGACGGTGCAATTGGTAATGACTTCTCTTCTTCCCCTGTACATGTCATGTAGGTCAGCGCCCACCAGAAGAAGTATATCTGGCGTGCCATCGCCAAGGACGTCCGGACCCTGGGGGTCCACCAGAGACGGGGCACCCACTGCCGTAAAAGATGGGAGGACATTCGCCGCTGGAGCAAGAAGATGGCGGAGGCTCAACTGGGGATGGCCTCTCAATGTGGGAGGGGTGCCTGTCGCACCATGCCCCCCCCTGATGTTCTGGATCCTGGCGGTGGCCTACCCTGAGTTGGATGGGCGCTTGAGGGCACCACAGCAGACACAAGGGGGTAAGTACACTCTCATTCTGCTGACTTAGCGCGCAGTGGAGGGGTCTGGGTGGGAGAGGAGGGCTGTGGGTTTCCCTAGGCCAGGGCAAGTTCCGTAGGCTAGGCCCCTTCGTAAGGCATGGCCCTGTGGCCCTCCATCCCACCTCTGTAGAGTGCCAAGTACAAGTATACATGCCCCTGTGTCATCTATGTGGACAGATGACACTTATAGCCATGTAGGCCATATCCCAGAAATTGCATCTGTAGAGGCCAAGAGCACGGCGTAGTGCAGGGGGCTGCTGTGTCTGTATTGTCTGCCAACGGTAGCGGTAAGCCATGCATTCAACCTGTCTTTCTTCTGTCGTCCCCCCACCCTTTGTGTGCTCTCCCTGTTCTTTTTTGCATCAGCATCATCAGGCGGAGGTCCAGTGTCACCGAAGCACGAGGGAGCTGCATCCCACATGGCCATGGAGGGCCACACCACAGACTCTGAATACACCAGTGGGACGAAGGGCGAGGGGAGCTTCACGTCGGTCACCGCATCAGCAAACAGCGACACGGACTCGTCCGCCGATGGGAACTCCCTTGTGGTGGCGGCACCATCTGTGCCCCCCACTTCTACAGGTACAGCCGCCACCCCCTACCAGCACCGCCCTCCCAGCAGCCCCTCAGCCTTCGCTCCGTGCCCGCTCACCCAGGAGGGTGGGCATCACCTTCGCCCCAGGCACCTCAGCCCCTGCCGCTGTCACCCCTGCTGCCCTCATTGAGGATGCCATTGACCTTCTTAGGTCACTCACTGTTGGGCAGTCTACCATTGTGAATGTCATCCAGGGTGTAGAAAGGGAGTTGCAACACACTAATGCATTCCTGGAGGGCATTCATTCTGGTCAGGCTGCCCATCATCGAACCCTGCAATCTCTGGCCTCAGCACTGATGGCAGCCATTGTCCCTGTCTCTAGCCTCCCCCCTCCAACTTCCTCCACCTAGACCCAATCCCCTGTACCCCATCCTATCCCAACCACACCATCAGACAAGCATGCACACACCTCAACACACAAAAGTAGCTCAGGCAAACATAGGCACCACACATCCCACAGGCACTCACACAAGCATCACCCACATACAGACACAGCAACATCCACTGCCTCCACTGTGTCCCCCTCCTCGTCGTCTCCCTCCTCCCTCCTAGTGTCGTCTACACTCTCACCTGCATGCACTACATCTACAGGCACTAGGACTCGCACCAGAACACCCAGCACCACACCCCGCTCACCTGCACTCACCACACCCACTACCATTTACACGTCCCCTGTGTCCACTCCCAGTGTGTCCGTGATGCCCCCTCCCAAAGTACACAAACGCGGGCACCCACACACCCAACATCCATCCACCTCACGACAGCCTCCAGTACCTGCACCTGCACCCAAATCACCTAAAGTTACACCTCCTACAACCACCTCCTCTTCCTCCACTCCCAGACCCCCTCCAGCTACCCATCACAGTGTTCGTCAGAAACTCTTCCTGAGCAATGTTGACCTCTTTCCCACCACCCCCACCCCTCCAATTCATAGGTCCCGTAGTAGCACCTCAGCCCAAAAAAGTCCGGTACCAGTGGTGCGTGTTAAAGGTCTGTGGAGTGCACCGGCCACCAGGCCAGCCAGTGGGACACGGAGCAAAGCACTGCCAGTCCACCCCCTGTAAAGCACCTTAAGTTGGAAAGTGCCCGACGGGAGAGGGTGAAGACTCCTGCCGGCAAAACAGCTCACAAGGGTCCCGGGGGGAGTGCCTAGTCAGCTGTGACTCCTCCCAAGGTGGTGAAGGGGCAGAAGAGGTCTCCAAGGTCTGGTAAGAGCAGCACGGCGGAGAAGGCCGCCATCCTCCCCACCGGCCAGGACGCCACCGCCAGCACTATCGTCACTGGTCCGGAGACCACCGCCAGAGTCAGTGCCCTGGAGGGCAGCAGTATCGTCACTGGTCCAGAGACCACCACCAGAGTCAGTGTCCTGGAGGGCAGCAGTATTGTCACTGGTCCGGAGACCACCGCCAATGTCAGTGCCCTGGAGGGCCCCGGCAGCCACAGCCCCGCTGGGCACTAAGGGACCGTCCTGCCACACACCGCTGCACAGGTCAGAGACAGCAAAGTCCAGCACCGCTGAACATGACAAAGACCACCATGGTGAAGACCGCTGAACAGGGCAAAGACCGCCATGGCAATGCACCGCTGAACAGGTCAGAGACAGGAAAGGCAAGCACCGCTGAACAGGGCAAAGACCGCCATGGTGAAGACCGCTGAACAGGGCAAAGCACCGCTGAACAGGGCAAAGACCGCCATGGCAATGCACCGCTAAACAGGTCAGAGACAGCAAAGTCAAGCACCACTGAACAAGGCAAAGACCGCCATGGTGAAGACCGCTGAACAGGGCAAAGCACCGCTGAACAGGGCAAAGACCGCCATGGCAATGCACTGCTGAACAGGTCAGAGACAGCAAAGGCAAGCACCGCCGAACAGGGCAAAGATCACTATGGTGAAGACCGCTGAACAGGGCAAGGCACCGCTGAACAGGGTAAAGACCGCCATGGCAATCCTCCGCTGAACAGGTCAGAGACAGCAAAGGCAAGCACCGCTGAACAGGGCAAAGACCCCCATGGTGAAGACCGCTGAACAGGTCAGAGACAGCAAAGGCAAGCACCGCTGAACAGGGCAAAGATCGCCATGGTGAAGACCGCTGAACAGGGCAAAGACCGCCAAATCAAGCATCGTTAGCCCATGTGCAGCTGGGACAGTGACGGAACTGGGACCGTTACGGGGAGCGTGATGCACTCTGGGCACCAGTCCCCCTCCAGAACTAGTGGAGACCTGCATACACTCCTTCTGTCCTGCACAGGATGAAGCACTCTGGGCACCAGTCCCCCTCCAGAACCAGTGGTGACTGTTATCCACTTGATAGACTGTGGCTTTGCACTCCCCAGGATAAAGCAGTGGGCAAACCACCCACTGTAGAGACTTGATCGACTTTGGCTTTGCACTCCCCAGGATAAAGCAGTGGACAAACCACCCAATGGAGAGACTTGAGAGACTGTGGCGTTGCACTCCCCAGGATAGTACAGTGGGCAACCCACCCACTGTAGAGACTTGTGAGACTGTGGCTTTGCACTCCCCAGGATGGTACAGTGGGTAAACCACCTACTGGAGAGACTTGAGAGACTGTGGCTTTGCACTCCCCAGGGTGGTACAGTGGGCAACCCACCCACTGTAGAGACTCGTGAGACTGTGGCTTTGCACTCCTCAGGATAAAGCAGTGGGCAAACCACCCACTGGAGTGACTTGTGAGACTGTGGCTTTGCACTCCCCAGGATGTAACAGTGGGCAACCCACCCACTGTAGCAACTTGAGAGACTGCGGCTTTGCACTCCCCAGGATACATCAATGGGCATGGAGCCCCATCGTGGATCTGGCGTGGTGCAGTCACCCGGCTGAGGTGCCCCCCCCTTCCCTTCCCCCTGAGGTGCCTGTTGTATTTCTATCTGATGCCCCTGCAGTGTTCTCTCCATTTGTGGACAGGTATCTAGTGTGGGCCTTGCCCATGCACTGTGGGCCCAGTGGTCCATGGACATTGATATGTGCATACCTGCAGTACTAATCATGATGTATGATTTTTAGAATGTTTATATATATATGTATATATTTGGTTACTGTATTTTGATACATTACAAAGTTTGAACTGATTTCCTTTTGTCTTTGCATTCATCCGGGGGGTTGTGGGTTGTTACTGTGCTGTTTGGAAATGCATTGGTATGTGTGTTGTAGTGGGTGAAGGTCGAGGTGGGGGTGGGGGTGTTACGTGTGTGTGTCCGTGACTTTTGCCTCCCCTATGTCGTAGGTGCAGTACTCACCGTTGTCTTCGGCGCCTATGTTGCTGGTGTTCGTACAGGAGCAGGAAGACAAGAGCAGGGAGTATTTTTAGTTCCGGCTCCCTGGTGGCCTCCTTCCTCGTGGAGTGTGTAGAGGTGAGCCTTTTCCCTTTGAAATGGCTGTTTCTGTCGTGTTTTTATCCACAGTGAATCCGCCCCGGAAAAGGTGGCGGATTGGCGGGTTGTGATGCTGTGGGTGGTACATTGTCTCCTGCCTGTCTGTTGGCGGTGACCGCTGCGCTGCTTGTCTGTACCGCCGTGGCGGTCGGAGTGTTAAAGTGTCTGTCTATGTTGGCGGTTTCCGCCACGGTCATAATTCCCTTTTTTTGTCCCCTGGCCTGTTTGCGGTATTACCGCAGCTTTAACACCGTGAGCCATGGTTGTAATGACCCCCATAGTGTGCACAGAGTCCAAGGGCTCCCCTTAGAGGTAAGATAAAGGCAAAATGTGATTATTCTAATGCTCCATTTTGTGGTAGTGTGGTCGAGCAGTAGGCTTATCAGAGGGTAGTGTTAAGCATTTGTTGTGCATACACATACAATAAATGAGGAACATACACTCAAAGACGTAACTCCAGGCCAATAGTTTTTATATAGACAAATAACTTTTCTTAAATTATTTTAGAACCACAAGATTCAAGATTTGACGTAAATACATAAAATGCAAGGTACTCCACACAGGTATGTTAGGAACTTTGAATTAGAGCTGTAACATACACAGTTTTAGTTAAAATGGCAATAAGCATTTTTAAAAGTGGACACAGTGCAAAAATCAACAGTTCCTTAGGGAGGTCAGTAATGGTTAGTTTTTTAGGTGAGTAAGGATCTTACAAGTTCAAGTTCCTGGGCATAGGCAGCCCACCGTTGGGGTTCAAGGCAACCCCAAAGTCACACCACCAGCAACACAGGGCCGGTCAGGTGCAGAGGTCAAAGGAGGGCCCAAAACACATAGGTGCCCATGTAGAACAGGGGTGCTCCGGTTCCAGTCTGCCAGTAGGTAAGTACCAGCGTCTTCAGAGAGTGGACCAGGGGGGGTTTGGTAGAGCACTGGGGGGGGACAAGTAGGCACACAAAACACACATTCAGTGGCAAAGGGGCGTCTGGGTCCAGTGTGCAAAGCAGGTGTCGGGTTTTGTAATAGAAATCAATGGAGGGACCCGGGGGTCACTCTAGCGGTGCAGGCAGGCCACATGGGGCTTCTCGGGCCAGCCACCGACTGGGCTAGGCAGAGGGTCGCCTGGTGGTCACTCCTGCACTGAAGTTCAGTTCCTTCTGGTCCTGGGGGCTGCGTGTGCAGTGCTTGCTCCAGGCATCGGGTTCCTTGTTACAGGCAGTCTTGGTCAGGGGAAGCCTCTGGATTCTCTCTGTATATAAACTGTAAACTTCACACTTGTATAGCACACTATTCACCCATTAGGGTCTCAAGGTGCTGTATGCATACCGTTGTGGAACACCTCCTGACTTTTCCCTGTGAGGCGCCCACTCCTGGACAGCCCAAGGGTGAAGCCAGGCATCCAAGCGCTGTGAGGGCTGTTGTGGAGATTAAGCAAGCTATTGCCCAGAGTTACAGAGTGGGACCCATTAATTAGATTAGGCACCGAGGCAAGAATTACCTGGTCCAAGGGAAATGACCCCAAGACCCACTGAGGTGGGAATTGAACCCTGGTCCCAGCCCAGGTATCCACATCAGGGTCTGCCGCTCTAACCATTGTGCCACATTTCTCCACATGCATGCATGTGTCTCTGTGGGAGTCCAGGGGGGTTATCTCGGGGTACTCACAAGATCGGAGTCACCTGGGAGTCCTCCTTGTACTGTTGGTTCTCTGGAGCTCAAGCTGGGGGCGTCGGGCACAGAGGGTGAAGTCTCACGCTTCTAGCGGGAAGAGTGAGTTCTTTAAAAGTTGCTTCTTTGTTGCAAAGATGTTGCTGTGGGTGAACAGTGCCGCTGTTCTCTGGAGTTTCTTCGTCATTTGGGTTTCAGGGCAGCCTTCTGAGGCTTCAGAGGCCGCTGGTTTCTATCAGATGCATCACTGTGCAGTTTTCTTTGAGTCAGGAGACAGGCGAGTAGGGCTGGGGCCAAAGCAGTTGTTGTCTCCGTCGTATCTGCAGGACTTTCAGGTCAGCAGTCCTTCTTCTTATTTCAGGTTGCAGGAATCTGACTTCCTGGGTTCTGGGGTGCCCCTAAATACTAAATTTAGGGGTGGGTTTAGGTCAGGAGGGCAGTAGCCAATGTTTGCTGTCCTGGAGGGTGGCTACACCCTCCTTGTGCCTCCTCCCTGAGGGAGCGAGGGCACATCCCTAATCCTATTGGCGGAATCCTCCAAACTTAAGATGGAGGATTTCTAAAGGCAGGTGTCACCTCAGCTTAGGACACCTTAGGGGCTGTCCTGACAGGTGGATGACTCCTCCTTGTTTTTCTCATTATCTCCTCTAGCCTTGCCACCAAAAGTGGGGGTAGCGGCCGGAGGGGCGGGCATCTCCACTAGCTGGGATGACCTGGAGTGCTGTAACAGAAGGCATGAGCCTTTGAGGCTAACCGCCCGCTCCGGCAAGGGAGGTGAGAAGCACCTCCACCAAGTACAGGCTTTGTTCCTGGCCACAGAGTGACAAAGGCACTCTCCCCATGTGGTCAGCAACTCGTCTGGTTGTGGCAGGCTGGCAGAAACTGGTCAGCCTAGAACTAGGAGTCAGACTGGTATTCAGGGGGCATCTCTAAGATGCCCTTTGGGTGCATTTTACAATAAATTCCACACTGGCATTGGTGTGCATTTATTGTGCTGAGAAGTTTGATACCAAACATCTCAGATTTTAGTGTAGCCATTTGGGAACTGTGGAGTTCATGTTTGACAAACTCCCAGACCATATACTCTTTATGGCTACCCTGCACTTACAATGTCTAAGGTTTTGCTTAGACACTGTAGGGGCATAGTGCTCATGCCCATATGCCCTCATCTGTGGTTTAGTGCACCCTGCCTTAGGGCTGTAAGGCCTGCTAGAGGAGTGACTTACCTATGCCATAGGCAGTGTGAGGTTGGCTTGGCATTCTGAGGGGACTGCCATGTCGACTTAGTCATTTTCTCTGCACCAGCACACACAAGCTGTGAGGCAGTGTGCATGTGCTGAGTAAGGGGTCCCCAGGATGGCATAATACATGCTGCAGCCCTTAGAGACCTTCCCTGGCATCAGGGCCCTTAGTATCAGGGGTACTATTTACAGGGGACTTATCTGGGTGCCAGGGCTCTGCCAATTGTGGGAACCAAGGTACAGTTTTAGGGAAAGAACACTGGTGCTGGGGCCTGGTTAGCAGGGTCCCAGCACACTGTCAATCATAACTGGCATCAACAAAAGGCAAAAGGTCAAGGGCTAACCATGCCAAGGAGGCATTTCCTTACATCTAGCCTTAGACCTGTACTCACTACACTTATCCACCCCGATCAATGTGGCTTTTTGACCTGTAGAGGACCACCGCATTGTCCCCGGTGCCTTCATTTTGCATTAGCACATCGCCACCTCTTGTTGCTGGATCTGGCCGTCTTCCTCATAGATTTTGAGAAGGCCTTTGAAACCATAGAGTGGGGATCTCTGAAGAGGGTACTATTTAGAGCCGGCATCGGACCACACACCCGAGGACTCGTTCGGGTCCTATACTCCAACCCGACGGCTCAGGTCCAGGTAAACAATGTCTTGTTGGATCCCCTTCCAAACCACAGAGGGACACGTCAGGGTTGCTCACTGTCTCCCCTCCTTTTTACCTTAGCAATTGAACCGCTGGCCTGCTTGATGAGGAATGACTCACAAATACATGGCTGGAAATGAAAAGAGGATCGCATAGCGATTTATGCAGACAACATCCTACCATTTTTAGCAGACCCTGGGACGATTGGCTCCTGATGTCTCCAGATACTCCAACAGTTTGGTGTGATGTCGTGTCTACAGGTTAACTTCGCTAAATCCATCTTGGTGCCGTTATCTATGCCTAGAGCTGTTTTGCATGGCAGACCACCATCCCGATTTGGCACATCAGTTTCTGATACCTGGTTATATGGGTGGCACTTCTTCCAGAGCTTGCTTGGTCTCTGAACCTTGGCCCACTGAACAGGAGGGTTAAGGAAGACCTAGATAAATGGAGAGCTCTGCCTCTAAACCTGATGGGCAGAATAGCCTTATATAACTTGAGGGTCCTTTCCCGGTTTCTATATATCTTCCGGAACCTACCGCTCAGCCTATCGCCTCAATGGTTTCAAACGTTGGACAAGATGGATACATTGTTCTTTTGGACAGGATCCCAACACCACATAGCCCTCATCCTTTGCCAGCAAGCCACCTAAATGGAGGATTGCGGATGACAAACCTTTATTAATATTACTTGGCAACCCAACTCTTGGTGATCAGTGACTGCTTCTGGGGTGGATGGTGAGACCCGGAGTAACAGCAGGAACTAGCCTCTCTGAGATTCCCCCGGATACAGGCAATGCTATATGGCTCCCCAATCCCTTACTCTATACAGTGACCTAAACAGTTCCTGCATCGAGAACCGCACTCCGTCAGATGCACTGGGATGGAAAACTGACTTTGCAAACTCCCCTCTGGCATGGCACATGGCTAAAAGAGGTGGTCACCTTGCATACTTTCGGAAATTGGACCTTTTTTGCATCAGTCAACTGGGTGATGCCTGATCTGGGACTCACATACACACCTTTCAAGAATTAAAAACAACCTATACTATAAACTCCACACAATTCTATAAATACTTACAACTAAGACATGCGCTCTCCACCCACCTCCCTACCTCTATTTCCATCCGTGAATTTAGCCCATTGGAGGCCAAGATACTAATGGGGGCACTAGGGAAATGGGGGTGTCTCAGATATACTGTTTACTCATCATTAATGCAGTCTCCCACGCTAGATCATCCCTGCTTGATATGGGAGGGATGGCTAGGGCCCCTGGAGTACATCAATTGGTGGGATGTCTTGATGGCCCGCGGATCATAACTATTTCCTCTAGACTAAGACTGATTCAAACATATTACCTATACTGTGCCTTTCTTATCCTGGCCAGATTGCACTGAGCCGGTCTTCTCGGGAGCCCTGCGTGCCCCCTGTTTTAAGGAGGCACCGGCAGACTCCCACCATATGGTGTGGTCATCTGTAGTGATAAATGAACACTGGTTGGCTATGGTTGCAGAGCTAACCAGGATCCTGGGGTAGAAACTCCTGTTTACCCCTCAGATCCTCTTTTTGGGGATTCTGGAAGGCTTGGGGGGACTCGAGCGGACAAGACATTCTTAGGCACAGCCACAATGGTAGCCAAATAAAATATCACCATCAAATGGAATCACCCCCCACAGTGACACAATGACGCAGAGGAGTGGACTGGAATTTGATGCAACAAAAACCATTATACACGGCGAGAGGTTGCCTGAAGAAACACAATTGTGCTTGGGGGAAATGGCTTGGCCTACTCTGGTGGATAGGATGTATTGTATGGTTCCTTTGTTTGTAATGACATTTCACCTATACCTTGAAGCAAACTATACTATCCCTGACTGCTGAGCACAGACTATGAAACCCTGTCAAATTACCGTGTGATAGTACTCAGTTCAAGATTAATAAAGTTGGTTATAAAAAAAATGACATTTTCAGGCCATCTTACCAAGTGCAACTGATCTGCACATCTCAGCAGCTGCTTGAGTCAAATAGGTTTGGCATGCTTCAGTCATGTCAAATCACCCAATACCATGGTAACTTGGCACAATTGGATTACCTACAACTTAACTATGTCCAAGGTCTCTTCTTACTGTAACACAAAACCTTTGGAGGTAGACGTCACAATTCAACCAGTAACAATTTATGTATTTTATCAACAGGTGGATCTGCCACTGGGCACACAGAGGCCACAGAATAGACTACCAGTATCCCCTGAATGAAGCCCTCAGAGATGACAATACTCCTGGACTTGTGGATGTAGAGGAAGGTCCTGGCACATCTGGACAACCTGGTCAGATGGAAGCAGTGAGACTCACTGTGCCCAAAATATCACCTCCCAACCTTGTTTCTTCTACATCACAGGCAACCATTCGCCCCCAGCCTGTGTACCTAGCACAGTTTCCATCGTCTTGTGCTGGCCAGTCCTGGATCCTGAGGTGCAGCTCAATACTCCGGGCACTGAGGGTCCAGGAACCGTTTAGAGAGGGCACCCTGTGCCAAGGACACTGGCTTGTGGGATAGGGTATGTGGGAAGGATGCTGTAAGCCCACAGAGTGAGGTCCCTGGGAATGCTGTCAGCCAGGACACCATCAGCCATGTCTTGGAGGTCTATCAGGAGTCCCAAGGAGTGATGGGCCATGTGCTGAATGAACTCTGGGAAATCAAGCAGCTACAGAGTGACATGTGTGAACAAATGGAGGCCCACAATTCCAGCATTGCCTCCCTAACATGGGTACTGAGGGACACTCACACAACCCTGAGCAAGGCTTTTCAAAACTAATATTCCCCTTCCTTTGACTCACAAACATCAGACCCATGTACATCAGCGCCAGTCACAAGAAGGGAGGCCCTGCCAGAGAAACAACCAGCCACAAGCATCCCTACCTTTGTAGCAGTTGATCCTCTCCTCGCAAGTGGGGACGTGCAGCAAAGACTCCTGGAGGTACAGATGGCAAAACACCCACCATTGTCAACAATAATCCTCTTCCTTAAGATCCTCCGCTGTGTGTCACACATTCACTCTATGGACTGATTGTGCACCACCTTCCATTTCCAAAGGGAGGAGTACTCTTGACTTTGGACTTCCAATGGTGTGGCATCTACTCCAATGATTTCATTCCCCATGAACGACCCCTTCACATTTCTTTTTTTTGTTGAGTCATGTCACATATATTTTCTGTTACTCATAGCTTCACAATAAAATCACCCATCACTGACACAGTGTCTGCTGATTTTAATTTCGCATTTAGCCAGGTAGATCTGTCAGATCATGTGAACCATATGATGATGATCCAAGGTATTTGTTCAAAGTGTCCAACTCAGGATTACACCCATCCCACACAAACACATATATACAAGGGCCTGGCGAAACTAACAATATTATTACAGTATTCAGCATATAGGCTATTAATATCCCTGAACTATATGAAATCATAAATAATTGACTCATACTGAGTAAATTCATATATTCACAGGTAGATAGATACCTCTAGACCATGGAAGTAAGGGATTTACCAGACATTATCCTATAGAATAGGCAAACAATAAAATAGTTGATGTCACCAGCTTCAGCTTTATCACATATGACTCCAAAGTAATCTAAAATCACATAATACTCTATTCCGACGAATGGCAGTACAACAGCTTCGGATCACAGGGTCATTATAATCCAGTAGTCATGCATCAGGTGGTATGACACAAACATATGTCAGTGTTTTGGCACATGCACTGTAGCCCAAATTGATGAAACACATTTCCGGATATATACAGGTTATACAAAAAGAGTGCTTTGCCAATGTGAAGTGGATGTGACTTGGTCATGGTCTAGGCCTACATATATAATGAAAACATGATGACACACATGATGCATTAGGTCCATCACAGGACACAAAACCAGTGCAATGGGCACTTCTAAACTTCCATCCAAACACTGCAAGCTGTCTTGACACAGGTCTCCTACACCCAAACCCTGTGACCTACATTACCTGGAACAATCCATTGCCATTTCGTATGTCAGAATAGCATCATATGTCACAAATCTGAAATGCCCTCAAGAAGATGTCATGGTGAAGGTATCTGTATAAAGAACAAAACAGGGTGTACAGGCTTGAACCCATA
This sequence comes from Pleurodeles waltl, assembly GCF_031143425.1. NCBI lineage: Eukaryota > Metazoa > Chordata > Amphibia > Caudata > Salamandridae > Pleurodeles > Pleurodeles waltl. The sequence goes on from NC_090447.1 coordinate 504,582,604, forward strand.
CATATGACACAAGTCACATAGCAAGAACCTTGAAAACAAGATGCATTGCAAGAAACCCGGCACAAACAATGCAACATCATCAAGTTGGGATGTGTCAAAAGGTCTCATCAATCAGCCTTTGGCTAATTTCTGCAGAGTATTAGCTCCTTAACTGATTTAAAAAAACACAACTCCTCACATTCTCACTACTACAGTACATTGTACAGTCACAGTCATGACGTCACATTACATACACTCATAGGAAGTAACTGTGGATGAGATCTTCTTGCAAGTCAGCTCCTTCCTCTTCACCACTGTCATCTTCAGTTGGCATTTCAGGATTCTCATTAGGTGGCACTGCAGGCTCCCCCTCCTCTGGGATGTACGGGATATTCCTCTGCAGGGTGATGCTGTGGAGCATGCAGCATGCCACAGTGATCTGACACACCTTCCCAGGTGAGTAGAGGAGGGCCCCCCCAGTCCTGTCCAGACAGCAAATTCTGTCTTTCGGGAACCCAAAAGCCAGCTCCACTGCCTGCAGTGTTCTTCCATGGGCCTCAATGAAGCAGACATCCCCTGGCATAGTTGAATTCCTCAGTGGCGTCAATAACCAAGAATTGCTTGGATATGCTGAGTCTTCTATTAAGGGATGGGATATGCAACAATGAGTCACTGACTTCATGAATGTAGCACCTGACATTGCTTATACACAATCAGGACAGACATGACTTACCAACCAGCCAGGTCCTCTCTAGTTGCAGTTGTGACATCAGCTGGGGTTTAGTGCTGTTCCGCATTGTAAAGGAATCATGGGCTGATCCATGAAAACAGGTACAGACATAAAGATGTAGCGATCCACCCAAGCAGACAACTTACATGAATGAAGGTTTTTTGTGTTGTGATACACTTGTTCAGTGGCTTGCGGTGGCACCAAGGCAACATGTGTGCCATCAATGGCTCCCACCACATGTGGTAGGAGGGCAAAATCATTGATGTAATCCTTCACATTGGCTAAATCCTCACACTGGGGGATCCTGGTATACCTGTCAATGTGTTTCAACATTGCTTAGAGGAAATCTCTCAACACCGGACTGAGCATATGTAGGGAACGCTGAAGTCAACGCCCTACTAAAGAAACCTACGGCTGACCCAAGCGACCTGAAAAACTTCCGCCCCATCTCTCTTCTACCTTTCCCAGCCAAGGTAATAGAAAAGACCGTCAACAAACAGCTGACCACCTTCCTGGAAGACAACAACCTGCTCGACCCTTCACAAACCGGATTCCGAACCAACCACAGCACGGAAACCGCCCTCATCTCAGTCACAGACGACATCAGAACCCTGATGGACAACTGTGAAACAGTCGCCCTCATTCTCCTCGACCTCTCGGCTGCCTTTGACACCGTCTGTCACCGCACCCTAATCACCCGCCTACGCTCCACCGGGATCCAAGGCCAGGCCCTGGACTGGATCGCCTCCTTCCTCGCTAACCGCTCCCAAAGAGTTTACCTCCCTCCGTTTCGCTCAGAACCCACCAAGATCATCTGCGGCGTACCTCAAGGCTCATCGCTCAGCCCGACACTCTTCAATGTCTACATGAGCCCCCTCGCCGACATCGTACGCAAGCACGACATCATCATCACCTCCTACGCCGACGACACCCAACTTGTACTCTCCCTCACCAAGGACCCCGCCAGCGCCAAGACCAACCTACAAGAGGGTATGAAGGACGTCGCAGATTGGATGAGGCTCAGCCGCCTAAAGCTGAACTCTGAAAAAACGGAAGTCCTCATCCTCGGCAACACCCCGTCCGCCTGGGACGACTCCTGGTGGCCCACGGCCCTCGGCACCGCACCGACCCCCGCAGACCACGCCCGCAACCTCGGCTTCATCTTGGACCCTCTTCTCACCATGACCAAGCAAGTCAACGCCGTGTCCTCCGCCTGCTTCCTCACTCTCCGCATGCTCCGTAAGATCTTCCGCTGGATCCCCGCCGACACCAGAAAAACCGTGACCCACGCCCTCGTCACGAGCCGCCTGGACTACGGCAACACCCTCTACGCCGGGACCACAGCCAAACTCCAAAACCGCCTGCAACGCATCCAAAACGCCTCGGCCCGCCTCATCCTCGACGTACCCCGCAACAGCCACATCTCTGCACACCTGAGACACCTGCATTGGCTCCCAGTCAGCAAAAGGATCACCTTCCGTCTTCTCACCCACGCACACAAAGCCCTCCACAACAAGGGACCGGAATACCTCAACAGACGCCTCAGCTTCTACGTCCCCACCCGCCCCCTCCGCTCCGCTGGCCTCGCACTTGCTGCCGTCCCTCGCACCCGCCGCTCCACGGCGGGTGGGAGATCTTTCTCCTTCCTGGCGGCCAAGACCTGGAACTCCCTCCCCACCAGCCTCAGGACCACCCAGGACCACTCCGCTTTCCGGAGACTCCTAAAGACTTGGCTGTTCGAGCAGCGATATCCCCCCCTCTCCCCCCTAGCGCCTTGAGACCCGCACGGGTGAGTAGCGCGCTTTATAAATGTTAATGATTTGGACATACCACCAGATAGGGCCGCCATATGTTGGAAGAACCCTGTGGCTAGGAAGTGCAATACTGGCATGACTCGAACAATGAGTGGTTTGCAGTATGGATTACTGTTAGCCACCATCAGATCTGGCTCCAGCTGATGCCATAAATCCACTATTGTTTGCCTATTCAGACAGTAGAGCTGGATGCTGTAGAATTCCGCCATGGTCTGAAGGTCTGGCAATGGATGGTAGACAGGAGGTTGTTGTATCCGCCCTTTCCCAGGGTACCTGTGAGTGAAGAAACATGATTTGGAATGTTAGTCACTGTGTTCACAGAAACACCATCCTTTCAAGATGAGTAACTGTTTGTGTAGGTATGGAATTTGGTGCATACTGATGTGCTTTGCCTATTAGCCCTGGGACCTAGGACACAACCAAGTTCTCTCCACAAAAATGTTGCTCTCCAGGGACAACACATGGCTGTGTACAGTGATCAATCATGTAATGTTTGTTGTTGTATTGGGTCTAAATTCTACGCAACAGACCACTGCTCCTCAGTGTTACATCCCAAAGAAAAAGAAGTGATGGATCACTGTCCTCAGTCATGTGTCTGCTCAAGTTAGTAAATTGGCATCTGCCTCCCCACAGACCACTTGTCTTTAGTGTGTGATGAGTGCTGGTTCCTCACTACTGTTTGTCATGTGAAGATGGCCATCATACATGTGACAGAGCATGCGTTGTTTTTTGGGTGCAGCTACAGGTCAGTACTTTCCCTTGGTAAGTGGGGAATGTCCATTGACATGATTTGTGTGACATCACTGTTGGCAACATTCCCTGTGCCTCCATGTTAGCATGTGTACCTTTCACTTTTGACAAAATGTTTGCACTGCTGTTTCATGCATGGCCTATCTGTGTTCATAGGGTCATTTCTGTACTCCCCCACATATATATACATGCCAACCTGTGTTTGGAATTAGACACATGTAATGGGGCTACATTTCATGTGGTGCCACAGACAGGAGTGTGTCACATTGATTGTTGGCTCACACATACCCTCACCAGTCATTACATGCCATTTTGCATGTACAACTGCTGTATAAATGACGGACATGATAGGAAGAACTACAGTTTTTACACACAATGTGCATTTCCATGCCATTGATGTGGCATCATCTACCAAAGTGATCTGCACATGTAAAATGTGGAACGTTTGTTACCTGACTGTTGGCATGCATCATGGAGTGACTTGCAGTTATATGGGAATCATATGTGGTTGGGTTAAACCAATCATCCATGGACACCTGGGTTTGCAGGAATAAAATGGAGACAGTGAGGTAGCTTCTCATTGAGCAACATGCTGAGGGCCTTCTTCAAGTACTTGAGAATCCCTGGGCCCCTCCAACATACAAAGGACTAATGGCTTCCACTGATGCAATCTGAGTCTGTCATTGTAAAGAGTGCCATACAGTAGAGGTGAATTCCCTGGGGCTAGCTGATTTATTGTGTTGTAGATTTTAGAGAAATGTTGTGGTAATCTCATACATTCTACATCCCATGCTATACATGGAATGTGGAATGAGAGATCCTTGCGGGGCATTCCAGAAGGGACAGTTGTAGAGAGCAGTAAGAGCGGTCAATGACTGGGGCCAATAAAGATCCAACTTCATTGAACTGATCATCAGTGTTCATTCTCATTTGTACCACCACAAAATCTGGCGAAGAGCTGGCCACAGTCAAGAACCCACTTCCAGTTTTTCAGGACTCCGAGGGATTATCTTTCATCGAGCACGATGAGTGAAAAGAGCTCACGGACCGTGCAACACAGTTTCAGGCCAGTTACTTGTTTTTGTTGTGAAGTTTTGACACGCACCTTGTGACAAACCTGTTATCTACGTTGATTTTGCTTAAAGTTTACAAATTTATATGTGATTGTTACTCCCGCTCTCTAACGGTCTCCGCCGTGCACTACATAGCCTCACGCACGCCCAGCATCGTGCGCATTTAAGCATGTCCAGCATTACATTACAGCATTATGTACGTTCAGCCCTATGCACGTTGATGCACCCATGTTACGTGGCATGTACAAATATGTATGTCACCCATATTTTGTGAAACTGCGATCCGCACGCATAATACGTATGACGGACATACTTTGGAAAAATCCATTACAGAAACGTATGATCTGCATGCATAATACCATAGCGACATATACGACGATCAAACCCCTCACAGAAGCATGTGGATTTCATTGCAAGATGCACGCATAATAAACCTCTCACAGATATGTATGGATTTTACTGCGATTTGCACGCACAATCCGCGCCACCCAGTGGATTTTACTGTGACCCCCACGAATAAACTCACTGTGATCCGCACACATAATACTCAGGAATTTGCAGATTTTACTGTGATCTGCACACAATTATGGAGCCACTGAAATAGAAGCGAAGCAGTGTTAAACACATTTATTTTTACATACTACTACAACACGTTTTCAAAGCAGAAGGGAAACAGTGTTTATCAAATTTATTTTTACATACTACTTCAACATATTATCATAGTCATTATGCAGAGCGTGAGCTCTCCGCCACTGTTTTTACAAACACCTGGGGATCCACCTATACCTTGGAGAAGTTGGCATAGGGCTTTCACTAAATATTTAGGAGCTGTAGGTGGTAATAGATTTTCCTTAGAACACAATTTAGGCTTTGAAGAATAATCGGTTTATGAACACTTACCACCGTATGAATTACCGGGCGGTGAAGCATGTGATGTTGATGAGTATCAACTTACAGTAAAGAAACTCAAAAAGCAGTTTGATGTTCAGCCAAGCTTGATAGTAAATAAACTTATATTTTTCACATGAGCATAATGTCAAGATGAATCAATTGACAGTTATGAAGCTATTTAACTTACATTAACTTCCGAATGCAAATTTGAAAGCTTTGCGGCACAACTTATTTGCGATCAAAATAGAGGTACACTGCTGGGATAGGAAAGTTCAAGAAAAACTGCTAATGTTAAAAAATCCTTATTTGACAGAAACAGTAGAAATTGTAAAAAGAATATAAATTTCTCAGAAAGCATGCAAGGAACTATCACAAAAAGAACATGTTGGAGTAAGCGCAGTCAAAATTAAAGGGAAATCCAGTGATTACACTAAAGAACAAACTAAGAGACCAACACAGAACCAAATTAAGGATGAATTCTTCAGCCAAAGGAACATATGTTTCAGATGTGGTAATCCAAGACATGGTAGCAATGCTCATCCATGTCCAGCAAAAAATGTCAAGTGCAGAATATGTGAGAAAATAGAGCATTTTGCCAAAGTTTGTCAAAGTAGTAAAACACATGATAAAGTGAATGTGATTGAAGAATTTTATCCAAATGAAAGCCCTAGCGATGAAGTGAACCCAAAGAAATATGTAATACTAGTGGTCGAGTGTGGGGAACATAATTGCATAGACCCTTATGAAAACATTGAGGTTGATTGGAAGAAACTATGCCTATTAATTGATTGTGGGGCAAGGATGACAATAATTACTGAAGAATTGCTCTTACAAACATATGGGGAAAATACCTTGTTACCCTCTGACAGAAACCCTGTGACGTACGATGGGAAAAACATAGATCTTATTGGTTATTTTGAAGCACATATGAAATATAAAAACAAAGTGATTCTTGTAAAAGTTTATGTAATTAAAAAGGTTTGAATATACTCGGGTGGTATCACCAGGTATTATGTGATATGACATTAAGACCAGGAAGGAGTGTTCAAGTTTCGTTAGTTACCAATGAGTTAAATGATGAATCTCTAGTAGGTCAAGACAAACAACCCAAGAATAATTGGTTAGAAAAGTTCAATAAGGTGTTCAGTAATAATTTGGGCAGGATCACAGGTTCAAACATAAGATCAAAGTACAAAATAGTGCTGCACCTGTAAAGCATGAATTGAGAAATGTACCTTTCAGTGTGCATCAGGATTTAGAGAGTACTGTCAGACAAATGATTGTTGATGGAGTTATAGAACCTATAAAGTCATCACTCAATGGACAATTAAGAGTTTGTATTGATTTGCATAGTCTGAACAAGGTCATATGGGTCAATTCACATCCTTTACCATGTTTTGATGACATCACATCAACTTTTGCTGGAAAAGAAGATTTCAGCAAAATAGAATTATCTTCGGCATATCATCAGGTTGAGTTAGATCAAATTTGAAGGCATTACACAGCTTTTGTGTCACCGTTTGGCACTTTTCAAATCAAAAGGATGCCTTTTGGGTTGACGTACGTCACTTCTGTCTTTTAGAGGGTTTCAGAAAACATACTTCAGGGTATTGAAGGTGTTGTAACGTTTCAGGATGATACACTGATAGCTGGTGATGATGGATGTACCCAGGATGAAGCAATGAATAAAGTGCTACAAAGATTACAAAAATATGGTGTTGTAGCAAATGTAAAAAAATGTGAGTTTGCTAAATCCAGCATAGAGTACTTAGGTCATGTTATCTCAAAAGATGGGGTTAAACCAAGACCAGGTTTGGTAGAAGCAATTGTTAGTGCACCTTGTAGGAAGTTGGCTCTGTATATACTATTTCGAAGTAAGAGTCCAAGGTTTCCCATTAGAGGTAAGATAGTTGCAAAATGAGATAATTTGAATGCTCTATTTGGTGGCAGGGTGGTCGAGCAGTAGGCTTATCAGAGGGTAGTGTTAAGCATTTGTTGTACACACACAGGTAATAAATGAGAAACACACACTCAAAGACTTACTCCAGGACAATAGGTTTTTATAAAGAAAAATATCCTTTCTTAGTTTATTTTAAGAACCACAGGTTCAAGATTTACAGTAAACACTTTAAATGTAAGGTACTTCACTTAGGTACTTTAGGAACTTTGAATAAAAGCAATATCATATATAGTCTTTGTAAAAATGGTAATAAGCTATTTTCAAAGTGGACACTGTGCAAAAATCAACAGTTCCTCGGGGAGGTAAGTAAAGGTTAGATTATGAGGTAAGTAAAACACTTACAAGTCTCAGTTCTGGGGCATAGGCAGCCCACCATTGGGGGTTCAAGGCAACCCCAAAGTTACCACACCAGCAGCTCAGTGCCGGTCAGATGCAGAGGTCAAAGAGGTGCCCAAAACACATAGGCACCTATGGAGAACAGTGTTGCTCCTGTTCCAGTCTGCCAGCAGGTAAATACCTGCATCCTCGGGGGCAGACCAGTGGGGTTTTGTAGAGAACTGGGGGGGACACAAGTAGGCACACAAAATACACCCTCAGCAGCACAGGGGCGGCCGGGCGCAGTGTGCAAAGCAAGAGTCGCGTTTCAGGTAGAAAACAATGGGGAGACCCGGGGGTCACTCTAGCAGTGTAGGCAGGCACAGGGGGGGCTTCTCAGAACAGACACTGACTGGGCTAGGCAGAGGGTCGCCTGGTGGTCACTCCTGCACTGAAGTTCGGTTCCTGCAGGTCCTGGGGGCTGTGGGTGCAGTGTTGGTTCCAGGCGTCGGGTCCCTTGTTACAGGCAGTTGCGGTCAGGGGGAGCCTTTGGATTCTCTCTGCAGGCGTCGCTGTGGGGGCTCAGGGGGGTCATCTCTGGTTACTCACAGTCTCGCAGTAGCCGTGGAGTCCTACCTGAGGTGGTTGTTCTCTGAATCTCGAGCCAGGGGTGTCGGGTGCACAGTGTGAATTCTCACACTTCCGGCGGGAAACATGCAGTCTTTGAAAGTTGCTTCTTTGTTGCAAAGAAGTAACTTGCTTTGAACAGGGCTGCTGTTCACAGGAGTTTCTTGGACCTTTAGTCCAGGGCAGTCCTCTGAGCCTTCAAAGGTCGGTGGTCCCTGTCGGATGCGGCGGTGGTGCAGGTTTTCGAAGTTGGATACAGGCCGATAGGGCTGGGGCCAAGGTAGTTGTCGTCTTCCTCCTTCTCTGCAGGCTTGTAGGTCAGCAATCTTCTTGTTTCTTCACATTGCTGGAATCTGATTTCCTGGGATCTGGCGTGCCCCTAAATACAGAATTTAGGGGTGTGTTTCGGTCTGGGACGGCAGTAGCCAATGGCTACTGTCCTTGAGGGTGGCTACATCCTCTTTGTGCCTCTTTCCTGTGGGGAGGGGGGCACATCTCTAATCCTATTGGGGGAATCCTCCAAACTCAAGATGGAGGATTTCTAAAGGCAGGGGTCACCTCAGCTCAGGACACCTTAGGGGCTGTCGTGACTGGTGGATGACTCCTCCTTGTGTTTCTCATTATCTCGTCCAGCCTTGCAGCCAAAAGTGGGGGCAGTGGCCGGAGGGGCGGGCATCTCCACTAGCTGGGATGCCATGGGGTGCTTTAAAAAAAGGGGTGAGCCTTTAAGGCTCACCGCCGGGTGTTACAGTTCCTGCAGGGGGAGGTGAGAAGCACCTCCACCCAGTACATGCTTTGTTCCTGGCCACAGAGTGACAATGGCACTCTCCCCATGTGGCCGGCAACTTGTCTGGCTTGTGGCAGGCTGGCAGGAACTGGTCAGCCTAACACTAGTAGTCGGATTGGTATTCAGGGGGCATCTCTAAGATGCCCTCTGGGTGCATTTTACAATAATTTCACACTTGCATCAGTGTGCATTTATTGGCCTGAGAAGTTTGATACCAAACTTTCAAGATTTCAGTTTACCCATTATGGAACTGTGGAGTTCGTGTTTGACAAACTCCCAGACCATTTACACTTATGTCTACTCTGCACTTACGATGTCCAAGGTTTTGCTTAGACACTGTAGGGGCATAGTGCTCATGCACATATGCCCTCACCTGGGGTATAGTGCACCCTGCCTTAGGACTGTAAGGCCTGCTAGAGGGGTGACTTACCTATGCCACAGGCAGTGTGAGGTTGGCATGGCACTCTGAGGGGAGTGCCATGTCGACTTAGTAATTTTCTCCCCACCAGCACACACAATCTGTGAGTCAGTGTGCATTTGCTGAGTGAGGGGTCCCCAGGGTGGCATAAGAGATGCTGCAGCCCTTAGAGACCTTCCCTGGCATCAGGGCCCTTAGTACCAGAGGTACCATTTACAAGAGACTAACCTGAGTGCCACGGTTGTGCTAATTGTGGAGACAAAGGTAGAGTTTAGGGAAAGAACACTGGTGCTGGGGCCTGGTTAGCAGGGTCCCAGTACACTTTCAAATCATAACTTAGCATCAGCAAAGGCAAAAAGTTAGGGGGTAACCATGCCACGGAAGCATTTCCTTGCACACCTGAACAAAAAAACAAAAGACCATGTTACATCTTTTCTGTGTTTATGCGAATTATATTTGTTGGAAAGTGGACTATTGGTAAGGGCAGGTAAGTACCTACACTTAGAAATAGGCCACTAACCTCCACTTAGGTCCAGATAGGTCTCAATAAGATAAACCCAGCTCAACCCTTGGTAGCTTTGCAACGAATGACAAGGTTTAACTTAGGAGACAAGTGTGTAAAGCATTTAAAAATCACAAAACAGTAAATAAGTAAAACACAAAATACAATAAAAATTCAACTCCAATTTATAAAACTAGATTATATTTTTATATTTAAAATTACATCAAAATCATTACAATTGGATAAGGGGAACCAGAGACATGATTTTTTAAAAGAATTACTGTTTTCTAGTGCATAGAAATTAAAAGAGTCAATCTGGTCATTTGGTCGCACCTCGACCGGGGCAAAGTCAAAGCCGACCATGATGGATCCTTGCTTTGCTACAGCAAGCGGGAGGCCTCGGTCAAAAGTTTGCCTTTGGACTTAGTTGGTTTATTGAAGACTTTCTTCAGCTGGACGCAGCCACCAGTCTGATCCAACCCCTCTGGAGCCCTTCCTCAGGTACTCGTCGCGGGAGCCCTTGGTGAAGGTTTCTACGTTTGGACTTAGATGATTTTTTTAGATGAAAATCCTTCGACCTGTCTGAATCTGAATCTTGATCCGATGTCCCTGGAGCCCTCTTCGGGTACACTGCTCGGGAGGTCCCGGTCAACCTTCTACGTTCAGACTTAGTCACTTTTTCGGGGATTTTCTTCAGCGGGATGAACCCGCAAGTCAGGCCGGGTCATGGTTGAGGCAAGCTGGCTAGAGTTGCTGTGGCGGGTCAGTCCCTTTATGGAGATTTTTCCAAGAAGTTCTTCAATCTTCTCCAAACTTCTGGATCTTCTTCCAGAAGGTCTTTTAAGGTCCTTTCGGAGTCCACAACTCACCACAAGGTTCCACAAGTTCTGAGTTGCTCCTGGGGGGTGCAGACTACAACTCCCAGAATGCACCTGGCTCACACTCCAAACTGGACACTGAACAGTGGTCAGCCGGTCAGTTTCTTCAGGATCTGAGACAGGGGACTCTGGTTAGCTATTTTTTACCTCTAGCAAACAGGGAGTCTCTCCTTGAACCAGTTGAAGCCAGGCATAGTCCTTCTTGTGGTAAAGCCCAAGTGTGCAGCCGGTGCAGTCCTTCAGAGTGCAGTGTCCAGGTCATTGGTCAAGCAGGGCAGTCCTTCTTCTTCTGAGGTTCTTCCTTGTAGGGATCTGGTAGGGATCTGAAGTGTGGGTGCAGCTCTGCCATATTTATCCTTGCTCCTGGGTGAAAAACAGGGGGGTCCTGATTCTTCAGTCAGAGGCAGGGTCCTTCCCCCTGTGATCACCACTTCCTGGGAAGTGTGACAAAAATCAATCCCAGGGAGCAACATTCTTTAAAAATCCATCATGGCTGAAACTGATTTTTGGAGGTTACATCTGGCTGAGCCTACCCACTGGTGTGGCTAAAAATCTTAAACACACCCCTCTCCTGCCCTCTCCTAATCTTATCAAGAGGGCACCTAATTGTCTGGGTTTGCAGGATGAGAGGGAGATGTTGGGTTGCTCTAAATGTCCTTCTCTGCCTTTGAAGACCAGTCTGGCAGCCCTCCCCCTTCCTGCTGCACCATCTGCTGAGGTAGTTCTCCTCCCCCAGGCACATCCTATGTGTTCAGTCCAGGCCACTTCACACTTCATCAAGGCAGCCTGGCCAGGCTGCCAGAAGCTGGCCAATCAGAGAAGGGCACTACAGAGCTGAAGTTGGCAACTTTACAGGTAGAGTTTAAACTCTTTACGTGAACTAGTTATATTAAATCCAACAACTGTAAGTTGTGGAATTTATTATAACAATTAATTTGATACCAAACTCAAGGTAACAGATACTTAAGGGGACTGGGTTAATTAAAATAAAAATCTCCCCATTTTAGCCTCTGGAGGCCATTCACTACAATGAGGGAAAAACAAATTTGGCTGTTTTACCTCACCAGGGCTTATAAAGCTACTTGATTAAGGTCCCTGCTTATAGTTACATGGCACCCAACTCTAGGGGTACATAGGACATGCCTTAGGGGTGACTTATATGTAAACATAAGTACTTTTAATTCCAAAGTCAAATTTTCATTTAACTTTAAAATTTAAAACAGCCAGCAAGGCAGGCCTGCCTTTAAAATGACACTGGGCACCGCAGCAGTGCACACATGGGCGCACTACCTATGCTGGAGTCTCTAAACATACATGCCCTACACCATTAGAGTCAGGAAAACACCAGCAAAAAGTTAGGGCGCCTCTGCAGTCAGCCCTGTTTTCTCAAATTATTCAAAATTCATTAAGAATTTTTATACTAAAACAGTAAACTTACGGGAACTCCTCAAGAAAAATAAGGAATTTGTGTAGAATCCAAAATCGCAGGAAGAATTTAGAGCACTTAAAAGTGACATAGTTGAGGCAGGAATTTTAGCGCCATTTGATCCTATTGAACCTTGCACTAATAGTCTAGACACTAGTAACAGTGGTTTGGGGCAATGTTATCCCAAGGAGACAAAAACAATCACAAACAACTAGAGGGTTTGTTTCACAAAGTT